>NC_138891.1:48246082-49628582 GCF_965194825.1 Balaenoptera physalus | reverse complement strand
CCACGAGGTCCATTTGAACCACCCCCTTCCATATGCGATTACAAAAGAAATTTATCTCATGAATGAGAGGGGCACTTGGTGACAGGGTGAATCATTGGCCATGTTCATCAGTGTTCTCAAAGCTGGCCCACTTCTCTTAGCTACTGACCCATCTGCATGTTGAGTTGTGCTCATAGGCAAAAAAGAGGAGAAACACAAGAGTGTCCTCTCTCTCTGAAAACCTCCCTATAGATTCAATTAAGTGTATATTTTTTTCTATTCTTCCTCCTCTTTTGCTATGTCTATAACTGGCTTCCCTCTCTTTTACTCAAAACCAATAGCTTCTAGCTGTCCAAATACATTGCTTCACTCACATAACTTGAAAGACAACAGAAAGGTAGTGACTGCTCAGTGTTCTCAAGATAGTGTTGGTAAACTTCCAGCTTTGAAACATTTGGAGACAGTGGTCTTTCTTTTCTCTCTTTTCAGTGGCCAGGGACATCATCTATCTGTTGTTGTGTTTTTGGCCAGCCGGTGGATTAGAATGAAGACCAGATAGACAGCAACTTACAGATTGGGTGGTCATTCTGATCGCCAGGGAAGTTTTAAAAATACAGATTCTTGAGTCTACTTCTAGACAGCCTTATTCATAAGTTCCAGGGCAGAAACCAGGATTCTGTATTTCTTAAAAAGTTTCCAAGATTATTCTGATTCTTGTACAGATTTGGAACTACTGCTGTGGAACTCATTTTGAAAACCAGTTGACTGTTGGGTCCTAATGAACTCTTCCCTACATTTCATCAATGATTTAAAAATCTTTGACAGTTGGCATGATATCTGGGTGGTGTCTTTATATATTGATAGCTATCAGACAGTCACAAAGTAGGGGCCCAGTAAATGTTTTGATTGATATACGGGAACATGTGACATATTTTCCTCACCATAATTGTAATCATTATCATTGACCTTGCCCATGAAATTTTTGTTGGTTGAAGAAAAAGGAGTAGGATTCCATATAAATTGAGCAATTAAAAAAAATAAACATTACAGCTTATATTATTATCATTATTTTCTTATTCAATGTTATGAGCGCCCTTGAGTGATTTAATCTCTTGAATAGGGAGAGAAAAACCATTAGAACCCTTCCACATGCAGTCATGGCAGTATTTTGTTGCATTTTTTTCTTCCAGAGAACAGAAAGTCTAGCCCAAGTCTACACAGCTGAAGATCTTAAACTAAAGGTTCCTGACACATGGGCCACAAAGTGTGGTTGCCACAACCAAGGGGGCGTAAACAAAAGTCCTCCATGAAAGTAGAGGACATGAATGGAACAGTCAGGAAAAACACTAAACAGAGTGAATTGTATAAATGGAAAATTAGGGGAGAAGAAACAGAAGAAATAAAAGGGACAAAGAAGCGCTTTGTTCACCTAAATGATTATAAAAATGTGACTCAAGGTATTTTGATGAGGAGGTAGGAGGAAAAGAAAAAACAGAAATTAGAGGCACATAAAATAGGAGAGTGGTTAACATATAGAACTTGGACACTTTGCTGCAGTACCACAGGAGCTTACGAATCCAAGAAAGAATAATTATTACTCAGTTGGGATGCACTTTCCTCCTTGTTTCATTCTGAGCCCAAAGAATTTATGACTTTTCTGAGAAGTTTGAGTTGGTTTTATCAGTGCTCTCCATTATCTGATTAAGCGGTACATCTGCTTCCCTTTAAATATATTTATTGAAAGCCTGCTAGGTGTGAGTTGGACAGAATAGGAGCCTGGAATTTAAAGCAGAAACCTATTCTACTTCTGAGGCAAACTAAGAGAAAATTTGAAGCAAAAGTACAGATGAACAAATTTTTTAAATGTTGGGCATTTAAAGGCTTTTTTAATTGTAATTAGAAATAAATGGCCTAGGCTCATCTTTAGCTATTTGAATATATAAATCTTTAAAATGGGCATTTTTCTCTGGTAGTAAGTTCCCTGATGAACAACCAAAAGTGATATTTAGTTTCACCTTGTTCCTGGGTGATAGGTACACCAGATTCATCACAATTTACACTCTGGCAATAGGACCTTGAGGATTCTCAAGGTATTTCTTCCTTTGTGACTTACTGAGCTTACACATCAAATGCCGTGACTCGCGACCCCTCAGAATTTCTCTTCTCTGACCGGGAATAGAACGGATAGACGGGGGTAGAGGGGGCAAGTGTGATGAATAGCGCTTTATGCCCCGCTCCCACTACACCCACAGCCACACCCCTCCCTCCATGGTAGAGACTGTGAGTGTAGGGCTGTGTTATCCCACCAGCAGTGAGCTTCAACAGGAACGACAGGTTATTAAAGGAATACATTTATAACTGGTCAGGAGGACCTCAGATGATCTGATTGTGCTTTCGCTGTCATCAGGAACCCCCTTTTTCCCTCTCTTCCATAAGACGAAATCCAAATCTTTGGATTTCTTCTGAATGTTAAAGTAAGCGCTCCCTAGACCTCAGAGTTTAAATATAATCTCACAGGTTTTCAGGATTAAAGAAAAAATTTTTTTCCCTTGGTTTTTCTTATGACTGTGAATAGAAGGAGGTCTCTTCAATACCTGGGGTGCATCTTTTGTGACTTAGTGTCTTACCAAAACCCCATCTTCTAGTTGGAAGAGCTTCACAATAAGCTAGAATTGTTCCAACTGCTATGTGTCCACTTAGAGGGGTGGGATAGGGAGGGTGGGAGGGAGACGCAAGAGGGAGGGGATATGGGGATATATGTATACGTACAGGTGATTCACTTTGTTATACAGCAGAAATTAACACAACATTTTAAAGCAATTATACTCCAATAAAGATGTAAAAAAAATAATAAAATAAAACTAGTGAGAGAAAAAAATGAAATGATTTGACAAGTGATATAATCACATAAACGTATGCTTTTTGGCACATGTTGGCTAATGATAATTTTTTGAATTTAAAGGGAAACTTCTTTTACTCTAATGCTTGGGTACATTGTGGAGAAGAGGATAATTCAGCAATTTATGTAAGGTTTGACTTCTCCTGGGCTTTTATCAGGTTCTTGGGAAGGCTAGCTGTGATGACCACATATTCTTGATTTGGGGTAAATGTGTGCTTTGGGCATTTTCTGTTTTGTTTGACTTGGTTGGATACCATTTCCCATGGCAATCTGTGAAGCCAATTAATGGAAAAAGTAAATTGTATTAATCTCTTTTCAGCTGTGTGAGAAAAGAAGTCAAAACATAATGGGGAAATTCTTCTAAGTGTGAAAAATTATCCACATTGTCTATTTTATATTTCTCAAGCTCAAAAATTAATGGCTTTTTAGAAAAAATATGTGTATCTCTGTGGACACAGAGAGTTTATGAATGCAAGGGGGCACTGCAGGAGGGGAGAGAAGGAGAAGGGCTTCTGCGTAGGAGAAGGAAAAGACATATTTAAACATTGAAATGTACATTTTTCATACTTTCACATGATTGGTTTTTCAGAAAGAAAATTATTGTGGAGAAAAGCTCCTTTAAAGCAGCTCCATTTAATTGATGCTAGAATAGGTATGATAGAGTAGGGATTTTGATTTTAAGTCATTCATAGCTGATTTTGCTGGGCTTTGGCAATTCTAGTTTTGGCAATTTTACTTTTAGCTAGTAAAACCACGTCTCAGATTTAGGTTCCTACACAACTGTTAGAATACTGAGATGTTGTAGATAAAGACTGGATCCTATAGATAGTCCACCAATTGGCCATTTGGACCTCATACTCTGTCACACATTTGTATCTTGTACATCCTGCTTGTTCTGCTGGGAACACTCTTACCACCTTTACCTGGGGAAGCTTGTTCATTCTTTAAGAGTCAGCTCAGTCACCATTTACTTCATGAAGTCGTTCCTGAGGCTCCAGATTGGGTTTAGTGCCTTTCTCTTATGATCTGATAGAACTCTATGGCTCCTTCTATTACAGAATTTGGCTGGAATTATAATGACCTATTTCTATGTCCATCTCCACTATTAGAATGTAAATTCCTCTAGGCAGAACCTTGTTTTGTCCTAGAAGAACTTTACATTTTAATATCTATTACAGTGTCCCTAAATATTTTTTTAACTTAAATAAGATGAGGATTAATATGGAATGATGAAGGTCTGAAATTAGATTCCTAGGCAGTATGGTCTGCTTAGGGGGCGTGGAGGTAGATGAGGGACACTGTGGGACTCTTCTCAAGCTAGTAGCTGGTTGTTTTTGCATGAAGGAAGATCAGAGTAGTCATCATTTGACAAATTCCATCAAGAAATTGCTTCCATATGTCAGAAAGGTATACAACAAAAACTACTACAATAATTGCCTATAACATTTAATTACATATAAAGTGTTTTTCACATATTTGTTCAATCATTTGATCCTAACAACAACATTAAGAAACAAGGATTCCTTTTTATTCCATTTTGCCGGTGAAGTAACTGATCCTGGATTGGATTCTTTCGTTCAACAAAATTTTGAGTGTATAGCTAGGCCCTGGAGCATAGGAAAGTGAATGAGACAGCTATTGTCCTGCTACAGAGGTTTGCATTCTAATGAGAAAGACAGACATTAAAAAGTTAATTCCATCATGGCATTATTAATTGTTTAATTACAATCTTGTTTAGTTCTATGAAGAATTAAGTATGCAGTGGGGTGCATAAGAGAGAGAATATGGGACCAGTGGACCAGACTTGGTGTGAAGAGTTAGCAAAGATGCATTGAGTAAGCAATACCTGTGTTCAGATAAAGGGATAAGGAGGAGTTATCTGGGTGAAGAGGAAAGAGGAACCTATGGGAAGGAACATGAGAAGGAGCCTTGTGCCTTTAAGCAGCTATAAGAAGTGTAGGGAGCACTGGGACAGTGGAGGGAGATAGAGCAAGTGCTTGGGGAAATCCATTCTTTCTGACAGTCATTAGGGATAGGTAGATGCAAAAAAATCTAGGAATTTTGGTGGTAAGAAGCACATGAAGGCCATTGGGTTTGCCCTTTACTACAGTTTCAAGCAAGGGCTTTGCGGGAAAATAACTTGAACTTAAAAGAGGAGGAGTGAATTGGCCAAAGAAAGCAACCTCAGAGTCTGAGATAATGCAAAGCATCAAACATTTTCAGATCTCAGATGCCTTAACACATTTAAAAATGTTTCCTTCTACTGACTTTGGGTTTTCTTTGTTCTTCTTTCTCTAGTTGCTTTAGGTGTAGGGTGAGATTGTTTATTTGAGATTTTTCTTGTTTCTTGACGTGAGATTGAATTGCTATAAACTTCCCTCTTAGAACTGCTTTTGCTGCATCCCATAGGTTTTGGGTTGCTGTGTTTTCGTTGTCATTTGTTTCTATGTATTTTTTATTTCTTCTTTGATTTCTAAAAAAAAAAAAAAAAACGGTACTCATGAACCTAGTGGCAGGGCAGGAATAAAGACTCAGACATAGAGAATGGCCTTGAGGACATGGGGGGTGGGGGAGGGGGAAGCTGGGGCCAAGTGAGAGTGGCATGGAGATATACACACTACCAAATGTAAAATAGATAGCTAGTGGGAAGCAGCCACATAGCACAGGGAGATCAGCTTGGTGCTTTGCCACGACCTAGAGGGGTGATATAGGGAGGGTGGGAGGGAGGCTCAAGAGGGAGGGGATATGGGGTATATGTATGCATATGGCTGATTCACTTTGTTGTACAACAGAAACTAACACAGTATTGTGAAGAAATTATACTCCAATAAAGGTGTATTAAAAAAAATAAAGATGTTTATTTACCTGGCTCTGTGGTTGTTAAAGCTGACCCTGACCTGGGTCATCTGAATTTTCTTCCACATTGAGTTTCTTTGTGCGGTGTTCACTCCAAGTTCTCCCAGGTCTAGTTGTAGCCGGCAGAAAACTGAACATTCCCAGCCTCATTTTAACTAAATTAACTAGACTTACAACCTCAGTGTCAGTGAGCAATGAAAGCTTACCACCAAACATATGAAACAAAAATGAAATTAGCCAGCGGTAGGAAACTACAAACAGCTGAGGCATTCAATTGTTAGCCATTTGAAGGATTAACTTCTAAATCATGTAGAGCTCCCTTGGTAGTTTAACTAGTTGGGCACTCTAGGGTATATAAAAACACACTTTAAAGTAGAAATATATTACTTCACCTATAAAATAGAGATTTACTGGCAGGTTGTGATATTGTTAATACTGGATTTCCTTGCCTTGGCCCATGAGCTTAATCATATTTTCTTTTGCTTTCCTTACTTGCCATCTTGCATTGGGTTTCAAAACAGATACCATAGAATTGACCAGGTCACAAGTCAGGTAGGACAGCGCTGTCTCAGATGGCTGCTGCAGAATTATCTAAAACGCCGTGCTTATTCCCCTGGATTTCTACTCTTGCCCTGTGCTATTGTTTCATGCACTCCAGATTTACACAGCTCATTGAATATTCAGCCAGGCTTAAAGATTTTATTTGATGGTTATTTCAATAATAATTATGGAGGCTGCCAAACTCTCTTTACCCTGTTAAAAAAGAAACAAAAAATAAACCCGCCATCATAACACAGTAAAATCACAACAGTAAGATGTTTTCATGATATCTTAAACTCAGTTTGGTGTTTCTTGAAGGATTGGTAGACCTATTCAGAACTTATAGCCAAAGAAACTCAATTAATGGTCACTACTATCAATTATTTGTACACATTTCAACAGCATTTATTAAGAACCCACAAACTTTTCGTAAAAGAATGTTGTCAACTTGGATTTTAATATTTCATTAAAACAAACCACCGGTTCACCTTTGTAAGTGTTTATTCAATTGGAGGCTAATTGAGTAATTATGATTGATGAATTTTATGTGTTTTTCTTTCTTAAACCAAGGTTAGAAGGCAGTTGGCAGAGACTTTTGTGAGCCTTTTAAATGTTTCCTATTATCCAAGTCTCTTCTCTGTATATCTATGTTTATAATTTTCTCATCCTCAAATCAATTTCAGGAAAGGTCCACAGACGGGAATGTCTTTTTTTCTTTATTTAAAGGGGCAAAAAGCAAAAAAAAAAAAAAAAGTGGTATCACCAAGAACACCCTAAACAAATAAAGTGCAAACACAGAGTGACAAGCACACTCAGACCCTGGATTGGTTATGGATGAGACGACAAGTATATGATGAAATTAATGACCCTCTGTCAACTTTTTAGATCTCACTTTTAAAGAGAATGGACCAAAAATCAATAGCCCCCAAACCACCAGTACTCCAGTGAACCAGTCTTTCATTTATCTTGCTGTTGGCACTCAGATAGAAATGCAGCCAAGCAGAGCACAGAGCCTTCACTGGGAGTCATCATCACAGGCAATGTGTGAGAACCCCAGTTAAAGGTCAAAGGTGTGCACCAAGGCTTCTATGAGAAGAACCCACTTCTAAATACCAATATTGGTATTCACTTTATTCAGCCAGAAGCCCATTCGGCATATGCATATCAAGTGTTTGGGCTTTTGGAAGTTACCTGTTAGACTGATGGGTTCCTAGCCACCAATAACAATGATGGCTAGGGATTTGATTCTACTCCTGTTTTTTATACCTTGATTCTTCAATTGTTATCTCTGCAGTGTTCAGATGGCAGCATAATACAACTTAGGATCAAAGTAAAGTGGACACAAGTTTTAAGAGAGCAAGTTTGTACAGACACGTGCTTTTATATCATGATTGCATCCCGGTTCCTAAGTGATGTAGTTTTTGAAGACCTTTACCTAGAATGGGATCAGATAAAGTGTAAAGATTATATTCAGAATATTATGAGCTCAAACCCCGAAGATCAAGATAGATTCCATAATTAGGCAAAAGAAGAAAACATTGAAAATGCCAGATGAGTTGTAATTGAGCTTGTAATTTTTGTAATGGGAATTCTTAGAAGTAATCACTTATTTCCAAGACTGTATTTTCTAGAAATAAAATTGGTTAGTACATCATGAGGATTTTCTTACACTGAGAAAGCCATATGAGAATGTGAAAGATAAATTAATCCCAACCAAGTGTTCAATAGCACTGTTTACAGCTGGGGACAAAGTGAAATGAAATGATGTCATTATATTAAAATGGATGTCAACACACAGAGAAAAAATCAGTGTAAAACGAGAGAGATCACATTTTGATGATAATCTAGGACAAGCAAAGTGCTGGCCATTTATCTGGCATTGTCCAAATGGAATCTAATCAATGATTGTCTTTAAGCTTTTTATTTCATTTGTATAACAAACACTTACAGAGAGCTTACTACGTGCAGCCACTATTCTGAGCACTTTACATATAATGATTCATTTAATCTTCATAACAATACTAGGAAATACATATTATTATTGTCCTAGTTGTACAGATGTGGCAACTAAGGCACAGCGAGGTTAGGTAACTTGTCCAGGGGCACACAGCTAACTACTGGCAGAGTTGGGATCAAAGCCAGGGTAGTTTGCCTCAAGAATTCAAGCTCTTAATCTTTAAACAAGGCTGCCTCAAAAAATGAAAGATCTTAAAACACCAGAGAGAACTTAAATACAGTACAAATAGATGAGAACTTAAACCAAGACATTTGTTAGTAATCTGTTTATTTTTTCTTCTAATATGATTCATTACTTTGTTGTAAGATTTACCACATACAAAGGTAAATATCAAATATACTTGACATTGGTATCTGGATCCTGACACAGTGACAGTAAGGCAGAAGAAATCTCTGAGGACCTCTGAAAATTTTAACTGTTTAGTGTTTAATTTCTTACTGGAAGAAAGAAACCTTGAATATTATATTCTCAACATAGATGAAAATTTGATGATTATGACTGTGAACAGTGGTAGAGCTGCTCTTTTTCTCACTTACCTGAAATGGGATAGCTGTGAACAGAGGGAAATTATTGTAGGTAATAAATTGATATCGAAGTAGAGATACCATTTAAGGTGATACATATGACCATAAAGCCTAATAGATTTAAATGAATAGTACAGTAATCCCTTGGTTTTCTGGAGAATTTCCCCCATTCTTTCTCACCTAGTGCCCTTCTAATCTGCAGCTTCTAATCCAGTGAGAGTTAGAAAAAGCAGAAAGAACAAGGGTAAATGAGTTATATAGTAGTAAGAACAAGGGTAAATAAAGTAATAATCAGTGAATGAGTGCTTTCTGATAAGCAGAATATATGAAATCCACACTGGTGAGACATCCTTATGGACAACCAGGATGAATTTTGGATAGTGGTTTGAGATTTTCTTTTGTTTCAAATCCAACAAAGAATATTGATGTTACGAAGACTCTGTGAAAGACGTACCTTACATTTCAGCACGTATGCCAAATGCAATACATTTTTACACTCTAAAATTTAACAGAAAATTGCTTTCCAGTGTCTCAGTTATTTGTTTTGGATATGTTAGGAAAACCCCAAAGGTAAACCTCTAACATGCACATGTGTAAGGATACTTGCACAAACCTGATCTCGTCGGATCCGTGGGGTCACATCATTATCTTGGATGTGCCGGCTCTGGCTTCCCCTGTGCCTTGGCTCTGCAGACTGCTGTGGCTGACTTGGTGGGTCTTCTCTTGGCCCTCTCCACTCCATGGGTGTCTTTCAGCAAGTTTCATGGAAACTTCTCAGATTGAGTAGGGTCCTTCTTTGGTCAAATGTGTACAGAAACTAGAATCACTTGCAGAAAAACAGGTGAACGAAGAAAACATTTCACATTACATATTTTCAATTCTCCTAATAAACTTATGCTTAATAAAATATAATTAGCATATCTATGAGGTTTGACACCCTGACAATGAGGACACAAATTGCCATTTAAGAGGAAATGGAGGCCAGCTTACTGTACTCTTCCCAACTACCTCCAACTCCAATGACCACTGAGGAAATTAGAAAATTTAAATGTATAACTTGATAGGCAGAAATATTTAAGGTTGTACTATCAAAGCAGATCAAGTTAAAGAAAATTTTCTGATAAGGTTAAATCATCTAAGTCAAAAGTCTAAGTGTATTTGGGGATGACCTTAGAGTTGAAAAAAGAGTCATTGTCTTCTTTTTATTTTGTTTCTACTCATATGCTGATGGAGGCTCATCTATCTGGAAGCAGAATCTAACTGCTGTTCATTTTATCCTTTAAGTAGGGATGACACTCAGCTGCTTAAATATCTCTTAACACTTTTAGCAAAACCAGATGCCAAGCCCCATTTTGTGCACTTTTTCAGTTGAAATAACTAACTTAACCATTACAAATTAATCTTTAAAGCAAACCATCTGAACAACAAACTAAGTATGCCTAGGGAACAGATGGAGGTTTTATGTCTTCACATGAGCACCAAGCAAGATGAATGATGCCACACAGGAATCTGTGCTTAATCCTTCCATTTCCCAGTGGGATGGCTTCCTTTTTAATGCCCCATGCCTGGGAATGGGAGTCCATTTCCTTACACTTAAATTGCGTTGTAAAATTACATGTGTGTGTTATTTTGTATGCTCATAGGCATATAAATGTGTGCTCACACTTTCCATGAAATATTTGAGTTGACCATTTGTCCAAGTGCCCCATTGGCTTAAATGATGAACATGAGCTTTCGTGCCCACCAACAAGAAAACTTTCTGTCCTATTGAACTGGGCTTTGAAAACTAATTCCTTTTATCTCACTTTCTGATTTACTAAATAAAAAGTCAGTATATATGTTTTACATATGAGCATGTTGTTAAAAACTGCCTTTTGGGGGGCTGAAATTGCATAAAAAATAATTTAGACACTGGAAAAATTCATTTTTAAGATATTTTCAAAATATTTTTCTGTTAAATTCTAGAATGTAAAACTATATTTGCATTTGGCATATGCAGTTACAAATAAAGAAGGCCTTTACAACATTATAGCAGCAAGTTTCTTTGTTGAATTTGAAAGGAAAAAAATCTCAAACCGTTTTCCAAGACTATTCTCAGTTGTCCACAAGGATGTCTTCCCAGAGTAATATGGATAAATAGAATTAACAGACCATAAAATTTCAATAGTCTTCAGTTTTTTTCTTCAGCAAACGAAATAGGAAAATTAACTGATTTGAGTCCCATCATATGAATTTAAGAAACACAGAGCATCTATTATGTGCCAGGCACTGTAGTAGATGCTAAAGATGTATTGATGTAAAACTGACACCCTCCCACTCCCTGTTCTCAAGAAACTCCTAGTCTAGAAAAACACTATTGCCTTCTTTTTCCTCTTCCACCTGCTGGCAGAAATGGGAAGAGCCCTGAGTGAAAACATCTGGCTGTCTGACATTAAGCCCATCATTCAGCACAGGTGCAATTTTCTCATCAACAGCTTTGCATTTTGGTGTAAGAATAAAATTGTATCTACATAATGCTTGAAACCTGGTACATTAAGCTGCTATCTATTGATTGAAAGCCTGTCCAATTGAATAGGCTCCCACTGTTGTCCACCACCTCCTCCACTGGCTAGAGGATTTAGTTGTTAGTAGAACGTGTCTCTCACTGGATCTTTGGGTTCATGGCAAATCTACTCAGAGACATCTAAGATTTGCTCTTTGCTCTTTAGAATGCCACCAGGGTTTGGTGATTGAGAGCCAAATTACATGCTCTGGTAGTGAATTCGGAGAGGAAAAACAAAGCTTTGTAACACAGAGTTAGAAGGTAACTCTGCTACAAAAATACCAGTTCACAATTTTTGTGAGCACACATGATGTAAAGGCCTGGCGTGAAACCAGCTCACCAGACTTCCCACTGCCCCCGTTAGTCTGTAAGCCCTTTGGAACTAGTTGGTCTTTGACTTCCCACAGGATGCCTTAAATCTTGCCTTCCTTTAGGAGTTAAAGAGTGCCCTATCAGCTGTATGTTTTTAGCTACTGTTAAATTTGTACCCACTGACAGCTGTGATTAATTTATATACTCACTTCCAAAAAACCTATCTTTTTAAAAATGGAGAGCAATATTTTGTTGTTGTTCTGCTGTTGTCTTTTTAGATATGTGTGAGCTTATTCAGAATTGCTGGAAAAAGCACTGCAGTGGGAACCCAGAAGCCTGGGTCTTTTGCTGATATTTACAGACTCATGACCTTGGCCAGATCTCTGAAAACCTAAAGCTCAGTTTTCCCACTTGTAAAATAAAAATTCTGGATAAATAAGCAGAGCCTCAGATTTTGCAGTCCTAAAATTCTGGGATTCTCCAAAACTTAGTCATGGGTATCACCTTCCTCTGGGCAACAACCTTAAGCTTTGTGTTTGTTGAAATCTTTTTCATGTGGAAATGTCTTCCTAAAAACAACTATTTGAACATCCATCCACATAATTGTTTCTGTCCCAGATGATGAGTCAGATGAGGCCACAGTTTGAATCATTTTAAAGTTGCTCATTTTACAGTTTTTCAATTAATTTCCCTCGAAATAAGAAAAGAAGGGAGGTGGAGTGGGGACCAGTAGAAGTTCCAAATCTAGCGGAACGAAACAGTTGTGTTGTGTCCAGTGTCAATATGCCAGGTCCTCATGAGAATGTCCTTTTGGTGCAACCGCTTGTCTATTTCAGAAAGAGCTTTAGTTTTCTCCAGGAGCCGGCTTCTAAGGCTGCAGGTTTACTGGCTGAGAGAGAATAAGAAGGCAAGGAAGGCAACCCAATAAAAGACAGGGATTATTTTTTAAAAGGCTCTGGCCAACTGGTAACTGAACTTGGAACATGATTTTTCATATATCTTAGACTTACCTGTAGGTTATCTGATTCCCCTCCATGGATGCTTTTGACCCTCTTCTAATTTCATCCTGTGTTGCATTAAGCTTTGCTATCTTGCTAATTTCTTCCATTTCCTCTTTTAGCTATTGACCAAACCTGGATCTGTGGAATCTGTAATGTAACTGGCCTTGGGGGAGGGGAATCCACTGATATTTATTCAATTTCTCATAGTGCCACTGAATCCACTGTGAGTGAGATTTCCTCTAACTCTTTGGGAGGGCAGATGTCAAGTCCTACCATGTAAAATAATAAATGTGTTTCAGATAACACATCCTTATGCTTTTTTCCCTAGAATAATTGGAACCTTCATACAAATAGATTTAGTCTCCTTGTAATTTGTTTAATCACCTCTGTTATGAACGACTTGTAAACATGTCCAGGCCGCCTAATCTTTCTGATTCTTCGTTTGTAAAATGAGGGTGTTGAACTCCACAATCTCCAAGGTCTTTTCCAACTCCGAAATTCTATGACCCGAACCTTCTATTGTTTAGACAAAAAATAGGTCTGCTCTGAAGTGTTCTGTGTTAGGCAGCAATCCAAATGGACTTTTTAAGAATTCACATAAGAAAAAATAACATTCTCACACAGCACTCTATAGGGTGAAGAGAGGCCCATTCACTATTTGTTTGCTCTCTGTGGGAAAGCTATTCTTTTTTTTCCTCTTTGAACAATATAAGGAAGCAACTTATCTTTTACAATTTTTGGATTCAGTTCATGGAGGGTGTCCGTATTGTCTAGTGTCCCCAAAGGGGACATGGGAGTCAGAGAGCCCATGATTTGTTCCCAGCTTTTCTGCTCCTTACGTGACCTTTGGAAACCACGGAACAACTCTTCAGACTCAGTTTATCTGCCTGAGAAACTGGGCTCCTTCATCTTTACCAGAGAGAAAACCTATTCTTAAAGATTTTGGAAAAGGACTACAGCAGCCTAAAGGGTTAAAATGATCATCTTTAGTCTTTCAGAGCATTCATGGATTCCATTCTCAGATGTTTCTTTACTGCCCAGCACCAGAAGCTTTCACACAGAGAGTATAGGATGCAGCATTCCTGAAACTGTGAGAATTCAACCTAAATGGGTGGCCTGAACTGGAGGTGACTCTAAGTACACCCAAGAACAAGTTTGCTATGTAAAGTATTCATGTATAAAGTTGTAAGATAAGGGAAAGCAGAATTTATCTGGGAAGTGGGGGACAGGGGGACGGTAGGGGAAGGCCAAGCCTGAAGAGTTTGTTAGACACATCCACTTCTACATAAACCGTTATCATCTTCATTAAAATGAATCTCAGCTATTGATTAGGCTGAGCAAATTCTTCTATGTTACTGAAGATATTTTCAGCAAGAACAGAAAAAAAAGAGCCTTCTTATATGATACAGTCACTTTTTCTGGTAAAAGTACTTAGTAAAGTATAAACTAGTATGACAAACTTAAAATGGTTTTACTGGTTTCTCCAAATTATAATGAACCGGTGAAGTTTTACTAGTGTCAGAAACTGGAAACAGCCAGCTGTTCCTAAAATCTCATGTACAGAGTGGAAAAATAATATTGCCTGTAGTTTCACAGTGACATTGCTTGGTTCAGAAGTCTTCAGGTTGTCAGTTTCAAATCATCCCTAAAACTTTGCTCCACAAAATCCCAGGTCAGGAGAATAATTACGGTTTGAGTAGGAATCACTGAATTGTGATTTATGATCTAACTATAACATCAAATCAACTCCTATGAAGAAGAGTCCAGTTTGGTTGGCATCACATCAGGAAACATGAAATGAGCCCTCAGATTTTCCAAGCAAATGTGAGATGCTCAAGCCACCTTCCCAATACAGATAGAAATAGCCATTTTGGATATGTGCTCCTTTGGCTTTTGTGTAAGGGAATCAAGTCATCATTCAGACATGTTTAAATGCGTCACTTGAGCTGCCTTTTTGTGAGGCGAAGAAGTGTCAGAGTCGCTCCAGGATTCATCATATTAAACTTCATTTGGTGGAAACATTACAAGGGAATAGGTTCTCGGTCTCCTAGGAGGTGCCTTGCTCTACATCACTTCCCAGTAAGCTCGGCTCACCACTGCCCCTTTATTTTTCTATAGCCTGTACCCTTAACACAGTGTGTGGCTCCATTTGGACCAGAGGCCCACATCCTGTGAAAAATTCAGATGGCTATAGCAGTAATCAAAAATACCAATAAAGTGTCACCGGTCCTCGCTGGTGATGTGGGATGGCGGGTGAGTGAGATATAAAAATGAATCATGAGGCGAGACGTGATTGCTGCTCAGGCAACCATTTCCGAGTGTGAGTGCACCCGGGTTGCATAAATGGTTTGGAATATTCTCCGTGAGGCCAAAAGGCTTGCAGATAACGGCATCAACTCATCCGGCTCCGAGGCCCCCAGGGACCCTGGAGGCAGAAGAGTTGTTGCCCAAGTGGTTGGGCCGAAACCATTTCTATCCAGGCCATGTTGGGTAAGTGGCATATGCTGACAGGAACTGCTTGGAGTAAAGTTGGTTTTAAAAAATAAGCACCACAGCCCTATACATTTAATACAGGAAGCTGTCTGAGGTGTAAAGAATGGTTAAGTAAATGAGTGGGATACCATTAATCTTGGTTTGTTTCAGCACTACATCTTCAGCAGTTGAAGGGGGCGGGGGCGTGGATGGAGAAAAAGACTTGCTCCTAGCTCATAACCTGAGTGTTAAAACTGATGTCCTTCCCATTAGGGCCTGTAAACTCATTAGCACATGGCAATTTATCCTCTTTTATTTCTTCTCAATTATCCTATCATCCATTGTATCTGGGTCTGATTACCCTTTCTCAGAGTCAAACATTATCTTGTAAATCATTTGCTTTAAGTCCAAGCCTGCCATTGCACTGCACAGGATTTGCTTAGGCAGGTAATAAATCAATTAGTATTAAACTTGTGGTGTCATCTATTTTCTCTCCTCGTGCTTGGAGAAAGGAACACCTGAAAACCTAGCTTAGGTTACATCACATTTCTGTGCATGCTTGTGAACAATGCAGAGACATTCGCTCTCATTCAAGGGGGAGGAAAGACAAGGGAAAACAAAACAAGGATTCCAAATCCTCAGTGTGTGCCTGGAAGGCTGATGGCCTCACAGGTATGTGGCCCTCGTATTTCAGAGGTGACACTTTTAGTAATAATTGGGAACATCTATTATTCAAACGTGGACATCAGAGATTCTGATGTTTAAGGGGATAGTCTCATTTTTATGTCTGAAACACAATTATGGAGCCAAAGGAAAGACTGTGGTTCATTTTTTCTCATATTATTCTTTTATGTATATCCTGTTTCTCTGCACACATACAAATTGGTCTGATATAACCAGACAAGAGGAGCTGAGTATTTTCAGGTCATTGTCCTTTTCTCCCGCTTATATTCCAAAGGACATCTTTCTTTATGTACTGTACTGATTTATTTCATCATTTTATCTTCATGCTCTGGATCTAGTTTTCAGGCTTTTGGCTGAGATTCTGTACTGAGAGCCCAACAAAACCACTGTGGTTCAAAAGTAAGCCCTGTGAGTTTCTAAATTAAGGAAAATAATCCTCTTGGGGATCTGAATGACCAGTAGCCTCTCCGGAGTGATGCCCCACGTATGGGCTATAAATTAGTGAAGATCTCTGCTCTTCTGGTCAGGGAAGAGGTGCCTGGAAGGGACCGTCAGACATGTGGCGGGGCCCCATCAGGGGAGCTGCTTCCAGCCGTGGAGAACAGCGGTAGAGGCGTGAACAGGGCTGGAGCACGATGTGATTGGAGGGACTGGGGAGCAATTAATAATGTTTGGTTCTGGGTCTGGCCGCTTGGACAGCAGACAGCCCAGCTTCCTGGATGTACTTTTGTCTCAGACATCCTGCCGGTGATCTGCCCCACATGAAGTCCTCCTGCCTGCATCCTGTGCGTCTTCTGGTTTCAGTGCTTTAGCTTTTCACGCTGCAGAAGTTACACCCACAGAGACTGTCCACGGACTCTTCTTCCTATGGGCTGAAGGAGGAATTCCAATTTAGTATTCTACCGTGTTTGTTACCGACACTGGTTATGTTTTCAGTCCATAGTGTTATGGTGGGCACAGGGTCCAAGAGAACCATGTAGCCATGAGGGTCCAACCTTATATAGTGGCTGATGAAAACTCAGACATGGTGTGAAGCCCTTCCCCCAGAGCAGAGAATTTGAATCGTGGAGTGGGGCTTGTTAAAACGCAGGCTCCGATTCTGGAGGTCTGCTGTGGTGGACCTGAAATTTTGCATTTCTAACAAGCTCCCAGGTGGTGTGGAGGCTGAAAGTCCATGGCACTTTATATTTTCTTTTCCTGCGACAGGAGTAACTTTTCACCCTATTACAGACATTTACAAATGTATCCTCTGTGCCCTGCTAGGTACCAAGCTCCTTGAAAACAGGCCGTGACTGCCTTGGTGAATATATAATGATTAATTGTCTTGGTCTGGCAACTAGGAGGCCGGGGATCGAAACCCACTTCCTCAGCAAACAAGTTTTGTGACATTGATCTCTTCCCCTGAAATCCCCTGGACCTCTATTTTGTGCAATGAGGAAATTTGGACTAGATTTGGGGTATTGTTTAAAAGCAAAAGCAGGAATGAGGTGAGAAATATGAATGAAGGAAAGAGTCATGTAGGGATTATGGAGGATCTGAGAATGCTTGTGATGTCTGAAGTGCGCTCCCTCCCTTGTCTCTCTCCTAGGGTGTGGATCTCATATTGCCATGTTACAAATTTTCAAGAAGCTGGGAATCTGGTTTTTATTGATGTAAAAGCCTTTCACTGTTAAACATTGACAAGTAAAATCATTTTTTTTAAAGGAGAAGAAAAACCCTGGGAATGACGTAAAACACTTCTGTAGGCCAAAGACTGCCCACAGGCCACCAGTTTGCAGCCCCTGGCCTGGACCGGGCTCAAATGCGTTCTTCTAGTGAACACATAGAATTATGTTCACAAACATTAGTCAAGTTAAGCCAATGGGAGCAACATTCCTGATGGACAAACCAAACCAGCTAAAATGGTGGAGTGGACGTGGCTGGTGTCTCAGCGCTTTGGGCTTTCCTGAGTTTCATACTCAAGATGGATGGAGGGGCTGTACACCAAGCACCATCAGGGTACGTGAGCTCTCCCGAGGGTATTTGCCTCACCCATGACTTGTCGTTGGCTTTGTTTGTGTGTTTACTGTTCTGGGAGTTGCCAGACATGGTTCTGGTTTTCGAGGTGATGGCATTCACCTGTGGGGTGTTCAGGAACCACGAGAGTCCTTCTCATAGAGATACTCATGGCTTTAGGAGAGTTCAGGGTTGGTGACAGCTCATGAGTCACAGAGAAGTAATTTGACCTTTAACTCCTTCTAAGATCCCTTTAATAGGAACCACTGGTTTAGTTGTCCAAGTTTTCCTAATGACCCAAGATCCATTACCAGCCCTGATTAGAGACCATCACACTTTTCCCTGGAAGTGACTCATTATAAATGAGGAGATACATATTATGTTACCAAGGATCTGAACATCCCTAAACTGAGGGCAGGGGAAGTGGTGCTGATCTTCATAATAACTTTATTTGGTTGCAGAAGGGAATTCAAGGTCACAGGAAGAGTATTGTAAGAGCCGTCTCTTTGATAATTGTCGACAATACTAGTCATTAGCGCTAGTCATTATTTTCTGACTTGCGTTCTCTGGAACTAACCTTATAATGACACTTAGCTCATTTAAAATTCTTTTTTTCCCACTCCTCTTCAGTTGTGTAACTGTTCCATTCACATTATGGAGATGTGTCATGTCCTGAGTTTTGTATCCTGGAAAACATGCAGTAAGTCAGACTTGTTCAGACATGATGACACCACATAGACACGGCTGATTGTAAGAGGAGACAAATGATTTAGGCTTAGATGTGAGAGAAAAACCGGGGTTACTGGCAAGCATTAAATATTTATAAAGCAGCCAATCTGTGGTACTCATCGGGGAGTGTTTCTGCATGAGGCATGTCAGGCTTTATAATTAGTTATGGGACTTACTGTTATTTGAGTTTTTGCCATGCTATTTTCTGCCTATGAAGGACCATTATTTTAAATGTGTAATAAGAAGAAAGAAATATTGTTTGGGAAAGTGGTAGCTTTTCCCTTTTTGAACTTTTGCATAATAATTTCTATTAACAGACTCAGTCTAGTCTGAGTTTTTTGAATTTTTTTATCGTCATATTTTCAGGGATCATGTTACAGTCAAATAAAGATTGGGAACTTCAGTGTAAGATAAAATAATTCCAAATTCAGGTATCTTTGTAGCATCTCTCTTAAAGCTTCTTTCTGCATTAGGGATAACAAAAGCAAAAATAAACACACGAACAAAACAGAACAAGGCTCCTGTTTTCTTCTGGCAAATCATTGTATTTTGGTTATCAACAGAAATGGCCTTGCCAATGCTTACGGCATTTGTAAGTATAATTAAAAAAAGGCTTCCTTTTCTGAAAGAAAGTTGCTACATTATAACCATAAGTTGCTATAAACTCTTGAGGGAGAGAGGGAAAAAAAAAAAACAAACCCTCAATCCTTAATAAAAGTTCCCAGCAAAACCATTAGGGATTTCAATTATGAAGCTGTTCTCAAGACTCTTGTAAAGGTTATTTGTTGAAGAATTTCTCTCTTACAGTGTATGACAAATTACTCGCTTGGCACCGTAAATGATGCACAAGCCCTTTAATTAGAATATAGCACTCCATATCCTTAAGACCTTCTAACATTTCTTAGTTAATATTATTCCTCATACGCCTTTCCAAGGAGATGTGGACTTGTTTGCAGGGTCCAAATGGATGATGGAGTGGGGTGGACGGACACCTTGCCCTGGGTTGGGAACATCCAGAAGCCACACAAAGAAAAGAAGGCTCTGACCCCAACAAGTTTTGATTGCAAAGGCGACTCTGATAACAGAGTTTTTTATTATCCTTTGCTTTTAGCCTTATTTACCATCAGGCTCTCTTGCCACAAGCATGCTTTTTAGTTCTGACAGCCCTGAGTTATGGCCATTGTGGGATCCTATCTCATTAACTGAAATGGGAGAATAAAACATCAAACAATCATAAAAATAATTTGGCACTGTGAAACCACTTAGGAGCAGCTGTCAAACAGGTTGGAAGATAAACTTCTAAATAAAAAGAATAGAGAGAGCTGCAGTGTCCTGCCATATGCTTCCTGGGCATTATAGACTCCTTAATAATAGGAAGTGCCTGTGTTTATGCAGAATAGCCCAGACACTCCATATATGATATTGATTATGCCTTAACCCCAATTTAGTAAAGACCTACTCCTCCTTTCCCTAATCAGATATTGCAGAAGCAGTTTTCTGAAAGAAAAAAAAAAAATGTCCCTAATGCCAAGTCATATTTTATCTGCGAAGGCTGTGGCGGGAGATAGGGCTTTGTCTTGCCTGTCACTGTGGCTTGGAGCCCAGTTTTAGGACAGCAAGGCCCCTCTGGGGCTCTTCTCCAGCAGTTTCCATCCAGCGATTCAAAAACATACATCTTTATCAAGCTGTTGTTGTCAGACAACATTAGATAATTAATAGGCCATTTGTCAGCCTGCACAAAACATGTTAAAATCCCAAACACAATCAGGATAAATATAGTTGCTTGCTCTCTGAAGGCTTTTTGTTCTGTCATGCAGCCATTGCAGGCAGATATTTGCTATTAAACGAGACTCATTATTAATCACATCTAATGTTAATTAATTAACCACCTCTGTGTATTGAGGGCTCTCGGTGACTTTCAATTGTTTTAAGAAGCTAATTGGTAACTTAGCAGTTTACACCTAAGCTACTATTTTTCATTCCATTCATGTCAGGATTTTACTCAGTGAGATATGTTTGTTTGCATTTGAGAAGTTTCCCATAAAAAGCTAGCATTTAAGAGCCTGTGTATAACTATGTAAGAAATGATGAGGGCAATGAAAGCCATAGAAAAGTGTGTACCTACCTTTGCTTTTTCTTAGGACTAACTTATTAAAAATGATATGATTTTTATATTGTTTTTCACACCTTATAGAAAAATGGAAATATTCAAATCGAATTTTCAGTAGATAATGAAAATAAGAATGATAACCAGGCTTAACAGGCAAATGAGGTATCTTGGTATTCATTCATTCATTCATTCATTCATTCAACACACATATGATAAGTGTGTGTAGTCAGTTATTGGTCAGTCCTACGTCCTGTGGGGAACCTGGCCCCTATGAAGCCAACACAGAACCAAATTTTAGTTCTTTCAAACTGTGAGCTTCTAGAAAGCAGGGACTTAACCTCTGTAATACACATCCCCTTTCTGTCTAGCACTGTTTTCCCCTACGTGGTAGGTGCTCGATTTGTATTCCTTCCACTGAATCAACTAAATTCAAATTCCATGTAAATGTTTTCGAAATTCTGATCCACTCGTGAAGATGAGTGATGTGATTAAAGAGAAATAATAATAACAGCGACACTGATCCGTCATACGTGCACGTCGCACATTTCACTTTCACAAGGGCTTTTCCATACACTAATTTTTGAAGTGGTTGTACCATTGCTGTTCTACAAATGAGGAACTGGTCTGTGTTTCTGAAGCAGATGCACGCTTTGCCTCTAGCACCTGGCCTTTGAGGGAGGCAGCTTGGCTCTGGCAGCCTACCAGGCTGTGTGGTCGGACATGCGCGTGAGTTGCGGTGACATGGCTTACCAAAGCCTCTGATCAGATTCCTGTTGGAAGCTTTGATCCGTTCAAAGATTTTATTGCTGATAACTCTTCTTTGGGAACATCCACCCCGAGGGATCACATATATAAAGAAGCACTACTAGACACTTCAGTACTCTGAGAGGAGAAATTATTTGAAA
The DNA here is from genome assembly GCF_965194825.1 of Balaenoptera physalus. NCBI lineage: Eukaryota > Metazoa > Chordata > Mammalia > Artiodactyla > Balaenopteridae > Balaenoptera > Balaenoptera physalus. Next base: position 49,607,017 of record NC_138891.1, on the reverse strand, counting down.
ATTTCGTCACATAAACAGGGAAGCAGATGTAAAGGAAAAAAGTAGTTCTTCATCTCTGTGCTTCAGAATTTTCAGTTAATGATGGTGCTTTATGCCCCACCATAAAGGAAACCATGTTTATTTTAAATATGCCTACGAGGCTTTTTTTTTTTTTTTACATTAAAGCATTTTCAATGTCTTCTATAACTTACTTGTGTGTATCTCACTACTGAAGTATTCTGTGCCAACTGTATTTAACACAGAAATAAAAATCACAATAATAATCAATGATACCACACAAAAAAGACATATGCATAAAGTGTAGCATACAAAATATAATTGACTGTAACATTGTTCACCAAGACCTAGAATATTTTCCTTCACTATCAGGAACCTTGTAGAAATAGGCGTGAGAAAGAAAAGGGAAATTTGCCATAGTTGATGACATGGATGGTGGAGTACCTGGAGGTATAGACAGTGTTAAACAAACAAACAAATAAACATGTAACTAACAAATCAAAGACCCAACAGTCAAATCGAGGTTTTCTACCTGCTTTCCTTTCTCTCTATAACCACTGGAAGGCTTTTCACAGCTAAGATGGTTAGTATTTTTATAGTGAGTATCCTTATTTATTTTTACAAGTAGAGTTCCTTATACGTGGAGCCCAGACATATATATTTTTAGTACCTTTTATGTTGAAAATAAGACGCTGTACATTTGTGAATGCTACATTTTGCATTTTCATTTTTTAAAAAACCATCTCAACTCTAAGGTCCAAGTGAGAGAGACAGAGAGAAGGGAATCATTTTCTGTCCAAATGCATAGGGCATGAAAAGCGCATGCACATATGCACTGAACAACTTCGGAGCTTAAACTGTTTTATCCCTGTTGAAGTGCTGTTGTGGAATTATATGTAAGGTGGGGGAAAACGACCAGATTGAAAAATGTCCCTTTAGCTAACAAAGATCTAGATTGGAATTTAACTTAAACCAGTCTGATATTCCAGAGGCTTTTATTGCTGGAAATAATATTGAATGGAAAACAGTTGCGCTAGGTGGAAATATTTCATATCACAGGTTGCCATACTCTAGATTACAATTCTGTGGCTTTTGCATTCAGTTCCCATTATGAGCTTGTGAAAGATCCTTTTCTTCTCATACAGATTCATGGCTTAATTTGTAATCACACCTCCTGACACAGAGCTTTTGTGAAAGTCCCAGCTTTCACTCCTTTAATGTAAACTCAGTAGTACGTGTGTGTAAGGAAGTGGGGAGATTGGCCACGTTGATCAAAGCCATTATCAGGATCAGTGTGTTTTCCATGCTCTCTCTGAAGTAAAAAATGAAGGGACCTTCAGAAGAACACAGCGTGACTTCAGCTGTCTTCTCTGGCCTCCTTTTTTGTCATCATTTTTTTTTTTTTTTTTCTGGTTTGTCCTGAAGATGTAAGCTGCCGTTGTCTAGAGGGGAGAGGAAAAGGTTTTTCCTAAGGATGTTAATTTCAAGGCTGAGTAGTTTCCAGTCACCAGGCCTTGCTGGAAGTATCCTTCAAGATTTGCCTGGAGGCAGCTGGGGCCCATTTGTCTCACCTGCAAGGAACATGGTCTTAGGAAAATGGCAAGAACTTTTGGAAGGTTTTTTAATTAACATCTTTGTGTTTTGGCTTTAGACTGCTTATTTGTTAAATCTTGTGGTGATTTTCTTCCCAGTGGTATGTGTTTAAAGCATTAAATTGTGAACTTCCCATACAGTCTTCAAAGGTTTTTGCTCAAGTGGTCAAATAGGTTTATGTTAGTGTTTTGAGCATGACACATAATTTAGAAATAATATTTGTTTTGGCATAGGTTAATAACCATAAAATCAAGATACAAACCAGAAAAAAATTTAAGACCGTAATGCTCTGTTAGAGGGAAATACTCTTTATTCCCTAGACACAGCAAGAAGCTGCTCTTGTCCAAATTATGAGTTGTGCAACCCTGCTTCAGTCATAAAAGAAAGCAAAATTGTTGAAATGTTATTGAAACATAACTTTTCTCCCTAGAGTAAGTTCTTTGTTGTAGGGAGAATAAGGAAAAATAAAGCAGCCATGATCTTTCTACGGTATTCTTATAGAGAAATAAGAAAATTGGAGAGAAGAGGCTACTTAAGTTCATACCTGCTTGTCAAACTCTTTGGCCTCCAGTTTATCAGACACCATTAAGGAAAATAAGGATTTTGGTCAATCACAGCTGGTGGCATGGTTTTATTTCCTTTTTCCTGGTAGTATCTCATCCTATATTTATTTACATACCGCCTCAGATACACATGCATGTTATTGGATAATGAGATATTCAACATGGCTTAAAATCCCCCCTCCCCTCCAAAATTATTAAGCTATTTCAAAACAAGAAATAATGCTGAGCGAAAAATTTGTATTAGCTTGATTGATTATCTTATTTTAATCCATATTAAAGCTTTAAGTCTCTAGGCGTGGCTCTTTACTTCTAACACCTCATAAATTATAGCTATAATGAAGCAGTCATTTATCCTGAGCTGATGATAAATGGCTTGCCCTAGGAGGAACTAAAGAATAGGCAAGTAGATCATTTTCATATTCGGTGAAAACAATATTAAGTACCCAGACCTCAGTGATTGCCCTAATAAATGAATAATCTGAGGTGAGGGGCTTGGCAGTCAGTGTAAAAAATAACCTGAGCTTTCTCTGTCATTTGTCAGGCTTTGCTATGACAGCATGCATTATGGGTAAATGAGCAATCAGCAAGAACTATGTTATGGCTGGGATGTTGTTGAGAAATTTATCATATGCATTGCTTGGTACCTGAAGACCTTAAGCCTTAATGGCTGTAGTGCATGACTGCAAGGGAGCACAGTTCCTATTTACCATGGTATGCCTCATCTGTGCTCCATCTCTCATCTTAAAGAAAGAAAAGACCTTTCGCAAATGAGCTTCCTTTGGCTTTGTTTTTAAAACTTTAAAGGCTTTGTGGATGATGTTCTGTCTCTCTGTTGACAGGCATTCTTCCTGGTAGATTGGCTTAAGGAGATTTTGGAGATCTGAACTCAGACAAAACTTCAGGGTCAGAGATTTATCAGTGTATGGGGATGTCAGAAGTCTGGATTCCAGTGTACCTGGAGCCAAATGTATTATGGAAAGTGGCATTACCTCCTGATAATACTATTAAATATTTAATGGTACTTAGGAGTTAAGTGAGTTTTCTACCCTCCCCCAGCCCACCAAACAGTGGATCTGTTTGATCTATTACTGAATTGGAAATAACCAAGAGTAGTTGAGATGTGAATGGCTGATTGGAATTATGCAATGTGTTATGACAATATCTGACTCACTATGGTTTGCTGCCATAGGTAGTTAAAAATGGAACCAGTATCAGAACTTCTCTTCCTAGGCCAGAGATCTCTCATCCACACCCTTGTCTCATTCCTGTGAATCCTATTCTGAAATATATGATCAAGGAGAATGTGGCTTTACCAGTGACCTTTGCTGCCATAATATCCAGAATTTACTGGTGATTTTGAAGTTAGGTACACATCAAATTCCAATTCTGGTGTTACCCCTAGTTCACTAATTCCTCTGACATCATTTCCCTCCTGTGTAAAATGGTGAAAAATACTATCTTGAAGGGTTGTTGTGTGGAGTAAATGAGGTAATGTAGAGATGATGATTAGTATGTGATAAATGACCTATAAATATTCACTTAGTTCCAAGTCATCTTAACCCTGATCAGGCACCTGAGCATTTTCAATATTCAAAATGTAGATGGTGTTTTAAAAGATACTGTATCAAGGCCAGTTGCTCACTATATTTGAGCAAGATGCTAGTGAGACAAATTCAATTAAGTAAAAACATTTGTTGAGTATCTACTGTGAGTCAGGTTTCAGTGATGACCTAAATATCACCTCCCCACTGGTTACCAAGACCATTGTAACAACCTCTGGTTCCTCTCCTCTCCTAGCTCTCATCCAAGAACTTTCCAGTTATCTTTCCAAAATACAGATCTGATCAGGTCATGACTCCTAGTTGCCAAACCATATAGCATCACAAAAAAGGGTTTCCATGATATGCCTCAGACCTACTGTTTTAGCTTCACATCTTGCATCCTTTTTTAATGCTTATACTCCATCTATATGCAACTATTCACCAGTCCTTTAATATGTAAGTCACATGCATGCTTTCCTCTGCCTAGAATGTACTTTTTCTCACTCAGATGTCTGGACATGGCAAAATCTTCACGGAAGAGGCATTATTTAAAATTTTAGCTCTGGTGTGTAGCCTTCCCCAGCTTTCCAGGTTGAGGTAGTTTCTTCCTCTTAGTTTTTCCCTGAGTACTTTGTAAACACCTACTCATCGTTTTGTACAGTAACCATCTGTTTGTGTGGTCTGTTTCCAAGTGTGAGTTCCCTGAGGACAGGAACACAGTCTGTTTCACTGTTTTACTTCCAGGAATTAACATAGTGCCAGGGATGTAGTAGTTGCCCTATAAATGTAGTTATAGAATCAGTGAGAAAGATGTTCTGGTTTTCTTTGACTACCTCAAACTGGACTACCACACATGCCGTGTAGTAATCTTTTTCTAACATTTAAATTAAAAATTGATTAATTAATTAATAGGGTTTCTTTTTTTCATCGAAGTATAGTTGATTTACAATACTGTGTAGTTCTTCTTTTCTGTGATCTTAACCTATTCTCTTCTTTAATCAAATAAAACTCATGAAATGCATGATTTGACTGGCCGTCTTCTAGAAACTGAATGAGAGGGTGAGTTTTACAGGAAGGCAGCGTGGGGGAGGGTGGAGTGGATCAGGAGAACTTTCAAGCGTGGGTGGCAGAGGGCGACGAGAAGACTTAATTCTTCCCCGCCGGGGATTGGTAGACATGTCTGTGTAGGGCTCTGGACTGTCACAGGTCAAGGAACTGGGTGGTTGAAGGCAATTTCATCTGAATCTTAGAGGATGAGGAGGCTTCCAACCAAATTCTAGGTTCTAGGTAAAATGAGGGAGTTGGATTCCAATCTTTTAAAGTATGGTGGCCCTTTTTCATAACATGAAAAATTTATAGACCTTTGAGTGTTTATCGATTGACAAAATCATACTGAAAAACATCTGGGAGATTTAAGAATACATTTAATTAATTTTGTATTAGTGGACCACAACAGCATGGACGGAGCGCACTTTGTCTTGTGCCATCCCGATGGGCGTGTGGACAGTAGTGTGTAGTACCTGTGAGCGTGCACTTTTGAGTCAACCAGATCTGGGTTCAAATCCTGATTCTGACACCAGGTGTATGATCATGGGCAACTCTCTCAGCCTTAATTTCCTCATCTGCAAAACAGAGATGGTGATGTTGACCTCACAGTGTATGGTAGTGTAGGGTTTAAGATAATGAACACAAAGGTAAAGCACAACACCCAGAACCAATGCCCACATAGTAAATTATCAAGAACGGGGAGGGTAGTTTAGCAAGTGTTGTGCTATGAACTCAGAGCAAGGTGGCTGATAGGGAAGATCTGCATTATTTGTGGAACGTGTGTGTCTTTCAGGAAGTTTGGGGGGGGGTGTGTATTGGAGTCTGTGAGGGTAAAGATGGGCTGTGATGTGAAGCCTCTGGTAAAGGTTTATGGGGTCTCTTCCTTGATGTGGGAACTGAGAGTCCCCACAGGATTTGAGAGTGAGGGTGACATGATCAAAATGATGCTTCAGGAAGTATTAAAAGGATGTGAAAGTAGACTGGGTAAGAGAGTCTGGGGCAAGGGAGAAGTTAAATGTGTTTCCAAAGTCATATTCTATCAGCACAGGAAAGTGTCCTGAGGTGCAGACATGGGAATCCTGTAAGAGGGTGAGTTTGGGAATGAAAACTTGGAGATTATAAGACATTTCTCTACTTTTTTTACTTTATTCACTTCTTCCAGTGTTATATTTGTGTACATATATTAGCTCTTCAACTTTATTTATTGTACATGTTTTTGGCGAGGCATGGGACATAGTTAGATTCATAAAGCAAGTTAAACTTGTAAAATCTATCCTCACAAAACATATAATCAGTCATTTGTGGAGAGTTAAACAGAACTGGGTATGAATTCTGCCTTGGCCACTTACTGGCTGTATGCATTTATACACTGCGTGGTATTTAGTTTTGCTGAGGATTCAATGAGACAATTATAAAGAATGCATCATTAGTTAGAGTACAGATTATCTGCTGTAACATCAAATGCAGTGGTATAGCTAAAAAGATCATTTCCCTACCAGGGATCAGTCTTTTTTTTCTGATTACCTTCTTAGTTTTATTTTTATTTATATTTTCTATTTCATACATGTATGCCCCCTTTACCCATTTTTCCCACCCCTCACTCCCCCAACATCTGGAAACCACCAATCTGTTCTCTGTACCTGTGAGCTTGTTTTGCTGTTGTTGTTGGGTTTTTTGTTTTGTTTTGTTTTGTTTCAAGATTCCACATGTGAGAGAGATCTCTGTATTTGTGAATGGAAAGGGCTCACTGACAACAAGAGAGGGGAGAAGCTGAGCTAAATATATAGTACTGAGAATCCTCTTCTGTCTTCAGAGACAACTGAGTTTTGCTGAGCAGCTATATTCTCTCACTCCACCCGCAGGGAAGAATCTCTGGCAGAGAAGCCCAGATGGAGGTCTACTGGGTCTCTGGGTAAGCAGGGCAAGCAGCAGACCCAGCCTCGTAGGTGGGGAAGCAGTGGTCAGGGGAAAAGTTCATTGTCTTCCCGAAGAGTATAGACAGGAGATAAACCCAGTCAAACAGGAGAATGAAGAAGATGAAAGTTATTTGGTTGGATGGGATGGAGGCTATTGGCAAAGTCAGAGAAGGGTTTTTAGTGGAATGATGGGAACGGAAGTCAGGTTTAGCCTTAACTATTTGAGGGCACACAAAGGAAGTGGGTTTTTTTGTTTGTTTGTTTACTTCCCTGGGTCTTAACAGTGTGCTGAGCAGCTAAGGTGGGCAAAGATATTACAATATAAACATGATTACTTGAGGTAAATCTATTGCTTAAATTACAGTATTAATTTTGAGGGGAGATTGGGGCTGCACTTCTTCCCCTTTCCCTTCCTGCCAAACAAAGTCGTGCAGTGCCTTGCACAGAGTAGATCTTCCCTTGTTGGACCACAGAGGAGTGTAAGAAAGGGCCTAATGTGGGCAGCATGAATGGAGCCTTCAATGCTGGCCGTTTCTAAGAGAGTCAAGGTGCTTGCTCACAGGGAAGAGACCCGGATGGAATTTCCTTCCATTTGCAATTTATTCTTTTCTATGTGACACCAAGAAACTTCCAAGCAGATGGGGAGGAGAGAAATCCCAGCTCTGGTACATACTTTCAAATATTGTGACTAGAAAATTCATCTTTACAAACTTAGTGTGAATAGTTTGTCTTTAACACTGTTGGGGAATGCGTCCTCTCTCAAGAGGTTCACTCATTTAAATTCAGCAGGTAGTTCCTGACTACCTATTGAATACAAGGCACTGGACTAGGTCCTGTGGGAGTGTTGTAAAGAATACAGACCTGCATTCAAATAGCTGCACTATGAAGAAATCTACTAGGGCCATAAAGACACGAGACCATTTGACCAATTTTATACTCAGGGTCAAAAACTGCAAATGGAAAAAACTGGAGACCTCAGTGATGATGGGTTTTCCAGGGTTGTGGAACCCCTTATGTCCAGGAATGGAAGAGAGACCACCACAATTGGCTTTGTATCTTCTTCTGTAGTAATCTCACTTTTAGGAAACTCTTGTTATTTATTTGTTTTGACTGATTTTCTTTCTTCTTTCACTAAATGTTAGTGGTCACTGTCTCTATAATCTCCTAAATACATGATTTCTTGTAGGTGGGGAAATAGTGGTCAGGGGAAAAGTTCATTGTCTACCCAAAGAGTATAGACAGGAGATAAGCCCAGTCAAACAGGAGAATGAAGAAGATGACAGTTTTTGGATTGGATGGGTTGGAGGCTGCTGGCAAAGTCAGAGCAAGGTTTTTAGTGGAATGATGGGAATGGAAGTCATATAAATATATGACATGAAACATCTGAAACTTCCTTTGCTGGCATAGAAGAAATTAAATTATCACTCCCACCTAACTGGGATGGTGACATGCCCACGCACTATGGATTTTTATATCTCGTTAGTAGCTGCTTCTTATATCCTTTGCGCTTACTAGAAAACAAAAGTGGAAGATTAAAACTCTCAGATTCATACTCTAATGGCATACGGAAATTACTCTTAAGTATAACATTACTCTTAAGTATAACTTCAATGGCATATGGAAACGAATCTTAAGTGTAACTGAGATGAAAAATATTAAAAACATCTTTTATTCTTGATATTTCCATCTACCAAAAATCTTATGTATATTTGATATAAATTCAGACAAATCCATTGGAACAATTTAAGTAAACGTATTTCTATATGGAAATTATACCATGATGTTATCTGCATTAAAACATCTCAAATTTGCTAAAGATACACAACATGAACCCTGGTCTGTCTCCCATAGGTTTTTCTATTTTTTGATAGAGATAGAATTCTTGGGTTTGGTGAAATGGACATATTCTTACTAATGTGTGTCAGTGAGTGTGATAAGTTTGAATTGGTTCAAAGTTTTTAAAATGATGGTGAATGAAAACATTTTACTATAAACACTGGAAATGTTGCTCGGTAATAGATTTCATTATCACTGTATAATTTTTATTTGTTACAAAATGTTTTGTCAAACACCATAGAAATGTGAACATATTAGCCACACCCCTTCAGAGGGAAGGTTCTGTGCAGGGCATGGATGCCTTGGACTTCTCCTAGAGAGCTGTGGATCCTATCTGTCTGCCCGCGGTGCCAGGCTAAACTGTGATGCCAGCTGGCTCGGGAAATGGCTGCTTCACTTCCCAGGCCGCACAGGGCAGGTTCCAGTGTGATCAGGTGCATTGTCATCGGTAGTCCTCTTGTCAGTGTGCACTCTCTGCCCTTCCAAGTGATTTGAACTATTTGGGAAATTACCTGTGTACTGAAGGCAGAGTCAGCTCCACAAATAGAGGGCTCGTCTGGCCTCTGTGCCTCTAATGGGATGAAATTTTCTCAATGATCCTGGCATTTAATCCTGGGGAGACCACCCAGCATGACTTTCTCTACAAATCTAGAGGCGATTACTTGACCCTTAGGTCTGGGGTGAGCAACTGGCAGAAAGAAGGAGCCAGACAGATTTAATTTCTCATCTCCCTCTCTCAACACCACCAGTCTGAAGTGGGAACCAGAAGTGGTTTTTCCTTCAGGAGTTTTAGACCGCATAGGGTCCATCCCTAAAAAGATGAGCAATGGTAAGAAGTCCCCTTAAAAATGTGAGAATTGTGCCTTGCCGTAAAATAATCCAAATCTCGTCATTCACTCAATAGTAGACTATTCGGAGTATCATCTTCCTCCACCACCCGTCACCTCACCCCGTCTCAGCACCTTAAATGTCAGCAGGCTTCAATCTTCTGTCACTCCTTTGCTCATTCGGTTTCCCCTGCCTAGAACGCTTTTGCTGCCTCCACTCAACTGATCATGCTCACCTTTCAAGGCTTTCTCCATGAAACCTTCTTGCCCTCACCTGGACTCCTTACTCCCTCTGTCGTGATTCTCCCATCACAGCACTTAGCATTTCCGCAAGAAGACTTCCCCACAGGATTGTGAGCTATGGACGGTCAACGATCACTTTCTTAATTAGTAATCCTTTATCATGTAATACTTGATACATGGAAAAGAATGTATGTAACATAATACAGACGCACCTTTGAGATATTGTGGGTTTGGTTCCTGACCACCACAATAAAGCCAGGATCGAAATAAAGTGAGTCACACTAATTTTTTGGTTTCCTGTGCATTATGTTCACACTATAGTCTATTAAGTGTGCAATGCATTAAGTCTAAAAGAAAGTACATACTTTAATTAAAAAAATGCTTTCTTGCTAAAATATGCTAACCATCACCTGAGCCTTCAGTGAGTTGTAGTAGTAACATCAAAGATCTCTGATCACAGATCACTGTAACAAATAAATAATAATGAAAAAGTTTGAAATACTGAATTACCAAAATGTGACACAGAGACACAAAGTGAACAAATGCTCTTGGAAAAATGATGCCAATAGACTTACTCGATGCAGGATTGCCACAGATCTTCAATTTGTAAAAAATGCAGTATCTGCAAAGAGCAATAAGGTGAAGCACAATAAAACGAGGTATGCCTGTATATGTAACATATGTACAAGTAATAGAATATAAAAATAAAATGAATACCCGTGAACTTAGACCACCTAACTTAAGAAGTGAAACATGACTGTATTATCGTTATCTCCCTATGTGCATCTTCCTTATCCCAATTCCCCTGCCTCACTCTGGAAGTAACTGTTCCCCTGAATCTTACCTTTATCATTTCCCTACTTAAAAATGTGGGGTTTTGCCTATGTATATATTACCAATATATTGTTCGGCTTTGCTTTTTTTTGAGTTAAGAAAATAATCTGGATCTTGCTTTTCTTTATGCAATATTTTGTTTCGAGGTTCATCCATGTTGCTCATTTTCACGCTGTATACTAGTTTCTGATAAGACTGAACTACAGCTTATTTATTCATTCTCTTGCAATGGACCTTTGGGTTTGCAGTTTGGGGATATAAGCGGCGCTGAAGTGAACAGTCTCAAACATGTCTTCCAATATGTATATACAAGGACTTCTCTGAAGTATATGTTTAGGAGTGGAATTGCTGTGTCAAAGAGGGTAGCACAAGGTAGAACAAGATAGTTTTTTAAGGTCCTTGTGCCAGTTTACACACACACAGCAGCAAAGGGCAAGATCTCCTGCATTCTTTATGTATTCAGACCACTTGCTATTATCCTACTTGTCAGCCTCGGAGGTGTAAAATACTATCTTATTATCACCTTACTTTGTATTTTCCTGATAACTAAAGGGATTGAGTTTCTTTTCATATATTTATGGACCTTTTATGTTTCCTATTTAGTGAAATCCTGTTTATGTCTATGGCTACGGCCTATCTTTCCATTGGGTTTTTGTTTAGCCTTAATTGTTTTAGAAGTTGTTTTTATATTCTGGATACTAATCTTTGGTTAATTGCATGTTTTTCAAATATCTTCCCCTAGTTTGTAGCTTTTCTTTTTTTCCCCCCTTCCTTTATGCTATCTCTAAATGAACAGAAGGTCTTCCTTTTAATGTAGTCAGTTTTTATCAGCCTTTGCTTTTATGGCTAGTAATTTTTATGTCTTGTTTGACAGTGTTTTTAATTTATGTTTTAATCTCTGTCCCCAGCACCCAACTTAGATTCAAGATCACAATAAATTTTTGTTGGGGAAAAAAAATGAATTAGTAAGTAATATGTACAGAGGAATAATAAAAATTTTATTTTGTTTGCCAAGCACATGTAGTTTTTAATTACTAGATCAAACTCTGCATATTGGAGCAGGAAAACGAGAAGAGTATGAAGTATCTCTTCTTCATATGCTGGCTGTGGCCAGCAGTACAGATGGCTAGTGCCCAATCCACATCCTCTCAACATCTCTGTGCAGGCTAACCGTGACTTCCAAATGGTTTGCCTGAGTAGGCTGGGTCTGAGCATGGGCAGGTCAGAAGTTCAAGGAATTACGTCCCCTGGGATCAGCTCTCAACAAATGACTGATGGGAATTGGTGGACAAAACCCCCAGCTTCCTCACCTCAGCCATGCTGATCTACACAGTTTTCCTCGGTTCTCAGTGGTGATTCACTTGATAACAAACCCTTTATTTACTTCTGGCTTCTCTCTCTTCCTACTTCTCTCCCTGTGTTTCCTGAGTCCATCTCTGCCATAAACTACTTGCTCCTGAATCTCTGTTGCAATTGAAAATGTTTGAATGTCAATTTTTGACTCAGGAACTTGAATATTTGTGATTTAGGATTAGATGAATGTATCTTTTTTAAAACTATTCTTACTGTTATCCTATATTTGGGAAGCTAAGGGTGAAGGGCAGAGTGAGAAGGTATATAGTTTAGGAATTAAGTGTGTGGGCTCTGGAGCTACACTATCTGGGTTGAATCATGGCTTTTTCATCACATATTAATTTACCTAACATCTCTGCTCAGTTTCCTTCGTATAAAATAGGGATAATAGTAATATTTACTTCATGGGCTATTATGAGGACTAAATAGGTTAACATAAGCAAAGTGCTGAAACGAGTGTTTGGCTTATGGTAAATGCTCAATAAATAGTAGAAATTAGTTGTGTCCTGGACCTTTTTGGAGCCACTGGATGAGTAGCACATCTCTTTAGTACATTTAAGAGATGAAATGGTTATGAGTGTCTTGTCACTTTAAATCTTTTTTTTTTTTTAACTTTTGGGTCTATTTATTTATTTATTTATTTATTTATTTATGGCTGTGTTGGGTCTTCGTTTCTGTGCAAGGGCTTTCTCTAGTTGCGGCGAGCGGGGGCCACTCTTCATCGTGGTGCGTGGGCCTCTCATTATCGCGGCCTGTCTTGTTGCCGAGCACAGGCTCCAGACGCACAGGCTTAGTAATTGTGGCTCACGGGCCTAGTTGCTCCGCGGCATGTGGGATCTTCCCAGACCAGGGCTCGAACCCGTGTCCCCTGCATTGGCAGGCAGATTCTCAACCACTGCGCCACCAGGGAAGCCCTTGTCACTTTATATATGACATTGCAATTAGGCTCTGCTGAAATCTTAGGAAGTCTAACCATTCAACAGTAATTTTTCAATAGTTTTTAGAAAAAAAGTTCCAATCTCCTGAGTGTTGAACTTTACTCTGAGATTATAATGGATCTCCTTTTAGTGCCTGGGGAGAAGGAAAAATGCCAAATGAAAACAGATTTCTCTGTAAATCTATACTTTTCATTTTTCTTTAACTCAAGAATATCTTTACTCTTATTTGCTGGGGATTGCAGGGGGAGAAGAGGGAATTAAATAAAGAAGGTTTTTGTCCCCAGGAATAACATTCCAGAAAGCTTGATTCTGTTAAATGGATAGAGTTGTAATTTGAATCTGTGTGGTTACCAAAGAAGGTGCTTCCATGAACATTTTGTTCACAAATTTTTGATATCAGTGGATCTGACATGAGTTTCCTAAACTTTTCTCTTTTTTGACTAATAATTGCAAAGAAGTTAGTATTTGGATGTCACCTATAGCCTTTAATAGTATGACTTCCTGTGTAGAAAGTAGGTTTTATCAGAGACCAAATTTCAAAGACTGATTCTGTATTAACCTAGATATTTTCTTTGCATTTGACACAGCTTAGTTTAATGGCAAGAGAACTGGATTTGAAGCCAGAAGACCTGGCATTCTCTGCCCCTTAGTTAGATTTGTGACACTAGGGAAAGTTACTTTAATATTTTAAGTTTTGGTTTCCTCATCTGGGAGATGGGAGAAAATAATGAAATCTAGTTCATAGGGTTCTATAAATGGTAAAGTAGAATACAAAAACGGATTGGTTCTTAAGGAGGTTTTATTTTTCTCATGGAACTTTTAAATTATTCTAAAAAAATGTTTTTTAGTACAGCAAATTAATTTTATATAATTTTTTCCTTTATCTTCTCTATGGTTCCAGAAAGATAATTATGCTTAAAAATGTTCTTTCTAATAAATAAGAAAATAGTCTTCTGTAGTTCAATCTCAAGCTTTTCGGTTGAACTGATGATCTGGGCTCTTTAGTCAAAATATAAAATAAAAGTTTATTGAGAATGAATAAATAAAAATAAAATTTCTGAAAATTCTTAATATTCCTTATCCACAATAATATTTGTTTTTCAATGTTATTTATTTATCTACTTCAATCAGCCAACACATAGTGATTGAGCCCCAATTATGTGTTAGTTACTGTACTAGGCACTGAAAATTGAAAGAAAATATTTATGTGTGGCCATTTGGTATCAATATTAAAAAGAGAAAACTGTAATTTCAGCAATACTTTTTGCTAATCTAAATCACATCAAAGAAACTGACAGGTAGAAAAGCCATTTAGCTAGAATTTCCTATTTTTTTTTATCATAGAGGCAGAACCAGTTACAAAATATGAGCACAATGCAATATTTTTACCTCAGCTATGTAAACAAAGACATGCATACAAATAAGGAGATACGGATCTTCTCACCATATTCAGAAATAGCCAGTTGTAGTCTGTTCCTTACGTCAACATATTGCAAAAGATAATTGAAATTCCAGCAAGTGCCTACGTTATTAACAGTGGAGTTGATGCCATTATAATCTTGTAAACATCCAGACGAATATAGCCAGATATATTGAAGAATGATTAAGTGTTGTAACCTACTGTAGTACTTAATAATGTTACCGTTTTGGTCCATTATTGGAATATTGTATCTGCTTGAATTAATGTTTATAATGGTGCTTTACTGCTATTGTCTGCTTGTTTTTATCCTGATTTATGTGGTTAGCAGACTGAATACAATTTTCGTTGAATTTTTTCAAGGAAGGTAGTTTAGCAGAAGTACAAGTCCTTCTGAATACACTTTAAATAGAGATATTAAAAATACAAAAGACAATGGCTTTGGCTCTCTAACTGTCTATAACAAGAAACATATATTTTAAAAGGAAACATGGGTTCACAAGAAGATAAATAGACACATAATCCAGAGGCCAGTGGCTGGCAGAATTTCTTAGTTTGATGTGACTCTCTCTTTGACAGTTCTCCTAAGGTAGGTTATTTTGGAGAAAACATATGTTTCCATTTTCTCTCCCTCTGCTTCCCTTTGAGTCCCCAGGCTCCACTAGGGTCACAGAAACATTAAGGCTTTTGTCACTGTGATTAATAGCTCTTAAGATCATCTTTAATTCACTCACTAATGACTGAGGGTCTTTCTGCTCTCCAAGTAATCGGGTGATGTATGAGCCGATAGCACACCTTGTGCCAGAGGTGAAAATCATTCAGGCAATGCAAATATTGTCACGGGAACAAATGTTTTCCCTGTTAATAAAAATTAATGAATTCTACCCAGGAGCTAGTTAAAGAAGCTGTGGCACAGGAGATCCAAGCACAAATAACTTCTTACTGCTAAGAATCACTTACGTCTCCTTTCTAGATATAGAAAAAGACAATGATTGCTGCATCTTTCTGCATTTCCATAAATGATGAAACAGCGACAAACTAATATAATTAGAGAAATGCATTATGTTGTTTTTAAATTAATTTTTCAGGTTCTTGAGTCTACTTGGAATTGTGAACGTTGGCATCTTATTTGTTTTAGCCTTGGTTAAACTATAGGCTTCTAGCACTGGACTGGCCTAATGAATACATTCCTCTCCTCATGGCCTAGTTAAAACCAAGAATTATAGTGGTCAGGGTTTATAACTATAAAATGATGTAATGAAGTTTAAATTTGAAAAACTCCTCGTAACACATCATAAAAGATTGATGAAACAGACTGGAGATTAATACATTGTTTGAATAGTTTTGAGAGCAAAAACAAGAAAAACACATTTCTTAACTCAATCGTTATATTTATTGAATTCTTTAAAAATCAAAACATCTCCTCTCTTAAAAATTTGCCTCACATCATTAAAGCTTTTCCCATAATATGTCTACCTGTACCCTCAGTTCATTCTGTAAGACAATAATGTACAATATTGTGAGAAGGTGTGCCCACTCTATGTATTGAAACTTGCTGTAGAGCAAAATCTGTTTTGCAAAAAGCAAAATTTTTTGTTTCATTTTGACAGTCCACGATTCTTTCTTCTAATGACCAAAATCCATTGTCTCAATGGAATAAATATTTCTGAAATAGCTCCCAGTCCTTCTCCTATCATTTACATCTTAGAACAGGAAAACAGTAAACATTTAAAAGACATTATTTTACCTCTCCACAGTGCTTATCTACAAAGGAACATATTACTGTGGTGGGGAGAAAAGCTCGACTTGTTACTATTATTTCTGTTAGGCACCCAAGGAGAGCAGCTAATTTGTTCTTCATCAATGCCAAGGACAAATTAAAGAAAAACTAACTGAATTATGTATTCATACTTGCTTGCTTGTAAAGTGTGCTTATTTTCCTAAGGATTTTGCAAATATCAAAATTTTGACTGTATATTTTGTACGTTATCTCAGAATCTATTTGTGTACTTTTTAAATGAACTGAATTTTAAAAATATTATAGGACACATGATATTCATTATTTAAATACACTGAATTTTAAAAATATTAAAGGAAACAAAATTATTAGTTAATTAGTTTGAAACTGAAGAATAGGTATAATTGAAGAGGCTACTCCAGCTACTCCCCTTTATTAAGAATAAACCAATTTTTTCCCCAAAATGAATTCAGATAATAACACTGCTATGTACAACTTGGAAGCAGGATTTTTCTCTAGATTGGTGCTTCTTCACATGTGGTCCTTGGATCTGCATTCAAATGCCTTAGGGGGTCCTACCCACATTCACAGTAAACCTCTGGGGACGGGTCTGGGTATTTGTATTTTTAACAGGTGCCCTAGATGATTCTTACCCCAAGGTTAAGAACTACTGCTCTCAGTGTTATTGGGAGAAATTTCTTCATGACAACATCGGTTGTAATCATAGAGACTATTTTTTTTTCATTCACATAAAATGAATTTTCCACAATTGGGTTGCACTGTTTCTATAAACTTTTATATCTTACCCTTGATTCCAAAAGAAAAATGTTGAGTTTACACAGCTTCAGTACATACCTGCTGGGTAAAGCGTTTGGGCAAGTGCAGACAACAAGGAAATCAAATATGAGCTTTTTTTTTTTTTTTTTTTTTTGCCCAGAGAAGTTCTAATCACATAGTAAACAGTTAGAATTTACACGGGTCTTTATTTAATTAAGCCTGAGAACCACTATTTAGTTGCAGCTGGAGCAGACTCTTGGCACAGAATAGAACAATCTAGTGTAGCCTTTAACCTTTCCCCTTTTAATTGTGCTTATAAGAATGTGTGTGTTTCTTTAAGAAGGTGCTGCATATCTTTAAGCACTGTTTGTAGTCTTTGATATAAGGGTCACCTCACTGAGCACACATTTTTAAATCCAATAGTAAAGACAACAGATGAAATAGATGCATAGCTTAACTGGACTTTTTATAATCTACAAGTTTGAAGTAATTTATCCATACAATGAATTTTCATATTTTAAAGTTTTTCTGGTAGTTTTTAAGGAGGAATGTGTGTGTGTGTGTGTGTGTGTGTGTGACTTTGACACCTGCTTTGCTGTTTCATAGATCGTTATTCATTCCTACACTTCCTTGTTGTTGAATATACTTAAGTAACTTTTTGAGATCAGCTAAGGCTAAATAAAACAATGAAAACAAAAGAATGGCAGTGGTACTTTCACCATTGTTCATGCCAACGTGGCAGAATTAAATAGGATCCATACCAGGTCTCAAACTCTTGGCCCCCTGGACTACATGTGAGTTGCTGATATATACAGGCTAGGTTAACCCATTGTGTAAAACAAACAAACAAACAAACAAAATGGGGAACCTCACACAGAAATCCAAACTTCTTACTTCTCTTGAAGTATCAGACTATCTGGCCACACCAGGCCAGTTTTCTTCATGGCATCAGTCAACCATCGCTGAATGGCAACTGCCTCCTGTGGATGACGCATGGCCTCTCCAGTCCCCCTATCTTTACCATCCTCTATTGCCTGACGCCTCATTTACCTTTTATGCTTGACTCTTGTAGGGATTTACATATGTAGACACTAATCCAGGAGAATGAACCGAGATCCTAAATAAAATAATCTGAAAATCTCAAAACCATGCATATTTGGCTTTAGGATTTATGGCAGACCAGCCTACCTAATTGTATTCACCTTGGCAAATGTTGAAATTAGTCTGTGAGACCTTGAGTCCAATCGGGTGAGTAAATCAGGAAATCTGACTGGGAATTACAAATTACAGAAGTCAACTTGAGCTCAATGTTTAAAATATGGACTTTTTTCCCCTCACATTTGTTGGAAGAGACCTTTATTTCTTCTGAATAGATCTTAGAATCCTAGAATTCTGGAAGATACTGGTCTTGATAATGTTCTACTAGCAAAGGTAAGCCAGTGGGCAGTGTCAACTTTAGAAAATAATTATCAAGACATCTATGCAAGGTACTGTAGCCTCTTAGTAACCACAGGAAGTTCCCAGCATCCCTGCCACAAGCCTGAGTTTTCAAGGCTGACAGATCCTTGCTACTCCCTTCCTACCCCGCCCACTTGAAGAAAGGCCATAAGTTCAGATTCCCCTACCAGCTAACAACTTTGGGTTTATCTAACTCCGCTATTAGTCTTTTGGCATGGTCCATCCCTGTGTCTTTCAGAGGACAAATCTTATCTTTTTATTAGCAAACAGGATGACTTAGATATGGCTTTATAGGACATTTGCTGGAGAATAATTTAATATGACTCATTTCCCCTTATATGTAAAGACAGTGTCTGAAGCAGACAAGGGGAAAACCAAACCCCCAAATGTTGTTGGAAACTTGCACCTGAAAATGTGTAAAATTCTACTGGAGCCGAAGGACTTATTTAGAGTGACTTAGCATTCTTTGCTTGGATGTCTAAATAGGCCTTGTGATACCATTTTTGGCCTCGCTTTGAACCTAGTGTAATAAAGAAGGAAATGAAAGCAAAGGTAAACTGAAAGTATTGTTTTACTCTAAATGCTTTCAGTAAAGGGTCTCGTTATCTAATGATTGGTACTGGATGGCCGGTATAAATCGTACAGTCTGTTCTTTGCACTCCTGACTAAAGGAGGCAAAGGCAAAGGAAATCAATTGGAACTAGCAGGTAACAAATGACCGGTCTTAGGCAAACATAGCAGGTGGGGAAAATAGACTTGTGGACAAAGATTACTAGGAAACAGTGAGTGAGGACTTTTTCTTCTCTTTCAAAATCCAGTGCAATTACACGAAGTGACTAATTGCATAATTATGAAAGACGGGGTTGTTTTATCTGTTACCACTATGGGCTGAGTGCCTGGGTTTTTTAGTTTAGTTTAGTTTTTTAAGGGTCTACTCAAAATATTTGAGCCTTGACAAAAATTACTGGCTTCAAATATGAATGAAAGTGGTAAAATGAAAATTACTAAACATTTATCAGTATAGTATTATGTTGGCCAGCCAACTACAATTCAACTCATCTAGGGTTGTGTTTGAGTTATATTGAATATGGGATGTGGGTACATTTTAATTTTGATATAATGTAAGATGCAGCTTCCAAAATTAAGTAGCTAGGACACGCAAAAGTCTTAAAATGGCCCTGATGATTACATTTTATAGCTATATAACATTTTCTGCCAGAGGCCATCCAGAATATTGGAAATGAGGATTTATTGAAAAACAAATTACTTTTAGCTGGTTCTATGAATGGGATGGACTTATTGTTCAAATTCAGATCTTGCTGGGGCAGGCATCAATGGACTTTCCACTTCTGACTTCTCTTAACTCAAGCCATTCTTATTTATTTTTCACCTTTTTTTCTTTTTTTTAAAGTTAAGTGTCCCTTTGAAGTCTCCAAAGTACAAGTCAAACTGTGTCTCTGAACTTTGAGGTGCAAGAGAGACAGTGGGACTCTTTGCAACATACAGACGACCTAATTGTGCATTTGTATCATTCCTCTCACCTTGTGTTCAAGGAATTTTCATGCA
This sequence comes from Balaenoptera physalus, assembly GCF_965194825.1. NCBI lineage: Eukaryota > Metazoa > Chordata > Mammalia > Artiodactyla > Balaenopteridae > Balaenoptera > Balaenoptera physalus. The sequence goes on along the minus strand of NC_138891.1, from coordinate 49,587,373 downwards.
CATTATTTTATTTGATCTTCACAACAATCCATTGATATATAGCAGTTTTGGTATCACTGACCCCATCTGACCAATAACGACAGGGAGACTGAGAGGTGTAGTGACATGGTGTAGATTACACAACTATTGAGTGTGGAAAGCCCTGGAACCCAAATCTTCTCATGTCAAACCCATTCAACCTGCTCATTAAAACATTCATCCAGCTGCTGAACATGTATAAATTAGGATATTTCTGGGGCTGCATTTTCAAGATGTTTTCTCCCCATAAATTTTACATATGACCTGATAGAATATTTGTTGAATATGTGCTACGTGCTGGATACTGTGCTAGGCTCTGGGCTTGTGATGGAGAATAAGATAGATACATTCTGTTCCCCTGACAATTTAGTTTGAGGTTGCATCCACTGCTTAGACTAAATCTGAATCAATGTTACTATTATTTTTACTACAAAATTATTTTAATTATGAAAATGAAATCTCCACATCACTCCTAAGGCAGATAGACACACACACACACACACACACACACACACACACACACACACACACAGTGTCTTGACAGGAGGCTTGATTGACTTGTCTAGCAGTTTTGCGAGCTTATAGCTGGAATATCACAAAAAACATATACATAGCATATCTGATCAAGTATTTTGACTTCACATTCTGACTGTTATTAACTACCCAAGTCATTTACAGTAGAGAGGTTTCAGAGACATAGAACTGTCTACTTACAAAGGACTTTAGAGATGACTCCAGTCTCTCGTTCTACAGATTGTGATACCTTTCAGATGTCTTTATTTATGTTTATTTATTTAATTTATTTTTATTTTCGGCTACTTTGGGTCTTCGTTGCTGTGCTTGAGCCTTCTCTAGCTGCGGTGAGTGGGGCTACTCTTCGTTGTGGTGCGTGGGCTTCTCATTGAACTACACTCTGCCTGTTGTTCCCATGACTCTTTATTTGGGCTACATACTTTAGTTTTTGGCTTTGTTTTGTAGTTATCCACTTATCTGGCTCTTCTCCTAGACTATGAGCTTCTTGAAGGCAGGATCTCTCTTCATTTTCCTTGTATCATCTTTTTAACTTTATCCCCTCCCAGTACCTGGCCCAGAACTTTCCAGGTGGTGGCAGAGTGAAAACTCAGACCCAGGGCTTCTGCCTTTGATTCCAATGTCTTTTCTCCACAAAAATCTCTCATTGTTTTGGTTTGTTGGTCTAAAATGGTAGATAAAATCCTTAAGAGCTTTGTTTTTAAGAAATAGTTTGAGATACAAAATATTTTGCAAATACAAAAAAGTACAATATAGCTACTGCTACTTCATTGGCATATTTTTCAACAAATTTCCAAGATTCGTGTATTAATTTGCTAAGGCTGCCATAATAAAATACAACAGATTACGTGGCTTAAACAACAGAAATTAATTTTCTCACAGTTCTGAAGGCTGGAAGTTCAAGATCAAGGTGCTGGCAGGTTTGTTTTCTCCTGAAGACTCTTTCCTGGGCTTGCAGATAGCAGGTTGCCTTCTTGCTGTGTCCTCGTGTGGTCTTTCTACAGTGCACATATACTGTCTCTATCCTAATCTCCTCCTCTTATAAGGACATATTGGATTAGGGCCCACTTTAGTGACCTCATTTTTTAATTACCTCTTTAAAGACTCTATTCTCCAAATATAGCCACATTCTGAGGTACTGGAGGTTAGGACTTCAACATATGTATTTGTGGGGCACATAATTCAGCCCATAACAATTTGATTCACGTCTTCATTGATTTTTTTGTCTTTTGTTGCCACGTCAGGTACCATTCAAACACATGTTTTGCCCTGAAAGGGAGTTAAAAAAAATGATGGTAAAAAAATAGTAATAATCCCCAAACTTCTCTCTGTGATATGATGCTATTTATTTTAATAAATATTCTCTCCCTGGCCATCCCATTATCTGTTCAAGATGTGCTGTGAATAACTTAGGGTGTGGTATACTCAGACCAGAATTGAGGTGTCAGTTAGCTTAACCATGTCAAGTTCACTACAACTCTTTGGTCAACACAAGGTTGCCTTTCTTTTTTTAAAATTGAAGTATAGTTGATTTACAATATTATATTAGTTTCAGGTGTACAGCATAGTGATTCAATATTTTTATAGATTATACTCTATTTAAAGTTATTATAAAATATTGGCTATATTTCCCTGTGGTGTACCCTTGTTGCTTATCTATTTTATACATAGTAGTTTGTATCTCTTAATCCCATACCCCTGTCTTGCCCCTCCCTGCTTCCTTCTCCCTACTAGTAACCATAAGGTTGCTTTCTTTTTAATATCCAAATTGATAAGATTCCTCTCTATCATTGTTTATAGTTAATAAAGACAGTGAATTTCTTTTGACTAGCTGAAGAGGTTTCCTTTTCTTTTGGACTGAGAACAAAAATGTGAAAATATGTATCTATAGTATCCATGACACCTCTTTCTTTGACATCCTAAGCTACCCAGACTGAACTAAACGAAGTGAAAATCTGTTACCTCAACAATCTACAGGGCTATTATACTGCCTTAAGAACTAAAAAAAATAGCATTTGATAAAGAAAACAGAGACTAGCATAACTCTGTGACTTCAAATGATAGTATACATTTCAACATCATGATTTTGATGGAAAAAGAGAACAGAAAAGCTAAAAAATTATACATGTATTAGCATGTCTGTAACATCTGAGGAAAAGTGAGTAAATGAAGAATCAAGAAGTTTTTGAAAAAAAGTCTCAAAAAAGGGTTCACACCTTGAGAAGCTCTCTCTTGTGTATGCATGCCTGTTTTTGAAGAAATGTAGCCCAGTGGAAGGAATGTAAGCTCTGGGTATAGAGCTCCCTGGTTCTTAATATCTTCATCTATAAATTAGGGGTTGATTAGTTTCTACCTAACAAGGGTTGTCACAAAGATTTAATTTACATATATGTATATAGCGTCTGGCATACAGCAGGAATTCTTTATTTTTAAAATTTTTTTATTATTTATTTATTTATTTTTTTAACATCTTTATTGGAGTATAATTGCTTTACAATGGTGTGTTAGTTTCTGCTTTATAACAAAGTGAATCAGTTATACATATACATATGTTCCCATATCTCTTCCCTCTTGCATCTCCCTCCCTCCCACCCTCCCTATCCCACCCCTCTAGGTGGTCACAAAGCACCGAGCTGATCTCCCTGTGTATGATCCTTTTAATGTGCTGTTGGATTTTGTTTGCTAGTATTTTGTTGAGGATTTTTGCATCTATATTCATCAGAGATATTGGCCTGTAGTTTTCTTTTGTTGTGACATCTTTGTCTGCTTTTGGTATCAGGGTGATGGTGGCCTCATAGAATGAGTTTGGGAGTGTTCCTCCCTCTGCTATATTTTGGGAGAGTTTGAGAAGGATAGGTGTTAGCTCTTCTCTAAATGTTTGATAGAATTCGCCTGTGAAGCCATCTGGTCCTGGGCTTTTGTTTGTTGGAAGAGTTTTAATCACAGTTTCAATTTCAGTGCTTGTGATTGGTCTGTTTATATTTTCTAGTTCTTCCTGGTTCAGTCTCAGAAGGTTGTGCTGTTCTAAGAATTTGTCCATTTCTTCCAGGTTGTCCATTTTATTGGCATATAGTTGCTTGTAGTAATCTCTCATGATCCTTTGTATTTCTGCAGTGTCAGTTGTTACTTCTCCTTTTTCATTTCTAATTTTATTGATTTGAGTCCTCTCCCTCTTTTTCTTGATGAGTCTGACTAATAGCTTATTAATATTGTTTATCTTCTCAGAGAACCAGCTTTTAGTTTTATTGATCTTTGCTATCATTTCCTTTATTTCTTTTTCATTTATTTCTGATCTGATCTTTATGATTTCTTTCCTTCTGCTAACTTTGGGGTCTTTTGTTCTTCTTTCTCTAATTGCTCTAGGTGTAAGGTTAGATTGTTTATTCAAGATGTTTCTTGGGCTTCCCTGGTGGTGCAGTGGTTGAGAGTCTGCCTGCCAATGCAGGGGACACGGGTTCGAGCCCTGGTCTGGGAGGATCCCACATGCCGCGGAGCGACTAGGCCCATGAGCCACAATTACTGAGCCTGCACGTCTGGAGCCTGTGCTCCGCAACAAGAGAGGCCGCGATAGTGAGAGGCCCGTGCACCGCGATGAAGAGTGGCCCCCACTTGCCGCAACTAGAGAAAGTCCTCGCACAGAAACGAAGACCCAACACAGCCATAAATAAATAAATTAATTAAATTTTAAAAAAACCCCAAAACTCAGGAACTAACTCCTACAACTAGTAAACCATTTGGAATCTGTGACTAAACACTTTAAAAAAAAAAAAAAGATGTTTCTTGTTTCTTGAGGTAGGATTGTGTTGCTATAAACTTCCCTCTTAGAACTGCTTTTGCTGCATCCCATAGGTTTCGGGTCATTGTGTTTTCATTGTCATTTGTTTCTAGGTATTTTTTGATTTCCTGTTTGATTTCTTCAGTGATCTCTTGGTTATTTAATAGTGTATTGTTTAGCCTCCATGTGTTTGTATTTTTTACAGATTTTTTCCTGTAATTGATATCTAGACTCGTAGCATTGTGGTCAGAAAAGATACTTGATTCAATTTCAATTTTCTTAAATTTACCAATGCTTGATTTGTGACCCAAGATATGGTCTATCCTGGAGAACGTTCCATGAGCACTTGAGAAGAAAGTGTATTCTGTTGTTTTTGGATGGAATGCCCGATAAATATCAATTGTCCATCTTGTTTAATGTGTCATTTAAAGCTTGTGTTTCCTTATTTATTTTCTTTTGGATGATCTGTCCATTGGTGAAAGTGAGGTGTTAAAGTCCCCTACTGTTTTTATGTTACTGTCGATTTCCCCTTTTATGGCTGTTAGCATTTGCCTTATGTATTAGGTACTCCTATGTTGGGTGCATAAATATTTACAATTGTTACATCTTCTTCTTGGATTGATCCCTTAATCATTATGTAGTGTCCTTCTTTGTCTCTTGTAATAGTCTTTATTTTAAAGTCTATTTTGTCTGATATGAGAATTGCTACTCCAGCTTTCTTTTGACTTCCATTTGCATGCAATAACTTTTTCCTTCCCCTCACTTGCACTCTGTATGTGTCCCTAGGTCTGAAAATGGGTCTCCTGTAGACAGCATATGTACAAGTCTTGTTTCTGTATCCATTCAGTCATTCTGTGTCTTTTAGGTGGAGCATTTAATCCATTTACCTTTAAGGTAATTATCGATATGTATGTTCCTATTACCATTTTCTTAATTGTTTTGGGTTTGTTATTGTAGGTCTTTTCCTTCTCTTGTGTTTCCTGCCTAGAGAAGTTCCTTTAGCATTTGTTGTAAAACTGGTTTGGTGGTGCTGAATTCTCTTAGCTTTTGCTTGTCTGTAAAGGTTTTAATTTCTACATCAAATCTGAATGAGATCCTTGCTGGGTAAAGTAATCTTCGTTGTAGGTTTTTCTCCTTCATCACTTTAAATATGTCCTGCCAATCCCTTCTGGCTTGCAGAGTTTCTACTGAAAGATCAGCTGTTAACCTTATGGGGATTCCCTTGTGTGTTATTTGTTGTTTTTCCCTTGCTGGTTTTAATATTTTTTCTTTGTATTTAATTTTTGATAGTTTGATTAATATGTGTCTTGGCATGTTTCTCCTTGGGTTTATCCTGTATGGGACTCTCTGTGCTTCCTGGAGTTGATTAACTATTTCCTTTCCCATATTAGGGAAGTTTTCAACTATAATCTCTTCAAATATTTTCTTGGTCCCTTTCTTTTTCTCTTCTTCTTCTGGGACCCCTATGATTTGAATGTTGGTGCATTTAATGTTGTCCCAGAGGTCTCTGAGACTGTGCTCAGTTCTTTTCATTCTTTTTTCTTTATTCTGCTCTGCAGTAGTTATTTCCATTGTTTTATCTTCCAGGTCACTTATCCATTCTTCTGCCTCAGTTATTCTGCTATTGATCCCTTGTAGAGAATTTTTAATTTCATTTATTGTGTTATTCATCATTGTTTGTTTGCTCTTTAGTTCTTCTAGGTCCTTGGTAATTATTTCTTGTATTTTCTCTATTCTACTTCCAAGATTTTGGATCATCTTTACTATCATTATTCTGAATTCTTTTTCAGGTAGACTGCCTATATCCTCTTCATTTGTTAGGTCTGGTGGGTTTTTGCCTTGGTCCTTCATCTGCTGTGTGTTTTTCTGTCTTCTCATTTTGCTTCACTTACTGTGTTTGGGGTCTCCTTTTCGCAGGCTGCAGGTTCATAGTTTCCGTTGTTTTTGGTGTCTGTCCCCAGGGCTAAGGTTGTTTCAGTGGGTTGTGCAGGTTTCCTGGTGGAGGGGACTAGTGCCTGTGTTCTGGTGGATGAGGCTGGATCTTGTCTTTCAGGTGGGCCCGTCCACGTCTGGTGGTGTGTTTTGGGGTGTCTGTGGCCTTATTATGATTTTAGTCAGCCTCTCTGCTAATGGGTGGGGTTGTGTTCCTGTCTTGCTAGTTGTTTGGCATAGGGTGTCCTGCACTGTAGCTTGCTGGTCATTGAGTGAAGCTGGGTCTTGGTGTTGAGATGGAGATCTCTGGGAGATTTTCACCGTTTGATATTACATGGAGCTGGGAGGTCTCTTGTGGACCACTGTCCTGAAGTTGGCTCTCCCACCTCAGAGGCACAGTCCTGATGCCTGGCTGGAGCACCAAGAGCCTTTCATCCACATGGCTCAGAATAAAAGGGAAAAAAAATAGAAAGAAAGAAAGAAAGAAAGAAAGAAAGAAAGAAAGAAAGAAAGAAAGAAAGAAAGAAAGAAAGAAAGAAAGAAGATAAAATAAAATAAAGTAAAATAAAATAAAGTTATTAAAATAAAAATAATTATTAAGAAAAAATTTTTTAAAAAAACAAAGAAAAAAAAAACGGACAGACAGAACCCTAGGACAAATGGTAAAAGCAAAGCTATACAGACAAAATCACACACAGAAGCGTACACATACACACTCACAAAAAGAGAAAAAGGGAAAAAAAAAAATATCTTCGCTCCCAAAGTCCACCTCCTGAATTTGGGATGATTCGTTGTCTATTCAGGTATTCCACAGATGCAGCGTACATCAAATTGATTGTGGAGATTTAATCCGCTGCTCCAGATTCTGCTGGGAGAGATTTCCCTTTCTCTTCTTTGTTCGCACAGCTCCTGGGGTTCAGCTTTGGATTTGTCCCCGCCTCTGCGTGTAGGTCGCCTGAGGGCGTCTGTTCTTCGCTCACACAGGACGGGGTTAAAGGAGCAGCTGCTTCGGGGGCTCTGGCTCACTCCGGCGGGGGGGAGGGAGGGGTACGGAGGAGGCGGGGCGAGCCTGCGGCGTCAGAGGCCGGCGTGACGTTGCAGCAGCCTGAGGCGCGCCGTGCGTTCTCCCGGGGAGGTTGTCCCTGGATAACGGGACCCTGGCAGTGGCGGGCTGCACAGGCTCCCGGGAGGGGAGGTGTGGAGAGTGACCTGTGCTGCACACAGGCTTCTTGGTGGCGGCAGCAGCAGCCTTAGCGTCTCACGCCCGTCTCTGGGGTCCGCGCTGATAGCCGCGGCTCACGCCCATCTCTGGAGCTCGTTTAGGCGGCGCTCTGAATCCCCTCTCCTCGCGCACCAGGAAACAGAGGTAAGAAAAAGTCTCTGCCTCTTCGGCAGCTGCAGACTTTTTCCCGGACTCCCTCCCAGCCAGCTGTGGTGCGCTAACCCCTTCAGGCTGTGTTCACGTCGCCAACCCCAGTCCTCTCCCTGCGATCCGACCGAAGCCCGAGCCTCAGCTCCCAGCCCCGCCCGCCCCGGCGGGGGAGCAGACAAGCCTCTTGGGCTGGTGAGTGCTGCTCGGCACCAATCCTCTGTGTGGGAATCTCTCTGCTCTGTCCTCTGCACCCCTGTAGCTGCGCTCTCCTCCGTGGCTCCGAAGCTTCCCCCCTCTGCCACCCGCAGTCTCCGCCCGCGAAGGGGCTTCTTAGTGTGTGGAAACCTTTCCTCCTTCACAGCTCCCTCCCACCGGTGCAGGTGCCATCCCTATGCTTTTGTCTCTGTTTTTTCTTTTTTCTTTTGCCCTACCCAAGTACGGGGGGAGTTTCTTGCCTTTTGGGAGGTCTGACGTCTTCTGCCAGCGTTCAGTGGGTGTTCTGTAGGAGCAGTTCTGCCTGTAGATGTATTTATGATGTATCTGTGGAGAGGAAGGTGATCTCCGCGTCCTACTCTTCCGCCATCTTGAAGCTCCTCAGTCCAGCTTTTGTCCCTAGGCATTCTTTAAATGTCAGTCTCTTCCTCCCACCGTCTCCACTTGCCTTATGTTACTATCATGATGGTTGCATGAGATCAACATTTTATGGCTTCACATTTGGAAAAGGGACTCTCAAGCCTGTATTGCACAATTTTCTCTGTTCCCCATACAGCTCAATTAATCTCATATTAGTTACTCTTCTAGCCCTTTTACTTCAGTAATTACTAAACTTGTGACTGCCATAAACTGACTCTCATACGTTTCATGCTACTAGTGCAGAAAACTATCCATTTACTTCAAATCAGACGGATTTTAAAAGGTGAAAAACACTTTTCAGCATGGGTGAACTGAGAAGGAAGGAGAGCGACCATTAATTTAACACCCTGTTTGGAAGATTCAGGCATCCGCTGTGAACACAGTGATGTCATTAACCAATCTCCCAGTGAAGTGCCTGAGCATCAGAGGTTCCTTCTCCCTGTCTAGGTGTCCGCTATCTTGAATTTGTGCTGTGTTTGAGTTTGGGCTGTGCCTCAAGACTTTAAATGACTTTCACATAGAACTATGTCCCCAAGGTCTTCCCAAGGAGTAGGAACTTACTTGGCAGAACCATTAGAAAAATGCTGATGACTTCTTCCTTATAAGATTATTAAAGTCTGTTAGCTGACATTTTCACATGGGCTTTTAAAAAAATCTGTGTTACAACGGATGGAACAGACACAATCAAAATGATATTTTTGTGTTAGCGGAGGTATTTTGAGGGAGTTTACTAGGTAATGGCTGCCATTTTATTAATTAGCTTTTCAAATGGAAATGTATTTCTGCAATATTTATTGTAGAATATTTTTAAATACAAAGAATAGCAGAGAAAAACTTCACGCATAAGCTTATCCTCAGAGATAACCACTTTCAACATCTTTTCATCTTTTTTCCTTTGTATAAATCGTATGTGACCATTAGGGCATCACTTCATGCTATCTGTTTTGAAAACCTGCTTTATTTTGTCCCTCAGTATGTTACGAACATTTTCTCATGTTGTATGATACTATTCTTCAACATATGGCTGCTTTGAATTCCATTGTGTTTATTTTCCCAAAGCTTCTATTGTTGGACATTTGATTGTGAAGATTTTTCATTATTATTAATAATGCTGTAACATTCACATATATTTCCGTAGAGTGGTTAAGAGTGTGGGCTTTTGAATATGTGCCACTGATTACTGTTTGACCAAGGGACCTTTTCGAAACTTCCATGTCCTCAACCAATGTGGATATAGTGACAGTATATGGCTCTTAGAGTTGTGCTTCTACACTGGATATAAAGTCTTAGGACAATGCCTACTTCATAATAAATGCTCAATAATTGTTATGTATGAGTGTTCTCTATCAGATACATTTTCACACACTGTCTTATTTCTAGAAGTGGAATCTCTGGATCAAAAGCCGTAATAATTTTTTATATATTATTTTAAAGATTTAATTAATTAATTAATTACTTTATTTATTTATGGCTGCGTCAGGTCATAGTTGCGGCACGCGGGATCTTCGTTGAGGCATGCAGGATCTTTCACTGTGGCACACGAGTTCTTCGTTGTGGCACTCGGGCTTCTCTCTAGTTGTGGCGTACGGGTTTTCTCTTCTCTAGTTGTGGCACGCAGGCTCCAGGGCATGTGGGCTCTGTGGTTTGCGGCACGCGAGCTCTACCTGAGGCGCGTGAGCTCAGTAGTTTTGGCATGCAGGCTTAGTTGCTCCGTGGCATGTGGGATCTTAGTTCCCTGACCAGGGATCGAACCTGCATCCCCTGCATTGCAAGGTGGATTCTTTACCACTGGGCCACCAGGGAAGTCCCAGTTTTTTATATTTTGATTCAAATGAACAACTATGGGCCAGATGTGGACAGAATTTGAGAGAATACCTGTAAGCTAAATACAGGTTATGTGCACAGGCAACTCGAGTTTGTGATTCATAGCTATGTTTTCTACTGGAAAAAGCATGGAAATGCACCTTTCTTTTCTCTTAATTGATGAGTTATTCTGGTGCCATTGAAGTCATCTCTGTAGGACATTAAAAATGGAAAGTGCTGCAAGGTCTTCTGAGATGAGTGAATTACATTTTTATTCTGTAAGCTTGTATATTTTCATTGATTCCAACTGGTTATCTGGGGTGTATGCAAGTAGGGAGTTTCTGCAAATGAACATTAAATTTTAACTTTCCTCCTTTTCCTCTGCTTAGTTTGAGACATCTGGGTCTGGCTTTTCTTATTGTAGCTAAGCTGAATATATGGTATTTGGTGTTTCTGTAGTATATAACAGAGCCTTTCCTTCAACTGAATCTGAAACTCTTCCAACGTCAGACGGAGAAAAAAAACCTAACCCTGAAAGAAATCACTTGTTTGACTGTAATAATCTACTGAAACTGGTTAAAGCATTAAACAAAAAAATAAATGAATCAGATAGTTAGAACTAGTATGTCAGGAAAATAGACAGAACATAAAATGCCTCTGGAATCTGTAGGATATTTTCTGGTACAAGGGGGTTTCTGAGTCATGGTTCATTTACAATGTCTGTTTCCTCACTCAGGGAAGGGTTTCTAATAGATTCAAGGAGACACTAAGCTTTGCAAATGTCTTGCTCACATAAAGGCAGCTCTGTGAGGGATAGATTTTTTCTGTTTATGGAGAAAACTTGCCAGTCATGTTTCACATTGTGTACCCTTCAGAAGAACAACCGTCTTCTTTCACATCATGGTGAAGATGGAGGTTTGTACAATCGTGACTTCGAGGTCTCTGATTAGAGGGGTCATGAGTCGTGACTTCTTCAGACTAACTGGAGATTGACCGCTTGTTCCAGAAGTTGTGGTAGACTTAGAGAAATGTACCACTGGTCAGATCAGAAAAACTTTGAAAGCCATGCCGAACTTTTACTACCATAAAATCTGATGGAGGGCTTAGCTGTGCCACTGAAAGGATGCTATTTTCAGCTTTTAAACCAGAACATCATGGTCTTTGCACGGTAGGAATTTGACAAAACCTCAGTAGTCTTGAAGATTCTTGTCTTAGTTTTCAAGGTCAGACTAAGAAACTGAGCTCTTGAGCCAGTCCTACAGGAGGTGGTCCCCCAGAACAGTGAGTTTTTCTTTATTTCAATTGGAATAACTACAGGACTGTTCAGAAGATGATGAAATGTCATGGGCTTAATGGAAGCTTTAAGCATTTGGCTATAAATTCTGACAGAGGGAGAAAAGTACATTTTTTTGGCTTGTTTGCATCTTAGACTAAATCTCTGGGGCCATTGGAAACCATGTAAATATCATCTGACTGTTGGGGCACATCTGTCATCTACATATATCCCAACCTGGTTTTGGTTTGGGGTTATATATTACCTCTCTGATAATTAATAGTGATTTAATTATGAAACATAATGAGGATTCTGTGTCAGAAAAGAAGTATTCAAAGCCTGTGAGGCACTTTGAATGGGACTTAGGAGAACTGAGTCTTTGTTTTTGTTTATATGATACTAGTGAGTTGGAACAAGTCGGGAGCCTCTTCTGGGCCTCAGCTTTCTCATCTGAAACACAGTGGAGTTATAGCTGGTGATTCCCTTATGTCCCTTATATTGCTAATGCATCTTATTAGGAGCCATGTTAAAAAATTCTCATTAATGTCAAAGATCTTTAAAAAGAATTTCCATCAAAGATAAGTCTGTATGATTAGTTTCAGGAAGATTTCTGTAGTATCCTCATTGTATTAGTCAAGTTTGGGCCGCTATAACAAAACGCTATAGACTAAGGGGCTTAAACAACAGAAATTTATCACAGTTCCAGGGACTGGGAGGGCAGAGATCAGGGTGTCAGCACGATCAGGTCCTGGTGAGGGCTCTCTTTCAGGCTTGCAGACGATTGTCTTGTTTCTGTATCCTCATGGGATGGAGATAGAGGGGGTGATGTGGAGGAGTGCTCTCGTGTCTCTTCCCCTTCTTATAAGAGCACTAATCCCATCATGAGGGCATCACCTTCACGACCTCATCTAAGCCCAATTACTCCCCAAAGGCCCCATCTCTAACTACTATCACACTGGGCTTCAACATATGGATTTTGGGGGGATACGTCAGTCCGTAACACTCATCTTCCAAAACAGGGTGAGGTATCCAATTCACTACTTCTAAATATTTGCAAAGGATCCTATATAGTTTCCCCCTTGCAGATAATCAGAAAATTTGAAGTTAAGTATGGTTATGAGCTCTAAGGAAACAAAATTTTTTAATGGAAAGGAACTTTAGGCAAACTCTTTCTTCCCTGTAAACCTAAAGAGGTTAATTGTCTTATGGAAGGTGCCTTTCTTTTTTCTTTTTCCTCTTAGTGCCTCTGTATATGAAGTCTTCATTTAAGAAACTTCTGCCTCTTAGGAATCAGTGACATTGTAATGATTCATAACGTCCAGATTCATAGTAAGCCTTGCTACTCAGAGTGTGGTTCATGAACCAGCAGTATTAAAATCCCCCAGCAGCTTGTTAGAAATTCAGAGTCTCAGGCCCCACCTAGATCTACTGAGTCAGAACTTGCATTTTAACAAGACCTCAGGTGGTTTCTCTGCATGTTACAGTTTGAGAGGCACTTTCAGAGCATGTAGATCATACACTGGTGACCCAATTTAGTAATTCCTTCTGCTTACCAGAGCACTCTGGAAAATAATGATGATAATAATTATAATTTATTATGTACTTTCTCTGTACTGTGCCAAGCCTCAAGCTCCACAACAAAACTAGTGGTATTTTATTTTACATATAAAAATATAGAGATTCCGAGAGGTAAAGTAATGTGTCCAAGGTTGCATGCTTGTGAATGACAGAACTTGGTTTTAGAATGAGGATTTTTCTTACTATAAAGTCCATATATTTTTCACTAGGCCATATGGTTTGGGCTTTATTTAATACACATTGATGTATTAGAGGGCCTGGGTAGGTGAATCTCTGCTAAAAGTCAAATTTAATTTTTAAGGCTGATGATTTGGGGGACATTTTAGTGTCTTGGGTTTTAAACATGAAAATAATTGTCTTTTTTGACTCCATTCAATGGAGTCAAATTTCTCAGACATGTTAGGCAAAGGCTTTTGGGTTCTAGGTCAAGGAAAAGAAATAAACAAATACAAAGTTTCATACCTGTGAACAGAAAATTTATTCTTTCTCTGTGATTTATTTTACTTTGGGAATAATATTGTGTTTCTGGTATAAACTCAGCTGCGTTATTTGTATTTTTTTCCATATTCGATATTCAGCTTGGACTTTGGTTATATTAGACATCATTCAGGAATGTAAATGATCATGGTGTCCATTTTCTGTTATCAAAACACATCAGTTTTCTCTTCAATATCACACTAATTCCTGGTAAGTTCTAATGTCACACACAGCAACTTGGGCAACAAGTCAAATAACAAAAGGATATAAATCTGACCTTCGAACATTTTTATTGGGAATACTTATTGGTACAAACAAGCCTTCCACTGGTAACTATTTTAAAAAATGGGAACTTATATAAAGAGCTTATAATTCTTATTTGTTTGCACAACATAGAATATTATATTATGAGGCATAAATTCTCTTCCTCTTAAGGTTGCCTAGATTCTTTACAAAAATTAATTGCCTAGTTCTTTACAGCATGCTTATTCTTTTCAAGAAGCCTAGATTCTTGCTTGGATTATTGTAGGTAATCTGTATTAGAGAAAATAGAATTTTAATCATACCCACCTATTTATTGCTCAGGTCCCCCTCTTATCCTCTGGAGATGTTATTAACTTAGAAACACCTGAGAATTTCTGAGTCTGAGCAGTGACACCTTCCAACCTTAATACAGAGAAGAGTTTTAAGAATTGTAAGCAAAAAGAAGAAAGAAGTGAAGTGATTTGTTTTAAAGAAAGATGTGCTGTAATTGTTTGGTTTACCAACCAGAAGAAAGGAGCGTTCTCATTGGTTGGCCTAGGCTATAAAAACATGGCAGTGCAAGCAGGCAGCAGGAAGTAAGGATGGGAACAAAGGAAAGCAAGCAAGAATATAGGATTTAAGCAATCGTGGCACCACGTAGAACATACTAGAGAGATGGCAAGAATTAGACTTATTGACAATGGACCACTGAGCAGCTGGCAGAGGACACTGGCAATAGATGTAGGGGAAGAAAGCAGAAATGCCATCTAAAATAGCACGGCATCCTGAAAATACTCATTGTAAGACAAACAACTCTGTATTTCTTAATGGTATCCTGAAGCAGCTATAATCTCCCATGGTACAATACTTGTGCTCACAAAAATGAGTAGAGAAAACGATAACGCATTTTAAGAAGATTGTTCATAGTAATTGATCAAAATTTAAAAGCCATCAGAACCTAAGAATTTAGCCCTGAAGAATCTAGAAACCTTACCCTGTTTCCTGGTTGTGACAGATTATAGACCTCTCCTTGTTAGACCATGTATCACCTCTCAGTGTGTTCTCTGAACCTCATTCCAGCAGGATTGGAGTTTGTCATGACTGCAGTGACTTCATAGGAGGTGTAAGTTACAAGAAAAATACTGTACACTGCCATCATTGCCAAATTTGCCTACTATATTATTCTGTGGAACGTCAAGATCCTTTACGGGAGATGAAAACATACCCTGCATAAAGTCATGTTCATTTAAGAAATAGTCTTTATTTTAATTATCTTCAAAATTCTTCTGTACATACCTATTTTATTTCAAAGTGCATGTTCTTTTCCAGGTAAAGAATCTTCATGTAACTTTTTAGTGACCATCTTATGTTAAGATGTCATGTTCTTAGGAATTATGGGCTTGGTTTGTACACTTGCAAATTCTTCATTTTTGAGAGAAATTGGAACTGAAAATGGAATCATGTGGCGAGCCTATTCCTTGAAAAAGATTCATAGTTGAGCTAAAGGAGTGGGGCTCTCTTCTCCCTTTTCACTACCTGTAATTGCTTCCTTGGAGGAAACTGCCTTGCCCCAGTCCTGCAGGCCAGTGTCCTGTGAAGAAATGTGTTTGTTAGTCGCTTAATTGCTCAGACAGGAGGAAGCCCCTGCCACAGTTTCTTCTCTTTCTTCATTTTCAACATTTTCCTTGTAATTCAAATTTCAGATTTGTGGATTCTTAGAATTGAAAGAGGAATATCCAGCTCACTTACCATGAGAGGTTAAAGACGTGGCCATTGTTGGTTTGCTGCAGGGGCTGGAGCTAGAACCCAGGACCCATGCTTCCCAGGCCAGAGCTCGTTCTAGGATATCATTCTTACTATGCCTGGGACAGCTGCTGAACGTGCCCAAGTGTAGCTGATGGATGGAGAGAACCATGAACTTGGGAGATGGAAAGTCTGGATTTGATGCCTGATTTGGCACTATCCTTTTAGGCTTCGGTTGTTGAGAGGAGGATTAAATTTGATGACTGGATGTGTCACTTCCGGTTCTTGGTGTTGTTTCCTTAAGTATAGGTTGTGACTAAAAGAGATGGGGCCCACTCCTACCTGCTTAAGGAGGAAAGAGGTGTGATTACCAGGATGTTTCTGTTCCTGAATGTAATGGGTGAGGTGCACGGTGGCCTCTCTGTGGTTGAATGAACTCTTCTTGGATTCTATGCTGACATTTTGAATTACTCACATTTACGTGGTGGTTCTTTAGGTTTAAAACAGAATCCTCGCATCTGCCCTCAGGTATTGGTAACTTCAAACGCCCTGAAAATACACACCATCCATTCACTTGTGCCTTTCCCCTACCCTCATAATGCTGTAATTCTTTACTGAGAAAATAGCCTATAATGGTTAGCTTCTGCCTTCTGCTTACAAGTGGCAGGATTAAAAGCAAATAGTAGAATTGGGAAGTGTTCACACACAAATGAAATGCTTTCGACAGTTATCTAAACACCTGTTTAAGAAAGCCTATTTTCTCTTTCTTGCTGATGAATCGCCACAGGATTTCTCAAATTATTCTGCCATTGTCTCTTTTCACCTGCTTAGCGAGTACAGGTGTTGATGGCCTTTAGTGGCATCTCTATCTGGCTTGATGAACACAAGTCCCTGCTAGCCTCCCAGCCCCATGGGGTCTCTGGCTTCCTAGAACCCACCACCTTTGTCATATTCCCTGCTGAGCTCAGGAACAACTTTCCCCAGAGTTGTCACTGATTTTTCTGCGGCTGCTGTTGTTCCTATTACTTCCTTGTAGCTCTACGTTCTTTTGAAGATAACCTGGTTTTATTTCTCTTCTAAAGCAATTTGGATAAAGCATAGATGTTTTAGAGTCACTGGTGTTTTCTTGACCAGAAATAAAACATAAAAATAAGTGCTCCATAGTAGATAGTATTTCTGGAGCTGCAATTCAATGGCCACCGAACTGAACAGTTGAACCTTTCTGAAGAAAAAAGTCTCTGACCCAAACTGAGAGGTCGTTCCAGTCCTTTGAAAAGCCCATGGTCGGTCTGCAGTCAAATGAAGATTAGCGACATTCTTATATATTTTGGTTACATCACATTGTTGAGATCATAATGTTCCTAAAGTTCTTCCCACCTGACTGAAACTTTTCCTTTTTGCCTTTCTTTTAAAGTCAAACATTATCATAATTAATATTTAAAAAGGGATTTTTACTGGGAATCAATGAGACATTTGGCATTTGCCTTCATTTTCTTTGGAAGGTGTTTATTTTTCCTGTCAGCTGTAGGGGAAGAAACCTGCTGTGAAAACTGATAGACCCCAGCTGTCAGGAGCATTTGTCTGGTATTATTTTGATGGCCTACCCATGGCATTGCCAATGGAGTGTCACAGAAGCTAAGTAAGAAACATGGGGAACATCGTCTTATTTTTCGTGGAAAACGGCATGGGTTTTCCAAGAGTAAGATCATTGTAACAAACATAACCCAAAGAAATTCTTTAACATAAGTATTTATGTAAGGTATGGATGACACATCTGGCCTTGCAACTTTTGGTTATTTTAGTACTTTAGCAGAAGGCATTGTCCTTCTGTTAGAGGTACCATCGCAGTGACAATATGTAATGTGGAGCTCTGTCACAGTGGAGATGTCAGGAAATCAGGAGGGAAATTCACAGTGCAATGCTGTCTTTGGGTTTTAACCTGAACACTGAATGAATCTGCCAGTAAGTGATGTTCTTTACAGAAGGCTTTTTCTATAGGATGAACTGCCTAACAAGGAGAATTGCAAGCAAGTCATTTTTATAAACATTCCTGTTTGTGGTTAGTTTGGGATCTGAATTGTTTGGAGAGGAGAGGAATATCTTTCCTTTTGGTTTTATGACCATCTTTTTCTTAATGCTTAGAAAGAAAAGAGCTTTGCCAAACTTTTTTTTTTTTTTTTTTTTTTGGCATTGATGTCTTCTGGAAAATGGAAATGGCCCAGTTTCTCTTACTAGTCTTCAGATATTTATATATAGGTTAATAATTTCATCCTGAAACAATGAAGCACCTTCCCACATTTTTTTAAAGGATAGAAATGAAAATTTACCAGGTTACTATCAATGGAAAGTAGAACTTCTATGGTGACATATGCATGCACAGACACATACATGTATGTGCATATATTCACGTAGAGACAGACAAGATTGCTAAAATGGGTAGAGGAGAACAGGCAGGAGCTATGCTTACAGTTAATTTCTATCACTGATTTGATCTAAAGGAAAGACTAAGCATTTTATGTTTATGTTGGTGGCAGGTAAGTCCTTTTAATTATTGCTAATAGGGGCAACTCTGCAGAAGATAAAATACTGACAATGTTTTGCATTGTCAATTATTTTGTCCTGAAATAACTATTCTGTGAGTTCATGGAAAGCATTTTAAAGGGCCCTAAGATAATCCAGGTATAATCAAAGGGGAGAGGAGGCTGTGTTTTGAGAGGGTGCTGTGCATGGGACTGGTTCAATCTAATCTGTGATGAGATATTCATTCATTCCTAGGCACAATCCCACGACTCACTTAACTTCCTAAACATGGAAGAGAAGTGTCAAATGATGTTTCTTATTTGTCTGGCACTTTTCTTCTCTCCTGTGACAACAAATATTGCTCATGCTCTAAATTATAGAAACCATGGGGGCTCCGTCTCTAGGGGAGAAAGTTGAGACATTGTTACGGGCCTCCCTTATTGCCCTTCCTTATAAGTAGGCATCAGTGTACAAAGGACACAATAAACGAGAACAGGTCTCGTTCGCTGCCAAAGGCCACGTCAATGAGATTCCAAAACAAAAGTTGGCCTTTATTCTATCACACTGTCACATCCAAGAAGGGGTTGCTGATGGAGGGCGAATGTTTGATATTTTAAAAACTACCAGACAAAAGCCCAGTCTTTTCTCCACAAAGTTCTCCAAAAGTATTAGGAAACAAATGAATGCAAATATAATTCAAGTTGAAGTACTATTTTAGCATAGTTGTTTTGTCACATCTCTTTTTCTGATGGCTATTCTTTGGGTAATTTTTGTGCTAAGCCATTTTGGATTTTGTCTGACATGTTGATGGCAGAGTGGTGTGTCCTATGTGCATGGAAAATAAACGTGGAAAATGACTTATTGTTGCTGTCTGAAAGCTCTTCAGTTTCTGAATTCTAAGGCAAATTAGGCCTCAGATTTCATTTTTGTAGCTGTAGTATCAGTGACTGACAAAAACTAGAATGTCTGAATTTGCCTATATCCACACATAGCAGAAAAGAGAATTTTCTTTTCACAAGAACAAGGTTAAGCAGTTGTTTAGAAAACCTCACAATATTTCTACTTCTCTGACTTTAAGTTACTTTTCTCCAAGTGGCTTTAAAATTATTATCATCAGCCAGCTGCAATAGGATGAATGTTCTTCTATCTCATGAACCCAAAGAGAAATTCTTAGCTAATTCAAATGGTATTTGCCATGGTCAGTGAAGAAAATTGCCCGTTTAAGTGCTGCTAATATCAGGAGGGTGCAGTTAGGAGGGTTAAAAACAAGTAGTCGAAAAGCCATTCTTGCAATGCATCTGTTTGGAAAGCAAACATATTTAAAATGAGATAAGTGAAAAATAAAATATTGCATCACACAGAGCTATTCAGTTTAAAGCAGGTGGGATCTTGAATTATAGGCAGCATGAGTGGAAGGTATTACAAAATATACCCACCTGTGGTTTGGAGCTAGAAAGGTTGGGGCTGAGTTTTTAAAACAATTACGACAAAAAAACCATGCAAAGCACACTGTGAAAATCCTGCAGATTTACTATGTGATTTTAAGCGGAGAACACAAGTGATTCTTCTTTGGAAAAATGGAAAACACAAGCAAAATGAAAGAATCATTTCTGAATTCCTGAAGGGATGTAGATTTGGGAATTGAGACGATTTCTTGTTGGTTTTGTCAAGTTGATCCCTGAGATAAGGTGAACCAGCAACAGACGATTCACAGTTATTGAGAAAACGCTGAAAGGGACGTGACTCCCTCTTCTCAGACTCGGCCCTGCAGGTTGGTGAGATACTGTTTCTCCAACTTTACAAATGAGTCGACTGTGACCCAGAGAGACTGGGTGATTCTTCCACTACCACACAGCTAACATATGGTAGAAAGGGAATTCAGACCTGGGTTATCTGCCCCGTCTTATGCACGTCTGAAACTAAGCTATTCTGTTTTGTCCTGTGAGATTATTATTTAATATATGAGGACGTCACCACATTTCTTAGATGCTTACAGGGGTCAAAGCACCACGTTACAAGGAGACTGCGATTGCCAACCCTGCCTTTGTTGAACATGACCGTTTACCCGCTTTAGGTATCACAGAAGGCAGTTTATCTATTTCTTTTAATTTTTATAAAATCCCCTTAAAAAGTGTTATTCTTCTGTTTTTATAGATGAATACGGCCCCGAGACCCAACCTGGTTAAAGTATTTGCCTGAGGTCGGTGTTAGCACACAGCCAATCAGGATTAAAAGCTCACCCTCTTTATGTCTGTAGCTCCTGCTACGTTGATTATCTCTGAAATCTTCACGGGAAGGGAGAGTAAAGAATAGGGCTGTGGTTGATCATTTAAAATTGTCTACTATCCGACTAGAGAAAGACCCTTAGAACACTTCTAAGAAAAAGAAAAGCATCAGGAGCCTCAGTTTTGGGAATCCTGGGTCACTTCTTAGTTTGGACTTTGCAGCCTTGCTCTGTTGGTTTACTTGTTAGGGGTTTTTCTTTATTGCATATTAATTCCTCGTCCCCGTGGTATGAGAAATTTAAGGAGCAGGAAAGGGCTGTCTGACTCACTGGGACTGGACTGCTATTTAGTCTGGCTGTTTCCTACCTCGCACGTCGATTGATTATCCTGCCTATCGTGTGTTGACATATTTTGCTTGCTGTACTGATTATACATTGGGAGTGCTAATTCTTTTATTGGGTTAGAGTTCAAAGGTGCTCATCTGTCAGCAAAAAGACTCTCATTTCATGGTGTGGGCGGCCTCCTCTTATATCTGTCATTTTTATACTGTTCTCAGAGGTTTTCCTCTGATTTCTGGTCCTAGTTCAATAACAAAGATCTTGAAGGAGTTTCCTTTGTAGTGGGCCATTTTGTACGGTTTTTGGAGACAGATTCTGCTCTTTGAAGATATGCAAAATATTGGCATTTTGCAGACTCTGACTGAAGCGATGGAAATCACACTATATCCTGCTGTTTGATTCTAACCGCTCTGTTGGTGCAGATCTCCAAATCTTGGACTTTTCTCAAACATGGTAAATTTCTGAGACCAATAAATGAAGAGATCCAAACTTGGGCTTTGCAGGTCAATATCACAGCATTCTGGCTAAAGATCAGGAAATAGATTCCCATGAAGAAGCATTGAGGATTGGAGATTCAATTACTTAGAATAATATAAAAGCTCACCTAATGTCCAAATGTCTTTTTCATCACATCTGTAGAAATTAAAGTATAGGTATGTAAATGTCTGCATATATATTCATAATTTTGAACTGGAATCATAAGTAGAAATATCCTCCAAAGTCATCATTTTGGTTACCTATGATGAGGTAATTCTGCAATTAATTTGAGGTATTTGAGATATAAGTAGCTTGCCCTTCTTGACAAGGTTGCCAATATGTCAAGAATACATTTTGTTGTAGCTTATATTTCAATTTCTATTTTGCTTACATGTTGCATTTAGAAGTTGATCAGAATAATAAAAACAAGTGTTATAGTAATAATAGATTATAAAAATGATCTTTGTGAATTGGTAAGATAATCAATGATGACTAGTTTATGTTTTAAATGCTTATGATGTTTGAACAAGTTAGCCTTCAATTTTCATATAAAACATGGATAAACTCTGATCTAGAGAAGTAGCTGGAGTTGGCTTTTAAGCAACTGGGCTGTGTGTCCAGAGGGGAGTAAAGCAAAGCCATAGCAGTCCCTTGTTGGAAAAGAAAGGGGCATGGGGGTAATTGTCACATTTTAAAGACTTTATTTGTCTTTGATAGTTTGGATACTGTAAATGATAGGAGGTGATGGAACTATTAGAATAAAATGGAAATAGAATGGTATGGGAACATTGTGCCTGGATCCAAGAAGAGTGGGTTTACTGGAAGACTATGGGTCAGACACATCCACTCTCTGTCTTAGTTTTTTTTATCGGTCCAATGGGGTTGTTACCTATTTATACCTATTTATAGGTTTTTTGGGGGGAGATTAAATGAGATAATGGTATAAAATGCATAACATTGTGTCAGTCTGGCACATAATAGGTATTCAGTAAAAACGAAAACTTTATTGCTTTTCATCTTCTCATTGGCCTTCTCCAAGCCAACTTCATAATATCAGCTTCATAATACCTTCATCAGCCTTCAATGGCGTTTCTTGAATTTATATGCACATGGTGCTATGCTGATTATGGCACCAAGCAAGCTATATAGATGTGGCTCTTTCTAGGAATTTACTTCCACGATCACACAGAGATTGATGGATTCATGATTATGAGCTGGAAGGGACCCTGGGGGCTCTCTGCATTCAGTAATTTTACAGACCAGGAAATAGATTCCCAGAGAGATGAAAAGACTTGCTCAGAATTTCCCAGTTAATTAATGGCAGTGCCAGGAACACGATCTGGGTTTCTAGAAGCCTAGTCTATTGCTTTTATTTATCCACCCTTTTTGTTTAGGAAATAAAGTTATGGTTGTATATTCTGAGTTGTTTGTCTGGAAGAACTATTTCAAAATATTATAGTCTTTAAAGATGCACAGCTAATCAGAAGAAAAACCCAAACAGCTAAGTGTATGTATGAAGTGGGTAGACATGATTGTAAAGTATGGGCAGTGGTACCAATCTATGGCTCAGGAAGTCTTTCCAAGCTAACACAATCTTCACCATTTTCTACATACCTCTAAATTCAATTGACATTTTCTTATTCTTATGCAAAGAACTCAGAACAAAACTTCAACCCATTCTCCCTACCCTTGTCTAATCAGAGTCATTTTCTTAAGCTCCTCTGATGTAGAAGTTTTAGAGCTACCTCTGAGAAGTACGACTAACTTTTTCTAGTTTATTTATTGCAGGTTTTGAGAGATTTTAAGAATTCAAGAGGTAGGATATTTGGGGGTTGGAGGAGAGTTAGATACTCAAGCATTGAAAATTGGATCATGGTGAGCATTAAAGAGGACCAAGAGGTTATATTCTTTGCTGCAAGTACACCAACTATATTTCTAAATATGACTGATCTGTGGAGTTTTATAGACATTTATGGTACTATTCATTCTGTCTATATTGACCTGGAACATTCCAAGAGGCCAATGACAGTCACTGAACCCTTGTTCTGCAAGACTCAGAGTTTCTTCCCACTGCACATGCTGTAACCTTACACGGCAAAAAATGACCTAAGTCAAAAACCCCCAACATAACTAAATTTAGTAGTACTGTATTTTTCTTTTTTGTAGCCTTCATTATTACAGCATATACAATTCAGTTCTGCGTGTAGAGATCTAGTCATGATATTATTAATCTGTTATGAACAAATTCTATCATTGCGCCTTTACCTTACAGAATGATATCTCTTGGAGACCTTTGCGATTTAAGAAAGATCTAAAGAGTTACAGAGACAGAGACAGCCATAGAGAGAGACATGAGAGAGAGAGAGAGAGAGAGAGAGAGAGAGGAGACTAGACAATAAAGAAGAAAGCCTTCTGACCATACTGTCTAGCAGACCAAGAGAACGTTAGAAAAGCTGTGACCTGAAAGCCTTCGTAAACTGTTATCTTCCCCTGGGAGAAGCTGGAGTGGCCATTCCACTGTGCTATAACTCTGGGTGTTCATTAAAAATTCATTCAAGGCTAAATCATATCACTGAACAATGAGTGTGGAGGCCCAGATCTGTGTGTCAGAGACAGGAGGCCGTATCAGGGCCAGGTTCTTTATGTAGTGGGGTCTGTGTCAGGCAGACAAGGGGAATGGGAGGTTTCCTTGGAGGCTTTTGTAAAGCTCTGTGCTTCTTCTGGGGGCTCGATTAGAATAATCAGCAGCCTTGGGAAATTCACACGGTTTTGGTGGGGCTGTGATCCATCATCATCCATCATACTTATGCGCTGGGTGACTGAGGAGCCAAATACCAGGCCGGCGGGGTGGCCAGAGCCCCGCGCTCTGCGTGGAGCTCTCCGGTCTGGGGCAGGGCTCCAGGAAGCCGGGCAGTGGGAGGGGAGGAGGAGACTGCCGGGGAGCTAGCCCTTCCGTCAGCCTGCACGTGGGGGGGGTCCCTCCTCCAGCAGCCCCCAAAGGCGGCGGTCTAGGAACAGGAAGTAACCGTACAGCACTTTGGAAGATTTGTGGATTGTTTGCTTTGGATTTCCTCAGCTTAATTTGTGTTTGGCTGGGTTTGGAGTTTATTTCTAATTTATTTTGAGTTTGTGTTTGTTTGCAGGCTTTAACAATTTTGACAAAACTCTCTGGAGTGTTTGTTGTTTGACCTTCCTTCTGTGTGCACTTGCATGGTGGGAAGGATTGGCTTTTGTCATGTCAAAGAAAGAAAGACTGTGGGGTGTGTGTATGTGTGTGTGTTTTAGGGGGAGACAACCAATAAAACCCTCACTGTATATCCCTTGTATCCTTTTTTTTCTTTCAAATGCTCTCTAACCTAGGAAGAAATGCGGTTTTTGATTATTTTAAAAAAATGTTTCAAAACTCCAGAATCAGGAGAATTCTATATAGTTCTATAGAAAAGCATTTATTACAATATGATCTCAGGGCCAGTCTGCTAGAGAGTCCTGTGTAAGACTGAGGTGCTCAGTAAAGACTAATTTGGCCTCTCAGTTCCCAAGCAAAGCACTTTGGCAGCCAAGAATGTAAATTTTACCCATTTTCCATTTTCTCAAGAAACTAGGGAGAGAGTCAAATCTAGGTATATGTACACATTATTACCAATTATATCCAATATAACCATAAATCCCAATTTTATGTCTATCAGTTAAAATTAAAATTTGCCTTCTTCTGTTTCAAGGGGTTAACTCTCAAAAGCAAAAAAAAAAAGAAAAATCTCTTTTTTAAAATCTGTGTCTTAATCACTCAGGATTATGTAAATTAATATAGAATCCCTGCTATCTTGTTTTTATTCTGCTTTGTATTATTTTATTCACTTTTGATGGCCATCAAATCGTAAACACATGCTTCCCTAAAAGAGGTTTATTTCCATTCTCTTTTGGATGGTGCAAATAAGTCCATAAAACAAATAGATGTCTTCTAGTTCATTCTTCCTTCTTTTATACTTATTAAAATAAAAATCTGAAGCGGAATGCCTAGAAGTATATTGCAATTTGACAGGATTTGCTTTGTGTGTCTAAGAGAAAATATGACTAGTAAGAAAAGAAGTAGACAGATATACATATGTGCACGTGATGCTATTTTATTGGTATCTGTTGCACCCATGGCAATGAGACTCCTGGGATGTTGGACCTAAATTAAAATAATTGTAAATAATGTCAAACAATAATAAATAAAACCCAACACTCAGCCTCTCCCTCTTTTCCCTTTGCTCTTTTCTTTTACTAAGAAAATACGCAAGTAAATAATATCAAACAGATCAACCACTTCTGGGGAAGGAGGCACCTGGGCTGAGGGACATGTGAACTGAGGACCCCGCCCCCACAATATGC
Source organism: Balaenoptera physalus (assembly GCF_965194825.1). Classification (NCBI taxonomy): domain Eukaryota; kingdom Metazoa; phylum Chordata; class Mammalia; order Artiodactyla; family Balaenopteridae; genus Balaenoptera; species Balaenoptera physalus. Next base: position 49,562,064 of record NC_138891.1, on the reverse strand, counting down.
TTGGAGTTTTGGAGTTCTGGGCAGAGGGTGAGAAGGGAAGGGCAATGGATGGAGAGTGTAGATTTGCAAGATTTTTTGTATATTCACTTACCGCGTTTTTAAATTTATCTTAATAAATTAGATTTATTGACATCAAACTATTTTTTTTTCTTGAAGTCCTCAAATGTGGGTGTAAAATTACATCTAAGTCGAATTTGCCTAATAAACTTCTGTCAAAACCATTGAGATAAGGAGTTGTTTTGGAGCTTTCCGCATGGAATTCCATCTCAAGCAACATTGAGCAAGGAAGGGTTTGTATATCTGGCAAGCACCTTGTGAAGCCAAGTACCTGAGCTAGGATTACCAGGATATACTGAATAACTTAAAGTGTAGGAACTTAAGAGTGATCAACATTAAAAGTATAGTTACTAATTTGAAGGAATGAGGCTGGTATGGTATCCACATTCCTTAAGAGTCTGCTGGACCCAGTGAAGATAACTTTGAATGCCTTACCTGGCATTTTCTCTATTTGTACCTGCAAGAATGACATTTTTTTCCTCCTGTCCCTGTGCTGATCTTGTGATCTTCATGGAATCTTCCATCAAGGGAAAAGCCCCTTGGTTCTACTGTGACTTCACTCTCTAAGTACCCAGGGTTCTCTTGTTGTATCCTGACTGCCCAAGGCTCCTACTCCAGTGTTTGGCATCCCAGCCTCTGTCTTCTCATCTTCCATACGTGTGCCATCTCTCAGAGTGGCAGACTTTACTGATCACTGGCAAACTAACTCATGATGTAGTATATTGGTTCATCAGGGTTATTTTATGCCCTTCTTCCCCACTCCTTCACCAGATTCTCTCAATTTTACTTCCCAAATCTCTCTCTCTCTCTCTCTTATTCTTCATCCTCCATTATCACTGTCATTTTAAAACAGACTTTGTGTTTAAAAAAAAAAAAAAAAAAAAACCTTTGTGGTCTTTCTCATGGATTTCTGAAATAGCTCCTGACTGGTTCAGCTGCCTTCTACTTCATCCCTCTTAAATGTCTCCTGTTCTTTGAGTCAGAGTGATCGTCCTGAAACGCAGCTCTGATCTTTCCATTCTCCCCTCTGAGACTCTCCACTAGCACCATATTCATAATACGAGAAAGGTCAGATCTCTAGAACATGGCATAGAGGTCTTTGACTCTTTTGCTGCTCATTGCTTTTTCCTTCACTTCTCTATCTACCTCCTTTCCCACTGTAAATCAGGTGATTCTGAGAAACCCTTAGTCTCATGCCCATACTAAGCTGGGCACACTTTTTTTTTTTTAATTAATTAATTTATTTATTTTTGGCTGTGTTGGGTCTTCGTTTCTGTGCGAGGGCTTTCTCTAGTTGCGGCAAGCGGGGGCCACTCTTCATCGCGGTGCGCGGGCCTCTCACTATCATGGCCTCTCTTGTTGCAGAGCACAGGCTCCAAACGTGCAGGCTCAGTAGTTGTGGCTCACGGGCCCAGTTGCTCCGCGGCAGGTGGGATCTTCCCAGACCAGGGCTCGAACCCGTGTCCCCTGCATTGGCAGGCAGATTCTCAACCACTGCGCCCCCAGGGAAGCCCTGGGCACACTTTAAGCTATGCTCCTTCTTCTTCCTGGAATGGTCTTTCTTCTCTTGCCTTCTCTCTGGGAAGCTCCTTTGAAACTATCTTTATTCTTTCACACCCTTCTTAGGTGTCACCATCCCTGGGCAGCCTTTCCAAACCTTTCTCACCCTCCGAATGAATTCCTTTCTCTTCTGCACCTTGTACGTAGTTTGTGATCATGGGTACTATATTTTATTTGCACAGCTTCCTTCTCTCCTGGACTGTGGCTCTTTGAGGCCAAGAATGAGGTCAGTCATGTGGGCTTCCAGAGTGCAGACTCAGTGTCTGTGTGGCCCATAGGAGATTTGTAAATGCATCTTGAAAGAAACAAAATATCAACAGTCAGGAGGACTCTCCTTAACCCAAAGGACTGATGCTTAATTGCAGGGAGGGTCTCAGGTATGAGAGCAGGTTGGGTCAGGAATATATTTTTGGGGTGGGAGACACAGCTTAAGACAGGCCTTGGTCTACCACATCCACGGGAGCTGGCTGGGGGGACCGCGTGCACATCACGTGTTGTCTGGGGTTTGGCAGAGTGGAGACATCAATGCTGATGGTGCCCAGATCCCCACACTTAACAGCAGATCCCATAGGTTATTAAAGCTGAGAGCCTAGCGAGGAAGATTAGCAGGAGGAAGTGCTTTAGCCACGGAAAGTCGCTTGATTAGTGCCTCAGACATTGCATGGCACTGTGGTGTTGGGTTTCCATCGAACCATTACTCGGATATTTGAGATCGGGAGCTTCGGTTCTAACCTAACATTGCATTTGATTTCTCAAATCTGTGCATCAGAAGTGGGCCTTGCTCACTTCTCTCAGACTGCATTTCCCAGCAGTGAGTTTTGTATCCTTGGTTTTTGGACATTTGAAAGGGATGCTGAGAATTAACCCATATGGTGTTTGTTTAGGTGGGGAATCCTAAATAGCTTCTTGTACAGGGAGAACACAGTAGCAAATATATCTTTACAATAATGTGTTTTAAATCAAAAGGGCTCCATATTTTTCCCTGTGTTTGAATGTGACATTCTTGATCATTCCAGACCCACCTGTCTGAGAACACAGGAATCAAAAACAGGAGTCACTCTCAAATTTCACCTCTATTTAATCCATCACAGGAACATACTGGCTTTTCACTGTATATATAGAAAAAACCACATTAGGACATTTAAACAAAGTGACACAGATCATCAGCAGATCAACCGGGAATGACGGCTCAATCAAACAAATGTATGTTGAGAATTTCCACAGGGCAGCTCTCACAGCAGCCAAGCCAAATTTGTTTAGTATACATGAGTTAGCCGCTTAGGAGCATTCGCTATGCTGCATGCCAGATGATGACTTTTCTAGGTAAACATCCATTTAGCAGCATATACCCATCCATGAAAGTGTTGGCGTGATTTTGATCTATTCTCCTGGACTTCTGAAATTATGACTTCATTCCACTGGCAGCCAAGTACCAAACCCACACATGCACCATTTAGGATAAAAAAAGAGGGGATGGGCAAGCTATACACTTATTTCAAAATGTAATATAACCATCCAAAAGGTAGGAGAAACTCCATAAAATTGACAGGCCATTTCACTTTTCTGACAAGCAGTAAAGCAAGCATCATTAAAATGGATGTCAAATTACAGGGCAGGGAAGCAGCAGGGAAAATACTTACCTTGTTCTTGGTATTTGAAATAGAATGTGGCGTATTTATCCTACCTCAGTCTAAACTTGGAGACATTCCTTTTTGTGGTAGGGGGTTGGGGGCTTATTTATTAAACTGGAATTTCAGAATCAGATTCCATAAGTAAGAACACTTGGATTCTTCAGAAAAGGGCATTTAAAAATTTGTCTCGTTAATTCTTGTATTTGAGCAATTTACTTATTTTTTTTAAAGGTGTCACTCGAAGAACAGAGGACTCTTTTGAACACAGTCTTTAAGCTCAGAACAAAAGAGCCAAGTGTTTATTAAAAAAACACAGAAACAAAACCCCAAACTTTCTGGTAGAATTTTCAAACTCTGTGCTTACTCTCACTGGCTGTTGTGAAATCCAGCTTGTGTTGTGTAAAGTTCAGCTCAGTGCTCTAGTTTATTAACCAAAAGCCTCTCTTTCTGATTCTTTTCAACTGGGGAATTCTCAATTTGAGGGGGGATATTTTCAAACAGAAAGCTTGAGAATTCCCTTTTTGGATCAAGGGGTAATTGTATGAAATTTATTGGAAAAGATCATTGTTTCCAAACTTTAACCTCCTCTGCAAGAGCACTTGGCAATTGTCACTTGCTTGAGCAAGTATTCTGAATGCTTAATAGTTTAGAAATCCTCTAAAAAATACCTCTTTTCCAATAGTGGCAATGACTTTTGTGGATAATAGCTTCCTTTAAAATCTGCTTAAGATGCAGAGCTGGGTGAGCTACAAAGTACAGCTTCTAAAAATGAAAGTCCTCATAATTAGCATTTTCTAAAGTTGATTCAATTTGAATTTGAGCATCTACTATATTCACAGCACTGGAGGAGGGTATAAAGATAATTGAGACATAGCCCTTGCCCTCAAGTAGCTGAAAATCAAAACGGGGAAATAGACATGAAAACAACTAACAATAATAGCACCAGGGTAAATGACAGAAGAATACATTCTGAGGTACATTTTATATTCTCTGGGATACAAAAAGGAAGGCGCTCACTTTGGTTGGGGAGGTGGCGGACATGTAGACTGGAACCCTTAGCGGATGAGATGACATCTAAACTGGATCTGAAAGAGTTTCAATGTATAAATCTTGAGTGTTGCGTCCTCCGTGAGGCCCTCCCTATCTAAAGTAGTCACCCACCACATTTCTAACTGCTTAATTTTCTCCTCAGCACCTAAGACTCTCTCATATTGTCCAGCTATGCGTTGGTTCCTTTCTCCCTTTACCCACCAGGCTGTAAGGTTCTTGAGATCAGGGGCATTGCTGGTTTTGCTCACTGCTCCATCCCTCGCTCTCAGAACAGGAGTAGGCTTCACTAGGGAGCAGTGTGATGGAGAATGAGGAAAGGACATTCGAGAACAGAAGGTTGTCAAGGAAAACAACACAGAGAAACCAAACTCTACACTCATGAACGTGAAATAGATTATTGTGGCTAGATTATAAGATGCATTAAAGGCATAAGATGGGCAAATTGGTTATGAGCAATCACGAAAGAATTTTCTGAGGTCTCCAGAAAGCTGTGACCAATTTTTGAGAAGAAAATTGACGAGCTCTAACCCTCCGAAGTCTTTCTAATATGAGTGTCAATCTTGACCCAGGATAAAACTTTCTTGGGAGAATGATGCACCTTTAGCACCATATAGGCGTCCAGGAAAGCAATTGTATTATATGTTCTTCAATCCCTTTATCCAGGTCTTAAGATGGGTTGTAGAGAATTTTTATATTTTTATTATTATTAATGTGCCCCCAAATGTGGATAAACTGGAGGTCATCATTAAATCTATAAAGAAAACATTGATGTAAGTGCACACAGAGCTTTAGTGAACTGAGTTCAGGACAGAATAATCTTAGAGCAAGTGGGGATTTGTTGTAAACAGAATATTTTGTTTAAATATAAATAAAAAATAAGAACAATAACCTGCCATGTTCCCACACATACATTTTACATAGTTCCAAGAATGCTGTTTATCAAAGTAGCTCCCAGGTATTGGGATGAACCAGAAGCTTTCAAAGTGTTGATTGATCACTCTTTGCTAGCAGTTCACCAGGCTTACACAGCCACTCCAAAAGCAACAGCCTGGAAGAAAATTATATAAGGTTTGGAACAAAGGCTGGAATGTTAGGTTAGCAACTGCCTTACATTGCAGTAAATATGTCAATTAATATTCATAAATGTCTAGAGTCATGATCTAGTAAGAGTACAGAATAAGCTGCATATGACAATTTAATTTTCTACCCCAAAGGAACCCTAGCTACTCCTCACTTTCGCATAATAGAACTTTGAGAGAACTCTGGGTGGGTTTGCCCATCTTCCTACTACTGAACTTCTTAAAAGTCTTGGGAATGTTATCAGGGTATTGTGAGGTATTTACATCCCAAGTGTACCTGTTTCCATCTTCATCCATCAGCTGAGACTTAAGAGGTGTTTTTGGATGTTCACCAATTACACCATAGTAATGAAAGGACAGCAAGAAAGTTCTTCGTGTTCTTTTATTGTATTCTTTTATCTTTCAAGGCACATGTTCTTTTTGAAGTGTTGAAATGGGATATTTGTGGGAGGAATTGAACTGCCCTACCCAAGAGATAGGAGAAGAGATAAATTAATCCCATGACTTTTTCTTCTGTGCATTTTGGGCTAAAATCATGGGAAAAGTTTATCATTTCCCATTATCAAATATTGCTTATTGCTCATTGGCCAATAATGCCTCCTCTAACCATGCTCAGTCCAGGCTATTTCCTGCATCATCACACAGCTCTTGGCAGGAGAACTCATCTTTTTGTACCATGTCAATGACCACATTGATCTTTCTTTACATTTGGTTTCAACAAGTGTTTATTGAGAGATTATTGCTAGGGGAGTGGTAGAGAATGAATCGTTCATGAACCATTTCATTACCTTTTGTTATCTGAATGCAGGTAGATCTGAAAGACACTGACCTTTAAGAACTGTCACTTAAGACCTAGAGACGAGAGAATCTTTCCTAATAATAATGATATTGACTTTTGGCATTCACAGTTTCCTCTAAAGTATACAAAAGATGCTCAAATGAATTATTTCTTGATTTTTACTGTAATTTTGTGTCACAAGTATTTTAAAAACCAGTGTTGTCTAATAGAAATATAAATGAGAACCATATATTAATTAAAAAATATCTGGTAGCTCCATTAAAACAGGTAAAAAGAAACAGGGAGACTTAATCTTACTAGTATATCTTACTTAACCCATTGTATCCCAAATTGTATCATTTCAGTATGTAATCAATATACAAAAACCATCAACTAGATATTTTACAATTTTTCTACCAAGTCTTAAAAACCTGGTGTATAATTTTAACTTACAGCTCCTATTGATTTGGAGTAGCCACATTTCAAATGCTCAGTTGCCACATGTGTCTAGTGGCTACCATATTGAGCAAATGTCAGATACGGATAAATAAACTGAGGTTCAACTAGATTGAGAGACTTTCCCAGGGCCACATAAGTAGTTAGGTGGACTTGAATCCCATGTGGTCTTCTGGTTTAAACAGGAATTGGCTTGGGGCTGTGGTTTACAGTTTATCTGAATTTACTTGTGATATTGTGGGTTGAGGCTATATACTAGGAAGCTGGAGATGTTATGAAGAATGATTCTATCATATGAACAAGGCTTCTTTATTGCTAGATCTAGAAATGCCATAAAGTTTGTACTTTAAAAAATAAGCTCCAAGTGAAATTTGGTTGCACAGTCTGGTTTGGGATAGCTGCCCTTGTCTCTGAACTCCTTGAAGGCTCATTTCTGTATTTATCTATTCCTATATTTATTCATTCTTTTAAGTATTTATTGACCATCTACCATAGTGCCATAGTGTCCGGTGCTGCAGACGCATCGGTGAACAAAGCAGACAGGGTCCCTACCCTCGTGAAGCTTACATTCTACAACCTACAATGTACAGCTGGTTCATAGCAGGTGTTGCAATAAACGCTGGAGAATCAAATTTAGTTGGCAATATTTGATATTGGTTTACCAATCTTCCTTCCAGGAGGACTCAGTAAAAATCTTGAGGAAAGGATAAATATATGGTTTACCCATATAGGGATTTTTTGTTTGTCTATTTCTACTCTTCTTCTAACAAATGTATTTGAAGAGGCTGCAATGTGAGGACACGGTACAAACTCGGAATTAATTCCATTTGGTTAAATTCATCTACTAGGATTTTGAGCATTTGGAGTGTGTGTGTGTGTGTGTGTGTGTGTATGTGTATGTGTGTGTGTGTGTGTACAGAAGCATGTGTAGATTCAGCATGCATTTTCCCTTCCTTCAGTGGGACGCTTTTACTGTATCCTTAAACAGACTGCAGGCACAATTTGTGTGATGTCTTTTGCACATATCTGTTAGACTTTCTCAAATTAGAGAAAGAAAAAGATACCACTCACTACTTCTAGCACAACTGGTTTGCTTTGTCTGACATTTTTGAGTCATCAACTACACACTAAATTATTATCATGACCTAGAAACTTTGGTGGGGGGATTTCTACAGTAAATTAGGCACCACGCTCCCTGCTCTCATCACCTTACAGTACGGAAGAATTTTGGTGGAGGTGTGCTTTCATAAACTTTCCTACTTGGGCTCACTTGAGTTTGGGGTGGGCAAATTGCCTGATCCTTTTATGACTCACCACATATTTACACAAGTTTTTTGTTTGTTTGTTTTTTGTATGTGTTTTGACTTGATGTAAATAATGCTGTTTTGGAAAGAATTTATAATGCACCCCTTTTCCACCTAGAAGAAAGAAAGTCTGCTCAGCTGGTTTTTCTTTAGCCAGGTATTTTCATTTGACCCTTTTAAGCTGGCTAAACTTTGAAGGAAAATGCAGATATACCCTACTGTTCGAAATGGTGTAGAGATTTAGGAGGGTTAATTTAAAAATTTATAAATCCTTTGCACTATTCAAATTAATGACCTGTAACCTTTTTTTGCCAGGTGACTTCTTTTGACTTAACTATGTCCAAATAAATGTGTTTATTTAGGAAAGCTCAATGCTACCAAAAACTGACATGCTAAGCATCTCCTATGGCTCATAATATGTATGAGAGATGTGGACCACCCTCTGTTTTCTCATTATGCCAAATAATGGAAAGTGGAAATCACTCTAATCCTTTCTTCTGTGTCTGCTGTACCTCTGCGAATATGATAAACTCAATCCAATTAAAAGTCATTACCTCTCCAAGGCTCAACCACAGTCTATAACCTTTTGTTTCACAATTCTCTCAATTATCTGTCTTTATCACAGGTAGAATTTTTAGCCATCTTCCACTTCAGTTTTCTCTTAAAAAAGAGGAAATCACTTTCAGTGTTTATTATTTTAGTTCTTGTTTTCTATACCATTCACTTGACTCTATTCATTGCAGCTTTGTATTATACAAGTTAATTCTTCCTGGGCATTCGTCTTATCTCCCTGACTAGATTATAAGTTCTTTGAAATCAGCAATTTCACTTTATTCTTTTTTTGTGACCCTCCCACCCCCCCCCATGGTGCTTTGCATATAAAAGTCTTGTTGACTAAATAATTAACGGTCTGTGGCATGTGTTGGATCATAGTTGCTAAGATTTAATAGTGGTGATGAGTATTAAAAAGTTGAGTGAAGTAGATAGAGTAATACAACAGGGAGACCAACAAAAACAACAAAAATAAAAACAGCACGAGGCTTGTTAAGTTATTGCATAATTATTTCATATGCTTTAGGAATCTCTCCTGCCCCAGAGGATTTTCTTAACATTATATACTTTCGATAGAATTATAATATTTCCAATTTTTCCTCTCAAGCAGTCATAGTTTATATACGTTTACATGGACTGATGAACAATATATTTGAATCAACAAGCATCTTACATGTTTAGATGAGTACACTGATAATTTTCTAACTTCTTTAGCTCTGAGATTCTACAATGCTATGAAAAATGGATATTTCAATCAATTATTTCATCAGTTAAGCAACATGATGCCAAAAGATTTTAACTTAACTATATTTAACAGCTCAACTATTGACTTAGCTATACTTACCGGCTATAACCTATTTAAAAAGCAGTTTGTTAGAGTAGATTTATTGGAATGAATCCATAAAATGATCAGCAAAAGCATAAAACAAAATCACTGAGATTTTGCTTATTCTGGAGAATAATACCTGGATCGAAGTAAGAGTCATTTTAGATAATGTTGATATAAGTAGGCAACACAATATTTTATGTATATACTACGAAATATGAAGTTACAAATATTAGGTTTTGGGTATTCCTCTTTTGCAAAGCACCTTGATGACTAGATTCTTTTTTGAGATTTTTTTCCACCACATAAATACAGCTCTCAAATTGATTTTGCTACTTTTGCTTTTAGTTAAGTTTCTTTGACCATCATAGGCATATGTGGATATTATCTGGGAAAGGACCATCATCTATTGAGTAGTGTGGGACACCAGAAAATAGTAGTGCTGCCGTTTTCTCTGACAACTGTTGCTTTAAATTGGAGACTCCAGGGTGATGTGGCTGGTCTTCCCTCTGAGTACAGCACTGTTCTGAGGCCAAGCAGAACTACCTCTGGTCTGTTTAGCACAACTTTCAATTCAAACTGGAAGGTAAATGCTGTGGTTGGGCCATTTATAGGCTGGTGGGAGTTTCACTGGCATCCCAGCAGTCCCACCTGGTTCACAGGAGAACTTTTAGTCTTTTTTGCAGTGAAGTAGACCACGCAGAAATACATTTTTACTAGTTACGTGACAGGGAAACCATCCACTTCTCCATGTAGTTTTCTTCTTGGCTTATTTTGTAATAGAAATGTGGGCAATGCTGTTTTAGAACCTGTTCGTTTCATCATTTTGAGTTATTTAGAAGCCGTGAGAGTAAATCATCCCCTTTTTTTTTAAGTTGATGCAACTAAAGAATTTTTTTTTAAATTTTTATTTGCTTATTTATTTTTTGGCTGCATTGGGTCTCAGTTGCAGCACACGGAATCTTCGTTGAGGCATGCGGGATTTTTTGTTGTGGTGTGTGGGCTTCTCTCTAGTTGTGACGTGTGGATTTTCTCTCTCGAGTTGTGGCGCCCAGGCTCCAGGGTACGTGGGCTCTGTAGTTTGTGGCACACGGGCTCCCTAGTTGAGGCGCGCGAGCCTAGCTGCCCCGCGGCATGTGGGATCTTAGTTCCCCAACCAGGGATCAAACCCGCGTCCCCTGTATTGGAAGGCGAATTCTTTACCACTGTACCACTGGGGAAGTCCCAACCATCCCTTATTTGATCCTTATGTTACTGTGAAGAACGTGGTGATTCTAAGAAATAAATGTGAATGACAACTGCATTTCCACCAAGAATTGAAAGAAGAGATTTATTCGTGATTTTTTCCATTTTTTATTGACGTAAAATTGACATATAACATTATATTAGTTTCAGGTGTACTAATTTGATATTTGTATATATTGCAAAGTAATTGCTACAGTAAGTCTAGTTAACATTGTCACCATACATAATTACAAATTCTTTTTGTAATGAGAACTTTTAAGATCTACTCTCTTAGCAACTTTCAAATATGCAATACAGTATTATTCACTATAGTCACCATGCTGTACATTATGTCACCATGACTTATTTATTTTTTAACTGGAAGTTTGCACCTTTTGACCCCCTTTACCCATTTCACCTAATTCTGTAGATTGGCATGCCCAATTGCCGTTACTTATATTCAACTCTTAACAGCCATCACTCTTCCTAACCTCATTTTAGATCTTATTTTATTGCATAGTCATATACCTGTTACCATCTCTGTCTTCACTACTCAGCTCTAAGTTTCTTGAGGGCAGAAGGTTGATTTTATTCAACTCTATACCTAGCCATAGCAACTTGCACAGGTCCAGGCACAGCATGGTACCAAATCAATGTTTTGGGGTGGGTAAATGACTAAGTCTGAGAAGTAGCATCTTGGGCAAAGAGTATCACCCCAACACTTCAATCATCTAATAATTCCTCTCCTAATGCTAGAAAAGAATTGAAATCTGGGCACTTTTGTAGTCTATCTACCCACAAAATTTCAATTGGAATGTGTGATTGAAGCAGTCACACAAAACTGGTGAAGTCTGGGACATCTGTTTAATACTTAACTTTCATAGTATGGAGCCCACCAAAGATTTTGACAGCCAAATGTATATTTATTCCACAGAGGAAACATTATCAACCAGTGCAAAAGTTTACTGGCACTAGCTGGTGATATAATGGGTAGTTTAAATCCTGCTAACTGCAAATAATTTTTCAACAGTGTTTATGATTGTGGTAGAGTTTAGTGAGGCAAAAGTACAGATAACATAAATATTTCGACAAAAGCCGATTGTACTGGAGCCATGAGTAAATTAGACCCAGTTTGTAAATAAATTTAGTTTTTGCCAGCAAACATTTATAATCCTCTCTTGCTGCAAACGATAGTAATTTATATAGAAGAGGTCCTGAATGCCTTTCTTTAAAAGTCAGTTCTCATTAGGAGGCAGTGCCTGGTGCCCATCAAGTGTCTTAGACTGTGTGACTCAATTAGACTTGAAGGATACTGTACAGACCACCTAATGCTACTAGTTATTGTACATGTTGATAATGACAATTTCCAGAGACCATACATAGTTTGGTAGTCTATGAAGTTGTCATATTATATCATTCCCTTAAATACCTAGCTTGTGTTACCACTTAGCAATGTTGAAATTACCCCTTCTCAAATCATAAGTGCTATTTAGTGTATGTATACACATATACATGCTACATCTGTTCATATTTTTCCTGAAAACATTTTTTATCAAAGTGTATAATGTTTTCTCAAATTATAAAAAACCCGTTCTTTATGTTTTTCAGTGACACTCCATCCATCCCCATGGTTTTGAATGATTTTACGTTTAATATGATGTAGCATTGGGAAACTCCATATGGGGGCCTTTAGAGTTTGAAATAGGGGCAGAAAATTGCACTCCTTGGAACCATCTAAACTTATTTTACACGGAAGATACTGTATTTGCAATGGGGCGAGAGTCCAAGCTGAAATCAGCCAAATCAAGGAATTTCCCCACAGAATCACTTTAAGATCATAAGTTGTTGTTCCTGTTACCAAGCCTTGTGAGAACAAGGACCATTGTTCATTTTCAAATAAAACCTAATTTTGAGACTAACACAATTTCATTCTTTTGGGCACTCTCTGCTCCTTATCAAACTCAGAGTGTGGTTAGGTTAGCGTTCTATGGCTTGTTCACATTCCTTTTTATCGGCAAGCCATTGCTACAACTCCCTCTTCTGCCAGACATGCATAATTATTTTCTTTTCTTTATGTAGGACTCCTGGCTATAAGAAAGCTCTTCTGTTTTGTAGCAACAGGGAAGGGTCTGCATCAAGTTAGCTGTGACAATGAACTTGAACTTATATTTACACTGTTTATTCAGTTCTCCTGCACACCTATCTTTGTTTATTATATGGTAGAAAGTGGAGGGCAATCTCATTTACTTTTTGATCTTCATCTTTGAGGGTTGTTCTGAATATTTTTACCTAGTTTACGTTAGAATTCAGTCTCCTTGTTACAAAATACACTCCCTGCTCCTTCCTTTAACTTGTAGCTCCTGAGTTTTGGTCTCTCCTTTGGAGGCAGGAAGGATCTCTGCCAAAAGCCACCAAGCCACACTTAGGTAATTATAATAAACAAGTTGGGGCTCTCATTTCACATGCAGAGCTGGATGAAGCAGCTCTGTGGTCAAAGGGATCCCAGTGGCTCCTGTGTTAGCAATGGCACATTAATGTACCCTCATGCTCTCCTCCCCACCTTTAAACACTTTTTTTTTTTTTAAAGGAAGCAAATCAGGTCACTCTTTAGCATGTGAAGGGCTGCAGCTTTCTTCTGAAACCACCATCAACAACATAAACAAATTAGAGGTAGTAAACCACACATTCTGCCCACACGTAAACCACAGTCCTCACCAGAGGGCAGTCTACTTAATGTGAGAATAACAGCCCAGTTTTATAAGCCTCTACTGGGAATAAATTCCAGTTTCACTGGTTAGAACAAAGTTGGGCAGCCAGAGTACAGTCTCTCCTGGGTTACATGTTGGGAGAGACCAAACCAATTCTCAAAGTGTCTTTCCAGGAAATATATTTTATAAGCTTCTGGTACACCAAACTTTGACCATCCTTTGGTTTTCTTTATGTAAAACTGAGATTGCTTGAGTGGAATGGACCTGGGGCTGAACTTGTCCAATGTGCTTATTTTATGGATAAGGAAACAGGGACCCCAAAAAGTTATGAGTCTCAAGCTCTGACTCTCAAGGTTACTCCGGGCAGTGGAGACTTATTGCAGAATCCGGACCTCCACGTCAGGGCTTGTGCCACTCCTGCTTTTCCTGAGTGCAAACGGCATAGTTTACAATCCCCCAACTTGACCCATATGGGAGTTATAAAATATTCCCTATACCTTCCTGATGCTGATATGCTTCCTTTCCTGACAATGGTTAGTCCTCAACTAATGTGTCCAGCCCTAAACTAATGTGTTCCGTCATCAGTAAATTCCTGCCTGTGATAGTCTTTTCTTAAATACCTGTTTAAACAGTAATTTAGATAAGAGTGTCCCATTTGTGTGCAACAGGAAATGCCTGCCTTCTTTTAGATACGCTGGCAAATAATTACTGTAGATATGGCTTGAATACTGAAAGGCTGTACTCTGGTCATTTCAGACTGCCTGAGAGTAACCACCCAGTCTGCTGCAACATAATTTCAGGGCATTTCTATTTTACTCTAAATGAATCTGAAGGAAAATCACTTTGGGGATATAAAAAGCTTATGAGAAAAGCCATCAGGTCAAAGGTTGCCAAAAGTCTCTTAAAAATTTGTCTTGCTAAAAGAGAGTGGAGGCACATAGTTATAATGTAAAAGAAACAGTATGTGATATGTGATAAGTCTGTTCTTACCTGGTCATTCCGGTGGGTATTGGTGATCGGGTCTCCCTTAACGACAGAATAAGCCAAACATTAACCAGGTCATGTTTTTCCTTGGAGTAGCGCTCACGGAGCTTTAATGTCTTTATTTTAGCTGTTTTAGATTCTGTAAGTAGATACCAAAGGGCTTTACTGGTACCTCAACTATGAATTTTCTGGCAATTTCTTTCCATAACCAGTTTTAAAAGGCTTAATTCCATCTCTGATGAGGAACTTTTGGAAGTGGCCAAACCCATTTCATAAGAGCTTAGAAGCTACCAGTTTAATTCACAAACCATACTTCTTTAGTGAAATGTCTGTGAAATTCCTAGGAGAGTGGAGAAACTCTTAACCAAATTTAAAACCCCAGGACAAGTAAGGGATATGCCACAATCCCAAGAGAAAGATAAATGTTTGTTCACTGATTTGGTCCTTTACTTTCAACTCTTGTGGTATTTTTTGCCATCTTCCTTGCTTGCCTCCCAACACTCTTTCATAATTTTAGGGTCTTTTTGACAGCCCATAAACAGAATATTTTTAGGAAACCCTGGGGGAAAAAGTTCCATAAGGAAGAAATGAAATACTCTGGTATAAGGAAGTAGCAAATACTAGAGGTGCAAGGAAGCTTAGAAGGTCACTGAAAAAATTCCGTGTGCCAAACCATGTTGATACGTTATTTCACAAAAATAATGGCCTCCTGAGACATGCATTCTACAGGTGCAATCCAGTGTCAGCAGATTCCATGAGGTCTACTTTCTTCTCACCCCTCTCTGCTGGAGGCAGCTCATTCTGAAGACCATGTCCATCAGCAGCTTCCATTCTATCAGATGCCTCTATTCTCTCAGCTTGTGCCTCTGGACCCTTTCTACGGTCCTTCAAAGCTAGTTTAAGTCAGTTTTCTGGAAATTCGTTTTTCTTACTTTTACTAGTTTCCTTTCTTCCTTTCGTTGGGATCTTAAATTTCATTATCTGGGGCCATTCTCACACACTATCCTGCTGGCCAGTTCAGAGCCTCCTTCTTTGCCCTGTTTGTGCATCGGGCATGACTTGGGCTCCACCCTTTCCCCAAGCCCAGCGCGCGTTGATTGGTTGCGTTGCTGGCGCAGAAGAGCTGGCTCCTCTGCTTTCTCGGCAACAGGCCTCGGTCAACGCTCTGGAATTGTCCTAACAAGGGAAGAAGAGCATGTCCGGTTTGAATTTTGGAAGGAAATTGATGTCTTCCCCCTCCCTCCCCGCCCCGCCCCGCCGCGCCCTGCCCTACCGTTAGCAGGCACCAACTCTTGGATTCGCGTTCATGCGCTCACGTCCTACCAGGAGGTCCCCGGTGGGGCTTGAGGTTTGGCAGCGCCTGCTCTGCTCGTGGAACTGGGCACGCATCCGCAGCTCTCAGCCACGTGTAATCCTTCCTGTCTGCTCTCAAGTTGGGCACAAAGTACTGGCGCTCGGGCCCACCCTCTTCTTTAGTAGCAATTAACCTTTACTACAGAGCTTCCTTTGAAGTTTGCTCATGTTTTTATTACAAAACTGCAATGAGGAACATAATGGGGGGAAATGTCTAAATTTCTGAGTTACCTAATCTGTTCAATTCCCTTGCTGGTCTCCTCCTGGCAGTTGTTTCATGTAGTTTTGATCTCAACCAGTCTGCCTGAGATTTCAAACCATGTTTCTGTCTCAGCCTATTTTTAAGATTAGTGAGCACACAAGCACACTACAAATGCACATGGATGTGTCTATTATATGCGTATGTGTGTACAGCTGAGTATATAGAACAGATTTCTTGTTTAATGTCTAAGGAAATTTGTCTTAGAGTCAAACTACATATATATGCTTTTAATGTTAATATTAAACTCTATTCAGTTGCTAAATATTTTCTATCATGTGAAGAAGAGTAGAGAGGAATATTATTTATGTTAGTATCACTAATGATAATGCTGAGTGATAAGTATTATATGACGGGTACGGAATGCTATTAATGGTGAAACTCAGGATTTTGAATGGCATCTGCCCAGAAGATTTGCAGTTAAACTAGGCAGAGGGGCCAAGTTAAACAAATGGTGAGTTATGTAAAACCCACAAAAAGAGAAGGCATTTTAGGCCAGCCTTGCAAATAAGAACCAAAGAATTATGAGTGAAATGGCATTTTTTTTCCTAGCCTGCCGTTCACAGGAGCTCAAATAAATGAAATCATTTTTCTCTGCTTTTCACTCAGCAGTAAATCATTGGTAATCCAAGGTTGGTAGAAAAGCAACTATGAAGCTCAAAGAAAATACAAGAGAATCTTTTTTTTTTTCCTTAGGATGGGTAAGGACTTTCTAAGAAAAATGTAAAAATCACAAAGGAAAAATAGACTTCATTCCATACAAGTTAAAAATTTTGTACAACAAAAACCTCATTAAAAAAAACAAATGATAAATGATCTACTGGGGATAGTAGCAAAAATTATATCAAAGGGCTCATTTCTTTATGATTAATAAGACAGACCAATAAAAGCCCAATTAAAGCTGCATAGAAACAATGAATAACTTGCAAAAGGAGAAATAGGAATAACAAAAATATTTAGTCTTAGTAATCATTGAGATGTGAATTAAAGCAACAATAGATATACAGTCTTTTCCATTGTATTAATAAAACTTAAAAACAAGACATAATAATAAATGCCAGTATGGTTGCTAGAAGTATAAATTTGTATATACCTCTGATAAGCAATCCGTCAATACTCACTAAGCTTTCTTACAGGAATCTAACCTAGGGAAATTAAAATAGATGAAAATAAATATTTATGTGAAAGAACGTTCATTTCAGTGGTATTTATGGTATCAGAAAATTAGAAGCAACATAAATAAATACTATGCAAATAGTTCACTTATTATGGATTTATATTATAGAATATTATGCAGCAATTAAATATAGTTTAATATTTTTAAAACCATAAGGAAGAGTTCATATATCAAGTGAAAAGGTGAAAAAATAAACTATTCACATGGTAGGGCCACAATTTTGAAAAAACAAACTTTAAAACATATCTTTAAAGAAAAAAAGCAAGTTGCCTAAGAGTTAAACGGAGGAGTGGATTTAAACACTTGGGTTCTAGTCTCAGCTGACTTTGTATATACCAATTAGCGTCCTTGAGTATCAGGTTACACATTTGCAAAAATGGAAGGTTATTCTTCTCACCATAGGTTTCTCATTGGATTGTGAGAAAACATAGATACATCTGTAGAAGTTATTATTATCAGTATTATTTCTGCAATTTCCTCTTTGCAGATTCTGATATGTTTTCAAAATGCATCTCTTCAAGTGGAAACCTTATGGTAGTTATTCAGAGTCATAGAAATAAATATAATCTAATACAAGTGTGGCCACTTTCTTGGCTTCCAGGGATATCAGAACACCTAAAAGTTGAATTGAAGAGTTTGATTTCCAAGAGCATTTCCCAAGTCATTTGCCTCAAATTGAACAATAAGCTTGTCCTTCTGTCCTCATTCAGTTAATGACACACCTAAAGGATGCAAGAAGCAAATTCCAGTAGCAGGTGGTTCAGATCCAAGAAGTTACAAGGGTTATTTATCTTTATGGGAGCACTGATGTATATAGCACTTCTTACCTGCTACTTACCTGTTGTAAATGTGCCCAATCTGTCAATATGGTATCTGAGCAATGCTTTAATTAACTGTAGTTATAGCTCAGGGAAAAGATCTACCAATTTTTCCTCAATAACAGAGATTTAATGGAGATATGATAATTGAGGTAGTTTGTCATTTAGATGAAATGTTTTAGCAGCTTTTTGGATAGTTCTTGAGTAATGTACATGGAGACAGTAGTTTACTTTGGTTTATGCAAATATTCAATGC
This sequence comes from Balaenoptera physalus, assembly GCF_965194825.1. Taxonomy (NCBI): domain Eukaryota; kingdom Metazoa; phylum Chordata; class Mammalia; order Artiodactyla; family Balaenopteridae; genus Balaenoptera; species Balaenoptera physalus. Next base: position 49,543,992 of record NC_138891.1, on the reverse strand, counting down.
AGTATGATAAACTGCATTTGCTGTTGAAAATTTCATAATGCTAGATTACATTGAAATATTGTTGCATGTTTTGATACGTAAAACTCAGCAGTTTTATATTTCCATTTTTTGTTACCACAGCCCTTTTTATATTTAATTCAGATGATACTAGATTAACAGTGGCTTGAAAACAAATTGCCTGAGTTTGCGTATACATTTAACGCCTGCATGTGGATGAATAGGACCGTAAGTCTTTCTCCTGGATTTGCTTGACCTATATAAGTTGTTCTTTAGGTTTAATTGGATTTTTTTGCTATTGTAAGCAGAATCGCATTCAGGTTTTAAATTCAAATTCTTCTGTGCAGCAGCCTGGGCACACGTGTATTTTGTCACGACAGGAATTAAAATCCAAACTCACTAGTTTAGAAATTATGCATTGGGAAAGTTTGTGGGTAACTCAAAGGCATGGGGTCAGCTATGTCAGGGGGAGGGCCCAGATGGCTTTGTCTCTATCCTTTTTTAAGATTTGAGATCACTCTGATGGAACTGACAGTATGACTAATTTAACCCTTTGAGGCAATAGGGGAGATTTTACTGACCTTTAATGGATAATTACTGGAGGAAATAGTTCTATTCATTTGGAAGCATTTTTGTTTCCTGCTGCTTAAATGGATAAGTCTATAGATTACACAATGTCTTCCAATTTTTAGCACTTCTCAAAAAAACCAAAATCTTCACATTGAGTGATAAATCCCTTTAAGAATCTGTAAAGTAACTCTGCATTTGCAGTAGTTAAATGTTACAACTCTAGAGAGGTTTTTTTATATGTTTTTAGCTATATCAAGAGTGCTAGTGAGCTTTTGGCTCTTAGGTTGAAATGAAAAGTCTCCCTGAAGAATAAAATTAGATAGACTTTATCAAAGGTGTTTGGACCCTGAAGTATATTTCTCTGATAGTATTTCTTTGGGGCATTATTGAAATAGTTTCTTTTGATGTTGGGCTTGGAAAAAAGTTTGTAATCTATAGTGTTCCATTTCTATGAGTTTAAAGATGCTTTTCAGGATCAAAATAATTTCCTATATTTGGTAGAAAAATATTGGTTTGGTTTAGTAGTTCAATAAAATTACACGTTAGGTTAATTATCTATGTAACAAGTATTTTTTGAACACCTTTATGAGGATCACTTGGAGAATTCCTAAGAAGTGTGAGTTTTGAGTTTTCCCTTTAAGGGTCTATTTCCTAGTTTGGAATAAAAGAATTATTCATATTAAACTCTAGGTAGCAATAGGCAGAATTATTTGATCATCAGATTGAGGGAGGAAATTATGTGAGAATTCAAAGAAGGGAGATACTTATGCTAAATGGGATGGCAAGGAGATAAGTTGGGAGTTGACATAGAGAATGACTAAAAGTTGGATGGGCAAAGGGACTGAGATAGGGTAGCCTGGCAGGAAGAACCACTGAGCTCAGAAGTCAGGGATAAGCTTATTCTGGCCTGGGGCTCCTACTGAGGAGTGTTGAGATTAAGAGAGAAAGAAGATTGCTTTCAAAATGAAAGAGATTCTATTCCAAGCCTAAGAACTCTAGGTTTTACTTGTGGACATTAGGAATTATTAAAGGCTATTGCACAGGAAAGTTGCTATGCCAGGAAAATAAATTCAGCAGCATTGTACAGGCTCAGTGTTGAGGGATACTGGAAAGAGGTTTGCGGTCTGAAGATCCAGTTAGAGGACTGTTAGAAAATTCAGGAATGAAAACATGGATTGAAAGAATGGGATGAAGGTACAAATCTTGCAAGAAGAATGGACAGCATTTAATGACTGAATAGACTGAGGATGAAGGAGAGAAAATATCTATGTTATTTTAGAACCTTGAACATGGGTAATTGGGGGAAATATTATTTTTAATGGAAATGGGGAAGTGGGCAGGAGACTCGATTTGAGAGTAGATGATAATGTGCAAGCTTTTGTATATGCTGAACTTGAATGTTAATGAGCTTGTTATGTTGAGATCAAATGTCTCATAGGAATAAGTTTGGGTCCTGATTTGGTTCTGTGCTTGGTTTAAATGGCATTATCTCATTGTTTGAATCAAGAACCAAGCACCTCATTAGAAAGATACTTTTGCATGTACAATCACTTTGCACTTCACAAAACTTTAAGAGAAGTCAGTACTTGATGGACAATTGTTAATAGGTTTTATAGTTAATTAATTTTCATAGAGAATCAGAGAAGGAATTGGGGATAGAACTCAAGTTTTCTACCCTCTAGCTCAATAAACTATCTTGGAAGATTTTAATAATTCATAGAACTGTAGGGTTGGTAGGATCTTAAGGGTCATCTAGTTCATCAACCTAACGCTACAGTTTCTCCATATCATCATTAATTCATGGCTATCTAGGCTATATTAGAGCCCCTGTGCTGGGGAACTTAAGGTAATCCATTTACCTTTGGATGGGTCTGATTGAAATCTGTCTTCTTGTAATTTTAGCCCATTTTTCTTGGTTCCCGCCCCCCCTTGAAGGTCTGCAAATGGAACAAATTAGGTATGGCTCTCAGTCCATAATCCTAGTGGAAACATGTTTATTTGCTTTAAGATAACTGAAATCTCCTTCAACTGGTGGGAAATTCAAGCTCAGTCATTATTCTTTATGCTTCCTCCCACCCCCAAGTTGCATAAAGATCTTAAGGCTGATACGGTGTGATCATTTACTACAGGTGTGGCGCTGTGCTGCTCTGGGGATTCCTTAGAACTCCAGTGTTGAGTGTCCAGACTCCTAGTTACTCTACCCTGCTCTTCCCTCGAAGATGGTCTTGCCACCTCCCCCAGGGCACTGCTCTGTGCAGAGGCCCTCTGATCTCTACCACTTCGCAGTCTGGAGGAAATTCACTCTCTTTTTGGTGCATCCCAAGACACTGTCTTCTCTTTTTTTCCTCTGGAAAACTCACCTAATTTCTTCAATGATTTTAGCTTTTACAAATGTCCAGAGGAATTACTAGCATCAAGTAACTTTAACTCTCTGTGCTGTGTAAGTTACTGAGGCAAGGAAATACCAAGGGCTTGACGATGTGTTTGAAATGAGAAAGGAAAAATAAAGAACAAACATAAATTAATATTCCAATAAATAATCCTGCCATATAAATTTAAGCCTTGCTGCACATGGAAGCCTTTGGAATCTTTCATGACTCTCCTACAATTTAGTCCAAGATATCATTGCATGATATAACTTTCCAAGACATTGTGTAACGCTATTAGCTCCCAATTTGGGATGGTTTGCAGGATTGTAGGTACACATATGTTTACTTCTTATCTCTACTTTATTCATAATAATATTTAAATTGCTGATTGTTTCCCAACTGGATAATAGGTTGAGCTGGTCCATGAGAGAACTGGCAGTTAAAGATTAGCTCATTTGATTTATGGATTCAACACAGATAAACCAAAGAGGCAATAACCCCTCCCCCCTCCTTCATCTGTGAATAACAGATTTTAATGCAGGCATATTTTAACACTGGTCTTTCCTATTTTGTCTTTAAAAAGCAACAGCTTTATAAGGTGAAGATTGAGATGTGGAATTCTGTCTCTTCTATATTAGTAGGAATTTATGAACTTTTTATTTATTCACAGGTAATGAGTGTGTGTATGGCAGCTACCCTGAAATTCCTTTGGAGGAAATGCCAGATGCAGATGGAGTAGCCAGCACTCTCTCCCTCAATATTCAAGAGCCATGCTCTCCAGCTACATCCAGCGAAGCATTCACTCCGAAGGAGGGCTCTCCTTACAAAGCCCCCATCTACATCCCTGATGATATCCCCATTCCTGCTGAGTTTGAACTTCGAGAGTCAAATATGCCTGGAGCAGGCCTTGGAATATGGACCAAAAGGAAAATTGAAGCAGGTGAAAAGTTTGGGCCTTATGTAGGAGAACAGAGGTCAAACCTGAAAGACCCCAGTTATGGATGGGAGGTAAGAATATATTTTGAGTTAACACATTTATATATATTAAGATGTGTAAAGAAGAGATTACTTTTTAAAATGTCCATAAAATAAGCAAATTCCATTTGTTGCAAAATGTCTTCAAATAGATTTTTAAGGATGAACCTCCCTTACAGTTTCACTGCTTGATAGAGACAAAGTATTGCTTAAAGATATGGCATGATAGAAAGGAACTCAACTGGTTCCTTGAAGGATCAAAGGATAGTATCTTGAAAACATACTAAAGGATAGAAATATAGTTTTTTAATTAGCATTTGGAAACATTGAATGTGGCCATCCCTACGGTATATGGCATAAGCAAACAAAAGTCGTCATATGACAGGTTCATTGTATTTTATCTTTTCTTTTTTGGGAAGGGGGCTTGGAAGATTGGAGGAAACATTTGTCTTCTCCATTTTGTGGCTTTGAGTTAATTTGGTTTTACTTTCATTCTACGTGTTTATTTTGCTCTGTGTTCTGATATATTTTACCCCTCTTATGATAACCCTGCTTTGATTCTACATGCTTCCAGAATGTGTGTACTGTGCTGAATCCTGTGATGATTATATTCAAATTGATTTAATGAGTAATTCATGTATAAAAATGGCAGCAAAAAACAATATGAAAATCAGTTGCTAGTTTCAGTCATTCTTTTTATAGAACCCATCTGTAAATATGTAAGAGTGGGAAGTTATGGTCTGATTACAAAATCTAAATAAATTTTGTTTCAATAAGGACAGGTAACTATGTCATTCTTTTGAGTTTATAATTTTTGTACAAATTCAGTATATATATATATTTCCCATTTATTTTTATACCTTAAAAACTTTTGTGGTTAAATCACAGCATCATAGTTCCTGGAATATCTGACCTATATCTGAAAAACTTGTAGGAAATTTCTACATGGGCAAGAAAGTGTTTTTTGGAGATGTGATTGACCTTTGGTTTCACAGTATTTCAGTTAGACGGAAATTGGATAGATTTATTTTGGTATGTTCTCTTAATATTTATGATCATTAATAGAATATCTGGTTAGCTTTTTAAATAGAAATAAATATGCAGTGCCTTCAGGACTTAATTTCAATTTTTTGTCCCTTTGCTTTATATGTGTCCCCTTATGAAATCTGCTCAAAATGCCATAATAAAAACAATTCTTGTTCAAATTCTGAAATGCTAAAAGTTAAGATCTGGATTTCACATAATTACAAATGAGAAATCCTTCCTTAGTTTTGTTCTTAGCCACAGCTCTGGTAAAGTTGTGGTTTAGCTACATTGCCTCTAGACATGTACATTGATAAGAGATTGTTAACAAATCACTGTAGCATTAACTGATATGTGAGTTGAATACGTTTTAAACCAAATGCGTACAAACTTTACGTCATTATTGTTCACCTTAAAATAATGGCTATAAACATTCTACTAATAAGTAACTCATTAAATTTTTATTACAAAATCTCTAGCGTTAAACAACAAGTGCAGTACTGTTCGAGATTATCCAGAAGGCTTGGAATAAACCAAGACTTAATAATGAAATCATTTTGCAATTCCAGGGTTGGTAAATGCAAGTCTGTGCCTTATTAAACAGTATACCTGTGGATTCGGGGATGAACCTGGGGATAGTTCTATATTTAGAGGAAATTTAAAAATAATTAATTTTTTTCTCCTTGGAATAAAATGTCTTCAATATATACATGGGCAAATACTTACCTTGAGGAATGTAAAGTAATTCTTTTCATTATGTCAAAACTGAGTTGTTTTATTGCTTGGAATTCAAGATAACTTTACAAATAGTTCATGACTCTTTGGCTAAAGATCACCCATTTCCTCTCTCTCCTTCAAGAATTCAGTTGATGGTCAATTTGGTGGTTTTCTTCGCCATTTTAATGGTCTCTCGCTTTTGAGAGTGTAGACTCTCTGCTCTAGATGTATTGTGAACAAAACCAGAGAAAGAGCTTTTTTTGGGGTGTGATTTTGGCAAACTTGTTATCCACGGAGGAGTTCTTGACTTTAGTATTTTGTTTTCTAAAAAAAATCTTACCATGGTTAATACCTAATCCAATCATGATCAACAAAGGCACTTGCACAAAGGCATCTGACTTACTCGCGTGCGCTCTTTTAAATTGTTCTCGTGTCATATTTGCCCTCAACTGTAGCTGATTTCCCTCCTGTTTGGTTGGACAAATAGTTGTGATTAACTAGTGTGGCTTCTTTTTTGATACTCCTTCATTTTAAAAAATGATGAATTGAAGGAGAAAATAACCTCTTAGGCCAAAGAAAATAAACATGAACAGAGGAAACCCAGATTCAGCAGTTACTGAGTACCTACTATGCATCAGATTCTGTACTAAATGTTTCCTTGAGAGAAACCCAGCCTATCATAACTGAAGAAGTCATTCCTATCTCTAGTACTATGCTTGCTCTCTTCTCCCTACAAAGTTCCCCTCCTTGCGCATTTCCTGTTTAGTAAATTGCATTACCATCTGTTCAGTTGCTCAAGCCAAAAAAATGGATCATCTTTGACTGTACTCTCTCCCACACCAACCATGTCTGATTTATAGTTCCTATATTCTATCAAGCCTCCATTCTTTGCACATACTGGTCTCCCTACGTGGGAATCTCCTTTTCCTTCGCATCTTTAGCAAGTTTCTATTCATTCCTCAAGTTCTCTTCTTCCGTGACATCATCCTTGACCTTTCTAGTCACAATTTAGTACTGCTTACATTTTGTCTCACCATAGCATCAGGTAAATCCATACTAAAAAACTTAAAGCATTGTGCAGCATCCAGACTGTTTGCCTAGTTTCCCTAATAGAGCAACATTTCCGTGAGAGCTGGCATAGTTGTATCCACTAAGTGCAATGTCTTGATTGTGTCCTATCTGTGCTGCCTGTGGTGTTGTCTAATGCTAAGTATATTACCTGAAATAATCATACTGGATTAGTCGGCTCAGGCTGCTATAACAATATGCTACAGACTGGGGGGCTTAAACAACAGGAAATTTATTTTCCCACAATTCTGGAGGCTAGAAGTGTGAACTAAAAGTTTCAGCTGATTCTTTTCCTGGTTTGCAGATGTTGCCTTCTTGCTGTGTCTTCACGTGGCTATTCCTAGGTGCATGCACATACACACACAGCTACACACACAGAGAGAGAGAGAGAGAGAGAGAGAAGGCGGTGGTGGTGAGCACACTCTGGTGTCCTTTCTTCTTATAAGAACACTAATCCTATTGGATCAGAACCCCACCCTTATGACCTCTTTGAACCTTAATTACCTCCTAAAGGCCCTATCTCCAAATTTAGTCACACTGGGGTCTAGGGTTCCAACATAAGGATTTGGGGGTGGCTTAAACATTCAGTCTATAACACAGACATTTAACAAATAATTGTTCAATAACAGAATGAGTGAAAGAATAAAAGAATAAATGAAAGAAAGAATGAATGGATATAGGATTATGTTACTCTGAAAGAGATGACAAGAAGTGAGGACTTAGGTAGGCCCATGAAAAAGCTAGAATCTGGATTTTAGACATGTGGAATGAAGTCTTAACTCTGCCACTACTGTGTGATTCTAGGGAAACTACTCCAAATCAATTGATTCTTGCATTTTTATTTGACTAATGGGCTAATAATAACTGCCACACATCATTAGCTGTTTTGTAATTAAAATTAAGTAAAGAGATATGGTAGTTTCTTCAAAGAAAGTTTTTAAAAGAGAAAGCTCAAAGATAGTATTGCAGTTAGGGCCCACCTTTCTGAACCCCATTTAAATAATTTTTTAAGTTAACTATATTTCCCCAAAGGGGTACTTCTGGGGAATCATTTAAGTTTGTATTTTTGAGAACTAGGATATTTTTGAAAAAACGTTTTATAGACCAAAATATACAGTTAGGTAAACTTAAGCCATAAGCATAAAAAACATCATTTGTGTGATTTCTCCAAACCAGTATTGACTTAATAAAGAAAAACTTTAAAAATATTATTAGAGTTTGGTAGTGATTTCCACCTTGCAAAGCATATGACTTGTCTCTAACAAAGAGATTTTCAAAGACTAGGGAGTGCTTGATTGTCTCTAGGACCTAAAAGTAATTAGTGATAGAACACTTTTTCTTATGTTTAGAACTTTAGAGTTACTGATTAGTGAAGAATAATTTTTAAAATTCTCTTGGTTCAAGTTGAGGTTTTCTTGTATGTTTCCTTCTAAGATGACCATTATGTGATAACATAAGAATTGCTTGGCAGAACAGAAGGGAGCAGGCTTCTGGAGGGAGGCTTCCGATGCTCAAATCCTCTTTAGGGTTCGTGTACTAGTTGAATGATTTGGGAAAAGTTACTAAATTCGCTGTCCCTCAGTTTATTTGCATGTTACATGGTGATAATAATTGTACCTACCCAATTAGAATTGTTGTGAAGATAAAATGTGACATCGTGTGTTAAAAGCCTACCAAAGAGCCTTCCATCTGGTAGAAGTGCTTAATAAAGGTGAAGAGCAACAAAAGCTTGACTAAAACACAGATCTAGCCCAGGGTCATTAGATAGGGCAAAAGCCAATTATATGTTCTTTACTGATTTTTCTATAAACTATTGCTCTTTCTCCCACTTCTTGTTTTCTAGAAGTTCAGTTACCTCCAGGATGATTTAATTATGTGACTCTGAGTTTATTGAAAAGGAGACACTGATTGCTTCCTAATTAAGAATTAAAACAAGGATTCAGGAGAGATTAATAAATTTCTTTTTAAGCCAAAGAGTAATTTGGGTGGCACATTTTTTAATAGTCTGAAAATGGGTCATTGGAAAAAGAAAGTGAAGTTTTGTTTCTTTGGAACATTGCCATTTAGCACATTTTCTTTGCCTATATTTGTTGTCATTGGCCATCATAAAACTCTGCGAGTAGATGTAAGTCAGTGCACCTGTTAGGTGCCAAATCTTCTGTTCTGTCTCACCCAGAATTGCTCCAGATTACTTTGATCAGTTAAAATACCAGATATGAACTCAGCTTTTCTTTTTCTCCCCTCAAGCATACACATATTCAGACTTAGAAAAATAATGACATGAGTGGACAGTAAATTTCTCTTATGTTGGGTTAAATAGATGGGAAGGAATAGTGGAAAGAGATTTTACAGGAGTCAGACATTCATTAAATAATTTTGATGCAGTGCTTTGACAATACATTATATTCTAGCAACACAGTCCTGAAATGTGATATTACAATGAATGTGTGCCTCGTTATATCATTTTAAAAGAAATAGTTCTCACATTTGTAAGTTTGATTTTCAGTCCTGTGGTAATGCCTTACCCATTGAAACATGAAATCTATGTGTTAACTGAAACATGAGCATACATTAAAACAACAACAACAGCAACAACATCAAACTTTCAAGATACCTAACAACTGAGTTCAGAGTCAGGAGGTTGACAATCAAATAATGTATGTTTGGTAACAAAGAAAAATGGGGTAATTTTAGAGATATGTACCAGGTATCTTTGAATGGCAATATTTCTCACTTATTTCTCTCTAGGTCTCCTTGGGTCCAAAATGAATTTTCTCTGGTTTGGCATTGATTTCAGAGAAAATGTTTATTCATTAATGAGAAAGTACGTTCACATAATAAGTTGTATATCCTTAGAGGTAGATAACTAAGAAGTGAAGACCTTTGTCTTAATAATTCTGAAATGAATTGATTCCAAGAGAATTATTATGCCACCAAATATCCAAAAGGGTGTCTTTAATAGGTGGTTAGGAAAGAAAAATGTAATCTAATAATAAATATATAATACCATAAAACCTTGTATTACAAAGTATTTATTAAGTGTTTGCAATATTATTTAAAAGGTGGCAAATATAGTTTGGATATTAAATTTTACTATGTGAGGAATTAAGACTCCACGCTTCCACCGCAGGGGATGTGGGTTCGATCCCTGCCTGGGAAACTGAGATCCCACATACCTCGTGGCCAAAAAAACCCAAAACATAAAATAGAAGCAATATTGTAACAAATTCAATAAAGACTTTAAAAATGGTCCACATCTAAGGGAACTTACCTTAACATAATAAAGGCCATATGTGACAAACCCACAGCCAACATCGTTCTCAATGGTGAAAAACTGAAACCATTTCCTCTAAGATCAGGAACAAGACAAGGTTGTTCACTCTCACCACTATTATTCAACATAGTTTTGGAAGTTTTAGCCACAGCAATCAGAGAAGAAAAAGAAATAAAAGGTATCCAAATCGGAAAAGAAGAAGTAAAACTGTCACTGTTTGCAGATGACATGATACTATACATAGAGAATCCTAAAGATGCTACCAGAAAACAACTAGAGCTAATCAGTGAATTTGCTAAAGTAGCAGGATACAAAATTAATGCACAGAAATCTCTTGCATTCCTATACACTAATGATGAAAAATCTGAAAGAGAAATTAAGGAAATACTCCCATTTACCATTGCAACAAAAAGAATAAAATACCTAGGAATAAACTTACCTAGGAGACAAAAGATCTGTATGCAGAAAACTATAAGACACTGATGAAAGAAATTAAAGATGATACAAACAGATGGAGAAATATACCATGTTCTTGGATTGGAAGAATCAACATTGTGAAAATGACTATACCACCCAAAACAATCTACAGATTCAATGCAATCCCTATCAAACTACCAAGGGCATTTTTCACAGAACTAGAACAAAATATTTCACAATTTGTATGGAAACACAAAAGACCCCAAATAGCCAAAGCAATCTTGAGAAAGAAAAATGGAGCTGGAGGAATCAGGCTCCTGGACTTCAGACTATACTACAAAGCTACAGTACTCAAAGCAGTATGGTACTGACAGAAAAACAGAAATATAGATCAATGGAACAGGATAGAAAGCCCAGAGATAAACCCATGCACATATGGTCACCTTATTTTTGATAAAGGAGGCAAGAGTATACAATGGAGAAAAGAGAGCCTCTTCAGTAAGTGGTGCTGGGAAAACTGGACAGCTGCATGTAAAATAATGAAATTAGAACACTCCCTAACACCATACACAAAAATAAATGCAAAATGGATTAAAGACCTAAATGTAAGGCCAGACACTATAAAACCCTTAGAGAAAAACATAGGCACAACACTCTATGACATAAATCACAGCAAGATCCTTTTTGATCCACCTCCTAGAGAAATGGAAATAAAAGCAAAAATAAACAAATGGGACCAAATGAAACATAAAATCTTTTGCACAGCAAAGGAAACCATAAACAGGATGAAAAGACAACCCTCAGAATGGGAAAAAATATTTGCAAATGAAGCAACTGACAAAGGATTAATCTCCAAAATATATAAGCAGCTCATGAAGCTCAATATCAAAAAAGCAAACAACCCAATCCAAAAATGGGCAGAAGACCTAAATAGACATTTCTCCAAAGAAGATATAGGGATTGCCAACAAACACATGAAAGGATGCTCAACATCACTAATCATTAGAGAAAGGCAAACCAAAACTACAGTGAGGTTTCACCTCACACCTGTCAGAATGGCCATCACCAAAATATCTACAAACAATAAATGCTGGAGAGAGGGTGTGGAGAAAAGGGAACCCTCTTGCACTGTTGGTGGGAATGTAAATTGATGCAGTCACTATCGAGAACAGTATGGAGGTTCCTTAAAAAACTAAAAATAGAACTACCATATGACCCAGGAATCCCACTACTGGGCATATATCCTGAGAAATCCATAATTCAAAAAGAGTCATGTACCACAATGTTCATTGCAGCACCCTTTACAATAGCCAGGACATGGAAGCAGCCTAAGTGTCCATTGACAGATGAATGGATAAAGAAAGATGTGGCACATATATACAATGGAATATTACTCAGCCATAAAAAGAAATGAAATTGAGTTATTTGTAGTGAGGTGGATGGACCTAGAGTCTGTCATACAGAGTGAAGTAAGTCAGAAAGGGAAAAACAAATACCATATGCTAACACATATATGTGGAATATATTAAAAAAAAATGGTTCTCAAAAACCTAGGGGCAGGACAGGAATAAAGACGCAGCTGTAGAGAATGGACTTGAGGACACGGGGAGGGAGAAGGGTAAGCTGGGATGAAGTGAGAGAGTGGCATGGACGTATATACACTACCAAATGTAAAATAGATAGCTAGTGGGAAGCAGTCACATAGCACAGGGAGATCAGCTCTGTGCTTTGTGACCACCTAGAGGGGTGGGATAGGGAGGCTGGGAGGGAGACGCAAGAGGGCGGAGATATGGGGATATATGTATATGTATAGCTGATTCACTTTGTTATAAAGCAGAAACTAACACACCATTGCAAAGCAGTTATGCTCCAATAAAGATGTTTAAAAAAAAAAATGGTCCACATCCTAAATAAATAAATAAATAAATAAATAAATAATAAAAGTGAGAAAATGCTAAGAGAAAAAGTGAGGCTTAGTTAATAGGACCTTGAATATGATTGTCACTGAGGCCCAAGAAGACATTATGGATTCTCTTAGAATATAATGAAATAAAGAAAAGAATGTGCAAATAATTTTATTCATCGTGTCCTTCCAGAATACATAGCAGAAACCATATCTCAGGTTGTTAAAAGAGAATAACAGTTTACTCTCCTGAGGAACCATGAACTACCCCTAGTTTTGACCTGGGCTCAAGAGGGATCTCTTTTTTTGTGTGTGTGAAAATGTCAGAATCCCATTACCCCCACCCACATATGCTCTGCCATCTTATACTTTCTTTCATGAAAGGTATTGATGAAGTTCAGCATGTCTACTCATCTTATGGCTGCTTTGACACCTCTGGTATTTCCGAAGTGTAGCTGAAGATGTATGCAAGTCTGATATGAAACATTTTTAAAAGTTCTCCAAATATCAAGAGTTTTTTGTTTTACTCTGCCTTCCTTGGTGATCAATTAGAATTTACATGTGAGTCACTCATTTTTCAAAAACATTGTGGGCGATTTTCTTTCAATTGGAAGTGTATCCCACAAAATGGACCAAAATGAGTTTCTTCCTTATTTATTCACCCACACATCTGCATGATTATTGCTTCCCTCTTTAGTTGCTAAATCAGTAGTAAAACTCATGGGTTCAAAACATGAAGTGTTCAGGAAAGATCCTCTTTCAAGAGATTTGACAGTTGACTGTAGGATTTGATCAATCCAGGGGCAGAGATTCTTTATAATGCCTTGTTATTCTAGAACACTTAAAAGTTGGGACCACTGCATCAGGATATTCTGTTCTCTAAGCTTTTTCCTTGAGGATAAGTTAGGAAGCAGTGGGAAGTAGTAAGGAGTAGCTGATTCAAATCTATCTTAGAAAGACAAAGAGTTGGTTCAGTTTCTTTGCTCCCTAGTTTGTCTAGTGTAGCAATATGGAGAGAATTTGTTCAAGTAATGTTAAGGAGGTAGTATGGAGAATTGGGGACACAGAGGATTTGTACATTGTTTCATTTGAGCAATAAATAAAAATTTTATTAATGTAACTGTTTTACATCAATAGAATCATACAATAATTTTGATGTACTTCTTTTTTTACATAATTCTGTCCAGAAATTTAAAAATGAATTAGCATTGCATCTAATTACTGAAAATTTAGTAAAGAAATACTATCCTCATTTTTGCTTTGGTACATCTTTTGGCCTTTTATGATATAGCTGAAGCTAAAGTTAAGTCAAATATTGTATGCTTTTTAAGAATATTTTCTACATGATAATTAGTAGGATTGTCAAGCTAAAAAATTCACAAAGAGCAAGACGTGGCCTGCTATCATTATGACAAAGAATGATATAAAAGGACTTCGTGTGTGTTTCGAGCAAATAGATACCAACAGCTACCTGTTAGGTTGTCATTTCTTTCAAGTCAATATTTGATATAACAAGATTTTAGTATGGCAAAGATTTTTGACAGCACTTTTGTTATAAAGGAACTTTTGCTTGTACTGATAGAAGATGAACAAACATTACAGAGAAATAGCTCGTTTCACTGAGCAGCTCCACACCATCGTGTGGAAAAATGTGACCAAAGGAGAAAGTCTCAGAGGAACATTCATGGCCAGGAACAAGACACGCAGGTTCCAGAACAATTAAAAGTTTATTCTAGGATAGTTGGTCATGCCATCTGCTCCCAATCTCTACTACTTCCAGATCCAAACCCTATCACACTATTAAACATTATCCCATCAGTTTTCAGACCAGACTTTTATTCCACCAGTTAAATGCTGCTCGAGACACAGAAAATAAGTTATATTTCTCCAGCTAATCCTAGGAAGTCAGTTGTAGAATGTCATCTGATACAAAAACAATGTCTCCAGAACTCAAAGTGTACAACCTTACACACACACACAAATACATGTGTTTTCTTAAGTTTTTTAAAATGTATCATTTTGGAATCTTCATTTTGGATTTGGATTTCAGATCTGAGTGTTGTTTTGGATGTTTGGCCCCAAGGCTTTCTCTACGAAACCCATATAAAGTTGGGTGCCTTATGGTTCTGCCTTGGCAGTCACTGTTAAAAAAAAGCACTGTAACCCCATCCCTCCTCCCGCCCAAAACAACAAAAAACGAAACAAATCGTTTTCAGAAACATCAAATTTATAAAGATTTAATTTAATTTAATTTAAATTTATAAAATTTATAAACATCAAATTTATAAACATCAAATTTATAAATGGATGTTATATAAACATCCATTTATAAAGTCCTTTCTCCCTATATATCCCTGTCATTCACTCTCTTACTCTTTCAATATCTCACACATCCAGCAGGTGCTGCTCTCAAAGACTCTCCCCTCTTAAACACCATCCCCATAATCCAGGCCTCTCTCCCTGCCCCCTCTCTCTTTATATATATATATATTTTATATATTTTTTTAATCGTGTAGATGAACTTACTCAATATGGACTTCTTCCATTCTAGTATTACCTAGTAAAAGTTACCTGGCACCTGGATGTGGCTAATGAACAAGGACCCAGACACTGATCCAGGAAAAAAGACTCCTTCCTCCCTGTGGGCAGGATGGGAAGAGGGTAATGATTACAGATACCCCTACTCTGAAATCTCTCTTATTCCTGCCGCACGCACACCTAGAGTTTTGGTCATGCATAGGCAATACACGTAATTTTCTGTGGCTATGATTATACTTTCTATGACTTGCATTACCTGTGACTATTGGCCAGTCAGCTCACGTCCCAGATCCATGAGAGGTGGGCACTTGTGCCTCCTTCCAATGGGCTGCCAGTGGTATTTTCCTCTGACACTGCAGCTGACCGCCCAGGCTTCCCAGGTGTGCGTGGCATGGCACAGAAACCTCAATTGCTTGACAGCCACAGGTGTGGATGATTTGTTTTTTCTTTTTTTCATTTGTTTAGATTCTTGTGGTAGGAATTCAGCAGGTGTGTGACGGCAGCATAGAATCTCCACCATGGCGCAGAGGCCAGCTGCCCTGAAAAAAAGATGTTCTTGTTGGTCTCGCAACACTGCCAGCTTGAATCCCTGTTTTCCTGGAAACCTCACCCAAGGGCAAGACTCTGCCTAACCAGTGAGTTAGGATGAGTTCATCTCAATAGATGAGCAAGAAGAGCCTCCTTATATGAACCTAATCTACAAGTAGCAGCAGGTTACCTGGCTCTGCCCTCCTGGATTTTTTTTCTTCTTTTTTCTTTCTAACTTGAGCTGGTATCATTCCAATTACAGGGATATAGGAAACCCTGGACTTGGTTTCCAAAGAGATATAAACCATGCTAGGATGCTGTTGTTGACATATAAGTTTCTGCTCCTTTGATTGAGACTAAACATAGGAGCACAGATTGAGAGTGGTTCTGTGCGGAGTTTTCCACATTCCTGCCATCTCCTCAGGAAGTTACTAATCCTGGGACCCAATCGGTTCAGTATAGGGCAAGGTAACCTTGGAGATTTTTCCAGACCATGTCTAGCTTTAGTGAAGGGGTGGGGGAGGCTAGCTACTGTAATACTGAGGGAACCAGATAGAGAAGGAGGTAACCAAGAGCCATTGCTGTCAGTCTGTCAGCGTGTGGGGCTGAGCCATCCAACATTTCCCTCTCCTCGCCCTCATTAACCTCTCAAACATTTGTCTTATGGCTTCTCTTGGCTAGGTCATGATATCCAAAGAAATGGATACATACGCAGTAGGTTACTCAGTTTCCCTTTGTCACAGACCCTTCCCCAGTTTTTCTCTTAGAATCAAGCTTGGAGTTTATCTGATGTTGTTTTTTACTTGTGTACACATAGTATAGGTGAGGGTTTCAGGGGCAGGGGAAGCTACACAGTGATTTGCCTTCTGGGCCGTATATACCTCTCTGGATATAGACATTGGTCATCTCTTCCCTTTAGGTGGCACAAATGCAACACAATGCAGTGATGACACATGCCAGATGAGCATATATCTCGAAGGGCAGCAGATGGATCTGTAAATCAGCTTGGGGAAAAGGGGTGTCGTGTGTGAGTGTCAGATAGTCAGTAGACGAGGCTTTCATCCTGCATCTTGACCTTTGACAATGCAGATATTTATGTTAACATATATTTGATGTATCTGCAGTCACTGAAGAGAACTGGTTGTTATAATCCAGAGAAGTAAACATTAAACATCATATGAAACATTCAAATCAGTTTTGCAGCTGTTATCCTTTTGTAGTGGCATTTCATATGTTCGTCTTTAGCTATTGCTAATATTTTAATCTCTTAAAGAGATAATTATTTAATCTCTTGAGAATCTAGTTCTTCTGTAATAACAATTAAGTGAGATTAAAACCCTTACACTGAACTCCAGGATTGAGAGTGGTCAGTCCTATGTCCAGCATTTGGTTAGAACTTACTTTATATCCAAGTCAATGCCCCCTTAAGAGATGAGGAGGGATTAAAAATATCTCTGTTGCCCAATGGATGATACTCAAAAGAAAAAAAATCATCATTGTGCTTAATAAGAGAACTGACAAGCAATCATAATTCTTTCCGTTAAGTAAATACGTTAGAAAAATTTATTATGAAATGACACATTATGCAAGCCAGGAATCAAACATGACATCCTTGCATTAAATACGGTAGATGCCATTAAGGAAAACAGTCAATATGTCACCAAGCCACGGCCTGTAAAAATTAAATTGATTTGGTAAATGTAAGTAAGATAGATCTGTTTGCTTTCATCATCAATTTTGAGTGGGTGAACAGGTGATGTCACCAACCTGGGAGCGATAAAGATGCAGGACCATCTGGAAAGGCAAGTGATGAATGGGCAACTGCTTTTGGATAGTGACAGTGCTGTGGTACTTTGTCACTTGGGATGCAGTACTTAATAACTTTTCAATACCATCATAATAAATTTCACTGCCTTATTAATATAGAAATGGTGAGTTATTACCATGATGGTGAGTGTAAATAACTGGAGATGCAGCCGTCAAAAGCTGATTGTTTGGACATGTTTCTTTAAGCAACACAGTTGACTCATGATAATCAACCTATGTCTATACCAGTAGAGTTTATTGCACTTGTCAAAGGAAAAAGTAGTATTATTCAAAATTATATGAAGTCGTAATAAACAAGTTTAATATATTATCAGACTTTTCCTGTAAGTTTCCAAACACAAAGCAGTAAATCATTTTTAATAATGTCCTTTCATGTAAAAAAGTGTTCTTATACAGTAATAATGTCCTTTCTTAACTATTAACAAAACAGTTGACTTCTTTGTATGTGCTTTAAAGGGTATTTTTTTGTGTGTGCTTTTCAATCATTTTCTTTTGCAAATAAAGAGCAAAAGCAGGAACCTTAGAACGCTTCATTAACAAGCTCGAAAGTTGCTGAGTACAGGCCATGTCACACGTTTCCATTTTAATCGAACAGATGTACTTAAGAGTAAACCACAACAAATGAAGCACAGACAAAATTATAAACATGTGTCACTAAGAAGTAGACAGGAAAGAGCCTCTGATGAGCATCTGTGTGTATTTTATGAAGCCAAGGACTGCCACTTCATAAGTTTGTCACTGATGTCTCCAGTTTAATGAGGAGAAACAAAATATGTAGATAGGTGTAAGTTGAAGATGAATTACTAGATCAATCACTTAGCACCGTTCAGGGTGTTTGCCATTGTGTGGTGGGAAAATAATTAGATCTGGGATGCTGTTCTTATTTATATACCAGGTGTTCAATCTGGGATGGAATATAGAAAACTTCCTCTTTCATGTCACTGTGGTCTTTATATTGTTTCTCGGGCAGGCTGACTTTTAATTCTGACACTGTCTTTTGGACTGCAGTCTGCCAGCCTCTTAAATGAAATGCCTCTCCACCATTTCTATGACTGCTGAAAAGAGAGCCAGCAGTCTATTAACAGGCAATAAAGTTCAGGAAGCCCAGGACTCATTTCTTGGGTCAGAGGTGAAAATTGCATACGAAATGAAACAAAGGTGGGCCTTGATCGCTCAAGAAGCAGCACCAGAAAGAACACACGTGCTGTTCACCAGAAGTCTCCCACTTAAAGGGAAAGGAATAATCGTAATAATGTTGGCCGATGGAGTTAAGTACTCAGTTGAGAGAAATTGTATCAATCTGACAAATATAGCCTTCACAGGAGATAAAGTCTCTAATGACCTTAAATGCATATATTTATCATTTAATTCAACGAGCCAATTCCCTTGGGCTTTTGACCAATGACATTTCCCCTAAAGTTTAGAAATTTTTTACTAGCCCAGAGAATAATGGCCATTTGTCAGAATGTTCCAAAGCTCAACGCAGTTGGAAGCAAAGAACAGGAGAGGAGGGGGGAAAAGGCTAATCGAGTCTTTCCACCTCAGAGAATATTCATACCAAGTTTTATTGATGCAGGGGCTGCAGTATTTTGTGGGTGAACAGTAGGTGGCAGACATTGTAGTGAATAAATGGGGAAATTTTAATCTAAGCAATTTTCATCTGATTTCATTAACTTCCAAATATGTCACCTGTAAGTACAGCACATTACTTTGCAAAAAAAATAGGAACACTAAATAGTTACGAAATGTGCTAGTTGAATGTGGAAAAATCAAAAGGATTCTGCAGAAATAGAAGCAGAAGGTCTAATGTTTCATCAGGTAAAGTGTGTGTGAAACAGGAAAGCCCAAGGAATAAAGGGACCCTTGTGCATGGTGGGCTTTTCCTCACTGTTATTCTTGGTCTCAACTTGATGAAGTGTATTAGTGATATGCACGAAGCACTGCGGCTCCTGTATCTCCCTTTGTGAGAGTGTCCTTGCCTTTGTTCGTGCTGTCAGTCAGTTGTTCTTTCTCTTGGGCAGCCACGTTGGTAACAGCAGGATCTACTTGCAAATAGATTTCTGTAAAACCATATTATTCTTCAGTCCTGACTCTTTCTCCCCGCCCCCCTTCCCTCAACAATCTGGCCATTCTTGTGGCGTGGCTCCCTGGCTTGCTTCTTTGTCATCCATCTAGTGGTTTGTGTTTCTGCCTTGAGGGATAGTGGAAGGAACACTGGCCTAGGTGCCAGGAACCTTGAGTTCGTGCCCCATCTCAGACTTGGGACCTTGGAAAAGTCACCTGAGTTTCTCCTCTGAGGTCTGACTGAAGTCTAGTCTAGCTCTGACTTTGAGTTTTTGAATGCTGTCTTGTACACCCGTTCCTTACTTCTTTTTATCCTCGTGGACGTGCTCTATGCTGTCATGCTTTTAGAGGTTTTACTTCTATTGGGACCTATGCACCCTGGGAAGGATACAAATTAAGTTAAATTAAGTAGAAAACTAGTATAACTGAACTAGTTTTGAACTAGTATAATTGTGTTTTGTAAACCTGAAATCAAAGCACATTTGATATGTGTGTCTCTTTTTGCAATTTATATTTTAGTAAGGAAGGCAGCTTAAGACCAAAGCCTTGTTTTGAAAGGAAAGTAAGTTGGTTAGAGAGAAGATTCTATTCCTAGCCATCTTTGAAAAGATACAGGTATAAATTTCATTCTGTCCCTGGGGCATGACTTAGTCCAACCTCAACTGTATACTAAGGCAATGTTAAAAAATACCATTTGGTCCTCTCAGATATAACACAGGTGTCATGGGCTTGTCTCTGAAAAGAAAAAAAAAAGAGGCAGTGTAACATAGAGACTGCTGAGGGCACTGAGTCTAAAGACAAATGAACTTGGTTCAAATTCTCCACCACTTACTAGCTTTGTGACCTTGAACAAGTACTAACCCACTTTTTGTCTCAGTTTCCTCATCTGTAAAACGGTAGTAGCAATAGGATCTGCCCGGCAGGATTTTTGTGAAGATTACATTGCAGAGTACTGTAAAGGCTTAGAGTATGCCGCAGCAGCCTTACATGCTGTAGCAAGCACTTCGAAGCAAACCGATTTTAACAGTCATCATCACCATCATCATTCCGAAGTTGGGGATGCTCCTTGTATCCTTTCTTTGGTGAGAGAAGGATTGGGGAATTCAGTCTTTGGAGTTGGAGCTCCTGAGGTTGGCAGAGCCATCCCATCACAGAAAGGTGTCTCCTTTCTGAGTAGCGTGGGCAAGTGACCTTCCTAGACCCGACATATTCGGAACATTGATGGAGGTTTGAGAGGTTCTTTCACTAAAGACTTGAGTGAGCATTTCTAAACAGTGCAGAGGAGGGGGTTTGACTATTTGTGTGATGAACTTATGCTCTCGTAGCATGGTAGGGTGGGGTTGAGAGCGGTAAGAGCTCACCTTTTAAGCCCCCCTCAACCATAACTCTCTCGATGTATTCTTCCTTCGAAGGGCCCTCTCTCCTCTTTACTCTTCCTAATCTTCCTTGGCCCTCGACACTCCCGTGTCTTGCCAACTCTGCCCCCTCAGGTTTCAGCGAGATAGTAATGGAGCAGATTTTCTCTTGCAGGAAGTTTGACCTTGTCTGTGGATTTGGGGGATGTAGGTGTGCTTTTATTCCTGTTCATGCTCTTCTTCAATGAGGACTGTGGTGGTGTCCTTTTTGAATAACCTAAGAACAAACACACCTCATGACAGCAAGTATCTTGCTAAGGTTGCAATGTCTAATCTTAAGTGAGAAAAGCATACTCTGCCTATTCACAAAACTTTGACCTTGTCCCATGGAAATAACAACCCTGGTCATCTTGTGAATTTGCTTTCTTCCTGGGCCCTACTCCATCAGTGGAATTCCCTGTTAAGTGAGAATGGCTCTGAATCACTGAGAATAATGTCATAACTAAATATATTATGTTTAAGTGTATGGAAGTATTTCTGATGAGTGGAAATACATATCCTAATCTTTTTGTATATTGTCATTTATTTATTCTTAAATTTTACCTGGTGGGTCAGTGGGATCTTGAGACTTTCTGGGCAGAACTTTGGAGATCAGACTCTGCAGAACACCCAGTATAACTTCTCACATGTAAAATTTCCTGTTCACAAATACCTCTGAGTATTCTGAATGCAGGAAGCATCAGAAGCTTGGGGTTTTTTTCTCATAAAGAAATAACCAAAATATGTGCTACTGGAATCTGAGGGTAGGCTCTTCGACTCATGGGCTATTAGATGGGGGTACCTGAATTATTTGGTTGAGGATTTATGGCTGAAATAAACAATAGCCCGAAGTTGAGTTTGCGTGACCATGGCTAGAAGCTTCCTGAAGGAGGGCTTGTAGGGTGGACCAGTGGTAGGGGCCTCTGCTTCCCTGGGCCACAGCTATCTTCTCCCTTCAGTTCTCTTGACTATTATAACCTAATGTTAATGTCTTTTAACTTCCACAGCATGGACTAAATTGTCACCAAACTGCCATATACTAATGATTCTTTACTTACACAAATTCTGCTGTATCCTAAGATCTCTCTTCATGTGGAGGGCTCCATTGAGAACAATCTGGATTTAGTAATGTACTTAATTAGAAGGTTTAGTAAGAAGTTAGGACTTGGTTTTCTTTTTTTAACTTGGGAAAGGCTGTAATCTTGAGAAAACCAAATGTGAATATGATTTTAACAAGAGAATTTCCACTTTCCTTGTACCTTCCAAAGCATGGAAATTCTCCTTTGAAGATGTTAATTCTATAAGAGTATTGTCAGCAATATAAACGTTGAAGAATAGTTGAGTTTGCCTATGGATGAGCCAGGCTAAAAAATATGGAAAGTAGTACTCGATGAAATCATGAATTGATATGATTTGAATTACAGAGCTCCATATGGACCCCTGACTATTGATTTATCCAGAACATTATGAAAGATATTATAGTGAGGAGGTATATAATGTCACTTGGTGAACTTGACTCAAAAAGTGTTCATTTTAAGTTTGATTCCTTACCCAACCACCGTAACTGATTGATAGAGACATGGATCTCCAATTGGCTCTAGTTTCTGCTCTGCGAATCTTCCATGAACCTCACTGAGAGTCTAAGATGCAGTTGTAAAGTGTGATTGAAGAGTTTGAATGTCTATGTATAGTCCAGCTAAGCACCTCAGAGCACTGATCCCCAATCGCATTCGTCCAAGAAGTGTTGAGAAGGGATAAAAAGTCATTTTGCCTTATGTTTCCATGGGATAGGATGAAAGCTGCTGTAACCAGGTAAGGTAATGTTTAAAATATTAGGACTTTTAAGTCAAGAAAGTCAGAATTATGATGTGATGTGATATGGACATAGATAAACATGACCTTCTTTTGCTACTGAATTCTGGTAGACTAGATTTAGTGTGGGTGGGATGGAGCTGGAGGAGTAGTTAATTCTACAAGAGCAAAAAAGATTAAAAAGAAGCACTAATTGCCACAATAGGATGTTAGAATTCATTACCCAACATGGAAGAGATTGAGAATATAGCATAAACCAGGTGGTATTTCCATCTCAGCTGCCCCTCTCCGAGGCTCTGTCAGCTGTGAATTTATCCGTCGTCATTTGAAAGCCATTGTTGTTTTCAGCCTCTTTATAACTTTTAGAAGTTTACCCCAGTCTCATGGAAAACTTTATCTGTGTTTACTCTCTCACACACTAAATAGTTTCTATTCATTTTAGTCTAGAACTCAAATACTTCCTCCCTATGAGACCCCTGAGTTCAGGAGTTTAGGAAGGGCAGAAAGACTGCCTTTGGACAGTTATCTTTTTGTCTTCTTGGCCCAGGGCTCGAAATCTTTCCGCTCTCTTGGTCTTCTGTTCAGTATAAAGAAAAGGTGATTTTCTGTGGCTCTAGCCAAAGCATACCCATCTTGAAGTAATAATATGGTGTATAAAACAGGGCCACTCATAGGCAGATCACAAAAAGATCGGAAGAAAATTATGTAGTAATGAAAACTGGTCCATCTAACTTTTTAAAAATGAGTGACCCTGTATTTTCAGGAAGATTGAAAACATCTATTTAATACAAGTCCTTTGGTCATTGAGATGTGTCAGAAACCTTTCCCTTTATTCTGAAGTGCTGTTGTGTTAGCGTCGGAATGTAAAAATGATAAACAGCTGACATTTTAGGCACAGACTAAACATCAAGCAAATGACATTACATTGAAGTTCTTGAGAGAGTGACAAGACAAGATGCCAAAGGAAGTGAGAAATGGTCACAAAATCTTCTATTTACAGCAGAGGAATTGTCAGTGTGAGCATTGTTTACCTTGTTCTTCCATTGGGGGGGGTTTACTTCGATGGAAAATTTTTTTTCAGTTTGAATTTACATAAAGCATTATGAGGGGCAGAAGATAATACATGGTTCCAAAATTCATCCTGATTTTTGCTCATTACTAATTAGTTGATGTATTAACTCCGCAAGCATGCCCTGGGTGTCTACCTCATGTCCTCGCCCCAGCAGTGGAAGACGGCAGTGACTCAGGCCAGCTTTCTTACCCTTCCCCTCTTCCCTTTCCTTGTCTTTCTTCCTCTTTCCCTCTTTATTTTCTCTTGTTTTCTTTTTGTTTATTTTTTATTTTCTTGCCCTTAGCCAAATGTCAATCCCACTCCCTTCACCTAATAGGTTTGGTTAAATTAATTGGTTATCCAACTAATATGTGTCACTTTTCATCAGAGCAAATATGCACAGGATTTGACCATCTGGGGGGCAGTTAGTCATTTTGAGGATGCAGGTGGGAAACACACCTGTAGTTAGTCACTTACAGGGGCATTTGTCTATACTGAAATTATTTGCAGGTGTTAAACATGTGCTTATGAAAAAGGGAAATAGGTATTTGGGGTCCAGAAGAAAATTTGCCTCTTAATTTAATATTATTTTCTCTCTTCCCTGTCTCTTGGTTACTTAG
This sequence comes from Balaenoptera physalus, assembly GCF_965194825.1. Taxonomy (NCBI): domain Eukaryota; kingdom Metazoa; phylum Chordata; class Mammalia; order Artiodactyla; family Balaenopteridae; genus Balaenoptera; species Balaenoptera physalus. The sequence continues at coordinate 49,519,845 of NC_138891.1, read as the reverse complement.
AGAACAAATGCATATACTTTTAACTTAATGTCTTGAATGACTGCAAAAAGGAGATAGAAATGCAGCTTTGGCTGTTTTATGTGGTTCATAAACACATTCTGGCTCCAAGGATCCATTTATATTTAGGCTTTACAGAAACAATGCTATAAAGTTTTCTAGTTTTGATGGCAAAGCTACTCTTTAAAATCTGTGATATGTAGCATTCTAATGAATTTTAGCCACATTTTTAAGGCTATTGTTAGGTAGCTGTTAGCTTTCCCAGTGTTCCTAATACAGAACAAAATTATCTGAACTATTTGATGATTACTAGTGAGTATTGGTAAACTTTTTCATGAAAGCATATTAACCACATGTCATGTACCATGGCATAAAAAATAGAAACAGTGAGAAATTCAACAACCAGGATCCCAATGCTCTGTTGACATCAAATTTGGCAGATTTTGAAAATTCTGTGATCATGTCTCTCCTTCTGTGACACTACTCTTGTTCATTCTTCAAAAACATTTGCCTTAGCATGGGGAATTATAGATAATTTGATGCAACAGGTTTAAGTTACCATTTTCATAGTGAAAAGAATAGCTTAGCATGATCCCGATTTTCCTTGGTTTCCTCCCATTCTTGAAAGAAGCAGAGGTATTCACGTTTCTTTGTCTAACAGTTTTATAATGTCTTAAGAGATTAACAGTGAGCATGAATGAGGGCCTACGGATTAGACAACAAAAAGCCTGGGACGTCCACTACCTTACTTGCAAATTTTACATTTTCCAGCATTGCTAAGCGAGTATAGAAAACTAAGGAAAGATAATAAGTACCAGAGTCTCAAAAGTGTTTAGTGATTCAAAAAATTCAGATGACATGTCAGAACTGACAGACTCATGGAACCGTCTGTGGCAGGACCCACTTTTTTGTCTTATGTTAAGCTCTCATACTGAGTGAATGCAGATGTTATCACGGTACCCCAGACAGACAGTCAGTGAAATGTGACAAGCTGTCAGCAAAGTTACACTACGTTGATTTTGTTAAAATATCCACAAGCTTTATAGTTTCTCTTTATATAAAAAAACCCTTACCTCATTTAGTCAAGAGAATGGAAGCTGTTGGGGAGATCACTTGTGCTTTCATCATCCTTACACTACCTTGGGTTTTTCCTCCAGGGAAATTTCACTTAGCAAATTAAGGACTAATGCACCCCAAATATCGAATCCCAAAGTATCTCAGAGTAATTTTTTCTCTTTCAACTGGTTCTGTAATTTTTTGTTCAATTTACAGTGCACCTCAACACTTTGGCAAAGGATGTTTCACCATCAGAAAGATTGAATTTTCTTCATTTAAATTAGGAGCCAAGATGAGAGGCTAAAAATCTGAAGGACCACTTTAACCAAAAAGCCGTTCTTAACAGGAGTTTAGGCATAGAAAATGAAAATGTGAGCTTAACCAAAATCTAAGATCTTTGCTTCCACTCTTTTTATTTTTAAACACTGAAAATTAACACCGGCAAGAGAAAACTCTCCATTGAAAACAAGCATTCGAGTCATTCAGGAAAAGCAATTCTGTTTTTCATATATGGTTTAGACATTTAGATTTTTTTTATGAGTTTGGAAAATAAAAAAACAGTAAAGAGGAATTCTAGAACATTTTCAGTGCTGTAACATATTTATATCTAAAGATAAGTCTTGCTTATTAAGTGATCATTTTGACATCAATTTCAGATTCAATTTAACTCAAGAATTTAGAAGTCAGAACAAGCAAAAGAATAATTAATTGAGCAAAATTAAATAAAGACCATACATTTGGAAACTGAAGTCTTAACTTTTAGTGATATTAATGGTATCTTTTAAACTAAGGAAGACATCAGTATTGACATTTGAGTTTAACACAGTGGAGTTTATTTGTAGCCTCTGGGTGCAATAATGGGTTGCCTTTTACCCCATGTGGAAGGGCATCTGTTGCATGTAATTTATTTGACTTCAAATTGCAAATTATTTGGTAGACGATGACTTTGCAGTCCTAGTTTCCACAAATTAACCTCTGTTTATACGTTCACTTTTGGAAATTAAAGGCAAAAGGAAAACACGACCCACGCTTGTTTTGTTCAACTTACATTGTCACCGAGGACATTAACATACAATGAGAAACCATTCTGTGATTTTGAAAAATGAAAAGTCAAGGCATTTTGAAGGTAACACCTAGCTCAGTGTTTTTGTAAAACTCAGAACTAAATAATCAAATGAAATTATGCATATGGAGGAAATGATTTCGAATATGTTGCGCTGCTAATCGCACTCATGCTGAAGTTTTAAATTTCATCTGTCTACTCAGATCTATTGTGAGCCATTAAGTGGCTTCCTTTTTTCCCGACAAATTGAATGCTGCAACTGCAAGGAGCTCTTTTGTTCTTTTAATTCAGTCAGCATGGAAATGATTTTCTCATTTCAGGCCCTTTTCTGTCCTCTCTTCATTGTGTCAATAAAATAGAGTTGTGCAGAGCTGCTCTAATCAGCTTAGAGTGCTAATTCATTGCTCCGGGATGCTATCTGTGTTTGGCTACAGGTGGGCACTCTAAGGGGTCAGTCTCCAGGGGAGTGTAATTGTGTGTCTCCTGGGGCTTGTTTGCAGAATGACCTAAAGCTGAAGCCCCAGGTCGGGAAGGGGAGAAAAAGACCGAACAAACATATGCCCACGCAAACATATCAGCTGTATTTTCATGGCGACCATTCACTTGGCCTGACATTCTGAGATTCTAGCAACATTCCTGGCATTCTACCTCTTCTCAGTCTTCTAGGATTTAGCCATAAAACTTGAATTCTTTTAAATTTTGCACACATTTCCTAAGGGTACAGCTATATAGTATTTCCAAGATACAAGTTAAAGTCTAGGCCAGGATTTAACACGTGGATAATATGACCACACTAAACTACAAAAAGAGAAACAGAAACCGCCAATTTTTGGAAAATATATTCTTTTGTGTCTTGTGAAGGTAGCTTAATCCAAAAATATGGAAATATTATGAATTAGCAAGTTAAGCTTTATGGGCAGTGAGGAATTTCTGGCAGCTTTAGAGGAGAAATAATGATCAGTTGTTTGGAATAAGGGGGGAAATTGCTAGGCATGAGGTTTCTGAGAGTTAATGTGTCCTTGGGCAGTCTGAGGGGATAGCAAATTTTTCTGGGATTATTGTCAGTGAGTGTCAAAAACATGTTGTGAATATGATCTTATTTACTAGGTTTGATATTTTTGGTATTAGGATTAAAAATGACATAACATCTTCTAATTTTTTCTTAACACTATTTTGATTATTTAAAAAAAAAACCTCTCATACATTGGGATTAATTCCATTCTCAATGGAAAATCTTCAGGACTTCATTACTCAGGTCATTATATAATAACCTTAAGTAGGTTTACAAAGTAGAAAGGAAAGAAACGATAAAAGATTTCGGCTATGTGAAATCTACCAGTTAGCTGTAGAAAACTGAACAAATATTCTCTCGTTTGCTTAAAAAACTTAATCCTTGTCCCATATATTAGAAAAAAATGTATCCTCCTTATTAATAGAAGAATTAGGGTCAAATGCTGTATCATTTGAATATTTTGAGAAAAAATTTTATAGTCATATTATAATAAATTCTAACTAGCTTTACTAATATGTCCAGTTACAGAATTTATGTTGTTATATATGAAGTTTTGTGTCAGGACAGTAATTGGTTTGTAGAAATACAAGTCTTTAAGATACACATACAAGAAGGAAATAAGGTTATCTTTCACGTGTTTAGAAGACATTATTAGGTTTTAATTCTTTAATTCTTTCCTTCTCCGACTAATATTTCAGCTATATAACCTAGCTGGTTTGAATGATTTTGTAATACTGCTGCTTCCTAGATAAGATTCTGAATTTCACTTAGTTATTTACATTTATTTATTTAGGATTAATTTAGAATAACATCAGGAGATGAAGCTGAAAATGAAATATATGGCAACTTATAAAACTGATCTTTCTTTTTTTCCATTTAGAAATGTTTTTATGTAGCGCTCCATGGTAGTCAGAATTCAAATTCTTTAGTCTTCACTAGTGTAAATTTTCCATTTAAATGATTAACTATTAATGATTTTTCTGATATAAACAATTATATTTTCAGGCAGAAATTGTTATTTTCTGAAATTGATGAGGTAGTTTATTAACTTAATTTTGTCTTTTAAAAGTGCTTTTGTTCTTACTTTCTGTTTTATTTTCCTAGAAAATTTTTTTCAGATAACTGAATTTGAGGTCATTTTAGCAATGGCTATCTCTTATAAATAGCCAAATCCTTTGTACATGCTATAGCCTTATGTAGTATGAATCATTCAATGAGGAAGAAAATGAGCAATGTTTCAACAACTTGTTTTGGTAATTTTTATCTTTATAAGAATAAATTTTGACTTCTTGGAAAAATTTAAAATCAACTTCCCTTTTGCCAGGAGAGTCTAAATCATGTAAGCACAGTTTTGGTCCAGATAGCAAAGCTCTAACCCTCATTCAGTTCAAACGCCCACCAAAGAAAGCAGAAAGCGATGAGACATATGCTTGAAAGGGACTTTTTTTTTTCCTTAAAGAAATTGCATTCTCTCCTCAAGTCAGCTATTTCACTAATTCTCTTCTGCATTGAGTAGATTTGTCATAAGATAAATGTTGATGAAATGATTTGTGCTGATGCCTTGTGACAGAATGTACTGTAGGGCTCAAATTCCTATTGGATAAAATGAAGTTGGCTTGTCTTTGCTATTTATGCTATTTATTTCGATGGTCAGTTCCAAGGTTTATAATGATGTTGATGATCTTTTCATTCCTTGAATGAGTAGGACTTGAAATTAGACATTAAAAGTTTCAGTTGAGTAGTGGAATAACATTGTTGGATTGGTTTTTCTTCTACCACCAATTTTTAAGGCCATAGGATGCTTTGGGGAAAAAATACAAGGAATATTTTCATGTATATGCTTTGAGTTAAGTAGAAAATTCTACAGTTAAACTATCACTGTCAGAGTCAAGGAGATAATTTCATAGTAAAGTTAGCTGATTACCTAAATAGTTGCTTTAATATGTGACCCCTATTTTGTTGCAGACATCTAGCCCACATGTATCATTCCTGGTGTAAAAAATTCTTTGTATAATTTTGCCAAAAATACCCAGCTTCAAGGAATTATTAACTTAACCTTCTGAGATATAGCTATCTCTTTAAATCCTGTCTGGAAATCTGGTAGAACTCAATTATTTGCCACCATACAGGACAATCTACTTGTTTTAAATATAAGTAATTATGACTATGTAAAATGAAATATAGAATAAATGTAAAATTTATCAGATTCGAATGATTCTCCTCTTCCCATTTTAGTTTAAAAAATAAAATGAAAACAACACTCACTTTTGCTTAGTTCTGTGGTTGGAAAAGTATACTCTTTGGAAAACCTTGGCCTCCAGAAAACAGTTTCTAGAATAAATGCTTAGCATTCCTTAATAAGAGATCATCAATGCAATTTTCTGTGATTCAGAGATGAATGGGATCGTCCGTTATCAATTCCTCAATCAGGGAAAAAAGGAAATTAAGTTCCTAATTAGGTGAATTTGGACTAAAGAGGTGGAGCATTGAAGGGATGAGGAAAATTGAGAGGTAGTTGATGCCATTTCAGACTAATGATAGGAGAGGAAATGAAGAAGGGGGCGGGCCGGAGTTGAGCCTGAAAGGTCAGTGACCTTATTAGGACAAGAGTAGCAGTAGATCTTCAAAAGCTTTTACCTGTGATAGTTGACAAGGTGTCAGGTTCTGGGGATGGACAAAGATGCAAATAGTTGAAAAAGAGGATGGTAAAAATAAGATTGCATATTTTTATAAGGAAAACATTTAATCTTGGAGAGAGAAAATGACATTTATCAGCTTTGTAACTATAATTTCTTGCTAATTTTTCTGTGTGCTACGGATTATTCCTTTCACATAATAACTGGATTTACTTTAGTGTAGGATAGATAATGCTTCTTTTAAGGGCTAGGTTTCACTGTTAATATAATGAGCATTTATTCTGTATCTGTACCTACTAGAAAGATACACAATTTTATAAATATACTATGGCCCAGATTTATTGTTTTTAACACAAAATGACCGCTACTTACCAAAATGTCGATCATACAGATGTGCGTACATTTTTATGTGGATAAAACTTGAGTTTTTCCTTAATAATCTAAATTATCTAGGTATTTACCATTGTAAAAATTTGGTCTTTAGCCACAGTGCTTCAGAAGTTTTCAAATAAAGGGATTTTCAAGATAAAGTGGAAACATCTATCTAAAGAAACAAAAGATAATTTATAATCATTAAGTTAGCTGTGATCTTTCATTAATGTATTTATAATTTTTTACTAATGTTGTAGAGGGAAAAATTAGCAAAGAATTCAAGTGTTTGGGAATGTCAATCAGATTAGTTAGATGAGAAAATCAAGTTATGAGTTTAGGGCAATTTGACTATTTAAGTTATATATGTTGATGACTAGTACTGTAATCTTAAGAAACATGCTTTTTACCATTTAATGTTCTTTATCGAGTAGCATGGGTGCTTCCAGCATGGCTTTGACCTGTACATTTTTATCCAGAGAACAAGTGATTGCTCTTTTATTATTACAAACACCCAATATATGAAATATTTCAGATTCTTTCCATTTTAACCCTATATCTGTCGTAAACAGAGTCACAGGACTCTTATTTACATTATTGTCCAATAGAAATATACCATGAGCCTTATATGTAATTTAAAATGTTCTCATAGTTGCATTTATAAAAAGTAAAGAAGAACCAGGTCTAATTCAGTTTAATAATATGGTTTATTCCACCAATAAATCTAAAATATTATCATTTCAAAACGTAAAATAATGTTAAGAATCATTACTGAGATATTTTACCGTTTTGACACTAAAGTCTTTGAAATCTGGTGTGTATATTTACAACACACCTTAATTTGGACTAGCCACGTTTCAAGTGCTTAGTAGTCATGTGTGGCTAGCAGCTACTCTATTCAACACAGTCTTAGAATTTCTTGAGGGCTCGCTCTTTCACGATGAGTTTCGGGTCAATGTTAGTTATCACGGAGCGTGAGCACTGAAAGCCACCGTGAAGGCCACCCAGCCCAGCCCACTCATCTTATAAATGAGGACACTGAGGGTCAGGAAGGGTCAGCTACTTGCCCAAGGTCACCTGACTACTTTGGGGAGTAGGGCTTAGACCAGATTCCCAGTCTCCTCTTGAATTTTATTTTGAATTCTATGAAAACATGCTGCTTTTGCTGACTATTTATGCGAAGGCGCCAAAATATGGTGAAGCATTAGGAGAACAATTAAACAAAAAAGTCAACCAACCAACCAACCAAACAAACAAAACTAGCCGGCAGTAGTTAAGAAGATAGTCTTGAAACGTTGCATGTTGAAGGAGTACTACTCAGGTAAAGGATTATTTGTTAAGATTTCTTGCATATCACTTTATTAGAATCTATCATATTTTTATAAATAAATATTCATATTGTAAGTAAATACATTAATTTTAGCCATTAAAGATCATTTATTCTGATATTCTCTCAATCCTAAAAAAAGGAAGTAAAGCCAGGTCTTTCTTCTCATTTTACACTGAGTTACTAGCATTTTTGCTTTGCTGTGATTGAAGCCATGATAGGAAAGTGACTGAGGCCCGGCTTCTTATTCATTGGCCCACGGACACAAAAGAGAGAACTTGATTGTTCAGATTTCTGCATTTTTCTTTCCTTAGACAATATCTGAAATTAAGCCCCACCTGACAGGGTCAATAAAATGCTACTGATTACAATTTATCTGGAAAGCATAAACGGGAAAGATACAGGTCTTCTTATACAGAATTGGCAGCTGACACTTATTGAACCTGAGCTAACATTTCCAAATGAAATGAGGTGGGGCGGTTTGAGTCATATGATAACAATGTTGTCATCCTGGGGAACAGTCTCGGTATGAATCAGCACAGTGTGAAAATTAAACATGCCAACACCAGGCGGATGTCAGGGAGCCTCTCCCTCAGTTACAGGCGTGCGTATCTGCATCCATAGGAGGGCTCCCTGCTAAAGCGTGAAGTGGCCAGAAGTTCCCCAAGAAAGAGAAGGGCTGCTGTCACCGACTAGATGGGGTTTGTAATAGTATCGTCCTGTTTTCACTCTCCACAGTAGAAAATTTCTACTAGGCTAACAAGGCGGAGGGTAATGAGAAACATGCCAAGTTTTTTAAAAAAAGAGCAAGAGTGAGGAGTCTAACCTACGAACAGGAAACAAATGTGATCAATTACTCCAAGTGTGGCGCTCACAGATACCTTATCTTAGGGCTCCTTAAAATAAAAGCCTGATTGTTACCAAATGCGCCTAAGAAGTGAGGGAGAAAAACACATTCATGGGGGAGAGCAGGAAGGGGGCCGGGGGGAGGGGGAGTGGGGGGGGAACATGACTTTATATTGATGTAAAAAATGCAATTCTACTGTTTCTCAGTCTCCTGAAGTCTTTAGAGAAGTGGTTAACAGCCACTCACAGCCTTAACCGAGCAAGCAGTAAAACAGGTCAATGTTTGAAAAATAAAAATACTCTGAATATGACACAGAAGGGAGGGCAGGTAGACTTAAACAGCAGTCTATAGCGGGTAATGGCTCAGTCCGTTGGAAATGTTTGTTCTGTTCTACATAATTATTTGACTAAAATCTTTTAAAGAAGAAATGTTATTTTTGTAATGATTGCAAAGAAAAGGTCTGAGCCGTAAATATAGAGAAGGTATTAAAATTTGAATTGAAATATTCATTTTTAATTTTTGGAGTTCTGCAAGGGAGTCTACGTATAAAATGTTTACTTATTCTATGAAATAAATAATAGCAATTACATTCATAGTTGGTAACATTCACCTTAAAAGGACTGCTTTGTTCTCTTAGTCCCCAAAGAAGAAGACAGAATCTAATGAAAAGATGTGAATCTATTCTACTCATCCTCAGATATAGAAGGAAAGATTGTGGTTAAGGCTAGGAGTAAGAACCTCAGGGCTGGTGGATCTTGGCTATGTAGTCCTCAAATTTCCCATAAGTGCAGTAGAATTAACACTATCCCTTTCTTGGAGATCTTGGGTCAGTAGGTGTTACAGGATTACGTTATGAAGTGTGACTATAAATTAGTGAGACTGTTTTTCACACTCCACACCCAGAAACAGACTCTTTTTACTTCAGTGGATAAAACATCGTAGTTTTTCTAGGAGCATTCACCTCATCTGGTCCTTATGCACATGTGTGTGCACATAGACAGACCTGCAGTATTCCCATCTTTCTTTGTTCTCACGTTACCTTTCATGGCTTTCCCAGGGAACTCTGGCAAAACATACGAATTAGAATTATTTCTGTTGGTAGAAATGTTATTTTGAAGCTCAGTGTCTTGCCGGGAAGATGCCCTGTAGATAAGCAAAGAGAAAATAGTCGTCCATTTTTAGAGGACTTTGTTAGAATGGTCTTGCCATCCTGTCCTTCCCATATTTTTCCAATTAAATTCTAGCCCGTTGGAATCAAATGTCTTCATGTGATGGCAGACTGCTCCAGTAGGCTATTTTGCACATATTCTGTAGCATGCTTAGCAATTGGGCCTGTCAGTCAGTCAACACGTATTTATTGCGCATTTATGTGGCGAACCAGACAAATCCATTCCCTGAGCTCTTGCTCGTCTGTTTTCAGGGCCCTGTCATCCACACAGAATTTCTAATTGAAATTTTCTTTTCCAAAGTACACTCATCTACATTTGAAGTACAAGAAGGAAGGTGGGACTGTAGGAAGAATAGAATCCTTTTATTATGGGCAACCTCATCCCATTTAAGGGTAGATAACTTACCTTGTGGATATCTTTCAATTAATTTGACCCCTTCCTTACTTTTGTCTTTTATTTATAGTTAGTATGATTATGAAAGAAACACATGCACGTAGTAAAATTCAAGCAGTGTGTAAAGTACGCCTTGTTTCTCCTCAGTTTCAGCAATTTCTTGCATATCATTCTAAAAAGTTTACATGAAAACCTATGTCTATACACACACACATATACACACACACATACATACACACACATGCATTGTATGTTTGTGGACAGAAATCTTTTTTGTGTGCAATGTGTACCTATACATTCATTTATCTGTTTTATTTTTGTAGTAATATTTTGGAGATCTTTATGTCTATGTAGCTATCTATATAAGTATATAGATATCTACTTAATTCTTTAAAATATTTATTTAATTAACTGAACACACCCGTCTCCCATCATCCCACCTCCTTCCCAGAGGCACAACCAATGCTTTTCTTGTGTATCTTTCTGGGTGTATGATAGCATATAGAAGCAAATGCATATTCTTTGTTTTTCTCTTCTACACAAGTATTGTATGCTAAATACACCATTCTGCAGTTTGCTTTTTTCTCACTCTACTATTTATCTTGCAGATCCTCCCATAACAACATATAAAGAACCTGTTCATTCTTTTTTATTCGTTGTATAGTATTCTATTGAATGTGTGTACCATAATTTAGTATTATTATCATTTGCTATTTCAAATAATGCTAAATGAATAACTTTGTACATGGAGCATTTGGGAGCTTCGGAAGAATATCTATGGAGTAAATTTCTAGAAGGAAACAAGATGAGTCGAAGGGTATGTGCTTTTATAATTATTTCAGGTTTTGCAAATTTTCCAGAGCTGTACTAACCAACCTTCCCAACAACAGTGTATGAAAGTGCCTATTTGCCCACTCTTACATACCAACATGGTGTATAACCAAACTCTTTGACCTTTTCCAATCATAGATAAGAGATGATATTTCAGTGTATTTTTAATGTACATTTCTCTTATTCTGAGAGTGAGGTTAAGCATTTTTTTCCATGTAGTTAAGGGCCATTTGCATTATTTTATTCCTTAAACTGTCATTTAAGTGAACATTTTTTTTCTGTGCTTGTTAAGATACAATGACTTTTTCATGGTCACATATCTAATGAGTGGCAGAGATAGGAGTAGGAGTCAGATCCTCTGGTTATTCATTTGATAATTTAATTAATTTAAGATATTTCCCACTATTGTACCCAGGGTAATATTTCCTATTGAATCCTCCTAAACTCGGGTTATTGAGATGATCATATGGAATAAGTTAGAATGTGAAAGCGTTTGCAAAACTAGAGCTCTCCAAAACGCAAGATAATGGCTCATTTGATTTTACAAAAAAATTACAGCATTTATCACTCCTGAAAATATGCAGTCAATAATGAAAATAGAAGAGGAGTGGTCTGACCCGGCTGCAGGCTGAGAGAGGTAAGGCAATTAGGTTGTTATGAGGCCTTCTGGACAAGCAGAGTCCTGATTTTACTAGCCTCGTGCTGACATGTACGCCTGTTTTTTTTTTTTTCCTCCCCTAAAGAATGGAAAACATTGTACCTTCACAGAGTGATGGCAGTCTTGCTTCGCTTAAAACTTCATCCCTCTCCACATGAGCAATTTGCCTTGCTTTTTCAAATGGGGGGTAGAGGCAGATCATATCAGAAGTTAGATATTTAGGTTGACTAACATTTCTTCATCTGTGTGTTATGGTTTATTAGGGAAAAATTCAGCACTTGGGCAATTGGTTTTCATTGTTTCCCCCCATGTTGGCTCTAGATAGACCTGGGGTAACATGTGTTTATATGTTTCCTTAGTTACTGTATCGTGTGATGTTATTACAGAAATTCACTTCAAGGCATTTCCTTGTATTTATGTTTCATATTGGCTGGGCACACTGTTTATTAATTTTGCATGCATGTAGCTTAAAGACATTAGCCAGGATGCAGTAATGGATGTCCTAACATCCATGTGCAAAAGTGGAATTCAGGAGATTAACTTGTATTTGACCTACTTCAGCTCTCCTGGTAATGAGGGGTGCAGGGGCACAGAATTAATCTCTCTCAATTTGTGGCTCTCAGGGGGGCTGCTAAGTTTAGAGTGCTTGAATTTTAAAAGTCTCCAGTTGTGCCGAGGAGTTTTTGTTACCCAATAGAACTCTGTTCACTGTTGTGATTGAAGTGCTGGTTTTGTCTATGGCAATATTTCTGACAAATATTATGAAGATACAGAAAGTGAGTGAATTGAAGAGTTTGGTTCAGAAAGTAAAATGGGAAAAACTTGGGTCAAACCTGTTGTGCTATGATGCTTTTTTTCTTCCTAACCTTTAAACTCTCAGTTGGGTCAAAAATGCAAAAGGCTTTCAAACTACTTTACAAATACATCAGAAGCTATCTTTTATCGTCTATTTGTTATGCAGTACTAATGTACTGCTGCTGGGAAGGTATAAGTTAAGCTGATATAAGTTGGATAGATTTGCTTTTAAAGGCTTTGAAATGACAGTGCAATTATTGCCATGATGCAGGTCCCTTACAACTGGATTAATGCATTGAATGAACAATTTGACCACATAATTTATTTCTGTGGCGTTAACGTTAACTGTTAAATGCATTTATTCCCTAACAGCCTTATTAATACTGTGATAACATCAGCAGTAGTCACAGGGATAAACTCTAGACGAACCCCTCAATCTGATTTCAGTTCCAAATTCTCACCTCATTCCTGCCAAGTTTTATTGTGTAGCACGTCACCAGCACAGACTGTGATATGAGTTTCCCCTCTCTTGCTCTTCTTCCATCCATCCTTTAATACAGGTGAAGGGGCCAAAAGTTGATAGGAAGAAGGTCCACCAGAAATCAAAAACTGGGTGCCCCCAAATCTTCATAATTGCTCCTCAAATTTCAGAAAGTGCCATTGGCCATTCACTCATGCAATGGTTTTTGTCTTTGAGAGACATCATTCTGGCTAAACTCATCGATTATGCTGAGTGGACCTGTGGAGTCAGTAGTTTCAAACGATAGATAATGATCCTATAACTTTAGGTCTCCTGAAAGAGTCCTTTGACAGAACATCCTGATTAACCCTTTGTTTTACTGATGAGGAAAGTGGGCCCAGGGAGGCTCAAGGTCATTGGCTAGCTGGTGGCAAAACAAAGTCTAGAATTCAGGCTTCTTTACTCTCAGGGTTTTCCCTGGAACTCTTCACTGCAGAATGTGTAAGATCACCCCATTTACACCTCCCAATATTTGTCTAACTTGGGCACTTCATACTTTTTTGTCAGAAATATGAGAAACACTCAGAGGTTGATGTAGCTTTCTTCAAAACATAGAGAAGTTTTACGTTTAGCTCTGTGTTTATCTGGGAAACATTCTGAAAGATTAAATGCCTGGAAAAACATCTTGCTATATTACAACTTCTAGGACGTTAAGTCTAAAGTGATAGTTTTTCACAAAAACACACATATGTAATCAACATGCTATAGACACACACGTTCACACACGCACAGAGTATAGTATTCCAAATTATACAGCTTTAAAAGTAAATAGTTACAAGGCTACCAAAACGTAAAATTTTGCTTTTATGCATTACAAAGATCAATCCTTTGATTTTTTTCATGCCAAGGGGGAAATACTAATATTTATAACATTTACCCAAATGTAATGAGACTTTATATTAGTTTCAAAGTTTCCAAGAAATTGCCAATTTTATGTCTTCAAGTTAGAAAAGTTAGGTTATTTTGCATTAGAAAAGCAACACTTTGAGCCTCTCATTCAGTAATTTTAAAGCAAAGGTTTTAAGCAGTAAATCTGAATGTTAATAATGTTTAATAATTTCAAGGATGGTACTGCAAAGTGCTTGACTAATTTAAGTATGTTCAGACCAGAGTATTTTATCTCTTTAACATATGTCAAGTTGGTCCCTTAAAAAGATTTATTGAAATTAATATGTTCTAAAGAGTTGAGTGCCAAGCAGCGTATATTTTTACATATGGAAAAGTAAATTTGAAATTGTGCAGTACGTAAAAGGTTTTGAAAACAGTTACAGAGATTTATTTAGGCACTGATTTAAATTTAAATGAACGGCAGTACTAAGATTTAATTTTCTGTTTGTTTAGCTATTAAAGAAGATAGTTAACAAAAGGTTTTGTAGAATTCAGCTCTTAGACTTTTCTTTTGTAACACCATTCCCTTTTAATTCTGGTGAGTCAGGAAGAATTCACAGCTCCGAGGACAGAGCCAAGTGTAGAGTTAACGTGCAGTGGCCTTCCTCCTTGGACCCTAAGATGCTGGAGCTCTTGCTGCACTTTTCAAGCAGCTGCCAACATTGTCAGCACTGATCTGTCAGTAAGAATTTCTCCTGGCAAAACTCTGAAGCTACTTTCTGATGTCTTCAACAAACTAATTGTTGTCTCCTGCCTCTGCGAGCCCTCTGAAGTCCCAACGAGTCAGTGTCTTCTCAAGAGATGAGAAAAAGGACTCACAAAATCAATTTATCAGGCTATTACGCATTGTCATCAGCCAAAACAAAAACCTGCTAAAGACAGGAGAAAAAGTAGAAGAAATGGGTCTCTGAGAAAAGGTTACAGAACATCCATCTTCTCTCCTCTTCTGATTGTTCCCTTTCTTTGCCTGTTTTCATACCCGTTTCCCTCTGCCAAAAGACACTTTATGACAAGCATTGTTACCTCTTTAGAACGGAGGGGAACCTCTTCTTTAGGACACGATCTTTGAAAGTTGTGACTGACAGTGGGAAAGGGTCCAATTGCCACTGAGGACACCAGGCAATAAATCATCCTCCCCTGGCATCAGCTGGCTGGACGAATCCCACTTCCTGAGTAACTACCAGGGCCTAGATGTGACAAAACAGCTATTGTCAGCTCCTAGCGGCCACATTCCCACTTTCTATTGAGAATTTCAGTTTACTGAAGACTTTCAGCAGTGCAAAGCATACTGGGAAGGAATATTTAAATAACTACCATTAGAAAGGGAAATATTCTAGCGTTAAAGAATTATCACAATATTCATGTAAGGACAACAATTATTGGAGGGGAACCCTCTGTTTTCATTTTATATATCATGAAGCAGTTGCTTTATCACCATTAAAATATATATATTTCCATTTTAAAAATATATATGTTTAAACAGATAGAGTAGTCCTCAAAATAACTTTATAAGAGCAATATGCAATTGACCTGGTGAAAATTCTGTAAGTGATATGGAAAGATGGATTTCTTATAGTAATAATTTCATAATTTTATAGAGTTAGAGCATTTTTCAATAGGTGGTTACTTTTCTCTGCAGTGATTAAGTTTAGATGTACTCTTACTGTTAATATGTTTGCAAAATGTTGTAAGGAGCGAACTGATTTCCGGTTATTTTTTTATACAGATTAAAAACTATGGAAAATGTCAAATATAGCAGTTATTTTATGTGTAATTAAAAATCATACAAAATAATCCAAAATTTAGTAGGAAAGAAAATTTTGCCATAACAGATGTTTAAATATTATCCATATTTCGTTAGAAGCTTGGCTAACTGATGAATCATAAGATATGATAGGATAAATATTGAAATATGAGATTTTTAAATAGTCTCATAACTATTGAGTTTGCTTTTAAATTTTTCTTGGAAAAACACATAAAGAATATAGCTGTAGGGTATTCACCACATGCTGTTTTGCATGGTGAAAACCTTTCCCCTTGTTTTTTGAGAACTTATATTTTTAGCACAATTTTCTCAGAGAAAGAATGACTTAAGGTAGAGGAGATTTGAATAATGAACTGGTCAAATCCTAATAAAAGTGAAAATTCAGAAGAAACATCCTTTATTTACAAAATGATAAAAAAACTGAAAAAGTGAAAATATGGTCTATCACTCTGATCTAGTTCATAAACATATTTGATAACTTACTATGTCTAACTAATGTTCAGAATGATTCAAGTATTTGTTATTATATTGACAAAACATCTGGCTAATTGATGGATTTTTTGGTTTCACCTGCCTGTTTCATGTAGACACAGCTCATATCTATTTCTGTCTGCAAAGATGTATTCTTGCCCAAGTTATCTGTCAGTCTCTTTTATGATCATGAAGAATACCTTGCACGAGAGGTGATGGATTTCCTTTTACCTCCTAAATCATCTCTAGCTGTCACATTCAAGTTGAAACACTTTCATTATTATAAAATAGACACAGTGCAGATGATACGCTTCTTCACAACTTAGTAACAAAAGGCTGACACTATTTTTAAAACATTTTAATTGTGTAGAAAGCTGCATCTGGTTTTTTTTTGTTTTTTCCTTTCTCGTGTTGTAACAACCAATGATTAACTGCTATCTGTTAATATTTTTTGGTTGACAATGATAATACTGAAAGCATTCTGGCACTGAGAATTCATAGTCAAATGGTGACACCAACCAGACGAGATGATGGTGTACCCCGCTCCATGACAGTTCTATCTCAGTTCATCATCTTCACTAAAAAATAATCCTATCTAACTTGAAATCCACAGCAGCTATAAGTAGAAAATAAATCCAAACCACAGCTCAGACTTGTAACCTAACAGCTATCATAAATAATCAGAGCCTATTTGAAGGTGGAAGATGGGACATTAGAAGCTATTTACACCACTAGAGTGATGCCATCGATCAGTAGCGGCAACCCGTAGATAAGGCTCCTATGATGTCATGGTTATTTATGATGGGCATTGACAGTAAAGCTACTATGGAATTTTCTCCTCAGACAGCTTCATTCATTTTTGCTTGTGATGCATTTTGTTGTTAAAGAAGCAATCAATAGCAAAATCCTGGTGATAAAAGTATTACTTGTTAAATATGTGAAAAATGTTGCATGTATGTAGGAATGTGGGACAAAAGATGAAGAATTTTAAAATTCACTTGCGGTGTTTACGTTTCCCGGCTACAAATACACAGTAGATTCTTGTCACTTGTCTTGGGCTTAAAAGTGTGGCCTGCTTGTTCTGACGCTTCCATCTTACTCTCTTGTTGGAAAGCACGGGTAAGATGCTATGTGATCCCGCGTCCCACACCAAATATCTGACTTACACTGAAAAACGTAACATTTAGTTAGAGAAATTGCTTGTGATAAAACATGCCTATTACTTTCTACAGAACCACTCTGTATGAGAGACATTGGAGATTTTAGTTTAATTTTTTAATGTAATTTTTACTCCTTTTGTATTTTTTTCCCTTCTGCAGTTCATCTTCTGCTACTCAAAATATTCACTAAACCAGTGCTTCACATACCTTAATGTACATACAAATCACCTGGGGATCTTGTTAAAATGCAGTTTCTGATTCAGTAGGTCTGGGATGGGGCCTGAAGTCCAGGATTTCTAATAAGCTCCCAGGTTATGTGATGATGCTGGTCCAGGAATCACACTTTCAGCGGCAAGAAATTAGGTAAGGTGGTTGTTTCCATACCTTTTAGGCTCCCCTCCAGATTACTTGCCTCTATTTTATTTTATTTAACATCTTTATTGGAGGAGAATTGCTTTACAATGGTGTGTTAGTTTCTGCTTTATAACAAAGTGAATCAGCTATACATATACATATTTTCCCATATCTCTTCCCTCTTGCGTCTCCCTCCCTCCCATCCTCCCTATCCCAGCCCTCTAGGTGGTCACAAAGCACCGAGCTGATCTCCCTGTGCTATGCGGCTGCTTCCCACTAGCTATCTATTTTACATTTGGTAGTGTATATATGTCCATGCCACTCTCTCACTTCGTCACAGTTTACCCTTCCCCCTCCCCGTGTCCTCAAGTCCATTCTCTAGTAGGTCTGCATCTTTATTCCCATCTTGCCCCTAGGTTCTTCATGACCATTTTTTTTTTTTTTTTAGATTCCATATATATGTGTTAGCATATGGTATTTGTTTTTCTCTTTCTGACTTACTTCACTCTGTATGACAGACTCTAGGTCCATCCACGTCACTACAAATAATTCAATTTTGTTTCTTTTTATGGCTGAGTAATATTCCATTGTATATATGTGCCACATCTTCTTTATCCATTCATCTGTTGATGGACACTTAGGTTGCTTCCATGTCCTGGCTATTGTGAATAGAGCTGCAATGAACATTGTGGTACATGACTCTTTTTGAATTATGGTTTTCTCAGGGTATATGCCCAGTAGTGGGACTGCTGGGTCGTATGGTAGTTCTTTTTTTAGTTTTTTAAGGAACCTCCATACTGTTCTCCATAGTTTGCCTCTATTTTAAATAGGTATTTCTCCCATTAGTGTAGAGCAGTGGTTCTCAAATTTAAGCTATATAGAGTCTCACTGAGAACTTACTTAAACATAGATGGCTGTGCCCCACTTCGAAGGTTTCTGATTTAGTAGGTCTGGGATGGGCCCAAAAATTTGCATTGCTAAAAAGTTCCAAGTGCCCACCTTTTGAAAACTTTTTGTGTGAACCCCTAATTTAGCACTGGATTCGCATGACACTTGGAGCCCATATATAGTGCTGCCAAGGTGGTAGGCCATAACACAAATAATTAAATAAGGGAGAGAAATGAACATTTGTTGAATGCCTACTATGCTTTAGGTAGTTTATGGAGCTCACAACCTTCATTGTCTCATTTATCTCACCTAATCACCCTAATTTATTTGATATTGGAGCTACTCTATTTATATAATACAATATTTTCTGGGCATCATATTGAATGCAGGGCCTAAATTGTTGTGATTGCCATAAAAACAGAGCTCTTGTACCAATTTCTTCCTACGTGATTCCAAACTTCTACTCTGAGAATGTGAAAATATAGCTCTCTCTCAACACCTGTTTTCCTGTTGCCCTCACCCTGATCTGCTACTACACTATGGAAAATGATCAAAAAAGCATCAGTCCCACCTTCTAGGTGTTTGCAATCTAGTGAGAGAGGCAGGGATTCTACAAAGGTAGTAGGTGGTGTAATGGCAGAAGGAAATGCTGTGTGTGGACACACAGCCCCATAAAGAGGACTGACATCCATCTCACACTCTCCCTTTCCTCTCCTTTTCTTGAAGCTCCCTTCTTCCCAACAGACACACACACACACACACACACACACACACACACACACACACACACCCCTAAACATAGACACACTTCCCAAATATCCATAATAATTCAGGAAAAAAAGTGCTATCTCTGAAACAGGTTTTTTTGCTGTAAAATTACTCCACTTGTCTCATAGCTCAATTTACACTTCAATTCAGTAGTTCTCTATGAAGTGCCTGCCATCCCAGGCACTTGGGGCCCAGTGGGTGTGGATGAAAACAGCCCAGCTCTCTGGAGTTGACAGTCTAGGGCGAGGAGACCTACAAGCCAACAGGCAGTTATGGCACCGGATGATAATTATTACACTGCGTGAGGAGGAGGGGCTGTGGGATGGAGCTTCCTTTCTTAGGCATCTGGGGAACTTCTTGGAGGAAATGAAATTTCAGCTGGTGCCTGAAGACTGAGTAGAAGTTGAAGGGGTTGGGGGTGGGGTGGTAGGAAGTGGGAAGGGCAGTTGGAACAGCTTGTTGACGAGCCCTGGATGAGGAGAGAATATGCGACACCTTGAAGATGCTCAGGTTGTTCCGTGTGGCCGAGCACTGACACCCTCTGATGCCACTGCTGCCAAATAAACTCTCTGTTTTAAACATAGGCATTTTGCGAATATACAGCTTCTGTGAATTCTCTTGCATTCTTAACAAAGGGAATGGGTTTCTGAAAACCTGTCTTCCTTTGGTAAACAGTATTGAAAATAGTCACAAAGGACAGATAGGCTGTCATGCAGGGTTGGCCGCTGATATCATCTTTATTTTCCTGTAATGGCTGAGTAGAGGTCCTATTAAGCATTAGTCACCATGTGAAAAATACACTTGGACACACAGCTACATCTTTTCACATCCATTCTTGTAGAAAGCTGGAGGTCAAGCAAGGGGCAAGGTCCTGTTTTAACAATGCTCTCTTATAAGGATTCTCTTCCAAGAGCACATCACGGGCACCTTCTGAGTACATAGTTTTGACTAGGACTTCAGAGTGGGGGGCATTTAGAAGACAGGGATTTTGTCCACAGAGAGTGTGCATTCCTAGATACAAGACAAGGCACACACAGATATAGCAACAAGAAATCATTCCAGGCAACCATGACCCCCTTAGGGATTTATATCAGCGCCATCAATTTTTTTTTCTTGTGATAGTGACATTTTGAGCTAAAAAGATGGAGGTTAATATTAATATCAGTAAATGTGTTCTTGAAACTAGCAAAAGGATACATGTGTGTGTGGAATAGATAAATAAATGGAAATCCCCTCCAAGCTTAAGCTTTTGAGCCATCGGTCTGAGAGGTATAATTCTGTTGTGAATCACAAAGAGGCATTAGAAGTACCAGTAGAGAAATGTCCTTCAATAGCAAGGAAATCGAAGTTATTTTTCTTACTGAATTTCCTTCTTGCTTAAGAAAAATTTATATATTGTATCAGAGATTAAACGTGAACAGTGGTGGAATTTTGTATCTCCCCCTATGCTACCCTTAGGCATATAATTTAATTTATAGGCTAAAATAATTCCTAATTAAACAATGGCTCTACATGTGTATTTTTTCCCTATAGATGATAAATCTTGTACATGGAAGCAATCATATGTGAAGACAGAATCACCTCCTCTTTCACTAAAATTTACAGATAAGACTCAACTACTTTGTTCTCTTTGGGATAGTCATTCTACTCATTTTCAGAGTATCTCGCATTGAATTTCTCTAGGTAAAACTATCTAAAGTTACGGAGTTTTTTTTTTAATCAAATTTTACTCTGTTGTACTGTATGTCAAACCTTTTACAGGTTCCTGATTTCAAAATAATAGTGGTATCTCTTAAATAGAATGTTGCGTCCCTTTTTAGTCTTTTTTATTAAATTCGTTTATTCTAGAGGTCATGCTTAATCATTTTCAAGAGCATTGTCAAGCTTGCAACAATAAATATTGGAGTTAATTTCAATGAGTCAAAGTTCATTCTCATTTAGCAGCCATCTATTTAAGTAAATCACCTGCCCAGACATTCTCTTCTGTGTAGCAATAAAAGGAAATGGCTAGAAACCTATCACAAAACTTTTAGGGAAGAAATACAGTGTTTTAATGGAGAATCTTTTAAAAGCATAAGATAAATGGTCAGCAACTGATGCGTATTAAACATGTATTTTACTTTAAACACTGATAAGTGAGTTATATTGAGCTTCTCCAGACCTAACCTTACCCTCAGTATAAACCTACACCCTCAGTGTAATTTTTTACATTTTCATTGAATTGCCTTAAGATATTAGATATTTTCTCTCTAGGTTGTGAGGTAGTTCTTTGTGGTGAGCTTTTATTTGGTGAGAGAGAAATGTTGTATTTATTAATATTTCTCACTTTTTATAGGAGGCTCTGCTTCTATGACTTCATATGGTCCCCCTGAAAGCTCCCTAGATTGTACTCAGGAAATGTTATTACAAGTCTTTCTGTCATATTTTTTGAAAAGATGGCTTCCTGTGACTTACACAGAACAGTATGTGATTTCATTGGAATTTTAACATCTCTGTGAAAAGGGTAAAGAGGGTTACAATTACTATTTTATATAAAATGATTATTAGAAACAGTAATGCCCAAGACAAATTCAGGAAAGCCATTTTGAATTCTAACAAGACTAACTGCTAAAAAATAGAAAATTCTCTGAAATTTATTTTGCTTAAATTCTGCCAGTGCCTTATTTCTCTAAATATTATTAAGTAATAAATAATATATAAGGACACCAAAATTAAATTTCTCCTGTTATAAAAGGATTGAAGTCATATGAAATCATAGTTTAATAGAAATCGATTATTTTTTTAAAATAAATTCATTATACATATGTATATAATATACGATATTACCCTAGTGAATCAAATGCCAGCATGAATTATCAGTAAAACTGATTATTAAACCCCTCTTCTTCAAGTCATTTCACATTACTTTGGATTAAAACAAAGAAACATAAATAATGAAAATGGATCCTAATACAGCATAACAAAAATTAAGGTACTTCAAAAATTTCCAGTTACATCAGCCGTGAGGTTCTGAAGTTATCTTCTGTTACTGGATGAATTGAAGTACTTCTACTGAACATTTACTCATAGAATATTCAAATATCTCCTCTGCTTTCACTGGAACAGACTTTTCCCATTTTATAAAAATATCTTCCCCAAGCTTCAAGCCCATGCTGAGCTCACCTCCGTTTTTGGCATGCTGAAGGAGCAGTGAGGGCCAACAAGAGGGGACAAAGTTGTATTCTGTTTCAGAAAAAGTACTGAGGAAGATTACCATGAGGAAAAGTAGCAGGAGGAATACAGAAAATGCCATCTTTCCCAATTCAAAGTAAAGTTTAGTCTACACCTTCCCAAATGCTGGGCTCTTGGCAAATAATTCTGAGCTTCTTACTAGTACAATTTCTTTGGTGCCTGTTTTCTCTCGTTTGTTCTCATGGCTTGTCTGATATGTTTGAGAGGTCCTGTCCCGTGGCCAATTTCAGCCTCCTTGTTCTATCCCGCGGTAGGCAGAATTCAACATCAAAATAAATTTGGTTAGTTATGTAACTAAATTTCAAAGGTAGACCCCGATGATGGCTTCACCAGCCTTAGTTGAAGAGCTGCATATTCTTCATTAGTTGGCTCCTTTTGTCCTCAAAATCCACCTTCAGAGGGTCACTGGTTCCAAGGGATACTTAATCATTATTTATTTTCCCATCATTTCCTTCCATTGACACCCCACCCATTTAATTAAACAAACAATTTTTGAAAGTCATAGATGAGTTGGAAATGTTTGATTCTCTTCCCAGTGTATTTGTACAGAATCAGCATCCTTCCTGGCCTCAACCCTTTCTCTCTTGCAATGAATGGCTTCTTCCTTGTCATCAACCAGTGTTCTCCATCTGTGGTTCCTGGCTGCACATTGGAATCACCTGGGAAGTTTAAAGAGCTTCTGATCCCCAAGGTCCACTCTGATCAATCAAATCAGAATCTTTGGGGGGGGGGTGGGTTGGGGTCCAGGCATCAGTACTTTTTAAAGCTTCCTAGATGTCTCCAACTTTGAGAACTACTTTTATAGATGAAATGACCAAATTGTGTCAATTGTTTTATCTTATTTTGCTTATTGGTTAATTTTAACCCAATTAGTTCATCAACAAAGATAGAATTCTTAATAGTATTATCTCTTCATGTATAATTTCCCTTTGAGCAGCAGAACTGATTCCAGAGCAATGATATATTGGTGTCTCAAGGAGGAAAATCCAAAAGAGAACTAAAAATAGTTATGCAAATTGACTGGGTAAATTAGGATTAAATAAAACCAATACACTACTTCTTTATATATTTAATCCTATGAGAAAGCAGGAAAGAGACAGCAAAAATTTGCACATTCCTTTCTAGGAAGTTTTTTTTATTAAAGAAGGTGTTATTAAAAAAGAAAACCACTCAGAAGTGAGGTTTAGAGAGTATAAAAGAGTAAATTAAATTGCTACTGACTGGGTTTGCTTTTAGGCTTTAAAAACAAAAAAGAAAACAAGGAAGAAAGGAATGAGGGAAGGAAGGAAGGAAGGAAGGGAGGGAGGGAAAAAACAGAGAAAAGAAAAGCCGTGGGAAACCACAGTCATTATGTAGAACTTCTTTTTCCCAAACAGTACAAGTAAAAGTGGTTTATTTGTTTATTTGTTTGTTTTATTTTGACTTTGTGTTTTTTTTTAACTGCAACAATTATTTCTAACATACATTATAATACCAAACAAGATGAACGAAGTAAAATTTTGTATCTATCTGTAGTATGGGAAAATAACGTTCTTTAACTTTTATTTATTAGGTGAATTACTTTTCATTGTTTGGGGGTAGTGGGGCTGGTACTAGATCTCTTTATCTAGGGGAATCCAACCTTTAAAATAAGAAGAGATCAGGTTGGGGGAGGGATTTCAGCCAAGCAACTGATCAAATGAAAGTTCCCCTTTCTCCCTAAGGTCTATTGTGGGTAATTACTATGTCGCGGTCCCGTTATTTATCCTATACTTTATTTAATTCCTAAAATATAAGGGCTGCTTTACTTGTTGGCTTGGCATATCCCAGCTGTTTGCAGCTTTGACAGGTGCAGTCGATGTGGTTGATGGATTACCTCTTTGTGTCTCTTGTCCCTCCTTCCCCTCCCCATCCTGCCTAACTTTCTTCAGGCTTTCTTCTTTTCTGCTTCGACCAAGCCTGATGAACAGTTGATGTTAGATTTGTGCTTCATAAACATGTATAATTTGTGAACAGGCCCTTATGTTCTTCCGAATGTTTTTGGTGGTCAGGCATAAAGAAAGAGAATATTGTAAATTTAAATTTCATAAAATAGAATGCTATGCTTTGGTTAGAACATTAGAATTTTTTCCAGAATGCTTTTTCTTTTGTTAAGAAAAGTTTTTCTTTTCCCTTAATGCCAATTTTTTTTTTCTCCTCTCGTTGTTTGAATTTCAATGGCATTTCTTACTAAATTTATCTTCTGTGATTGCATGCATGGGTTACCATAGATTTGGTTAATTTGCTTTGCCAGTGAAATGAACTCACCAGTAGGTACTGAATCTGAATTACGTAAGACGATTTAAATACAATATAGGTAACCAAAAATACATCAATTAATAAGCATTGTTTCCTGTGTGTATGTGTCATTTCACAAATGTATGGGTATCTACTCAAAATTTTTTTAGCATTTTTGGATATGAATGAAAATTCACATAAAATGTTTCTTCTGATAACAGATACACAAAATGTGTATGTGTATATAACAGAATGTAGTAAAGTTGATTGTGTTGTGCCCTGATATTGCATAAGCATGTACCAAGACAATCTTATACTTGTTAGAGCCCTTCTTCTTGCCTGCTCATTAATCACTGAGCACTAATAACACATTTTTTGTCATGGTACAACAAAAATTCTGGCTCTGACTCTTGTTCTGGCTCATTTACATTGGGCTGCCTGTCAGTTCAAAGCTTCAGGGAATTAATATTGTGAGATTAAAAAGTGAAGTCCCTTAAACATCCCATCTTATAAACTTGTGGTTACTTTTTTCAGAGAGGAAAAAGAAATTAAGTCTTTGAAGGGCAAGGGGCATAAAAGTTTCTTGACCAAGATTTCCTTTTTCCTTCTTCCTCTCCTTTCTCTGATTAATAGAAGCCTCAGACCCTTCATAACAATGTCATAGATTCTACTAAAATGTTACTTTCTAAGGAGTTGCCCTTAGATATGTGATCTAAACTGTGATGAGCTGCCTGATGATTATTATTTGGATGCCATTTCCCTGTAGTTCACCTTTAATATGCACTTTTCATCCATTTGAGGATAAGAGTCCATAGAAACACCTCAATAATCCATTGATTTTTTTTAATAAAAAGAAACATTTCCCACAACCATCTGGTTTCTATGTAAATGCACGCAGTGACTCTGGAGCCATCCAAATCCCAGTACGCATCGCACTTCCTCACTGAGTCTTTTTTGGTGAATCAGAAGAAGAATCAAAAGCCTCTTTGAGGATTACAGAAAAGGAATTCCACATGTGTTAGTGTGTGCATGTATAGGCAATTTATTTTAGAGAAAAGCTTCACTAAAATCAAATGAATATAATCTAAACATGCTTTTAAAAGATTAAAATGAAAAAAGATGAATCTGGCAAGCCCTTTGAATTTTTTATAGTAGGGTCAATTTATGTGGTCCATCCTATGTATTTTGAGATCAGTCTTAAGTGGGACTTAAGATAAATGATGTTTTTAAGGTCTCTATCATCTTCCAGTGTGTTATGACACTTGTAAAACTATAAGAAACACTTGCAATGAACTACCCCTGCCTTCTATTATCATTTACTCTAAGTTATTTTTGTAGATATATTCTGTCTTCAAGGTTTTATTACATAAATCCTTTTATCACCTTTTCATGGGGGTGATAGTTAATACTTTTATGGCTGTGTATATTTGACAAGTATTTTTACATACAATGTTAGATTCCATATTCAAAGCCACTCTCTTAGGTAGGTATGATGTCTGTTCTCAATTTTTAGATGAGGAAACCAAGGTTCAGAGAGGTCCAAAACCACACGGTTGGTTCATAGTTCAAATTGGGAACTTGAAGCCACAAGTATGTTTAGATGGCCTTCCCTCTTTATTAGTCGTGCGGCCAATGACAATTTGCTTACTCTTTGCAAGCCTTATTTGTCTCATTGCAAATGGGATTAATATCTTTATCTTGATGGTAAATGTAATGTGTGTGTGTGTGTGTGTGTGTATATACACATATACATCATACATATATGATTGTATAATTATAATTCCTGGAACATAATAAACATGAAAAATGATAAGAATGATTGGGTAGTAATTATTTTCTTTAATAGTACTGTTAGAGGCAGAAGTAGTAATATTTGCGATGACATCATAACCAACATCATTATCTAAAATTTACCTACACTTCAGCTGTAAATATATGGGTACCTGAGTACTACCATTGGCTATATTACTTATATATGTAGGCATAGATATATGTACTAATATAAATTTAGGGTCTATGCATGTAAGTAAAAGGATGAGATAAAATTTTATTATCCAAGTTCAGTAAAATGTTATCTACAATGGAAGATATTACTTAAATGGAAATGTCACTTATTTTGGTATTAGGAAATTTCTTTTCTGTGGATTTCATTTATTTTAGTAGTTTGAAAAAAATCAAAATCAAGGATTTTTTTTTTCTTGAGGTTTTATAGAAATAAGAAAGACAATTCATTTTTACTCAACCATTTCAGACGTCAATGTGTACCTTCATGGAATCAGTCATAGGAATCAATTATCATCAGTTTGTTAGGATCCTTATTTACTTTAGTCTTTTAGACAGAATTATGAAAATATTTAATGATTTTTTCTTCTAGGAGTTCTGCTGTGGAAGTGCTCACCTTTTTTTTTTTTTAATTGGTCACAGGCTTGTGCTAGGTGTGATTCTGTTGTTTTCAAGTACTAGTTAAGTGATCTTCAAGCAGATTTTTTCCTCTGCTTGCAATGCCTTTCACTGTTCTTTGTTCAGCTGATTTCTAATCATCCTTAAATGTTCCACCTACCCATCCCCTCTTTTAGAAGACTTCCAAAATAGATTTAGATATTGCTTTTTCTGGCACGCATAAAACTTTGTGAATACTTTCTATCCTGGCCTTGTCATACTGTCCGGTAATTTTTTGCTTGTTCATTTGCATCTCTGATTCTTGTGGGTACATACATTTTCTTACTGAGCTTTACATTTTTCATTGTCTGGCATGCAGAAGGTATACAAAATGATCATAGAGTGAGTTAGTAGTAATTGCACTTTAACAGTTTCCCCTGTATTCAAAATTTTACAGAATTCTAATTCAAAATTTTCAATTCAATTTTCTCTTTAAAAGATTGCAGTAGAGCACCTCTTAGTCACCTATTTATTTACAAAAGAATATTAGGGCAAGGCAGGGCAGGCTACAAAATCCAGCTTCACTATGGACAAGAACTGTCTTGTTAGGCCAAATATAAACTGGAGAGAGAAAAGTTGGATGGCTTAATTAAATGGAACTCCAAGAGCTCCTCAGATTTAAGGTATCCTCTGAGTTCTCTAGAAAGGGATACATAAATGGTGCACGCCTGCCCATAGCCAAACAGGTGTTTGTCCATACTTTCCACATGGTTTTGAAGGTAAAAATATTCCAGGTTATTTTGAGTTATTACCTTGAGTTAATTGACACTGTATAAGTTTGGAATTGCATTTAAACATGTTAGAAGGGTTCCCCCATACCCACTCCACACGCATAGTATGAAGTCTGCAGGGTAGATAGAAAGTATTCAAACATAAGTACTGTCATATTTTACATATTGAAACCTGTGATTATTTATTCTGGAATATCCTAAAGGAACAAGTTTTTTATTCTGTTTTGTATTTGTTTTTTTAAAAATAAAATTGGAGGTAAAAGGCATCAGAGGCAAACCATAACAGATGCATGTGTAAAAATTGATGTATATGCTGTGTTAAAACCTTGTTCATTGCAATTTTGTACACTGCATTGAGCTATGCATTGCTAATTGAGCATATCATAATGAAATAGAACATACCATGTGTTGCAACATATCATTAATAAACCATTTATTAGTCATATTTGCTTACATTCAAAGTCTTTATGGCTACCCAATGGAGGTAGGTGGTCCTGGGCTGGTGCAGTGATCCCATGAAGTCACCAATGACTCAGGTTCTTTCAATCTTTCTGCCTTATCCTTGGTTGGTGACCATCCACAAATGTTTTCTTAGAGTCACAATATGGCCACTAGAGCTACAGCTCTCACATCTAGGTTACAGATAGGAACAAAAAAGTAGGACAGGGCAAACTGCCCACACAACCATTTTTGGAAGTTCCACACAACCATTTCTGCTTATATGCATTAACCAGATTTTAATTTCACATGGTCATCATAATCTCAGAAACGTCATTTTTTAGTTGGGTACATTGCAGCTCTCCTTAAGGCAAGAGGGTTAAAAAGGATATTAGTTAGGAAACTAGAAGTGTATGTGAAAAGACATTGAGGAAGATTAAAATGAGTTCACTTGTAGAATGACTCATTCCTTCAGATTGTGTTAAATTCAAGTCTCTACCAGAACTCTACCTGAGTTCTTCCTAAGAGGATGAATAAAACACTGAGAGAAACAGACAATTTTCCTAGCTCTCTGGTAATGAATGTAACGTATAAGTAGGCATGGAAGAAAGTAAGAAATGGAAGGATTTTCTTTGTATCCTGAAGTTCTCTAAGACAGAAAATCAGTCAGTGAATTCTAGGATTGTAAGCGAGTTCATCCATTGGACTGTCAACTGCTTGAAAGTCATTATTGAGTCTTTCTTCTTTGTCTCCATGTCTTCAGATTCCAGCGAAGAACTTGGCACTTGGCACACCACTGGTGCTTGTTGATATTTTGGGATGAGGGCAAGGATGGAAACCTCGGTCTAAGGTGGTTTTGAATTTATCAGCTTAAGTGATTCTTTCATTAGGTAGTTCCCTCTCATGGTTATTTTCTGAAGGGCAGCATTCATTATTTGTAACCAGATCTGTATCTAAAGTCCATAGAATGCCCCACTGAAACTTCTATCAAAGGTCGCAAACATGAAGTCATAGAAATATTTTGTTTTGTATCAATAGTATTGAGTTCATAGTCAATGTTCAATAATTGGGACATCTTACATAAAGAGTCTAGATTCTGGCTAGACTTGAAGCATTGAAACATGCTGACCACACTGGGCACACACTGTGGCCAGGCAACAGTCAGACTCTCACTTTCCCACAGTTCCCATGAAGCCAGTGTCAGTCACTGCCCTAACCTGCCTGGGCCCTTAGGACATCTGTTTTTTGGCCCCTGCTCTAAGCTCCAGATATTACCTATATATGTAGGTAGATGCTTTGTTTACTAGTTAGGGTTTAACTTTTACACCTAGTTTTTATTCCGTATGATTCTCCTTCTTTTCAATTACAACTCAGAAGTATTATAGGTAAATTCTAATCTTACTCTAACTCAGCAACTGAATGTAACATATGGTATAATTTCTGGACTGCCTGCCTGACTGACTTAAGTACTTTTGGAATCATTAGAAAGTAATGTCTTTTTTCCACAAAATCGTTTCTAATAAGGTGCATCTCTAATTTTAAAAAAACTGTTTAGGTTTCTCAAGTAAAATTCAAAGTTTCTGTGTTATACCCATGTGTATACTCAACAGTATGTTTCCATATTAATATCAAATAACATTTCCTCACCTGGGAATGGGTCGAGTCACCAGAAGGGAATTCTGTGTAAACCTTGAGAGGTTAGTTAAGGAACTAACAATATCCACCGGCAGCTTCAGTTTCAACAGTAAGGGATCTTATTCTAAAGTCAGACACTCAGATGTAAATGACCTCAAGTTCAGTATTTTATATTAACAGGGGTAAATAGTGTACTCCATAAAATATTTTAAAAACTCGGGTGATTATGGCTCTGGGCAGGATGTACAACTGTCTTCTACCCGATGGGTGGAAAACAGGAGACTGACCCTGTTTTCTGCTACATTGAACTTGGAAGCCAGGCCTCCTCATCTCAGCATTTTCATTTAGCAAGTATCTCCTTACAGAAGCCACATCTGCTTTTCCTACCACATTGAGTTCCTGTTGCATTCAGCTCTGTAATAATTTTCATTCCAACATACTCTCATAGCCATTGGTTAAATGCCTATCAAATTTAAGTATATTTTAACAAACTAATAACTTCCTTTTCTCTAATAGAATGTTTTAAAACACTTATATGGTGCTGAATAATTTAGTTCAGTTATATGATGACAAGACTAAACAAACTTTCTCTAGAGTTCTGAATTTTTCATTTCGTTACTCTGCTCTGAGCAAGCAAATAGAGATGAGCTATGAAATCTTAGGACTTTGCCTTGAAACACGATCTAGTGGACTTATAAAATTTGAGATGTTGACAAAATGTGCAGTCAATACTCAAATAAATGCAGTTACTTCATTTTATGTCAACAGAGAAGGTGAAAAGTGCAACTTAACTGGCTTGGTAAGATTGGAAGGAGGGGCTGGGAACACACAAGAGACAACAAAGAGATAGTTGGTAAGATTTAGTGGCTTGCTTCAGCAGGGGTGGTGAGAAGGCAGTGTGACAAAGTTCAGTCGGGTCAAACAAAGTGCAGACACTTCCTCATAGACACTGAAAGGAGGGTTGTAGCGTGGACGTAAAATGTTCAAGTGTTGTAGTCTAGAGACAGCGAATATGATAGTTGATATGCTGTTTCTGTCTAATCCTGCCGTTCCTTTTGATCCAGGAAGTAGAGAAATCACCTTATCTTTCATGTACCAGGATGATATAATTAAAATAGGACATGTTTTTGAAGTGAGGTATTTAAGGGCTTCAAAGAAGGTGTAGAGTGTTAGAGGATCAGCACACGTCCACTTCTCAAAGGCAGTTATGAGGACACATTTATTTAGCAAAGACAT
Organism: Balaenoptera physalus; assembly: GCF_965194825.1. NCBI lineage: Eukaryota > Metazoa > Chordata > Mammalia > Artiodactyla > Balaenopteridae > Balaenoptera > Balaenoptera physalus. Next base: position 49,488,912 of record NC_138891.1, on the reverse strand, counting down.
CCTTTTGAAAGAAGGACTGCCTCAGTAATGACAAAGTGTGTCTGTAATGTCAATTGTATTATATGCATTGCCTAAGATGTATGCAGTTCACTCCCTGACCTAGATCTTGGCAAAAATACGGGTCAATGTTTGGATGCTATTTTTTTCCTTCTACGAGAAGATATCATCCAACTGGCAAAATCCCCCCACAATTTTCATTATGTTCCCAAATCAAGCTATATCAGCACATTACCATAAATGCAAACAACTAAATAATTTTTCTTTTGCAAGGTAGACCATTTGTTTCAGATGAGCTGATGTTTATGCTTCTGCATATGTGGCTCTTTGGCATGCTTTTTGTTTCTGACCCTATAGTTGACCTTGGAAGTGGCTTGCTTTAACCATGATGGATGTTCCCAAAGATTTATTTTTGTCATCTAAGAGTTGAATCTTAGGCTATTGGAGGCATAAAAACTGCTTATTGAAAGTAAGCTTGGCAAAGCTTTGCTTTGAAATAATCTTCCAGAAGCTCATCTAATTTTGCTAATTAGCAGGAGATAAAATATACCCACATTGTCCTTTACAATGACTTGAACCCACTGCCCTTCCTTGATGATAATAGTATTAAATACATGTGTACTTACTGCATTGAATATTAATTAGCATGAACTGAAAAGAGAAGATTTTGTTGTTACACACCAATAACACTTCCATGAAATTAATGTTTGATTTCACATAAATACTTTAATACCCCTTTTGACTGGTAGAAATAACAAAGGTAACATGATTTTAATTTGCTGATCTACAAAAAAAAAGTTGAAATAAACTCCAATTATTGAAGCCTGATTTTAATAAATAATTCAAGAACGAAGGAACCATCATTTCTGTGGGAAGCAAAAGGAGACCATTCAACTGGTAGTGACCTTGTCACTGAAAATTAAGCTCTTTCTCCAAATCTAAAAATCAAAGCTTAAAAGGCCACTCTCTCCATAATAGTTCATTAACTTTTTGAAATGAAATACCTATTGATTAGATTTTCTTTCAGATAATAAATTCTACATGTCTACTCTGTCACTTCAATTACAGTATTTACTCGTACACAAGGAAAATGTTTTTACATCTGAAATTAATATACTTTTTCCAAAACAACACACTGTAAAGGTTCAGGTGGTATAATGTGTTCTTTCTCTGAACAGAATATTGCCCCACCTACTCGAGAGCATCTGTTCTTCCTCTTCCAGTGTTTCCCCTATGCTCTTTTCTGCTTCAAGTGCTCTGTCTCCCCTCCTCTCCATAGATCCTCTACAAAATCTTTTTCACCCTTCAAAGCCTAGTTCAAGTGTTATGTCTACCGTGACCTTCCTCATGCTTTGTCTCCAAAATGGAATGACCCCACCTCCCCCAGGCTCCTGCAGCACCGTTAGCACACGCTGGTGCCCTGGCCCCTTATTGTGCCATGTTGCCCTGGTCCTTTGCTGGCGTCTAAGCCCCTTATGGCTCGTCCTCTTTCTATTTTCACCTCTAGTGTCTAGTCCATGGCAGACCCACGGGGTTGTTGAATTGAATTTAGTGGCACACATTTCGGAAGCTACAGTGTTTGTTTTGACCCTTTGGTTTCTATTTCTGCTTTGTAGAAATCCATGCAAGTTCAGGGGTCTTTATCTTTTAATAGTTTACATGAAGTGTCTCACATCTGGCAACTATCACCCCCAGACCCAATCATAAGTAACATTCAAAGTAGTTATTTTACTTCCCTTATTAAAGGGAAGCTGAAAGGAGCAGCAGACTTTGTCGCCCAACTTCTAGAAAGGAAATACAGGCTGCTCGGACGTCAGAAGCTTGTATATATTAGTTGATACAGTGAGTTCAGTGTTCTTGAAGGATCAAAAACCAAGTTAGTATTGAACACAATTTTCCATCTGCTCCAATAGTGACTCAGTTCCGATTCAAGGTTTTGTTGGTGTTAAGTGCTTTAAAGCAGAAGGTCTTGGGGCTTTACCTGCCCAATTTATCCTAAATTATCCAGCAGTGCTAAATTTACCCTTTTAAAGAGGATGAATTGAATTATTAAATGCACATTAAAAAGTGATGGCGAGGGGTAGATTTTATTTTTGAGTCATATGTGATGGCCCTTATTCCGTATTTCTAAATCTGCTTGTGGAGAGCAGAGTTTAGAAACATTCACTTGGAATTTGGCTAGCAGACCAGTAACCCCCTGGCCCAAAGACCATTGCACCCAGATTCCAGTGGTTGCTGGAAAGACAGTCCAAGGGTTTCTTCTACAAGTGAAACAAACTGGACCCTTAGTGGTGCTCCTGTTTCGTGACTGGCCTGCTGCCACACTGTCACCTTGAGGTGCTTCTGTTCACCTACTGCCCCGGCTCAGTGAAGATTTTCACTATTCGTATAGGAATTCTCCAAACCGTGCTAGGTTAGATGCCACGCTCTTGTATCGGTCCTTCTGGATTAAGCGCTCTGCTGCCTGGAAATACAAGCAGTGTGTAGTGTGCAGGGCTGTCCCTGTAGGAACCACGATGCGCTAGGCGACTTCGATCTGTACCACGTGCGGATTGATTTTACTGGGACGACGGGGTTGGCAGGGAAGGGAGGGGAGTGGTGGAGAAGGGGCTGTGGAAATACCCTCCGTAAAAAGTCCCCACAGTTGAATCCTTCAGTTGTTCAAACAAGTTTCTTCCTGACAGACTGCATTAATGGTGCCCATTGTCTTTACCCTCCTCCTGCACCGGTAGCAGGAGAGTTTTTGTTCTGAGTTTCTATCATGCTCAGCAGTAAGAGAGAAGCAGAGTGAAGTGGAAGACATTGCACCAGGGAAGAGGAATCAGAAGATCTGCACTGAGTCCCTTTTCTTCTGCTCATTAGCTGTGACTTTGGCACTTTGCCTAAACTCTCAGAAGGTTAGTTTTCTCATTTGTCAAATAATAATTAAATCTACCTCCTACCCAGGGGGCTCCTTTAATGATGCTTAGAGAGATGTTGTTTATAAAATGCTTTAAAAACTGCAAAGTAGTTTCTTTTGGCAAAACAAATATTACATGTCTACAGCAGAACATGTGCTTGAAATTCTGTAGCCAGTAAGATGATTTTCATAAAGGAGAAACATGTATCCCCTTTCTCACACTTCGATTATCCCTCTCCTTCTGACTACTTCTGGGCTGGATTGCTGTGGACAGAGTATTTGTGTCCACACCGGAGCGTGCATGGTTTCCTTGTCTGTAAATTGGGCACAACAATACCCACCTCCCAGGGTTATTGTCAGGATGAAGCAAAACAATTTCAGTACGCACAGAACATGGTGAGAGTTCACTGAATGTTTCCACACTTTTCCCCTCTTCACTCCCAGGCCCCTACTCTAGTGAAATAAAATCCTCCTTGTATAACTCAGGAAGCCCCAGGAACACATTCCTGCAAGCCATGAAGGAAAGAAATACTTCCCTGTGTCCTTATGGGGAGAGCAGGGCTTTGGCTAGGCTGATGTCATAGCTGTGCTTCTGGCTGCTTTTTGGTCAAAAGACATTTCAGTGTGCTGAAAAATAGCCAAGGAGGGCTTTTTCCTGTGCATGGGAAAGAAGACATTTTTTGTCCATCCTCCAAGTCCTCCCTGCACAGATTACTGTCAAGACCAAGCACTTTATTTATAAAAATGCCAACATACTCGTTATTTGGCGAATAACCATGCTGCTGTCAGTGAAGAAACAGCACATAGAGTATAAAAACAATCTCCATTTTTATCATGCCTGTCACAGCTGGGAGGCCAAGGAACAAGGATGCATTGTTTGAAGGAAGGGCTGCAGAGGCAATGCTCAGGTCCTTCGGTGGCCTGGGCAGTGGGAACTGTGGTCATATTTGGTAAACAGTTACATGTTCTTTTACCGAAAGATATCAGTCTTGCCATAAATTAATTTCTGGGCTCAGTGTTGAGATCCTGACATATTGTTGCTTTTAGATAAGCTTTCCCTGGTCTGTCTGTCTGTCATTCCTCTAATTCATGGGTCCTTCAAATGTCTATGCGCTACCATGATACAGAAACATAGGTCCATTGGCTATGTGACAAAAGGCAATCCATCATTCACTGGTGAATTTCTAATGACTTCATATTTCATTGCTAAATAGAACTCCCAAATAAAGTCTCTAGAAGGGAAACACACACAATACTGGGGGAAGAAAGAGGAAAGAGGTGATGACCCTTTACTGAGCATTGGTTTCTGAAGTCCTCAAACCAGTTATTTCTGAGGTCAAGATGATCTCAAGGATAGTAGCTCTTCCTGTCTTGGTTGTGAATGCATATGTGTGAATGCATATGATCACTCTGCAAGTCCTGAGACTGATAGATTGTACCCAGAGTATTATATGTTTTCCCTGAAGAATCATTTCTTTTTTCTTAAAACATGTTCCATCATTGTACGAGCTTATTGATAAATGAATCTGGTATCGTCTACCTGTAGTAGCCTTTCATTGGCATTTGCCATTTCTAAGAGTTTTTTTTTTCTGGGATGGTGAAACATTCTTCTAGAAAGTATTAACCATATGATACTTCACTTCTCAAAGAGGGAACTTTAGTAAGTTGTTCAGTTGATTCCACCCTGGTCAGTTGTGGTCAGGCTTGGGAGAAACTTTCAAGTAGTTTTTTGTTGTTGTTGTTTTTGTTTTTAATTAATTAATTAATTTATTTATTTTTGGCTGCTCTGGGTCTTCATTGCTGCGCGTGGGCTTTCCCTAGTTGCAGCGAGCAGGGGCTGGCTCTTTGCTGAGGTGCGCAGGCTTCTCATTGCAGTGGCTTCTTATTCTTACCGAGCATGGGCTCTAGGAGCGTGGGCTTCAGTAGTTGTGGCACGTGTGCTCAGTAGTTGTGGCACAGGGACTTAGTTGCTCCGTGGCATGTGGGATCTTCCCGGACCAGGGCTCGAACCCGTGTCCCCTGCATTGGCAGGTGGATGCTTAACCACTGTGCCGCCAGGGAAGTCCTTTCAAGTGTTTTTAATGAAGAAGCTCCTTTTACCTAGAGCTTGTTAAGAGATTAGTGTAGTGAGCTGCCAGGGGAACACATGGATGTGGGAAATAAAGCAGTGTACAAAAGACAAAGCCCTAGATCCTCCTTGTGAATATAAGATAAGATTGGGTGTTAGCTTTACATCTAATCTCTTCTCTTGTCAGGTATTATCTTTATACCTCTACTGGCAAGTTTCATCACATCTTAGTTGAGAGTCAGAAGAAAAATATTTGGGTCCAGATAACATAGTGGGGTTAGGCATACTCTCAGCACCACCTATGAAGAAGCACCAATAGACCCAGCTAATCCTCCTGTAAAGTCAAAGTGTCATATCACTTCAGAAAGTCAAGTGTCTTCTTAGAGCTCCGAAATAAATGATTGTGCTGACAGGGGGTACCACATGTGGAGAGATAAAGATTTTTTTGTAAGATCATGTAAACAAGTTTGAAGCTATTTGGAGAAACTGGCCCTCAAAAATCCTGGCTTGGGAAACAGCCTTGGAAATTGGAAAAAATCTTCAGTGCCTGCTTGTTTTCTTCCAATAGAGATCCAATTACATTATTTTGGTATTGAATTAAGATAGCAACCGTTGGGAGTGTATTTCCTCTTTCCTTCCAGTTATACCTCTTCTGCTGTCTCCTCCTCTAGCCCCACCCTTCATGTTCTAATAGCACACAGCTGCTCATTGCATCTGGCCACAAGTGGTCCCCAAGCCTTCCCTTGCCCACCTTCTACGAATCCACACAGGTACCCATTCCAGCAACCTGAAGAATCACTGCCCTACTCACGAGGCTTTGCTTAGCTGTCTTCTCTTCTGTGACACATGTTCTGATTGGACCAGTTAAACCAGATTTCAGCTCTTCTTTTGTATTCTAACAGCTCTCTCTCTACCCTATTTAGCATTTCAAAGTTTACTCTTAATTTAGCAGTTTATTTTACTGCTTTAAGCTTTACTTCTTGAGCGTAGAACCCACAAACTGTACATCCCCCCTCCCCCCGCAGTAACTCAGGGATAAAGGGGCTCAGCAAGTGTCTGCACATGTCAGCAGTGTCTGCAGATTTCTCATCAAATTACTTGTCAGGTTGTTTATAAAATTAGTATAAATATTTGAATATATATGTTTATATTCTATATTCTCTCTATTTATATATATGATTATATAATCTTATAGTACCTATATAATTTACATTTATATTACATATATACATATATATTTCATATTACATATATAATTTCTGATTTCAATTTCTCATTAAATTACTTATCAGGTTGTTTATAAAGTTTGTAAAAATATTTAAATATATATTTATATCCTCTATGTAGAATATGTACATAAATATATATTACAGAGAGAAATATGTGGCACAGAGAGGCTAAAATAATTTATCAGAAAAGACCCACATTTGTAAGGGTCGTAGTGAGGGGATTTGACCATGGATCTGTGTTTCAAAGCTGGCATGATTCCTGTTAACCAGTACAGCCATGCCAAGGTAGGAAGGCAGTCAGTCTAATGCAATTCCACAGACATTTGCTGAGCCCCTATATCCCAGAACCATTGTGGGGAGTACAGTCCATGGGTTCTAATATATATATATATATATATATATATATATACACACACATATATATGTGTGTGTGTATGGTGATAATATACATACACACATATATACATACATATATGTACACACACATATATATACATACATACCTATAGAACCTGGAAAGCATGTTCACTAAAGTGCAGCTATTTCCCTGTCACTCAGTCAGAATTTCTGAACCAGTTTTAGCCTACGTCTTCCTGTGATAACAAAACAAAAGCAAATACTAAAGAAAACAACCTCCTTCAATGTTCAAAATTTCAAAATAAATATGTGGCCAATTCAAAAAGAAAGAAAATACACTGAGTAATATCAACTATGCTTTTCAAAGTACAACTCCCCCCAAGAGAAATTCTAGGACATTTTCTGAAAATTGAATGTCACAGGTTCTTCTCCTCATGGCCAATCCCATGCCCTTCCTCCACTTCTCTTACACATGATAATCCATGCACTTAACTGTAAATTCTCTGAGAACAGGGGTGCAGCTGGTGTTTGATCTGTGTCTGGCACACGGGAAAGGGTTAATTTTTTCCTTCTTTTACTCCTACCAACTATGCCTCTACTCAGCTCCTTCTCTCCTCCCTACTCAGGAATCTTGCTCCTTCGGTCTTCTTTCCCTTTGTATATCTTCAACATCTCCCTTTATCTTTAGGGTCACCAGACTCTAGTTGGCCTGGGACAGCTCCAGTTTACTCCTATTGTCTGAACATAATTATTAATAGCATCTACTCTCAGTCTCAAAAATGTCTGGTTTGGTTGATAAATTATCTGGTCCTCCTATTTATATCTGACCTTGACCTTCAGACATGCAAATGCTCAAACTCTCCCATCCTAAAGATACCAGACACGCATATTCCAAATCCAATGCCCAATCCCGTATTTCTCTTTTTCCTTCACAGCCACACTTCTGGAAAGTATTGTTCAGATCCATTTTCTCAATTTCCTTCCCTACCATAGTCCTCTAGACAATCATTCTTGTCTCCCACCCTTCTGAAACTGCTCTGGTGGAGTGATCTACTACTTGCTAAATCCTTTGGACATGTGAAGGGTTCTGGTTAGGTGATTACAAGCTCCTTCTCCTGTCCTAATCAGATGTTATACTTTTAAATATTTCCTGAGTGTTATCTTGTTAAGCAAGGTAGTTAATTTGTTGAGGTTCATTCTATCATCCACGTGCCCATTGACATGTTACCTCTTTTAATCCACACAACAGTCCTATGAGATAGATATCATTTCCCCACCTCTCACATAGGGCAGGTGAATAACTTGCCTACTTTCTCACAGCTAGTAAATGATGCAGCTGAGATTCTAATTTCCAAAATGGATTCTGTTATTTTTCCATGACACTATTTTACCTTCCTTCTTCTCAACCAAGTGCTAATATCTGTTTTCATATGACTAATTCATTGTAACCACTCGACCGGTGAGCTGATATTTTAACAATATGCAGATTCTGAAAAATTAGACCCGCCAAGGGTTAGGCATTGTCTTGTAGAATATACCTGGGAGTGGTGACAGTTATGGATATTTAAACCAGGGAGAGGGGAAGCGGCTGTTGCTGCATAAGTGGTGAGTTTCTGGATTTTAGTAAAATAAACCAGGATTTTGTTTCTTGAAGTAATTATACTCTAGAGAGAGCAAAGAAAGATGGAGACAATTATGAATGACCTTGCATCTCTGAGCTGTTGAGAACTTCTGGATCAGTGGCTGTTGTTTTCATAGCCTTTTCAAGTGAAACCTTTCACTGAAGTCTCAAGCCACAGAACACCAGTTGACAAAAAGAATTCTTTTTTCCAGGATATTAACCTTAATTTGAGTGTCATATGATGATTGTTATATTAACAAAAAAAATCTCCAAACACATTTTCTAATGCTGTTTAACCTTTCTGAAAACTTTAAGTTTTGAAATTTTTAGGATCACTCAGTTTTTTTTAGGTACCGTCTTTTGAGTGTTATCATTCCAGTGAGTTGTTTAAACTTTAAAGCAAGAATTGGCAGCATTATTTATAAAGCAAATAAAGGTTTTCTAATAGCTTAAGTCAGTAATAGTGTTGATATCACTCAAACCCTCATCCCTGGGCCTTGTTGCTCTAAGTACCGTCGTAAGTGGAGAGAACTATTTAATAAACCCTTTGTAGGTCCTGACACTGGGAAAAAGTTAACTCCATTTCTGTATCTCTGGAATCATGCTCTTTTGGATCTAATTTATTAAATATTGTGACTGCCAGTGTCAGGACAGTTCTAAGATAGACAGATATAAGTGAGGAATGAGAGGCAGGACTTTTTTTGAGGTGGGGGGGCTACTGAAACATGTAATAATGAAGACTTGATTAAAATTATATTTCTTGTAAGTGGAAAACATTTGACATACTGTATGTGAATGCATGTGAACCCTCCTGTCTCTGTGACATTTATGCCCTGTGTCTCATTCTGCAGATCTATAGGCATAAAGTAAAATCATCAAACTTTGTTGATGTGACTATGTCAGCCACAAATGCATTTTGCTCATGGAATCAAAAGATTTTTAGTTCTTTGAGGCATCCCAAGAAACTTAAAAAAATTTGTATAGTGAGACTGTTTAGTATCTGGGTGCTTTTGGCAGGCAGTTTGTACATATTGTCTTCCTGTTTAGGGCCACTGCCTTTTTGCAAGATGTGAGGGGTGGGTTAGCTCTTCTGTGTTGTTTTTGAGCTGTGTATTTACTTAGCAACTTCATTCTCAAAGTAGTTGTTGAAAGAACAGAAGTTTGTAAATTATACAACATTAAACAGTGGATACCATCCATGGCTTTTAGCCCAGACCCTGTCAAATAGTTTTCTATTTCCTGGTCAGGCCTTAAAAATTACTGTGAATTACAGAGGCATTAGCATTTCTCAATTTAAGTGTACTGTTTCTTAATTAATTCCTAAAACTCTCTTTATGAAACACAAGCTCTTGTTGAATATGTTGGGAAAATAATTATTGACCAAAGAACAAACGGCTTTAGCCTTAAACATTTAGGTTCATGTTTGACCTTACCTGTGTTAGGCAGTTTATGATGTTACGGGGCTATGTCTAATGCTGACATATGTCTCTGCGAGGAATTACAAATTAATTTCAATCTTGTGCTCATTGTCATCGATTGTTAATAGCTGCCTGGAGTACTGTGTTGTGAAGGATTCTGAGGCTCAATTCAGGCTCATTGAGAATGTGTAGGGATCAGATAACAATGATTACTATTGATGCTGGAGAGACACATGGTAGTGTATGGCTGTGAATTTGTTATTCCTGACATGTACCCACCCAGAAAATTTTGTCCAAAGATCCTAAGATGCAAAGATACAAGGCTCTTAGCTTTTTGATAAGTTTTCTTCCAACCATCAATAAGATGGCTGATTTCTTCTCTTTCCCATCCTCTTTCAGACAGAGGCAGAACATCTCCAGAAAGGGTTTCTGTCTGTGTACTTTGGTTCCCAACTTGTGAGCGCAACTGTATTTTAAAAGGAATAAACAGTATATATCCAAATGAAGTGTCAAAAGAGCAGAACAGGACAGTGTGAGTCTTGGATGAGTGTCTGGGTCCCATCTGCTTCACATTCAGGTCTTTGGGTCAGGGAGCCCAGGGCTGTTCCTGGCGGCTCCTCATGTCTCCCTTCTTAGTTTTCCTTTGGACTTGGCCTGGGAAGGATGAGAGATGTGAGAAAACCTTGTCGGCTGGCTCAGAATCTACCCTGGTCTGCATATTCTGATGGCAAAAACAGCATGGCAAAGAGGAGATGAGACGCGGTGGGTAAGAGCTTGGGTGGGTCTGGGTTTGAGGTTCAGTAATCCCACTCACTGTGTGTTTTGGTAAGTTACTCAGTGCTTCAGTTTCCCCTTTTGTAAAATGAGGATAATAGTAGTGAGGAATTGTAGGCATGACAACTGTAGAAAGCTCTGCACTGTGTTTTTCACATAGGACGTGCTCAGTAAATGGCCTGTTGTTACCATTAATAAATATTCATCAATATTTAGAGGATAAAGGATTACTATAAGTATTCCAGAATTTTACAGCTTCTTTCCAGAATTTCTGAACCCCTTCAGTGCTTTTTAAGCAATTTCTTTAATATCCCTGCCTTATGATCTTCTCTGTCTTTTTTTCACTCTGCTTCTGCCACTGAAGCTTTTTTCTTTCGCCCCATTTCCTCTTCCCTATTTCCCGCTCTGCCTCTGTTTCATTCCTTTCTTTTCCTTTTCCTTTCCTTTTCTTCCATCTCTCTCCCCTCAGCACCATTTTCTTCTTGGACGTCTTTTATTGTTCTTTCTCCATCCTCTTCTTATTTCTTTTTCTCACACTTCCTATCAAAAGGTAGTTATGAGAATTATTAAAAGAATGAAAAATGAATATAAAAAGAAATTGAAAAGCAGTAAATTTAACTTATGAAATAGTAATTTTAATTACATTGATTGTGTTATATTAGAGCAGAGCATGGACGGAGGCATAACCTATGAACTATGCATGTAATATAAACTCTCTTTTCTCTTAACACATTCTACCTCTAGAGATATACGATTATGGATAAACTCATGACTGACAGTCCATTCATTCATTCATCTATAAACAAGTGTTAAGTATGTGCCAATTGCTGTGCAGGAATTTGTGGAGAAGATACTTACTGTGCAATGTGGTCATTTCATGCTTGGCCCACTTTAGGAGGTGATTAATAAAATAATTGTGGAATGAATGACCAGAGAAGAAATGTGACCCTGTGGGGTTCACCGGGTGAAGAGGACAGGAAGGGGGAAGCTGGGGATATTCTAGAAAACTATAGCTAATTGTGTATGGCAGATCACAAGGAATAAAAAGAAGTAAGATGAGACTTGGTCATAAAGAACCTTATATTCTGAATTAGTTATGTTAGGTTAGGATGCAGTGGCAGATAGATCCCAAAAGCCTGTGGCTTAGTAAAATGGAAGTTTATTTCTTGATCAGTGACTGTCCTGGTTGGCTGTTCTGGCTCAGTAGTGTTAACTGGTTTGTTCCATCATTTATGAACACCCTTTTGCATAAACCCTCAACTCCCTTCCTTCTCACCTGGCCAATCCCCAACCCTAGTTAAATCCAATTCTCTGCCTACTCTACCTCTATACCATTCCTAAAAAAACTACTGTATAGTCCATTCAGGCTGCTATAACAAAATATCATAGACTGGGAAACTTATAAACAACAGAAATTTATTCCTTGAAGTTCTGGAGGCTGGAAAGTCAAAGGTCCAGGCACTGGCAGGTTTGGTGTCTGGTGAGGGCCTGCTTCCTGGTTCACAGAAGTCTATCTTTCTGCTGAGCCCTCACATGGAGGAAGGGTGGAGGAAGCCCTCTGGGGACTCTTTTATAATGGCATTAAATCCATTCATGAGGGCTCCAAGCTCATGACCTAACTGATAACTTCTCACAGGCCCTGCCTCCAAATACATTGCATTGGGGATTAGGTTTCAACATATGAATCTGGGGAGAAAACAAACATTCAGTCTACAGCAACTATTTCACGCCTCCTTCTGTTCCCCGTAATCCCCCAACCTCTTCTCTTTTTCACTATCAGCTAATAACCCTATTTGTTATTTCTTTTTTTAAAATTTTATTTTGCCATATTACATACAGTAACATATATATTTTTTAATGCTTTTCTTTTCTTTTTTTAAAAATTTATTTATTTTATCTATTTTTTTTAATCTTTATTTTTTAAACATCTTTATTGAAGTATAATTGCTTCACAATGGTGTGTTAGTTTCTGCTTTATAACAAAGTGAATCAGCTACACATATACACACGTTCCCATATCTCCTCCCTCCCGCATCTCCCTCCCTCCCACCCTCCCCATCCCACCCCTCTAGGTGGTCACAAAGCACCAAGCTGATCTCCCTGTGCTATGCGGCTGCTTCCCACTAGCTATCTATTTTACGTTTGGTAGTGTATATATGTCCATGCCACTCTCTCACCCTGTCACATCTCACCCCTCCTCCTCCCCATATCCTCAAGTCCATTCTTTAGTAGGTTTGTGTCTTTATTCCCATCTTGCCACTAGGTTCTTCATTTATTTTGGCTGCTTTGGGTCTTCGTTGTTGTGCGCAGGCTTTCTCTAGTTGCGGTGAGCAGGGGCCACCTCTTTGTTGCGGTGTGTGGGCTTCTCATTGCGGTGGCTTCTCTTGTTGCGGAGCCCGGGCTCTAGGCGCATGGGCTTCAGTAGTTGTGGCACATGGGCTCAGTAGTTGTGGAGCATGGGCTTAGTTGCTCCACGGAACGTGGGATCCTCCCGGACCAGGGCTCGAACCCGCGTCCCCTGCACTGGCAGGTGGCTTCTTAACCACTGCGCCACCAGGGAAGTCCCATATTTGTTATTTCATTGAGAAACTAGAGTAGGATGAGAATGTTCACTAAATTGAGGAAGCCTCCTGCATCTGTCCCGCTCATTCTGCCTTCTCTTCTGTCACCCTGCTTCTGATGTCCTTCAGTCTAAGGTGAACTACTTCCCTTGTACAGAAGATCCATCCTCTTTCACCCACCTATAGACATACTCCAGCAATTCTTCCCTTTATCTGTAGCATCACCAGATTTTCTCTCCAGCTTGATCATTTCCATCAATGTCTAAACACACTGTAAGTCTTCCATCTTTGGAAACAAACCTCTCATGCCTCCACCTACACTCTAGTTATTGCATTATTTCTCTGCTCCTTCTTGGAGCATAACACTATAATCTACAGTTTCTCTTTCTCTCTCATTCTTATCTCATGTTACCAAAGAGATTCTTTTGTTAAGGCCATCAGTGACTCTCATGCTGGTCAAATTCTCAGGCCTCATTTTAGTCAATTTTCGTCATTTTAGACTTTGACTCAGTTAATCATTTCCTCCTTGTTGAAAAACTCTAGGCACTTGAATTCCTGCAAACTATTCAATCCTGCTTCTCTTCTTACTTCACCGGTTGATCCTAAATGTCTTTTGCTGGTTCCTTGTCCTCTTTCTACCCTTTAAATATTGGAGCACCCACAGGCTCAGTGCTTAGATCTCTTCTCATCTTTGTCCATAGTCCTTCTCTCAGGCACTGATCTTCCATTCTCACAGCCTTAAATACCATCCCTACACAGATGACTCCCGAGTTGATATCTCTATCCTACACCTCCTTCTTTAGCTCCAGCTTTGGAGACCCAACTTCCAATGGACATCTTCATGTGAATGTCTAATAAACATCTCACTATCAACATGTTAAAAGCTGAACTCTTGGTTTTTTCCTCCCTCCCTAAATCTGCTGCTTCTACACTCTTCCCCATTCTATCCGGTGTTCTGGTCAAAAAAACCTGGAATCATCCTTGCCTCTTTTCATTCTCTTACACCTGCATCCAATTAATCACTAAATCACATCAGTTCATTTATTCAAAGTACGTCTAGAATCCATTTGCTTCTCGCCACCTCTACCACCCTGCTCCAAATCATTACCATTTCTGGCCTGATGAAGGGAAGAGCTACCTAATTGGTCTCCTTGCTTCCACCTCTGTGGTTTATAATCTGTTTTCCACGTTGCAGCCAATGTGACTGATTAAAAACCTAAGTCAGTCCACTCCTCTGCTCAAAACTCTCCAATGGCTTCTCAATTCACTCAGAGCAAAATACAAAGTCCCTGCTATTCTCACAAGCCCCTAAAGGCCCCACATGGTGTGGTCCAAATCTTCTCTGACCTCATCTCTTTCCACCTCTTCCTCTGTCTAATCAGTCACAGTGGCTACCTTGCTGCTCAAATATTCATGTACTTCCAACCTCTAGGCCTTTGAGTTTATTTATCTTTTTAAAGTGAACATTTCATCTTAAACTGTGGAATCAACTTTCTTTGAATCACAGGTTTTTGTTTTTGTTTTTCCTTTGTTTTTGGCCACATGTAGAACTCATGAAGAAGTCACAAGTTTGCCTTTCAGTAAAATATTTCTTAGAGGATGTCGCTCTCCGTATCTGTCCAGTTCCCACTTTCAATTTGGGGAAATATAATTTATGAAAAACAAAAGTACAAAAAAAAAAGTAAAATGTAAAAGAAACACTTTTTCCTCTAAGGCTTTTGACTTGATCAAAAAGACCAGGAACCAGATGAAGCCGTTTCCTGTATTATGTAAACTGTGTCTCAAGAAGAAATATGTTTGTGCTGTACAGGAAAGCATGGCATTGTCTCCATGCCATTTGACATTTCTTACACTATGGAGCAGTTGATATGTGCACTACATGCTAATCATTTGGGGAAGTGTTTTCGATTTTGCTTAGATAGGTATAGTATTCAAATTTTAAAAGTTACTCAAAATTGGGATATTTTCGGCTATTTGTTTATTTTGAGAGAAAGCTCCATTTAAAGAAAGTCTAACTGTGGTTGGATATTTTGAACTGTCCATGGTCTTTGTATAACCTTACAAAGCTTTTCTTTTATTGTATCACCTGGCAAACTTTATTATTCATTTTCCTAACAAATATTTTCCTTTCCTAAGGCAAAGCTGGAAATTTGCTTGTACTAACTGACATAGCTAGGTGTACTTACTATCCAATGCACAAAGCTCTCTAATGTGCTAGGTATACCTCACTTCTGTGACGCTGTGATTTCCTTATTTTAGAGTCATTGAGAAGAATAACTTTAGAACATGTTGTGACTGCCATTGCTACAGCATGTGACAAACAGTAGCATGGTTGGCAAGAAATGTAATATTTGTTTTTGCATAGCTTTCCTTTTTGGATATTCCTATATCTTTTCAATCAGCTATCTCCCTTTATAATTTAATTTATCATTCAGTTGGTAATTTTGTCGTGTCTGCTACATGCTGGGCCCTGGGATAGAGGCTGTGGATCATATAAAGAAGCATAGGCTCAGATCCTACCTTCAAGCAGCCTAACAAGCTTTGAGAAAAAGAATGTAGCTATGTCTTTTAGAAGAAAAGGAAGATTACCTTAAGATTAGAAAAGGAAACAAGTCATCTTGTGTGTGTATGTGCGTGCATGCATGCATGACAAGTAACCAATGCTAAGGAGATTGTAGATCTGTCAGTCATTAACTGGTTATGGTAAAGGCATTGAAACAAAGGCATAAGAACTCAATAATTTTTAATGCATGTTTCCAAACAACAATGACAACAGACACACACCCCCAAAACAAAGTAAACAACAAAAATCCTTGTTAAGAAATTCTCTAGAAAGTCGTTAAATGACATCACAATGGCTTTCCAGAATTAATGGGATGGTCCAAAATGTCTGTGGTAATTTTAAGGATTAATCTGTTTGATGACACAATTTCTTGTACAACTATTAGGCTGAGTTACATGAAATTGCCATTTTGTGAGCCGTAAAGTCCTGAGTATCAGCAATCTCATATGCTCAACCTGATATAAGTGAATTGACAGTAGGGACTGGTGTGTTCCTTCGTACAGGTCCTGCTTAGCACATGGCTCAGCATATGCTCAGCCAGTGTTTATGGAGTGAATGTTGACTGCACGCTAATATATGACATGTGCAAAAAAATTATGAAAATTTCTCTGATAGAGATAAAAATGTCTTTAATCTCATAAAGATATGATGTCATTGAGAAATTAATTGCAAAATTGCCCAGCTGAATCTTGTGAGAGTTTTGGTTATTTTTAGGAGCTACAGAAAATTACAGAGTACTAGAGGTATTATTAAATTTTTAATAAATGTTAAAAGGGAAAAAGGTTGAGGCCCCCGGCTGTCCTTTGTGTAGAATGGCCTCTTGTCCTGACGCTGATATATACTGTTCTGGAGTGTTTGGTTTTGCCATAGGGTGATCATAATTGTTGCTTCTATAGTTCTTCATAGAATTACATAGTATGACAAGGTTGCAAATGTCATCAAGCTCACATCCTCACTTTGCAAGTGAGGAAGCTGAGACTCCAGGTGGCTAAATGACCTGGCCTCAGTAGAAGTCATGTGCTAGCACACTGGGAAGCAAGACTCAAGTTCTGGATCTCAGCTCGGTGCTTTATCCTTTACGTCATGATGCTCCAACAAAAATTCAAGGTGGCAACTCTAAATTGTGGTATCAGTGGTTCCTTGTGCCTAGGACAAGATTAGAGGCAGATATCGAAACAAGTCCAATTCTAGTATTTGTAATAAAAAGTCATTAGAATCTTAATAGCAAAGGGAAGATCTATTTCTTTTTCAGTCTGTATCTTACAGCTTTCTCTTTGCCTGTATGTGTAATTATCATTAATTTCCAGATGAAATTAATTCTTGGAAGATAGGGTTGGAAAAGAAATGTATGATGATATCAGTAGTTTATGCCTCATTATTAATATTATTTAATATATTTTGAATGTTTTATCAAATTCTCTGATATGTTGGGGAGGGTTAAAATATATATGCAAACATATTTTTATGTTGAATTACAAGATTATTTGAACATTTTTGTAATTTAAACTTGCATGTGTCATCCAAGCCATTTAGTACTTCATCAAAAGAATGTGCTGCTGCCTTGTTTAACGTACTGTTAGGCGGAATTCCTTTTATATTATTATTATTTTTTTTAGGTCTTGCATGTTTGTAGAGTACAGTTTCAGGGGAATTCCTTTGGTAGTCTTCATTGAGCGTCAGCAAAAAATATTATTCTTGGCTTCTGTCCTGATTAACCCAGACGTTTTAATGTGTGTTATGATGGGTTAGTTGATGGATAGTCACCTGTACCCTGTGATCAACTAAAACTTGGCCACTTGAGTTAAACCTTAGTGGCTGAATGTCATAATTTCCCATCTTTTGTTTGATTAATACTTCCTTTTGAGATCTGAAAGGGAAATGTCTGGAGTGTCCTTCGATGTGCAACCACACTCAGGATGAGAAGGAAGACGTGTCTTTTATGGGGAGAGAATTCTTGATCATAACAAGCTCATTCAGGACAAAGCATTAGACACCTCCCTTTTTAAAAAGGAAATAAGAGATAAACACTTCACTCGCCCTTAGGAGTGTTTTTTCCTAAAATTTTATTGACTTAATGTCTTTATTTAGATTAAAAAGGAATAGCATGTGCAAAAGTATAAGAAAATTCTTAAGCAACAGATGACAAAGGACTTTATTTACAATGCATGAAATTATATGCAGTAGCTTTAGATTTATAAATATGTTATTGTAAGATGTCATGTGAAAATATGTAATTCTTATTTGCCCTTTAGTTTTGAAGGGTGGCTAGAATATTTGTTATGCCTGGAGCAGCCTTTGTGTATAAAACCATGACAGTCTTCAACACAAAGAATTTTTTTTCAAAGAACGCTACCTCCTCATTTTTTTGGAGAGGCGAAGGGTTCCTTTTATATCTCAATTTGTGTAGTGTGGTTCACTGCATCTGTCAATTTAAATATTCAGGAAATGTCTAGTTAAAGTCTCAATATTTACAGACAGAAACTATTAATTCATTCACTTTATTTAATGTTCATCTCACCCCTAAGACTGAGCCTCTCTTCCAAGTGACTAGGTTACCAGCTGCGGGGGGTAAAATAAATAGACCCAGCACTTGCTGTCCTGGAGGTTAACATCTAGGGAAAGGGGTAGTGGGACGTGAGTAAATGAACTGACATATTATTACAAATTGTGATCAGTTTGCTAAATAAGCAACAGAGGAGGATCTACCTTGCCCAGAGATGGCATTTGAGGAGAGACAGGGAGAACATACTAGAAGAGAAGGAAGAGTGGTCTAGCTAAGGTGAATAGTGTGGGCAAATACCTGAGACAGGAAAGGATTTGGTTAATTCATGAAATTAAAGAAGGTCAGGGGAGTAGAGCATAGAGGGGGAGGAGGAGCTTGGAAGGAGATGAGAGTGAAGTAGGAGGGTCTGATTCAGCTGGGCTCAGTAGCCAGGGCATAATGTTTGCATCTTGTTAAAACTGCAGTGGAGCATAAGAACCTAGGAGCAGTGTTAATCTGGGGGTGGGGGGAGGGGGGCGAGGGGCTAGGCGGATGGGAAACAAGAATGACAGGGGGCCTTTATGCTATTTATCTTTTTCTACTCTTTATTTATTTAGAAATGTTTGAATGTGTACCTATTAATAGTTAAACATGTAAAACATTCCAATGGGAAGCCTTTTACAGTTTTAAGGAAGGATGTAGCTTAACATGATTCTGCTTTTAAAAGATTGTTTTGGCATCTGTGTGGAGAATAGATTGAATGAGGCAAGACTGAGAGTGAAAGATTACAGCATATTGTAGGGAAGTGATGATGTGGCTGGGAATAGAGCGATGGCTGTGGATTGGAGGGGAGAAGAGGGAGCTATGATCTATCTGTGAGGGAGAAAAAAAAATGCTAAGAATTATGGATAAGATGTTAAGGGTAAAGGAAGGGGAGGGAAACTAAGGTATTGTTTCTCCAATGGACCCACGTCCCATGATAGTGAATATTGGGAGAGAAACCAGTTTGGGGATAAATCAGAAATTTTGTCTTATACATGGTAGCTGGGTATGGCTGTGAATACTTAAAGAGACGCTGTCAAGTGGGCAGCTGGATATATGAGTCAGCACCTAAGGAAGAAGTCTGAAATGGAGATAGGAGTTTGGGAGTCTCAACTCACACATGATATTTATAACTTCCACAGTATATGGGACCTGCTAGAGGGTGAGGAGGAGAAAGTGGCAAAGGACTGAGCCCTTGGTCTTGCCCATGTTTGAGGTTGAAATAGAAGGAGGAATCCTTAAGGAAGATGGGGGTGCGTAACTGGAACAGCAGGAGGAAAAGCACGGTGGTGAGATATCACAGAAACTAAGAGTGTTTCAAGAAGGGCAAGAATCCAGAAGACACTATTCTCATCTGGATTCTGCCACTTCTTGTGTCTATTATTTTGGATATAATCTAATTTCTTGGAATTTTTCATTTTTCATCTGTGAGATTCGTCTTGTCTGTCACACAGGCTTGAGATGGTCAATGTTGAGAACATCAGCTGAATTAACATGTTTTAGATATTAATCTATATATATGGTACATATTAATCTATAAAAAAATCTATTATACTTATTATGTAATATTCTACGATAATTATATGAAAGCACACAATAGCCTGGATTTCTTTATTATCTGGACAACGCTTCACTTAAAACACTTGGTAACCTAATTCTCATTTAAATTTCTTTTATGCCACTAATGCACAAGTGTTTTAAGTAATATTGAATTAATATATTTACTTGAAAGGAATGGAGGGGTAGTAATTTAACTAGATATATTTATAAAAGAAGAACCTTTAACCAAAATGGAGTATATTATTTGAAATCAAAATACATTATCTTATTTATCTTTGTGTTCAAGTAATATGTGTCTAGGTAGAGAAACATCTCTAGCAACTGTGGTTTTTATAGGGTTAAAATGCTGAGTTGAAGTAAGTCACTGGGAAGGAAAAAAAAAAAAAACAACCTTTACACACTTTGTTAAAACAAGAACAAAGAGCCCATGGAAAGCACCAGGTGTGACATGGAAAAGATAAGGAACAAACTCTTCTGTGTACATATCACTCTAAGATTATTTAATGACTGGAAAGATGACCTCCACGGAAAGGTGTGGCATGAAAGTGAGCATGAAACAGAACACTAATCATATATTTCAGCAACTCTGATTTCCAGGGGGCTGGGCCTTGGCGCTGACAGTCAACATGTCCATTGTAAGACAAGTTTATTTCTTGCATAAGTTTACCATTACCCTGGAAGCCCTGCTTACTGGCAAGGCCCCCTCGGCCGGCTGCCCTCCATGTTTTTTCTTTCTTTCTCCTCTTCGCCTCCCCTCCCGGGTAACTCAGTTATCTGGCCTCAGGCTTCTGAAATTCTTTGGGCTTTCTTGTATTGTGATTTTTTTCCATCCCTCAAATTAGGTAATCATTTAGTAGTCCTTGCCTTGTAATTGAGATGCAAGTTATAATTCCCCTTGGCTCTCGAGATGACTTGTTGCACCCACCTTTTCCACCTCCTTATATCATGAGATTAAAGCACGAAGTGAGCTCAAGTAATGTAATAAAATCTGGAGTTAATTAACTGCACTGAAGATGATTATATTATGAATTAAGTAGCTCCTTCTTAGAACGCATGGTAACTACCACAATAAATAAACCTATAAAAATGCAGTTTTCAGGGAGTTTAATTTTCAAAAGAGCCTTCTCTAATTCTATTAATATTTATTGGGTCCTATAGGTAGGGATTGTATCTAACCTCATTCATTCTGATTAGAAACGTCTTTCCTTTCCCAGTAATGTAAATTTACTGGTGACAGAATTAACAATCTTAAGGTCCCCCCCGCCATCGGATCTCATTGTAATAATTATTTATTGAGCAACAATTATGTACCAGGAACCCTAGTACCGTGCCTGACGCATAGGAGGGACTTGGTACAAGCTTCAGGAGAAAATTTGGCTGAGAAGAGAGAAAACGACTTATAAAAACGAACTCTAAGGTGACATTTTAAGAGCCCCAATAAAGTGCAAAGAGATATAGGAGCGGGAAAAGGGGCCACCAGAATTTGTTTGTAATCTACCACATAACTAAGGACTTTCCTAATTATTTTAAATTTTACATTATGGTAACAAATGCTTTCAGGGTTATCTGAATTTTAGAGGATTAAGTAGGGTGATAAGAAATATTCTGTACTGTGTTGTTTCAGGTAGCCTGCCACTTTATCCTCTGTGTGGCTCAGTAACACTTATGCTTAAAATATAAGAAAAGTAGTTTTGACTTCTGAGTAGCCCAGCAGCTTTCACCACCATTAATTCACATTAGATCATTTATATTCAATTTACGTTTTCATACATTTCATTATTTGTCCGTTGGCTCCAACCAGAAGAATAAGGTTGAAGGAACAGGAGCTAAGGATACATAACTTTTTCAAGATGTGTTGACTTGGTTGTCTTATTCTTATGGAAACAAAAGATAAAATAAGTCAACACTAAAATTAATATTTTTCTATGAAAACCCCAACTGAACAGGTGATGCATAGAGACACATGGAAACAGCTTAACAGAGAAAGTTATTTTAAAAGATCAAGGCTGTCACTAAGTACACAACTGGACTGACCATTACAAATACTTGCTGAGCCAAATATTAGACTGATTATTTGATTCATTGGGAGGAGAGGACTGGAAAATTCCTCCAAAACCTATCTCTCTTGCATGAAGGGTGATGAAATTACTTCCATTGAACAAACATGAAAGTAGCTTCATTGCTTTGTAGTCACTTGGGCTTAACATTCATATTTTCTGAAAGCAGCTACATTTCTTACACCTCTTCCCAGGAATCCTAGTGAAGGAATCCTGCCTCTCTAGACAGGCAGCAGTGTCTGATCTCATGGTATAGACACGGAGATCCTTTTCTTCCTGGGAAGGGAGTGTTCATTTGGCATTTGGTCAGTATAGCAAAGAAGAGAGAGAAGAAAAAACCCCAAACCAAACCAAACCAATAAGCAAAATCATTTAGTGGATTGAGGACAGTGAAATAAAACCGTGTGAGAGAGAAGCATAAAGCTTCCAATTCACTGGATTTTAGATACTGGAAACAGAACATGACTCTTTGATTACTGAGAAAAATAAGGGGTCAGACAGTCGAGATTGCAGACTCAGAGCCTGTGGGCTGCTTCTGGCAGGTAAAGTGTTCAGAGGAGAAAAAAAGAAATTGAGTTTGAACGTCTTAAGAGGGCCATATGTTTTTAGTTTCACACAGACCTCACCAGTCCCTATTATCTTACACTTGACTCTTCACAATTTTTATGCTACCTGCCCTGCACTGAGGTCCCAGAGTTTGCAACACTTGATACGTGTCTCCCACCTCTAGTGTTTTATGGCTCTCTAGGCCAGGCACAGAGATAGCATGTACTAAATGTATGTTGAACAGCTGAGTGAATGGTAGTAGAGATACAGACATATCCGTTTTAAGTTGGTTCAGCTACACATTCCATGAGTGAAACTTTCTGAAAACCCTATCAATGTGTGTCACTCTATGAAGACGAGTGAATGGCAAGGAACTTTCCTGTTCTGTGGGAAGGGGGAGTGTTAAATTTTTGATGACACTACAGATTATTGGCTTGGAATTTGTTGAGTATATGGAAAATCATTTCTTTTTTCCAGTCTTTTGACTGGAAGTCCTAAGACCTCTCTTACCAATACTTGTAATTATCCTGTTCTCCATGTGTTCTATTTAACCTTTTCCTCCCCACCATCCTCATCCTCATCAGGACAAGTTGTTCATCAAGCTGATTGGTGATATGAATAAATCAAACAGTGTTGTTTTTCATGTGACTTTTTAAGGTGATCATTGTCTTAAAAAGGAAGGATATGTATAAGAGGATTTGTGCCACTTCTCTTCAAATAAGAAGTATTAAAGTTGGGAAAATAATCCGAAAGAGCCCCCCACTTCATTGTGCTCAGGTTTTGGCTTTGTTTAAAATTAAAAACAAAACAAAACAAAACAAAAAGCTTTTAGACCAATTCAGTAGAATCTTGGTTGATTCCACAATATTATACTTTAAAATTTCATATTCTTTCACTGCTTTCCATTTGTTCAAAAACATGTTTATTTATTCTTTCAATAAATATTTACCAAATACCAATAATATGCTAATCATATGAATTCACCAGATTTCTTTTTCCTTTCTTTTAACAAAAATGACAAAAGAAAACATTCACAAACAGGATAGGGCACGTGAAACAAACTCCACCGGTTTCACACAGTAGCCACCGGGGTATTTCTGGTCCCTGTGCTTTGCCTTGAACGAGAAGGGCACGTGGTGTGTGAGGACGTGACCTTGGAGCACTGATTGTCTGCTATTATCTAACTTATGCTACCTTTCAAACAGGGCTTGGTGCATGGATTTCTTTCTTCCTTTTCTCTCACCTGCTTTGAAGTCACAGATACAGATTCTATGTGTTCAAGTTCAGCAAGTATTACTGGAGTGCCTAGTCCCAGCCCAGCCCTGAGCTTGTTTAAAAAGACAAAGTAGTGTAACTCTCTCCATATTCCACATCCTAAAGAGAACATTTTACAGCCTTCCCTGACGTTTAGACAGGCATGTATACACTAAAAACCCTTGTCTCACATCTCCTAGAATAACCACATTCTTCTAAACATCATCTGGGTATTTAAACAAGCTGCACTGATGTTGGTTCCAAACCCCCTCTCCTTTGTGTTGCTCCCATCATATTGATTTATACTTGAAGGAAACTGACATAAAAGGGTCCTGTGTTTGGGGTTTATAAATTTCATGGGATAGTTAGGCTATAAATGAAGGATTAGTTCATAAGTTTCACCTTGGTACTATTCTGAATAATATAAATCCTATACACATACTTTATTTGATCAACAGGGGTGAAAACTGTCATCAAAATTAGCGTATCTTTTGAATAGCAGAAGCATCTTACCTCTTGGTAATTATGTTACATTGATTTTCCTAGAGTAATGGGGAAGAATTTAATTTTGTTTAAAATATGAATAATGTTCACACCTGCAAGCCATTATTCTGCCTCCTTAAATTTCAGGGTCTCATTCACATCATCTTACATTTCATTGCTTTGTTTGTGGATGGTGCTGAAAAAGTAAAATCATAAGACGTGCCACTATTGTTGATTCTAAGTGAAAAGCCATAGGCTATCAACACTGCTAGTGCTTATTTTCTGTATTGTGATAGAAAAAATAAAAGACATATTTTCTCCCAGCTTTCCCTAGGGTGGATTGGGTGACATCTTACTTCATGTGATACGAATCATACATTTTTCTTCTATGCAGAAATCTGTATTCCTGTAATCACTTTGTCAGCTTTAAGAGGGAAAGGAAAATGTTTTGATTGGAGGAAAAAAAAATTCTGTTCAGGTTGGACGTAATCTAGTCAGACACTCACCTTGTGCAGCTGTTTCAGTTTCAAAGAATAATCACAACATTGTAGAATGATGATGAGATGTGTTATTACCTAACAGAATCACAGTGATGTTTAATTAATTCCATATTAGCCAACATGACAACATGTTAAACAGCAAGAGGTATGGTCAAGGTTGGAATACTGAACCCACAGAACAGTTCAAGAAACGTAGTTTAGAAAGACTGCTTCAGGTTAATTCATTAACTAGTAGCAGCACGCGAAGCAGAAGTAAAATTCATGAGTTAGTTTGGGCCATGTATTGAGCGAGGGCTTGTCAAATCATAATATAACCCAACAAGGTGTTGGAGTGGCTATAAAAGCTAATAGAACCCCAGACTCCCGTATAGATGTACAGTGACCTGATTTAATAGGGGTAATGGTTAGCTGTGTGTACTCTCCTCTGGTTAGACTCTATTTGGGTTATTGTCTTTATTCGGGGGGGGTAGTTTGTTTTTTAAAAGAGATATTCATGGACTGGAGAGCTTCTAAAGAAAGAGCATAAGATAGCAAGAAGTGAGGCTGTTTAGAGAAGAGGAGGCTTGGAAGGAACATGGCGCTCACTTCAAATATGTAAAGGGCTGTCATGATGTAGGTAGCACGGTTAGACTTATTCATTATTGCACAAGCCGGTATAGAATTAATTAAAACTGTGAATCTGAAATTTTAAGGAGGCATAGAGAACTTTGACAGAACTATTTTGACTGAACCGAGCTAACTCAAAAAGTTGTGAGATAACATAACCATAGGTATTTAAATAGATGCTGCAAGGTCATTTGTTTTACAAATAATTTTTCTATTTGAATGATTTATAAGAGAGGATATCATCTAAGAGCTCCTTGTTCTAAGATTCTAAGGCCTCTTCTAACTTAGCATGAGCATTTTGATGATTCGATATAAATTATAATTCCTTCTCTTATTATGAGAGCAGAAACGCGATGTTCGGTGGCTTGCCTTTTCTTTATTAACAGAGTCAAATCTGTAGGTACGACAGTGGCCTGGACTTCTCTTGAACAAAGGTTGTGGCTCCTTGACAATAGACTGAGGGCCAAGTGATAATGATCTTATGGGGACATAAATCTGAAACACTCCATGAAAATGTTGAAAAATATCGTCAGAGTGCATTCAGTTAAGGCTCCCATCTTAAGCAGAGCACAAACAATGAATCCCTTAATCTTTGCAAGGCGTTTGTGAAAGACGCAGTGCTCTGCTGAGCATGTGGGGGGAGGGGGTGGAGTGGAAAGGAAGGTGAAATGAAGTGGAAGGAATCAAGAATCAACAGGTATGTGACATTCGAAATACACATCCATATTCATACTGATAGTTTTCTCTAGCCCATATTTTAGGAAAAAATTACGTGATTTATTTTATTTTTGCATATGATTTTTTTGGGGGGGCGGATAGAGAGTGGGAGACGAAATATATTAGCATCAGGACTCAAGGTGCATTACCCAGAAAAAATGTGTAGCTACACTAATGAATACACAAGTTGAATGAAAATATGGGAATCAAAATTCCCAGAGTGGCTAAACCGTATGCTGGTATATTTGGAATGGGGCCATTGATTCAGCAAGTGTTGCAGAAAAAATAAGCCTCTGTGAATCATATTCTGATTCATGAGGACTTTGAGATGAGCTCTGGTCTGATTGGAGTGAACTTTACTTTGAAAGAGCTTAAATGATTTGCCCAAGGTCATGCTGCTAGTAAATGGCACAGTGGTCACTCAGACCCAAATCCAGTGACCTAATCCTATTCTCCACACCTAATCCTCCATTTAATTTCATCTCAAGAACATTTTGATCCTGGTGGAATCAGACGAGGAAGAGAAAGCAACCACAGCTTTCTCTGGGTGGGGAGAGAAATCATGAGAAGCCCCAGTGTGGGTGTGTGCTGCGTGGGGAGCCATGGCCCCATCTCTTTGCCTCAATTTGGGTGCAGGTTTATAGTCTCTCTTCACACTGGGAGAGCTGCTTTTTGAACCATTACCCATCTGTCTGCAATAAACGGGTCCCTTGAGTGCGATGTCTTGGGTCCTAATCTTTGAGTAATGATTATAGGTGGGAAGTGTCTTTGAGGCAATTCCTATTGAGAACTAAGAGTCCTAGAAAGGCTCTATTTATTAAAAATCAGCCAACAGCAATTTTCCCTTCAACTGTCTTCTTTGAGTCTTTGCTTCTTAAATATTCATGAAACCTGCCGTGATTTCAGATTAATCTCCAAAAGATGAGTCATTCCCAGAATCTTACATCTATGGTGGTATTTGGATTTGTTTCTAAGTTTCCCCTGTAATAGTTTAAAATCCCTTTGCAAAGCTTGTATTGCTTTCATTTACTGAAAATGAACAATGCTGAGCTGGGCCCAGAGGACATTAAAACCCCATTATAGTTCACTTCCTGAAACCATGGATTTGGTTATCCTACAGGTAAAATCACTTCCCCGTGTGTACAGCGAAGTGTAGTGTTTCCTTCTCAGCACAGCTGCAATGTCTCTAATATAGTGCCTTTACCAAGTGTTTGTTGACCGAACAAATAAATTCAGATGATTCCATGCCCCAAGCCTTCTTGTTTTGATTGAATTTGGTTCTTAGAAGAGAGATAGAAGCTATGTGAAATATTCTGTACTACATATCTTTAAATCATTACAGTACCCTAGGATCAAAGTCAATCTTTGATTTTAGTTAAATACTAACGTCATTAAATACTAAAATAATAGTTAAGAGACATATAAAAAGAGAAACATTTTATATTTGTTTTCATACTGGTAACATTTAAAGAGAAGTATTTTGATATCTATTTCCATCCCATTTATTCTGTAAAGTAGATGGCATATAAATACAGATCTAACGAGGTTAATCCACTCCTTAAATAAAAGATGTTTTTATAACACAGATTTTTCCAAGAAGGAAATTGGTTCTTCTCCCACCCTCTAAATTGCTCTTTATTAAAAAGAAAATTGTTTGTTCAGTTTTATTTCTCTCAATGCTGGATGACAGTATGGCTGTGGATGAGGTATAATCAGTTTTTATGGGTGATGTTTCCACAAAAGGAGTGGTTGAGAAGTGAACGAGTCACCCTACGGTATTCAAAGTTCTCACTTTGTCATACTGGACACTTATCTTACTCTGTTTCTGTTTGTGGTTTCAAATCATAAGGAACTTACGTGAATTTGTTTCAGGTATTTGAGGTGATAATGAGCCTTTCAGATTTTTCCTTGAGACTCTCCTGAGGGTTTGTGCATTTGCCACGAGAAAGAATTCCGATGGCAACCCAGCAGCCTTGTAGCTATCCGACTTTGTTTTTCTGAGGTATTCCTTCCTCTTAAGCTAGTCAGTGAAGCTTGCCATAAAAATTAACACAGATGTCAAAAGCTGATTTTTTTTAAAGTATGAGTATCAACGGCGTTTGAGTCATAAAAGAGACACCTCAAGTTGAACTTGGGGTAAGTTCTCAGCCCATCTTAGTGCTATTGCTTCCGTTTAAAAAAAAAAAAAAAATCAGTTGCAACAAACCAAGGCAAAACAACTTTAGATGTTCAATAGGAGTTTTAATTGCAAAGATTTCCTCTGACGTGAGTGTTAATGACTGTCAAAGCAATAGCATAAAAAGACATTACTAGTTTAATGATTGATAGACTAAGAAAAACACAAGGTCTTTTGTCAGATAAATGACTACTGTTAGGTGTTCCTTTACCTTAGGAATATCAAAAGTGATCTCAGGATAGGTAATAATGGCCCAGGAGCAAGGCAGCAAGTCATTATGTAGCCTGTTATAAAATAACCAAAGCAGGAAGGCTAATTACTTGTTTTCTCACTGGGCAACTTCGACATTATTTCAAGTTTTTGGATTTGTTTGGACTCTCTGTCGAAACTTTGTATTTCTGAAGACTTTAAATAAACATATAAAATTTTATGTGATTGGCTTTGTACATCTACAGTCTATGTGTATCACCAAAGAAAATTTAAATATTGCCCCAAATGTTGGAAGAGCACAGCTGGTAGTGTTTGGTTTTATACAGATGATTCTGTGACACACATCCATGAGACGAAATGACAGCAGGAACATCCAGCAATCACAAAGTAATGGTTATCAATGAGTTTTCTTTTAAGCAATAGTTTAAACCCCTGGGGTGGCCAGTATTTGCTATGACATGTTCTTAGCATGCTGAAGGACTTAATGGTGACACATAACGCTACACAATTCAAATCAACTTTTGCTCCATGTATTGTTAAATATGAGAAACTTTGTAGGTTAGTTCTCATGTTTATTTCAAGAAAATACCCTAAATTTCAAACGTGCCAAGTTGATTCTTGTTACTTCCTTTTCCTCACTCCTCTATTAATCTCATTTCATTACTTGTTTGTAAATCAAGTCATTTTTTATTCCTGTAGTTGCCTCCAGGAAAAGCTGGTAAATAATACTAGAATGAGTTTCAGGGAAACTAGGTGTGGATTTCAATGGCAAACTCTGCCAATTTGCCTAATTGCTGTTTGCTCAGAATATCATGTGCCTACTGATGGTTTAGGAAGAACTTGTAAAATGTAATCTTGCTGACAAATCCACATCTGATACAAAGTAATCTTGGCATCCTAAGGAGCAAGTTCACTGCAGCTATTGAGGGGCCATGAGACTTCTTTCTTCTGTGTCCTCCAGGCTGCCACCAAAAATATTTCTTTGGCATTGTTACCCTCACTCCCACTCACTCTGTACTCCCCAGATCTGGGAGTGTTGTAGGATGTCCCTGGTCTGTCCTGTTGATTCTCTCATGTCCTGCCTGCCAACTTAACCTAAGATCATTGCTATGAGCAAGGGGACAATAACTTCCGGGTCATACAGCCAGAGGAGAAGGGCAAGGGGCATCACGTCATGCTGGGGAGGGGTCTCTTGTGGGTCTGGACAGAGAAGCAACTGAGAATGGCAGGGCTCGGGTTTCATTTCCTTCTTCGCTCTCCAGGTGCTTCACTTACTGGAACTGATTCCTGAGGGCTAAAGGTATTTTACCTGAACAAAGTATTGTCAAATCAGGCCATGGCAAGGTTAGTGTGGTTAAACAAGACAAAACCAATATAATATATTACTATTACGTGAGAGCCGAAAGGCCTGTAAAGGAAAAAAACCTCACTTTCTTCCTCCACTCCTCCATGAATGTGCTTGTTAGTCCTTGTTTTCTATTCTCTTTGTGCAGTCATTTATAAAGGTCCGTGAGAAGGTGTCTTTGGTTTTTGCTTTGTTTTGTTTTGGTGGAGGTGGAGAGTAGCCTAGAGGGAACATCCCAGATAGAATTTATCCAGGAACTGAGTATTTATATTGACTCCAAGAATAAGAAGAAATGAGACTTTTCCCCAGCTTTTTGAAGATAAATAATACTGATGTTCACACATTAAAACAGAGAGAATTCTGTTAGTTTATTTACCTTACTGCAATGTTGGTTTTAAGGCACAATGAAAACATTTTCTATAAGTAGTATAAGATCCAGACAACAAAGTAATTCTTTTATGGTATCTTAACTTTCAAGTACTATCACATTGCATTTTGAAAGTGATGCTGTACTTTTTAATGTATTTTTTCATAATTATACTTAATCCTCTGACACATTTCTGATCGCTCTTTATAATTTTAGGATAGTAGATTCAACTTAATCCTTTCGCTAAAAATTTAAGTATGTTGAAATTTGGGTATGCTGCCACCAGGTGGTGGCAAATCCTTCGAGTCATGTGTTATTGTAATTTAAAAGTTTTTTAAAAAAAACTCTTTTAAATAAAGCAGTAAAGATATTTCTTTAAACAATATCTTACTCAGAAGCTTATCTGTAAAATAGACAAAGTCAGCTAAGTTACTATGGTGAGAATGGGGTAGGAGTTTCAAAACCCAATGTCTGTGTCCACCTCTTTTCTCTGATGATCTCGGAGGAACCACAGGAACACAGTTTGAAACTTAACCAATTTCAATTATAATGTGCACTTTTTTTACCTGGCATTAAGATATGAAGCATTTTTAAATTAAAAAGATAACTATTTAAGCTGTTAAAATATAATCTTCTAGAGCAAGAAGGAGGGTCTAGGAAAGCACTTTTTAAAGTTGGGGGGGGAGAGGAAATATCCTTCCTTAGGAACCAATATATTAAGGTGAGAGGAAGAGACATGAGCAAGAGCACAAATGAAAGGCCAGACTACTGACAGCCCTGTGCAGACAGACCAAGCTCTATCTGGGCAGAGTTAGGACATATAGGAGATTCTGGAATGAAGGAGAGGTCCAGGAGGCTGTGATTCTTCTGAGAGTCAATGATTGGTTGAACTTCTTCACATTTTTAGATTCATTATTGTCCAGTTAGTTAATTAGTCCCAGAGCTGGAGCTTGGGATCCCAAGTGGGAGGTCACCATCTTCCAGACTGTCAAGCCCTGGGCAGTCTTCTTTCTGTTTTTCTACTACCTTCTGTCCCAGGTCACTAGAGAAGACGGCCAGAGAGCAAACTACATGTCCACCTGCATACCCACTCTGTGCGATGGGTCTCCCCAGGCTACTGCTACTGCCTGCGTTGGGCCATGTGTTGACTATCATTTTTGCTTTGTCAGGGACCACACATCAGCTCCCTCCTAAATGATCAATATCTTAGTTAAAAGCGATGTTTTTTTCTTTGTATATCTTTGCCTGGGAAACACATGCCTGTAGAAATGGCAGACTCTCCCAGAAACTACTTTTTTCTAAAAGCATTGTTTTCTCTCAAAATATCTTTAAATACAGAACCTAATACAACCTTTGAACAGAGACGTAGATAAGGCAAGTATAGTAATATAACTATCCTACTATACAGGAAACCGAGATTGTGGGACGGTTGAATGGGAAAAAAAAAAAAATCACCAACCAAACAAACGAAAACCCCAAGAAACAGTTAATGATAAACCAGTAAAACAACCAGGGTGTCTTACTAGGGCTGTTCTAAGTTACATAGTTGCTCTAAGACATATATATTCAGAGAGAAAGAGAGAGAGAGAGAGAGAGAGAGACTGAGGAGAGATTGACTGGTAGTTCATAAGAGTGTCAATTCACTGATTCAGTGAATATAAACTGAGTACCTACTATGTTCCATGCACTGTTGTGGAGTCTAGACAAACTCCATGCCCTCCTGGAGTGTTTTAATGGGAGAGAAGACAGTGAACACAAAAATGGGTCAGTATATAATGCTTGGTAAGGAAAACTGCTATAAAGAGAAATGAAGATGAGCAAGGGGACAGAGGGTAAAGGGGGAAGGGTAGCATGCAGAGGAATTGGTCCTTAAGAGAAGGAACAAGAATAGTCCCTCTGAGAGGGGACATTTGAGCAGAGACCTGAACGCAATGACAGAGTGAGCCATGTGATAACTGTTGGAAAAGGCTTCCAGGCTAAGGGAAGAACAGCAAGGGCAAAGAGCCTTGGAAGGAGCAAGCTTGCTGTTCAAAGAACCAGTGACTAACCACTCCAGGCCGGAGAGAATGAATGAGGGAAAAGTGGTGAGGTGGGAGGTGGGGCCTCACAGGCCATGGTGAAGGGTCTGCATTGAGCGTGATGTGAGGACAGGGCAAGACCTTGACTGCTGTGTGGAAACAGACTGTGGGGGAACATGGAAGCACAAGGGTGAGTTAGGAGCCTCTTCTGGGATCCCAGGAGAGTGTTGATGGTGGCCTGGATTGGCAAGCACTGCTCACGCCAGGCAGCTCTTTCTCTCTGAATCTCTGCACGCTCTGTTGATCTATTCCAGCTAACTTCTCCTGGGACAGGTATTCACAAGACAAGTAGTAGCCATCTGTTCGATAGTCATGGAGGTTCCTGCTGTGGGTTATAACAGGGGTCCAATACTGGTCCGCGGCCTGTTAGGAGCCGGGCTGCACAGCAGGAGGTGAACGGCCGGTGAGTGAGTGAAGCTTCATCTGCTACTCCCCATGGCTCCCCATGGCTTGCATTACCGCCTGAACCATTCTCCCCCCACCCCTTGCTCCCATCCGTGGAAAAATTGTCTTGCAGGAAACCGGTCCCTGGTGCCAAAAAGGTTGGGGACCGCTGGGTTATAAAATGGCCTGCACCTGAGGTCTTGGCCAAGTCACTTCGCCTCACTGAGTTTAGGTGGTCCACATCGCATCTTTCTCAGGTCTGACATCCTCTGAGTCCTAATTTTTGTGATTGAACCTTAATGAGCTCCACCACCCATGATGACCACAAGGGTAATGGAAGTCATTAGAATGCCCCACATGCCTCTGAATTGAATATAATTTGATCCAGATCTTTTCCACTCCTTGGGAACCTGCAAACATTCTGTGATGCCCAAATTCAGATCTTCAATCTCCTATCAGACTGATCTGAGGAACTCTGATGACAAGAGTTGTCACTGGGTAGGGGAGGCCCCACCAGAAATCCCCTCCCCTACTGTCATACAGCCTGTGGCCCTTGTGAGCTTTTTCAGGGCCCTCCTTAATGTTCATTTGAATCTGACCTTGAGGGTCTGGGAGGCACACTGGGACTTGCTTGCATCTTTTAGGATTAGCACAGAGATCACAGTGAAATTCTGTCATCATCTTCCGCAAACAAAAAGTAAGGGGACATAAAAAAATGTTAGTCATGAGTTTCGGGAAGGGAGACTGCAGCAGCATTTCATTCTTCCACATTAAATAGATGCTTCTTCATCCTCTATCAGTTCAATCTCTTTAAAATGTAAAGTTCTGAATCATTTCTAAGCACTTGTGGTCTAGTATCAGGGTCATGTTTCATGCCCCATACACAAAAGTTAGGCAGTAAATTAAAAAATATAAAGCTGTTGACCTAAATATCAGCTCTTGCGTTTTGCCTGAAGTACACGGCTCCCTCTGGCATTAGTCACATGATCCAAATCTGATTCGGATCCCTGATCTTCAAAGTGACAATCTAATTTGGACAGAGACTCTAATACCTGATGTGAAACATGCAGAATGGTCATCGCCACCCAAAACAAAGCAAACCAAACTTTTCTTGGGTCTGCGTGTATGCACTGCTTAAAAAAGCCTTTCAGAAAAGTTTGTACATTTGAGGCTTGAAATAGAGCCTACTTTCAATAAATAGGTGCTCCGATGAGGACTGTGGGCTCATTAACTTACCTTTTCGTTTTGGAGATCTTGTCTTAGGTTACAAGGGAACAGATTTCCCTGGTTTTAATGTGTTCCATACCAGACATTTGCCTACTTCTCCTAAATATAAACTGGTCTCCCCTGTCACTGATGCAGAGGATTGAGCATTTCTAAAGCAGGCTGAGGTAGTCAAGGAGAAATTTGAGAATTTCCTGAGGAATTTAGAGGAAGGCATAAGCCAAGTTTTATGGCAATTGTATTTACTACTTAAAATGAATAATCATTATAGTCTTTTATAGTAGGTAATGTTATAATTAGTCATAATATATGACTAATTCTCCCAGGAACTCAGTTATTCCTTGATAGTGAGTTGGAGGTTGAGAGTTATAGAGAAAGCCCTGGGGAGTTGGGCTTATTCAAGTGGGGGAAATGAAGGATAAAGAGTGATTGATTGACTATTTGCAGATAATGGATTTTTCCCATAAAGAGGTGATGTTGGACTACTGTTCAGAGAAGCTTGAGTAATACGAAATGAGCTTCAACTGAAGGATGCAGGATTTAGGTAAAGTACACAGAAGGATTTCCTTTTAATAAGTGGAATTCAGCATAGATGGATTCCTAGACCACAGAGGTGGTGGTGGTAGTAGGAAGGTGGCTCGTAACTGTTGAAAACATGAGAAAACCACCCAAAGTAAATGAAAGTATGGAGTGTAAGCCATGATTTTGTTTGTTCTGCTACATTCTACAAATTGAAAATTTTTCATCAGGACAGAACTTAAAACCACCACCATACCCAAGTACAGTCCATGCCCCATTGAAAGGGACTCAAAATATAGAGTGAAAACTGATGCCGCTCAGCCAGAAACTAAAAAAAATGGTTTTTTACCATTATCAAAGGATGGTTTATAGTATTTATGAATCTAGAAATATTGCTTTATTTCACTTTCATGGCATAATCTATTCAAAATTAAAATATGTCATCAGCATCATTAAAGTTTGTTTGTTGTGTCACCCAACAGATTTCAAGAGCATATGTCTTCATTTCATCCACAGTATCTGAGACATATCACTTTCAAAATTTGCATATGTGACTGTCACTAGGAGGTTCATCTCAGGTCCAAGTACCCAATCATATAAATTCAGAACTATTTATTTTTTAACGTGTCCTATGGGTGTGTATTCATGGACTCCACAAAGTAATTTTTTGCTATATACTTTTAAAGGTTATTTTATATATTTATTTATTTATTTATTTTTGGCTGCGTTGGGTCTTTGTTGCTGCGTGTGGGCTTTTTCTAGTTGCGGGGAGCGGGGGCTTCTCTTCATTGCAGTGTGCGGGCTTCTCATTGTGGTGGCTTCTCTTGTTGCAGAGCACGGGCCCTAGGCGTGCGGGCTTCAGTAGTTGTGGCTCGCGGGCTCTAGAGCACAGGCTCAGTAGTTGTGGCACAGAAGCTTAGTTGCTTCGCGGCATGTGGGATCTTCCCAGACCAGGGCTTGAACCCGTGTCCCCTGCATTGGCAGGCAGATTCTTAACCACTGTGCCACCAGGGAAGCCCTTAAAGGTTATTTTAAAATTATAGTGCAATCCATCAAACATTTGCAACTGTCAGATTATATCCAAAGGGAAAGCTAATAAATCTAGTTTAAATGTTGTTGCCTCTTCTTAAAAATAATTTCAGTATGTGACATCTATAGCCATCCAAATCAACTTTTGATTTCAGTTTTTTTCCAGCTAATGAATTTTCTCCAAAATTATCTTGAGCATGTTCCTTATAATATAAAGAGACTTTGTTAACATCTGATTATAGCATGTTTTCTCTTTTCTAAAGGAAAACTTGGGGGGTGGGTGGGAAAAACCTTTCATCAGGTCATATTAAGGCATCTGTGCTCTCCCAACACTATTTTCTATGGTGGTATCAGGGTTGATATGCTTAAAATGAATGATGTTGGCTTGTTAAGATGTAGTCTAAGCACAGAACCTTTCATTAGAGGGCAAAGCTACAGCAATCCAAAATAGTTACAGTTCCCAGAGTCTTCCCTAGAGGGGAATCATGTC
The DNA here is from genome assembly GCF_965194825.1 of Balaenoptera physalus. NCBI lineage: Eukaryota > Metazoa > Chordata > Mammalia > Artiodactyla > Balaenopteridae > Balaenoptera > Balaenoptera physalus. The sequence goes on along the minus strand of NC_138891.1, from coordinate 49,453,356 downwards.
CTAGAGCAGGGTTTCCAACCCTGGGCCAAGGGCCGGTAGCGGACTGTGGCCTGGTAGGAACCGGGCCGCACAGCAGGAGGTGAGCAGTGGCGGGCGAGGAGCAAAGCTTCATCTGCCCTCCCCATCGCTCCCCATCGCTCACATTACCTCCTGAGCCACCCCCCTCCCGGTCCATGGAAAAATTGTCTTCCACGAAACTGGTCCCTGGTGCCAAAAAGTTGGGGACCACTGTCCTAGAGAATGGCTCACAAAGTTACTTTTAAATTATATGTCAATCTGATGATTCCAATAGATTTTAACCTCACTCAGAGGAAGGGTTTATTTTCAGGTTTCCGGATACGAGGCACAAAAAAATGACTACCTGAATAATAGTTGCTACCTAACATTGGATGAAAAGTTGGAATTCCTGTTTTCATTTACTAAGCGAAATCCTCCCCTGTCTCTCTCCAAGCACTACAAAATTCATCGGGAATTAATTTTTTTCCCTCTAAGTGGTGGTCATTTGATTTTAGTCAAATTCCAACTGGCCAACGTAAATGCCTAGAGAGAGATGAGGGTTGCATAGCCTGTCAAGAGTAACTCAAGTGGCTGTTTGTTCAAAGTATGTGCTGAAGCAGAAACAACCCTTTTTGTTTTGAAAGTATGTTAATGTGATAATGAAATGCACAAAGCAAAGAGGTTCATCCATATAAATGGGTCATTTAAATAATGAGCAAGGAGGAAGGATGTGGGTTGGTGTCAGTACTGATTAATTAGGACATAAAAATAAATAACCATCCCCACATTGGCTGCCTCCCTTGAAACTTACTCTATTAGTGGGCAATGAAGTTAATGCAATTGACAATATAATTACAGGTTAGTTAACAGAACAATCCATGAAGAGGCTCTTGCTTCTTCTACAGCTTTAATTAGCTAGATAGCATCTCTGTTAATTTTCTCATCTCTATCTTGCTAATCTGATCCTGGTAGAGAAATCTAGTGTTTTCAATTAATGCCTCAGATTGTATTAGATATTAGATACAGATAGATAGTATTGTTCTAGGTATTCAATTCAAGCAACTTTTATTAAATGTCTTTTATGTGACATTCGCTGTGCAGGCACATGGTAGTGAGTTTATACACTTCAGAAAAATGCAACAATGTTGACCAGTGACTTTCTTCTACTATTACCCTTTTCTCTGGAATCTTTGCACCTTTCATAGGTATATTGTCAGATTTATTCCCTCGCCAAAGAGGTGAACCTTGAGGCAATTTTATTCAGTCTATTTTACACAATCATAATTGAGGATAATGTAAGGTAGTTGAAAGTTAATAATCAACTCAGCTTCAAATACTCAAAGAACACATAACCTGAGATCTGTTTGCATCGCTAGAGGTCACTGAGACTACTGGAAGGGTACTTGGAACAGACACACACACACACACACACACACACACACACACACACCCCATACTACAGAAAACAACAACAAAGCCTCACATAAAACCACTTGAGATGCCTCCCTATCCCCATAGTATACCAACAAAGGTGAATGTGAGTTGGTTAATATCTTCTTGCTATTGTTAAATGATGAATCTGAGGCTGGTTTTTACACAGGACGAGTCAGCTGTAAGTTGGTGGATATTTTCAAAGAACTAATTTCATTGTGATAGAGAGAACCTTTTCAATGTTATTTTCAAAAGCCTATTTCACCCCACCAGTGTAGACATAACTTTCTTATATTGTGAAATGAAAGAAGAAAATCAAAATTGAATTGTGTTTTTGAGAATAAACAAGAAAAATGCTCTTCATTGTTGCAGCAATGATTGTCTTCAGATCCCTTCTCTAAGATTTATACTTTTATTTATTTATTTATTTTCCCCTGCATAATTCCCCAGGTTTTCAGTTCAAAGTAAATTTTCAGGATTTTCTTTACCAAAACTGGCCCCTTTCCTCCTTCCCTCTCCTTCTCCCTCCCCCCGTCCTCTCGCACAGTGTAAAACATGGATAAAGCAGAACATTCTGTTTTTTTCACAATGGTTCATTTGTATTCTCTGAACCCAAGACTAAGGCAGGTTCTGGTGTCTAACTGTTTTATATCACCATTGAGGTAGCAGTGACATGCTGGCTGCTGATGAATAAATATATTTATCTGGCTTCTAAACCTGCATACACTGTTGAATAATGAGCAGATGTTAACAATTACTTTAAATGTCCTGGATATTTTGTAAAACTTTTATCAAACTTAGAGTGGTTTATTGATTTTGTCAGAACCATGCCTTGGGCACAAAACATATTGTCATTTGGGATTCAACATGGGCAAAATGGATGTCCATTAACATTTTAAACTCAGACACTATGGTCTTGCTTCTGGAATCTTCTGAACAATAGGTCTCTCTAATACGTCCTTACTCTTCCTGCATAAAACAAAGTACATCCATTGGCAAATTTTCTATCGCCTCACCTTTTAGGATATGGCACAAAAAAATTAGGACTGAGAGGTAATGAATATGAAATTTGAACACCAGCTCCATGCATTTCACGTAAACATTACAACCCAGCTCGGTGAAAACGACCCATGTTTGTTTTTAAAATAAATGAACAAAAATCTATATTCCCATGTCTCTGGAGTTATGTTTTGCTTTTTTGTTCCTTTTTGTAACATCTAGCCATTTGAGTGGAATGATACAGAAAGTCACTTTGGATTCAAATATAAAATAGGGCCATCCATCATGTTAACAATTTAATTACCTGAGTATATATTTTTCTAGCAAAAAACCCCATTATTTGTTGTGTATCTTATTACTGAGCCATTGCCCCGGGACAGCTTGGCTGTCATGGATCAGGCCTCGTGGTAAGAAATGGTGAGATAGGGAGCAGATAAGCCGAGCTGTCCTCTGCTGCCCTGCCAGGCCCGCTCGCAGCCCGTGTTTGCTTGAGGCCTCACCTGTGAGAGTCCCTGTAAGCTTTGCTGCGACGGTGAAATGGTGACTTGTAAAGGCAGCCACGCGTGACAGAGAGACTAAGGGGTGAATGAAATAGAAATGTGATATTTTCTATCTTCCGAGGGCCCAGGAAATAGGACCCCTGCTGCTGAGCTGGGGCTTGGCATTCGCTATCACACTGAGCGCAAGGGCAGTGGTCAGATTGACTGTTCAGGACTCAAGAAAGAGGCCAAGCACACAAGGCCCGAGGTTGCTCTGATTGTTTAAGCATCTGCCTTCCCAGTGATTGCAGATTAAGGAATAACTTCATCACTGAGGAAATGAGGAGATTAGACTGAGGGAAGTAAAGCGGAAAAGGACAGCTTCTGGGCCTTCTCAGGGCACCCCCCGGCTCTCACCAGGTGGTGGGCACGTCTGTGATGCCAGCCTGTTGTTGGCTCTTTTCTTAATCCCATGCCCTGTTACAAATAAGCAGATAAATTGGTAATGTGGCAACAATCCTATCTGCTTAGGGGTTTGATGGGCATAAGGTGGCAAGGACATTTTTTTCCTGCTTTTACAGGTTTATGCAACGTGGTGGTTGGCAGTTTGATTTTGGTCTGCTCCCTTGCAGCAAGCATTGTCAACTGAGGAAGACAGAAAACAAAGACCAGACTTCAACCAACCATTTGTACACGCTGCCTGATTCCTGGCTGGATAATGTTACAAGAGAGGAAGGTGTTATTCTTATTAAGGCTCTGAATTGAGGATAATTCTTGCATTTCAGAGCAGAGGCCTGGTAAATGATAGAGACAGTAAGGCTTGGTGGAAAACTCTGGGTATGAATTTTCCAGGTAGCAGGGGGCAAGCTGCCTAGTAGAAAAACCTTTGCTTCTGAACCTTGACCAGGTGGCCCTATTGGGTCTCTCTCTCTCTCTTTCTCTCTCTCTCTCTCTCCCTCTCTCTTTTAATTTCAGGACACATAATTCTAGAAATAGGCTCACTCCAGTTCTTGCCTGAAGAAGAGCCGCTGATCATTTTATGGTTAAACAAATGCATGGAAGTTTCTTCCAAGCAGATTTCAGTGGAGATGATTCAGCCAACGATGACAAGGAGAGGGTCGTTTGTCTTATGAGTTCCTTGATAACTTTACAAATGCGTCTGATTTTCACAGCCAACGCATGTTTTCATAAATGGAAACAAATAAAACAGTAGGCAAGGGCTTTCTCAAAAGGCTTGCCAAGTACATTAAACACACAAAAGTACATTCACGGTGAAAGTTGGTTGAAAACAGCTGTTTTAAAGGATTTTGGGTGGATGCAGTTAACAGCGTCATCATTATAAGGCCTGAAGCGAACGTGTTACTGATTATACCCCATTAAGAAGTTGGAATGTGTTCCCACAGCACATGCTGTTTGAAAATAACAACCAACTCCAAAACACTCAGCTAAGACTTTCTGAGGGGTTGTGCAGCCTATCTATAAAGATAAAATTCTCAGGAAAATGAAAGTACATCTTATCTTAACCAATCAGAGTATTTTTAACAGTATCGTCTGAGTGGAGTTTTCCTTAAAGTCTCTCACCTTTTCCCCAAACCTTCCCTGCCTTCGCCAGTCGTACACTCTGCTGAAGTTGTGCAAGAAACCAGATATGAGGAAGTTTAGGGCTTCACTTGGCTATAGCATGCAAATCTAGCTGGCCAGTTTGTTTGGCTGTAAAACGTGATGCAGTTCTAGGTCAGCCCCTCATGGAATGTGTTTGCCCTGGGAGGAGAGAGCGCCCTTCAGGGTGGGTGGGAAAGCTGTGGTGGGGTCTGTGGGATATGGAAAATTTAATAAGGACCATGGGATTACTGCTCCGAGAAGTAATATTCATGTGTTGAAAAGGCACTGTCAGAACGCCACGGAAGCAGGGCTGCCGCATGTCTGCAGCTCGGCTGTTATTGTTCGGCCTGTGTCTGCACTGCCCATTCACCGTGGCACTGAAGGGGTTCCACAGCCACTTTTTATAATGGCCCTGAAGCCTCCCCAGGGCCCTTGGGGTTAGTTGGGAAGGAATTTAAGTCCCATACTTGGTAAGGAAAGAAAAAAAGGGCTTTTTCACCTTTCCACACATCTGAAAGAAGGGTCAGATTTCTCCTAGTTGATGAAAGAGTCACTGCTGGGGACTAACCTCCTTTCCCCACCCCCGCGGGGGCCGCTCTGGGGGTCGTGTTAGGAAGGGCAGCCTCTCCTCTCCTGCTTCCTGAGCAGGGAGGGGGAAGCACCCCGATGTCCAGGGAAGTAGGGGCGTCCTACAAGCAAGTGAAACAGACAATTGCAGCCATGCTAATATAAAAATATGATTATGTAATAAGAATTTTCTTATTATTTCACTTGTGTGAAGCATGAGTCCCATCAATGGGACTTTAATAAGCTCTATAAACTTTGTGAGCCCCTGTGTCCTTATTTTTAGAAAGACAAAACTAAGACCTACCATATATAATTTTTGTGAGCAGCACATACTAAGCATATATACAGATATGTATAGGTACAGATTTGTATATACATATACATGTCCAAGCACGTATATGTATATATGTGTGTGTGTTTTGTGTGCACATATACTTTGTAAAAATGGATGTCAGCAGTTTTCCTACAAGAATCCCTTGGGGATTTGGGGACCGTTTGAGATTTCAGATTGTGAGAGAGGTCTAATTGTTTGCTCATGAGGAGGAGAAGGGTTCCTGGGGAAATCCTCCCCCAGCCAACTGGGAACTTTGGAGACCCTCAGGGTTAAGCTGAGGCAAAAATAGATTTTTTAAGCTAGAGCACATCCCTGCTCAGAGTGAGCAGTGATCCTAATCTAAACACCTAGGATTCCCCAGGCTGCTCGAATGTGACCTAGGGATTCCTGAAAGGCTATTACACACCAGATCGTAATATCTGCAAGCATGGGGGTATCACAGTGCAGTTCCCTGTGTGGTAACTTCGGATTCTTTTTCCTTGATGGGACAGTCCTCAGAGGGCGGAAGGCTGTGTTCCAGCAGAGTCTTGATGGGGGCGTTCTGAACTCAACGGAGAAACCTGGTGGCAGAACCTGGCAAATGGTCTGTGCACCTGAAGGAACTGTTTCTGATGGGGACACACTTTACAAAGCGCCTTTTGTCCAGGCCGACAGTGAGTGGGGTGGGGGGGGGGAAGCGGGTGGAAATGGTGATAAGTTTATTATACCAAAACTTTGATGTAACAGATAAATATATTATTGATAACACTGCAACCATGACTCTTAGGAAATGTTTGTGATAACATGACACAAATATTAGTATTACCAACTATCAGTAGAAGTCGTTCGACACAAAGAAAATAGTTGATTGTGAATAAAGGGAATGGCTATTGGTGTAAGCTATGGGGCCGTGTAACTGTGTAACTATGTCTCTCGCCATTTCCCTTTTCAGTGAATTATGGGCAAGGTAAATAATTTTAAGGAATCTACATGGAAATGCATTTCAAAAACCATTTGTTTTTTTTATACTAAAATTAATTTCTTGTGCATTAAAAAAGAGAAGAGGGACTTCCCTGGTGGCTCAGTGGTTAAGAATCCGCCTGCCAATGCAGGGGACACAGGTTCGAGCCCTGGTCCGGGAAGATCCCACAAGCCGCAGAGCAATTAAGCCCGTGCGCCACAACTACTGAGCCTGCGCTCTAGAGACCGCAAGCCACAACTGCTGAGCCTGCGCACCTAGGGCCTTGCAGCAACAAGAGAAGCCACGGCAATGAGACACCCACGTGCCGCAACAGGAGAAAGGCGGCGCGCAGCAACGAAGACACAACGCAGCCATAAATAAATAAATAAATAAATAAATAAATAAATAAATAAATAAATATTTTAAAAAAGAGAAGGAACCCAGGAAATTGTACCCAGACATTTTGGAGGTGAGATTTATGATTAGATATTTCAGCTTGCCAAATGGAAGTGAGCTGGAGATGGGTTCTTTTACACAGGAACTGTATTCTGTTTTATTATTATTACTATTATTTTAATAATCAAGGTAATTTATTATTTTTTTCCTGACAAGCAAGCTATTTTTTCTCTTATTGTACAAATAATTCTTTTACATAATACATATACTCATTGTCTCCCCTCACCCCTCATTCTTCCCTTTTCCCCTCAATTCTACAATCATTTACTGAACATCTACTGTGCCCTAGGTGCAATTTAAGTTACTAGACATGCAAAGAGAAAGTAGATGGAGTTTCTGATTCTGAGCAACTCATATAATTTCTTTCGTTCAAATTCTGGAGGTGATGGAAGCAATCATCTCCTCTGGAAAACATTGTCCCCACGGAAAAAATTCTCTCTTAGAAATTACTCTAAAAGAGGGATCTCCCAACTGGGTGTTCATATGCCAGGGGCTATAAAAGATGATCTCTTAAAATCATCTTAATAAAAATATTAAGACCTGTTTTTATTTTACTGTCATATTTTAGATTTGGATTTATCAATATTATATTACTATTTATGTGTTAGTGCATTAGCCTAGGGAATAATATAAAAATAAATATATACACATATTGGGGATGCATGCTGAACAAATTTTATTCACAGGGAGTGTGATGATATACATTTGAGGACTACTTTCTAGGTTATAATCTTCATGAAGGCAGAGAGTCTCCTCATCTTTTTTGGCCCTTTACTGTGAGTGACAGTGTCTGGCACATTTGGACACAATAAATATTCAGCAAGAGAGTAAATAAATGAATGAGTAAACCAACAAATGGTTTATGTCCCTTTCCTTCAGAGCTGCTAAATAAAAGCTGCTTACTCTAATAAACGATTAACATGTGGCATATGTTTTTTAAAAGACTCATATGGAAATACTATCTTTTCCATATATTTGAGTCTAATTGTGGGTCTATACAGCACCATATTAGAGGGGAAATCTTCTGGAGGGAATAAAGACTTGTTCTCCCTCAAATCACACCTTATGGGCTACCGTGCATGCTGTTTACTTGCTTGGTCTTGAAAATAGCCTATCATGGAGCTAACACTTGAAGGAACTCAAAGAAGGTCATCTGGTTGACCATCAGTTCCTTTCTAGGCAGGACGATACGGACAAATAGGTTTGCACTCTAAACAATCTTTACATCCTCCCCCAGGAACCTATTTAAGTACTGGAATTTGGGTGTACTTTTAAATATAATGATTATTTGACCAGGAAAAAATATGGTAAAGATAAGCTCCTTAGGCTTGTTGAATGAGCATCGCTTAATAGGGTCATCGTTTTCCTCTTCTTTGTTTCAGTAGAGAGGACGAGGTAGGCTTCGTGACTTCATGGAAAGCTTGGAAGTATGGCAATGTAGTACAAAGGAAATAATACGCAAAAATTCCAGAACAACCCTGCTGGTTAACACTCTGATGTTTTCTCTGCAAATGTGTCCCTTTTACCATTTTTACATTTAGGGTTCAAAGAATTCTTTTTACAAACAAATAGAGCATATGATTTTGTTATGAGACAAGATGATCACAATGATAAAATGGCCTTACATCTACCTGGTATGTGCTTCAGAGCTCATGAAGCATTTTTACACTGGTTCTCACATCTAACTCTTACAGCCAATCACTACGTGTTTCCTAATTTTATGGAGGAAACAGTGGAAATTCCAAGAAGTAAGTGACAGAAGCAGGCCCCCCTCCCCACTCTTTCTAAGCCCAGGGATATTTCCTTTACATCAGTACTTCTGACTGTAATGTGAATGTGTTTCCCTCAGGCCTTGTTAAAATGCAGATTCTGACTTGGCGGTTCTGGGGTGAGACTGAGATTCTGCATTTCTAACAGGTTTCCACTTGATGCTGACGCTTTTATCCATAGTTCATACTTTGAGTAGCAAGATTCTGCGTCATAACTGGTTCCTATGTGATGTGGTTAAAGACAGGCTTGCTGAGGAGCTCGGTGTATAGTGCGTTTAGGATAATGAGAGCAAAAGTTTCGAAAATGGTTATCACTGCTTTTCAGCTGAGCCATCACAACAATCCCAGACTTTGGTTAACATCTGTTCCCTTCCCCGCAGCTTCCTCCACTGCCTTCAGTTTTTTCTGTCTAAAATGCAGTCTCATCATGCCATTCCTAGCCGTAAAGGCCCACACTGGTGCTCCATTTCCAATAGGCTGAATTGCATCTTTTGAACACTGCATGTGAGGGCCTTAAGTCTGCCCCTTTACCCTTTCACCCTGCTACAAGCCTACACCATGGCCACACTCCTCCCCATCCACATCTGCTTTATTCCATCCACCCCAAATACAACATGCTTGCTCTTTTCCTTTCATGGAATTTCATTTCTAAATCGGTTCTAGTTCTTCACACAATTATTTGTTTATAAACTTCTCTCATTAGGCTGAGAAAAGTTATAAACAACTATGTTTATAAACTTCTTACAAGGAATTTGTGGGGTATTAACTTGTGTGTTTGTGTGTATGTGTGTGTGTCTGATACTTGGCGTTCTTTACATAAGGAACATACAATAAATATTCGTGGAATGGATACACTAGATGCCTGATACAACCACAATCATGTTGGATTAATATGTGAGACTGGCGAACTGTTCTAAAACTTGAAAGAAAATGAATTGATTAGGTTCAGAGAGTTGTCTGGATTTTACAACAAATTGCTCAAGATAATCATTTTATGGTTAAGGAAATGCATGAAAACCACAGACATATCAGAGAAGTTTATTTAGCTGGTCTTGACCAATGAATAACATGTTTAGAGTAAGAGAGAAATATGGCTCTAGCTTTAGATTGTGCCTCATCCCATGGCATGTTCCAGAGACTTTTCTCCCCCGTCCTGCCAACTTTATTTCACTCAGAAGAGTTATAGTTTGGGCGACTTATGACCAATAATGATAGCTGGCCCATTTGTCTTTCTCCCCTCTGCCTCTCTGTCCTGTAATTTCTATCTGTGGGACAACTGTTCATTTCAAAGAGATCTCTGTGGAAGAACTTTAAAGGGTGGTGCTTTTAAAAATCTTGACCCTTTCATAACAACAATAAAACACTAGCCTTTGGTTTTGCAAGCAAAATAGCAGAGCATTTGTCTTTGGGGAAGCAATAGAAATGTCAATAATCAAAGGGGTAAGCTTGTTTTGTTAGAACAGCAGTACTGGTTAAGAAAAGAAACAAAACAACTAGTCACCAGGTGACCTTATTGTTAATTAAAATGTAGATTAATATTGAATAGGATTTATAAGATGTACTTAAATAAGTAGATATTAACTAGATAGCATTATCTTTGATTTTGGTATCACGAAACAAAACTATATGTGCATACAGTTATATTTTCACACCCACAGGCACGTATACATGGACATATACAAACATGTAAAATATCTTTAATTTCCTGGAATGAATTCTCAAGCATTTCTATTGCTGAGAATCCCCAAGGCTCCCTTTTTCTTCTTTTTCTCTCTTTTCTGCTCCCCCAAATTTCCCTTTTTGTGCTTCTACCACTATCACCCACTTACCCACTCTTCTCTCCCCTCATATGTATCACATATTTCCCACTCAACAACTATTTAACAGGCAACTTGCTCTGGTCTTCATATGCGCAGTAGGAGGAGGGAAGGGAGAGTGGTATTGGAAAAATTTACCCTGTAAATTCCAATGTTTCAGCCAGGCAACAAGACCCTGATTCTAAGTACAAGGCAAAGGCATGACTCAAACCACAAGAAAGATTGGGATTTGTGGTCAGGCCCTAGCCTGACTCTAGGTTGCTGAGGTCTTGGTATTACAGTGGTAGATGAGGTATAGGGAAGCAGAGCCCCTGACCAATTTGGAGGAAATGCTTAGAAATTCAAAGTAAAGACCAAGTTAGAAACACACGTGGGTGAACTAAACCAACCCTGAACGGATCACTCAATTTAATTTTTATCTAAAGTTCTGTCAAATAGTGAGGGTAGAGGGAGGGAGATGCGGGAGGGAGGAGATATGGGAACGTGTGTATATGTGTAGCTGATTCACTTTGTTATAAGCAGAAAATAACACACCACTGTGAAGCAATTATACTTCAATAAAGATGTTTAAAAAACAAAAAACAGTGAGGGTAAAGACTGTTCTACTTTTTCATTGAGAACCAACTCAGGTAAGTACACCTGAGCCTCCCAGGACAGGGGATCAGTGACCCTCTACTGGGAGGAGTTGGGAGTGGCCAGTAGTGCAACATAATTCATGGTTGGAATGTCCGTGTTTTCAAAGTGCTGAGTGTTTTCTAAGTGTCTTGACATCTCTGGAAAGACTTGAGAGTGAGTGAATCACTCGTCAGAGCCCTTACTGCTTCCTTTGGACCGCTCTGGCTGAGACTGCTCTAAATGCAGCTCCCTTTGACCACCCGGCTTCCCCCTTTTCTTATTTTGTTGTCTGTCATCCTAACATTTTGGTTATCAAAGAATTAGGGAATTAATATGAATAATCTCGCAGTTGTATGGATGAATCTAATGAAACTTTACATCCAACCTTTGGAAACAACGTCCATAGAGTAATGTTTCTGAGATTATACAAACGCTTTTATTTTCTGTGTTGACTTTTATGTTACCACTCTCAAAATAAATTTGGAAGCCCGCTAAGTATTTACTGCATTAATTTGGCACACTGTGGTTTAAAATTTACCTTCAAGCACTAGAAATAAATTGGTCCTCAGTTGTAGGCATTTAGGATTGGATCTGGATTTGCAGAACTGAACTTGTCTAAAATGTAGACTGACCAAATGACCAGAGATTTTGGCAAAGTCAGGAGTTGCCTTGGAGTGAGCACAAAACTGTGATGGCAGCCTTGGGAATGTCAGGAGGCTTAAGGCTAATACAGCCCTTTAAAGAGAGAGCAAGAAATAATGGAACATTTGCTTACATATTTGTACAGAGCCTGGTGGAAAATATAAATATAATGTACAAATGAGATCCCCAGACATCATATTTGTAAAAATGTGCCATCATTCATTCAACAAATGCTTCTTGAGAGTTTGCTTCGTTCCAGGAACTGTGGTTGGTGCTGTGTTTATAAGTGTAGCATCTACGATGCTTCTTCACTAAAAGAATCTTGAGTTTGTCCACTCAGAAATACTTTGAACCAGGAGAATAATTAAGATTTCTTCAGGGTTAGGAAAGGAAACTCTGAGACTGCCATGATTAATGGAATGGATCTCAGTTTTGCTGGAGCAGATTGCATAGCAGCACCTCTTTGGGAGAAACCCTGGTTGGAAGTCAAGAAGAACGGATTGTGGTGTGAGTTCCCTTGTTACTGTCTTATTTAGTAGTTGGAGCAGAGTTCACGTCTGGAACCCCTCTGAGAATTAGCCATCGTGGAGAACAGAGAACCAAGAGGAAAGAGAAGTGATATATATTGAAAGGCTTAATCTGAGCTCTTGCCTGTCTTCAAAGGAAGCTTCATTTGTAAAGGACATGCATGATCCTGAAGAAAGGACCCCCATTAGGCACTGCAGGATTCATGAAAGACTTTATGTCCAAAGCCTCTGGTACAGGGGGGTTAAGGGACTTGCTCTGTGCCCAATTGGGAGGCACGACGGAGCGGGACTAAAATTCACCTCTTGGATCCTTTGCTCAGTAGAGCACAATTCCTTTCTTTTACTATAAATTAAGATTTATCTGACAAGATCCTTCCACATGGGAAACAGAAGAATTAGAACCTGACAGAGCAGGGTTCACGCTCACTCGATTTTGTTGGCTTCTTCTCTCTTATTCACTTCTTTGTTTTGGGGGAGGGGTGATGTTTGAGTTCTCTGAGTGCTTATAGAGTCAAGGACAAAATGAACTATCCTTGAAAGCTACTAAGGGTGAGGACCAGAGAAACACCACTGAGGCAGATCAAACACACAAATCCACATCCTCTCCTACTCTATTGTGTTTGAAAAGTATCCTCATGATGTAAAAGAGCAGAGGAAGCCTCAGGCAGTGAAAGGAATCTCGAAACTCCTAGAAAATATGTGGTGTGTGTGTGTGTGTGTGTGTGTGCGTGTGTGTGTGTGTTTACCATAAATTGGCTCATACTGTATCTTTTTTTTTAATTAATTAATTAATTTATTTATTTTTATGGCTGTGTTGGGTCTTCGTTTCTGTGCGAGGGCTTTCTCTAGTTGTGGCAAGCGGGGGCCACCCTTCATCGCGGTGCGCGGGCCTCTCTCTGTCGCGGCCTCTCTTGTTGTGGAGCACAGGCTCCAGACGCGCAGGCTCAGTAGTTGTGGCTCACGGGCCTAGTTGCTCCGCGGCATGTGGGATCCTCCCAGACCAGGGCTTGAACCCGTGTCTCCTGCATTGGCAGGCAGATTCTCAACCACTACGCCACCAGGGAAGCCCCCATACTGTATCTTTATGCAGTGTTTGTTATAGTTTTGAAATTTTATTTTATTACAACTGTACTAATTAGGATTAGGTATACTTTAAAATATTTTCACTACAAACCAGTTTAATCTGTAGCTCACACTGGATATGTAGTTTCTGGAGCCTTAGATCTGTACAGCTGTTTTAACCATGTGACCATCCACACGTGCAAGCATGTGGGCACACACATTATCAAATGGGAGCAGTAAAAAAGAAAAAAAGGAAAAGAGTGAAGTCAAATAGTGTATTTTAAATTGGTATTTGTGTTTCATTGGAAAACTAAGATATTTACCAGGATATCAATGTTCCAACACAGAGAATGACCTTGGGACGTTATCAAGCCCTCCTGCTCACAAGATACGGAATACTTTAAATATTCCAGGCATGAGATTTTCCAAAAACAGACCCAGTGACAATACCTGGATAACCATTTCAATCTTGAGCAGATTTCGATAATAAAGACTGCTTTGAACATTTCACCCCATGAAGAAAGAAAATGCCTACTTTCTCTATTCATTCATTTAAGAATGACACTTTCTATAGCAATCTGTTTTGAGGTCAGATCAGAGGGTGCCAGGTAGTTTTGACTTCTTGTTTTATTTAAAGTCCTTGCCTTAATGTCACTATTCTGGGCCATCCACACCATTCTGGCAGGTCGTAGGATGAACATTTCTCTGTACAAGGTCATGCTTTGGATACCCCAGAGGATACTGGCACATGCACACGCGCACACACACTCACACACACACAAACTTACATCTGTACCTTTCCAGTATAAAGGAAGGACTTCATTGTGAACTCTCCCTGAAACCTGGCTACTTAGCCCAAGTATTGCCCTGCCTGTTTTCTAATTTTTTTTCCTAAATAAAGATTGAGCCAAAGCAAGAATAAAAGTTTTTTTTATGGTTTCAATATGCTACTTCCTATTGTGCACTTTGTGGAGTCATGGCTTTTTATTTCAGCTTATATTGTATATCAATGCTCACTTTAAAGTCCATTATGAGCTCTGGAATCTGACCTGTCCAATAGCACTTTCTGCAGTGATGAAAATGTTCTATAATCTGTGCCGTCCAATATGGTAGCCACTAGTCCTATGTAGGTATTGAGCACTTGAATGTGTCTAGTGCAGATGAGAAACTAAAATTATTCTTTACTGAAGTATAGTTGATTTACAATATTGTGTTAGTAGTAAGTTTTAAATTGTACTCATTTTAATAATTTTCAGTATAAATAGTCACATAAGGTAAGTGACTACCGTATTTGACAGTATAGCCATAGATCATTTTGTCACATTCATATAGATCTAGAGAAACTTCAACATTTATATTGTAGCCTTTTCATGTGAAAAAGCTACTCCTTTGGCTCTGTTTAACATTATTTAATTTGCCTCTAGGATTTGGATTCTAATCTTGTCCTCCAGGGTTTATCTTGCTCTAACCTTTCGATTTTTCTCTGCTCAATCCCCATACTACCCTCAGCTAGTAGCTGTTTTTTTGAAAACTTACATTTGGAAAAGGATGTAATGCTATGAAATAGGAAAATATGCTTAGTTCATGAAGTATATAAGTTTACAGAATGGCTTTCTTAGATTTCTAGTTCTTACGATCAAATTTACTTGAATTTAAACAAATAATGTTTCTCGAACATGTATCTTTCCTTTCTTGAAAATCAGACAGATTTTAAAATGAGCACTAATCCTCACCCAGCATTAAGGAACTTTGGAGAGGTGTGACTCATTCCTTCCTGCCCGTCCAGATTTAGAATGGGCTGACTTTAGTAGCCTCCACACAGCCATGACTTAGCACATCAGGGACAAAGCTCATCTTCCTCCCCGGGTTTCCAAGAACTAAACTGCCAGTAAGTAGGAACTTCCTGCTGCCCTTGCAGGGCTTAGGATGAGCAGTAATTCTCCAGAAGTGGGTAGAATGTTGAAGCAGTAAACATGCAGATTGCGTGCTGTCCCCACCCTGTACTTCACACATGCCGCCTGAGACAATAGTCCTATAGAGAAACTGCAGGCTTCCCAAGTACTACTCACAAGCTTCTTCTCTTTACTTAGAGACCAACCAGGATCCACAGAAGACATAACTGATACCGCCTAGATAATTATTGACTAGTTTTAGTATTAATGATGGGGGCTGCATTCATTTTCTCTTCCTGGTTGTGTTTCATCGATGTAGTTTGCTTATTTCTATGTAGAAGCATGATGGTTTTCACTCCTTGCGATGAGAGCTTCAGCGACCCAGACAAAGGTAATTTGCTCGAGTGCCCCTACCTCATACAGGGCTTTAACATTTCGAAACATTCCCTTTCAAATTCATCTTTGTGATTTTTGAATGTGCAGGTGGGGTCAGGTGGACAAAATCGTATAGTATGTTTTGTATACCTTTGCTTTTTGACAGATGCTGTGAATTGTGAAGATGCCTTATTTGTGACAAAGGGGTGCTATGGAGATGCATCTTTATAAATATCTAAATGTTCACATAAAACAGCACGTGGGCAGCTGAAAAACAACTAACTCCACCTTGTTTGTGTGGAAGCAATTTTCCTCTTCTGTAGCTGTCTACCTCTGTTCATATGCCTGTGTCTTGGGGAGATAGATGCTTCCAGCAGAAGTTAATGGGGTAAGATATCTCTCTTCGTCCAGCTTGCTCCCCTCTGCCCCATCTCGTGCTCTTCCCCATCCTCTCTGCCTCCCCTCCTCCCTGCCTTCAGCAGATGTGAGGGAGGTAGAGTTGACCTCCTGCACGCGGTGCCCACACCATGACCCTTTTCTCTCTGTTGGAAAAGTGTGAGGCGTGGGATGTGGGGAATTACATTGCCAGACAAAGAGGAGATGCTCAAAAGTGTATGTTGAAGTCAGTGTGCGGCCACTGACTTTCAAAGGTCAGGGAGGGCTAACCAGGTGTGTAAATGATTTGTGTTCCCTTTGTTAGCACTCTTACTGTGAAGTCGCCATCCACCTCCAGCTTGGGAGATGGTCTCCTTCGTGTCCACATATAATTTAAAACTTATACCAGGACCTTATCAGAATATATCTTAGCGATTATCTTGATACATAATATTTTATCCTCATTTACTGTTATGTTTCTTTAATCATAAAGTATGATATTTTCTCTCTCTATAACCAGGTTCCTTCTGTCCCTATTTCTCTCACCACAAAATATTTTGGGGCAGTGGAGAGAAAGCTAGACTGCGTTTCTGTCACTAACTAGTTGGGCGGTGCTTTGAAAGGGCTGTGCTAAGTAATCACTGTGGTTTCTTTACCTCCAAGACTCTGCAGTTCTATTCCTTCCAGAGCCTAAGAGACACCCCGATTCCCATCTCAGCCACTTCTTCTCTGTCTCTCATGAATCATGTGAGACCCCCAGCAGTCCCTGGGTCCTACTGTGGGAGCTAATGCACTTTCATAAGCCTCAGTAGGGACTCTCTTTGCATTTAGCAATGTGAATTCATACCGCCAAAGGGTTAATCTTCCGAGACTAAATGCAGATTGGGTAGAATAAGAGAAGATCAATGGTTGTACCTGGCCATGAGTGGGGTGTTCAATCATGCAGGTTTCTAGCCAGATTTTTAGAAATCTGCATCACAGAAGTCACCTGGGTGTCACACCCCGAGGAACTCTGGGTTAATGTGTGGTGAACAGAAATATCAAGTTTATGCCCATAGGGTAGTGTTCATTGGCATGAGCTTAAGCACAGAAAAAAATGGCCTTGATAGTGTTAATTTTTTTATGGGCAGTTGCACCTTGGCTGGTCTTGGAATGTTATCAGCACTGTTGCAGAACTAAAAATGTTACCCTGAGATGTTTTAAAAGGGCACTAAATATCTGGTTTTAAAACACAGACGTTAAAAGCAGTATAAACTTGGAAAGTCTTTTTTGGTTGTTGTTGTTTTAATTTTGGAGTGTTAAAGCTGCCTTTTCTTTCCCTTTCTCAATAAGCAGTTGTTTGGCTCGGTAAGCTAAATGATTCTTTGATGATATGACATTGAGATGCTTCTGCTTTGACAAAAAGATGTCTGGTAATGAGACCCTGCCCCCTTACCAGGACACTTTGGCTTCACAGGCCGTGCTCAGAGCTGGGGCTGCACACTCCCTGTGTGCTGTGCCAAGGACAGTCCTTTGATGTAGAGGGAGTGGCTCTCAAGGAGGATGGACATCATTTCAGACCGCAACCGCTTGAGTTCAGCGCATGCTCAGAAAGCCAACTGCCATAACAGGGGCACCTGTCCCTGGGGATAGCTGTCCTCTGGGATTGACTCTCACTGGAGAAATGAGACTAGTCCCTACTACTGTCCGCAGAGAGAGGGGTCTCAGGACAGGGGCGGTGGTACCTCACACATAAATGCGGCCAAGGAAACCTCAACTTCTTGTCCTCACTTTTAAAACATAAAAGCAGTATTATAAAAAAATTGAAAAATTGAAAACAACTTTACTCTCTTATGTTTGGCTTGACTCCGCCTGATTAACTTTCTTACCGTTTCAACTTTTTCTTGCTTAATATTTTATCCTAAATATGGGCCTGTGTTTTCCCATTAACTTTATAATTATTATTGCAATTATAGGTGTTAGTCTATCTGTGTACAATAGTTTAGTTACTTTCACCCCTATTATTAGTCTCTTGCATGATTTATAATTTTATACCACGAAATGTAACACTACAAGTAAACTAACAAATGTAACTTTTACCTGTCATTGATATGCATTTAGGACAATTTCCAACAATAGAATTATAAAGACAAAAAGTATAAACATCAATTGTTTTGTACATAGTATACGTATTTTATGTATCTGTATCTATTTCTTTCCCTGCTTTTTTACAGGGTTCTAACAGTTTTCAAAGCCTCTAGCATACGAGTGTACTTACTTGCACTGAATTTAATATTTAAAGTATATTTTAATATATAAAATTTAAAATTATAATTAGATATACAAATTGTATAAATTGTATATATATACATATCTCTCTATATATATATATATACAGATATAATATGGAATACTAAAATTTCTTTGTTATGAACTTCAATTATCTTGAAGATGAGTAATTTGTTCATGTACTTAGGATTTGTTTTTCTCTTATTTGAATATCTATTCCTGTTCTCTCTCTATTCTAGTTTTTATAAATTTGACTTAGCAAGTTAGCTAGATGCCAACCCTTTGGTATAATCCATCTTTTAAAACTTTATCGTTTATTATCTGGATTCTGATGCTAGACGCTAGGCTAGTACATTGTTCCTTTCTGATTGGGGGTCAGTGAGTTTGTAAATATTTTGTATTATCCATTTTTATTGTGTGTGCTTGAACGTACACAGTGAAATAATTCCTTTTTAAATGACCATTAGGAAAATGCCCACAACACCTATGCTTTGGGCCAAGTGAGTGTGAATAAAAATTAGATAAATATTTTGAAAACTTAAATATATAAAAATTTATATATATGATATATATATATATAAATTATACATATATACATATGAATATGAAGGCAAGATTTAGACAACACTATTTCTGAGTCCACTTAATGGCAAGCTGTGCCATAATGAAGCCTACTCTCTTTTTAAAGTCCAAGTAAAACTGAAGACACCAAAGGTTTAACGTAACTAAAAAGAGCACCGAAGAACTAGCATAATTAGCTTTAGGTGTCACAGAAGTCTTACACAAGTTGAGGAGCTACTCAAGGCGTACTTGAACGCCAGAGGTAAATGATACCTTCATTTTCCTGGCATCAAGTGAGGCTGGGCTTAGAAGCCCTGTTACAGAGAGCGGGACCAGCAGGGTGCCGAAAGGTTAGGAAACCTGTTCTCATTTGGCAGGAGATTACCTGGAATCCAGTTGTGTTTTCTGCCATGGTTAACCTGTAAAGCATGGTGATAGTTCTCATTTTTCAGTCACACCATGAGTGTGTTTTGAGTTCATCATAACTAAGCTTAATGCATTCGAACTAGAGCATTTTGTCCACGCCATATTCCAAATTTGTTAGCAAGGAGATTTTTTAATAGGTGACTTCTATCACAACGAATCAATCAGCTGATATTTTTTCTTTTTCAAGCTGGATGCAAAGATGTAAGATAGAGAAATCAGAAATCTTTTTCAGAGAGTTAGAAACTTGGCCCTGGGATGCCAACCCTCATTTAATCATTAACTTAACCTGCTACCTAAGGTAGATACAACATTCAACAAACTCTCCAAGCCTAAGCATATTAATCTTGGAAAACGAGGGCAGCCATATAATGGCAGCCTGACCACCAAGGAGCAGCGTTAGAACATGCAAGTAAGCGCATGGAAAATGGGCTTTGGTGTACTGAGAGTAACCCCACTCACAGTATTATGATATAGTAATTTTATATATTATATATCTACATTACAGTAATGTATATAGTAATAATGCAAAGTATTATTCCAAAACTGAATATGAGGTGCTTATTCCCTTTATTCCTTAAAGAACTCCTTGACAATTCAGCACCTTGGTCTAACAATTCCAGACTTGACTTGCTGCTGTTTACTAATTAAATCCACTCAGTAATTAGAGAGAACTCGTGTGTCTCCCCTGTCCCCATCCCCCTCCCTGCCTGAACTTCTTAAACAAGCATTGGGTGTGTGGTAAATGGTGCGTTTTAATAAATGTTTTGTAAAGGCCAATTATTCAGTCAATATTGAATCCTGTGATAGGAAATACAGCTGCGTAGCTACAGGGAAGATGTCTACATACTGTTGGCATCTGTTTGCTAGGTAATGTTCTTAAACGGCCTGGCCTTCCTCCAAACTTTGATTATTCATAAATCTGTTGAGTGTGGTAAATTGCACTATTAGCGTTTAATCTTTTATTGAAGCAAACTCAGGAGACTGAAATCTATTTGCTTTAGCAAGCTTGTTCACTGATAAATATATGATTTAAAATTTTCCTTTTGTGAATTCCTCAGTGCAAGAAAAACACAGCTGGGCACGGCACAAATCATATTTATCTTTTCATTAACTAAAGTACAAGAAGATAGTATCATTGGAGGCTTATAAGGAGGGATTGCTAAAGAACAGTCCTCCTCCTGTTTGCACACCCACTTGAGAAAAGCTTTCCAAACAAGTATTTGAGATACTTGTGAGAAAAGCTGGTTGAATCGTCAAAAGAAGACCAAGGGAATGTATATAAGGTAGTTGGATTTCAGATAACATTTTTCCCCTGAGTGTTCAGATTGGTTAAATATTAGAGGAAGGGAGATAATGACACTGTTTGCCACCATAAACTTAGACATATATCTTTTTTCACAAGGTTGGTATGAAAGGCATATCAAAGATTTTCCATCCCAGATGCTTTAGTTTCAGTGTGGTAAAGGGCACTGTAGGTAGAGAAAGATTGCTTGGCTCTGCCAGACGGGGACATAGAAACTTTATACAGACTTAATAATGGATATGATTTTTTGCTTCTTGTGAAGAAAACAATAAACTAATTGGCTGTCATTGTGGGATTTTTAAATACACATATTTAAAATTTTTCAGCATTATTCCCTCTGCTAGCAGGAAGGTTATGAAAAATTCTGTGAGATTTTTGAGGGTGCTTATTTGCAATGTGCGCTAAACCAGGCCATTAGGGGAAATCTTCCTGAATGGAATAAGTGACTTCTGGCTTACATGTGTTAACAATAAATTCTTCAGTTGGGAGAGTAAGATGAAATTACAAGAGTCTTCCCCAATTTTCCCTGCATCTCTGGATCACGAGGAATGAC
The DNA here is from genome assembly GCF_965194825.1 of Balaenoptera physalus. Lineage (NCBI taxonomy): Eukaryota > Metazoa > Chordata > Mammalia > Artiodactyla > Balaenopteridae > Balaenoptera > Balaenoptera physalus. The sequence continues at coordinate 49,432,366 of NC_138891.1, read as the reverse complement.
ACTGTGTTTCTCTAGTACCTCCAACCCGTGGCAAAATGGCATATACACAGTAGGTGGCTAATAACTACAGATTGTGTACTCCTGCAGAACTGTTGGACTCTGCAAAAATGGACTATGCTATAGATGTGTTCTTCCGTCACCTTCCTGCCACACCCCAGGAGCACTCAAGAAGAAGTAGGGGGACTAAAGAAGGGAGGCTCCTTTCCAGCCAAGGGCAGCAGAGCTCCAACCACCTTGAGCTCCACCCTGACCCAGGGCTCCCCCCAGATAGGCTAATGCTCCATCGTAAGAGTGGAACAGCCTGGGCCGGGGTTAATCTCTTCCCTACTGCCCACCCTCCAAGGCTCATAAGTCCCTTTCCTAAATAGAGCTAAAAGAAGGCAAAGGCAACTCCATCTTGCCTCAGTTTATCTATCCTAGTCAGAGTCTCCGAGAGGCCAAAATATTTTCTGTTAGTGATGGCATTTATTAAAACATTAGCTTACTTTAATTAAAACTTGTTTAAACTGTCATCTGCTGGTCTGTGGATTCTAGGGTTTGTAAACTACTTGTCCTTCTTATTCTTCTTTTATTTTAAAATTCACCAACCCAATATTAAGTTTTTTCTTTTTCACATGGACGTTTAAGGATGGTATTGGAAAAGTAAAGATGGGTAGTTAAAAATCACAACTAGTAAAATGAAAGGTGTTTTCTTAATATCATTCAGCCCAACTCAATATAAAGAGAAGAGAACTGAGGTCATGAGATGTAAAGAGAGTTTTTCAAAGGCCACATGGTTCATGGAAGGGCAAGGACTAGAAACCAGGCCTCGAGCCAATACTTTGTCAACTTCCTTGTTTTTATCTGTATGAGTAACAGAAACTCCAAAATAGTGGCTTAAAATTTAAAAGAAGTATGAAGGCTGGCGGCCAGTCATGGGTACGGCAGTTCTATGTTGTCATTAGGAACCCCGATCCTTATAGCTTCCTGCTGTACTGTTATTAGGTGTGACCGCCACCCGCACGTTCTCAAGATGGTTGCAAAGTGCCAGCCATCTTGTGCACATTCTAAGCAAGAAAAATGTTAAGAACAACAAGGAAGAATGGTGCATGCCAGTAAGTCAGTTCCCCTTGAAGGGCATTTCTGGAAGCCCCTACCCAGTGATAACTGTATATCTAATTGACCAGAACCAGTGCAGCTGCAAGGCAAGCTGGGAAATATATTCCTTCCTTCCTTCCTCCCTCCTTCTCTCCCTCCCTCCTCCTTTCCTGCCTGCCTCTCTCTCTCTCCCCCACCTTCTTTCATGCCTTAAATAATATTGGATCTATTATTAGTAAGGTCAAAAAGAAGAATTGATATTGGGCAGGCAACTTTTTGTCTCTACACCCCTATGTTTCGTATTTAGCAATTACTTTAGGGTTTGGAAGCATAATATTTTACAATATTTTTTCTTTAATGGTATTTCTTCAAATTGCCAGTATGAAAACACCAAGTATAATATGGAATCAGATATCGTTTTATGTGAATGAAACAATGGGAGGATAACTTAGGAACTATCATGTCTGAATTGTGTGTTGTCTTTCCCTGTTCAGTGAGACGTTGTTTCCATTGTTTCCATTGGCTTGAAAGTGAGCCTGGCAATGAATACCACGCTGACCTCACTGAGGCATGCTTCGTAGATAACTAATGAAGACCATTTAAATATTTAGAAGTAAATAGCAAATAGTTTGCTTACTTCACCCTACATATTTTATGGGTACATAATTTTCAAATGCCTGAAATTGCAACTCATATTAAGTAATTTAGGTTCATGACTAACAATGACAGAATCTCTCAGGCCCTACTGAGAGGAAGTAAACTTACTAATGCATAACTTTACCAGCAGATGCATTTGTGGGCAACACTGAGGAGAATTTATTTGCCAGTATCTTCACTGGTCATGAGATTTATGGTGCTGTCTGGCTATGAATTTGTCTCTAACTAAGGTTAGTTTCCTTTGTTAATTCCTTTTATTTATGTTGATTTTAATCTAAGATAATCATTTCGAGTAAGAAATAAAGTGAAAACCCTCCTGAATGTCAGACTGGCAGCTGTGTTCCTCGTAACTAGCACACTCTGTGTATAGTGTTTGTTCTTGGCAGGATACAGATTAGAGACTTCTGGAGACATCAAGGAGGTTTCGAGAAGCAATAATGCTGGGAGGCTCCCACACCCGGAAATCCATTAATGTCACTGTGTCCTCTTAGTGGAGAATGGCTTTACAGCCTGGCGCTCCTGACTCCTTAGCCACTGACTACCCCAGTGCCATAGTGAAGAGGAAGAATTGGAATGTGATCTGTCACCAGGTGTGCATGGGAAAATGTAGTCAATAATGGGGTAGAACCCAGCCTCTTCCATTAGACCTTTCGTAAAGTATTTGACTCCATATGCATTAACTTACCACTTTGTTCTCCTTCTGGTGTTCTCTGATGTCACACATCCCTTCACTCCAATCTCTAACCCGAAAAGAACCTAACAGCAAGGCTTGTGAGCCTGACTCTTCCAATGATTATCGCTGTGTCAAATTCCAAACTCACCATTTTGAAAATTGGACCTTTACAACGACAAGTTAGAGACAGTAATATTAGCATCTATAAAACATCAGAGCGCTTCTTAAGTGTACTTTGCCAGATAATTGTTGCACATTTTTGCTATCGAGCAAGAATATTGTGAATATATTGATTTTCAAATGACAGAGTGTCTTTGGAGCCCATCTCTGTCTGCACGCACGGCACGTCCGGCTGCCTGTCTGGATTCCATCATGCCAGCTGCCATATCTTATCAGTGCAGAGCCCTATGAAGAGTAGCCTATATATTAGCCACAACATGACCTGTGTGACCAGGATCAGCCCCGCCAATTACCCCACTGGTGGTGCAGTGATTTAGAATGAACAGCTCAAGGATGCCATTATTTTACCATATATCATAGCCCAGGATAAGGTTGACAAAAATCTTTCCCCAAAGATTGGGGTTTTATATATCAAGAATATTGGCAGCTGAGCTTTCTCTAACTTCTTTCTGTTTTGCTGCCGCTTAAGCAGATCCTAATTGGTAGAGATCCTGACAGGTCCAGCTCCTGACTAACATAACTACTCAGAGCAACAGTTAGTCCTGAGCATGTCCCCAGCCAGGCTCCTGGCAGGAGCCCATGGGAATAATCTCCTTCCTTTGGCAGCTGCCTGAGCGACAGTCTATGGAAAGGATGAGAGTGGGTCTCTGTTTAGCACTTTAGGTTTAAATACTTGTTCTTTACGTAGAAAGCTTCAAAAACTTGTGAAAAATAAATAAATTAAGCCAGTATAGTATGTGCTGATGTGGACATTGTATTTGAAGCAGAGATGCATCTCGTAGTGGAAGGGAATGAGATGGCTACAGGAGAAATGGCCCCTAATTATCTGTGTGTCTTAGGTAAGTTACTTAACTTCTTTGGATCTGCTTCCTTATCTACTTAGCAAGCATTTGGATTAGATGGCTTCTAAGACCCCTTCCCTTCTAACATTCTGTGGTTCCATTTGGAGTAGATAGTTTCAGAAATGCAATCATATTTGTACCTGACACTTCGCTGTTTTAAAATTTATTGGTTTTTAAAATTTATTGGTTTTTAAAAATTTATTGCACCATTATTTCCACAAAGTACCTGAGGCAGCTTGCAAGAAAAATACAGGTACCAAAAAACAAAAAACAAAAACAAAACCCAAGACTATTATCATAAGAGAAATACTGAAGAGTAAAAGAAGAAGGGGGAAGGCAGCATATTTAATAGCCAATTCTGGAAAGAACTATAAGAAAGTACTGACTCTTTATCTCTGAGCTTCCCAGCAACCAAAGCAAAAATTTATGGAACAGAAAATGGCACATGGTGGTGTTTATTTTCCCATGTTGCATGTTAGATTCAAATTTTCCCCAGGGATTTAGAAGTTAAGTATATCATGACATTGGGAAAAATCTACTTAGATTTCAGGTTTTAATTCTAGGGCTATCAATCCTGCACTTAGAATACCTAACATCTGAATCTATCCTGCATGGAAGTGTTCATATTCCTTTCAATCTGTTAATTAATACCATAGTTTATTTTCCTATCTCTACATTTACTTTAACTAGCGTCCTGGGCCAGAGTTGTTTTTTTCCACATGGAATAAAAAATAGTTTTTGTTTGTTATCTATCAATGTAGTATGAAATTTAACATATTAAAAAGAAGCAAAAATAATTTTGCTTAATAATAAATCTTTCATTAAGAGTGTAGGATTTATACTCATGTTCCCCTATTTCCCCGATTCCTTTATGCTAAATCAGGGAAAGGGACATTATTAAGCAAGCAACGGGTCCTTGTTTTTAGCTATTATAAGCAACCTTTTTTTTTTTTTTGGCTGGTTATGTTTTTTTAAATTTTTTTTATTTATTTATTTTTTCTTTTCCATAGTAATTTATTTGTTCCCTTTAAAGTACATTTATTTTTTTTAAACATCTTTATTGGAGTATAGTTGCTTTACAATGGTGTGTTAGTTTCTGCTGTATAACAAAGTGAATCAGCTATATGTATACATATATCCCCATATCTCTTCCCTCTTGCGTCTCCCTCCCACCCTCCCTATCCCACCCCTCTAGGTGGTCACAAAGCACAGAGCTGATCTCCCTGGTATGCGGCTGAGCTATTATAAGCAATCTTTACTAATCTTTGATAGTCTAACTTCCATTTACTTTAAGAAAGCAAACATAATTTTCTTTCCTATTTCAGCAGTGAAATTAATTGGAATCTAGAATTAACTTTCTCCTTTCTTTCAGCCATCCTATTTATGAGTAAAAGAATGTTTAAAAGTAGACTCTGTGTGTGTGTATGTGTTTGTGTGTGTGTGTGTGTGTGAAGTGCTCTGTATATGATCTAAAGAGAGATTTACACAAGGAGCACCTGCTCCTTCCATTTTCAGTGACAGGACTTAAATACCTTTTATCTTGAAGAAAAAGTAACAAATAGCTAATGTATACTCAGCTCATTGTTAAAGGGTGATTTATGAGTTTTCCTGTTTGGGATCAAAAGAAAAGACAGGAGAAAGTGTTTGGGAAAGAGGCAGCCGAACTGGGGCAAGGAGTGCCCATCCCCAGCCCTGCTCCAGCCACTGCAGAGGTGGTAGGTAACAGCCTGGTGCATCTTTAACATCACTCCTTGTCTCCTATGTAGGAGATGTGCCTCTTTGGGCAAAACCAAAACAAGTTCATTCTTTCTGTCACTGTATTAGTCACAATCATTAATGTCAGTTGCCTCAACAGACAAATCCCCCAATCTCATGGCTTAGCACAGCAACAGTAGATCTCTCGCTCCATCAGTGTTCAGTGCTGGTTGGTGGAGGTTTCTCCAGAAATGAGCTTGAGGACTCAGGTTTCTTTGTGATGCTACCATTGCAACACAAGGCTTGATAATTACCCTGGGAGAGGAAGAGAGCAATGGAGAAGAATCACCAACTCTAAAGTGCCTAGACTCAAGTGACTCATCACCTTTGTTTACCTCCCATTTGTCATACTCAGTCACATGGCTCTAGCTCAGTGCAAGAGAAGCTGGGAAACGAGGGGATTAAATAAGGAACTGATGTGATATGGGAACTGGAGACATCATTTCCTTGATATCTGAGAAACATGTTGTGAAACCTAAAATTGATTTCCATAATGAGTCAGAGAAGGCTTCCTGGAGGAAGCAGTTGAGCTGAGCTTTTCCATTTGAGTAGGAGTTTGGTCAAGAAGGGCACTTTAGGCACAAAGGCCTATTCTCCTGTTGTGATAGTCAAATACCAAAGTATGTGCCAGTATGCTGTGAAATAAAGGCATATTGTTATCAATAATGTGCTTTTGGTCAGCAGCAGTCTTCAGCCAGGAGTGGCAAAGACTTATTATTTTTAAAATTTAGGATGTTGCTATTAGAAGTTATAGTGGAAGCTCCTATAGAGCAGCATGTCTTTCTTCTGATCTCTCCACCAACTTTTCCAAGCACCTGGATCAGGGCCTGGTCCAATCTAGACATTCCATAATTATTTGATGAGCAAATAATGGAACTTGCAAAGGACTCAGCCCAGTGTGTCTATTTCCTTTTTCCTGGAAAAAAAGGAGAAGCTGACTGTGGCTGATCTACACAGAACTTTGAATGACTTACATCAATAAATTGACACACTGCACAATTAGTCAGTATACATAGTGCTCTTTATGCATGTAAAATCTGATATTGAATAAAAGCCAAAGAAATATAGTTTAGATCTTTTAGTAAAATAAATTTTTTGTCTTCTAGAATATCACTTTGGCTCTTATAACAATGTAAAATTATATTAATTTAACTTTTATTTAGGATCTACTATTTCAGACAGAGGCTGTTAATGTTTACACTGTTTATAAAGAAACAACTTGAGAGGAAAATTTATTATGCAAGTAGGATTCCAAAGAGAATGAACAAACTACTTAGGGAAAAAGTAGTCTATGATCATGGAATGTTTTTCATTGTTTCTTTCTCATATCCTTGGAATCATTAGAACCAACCGCTAGTCTATACACTGAATTCTGACACACATTAAGGGCCATCTTTTCATTAATGATTTGTTGAACATCTGTCCTAAGTATGACTAAGTAGTTTAAAATATTCAGTGACAAAATGCATTAACAAGTGACAACCAAACCTGTTTCTCCGCCTGCAAGGAAATTTAAGAATAACTATTTATCCTGTCTTGTTTCTCTCAGAAACTCCTGTATTGACCAACAAATAGAAAAATCTAGATTTTGTTTCAACATATATTATCATCCTTGACAAGTGTAGAAACTGAAAAGGAGGGAAAAATAAAGCTCAGTGTATAGCTATTTTAGCAGACTTTGATCATGTTGAATATGGGCAGTGAATAAAGACTGATAAACTCATAGAGTTCTTTGCCATGAAGGCTACTTTAGCGTGAAGCCAAAAAAATGAGAGGGGTAGGCCGACTTTTCACAGATTTAACCAAGAACAATGACACCATTTGCAACCACAGTACAGAGCCAAAAAAAATCATTGCCAGCATGCCAATGTATACTCCCTAGAGAATAACTGGAAAATGAGAAACGCCTGTCAGAGATTAAGTTCTATTTCTAATGGGAGCTCAGAGCAGACTGATGTCTTTTTAATGAAAATGAACATATCACAACAGATGAGTTTTATTTGTTAGTTTCAGTGTGAGCTCTTTAGAACTCTGGTCACTGGATATATGCTTTTTAAAAGGCAAATTTCACAATGTGATAAGCTTAGCCAATTTTGGAACCAATGTAAATGAAACATTTAGTGGACCGAATGTCAGGGAATCCAGCATTATCAAAAAATAAAGGAACACAAAGCTATTAATACCAACTGATAAAAAATTAGAGATTAATGACCATTTTCTCCATTTTATACATGCTTTCATCATAATAGGTAACATGTAAATAGTTACTTTGTGTCAGTCACTATTCTAAGCACTTTATAAGCATTAACTCATTAAACTCTCCTAAAAACCCATTTTACAGGGGACAACACTGAGGCACAAATAGATTAAATAACTTGATCAAGGTCACACAACTAGTGAGCTGTGAAGCTGAGATTTGAATCCACATAATCAGGCTCCCGAGACGGGGCACTTACCTCAGTACACTCCTCTGCTTTTAGTGAATATATTCTTCGTTGAATGCTTTTGGTCAATATTCCCTGGACTCAAGTAGGCCTTACACTGAAAAATAGAAGACATTTTGAGGAAAAGAAGAAAAAGCATGATCGCAACAGAACCAAAAAACCTAATCATAATATTAAATGCCGTTCTCAGGACTGATCTTTAAGCCAGACATATTGGATAACATAAATTTTCAGTCACTACCTTAAGATATGTGGGGGAAAAAAATTGAACCATGGAGAGTTGCAAAGTGGTAGCTATTAGGGCAGCCCAAATTGTTTCTCCAAGAGAAAGTAGCCAGCAGTTAAGAAAACAAAAACAAAAAATGTGTAGGACACTTTGCCCTATTGTCTTGGCTTCTGTCTTGGCTCCCTTGACCTGGTAAATATGACACAACTCATTAGGACAGACCTTGATAGAGGAAGCGTCGGCCATAGTAGCTCAATATTTCAACTTGAAGAATTTTATTCATTAATGGTAAAGTAGACAGTGACTGAGATTTGGGATTCCAAACCCCAGATACCACATTGTCAGTGTCCAGTGTGTGGCCTCAGTCTTATCTATAAAATAGGAATGCTAAAATGGTCGCTTTATTGGTTTTTTTTAAAGTGTTAAATGAGATTAAACATGTGGGTACATTATGAAGGCACTTTTTAACTGAAAACAGATAATAGTTGATATTATTAATCTTAAATACCTCCATGTGACTTGATAGGTTTTAGAATTCTTTAGGGCAGTGGAGGTGCTTAAATTCTTTGTGTAAAATTTTCATTTTGTGACTTTGAATGACATAGTCGTATTGATCACTCCCCATTCACAGAAAATTGGTATGGGTATACTCAGAGTTGCTAGACAAAATCCCTGAAGAAGTATCATCTAAAAGGTGAGCTAGTACAACCTAACCAAAACAACAACAACAAAAGAAAAAAAAAAAAAAAAAACCCCAAAAGCAATAACTACAGCAACAAACTCAGAAGCACAAATGTCGGAGAAAGGAGCCAAGAAGGATTTGGTGAAGGGGTTGGAGCAGGAGAGGTTAATCCTTGGTTTAATACGGCAATCAACTCAGCAGAATTCAGGAGAACAGCAATGGAGATACCAATGGATTTATCTTTTTTTAAATGAGCAACTGGAAATAATCTATGACTTAGGCAAGTTGCCTTACTTCCCTGGGCTTCAATTTCAAAGCCATGAGAAAAAGATGATTGTGAGTAAATAAACTCTAAAGTACCTCCTACCACTACACTCTGGTTTTTACGATCCTTCTATGATTCTACCTCAATGTATTTGTCATGAATTTCTAAAATCTACTTTTTCTTTTAATGCATTCATTACCTCTGTTTGCACATGGTAGTTGCCTTCTTGTGAAATAAGATATCAAGATAGGCATGTATCAAAATACAATATATATTTGACATCTCTAAAGAAAGTAGAAGCAATTAACCACATAATTCAGGCAGCTGTTCCACAGTTCACTGGTCTTACTTGATGGTGGAGAAGAAGCCAAAATATTATGTGATAGAAGGAAAAAAGGGAAGGAAGAAGAGAATAAACCAAGGTCTTTCTTTAGAGAAGTAATCATTTTCACCCTCCTTGGCTGAGTTGCCATGGTCCCCAAATCGGAAGAATTAGTATCGAAAAATTGCGCAAAAATTGGTCTACACAAAGTTTGGGGATTTTCTTCAATGAGGCCCTGAATAAAAACCTTAAGATTACATAGCTGACTAGCCTCAGTCTAACACTGCATAGAATAAACTGTTACTCCAACACAAATACAGAGTGGTAACAGGAGATTGATCAACTTTGGTAGAAAATTTCAGCTTTGATGCCAGAAATTCAAAATTATCCTGGCAGAGGAGAAGGATACACTTAATGTTTTCTGGAAGAAGCATGCAAATTACCTCATTCTTAAACATTCCCTGGAGGCCATTATTATTTTTTTATCCCATTCCCAAGCATTACTCACAAAGTGGTGGAAAGGGATGACCAATTTCTTAAAATGCTCTTGACAGTGTTTGGTGTTTATAATGTATATTGTAGCCTTAGCTGGAGGCCAGGTACATTTACACCAGGCTATTTATACTTCTCTAGCTTTGTTCTGTCCTTTCCTTTCCTTTCCTTTCCTTTCCTTTCCTTTCCTTTCCTTTCCTTTCCCTTTTTCCTTCCTCCCTCCCTCCCTCCCTCTTTCTTTCTTTCTTTCTTTCTCTCTTTCTTTCATCATGGATGTCGTTTTAATTCAGTTTTTTAAAACCAGCTCTAACATCTTATGAGTCACTCGTCTTACATCCATTATCACTGTGCTGGCCGTCTCCCTGGAAGGCTGCCATGAAGCAGTCTCTGCCCAGCTCCAGCTCTTCCTGCCCTAGGACTTATTTCAGGAGAATCAGCATCTTGGCATCTTGGAAGTTAGATGGCTGTAAGCCTGCTCTGATGGGACTGGGACCCTTGGAAATTACAGCTCCGTTTCCACATCTGTAAGATCCTGGAAATGAGGGTATGAGAAGGTAAGAGCAGGGAGCCTCGACGCTCTCTTCCATCTTTCCTGTCCTGTGGTTCAGAGCTTACCTTTCTGAATTTCCTTCTGCTGATGCCTGGGCATATCTGCTGGATCCAGCTTAAAACACTTTGATATCAACATCCAACAACTCCCCGAGTGGAAACATGTCTCCTCTTAGACTAGTTCCATCTTCTGCCAACTTGAAATCTGTGCTATTGAATCCATTTATTTTCCTCTTACATTCTCTCAGTAAATGTCATGTCCTGCATAGCACTTGATTCCTTAAAATCACTGTTAGAAATATTTGATCAAAGAGTAAAATCATATGTTGGTGCTGGAATGTGTATGCCACTGAATTACTTTTATATCAGGATAACTTATATATAACCTGGAATTTTAAGTTCAGTAGAACAGGCAATGCATTTGTTTGGAGGGCAGGACCATTAAAGTCAACTATTTTTTTTCTTGTTTGAATTGGATAAGATTGTACTATGTCCTTTACGTCACAGTAGCACCCTAGTGGTTATCATATTGCATTAGTTACATGAGTTTTCAGGGAACATTATACAGTATATACTGCCTCCAGTAAATACACCAGTCATGCTTATGGTTACATAGTCAGCGCCAGGAAATTTAGGATGACATTCCCTGCAGGTTAGTAATTCTACCCATTATTTATATTGGTTTGATTTGAAACTAGATGAGGCTAAGTATTTTTGAAGAGTTTTCTGACAGAATTCTAGAAAAACTAGAGAATGAATATTTAAAATGGGTTAAATATCTTTGGGTTTTCTTTTTGTTTGAGATCACCTAAATTTTTTCATAAAGTCAAATTATTGAGAAAGTCAGGAGAGGACTTACGCGGAACATAAGGTACAAACACATCTCATCCGTAAATTGAAGCCACTCAGAAATAACAGTCTGACTTGGGTGTGCACTTACAGCCTGCTCCAGGGAAACAAAATTATCCCAATTCTTAAAAAATGGAGAAAAAATTTAGTAATGAGGCTGTGACAGAGGAGTTGAAGCAGATGTGGAAATTGTGGGACATCATCTTGGCAGTTGAAGTAAGCTTACCAGCTGGATGTCTTCTGAAAGTGGGAATTTATCACGTTTAAGCCACAATACAGAAGTCAGGGCTTGAAAATGGTTGTCATAACAACAGAAGATTTTGATGCAAACACTAGACAGTTGTAATGAATTTGACCAATAAAGTCTGTGCCGCCATAGCAAATTAGGACTAGATTATTTTGAGCTTCTAAACTAACATCTTACTTCCAAGGAGATCAAACTATTTCACATCTTCTAGCCTATTTACCTCAAGAGGAAATAGAAAAATAAAGAGGCTGATCATCGAGGCTTCCCCTGAGCTACACCATTTTGTTTTGTTTAATAATCTACAACTACCTACGTCCCCCGTGAGAGGGTGCCTATACCTAGTGTCCAAAAGAGGCAATACAAGCACAGAGAAAAACCAGATTCTGCAAGTTTGTTTGTTTGTTTTGGCAGTTTAGGTATGGTATCTGACTAGGAAGGATTGCATGGGCTTCTAATGTATAAAAGGGATACTACTTAGTTCACAAGATTGGTGTGTTAAGTGAGATGTTGTGTTGGTTTTGTGTCCTGGGCACTTGGTGGATATCAGCCTTCCTTTCTCTTCCAACTTAAGCTGTTTGCTTCTCTGTCAATTATGAAAACCATTGCAAGCAATGTGAAGAATTAGTAGCTGTGTGACCATAGGCAAGTTATCTAAACATGAAGGAGATGGATTATCAGGGAAGTCAAATAGGTTTCAACTCTCATGCATCCTTTGCTTTGGTAGATCTCTGATCCTTTGGACAGTTTCAGAATCTGTGATCTGGCTCCATGTTCTGCTAACAGCAAAGCTAGCCACGGCATTGTGAGGAGAGAAGGACACTCGTGGGTCCTGGTTTTGCCATTGCTGGACTAGGTGAAGTTCAGGACTACACCTAGAGCTATCATTCTGCTCTCCTGTTTGCATCATTTATCAGCCTTCTCTGTCCACTTACAACTTTTTTCATTGCCCTAGAACATTCTAAGTCTTCTGGAATGTTTTCCAAAAGTTTTTTTTTTTTCTTTCCTCATTTTCCTTATGATACTCAATAGATATCTCAGTAGATATCTTTTTCCTTTTTCATACCTTATGTGAGGGTTTATCTGAAAGTAATATTATCATGTTTGTCAAGAACAGGAAAATTTGGGAAAGTAGCATTCAGTGTGATTTCTCAATATTAAAAATAAAATGAAATGCCCCAAAATCATTTTGTTTCTGAGGTAATGTGCTATTAAAGTGGTGAAGTCACTATTAGAATGTAAACTTCAAGAGGGCAAGAACTTTGGTCATGAAGAGTGTCCGAAACAAAGTAGGTGTTTACCAGCATTTGGTGAATGAGCAAATGAGTATCTGCTGAATTGGGTTAGGAGAGACTCTTGGAACATCTCTTGGCTTGAGAATCTCAGACAGTGACCTCACCACTCTAACAGCACATTGTCTCAGAACCAAAAAAGAAACCAAGTTGAATAATACTTTCCTGAGTTTTCGTGTTCTTGACAAACATGGTAATATTACTTTCAGACAAACTCTCATATAAGGTATGAAAAAGGAAAAAAGATATCTACTGAGATATCTATTGAGTGTCATAAGGAAAATGAGAATAGTGATTTTGGGCTAGAGTAAAAGCTGAAAGTTGGTTCCTAGGTTTAGAGGCCGAGTCCTCTGATGATGGGCTCCGGGGATTGCCTTCCTGGAAAGGTATTTGGGATATGCTAGATGACTCATCACACCCATGGACCTCAGCCTTTCTTTTGCTTCCCAATGACAGCTTCTGGTTGATTTCAGATGTTCACTCCAAGATTTTCACTTTCTCCTCCCTGAAACTTAGTGCTATAACAGAGTTGTAACTTAATGGCCATGGGAACTCAGAAGAGAGAATTTGAATTGATAAAAAAATGGCATCACACAATAGTTATGAGGAATAACTTATATATATGATTTTGACAAGAAATTATTAAATATATTATAGGAATTACAGTGTCATTATTCTTTGGATCATCACAATATAACTCATCACTTATGCTATCGGATTCAATTCAACTTAATCTGATAAGAATGTATTGGGTGCCTGCCATGAGCCTAGCTGTGTAAAATATGGCTGGGCTACAAAGTATAAAATGTGATGAGGGTAGGCTGTCTGATTGCTTCTTTGTTAGGGTTGCTTCTCTAAGTACGTTTCTATTGAATTTATATGTTGGCATTAAGTTGTATTAAGCCATTCTAAAAATTATCACTGCTTTTTTTTTCTGGGAAAAATGTTCTGCAAATATATAAATTCAAAAAATAATATGAAGTATACACTGATGTATTCCATAAGCAATAAAGTTTCTGAATAAATATATAATACATAAATCTATGTCTTTCTATCATGAAAATATATAACTTTAAGGTCCTGATAATTAATTTATTTCTTACTGGTGTATATTCCAAACAATTTTTAGAAAATGAAATATAATAGCTAAAGAAAGAAAGAAACAGCAGTTGATCATTTTACAAATGGATGATGAGAATTCCTTTTGTGAAATGCTGAAGAGATGTTTCTTGCCCCTCTCATTGGTCAGCTTTGGTAAAGTTCGTTTTTTAACATTCAAATTCTGTCAGTCATTGTCTAGGTTCAGACAGATTCACAAAGGAGTATTTTTTTAAAAATTGTGGGCACTTTTGTGAAGTTGAAGTTTCCAACCAAATTCAAGCCTTTTGGCATTGGATTAACATATTGTGTTCATGTTCACATTCATTTATACTTGGCAGATTGCGACTTCCTGTTTTGAGGGGGGGAAATGCTAAAAACCTTTAGTTTAAAAAAAAGCTGAAAAACTTCTAGTTTTAAAAAAGACTCACAAGGCTTTTGAATGTCAAATGGCTCTTACAGAAAAATATTTGATGAGTTAAGTGTAAAAAAATAAGAAACATATGGATTAAATTTCACTGAAAATGCACATGGGCTTAAAAATTAAGGGAGAAAGTACTTGGCAAAATGTGGTTTTGGTTTTGCCAAATCCAGAGTTTGAAAATAGATTAAGACATTGAACAAACCCAAACCATACCTGGCTTTAGCCATCTGCTAGCCTGCCATCTACAAAAGCCTTCTGACGAGGCCAGGCCTTTATAAAACTGTTGGTGACACCTGAATTTGCCATGTGGTGTCGTTTAGTGCCTCTGTAGGCCAGCTACCTGGAATGTGTAAATTCACAGCCTCAAATGTTGTTAACAGATTTGTTGTGACGATACTTCTAAGTGTAAACTGTTAATAAGGAAGAAATTAGTCTGAGTCATGACTATTATTAATTCAATGGATGTTATATTTAAATATACAAATTAAGTATTTATAAAACTATACATTATAGTTGTAAATGTTAAACTTGTTTTATATCAAATTTAAATATTTGAATGTTACTATATTTAAATATTTTACTAAATTGTAGTACAGATTTATTAATAGTAATATGCCCTTGGGCATATCCCATAAATCTCCACTTTCTGATCTACTGAAACACCTTTTCTGTTCTCTTCTGATGCCTAGCATTTAGGGCATTTATCATGGTAATCTCCACGTATGTCTTCCCTCCCCTCTCAAACTTAAAATTGATTTTGTGAAGAATTTTTGTCTGATTTGTATTCTTATGTGTCAAAGATATCTAGACTAGTATATCTATCTAAATGAATAACTGGATGAAATTTATTGCATGTAAGGATAAATATCTTACAAAATATTTTGATACAATCTTAAAAATGAACTATTATACTATCCTGTCCAGAGCTATCTCTTCTAAGTTTCTTATAAGTTTATAAATAGTGTAATTTTATATTTGATTAGAACTGATCTACACCCACTTCTGAGCAAGAACACGTTTATAATAAATTCCAACATCAAAATCTCAATTAAATAAATATATATCAAAGACTATACAACAGGTATGCTATACATGATATACATGGTTCGGATTGTCTTTTTTCCTCTGCTTCTTCAAAGACAGTGTAGCAATAAATTCATATGGTAAGTAATTAGAACTCCCCTGAAACACACACATGCTCCCACAGTCAACAAGGCTTTTAATAAATTAGTACCACTTCACTTTGCAAGCAGTAGTATGATGTGCCTACATTTTAATTGCACACATATTCAAAAGTTCCACATCTCTCTGTAGTGCTGACCACATTTCATGCCGGAGACACTTGGCCAAGACTCGATTCATATGTCCTACAGGGTTACATATGATGTGGCTCCTCTCCCACTGGGTTACACAGGATATGAGCTGGATCCTGGCGGCTTCTGAAGCAAGAATGAGAGAAGCTCTTGTGAAGTGAATTTAAAGAGAGAGAAAAAACCTTTCTCTGGCATTGAAGTCACTGGAAGTTTGGCATGTCTAACTGGGAGTAGACCTTGGCTCACAGAACTGAGAGATAGCTAAACAAAGATTTGTTCGATTTGATAAACTCCCTGGCTGAGACTGCCTTGCCAACTTTCTTTCTAAAGCAACTTTTCACAGCTGAATTATAAAACCTTGAAAATCAAGGGTTTGTAATGGAAATGCTGACAGATGCAACTAATGTGAAGTTGTACCAACCAAGCATTGCTATCATATTTTATAACTGTCTGAGAAGCTTTTAGAAAGGAATGGTACATTTGCTTCATGGGATCCATTTCCTTTGCTAAAAACTACCAAATGGCCTCATGGTAGACTCCGTCACACTTAGAACTGTCTTGATACTGTTTTTTAATAAAGAGAAATGTTGAAACTACCAACTTCCTGCGAGGCTTGAAAGCAACTGTTGCCTCACCCTATATTCTGGTTTCCAATTGATAAAGAAAACTCTGACCCTGCCATTGGTGCCTCAGTATTCATTATTTATGTGTCCTTGGAAAACTGTTCAACTTTTTAGCGATTTTACGAAGGAAGATGTTCATAGAGATGAACCTTCTTGTAACTTTTGACCAAACAGAAAAATTTACTGTAATGTCAAACTGTCCATTGTGCACCAGTAAGTGAAAGAAAATTTCAATGCAAAGTGTTACCATCATCTTAAAAGTGGTATAATTTTTGTACAGGTACGAAAGTACTAAGTTCCATTACACATCTTTTTGAATTCTTATTGCTTTTTTGTCGATTCTTAAATTTTATCTAAGGCCAAATATATTTTTAAATTAATTAATTAATTAATGCAATTATTTAATCAATTATTTATTTAGTTTTGGCTGCGTTGGGTCTTCGTTGCTGCGCGCAGCCTTTCCCTAGTTGCGGCGAGCTGGGGGCTACTCTTTGTTACGGTGCGCGGGCTTTTCATTGTGGTGGCTTCTCTTGTTGCGGAGCCTGGGCTCTAGGCGTGAGGGCTTCAGTAGTTGTGGCACATGGGCTCAGTAGTTGTGGCGCACGGGCTTAGTTGCTCCGTGGCATGTGGGATCTTCCCGGACCAGGGCTCGAACCCGTGTCCCCTGCATTGGCAGGCGGATTCTTAACCACTGCACCACCAGGGAAGTCCCAAGGCCAAATATCGACCATATTTTATGTATGCTCAAATTAGATTTCATAAAAAATTATTGGTTAAAGACCACAGTCTTTGGGAAATAATTACTCACAGAAATAACAAGCTACAGTGTTACTTATCCCTCTACAATAGCTGTGAGTTGACACTTGGATTTCTGAGAAAATCAAGAAGGTTTAAATATAGTTTAAGTTCTAGAAAAATCCGATGGATATCATTTACTGTAATATTCATGAAGGAGAAATGATTGCTCTGGAGGCAAAAGAAGGGCTGGTTGGTCAATCATTTACCTTTTGTTCTTTCATTTTTGCATAAAGGCCTTCACTTGGTTTGTGGGTTCCTCAGCAGAAAGGAGAAGTTACAGTTAACAAATTAACGAAAACCAAGTGATGCCTTTGAAGAATTCTTAAGTGAACCTTAACCAATGCCTTGGGCTACATGTTCAATGTGAACAAAAAAATTAAGGTGAACTGGCCACTGCTACTAAGAGTCAATTGACAGAATGCATGGGTCATTAATTTTGTGTCCTTTGTTTTGTCAGTGTGTTTTCGTGAGGCCTGGTAAAGAAAGTAAAACCACTGAAGCTGAAAATTGTCTGCTCTGTAGCTCATTTCCCCTCCCAGCATGCACTGACCCAAGGGAGTGGGCTTCAGGTCACCCGCCCCCATTTCCCTTCAAAACATTCCTGGCTCTTGCAAGTTTGATAACAGATCCAATGGGTTGGTGGAGTGGTTAATTCTTTGCAAGTTTGTGCTTAATCGTATGCAGAATGTAAGTACCAATAAAAATAAGATGTCCGCTCACACTGTTTTATTGTATTTTTAAAACAAATTTTGAAGGAGGCTCTGTAACCTCAGTTCCAGTCAATTATAGAAGGGGAGAGACTGAAACTTAAATTGGTTGGTTCACCTTAATTCCCTGTTGTGTCATTACACTGTGTGTAATCCCTGAGGGCCACCTTCTGGCTTTTTGTGCTATGAATGAGTGATAGAAAATGCCCATAATACGGCAGTGGTATCCTAGGACTCTGTTTGGCTTTAAACTATGTTTAAAGTCATTGTACCCAAAATGTTATTACTTATCAACAATTCCATAATTCCATATCAATGCAATCCAGACTTTCACATTTTATTACCACATAACTTTATTTAAAAATAGATTCTTAAGGATCAAAGTCTTTAAAAGCTCGTTGCCATATCAGGCCAGATTTTCAAATCTCAGCAACACTTTTACAGTCCTTAAAGTAGAAAGGATACAGATTGGCTTGAATTAGAGTGAACATACCTCTGCCTCAGGCAAGGAGCCAGGGAAGATTTGCAGATCTTAAGCAAGGAATATTTGTAGGTTTTTTTGATTGAATTGTGCATAGTAGTCCAGAGATCATAGAACTGTGTGTTGTTCTGTCTTTTTCTTTGGATATTTATGTCCGTGTGCTTTGCTTATCAGTGGCGCTAGTAGGTGGCACTACATATCAGGTGTAGGGTTTTGAAACAGTCAGAAAAGGTTCTGTTATGGGAGTTTCTCTTCCATTTTTTATAAGCACTCATTATTCATTTATTTGACTTGGTAATCATTTTGGTGTTTGTTCATTCATTCACTCATTCATTCAGCAATTATGCCAGGTACATGGGTAGATGTTAGGTAGACAAGGATAAATTAGATAGTCTCTAGTTTAAGAAATCTCAGTTTTGTGGGCTTTCAGACATGTAAATAAATATGATACATTGTAGAATATGTTGGGCGATAGAACCTTTGTGAGAGAGGGGGATCCTGGAACCCTACCCATGGATGAGTCAATGAGTGGGAAGATGAATGGAGTTGAATTAGTTTTCTAAGGTTACCATCACAAAATACCACAGACTGCAAGGCCTTTCTCCTCGGCTTGTGGATGGCCACCTCTCTGTGTACTCACATGACCTTTCCTCTGTGTGTGTGTATCTCTGGTCCCTCTTTGTGCATCCAAATTTTCTCTTCTCCTGAGGACACCAGTCAGATTGGTTTAGGGCCCATCTTAATGACTCATTTTAGCTTAACCACTTTTATAGACCCTATCTCCAAATACAGCCACATTCTGAGGTATTGGGTTGGGGTTAGGGCTTCAATATATGAATTTTGGGAGGATGTAATTCAGCCCATAATGGTACTGAAGGAAGAGATGAATGGAGAGATGTCAAATAAATATGAGACAAAAGGGTATTCCCTGAACAATGCTTAGGAATGCATTCTTGAACATGTTTTACCATGTGTAGAAACGACTCTAAGACCAAGAATTCATGCAATGCAAACTGAGAGGTAGATTTAGCAGTTTTCTATTTTATTTGATAATTGCACATCTACTATATGCAAATCACTGAGCTAGGCTTTGCTGCAGGAGAACACAAGGAAGTGACCAAAGCAAATCATTTGGGGGTTGCCAATCTGTAGAATTTTAACATCTTCATCAGAGGGTCTCAATTCTAGCTACACATTATATTTACCCTCATAGATTTGGATTAGTTGGTTTGGGGTAGTTTTCACAAATAATTTTAATATGATTCCAATGATGTTAAATGGTTTAAAATTTGTTAAAAATTCTGAAAGCAAACTTAATAAAAATAATAATAGCTAATATATTATTTTTATGCTGTGTCAGATACTATCCTAAGCTCTTACACGTATTATCTTAATAATCTTCATAATGATTCTATGATGTAGGTATCATTATAATAATTCTCATTTTCAAGGCGAGGAAATTGAGCAGCTCAGTAGAGCAACTGGTGACAATCACCTAGCTGGTATCATATTGATTCAAGCTTTGGTTTAATTTTATTCCATCACATTTTTAACAGAGCAATTTAGAGAAAAATATATTTTGTGTAGTCAGCCTTGGTGTCCCAAAATTCAGTTTATATATATGCCAGTAAGGTTTTTCTTTTTTTAAATTTCTCAGTGTCAAAAGTACTATAGCATATCCATCACATTTTAGTCCACATTTTGGGGGTTGTGAGCTAAGCACATAGTAAGTGTTTAATAAATGTGTATTGTCTAAATTGCTAATAAATTTTAGAAATTCTTTTAAGAATTTACAATGTCACAATGTAACATTGTTACATTGTAACAATGAGTCTTGTACATTTCATTATATGCTGTTACATTGTTATAGTAAAGTCCTTTGTTAATCCTGGAATACAAAAATTAGGTAGTTAGCTTTTCTTCCACACAAGGATCTTTTTAAATGCTAGACAATTGCCAGAGAAATGGGTGTATGTTTCCTAATATTATTCATAGGATCTGGAGCTAGTGCACTAATAAACAAAGAACTGGCCCTATGTCTTTCATATGACGAGAGAGCTTACTGCAAAGAACAACAGCAATAGGAAGCAGACACATAGGAGGAGAGGTAAACACATGAAAAGTGTATATGCACTGCTTTAGTTAATAGATGGGATGATTTACTTACGTTTTATAGTATATGATAGCATTTACCATATTTCTAAGAGTGGTAGGCTTGTGTGCTGCGTCCTAGTAAAGGGATGCTGTAACAGCTGTGGCTTGGGATGTACCTGTCCATGGAGCCTCTTGCCTTCCACATCAGGCATCATCTGCCAGATAAAGGGCTTGGGAATGTTGTGTAAACATAGTCTGAGCCTGAGACTGCCAGCCTCTCTTTTGCACCATTTTGTATTTGTGTAGCTTACAATGTGTTTTTCTAGGGGATGAAATAACTTGTTCAATGGCCTTTATTATTTATCAAAGCAAAAAACTGTTTTGTTCATCTGATAATGCTTTTAGAGAAAGAGTAGTTTTAATTTTTTTTTTCAGTTAGGCTCAAAACTTTCCCCTACAATATGGATTATTTTTGGAAAATATTTTAATTGTATGGTTGCTTATTATCAATAAATCAGGCTCGGGGTCAGTATCTAAGAATGTTCCATTAACTCCAAAGAGAAACGTTCACTTTTATTTGGGGAAAAAGTCTTGGCAGACAAGTGGGGAACTACCAGATGGCGAAAGCTGTGCCTCATGGATTATAAGTTTTTCCCTCTCTTCTTATTGATGTCTTAAGCTGAACACGTTCCATCTGTCCACTCTCCATAATGAATAGCGACTTTTTTATTGTAAAGGTAACAAATTCCATATAGGATCAATTAATTCAAGCATATAATGAAATGTACAAGACTCAATGCTCTGTACTGGGTAGATTTTGAGGATTATGTGGGGAGGTGTGGAAATACAACACAATTTCTAGAGCAAAGCATATTTCTACTTGGGGAAGGCATTTAAAAAATTCTCTTCCTAGACCTCAATTTTGTTCTCCTCTGAGGGATTAAAAATCTGAGTGATCGGTTGTAGGTAATGTTTGAATCTGATTTATCTTTTAAAGTATTAGTTTTATGAAAATGATCATTTAAAACTAATTAATTTCCTATCTCCCACAGTAAGTTATTTTCCTGTCACACAAGTAAATAACCGAAGAGCTCTAAGCCACCTTTCTTCCGTGTCGACTACTGTCTAAATCCAGCTTGTCATATGTAATACGTAGATAAGTTTTAAAATTTCTTTATTCATAGCTTTGGTTTTTTTGAGGCTAACTCCTCTGGTTTGAATTTCTTCTTCTATCTTGTGGCAAGGATGGTGGTTTTTCTATATCTAAACACCAGTATTCTGTTGCTTTTTACATATTTCATTATTGATGCTATTATTATTGATAACACCTACACTTTAAAATAATAACAACAGATATTATTTAAGTTTTGCATATTTTAAATAATTTTGGCAGGACTGAAACTTTCTTCTGTCTCTTGTTAAATGGGTGCCCCAAACACTTCCAATGGAAAACCAATAAAAGAGTCATACCATTCTTTTATTGTTTAAGCAGGATTAAAATTTAAGCAGCTGTTTGGCCTGGTTACTACATGTATTTTTAAAGCCTTGTGTTTTTTTTGGGGGGGTGGGGGTGGGCGTTGTATATGTCAACTATTTGTGGCAATATGCTTTGAAATGCTGACTCCTTAAATAGCTCAAGACCCTTGGTTTTAATTTCTGTTGTGACAATCTTTCCTTTCTGTGAATATTTTTTTGGTCCCCCTTAAATCTGGAATTGGAAGTTACTCTTTTTTTTTTTGCTTACAGATAATTGAAACCGACCAAACTTGTTAAAGTCAAAACCAACAACGCCAGGCTTTATTACACGCTCCCATGTTTGGTCACAGACTCTGGTAGATTCTGCACATGGCACAATTTATGCAGTGGCATGTCAGAAACTTAATGCTGTGATTTTCCTCTTCCTAATGGAGAATTAAGAGTCTAAAGGGCCTGAGCTGTTCACATGGACTGAATCCCCACGGCTTGGGTGCAGAGGTCTCGCAAAAATGTAGTAAGTGAGAAGGAGAACAAAGATTCTTAGTTGGAGGGGAAAAAAATGGGATCGCCTGTGGCTGAGAAGCTGAGGGGGGACAGGTAGCCACAGTGGGGTGCAGGATAATGAGGCACATGGCAAATGTGATGCACAGATGTGAAGCCAACTGTAGCTCCGGCTCCCAAAGTTGTGCATGCCACAGCACCATGCCTGGGGGCTATGTCTACCCCAGAACATTTGGAGCAGTAAACGACAGCAGCATTAGGTTCAAATTAATCTATTACCCCAGAGCTGTGAAATGTTGGTTGCTTGTTTCAGAATTACATTGCCTGTGGGTGAAATGTTTTAGGTAGATTTTAATGCAAGCTCATGGCTTGCTGAGGAGATTAAGAGGAGAAAGGGAAATTAGAACAGTTAGGAGAGTTGCAGAGGGGCACATTTCTGGTTAAAGTATATGAAAAAGTATCACATATTTCACGGGGCAGGTCTGGTCTCCTGTTGGCCACCTGCTGGGACTGAAATATCCCACATCGTAATGAAGGCAGGTTTGCAGAAGGCTTGTAAATACTTGAGCCCTGCAATTGAAGAAGGCAGACAAAGGCGGCTTTAGGGTCTCCTGGAGACTTTTGAGGGTTAGACCTGTCAGGCGGGTGCTCCAAATGAATTTGGTAATTTATTCTTCTGCACTTGTTAAGTGGAACATGTAAAATTTTGCATTTTGGTTTTTACCTTGTGAGTTTAAGTAAACTCCCCAGTATCGGGTAGCCTCATGACTCTTCAGAGTATGTTACAGACTCATCTTGTCCCCCTCCCTCTGCCCTGGTTCCTTCACTGATATTGGCAGGTCCCTTTTCCCAAACCTGTGTGGGACTCCAACCCTATATTCTTCCAAAGTGGAAAAACTAAACCTTGAATTAACCTGGAATTTTTTCTGTCAATTAAATAGAGTTTATTCAATCAGAATGGGGGGGGAAAAAAAAAACTGTTTGGAAGTATCTATAAAGAATTTTGTTTTTTACAATATTGTAGTTTTTCTTATAAAAACACTTAATTGAAATGCCTAAGAGCTGCCCAGCACAAAAGTCAATAAAACCCTAGAATAGAGTTTATAGGGGTTGTCTATGTACATAATTAAATCCTTCAGGCACTTTAAAACTTTGCAAAATAAATGGTTATGCAAGAATAGCCTGCTGAGAGAAGAAATGCTTGTATCAGCTTTAACCAGCTGCCCTGTGTTCCATGTTCCTGGGTTGGAATGAGAAAGCTATTAGAACACTGGAAGACTGCAAGCCACATACAAATCATCTTTGTTACTGACACTTGGGGGAGTACTTTATAGTGGCTGTCAAGACCAATACAAAACATGGTCTGTGCCTGAAAAAGTCAAGTGCCATTATTTAAGAAGAAGATGTTAGTAATCCGAATAACTGAACAACATCCAGGATCTTCATTGAGTTGAGCTGCTAGAGAAGCAGATTGATTACTAGGTCTGACTTAAGTAAATGAACATGGAGGTTTGCATTCTAGATTTGATGGAATAACAAAGGTTAATTACTTGCAATGATCTATGCTGGAAAAGGAGTAAAAGGGGGAGAACTGTATTGAGATTTAATTTCCCTGTTCTTCGGGGAATACTACTGAGGGGATGGGATTATTATGGGGGGGGCAAAGGAAGGAGTGCTAAGAAAAAAAAAAAGAAAAAAAGAAAGCAGTCTAATGAATGTAACCAATAGAAAAATTGTAGGTTTGTTTCTCTCCCTGGCCCTCAAAAGTTATGATAAATGATAGCACAAGGAAAAGATAACCTACCATGAGAGTAGGATCACCAAGGCCAAATACTAAAACTCCCAGCTGACTGGCCCATACACTGCAGCCTCTGTTCGTGTTTATTTTTTCTGCTCACTCTTGGTTTCGTCAATCAGTATGATAGACGATAAGTCCTGACTAGAGCAGCCCGCGTCCTGCTCTCTCACGGTGGGTAGCATGTTGTGGTTGGCGCCAAGCAGTCGGGGGATCGCCCGCGTCAGGAGCACCAGGGGATGCGGTTCCGAGCAGTCTTCCAGCAGCCGGCTCCTTGGAGAATAGCAAGCAGGGGCGTTATCAGCCGGGACTGGAGTTGCCAAGAAACTGACCACACATTAGTAGCTTTGTTTGGGTAGAGTCTAAAGGGGCTGTAGCTCACCGACTTGAGACACTTTCTGTTAAATCATCCCTGGCTTTAAGTGTTAAAAGAAAGCTTGTTCAAAAAGAAACTCATGGGCTGATTTGCCGCAGGCAGTCCTATGACAAGGATCCTGAGTTAGGGATTTGTGGAATTACTGTGCTGTGAGGTGCAGACGGACATCAATTTAAAAAGAAAACTAGGAAGAAGACTCCTTCCTTGGGTCTGCCATTCACTTCTAAGGAAACTATCTCCTAATGTGCAAAACGATGTTAAAATGCCTTTAAAGGAAATCTGTGCACACAATGGGGAGCTTTAGCTAGCTGGTGACATATGAAACACTGCTCCGTTAGCCAGCGGCTCATCAGATAAATGGAATTTCCTGAATGCTATTCACAGATCACTAATGTTGTTTATCTACTCTCTCAGCACTAATACATTTTTACATTTCATTCTAGAGGAAGAGTTTCACTTTATTTCACTCATCGGAAACTTTGAGAAAAATTTTAGTGTCACTAATTTTGTTTAAAAAATTCATTTTGTAGAAGCTCGAGACTGTGAAAAAATCAAGAATGTCCTGACTTGATTCACTGAAGTAGCCAAAGTGAAATTCTTTTGATATCTTGTGATGCAACATTGGTCAAACATTTCCTGTTCAACATTTTTTTCCTAGGTATTAGTGGTTCTTTTCTCAAGAACAAATGTTTCGGAAATCTGGTGCTCTCTATTTTTGTAGGAAACTTCAAATAAGTGATCAGCCCACCTTCCCCCAAAAGTAATGCTTCTTGATAGAAAAAGCAAGGGAAAGTTGACAGTTCTCTTTGTGTAGATAATTTTTCTCCTTTTTAGAAATTACGCGAATGCGTTAAGGAATGTCTCGCCTTCCCTTAAGGTATATTCCGTAAACAAAATGAATACTTTCTGATTATAACTTTTTATACCTGGTGTTATTACTTATAACTGCTGATGTATGTTAAGGTGAAACTTAACACTGGAATATTAGTTTTATTTCAGTTAATTATGTTACTAAAGGCTCATGAACCCAAAGATTTAGGGTTGGTCTGTTTCTAGTTATCCTGCCAAGTTTTTTACTTGATGGAGGGGGTCTGTTTCATTCTACTTGGCCTCTCCACCTTTGTAACCCCTGGTTTCCTCTTTTCCTGAATCACAAGTTTACGTTCTCCCCTTCTGTGAGAAGATTGAACGCTTATTCGACTCCAAAATGACTATGGTCACAAAATATCAACAGTGATTTTAATAGATCTTTGCCTATCAAAATATTGTTGCTGAATAATAGGGTAAAGGTAGTTGTGGCTGCTGATAGCAAGGAATCTGACTATTAATAAAAAGCAGACAAGGATCTTGAAACAGTACTTCCACTGTTACAATTTAGACACTTTATATTACTTTATTTAGTGCCACACCTGCAGCTGCTCACATTGCTGGTGGCTGAAATAATCCAGGTCCACGCTGAGAGAGTATTACAATTTCATTGTGCTGTTTGTGCTTACTGTTTAAGCCTTTCTCACAGGAGAAAGCATTAGCTAAGTGTACAGTAGATAGTCAAAAGGGGGATTTGGCCTCATCTGTCCCCCTTAAATCTAATAAAGTCTCCCTTTGTAATTAGTATTTGACTTCTTCTCTACCACTGGCTGGCACCTGGAGGTGGGTGGTGGCACAAACTGGCATTTCTTGAAGTTTTATCAAATGTCCCCACATTTCATGGTTTTATGGATTATGCCCTCTTCTGAGCTTTGGAAACAGTACACAGTTCCTAAGATCCACTTCTGCAAATGCTGTAATCGATGTTTGCGATCTCAACCGGAGAAAGAGGGTGCCTCATTTTAAGGCAATAGTAATGAGCGATTCTTCATCTTTAATTGATAGATTAACTTAGGTTTCAGATGGGTTCCTTTTAGTGATGCACCAGTTTACTTTCGACCAAAAAATGCTGATAACCATGGGTCCAAGGGCATAGTCTATAAAAAGTTCAAGTTAAGCAAATTTCTACTTTAGGCAAAAAGATCTAGTGGAGGGTTTGGGGGCGTGCTGTAGGCTAAAACCAAGCCAGGGGTAATTTCTTCCTCATCTATGTTGGGACAGCTCAGAGTTCAGGGGGATTCATACCCTTTTGACTTTAATTGCTCTGGGCCCACTGAGGCAAAGAAACGGTGCTCTATTTGTTTTGGGGTCAAAGAGGCAATCACAAAGGCCTTCAGAATATTTTCAAACATTTGGGGGAGAGAAACAGTTTTCAGGCATTTTATAACCATAAAACTAGTTTCTAGATAGTTGTCTAATTTCCTAAACTATGCTTGCTGAAGTTTATTTGGTTATTGAAACATTAAGCTTAACCAGTCATGTTCTTTTTACTTTATGAAAATGTAGACAGGAAATTATCAGCAAATTGCTCGTTTAGAATTAAAGACAGGAAATGAACTTCAGCAGTTGAATTCTTGTAGTAAAAAGCTTCTACCTAAAGCAGAAGTAAAGCCAGCAAACCTTGCTTTTGTTTTTAAGTCTGGGCTTTGTTATATCAACACAATAGATTTAGATTCTCTGTCCTTTTTCTCCTCAAAATTTCCACGTTGCTTTTTATAGTATCCACAACTGTTTCTGTTACTAATGTCTCTGTAATTTTTAAAATGTAAGTGGTGTTCTATTCTTTACTTATTTAGGAAAATACCATTTCTTGGATTACATTAATACATTAAAGTAGGCTATGACTCAGAAATAGTAGCCTTGTTAATTTATTTATTAGGGCGTCAAAAAACTTGAATATCTCCTTAAGTCCCCATATTAGTTTTTTATCTGAAATTCCAGAACTTCTTATTTGAAATCTTGATTATATTTTAATATATATTCCTAAATAGTTAATAGTTTTCCCTTCAGGTTAACTTTTGGAGCTATTCTTTTTGACAGTTATTACTTAGATTTTATTCTTTATATATTATATTGTTAGTATGACCAATATATCAGTGGCATCTACAAAATTATTCCTGTACTTAATTTTCTTTTATATTTTTGTTTTGCCATTTTTATTTCTCTATATATTTCAAATACTCTAATATTCCTTAAAGTTCCCCTTATTGGTATTACATTATTTAAATAAACCACAGACATCATTCTCCTCCAACAAAATTATTTGTACCATGTCTGACTATTTTGATTACCTTTAAGGAAAAATGAACTGCTTTGGATTAAACGAGAAGGAACCTCAAACTTTAGCCAAACTTTGAACCATTTATTCAACTTAGCTTGAGGAAGTTAGAAAATTCTGGTTTTGTGAGTAGTTTAAATTTCACTTTAACAGCAATTCACATTTCTTACACTTCTTTCAGTATTTTGTAACCCATAAAAGGTGAGGATTCCTCTACATTCCAAAAATATATGTTATTAATCTGGTATTATAGATTCTTATTACATACCTGTTACGCTGAAGATGTAATATATTCAAATGAGATTTAAATAAGCATAAGACATTCTTGGTATTTATGTGGTGTTAAAATTTTAAGGGCTCAATTATATTAAATTTTAGCATTCATCAGTTTATAATCTTTTGTTAAATGACTAAATGCTGGATGTAAATAGTCAAAGCTGTTATTCTATCACCATTTTGAAAGTGAAAACTCACTTTTTTCTTTCTTAATATTCAAACTGAAATTTCCTTAATTGGAAAGGAAGATCTTATTTAAGAGGAAGTTGACTTTCAATCAGATTTGGTTTTTTGATCAGTTTTATGTCTTTTGCAAACTTTTAAAACAAAGTCCAGGTGATATTCTAGCGAACCTTTGGAAGAGATTGCCTTCAAATTGTTTTATTTAATAATTATTTTGTCCAATAATTATTTTGTCCAGTCCAGTTTTTTTGTTTGTTCGTTTATTTTGTGGTTTCTGTCTGAGCTTTCCACAGTAATCTGAAGTGCATTGTAAGTTTTAGCTGGAACATTCTTAAGTATAAATTTTTTGTGGTCGTTTCAGGTGGCAAAACATTAAACTTGGTATTCTCTAATGTTTCATAACTCTTTTCATATCACTGTGAATCTAAACTAGTTTTCTAATATATGAATCCAGAAATCTAATGAAAGGAACATGACTCTTCTAATTAGCAAGATGTGTGACTTAAATCTCAAATCTGTACTAGAGCTGGCATTTGAGAATAGTAATCAACATTGATTAATTTTAGAGATTTTTGAGGGGGGGTCTTTGTTTTTGTAGGAGAAAAATATCTTAATGGTAAGAGTAATAAAAGTAAAATAAGATGCCAATATTGAAAACCTCAGGATACATTTTAAAGGGTATTGGACTTTTGAAAAATGGGTGAATTGTAATTAAAACTTTAAAATTAGCCAGGAAGATTTACTTTAGACTTTTGCTCTGGTGTGCAATTATGTGAAGTGATGTTTGGAGAGGACACTTGCATTTATGGTAGACATTCTTTTGTTTATTCAACGAATACTCAACAACTAGAAAATGCCAGATGGTCTTTTTGGTGATGGAGACTCAGCAGTTCCCACAACAGACAAATTTCTTGCCTTCGTGAAGCTTGCACTCGAGGGGGGAGGGACAGATAGCACATCAGTAAAGATTATTTCCAATGTTAATTAGTGCTACAAAGATAATAAAACAGTGCTATAGAGAGTGAGTGATTACGGGTGATCAGATAGCACTTAATTTATACCCAATTTTATATTGAATACTGTAGTGAGTTACACAATCTTTATCTAGGTAAAATCTTTTGGTCCCTCTTACACAATAATTCTGACTCCCATGTTTGAGTAATAAGATGATAAAATTCAGTATTACTTACATTAAAGGTGTTTCATTTTTAACTGGAGTAATTTAGTTTTTTTTTTTAATGTGATCAGACCAGAGAAATATTCTCATGGAAGCGAATTCTGCATCTTTTGCTTATAGCTTAACCGTTATGAACTATTTTATAATAATTTGATGTATTATGGTCATTTCTTTAAAAAGTTATTTTTTACCATTTACATATCATCTTAATGGGTATCCAATTATTTTCAGACATCTTGAAGTGTTTGGTTCTATGTTTCATCTACTCAGACTTAATTCAGGAGGAGCTTCATCCAGATGTTTTGTTTATTTTTTCCCCAATTACATGTATGAGATTTCAGAATTTATGAGATCACAGGTCAAGTGAAAGGTCACAATGGAGAGGTCAAGTGAGAAGCTAGAATTTGCAAAACCAAAGAAATGACAGGACAGTGCCAAATGAAAGGTCGAAAGTCAAGTGACAGACTCAGCGCAGATGAAAGCGAGTGGTATGTTTGTTGAACGTCTGAGCACAGTGAAGTGCCTCAATATTCATGCACACAAAGTCAAAGGTTCTTAACCTCGGAATTCACAATTAATGATCACGTGCCACTTGTTATTGTACAAGTATATGCTACTTATTCACAGAGAAAAGCACCGTTACATAAATTAAAAAAGTGTTTTTGTTCACTGATTATCATCCATCAGGGTTGCCCTTTTCCTATGATAGCTCTTTGAGATACACAGGGCACCCAATCTGGGAAATTCTGAATAGCATTTTGTTTTTGTCAGTGTAGGAAATATGCACATAGCAGATCATCTGAGATGTGAAAAAGCTTACTTAAAATCAGTCTGGTAGTGGATTTCTTCTCTTATAGACTTCCGATTGATACCTCCATGTGGTTTTACTTCTCCACTTTATTCATTTATTTCTCCGTTTACTCGCTTATTTAACAAATATTCATTGAAATCCAAGTCATCGTGGTTACTTATCCTGCAAAACTCTAAGAGAAAGTTTATTTGTGAAGAAAAGTTTCTGCTTGAAATATTATGGCTGGGCCAGCATTTCCAAGCTTTATGTACTTGCTCAAAATTTCTTGATAGTACTTATTTTTTAAGCCAAATGGTTTGATGCTAGGGCTTATTAGGGAGAGATAGTAAATTTTTTGTTATTTGGGGGAACTAAGAATGAAGATATAAAAGATCTCTGTTTTACATGACTACGACATATTCTTATTAATTAATTCATTTGTTCTTTCTATAAACAAAATTAATATTTTCCTCTGTCTGCCCTGGTTACAGAAACATAGCAATCTGTAGTTCTAATTTAGATATGTTGTCATTTATCCGTAGAACCTATCACTTTATTTTTGAGGACTAGTAAACACTATTAATATACTTGAGAGTTGTGTGTGTATTTGTGTGTGTGTGTGTGTGCACGTGCGTGCATTTGTCATTAACAATAAATGGGTCTTTGGGATTTAGGGGAATTTTGTCAGTGATTTGTTTTATGGGTCATACAAAGTGACCATTCTTCAAAAGCTAAGTATTTTTATTTCTGTATTCTAGAAATAAAAAGCAACATTTTAAGACAAACTCAAAAAATAAACTAATGTGTTAGGGATCTCTAGCTCTAAAAGAGAAATTCACCATCAGAGAATTTGGTTTTATATAGAACCCTGTATTTTTTGCTGATAGAGCACATTAGGCTGGTAGCTTATTTACAGGTAAAAATCTCATTGATGATCATAGAAGTTAGTGGAAAATGAATAGGAGTTTAGTCTCTACCAAACTATAAAATCAGGCTTTAAATCATAGAATAAGTACTATCATTGTCCAAAAGCAGTGTTTATTTTTCCTAAGTTTTGCCTTTCATATCACTCTCATAAATTTTTTTAATATATACTTTGAAAAGTTAAGGGCAAGCCCTGAAGGGTGAAATATTGCAAACCAATTAAAAACAACTGAAGTGAGATTCTAAAATACAGGAGTTTTCCAACTCATGAACAATATTTAGAGAGCTGGTTAATTTTAATTCCTCTGGGAACCATAAGTCTGGGCATTAATAGGCTTAGAGTGATAAAAACGGCCATATACTATGCACATATAGATGGTATTGTCAAAAAAGAAGCAATTAGTGGCAAAGAAAGCATAAGTATGTACACATATGGTGAGCAGGTTGAAATGTGAAATAGGGCCAAGAATAAGAGCCAATGACAAAAAAGAAGTGGAAGTTGGGCTACTGTTTTAACTTACTTAACACAATGGCAAATAAATGATTTGCACACAAACAGATCAACTTAGTGATTGCAAATAACTAAAGGATTTTTAATGTTTCTTAGAATTTTCTTTAACCAACATAGAATCTAACAGTAAATGGATTCTTTCATTTCCTTCTCTTTCATTTTTCTTTTTTGCTTTTCTTTCTTTCTTTTACTTTTCTTTTCTTTCCCTTTTCTCCTTGTTTTCCTCCTAAACTGCTTTTATATCTCTTATCTCTAGCCTTCCTTCTTTCTCTTCCCATCATTTTCTCAATGACATAATTGACTAAATTGATAGTTTAATTCAATTTGCTTAACTTAAAGATACTGAATACTCTTGATGGAATCTAAAACGCTGATTTTTCCCAACCAAAAGAAGACAGCAGAGAAAGGGGCCAGATGACCCTTGACATCATTCCCAGTGTTTATCGTTTGGATGGCACAGAGTACCTCTTTGGGGGATGGTGAACGCACAGCTTCATAAGCCCCTTATATTAGGGCCTGTGTGTCCATCCCAAAAATCTGTCTCATCTTCTTCTTTGTAAAAAATTATACCACAAACACATTTCTGTACGAAGTTGACCCAAAGGGACACTTTTACATTTCAGTTTTTAAAAGTTATACAGCTGTCACTATAAAGTGTAACAGGCAGTTTGTAACCTTATCTACTATGTTATAGATTTTGTGATACTTTCAAGAGAAAGAAGTGGATGTGAAAGGGAAATACATTTAAAAATCTGATAACCAGCAACACATATTTTACTCCTCCAAAGTCAGGAAACTGGGGGGACATGCACAGGTTCATTTCCAGCATGAAAATCGTATTACTGTGACTAATTTAGGTGCAGAATGTGCTTTACAGTGGAAGGTCCTGTAGTATGGAATAAATAGTAATAATTTTTAGTATTATTCTCCATCTTAACCCTGTTTATTTTGGCTATGATTCTCTTGGGGAATGTCATCTTTCCCAAAACGCAATTGACAAAAGCTGATTTCACTGGCAGAGAAATAAAAAAAAACAGTCGAGGGAGGTTTAGAGAGCACTGCAATTAATTCTGTGTGTATGGAACTGCTTATCTGCCCACAACTGGGTCTGAGGAAACTCTGCTTAGTATTTATTAGGAGTTGAATTTATATGAGAAAAAAACAGATGCTCAACTTTGCTACCTTTCCTTTTAAAGTTTAATGTGCTGTAAAATAAAAGGATCTGTACAATTAAGAAGAAGGTGCTTTACCCTTTAACACGTGCCAAATGCCTCTCAACTCCCTTTTCTGCAGATGCTCTCCTGTTTCTACAAAACACCCAATAATAAGTCCATCTCCAGATGAGCTTCGCAATTCCATATGACCCAGGTTGCCAGAATTTAGGCGAAATGACCTGAAGAGTTATCAAATGTGATAGCTGGAATCATTTTCTGTATTCTCTGGTGTTGGTCCAGGATTGTGCACTATGCTGGGGATCCAGGTACTATAAAGAGAACCCTTCAAAGGCAGCTCCAGGGTGCCCCACGATAATTGAAATGTAGGAGAATCAGTATCAGACGTCAGTATCTTTCGTTTGGATTTGGAAACAGGAAATGAGTTGGCATTTCTAATCTTAACTGGGAGACAGGCCCTGACTCCACAATTACAGAGCATAATTACTCCAAGTTCAGTCTACGAAGAACCCCCAACTGCTTGTTGAGGACCTGCCAGGAAACTGACCTGGGTGAATGGTCTGGAAGAGAACATGAGGTGACAAGAGGCTGAGATGCCATTTTCAAGTAAATCTACATGAAAGGGCTGCTTAGAAAGGTAGAGGTTGTTAAAATCAGCTTGGCACAGGGGCATGCTAGAGTTGACGCTGAGAAAAACTGGCAACATGCAGTGTTTGGGGCCTGAATCAAATATTCATTGAAGCTTTGAATAGTGTGGTGAATAGAAATCTTTTCAAGAATTTGATTTTTATAAATTCTCATTTTGAAAACACACCACAAACATCGTTGAGAACGATGTATATATGTATGTATGTTTTTCAAATAGTTACTGGATTTCCATGTAAAATGGGGCCATAGTCCCCTATACTCCCTCTGTGACTCACTTCCTCCTGTAAACGTATTACTCTCTACCAATGTGCCTGATGTTACTCTCTCCAGATTCACAGCTCACTGTGTAATTCTTATGCCAATTTCAGTACTTACGTTCTCTGAAGATTCCGGCCCCGTTTTTTTTTTTTTTTTTTTTTTTTAAAGATCAACCTTTCAGCTATTAAATTGGCTCC
The DNA here is from genome assembly GCF_965194825.1 of Balaenoptera physalus. Classification (NCBI taxonomy): domain Eukaryota; kingdom Metazoa; phylum Chordata; class Mammalia; order Artiodactyla; family Balaenopteridae; genus Balaenoptera; species Balaenoptera physalus. Next base: position 49,398,850 of record NC_138891.1, on the reverse strand, counting down.
TAACAAAAGCTTTTGTTGTGGTTTGCTTCTATCATGCTTGAAAGGACAGCAAATAATAGGTTACAGTAGTGCAGCTGGAAAATTTCAAAAAAACATGATTCTTGTGTCCAAGTTGTTTTTCACTTTGTTGTAGAATGGCCTCAAAACGGCAGTTTAGGGTATGGTCTTTTAGAAAGCCCACCAGAATTTAGAATAACTCAAAAAGGTGAATTCAAGAGAAAAATGAGAAATTCACAGAACCCCTGGAACTGAATTCCTTCTCACATGACCAGAGAAGAGGAAAAGCTTTAAATCTCTTCTGGGGTCTAGCTACACTGGCCCGTCATTTTGACCTGTACGCGTTGGGTTGGGGGCAATGTCATCTCCAAGTACAAGGGTACCATGCAAGGTGGGCTTCGGCTCCTCAGAACTTGTGCCAGAATGGCTTTAAAGTGGCATCATCTGGTGTCAAATTTTGAATGCTGAAAAGATAGGACTAACCACTTAGAAGGAAAAAGACCGCTATTACTGAACTTTGTGAATTTGTGACAAACTAGACCAAATCTATAGGAGAAACTTACATTTGCATGTCATTTCATTAAGCAAACAATAAAAAATATAGTGAGTACTTGCTATAAGGAATAATATCCAAATTCTTCCCCAGCCATGAGGCCATAGGTTATTTGTCTTTTTACCTCTTGATCTCCCTTTACTCACTTTGTGTACTCCAACCACACTGGCTTCCTTTCTGCTTCTTAAAGATTTCTCTTTCTGGGGCACCTCTTCCAGCTTCAGGTCTTGGCTCAAATATCACTTCCTTGGTAGAGACTTCTCTGACCACAGCTGTCTAAAGTTTCCTACTCTGTTTCTCCTAATCACATCATCCTGTTTGCTTTGTTTTCTGCATGGCAATCACCATGGGCCAGAAGTATCTTGCTAGTTTATTTATGTATTTCCTTGTTATGGTGTGTTCCTCATGCCTGCCCAGAATATAAGCTCCTGAAAGGCAGGGTACTCGAGTGTCTTGTTTACTTCCTCATCCCCAATACTTAGCCCAGCTCCTGGTGCAAGTAGGTGCTCAATAAATGTTTTTTGAATAAATGAGTGGATGAATGAAAAAGTGAATAAATGAAAGAACGAACAAAATACATACATTAGTGCATGAACTGTGTTTCTTTTGAGAAGCTTTCAATCTGATTCAATAGACACAACAAAAGGAAAATAGGAGACTATAATTGAGAGAAATCTGAGAGATCAAGACTATAGATATAATAACACCCAGAACTGTGAGAGACATCATTGCGACCAAGAATATTTGGGGACTCCTTTAGAAAGGGCATACTTCTTATGATGGAATGAAGGATAAGGGAAGAAAAGGTATTTAAAGAAAAATGTCTGTGAATGGTGGTAAGATAAAAGTTCCAAAGGCAAGTTAAAATAAGTTATATTATTTATGCTGCTGTGTTAATACTAAGAACAAATTTATGCTCATGGTGGGAGAAGTCACTGAATATCTTATGGGGAGGGGGGTCAGTGAGAAGTAGTTCTGTATGTGGCAGCAACTGTCCTTGTCTACTGGGAAAGTGAGCCAATGATTGGCCATCACAATGACCAAGGAGGAAATAAAATTAGGCCTAGGGTAAAAGTTTGACTATGGACCCTAAAAGGTGGAAGCCCCACTTTCTCTTTTCAGCAAAACCCTTGAGGCCAAGCCAATCAGCCCCAGTACTGTGAGTTCCTTCAGAGCAGGATTTAACCATTCTAGAAAAGAGTTCAATGTGTGATTTGGGTTTCTGAGGAGAAACCTTAATTTAGAGCCTGATAGATATTCATTAAACATCTTTTTAATGATTGAATAAAAAATGAGGAATTAAGTAGTAATGAATTGGTATCTTGAAAATCCATCCAAACTTCCTTTAGGAAGACTGGTCTATTTATAACATCCCTCATGAAGACCACCTTTGACCTAGTTTTCTAAAGAAAAGCAAATTGTCCTCTGTGTAAGGTACGATCACTGCATCATCATATCATTAAGGAGGCAAGATGCTTCCTTTCCCATTTCTCAAGAAAGGAAAAACTGTTATACTTGATAAAGGGAGCCTGCAAGGCAGAATTTTTTTCTTTATTTTCGGCACTAACAGAGAACATTCAGAGAAAGGCCAAGATGGCAGATTGAAGTAACAAAGGTCTGGCTTAGGGGGAAGTGAGGTGAGTATGTGAGTTAGTGGCTTCTGAGAAGAGGTAGCTGCCTCAAGACATCCCAGAAATTTTCTGTAAGATGAGAGGTAAATTCAAAGAGAACATTTGTGTATTCAAGTATAACCTATAAAGAGCCCCCTGAAGTAATTCTTCCTTGACAGAAAATGCTGTGGAGTGGAAGAAGACAACTCAAAAATGTAATTAAATTGAGCTCTTTGGAAGTTTTTAATCTTCTTTTACTTGGACTTTTCTTTGTTCAGGTGTGTTGTATTTAATCGATTCCATGCTTCAAAAATATATTTTTTTTAATTTAATTAATTAATTAATTAATTTATTTATTATTATTATTATTATTTTTTGGCTGTGTTGGGTCTTCGTTTCTGTGCGAGGGCTTTCTCTAGTTGTGGCAAGCGGGGACCACTCTTCATCGCCGTGCGCGGGCCTCTCACTGTCGCGGCCTCTCTTGTTGCGGAGCACAGGCTCCAGACGCGCAGGCTCAGTAGTTGTGGCTCACGGGCCTAGTTGCTCCGCGGCATGCGGGATCCTCCCAGACCAGGGCTCGAACCCGTGTTCCCTGCATTGGCAGGCAGATTCTCAACCACTGCGCCACCAGGGAAGCCCCACAAATATTTTTTGACCCACGTTAGATTATGACATGAAAAGAATTCATAGCTGAAGGAATAGAAAATCAATACAATTAATTAGAAAATAGTCTCATATTTGTATGATTTAAAGCACAACAGTGCCTGATTGTAGAGGCTTCTGAGATACATAGAATCTCATCCTCATGGATCTTGTCAACAGGGCATGATCAGAGTAGCTGCCTCAGCCAAGCTGTTCAGAGGCCCAGCTTTTAATAATGACCTGCACGAGGGGACCAGAGGCTGTAGAGAGTGGCAGAAATAGAATCCACATCCAGGCCCTCATCAGCTCAGTGAGCCACGTTCACCTCGAAGGACCCTCACCTGACTCCTTATCTGGTGACCACCACTGACCTGGGATAGTATCCTCAGCCTCTCTGTGCATCCAGGATGAAACCTCTCCTGCCTCTGGAAACTGAAGGCCAAGCAGGTGGCGCCATGGCCAACTGGAGAACGTGATCTCTGGGCCTTCGGTTTCATTGTGTGGGGTTAGGATGCTATTGTGGCCTCTTTGGTGTCTGCTGACTGCCTTTTCACTGGCCTGTTTGGGTGGCCACCAGCCATCTCACAGACAGGGATGGTACTTTCCAGCTAAGCACGTCATATTTTCAGGTGGCATAAGGAAGCTCTTCAGCTCCTGTGTAAGGGGTTGGTAAGGTTGGTAGTTTCTTTCACAAGCAGAGCAGATTTTTTATGGAATCCCTCTGGAAGATTGTACTCTAAGTAAACGGACCATTAACCAGAAAGCCAGAACCAGAGTTTTCAAGCCAGTGCTGTTAACGCTCACGTACATGTGAGTGTGAAAAGCTTCGACTGTATAATCAGCATGTATTTTATCAAATGATTTTGCGTTTTATTTTTAAAACATTGAATAGCATCTTCACTGTGTCCGATGTTGTCATACCCAGTGAGCCAAAATATTAGTGCATGGTGTGAGCTCCGAGAGCGCCCCAGTTTGGGATTTAAAAAGTACATTTGAGTTAAAAGCATAAAAAAACCTTAAACTTTTAAAACTGCAGACTATTGTATCCTTCTAACTCCAGAACAGCTCTGTCTAATGCTGTCCAACTTGGCAATAAAAACAAAATGAAGAAAGCCGAAACACTTTTAGACTCACACCAAGTATGCAGTATTTCAGCCTGACAGGATTATTCCTTGCCTGAAGTGACTTATGTTGGAAAGGGAAGTTTGCATGGAAATGCCTTTGAGGTTAATTGTCATGTCATTAGCGTGATGCTATAATCACATTTCTGAATTTCCTTCATAAATTTCTTTTCTATTTTTATCCTGTTTTTATTTTTAATATACTGCTTTCTTGAAAAAGTCTACTGTAGTCTTGCAAAAATACACCCCTGTTTTTTTTTTTAAGCCTCTTGAAAAACTGGTCTCTGCATAAATTATAGTTTATAAGAGCACAGTAATCTGTCCTCTTCTACTTTTCAGTTCCTTTTTATTCCTTGATCATAACATCCACACACATAATGAGTGATTTTAAATGATCCAATTTAAGTGGTAACAGGTATTGCACTGAGGCTAGGAAAAATAAGTCATGTGCTAGTATTTCCATTATGACTTTCAGCTAGAGTATCATCCGAAATATGGCTTAACCACCATAGATAATTCTTTTTAAGAAAATCATCTGCTGAGCCAAATCTGTGGTAGATTTGCGGCACAGACTACAGTAGAGGAGGAACTCCGTTGAAACCACAGAAATTGCTCAGGAACGCTGCGAGATTGTTCTCATCAGACCGCTTCAATCTCCTTGGGCTGTTGTCAGTTCTCTCTGTGGTGACGGAAACACCGGGGGACTCGCCACTGGGTTCCCTGGAGTTCCCAGCATTGTCTGTTCCCTTGACCTTTGAAAGCATTTGTCTCAATTGTTCTTGAGCTCTGGGAGAAAGAATCTCAGATGAGAAAACAATTGTTCCCACCGGGAACACTGCTCCAAACCCACCCTTTGTTTTGGGCTCACTTTCACAGTGACAAAGTCCCTCTGGCCTCATGCATACTGATTCCCACTTCTGGAGACATATCTCGAAATAATGTGCCTCATCATGAAATATTGTCATGTTTCTAATCTTGTTTCCTTTTCAAAACAGGCCATTTTATTCCAGGGTTTGCACAGTTCTACATCTGTATCAATGACTTTTTGCGCTGAGGTCTCCCCTCCCAATGCATTTCCTGAGCAAAATGCTGGATCCAGCCTGCCAGTCAGGAATGGCCAAACTGGCTCAGCTTGCTGAGAGCAGATCTTTAAAGCTCTCATCTCTCAGGTGTGTTACTTTATGGTCCTAGTTGGAGTCAAAGCCTGTTCATGACATCCCTGTCCCCATAGCCAGAAAACCAATCACACTGACTGATTACTGTCAGCTCCTGTGGTCTGATACAGAGAAAGGAAAACCTGTACAGAATTTTTCAGTTAGAAGCATTTACCCAATAGGGCATTTGGCAAATACGTTCCTGGTAGAGGAAAGATAAGATATTATACCCAAATCACATCAGCTAGGAGACAAAATTTTAAAAATAAGAATTGTGAAGTTCAGAATTCATATATATGTGCTCTCTCTTTCTCCCCCTTTCTCTCGTATATCTTAAAATCAAAATATTACAGAGAAATTACCTTTTGCTTTTTTCGGATTTTAAGCACTTAAAAATTTTTTTGTTCAATAAAAACTCTCTAGTCCTTTTCCCATTTGTAAATATGAGTACTCTGTACAATATTAGTACTCTGTACAATCTTAACCTACTTACTAATCCATCATCACAGGCTGCTTTATAAAATAAAATAGTGAGTTTGACTAAATAGCCCAGATATTCTTTTTCAAAGAAGGAAGATTCAGTGTTCAATCAGTGACTTGCCTAAGGCCACGCAGTGAAGACAATGAAGACTGATGAGGTTAAGCCCCTCTTACTAGGGTCTGAGAGTTGGGGAAGGGAGCCTTTTTATCGTCTAAGAACATCTTTTCTCAAATCAAAAGATTTCAAAGACTCTCCTGTCCAGTGCCACGGATACAACAAAACAAAACTTTTCTTTGGCAAATGGGGGAAATAGAAGTACTTTCAGTGCAATTCTGAGATACAGCACAAGTCAGTTAAGTTCCTTGCAGTCAATAAGAGCTTTATGTAAAATCTCTGTATGTGAACGACCCTGGATAACTAGCTGACTTCCCTTTCCATTACTGATAATTGCATATAATCTCTTGAATAAAAAGAATACATTCACATTGTATGTAGATATCTAAAGGGGAAAAATGTAGTTTCAACCCTCTGTTAGAGTGTTAGTTTTATGACCTTGGGCAAGTTACCTAAATTCTCTATTACTTCATTTCCTCATGTATAAAACGGGGGGAATAACTGCACCTCCTTGGCCCATAGTAGATGCTTGATAAAATATTAGCTCCAGGCACAGAACCAGTATGAAGAATTTACGGAAAGGTTTAGGAAATAAAATCTATGTAACTCGTGAGGTTTAAATAGATAAAACGCTTTCTGCGTACTTCTCACAAATTGCTTTATGCATCTTCATAATAGAGCCAGAAAAAGAGCTGCCCTTCGAAGCTCTGGGCCCCGTGGAAAACCACATTCTGCTTCTGTCCCTTAGTCTTTTTTACCCAGGTAAAATTAGGTCGAATGATTCCCTTAATGGGTTCATGGTTACCCATAATGTCCATTTCATCCTCCTTGCACTTGGATTAAAAAAGAAGTGTAGAGCGTGGGTGGGGAGAACACAGCTTGAAGAGAACAAGGAGATAATTGGCCACCAAGGGCAGCGTGTAATGGAATGGATGAAAAGAGGCAGTGGAAGCTTACCTGCTGAAATCAGGAGCCCTTTGCCAATTTCCCTTCTTCTATGTCACAGGAACTTTTTGGAACCATTACTGTTGTATGTTACTTATTTCCCTTACCAGTCTGTGGGCTTGCAAGAAAAGATCTTAGGATAAGCCACCTAATATTTCATCTCCATCTGCAAGACAAGATGATGGAATGGGGTGCCGTTGGGTATGGGTCCTTTTTTTGTTTGGTATTGCACATTTGGGAGAAGATACAGCTAAGACCACTAACCCTTCATAAGGCAGAGGTGTTTCTCTCCTACGTGCTTCAAAAACACAAGCAACCCTTCTTACTCTTATTGACCCACTTCAGCCTACTCTGTCCCCATTGGTTTTCTAGATAGTAAGTCCAGGCATGCACCTCTAAGCAGCTGAGACAGCAGAATCCTCACCTAACGTTAGTTCTTAACATACAGGTTATGGGATATTGAAAGTGAAATCCAAATATCTCTCCACTTAGGATACATTTTGAATTTTTCCCATAGTTTATATATTCTTAATATTATATAGTTGTGTGGCTTTCATGCTAAAATTCACCTATTGATACCGAATGATACTATTTCTCTATAAAATTCATTTTAGAGCCCTCCCAATCAACACTTTCATTAAGATTGTCAATATCATCTGTCTTGATTTACCTGAATACTGTGTTCATTTAAATTAAACAAATATTTAAGTATGTGAAAATCTGAGCAATGTATTTAACAGACTTTGTGAACTTTTTTTTTTTTTTTAATAAAACTTGGTTTTGGAAAATACACACATACATTTTGCCAAGACTTGCCCCTTAATGTTTAATCTTGTGGCTTTCAGGGGAAATCTAATTTGTATCCTTCGTTTATGCTCAACTCAACAGATTGTTGCAGTGTTAGCCAAGTGCTGGATGGCCTTACGGCCAGTGGGGCTTTTCAGGTTTCTTGATTCTCTGTGGTCCCTGTTGCTTTGCTTCTTGATCCCTGATGGATCACAAATACTGTACGTTTTATACTCAGTCTCTCTATTTAAAAATTAAGTCACACTGTAAACAATGGGCTATCTCAGTATTTACAAGGGCTGGGAAATTATTTGTCGCCCTTCTTCCGATCCGCAGTGGCCTCACTCTATTTTTACTCTGAGGTTTGTTGAGACAGGTCTAAATATGATGACTGAGGCATAGGGTTTTCCACTGAAGTGACTGACTCAGGATAGAATTGTGTGTTTCTGGGTGTGGATGGCAGCGACCTGTTAAATGTCTTGGGGCTGGGTTTTGAGAACACATGACGTCATGGTGTCTCCCTTAAGCCATTCAAACACAGAAACCACTCACTTGGGTGCGCATTGCTGGATGACCACCGAACCTCCACCTGACTCCTTGCCGTTGCTTTGAATTTCTGTCCACCTGACTCCTATTCACACGCTCCATCACGGCTGGGTCTTTGTTTTTCCACAGACACTCCATGGCTGGTCTCGAACATAAGTTTAGGTAGCAGTAGTGTTGGTGATGAGAGGTGTAGGGGAAGGAAGACTTGAAATGGGCCCTGCACAAGCTGACATTCTCCATATGCTCTTAGATTATTCTCCCCCTAACCTCTAAGCTACTTTCTACCGTGCTTCTTAGTACAGCTGCCCCACCACATCCTAGATGAAAAACCAGAGTCGGTGTGTACAGTTTGTTTTTTGTCCTCTGAAATACAGTCTTTTTATGTTTTGGAGCAAAGACTGGGTATTCCTGGCACTTAAGTGGTCTTTGTCTTTTTCTACAAGGTATGCATGTTTTTAAAAAAGAAAAACTGGGAAGAACTCTAGGACACAGTAGTCAAATAGAGCATTCCAGGGGCTCAAAAGAAAATTCTAGAGTCACTGTTTTTCTTTTTCTTGAGAAAAGCTTCTGAGTTTTAAACCTGTCAGGAGTTCTAGGTCTTCCTCAGTGCTTTCCCTCCCATGCTCAGAACTTCCCTTTCCCCACCTTCCCTTCATTACTGCTGCTTTGCTTCTCTTGGTTGGGCCCCTGTCCTGCTGGAGGCCTACCTGAGGTCCTCAGAGTCACTACTAGTGGGTTGGAATTTGAAGGATGATGGAGGGGCTGCAGAGTCTTAAACAAAGGAGATACAGTTTCTGATATCCAGAGTAAAGCATGAATAATTTTTCCCATGTATGTGTTGTTGAATCAAATGATTGCTACTACTAGTAATAGGGTACTTGTTCTGTCATGGTACAACCATATTTCTTTTCTTTTCTTTTTTTTTTTTTAACATTTTTACTGGAGTATAATTGCTTTACAATGGTGTGTTAGTTTCTGCTTTATAGCAAAGTGAATCAGCTATACATATACATATATACCCATATCTCTTCCCTCTTGTGTCTCCCTCCCTCCCACCCTCCCTATCCCACCCTTCTACCTGGTCACAAAGCACCGAGCTGATCTCCCTGTGCTATGCGGCTGCTTCCCGCTAGCCATCTATTTTACATGAGGTACTGTATATATGACCATAGATACACTACCACTCTCTCACTTTGTCCCAGCTTACCCTTCCTCCTCCCCATGTCCTCAAGTCCATTCTCTAGTAGGTCTGTGTCTTTATTCCTGTCTTGCCCCTAGGTTCTTCATGACCATTTTTTTTTTTTTAGATTCCATATATATGTGTTAGCATACAGTATTTGTTTTTCTCTTTCTGACTTACTTCACTCTGTATGACAGACTCTAGGTCCATCCACCTCACTACAAATAACTCAATTTCATTTCTTTTTATGGCTGAGTAATAGTCCATTGTGTATATGCACCACATCTTCTTTATCCATTCATCTGTCGATGGACACTTAGGTTGCTTCCATGTCCTGGCTATTGTAAATAGAGCTGCAATGAACATTGTGGTACATGACTCTTTTTGAATTATGGTTTCCTCAGGGTATATGCCCAGTAGTGGGATTGCTGGGTCATATGGTAGTTCTATTTTTAGTTTTTTAAGGAACCTCCATACTGTTCTCCATAGTGGCTGTATCAATTTACATTCCCACCAACAGTGTATGAGTGTTCCCTTTTCTCCACACCCTCTCCAGCATTTATTGTTTGTAGATTTTTTAATGATGGCCATTCTGACTGGTGTGAGATGATATCTCATTGTAGTTTTGATTTGCATTTCTCTAATGATTAATGATGTTGAGCATTCTCTCATGTGTTTGTTGGCAATCTGTATATCTTCTTTGGAGAAATGTCTATTTAGGTCTTCTGCCCATTTTTGGATTGGGTTGTTTGTTTTTTAGATATTGAGCTGCATGAGCTGCTTGTAAATTTTGAAGATTAATCTTTTGTCAGTTGCTTCATTTGCAAATATTTTCTCCCATTCTTAGGGTTGTCTTTTCCTCTTGTTTATGGTTTCCTTTCCTGTGCAAAAGCTTTTAAGTTTCATGAGGTCCCATTTGTTTATTTTTGTTTTTATTTCCATTTCTCTAGGAGGTGGGTCAAAAAGGATCTTGCTGTGATTTATGTCATAGAGTGTTCTGCCTATGTTGTCCTCTAAGAGTTTGATAGTGTCTGGCCTTACATGTAGGTCTTTAATCCATTTTGAGTTTCTTTTTGTGTATGGTGTTAGGGAGTGTTCTAATTTCATTCTTTTACATGTAGCTGTCCAGTTTTCCCAGCACCACTTATCAAAGAGGCTATCTTTTCTCCATTGTATATTCTTGCCTCCTTTATCAATGATAAGGTGACCATATGTGTGTGGGTTTATCTCTGGGCTTTCTATCCTGTTCCATTGATCTATATTCCTGTTTTTGCACCAGTACCATACTGTCTTGATTACTGTAGCTTTGTAGTATAGTCTGAAGTCAGGGAGACTGATTCCTCCAGCTCCGTTTTTCTTTCTCAAGATTGCTTTGGCTATTCGGGGTCTTTTGTGTTTCCATACAAATTGTGAAATTTTTTGTACTAGTTCTGTGAAAAATGCCTTTGGTAGTTTGATAGGGATTGCATTGAATCTGTAGATTGCTTTGGGTGGTATAGTCATTTTCACAATGTTGATTCTTCCAATCCAAGAACATGGTATATCTCTCCATCTATTTGTATCATCTTTAATTTCTTTCATCAGTGTCTTATAATTTTCTGCATACAGGTCTTTTGTCTCCTTAGGTAGGTTTATTCCTAGGTATTTTATTCTTTTTGTTGCAGTGGTAAATGGGAGTGTTTTCTTAATTTCACTTTCAGATTTTTCGTCATTAGTGTATAAGAATGCAAGAGATTTCTGTGCATTAATTTTGTATCCTGCTACTTTACCAAATCCATTGATTAGCTCTAGTAGTTTTCTGGTAGCATCTTTAGGATTCTCTATGTATAGTATCATGTCATTTGCAAACAGTGACTGCTTTACTTCTTCTTTTCTGATTTGGATTCCTTTTATTTCTTTTTTTCTCTGATTGCTGTGGCTAAAACTTCCAAAACTATGTTGACTAATAGTGGTGAGTGTGGGCAACCTTGTCTTGTTCCTGATCTTAGTGGAAATAGTTTCAGTTTTTCACCATTGAGGACGATGTTGGCTGTGGGTTTGTCATATATGGCCTTTATTATGTTGAGGTAAGTTCCCTCTATGCCTACTTTCTGTAGAGTTTTTATCATAAATGGGTGTTGAATTTTGTCGAAAACTTTCTCTGCATCTATTGAGATGATTATTTGGTTTTTCTCTTTCAATTTGTTAATATGGTGTATCACATTGATTGATTTGCCTGTATTGAAGAATCCTTGCATTCCTGGGATAAACGCCACTTGATCATGGTGTATGATCCTTTTAATGTGCTGTTGGATTCTGTTTGCTAGTATTTTGTTGAGGATTTTTGCATCTATGTTCATCAGTGATATTGGTCTGTAGTTTTCTTTTTTTGTGACATCTTTGTCTGGTTTTGGTATCAGAGTGATGGTGGCCTTGTAGAATGATTTTGGGAGTGTTCTTCCCTCTGCTATATTTTGGAAGAGTTTGAGAAGGATAGGTGTTATCTCTTCTCTAAATGTTTGATAGAATTTGCCTATATAGGCATCTGGTCCTGGGCTTTTGTTTGTTGGAAGATTTTTAATCACAGTCTCAGTTTCAGTGCTTGTGATTGGTCTGTTCATATTTTCTATTTCTTCCTGGTTCAGTCTTGGAAGGTTGTGCATTTCTAAGAATTTGTCCATTTCTTCCAGGCTGTCCATTTTATTGGCATATAGTTGCTTGTAATAATCTCTCATGATCTTTTGTATTTCTGCAGTGTCAGTTGTTACTTCCCCTTTTTCATTTCTAATTCTATTGATTTGAGTCTTCTCCCTTTTTTTTCTTCATGAGTCTGGCTAATGGTTTATCAATTTTGTTTATCTTCTCAAAGAACCAGCTTTTAGTTTTATTGATCTTTGCTATCGTTTCCTTCATTTCTTTTTCATTTATTTCTGATCTGATCTACAACCATATTTCATTGTAACATCAACTATAACTGTGATGTACCATGTGTCACATGGGAAGGGAAATGTATCACATTTTTTATGGGAAAATGAGTTCTAATTTCCAAGCAAGAAATATATAGTTGGACTTATACAATCTACTAAAATTTTTAATTGGGGGCTGTTTTATTCCCAAACCTCATATTAAAAGTAGAGGACTTTGGACATGAGATTTGCCAATATAGAAGCACGGATCCTTATAGCCATTCTTATACCACACCATCAGTGGTTACCATATCCAGTCCCATCACTTCATAGATGGAGAAACTGAGGCCCAGAATGATGAAGTCATGTCTTCTCTGAGTCCTTAGTATTCCCTGCCTTTGCATTTTCTTTAAAAAAAAAAAAAAATGTAAAAAAACCTAATTGTTCTATGGAAGAAGGCACTATTCATTCTTAATGGAATTTCTTTTTATTCAATTTTGCGGTGTCCACAATGAGATTATAAAAACAATAATTTGATTTAGAAATCTTTCCAGCTTCAGCAAGGTTACTTTGTGGAGTTGTAGATAAATGACCAGAAGAAAACTTCACAAAATTAGCGTTTACACTTAATCTGGCAACGAGCTATAATTTGATTGGTAAAAAATTCATTTGGTGTACCTCTGGCCCTTTGCTGCTGGATAATGAAAATTTATATCTGTGTTTCAGACATCTGGGGAGGGCCTGACAGCTTTGGGGCCGAATGAAAGATGATGTCACACTGACCCCTGTCAACATTTCCTCACAGACTGGTTACCCAAAACCCAACAGCAGTCACACTTTTTTTTCCCCTGCCAGAGCAGACTCTCATTTTATTTTGGAAGGTTAATGACACTGTAAATCTAATAGGCCATTTTAGTGCCATCATGTGGATATTAAAAAATCATGTGACCAGTCAGGGCACCATATGTGGGGTTCGCTGTTGTCTAATGGCAGGAATAAGAGGCTGTAACAAGGCGCTGAGGGCAGCCAATGTTTGGAATTAATTTCAAAACCATAGGTACCTTTAAATTAATTTGGAATCTCTGCTAATGATTACTGCTTGCCATTTCAATTAAGTTTGCTTTAATAAGCTAGCTAATATTGGACCCCGGAAAATTGTTTGTTACTTTTAAACTTATCAGTAACTCATATTCTAGGAGCAGCACTGACCAAGAGAACTTGCTGTGATGATAAAAATATTCTCTCTCTGTGCTGTCCAGTGTGGTAGTCTCTGGCCACATGTGGCTACTGAGCATCTGAAATATTTCTTGTGGTCTGAGGAAATGAATTTTTAAGTTTAAATAATGTAAATTTGAATAATGACATGTGGCTAGTGGTTACCATTTTGGATAGGGCATCTACGGAGCAATTGTAAGATGAGACCAGGAGTATCAGAAAACAACAACAGAAATACCATTTCACTCAGGTTTTTAGTCTGCCTCTCACTGGTGCCAAACTACTTGGTGACACAGATGAAGTCTGGTTTACCTTTGTACAGAGTCAAAATATGTAGAACAAAGGAATGGATAAATGAATGAATGCAATGAATACATGGATAATGACAAAATGAAAGCAAGAAATGTAAGTGATTATTCCTGTTTTACATCTCTCGCTGCCCTTTCTCTGAGTGACAAGTTAGGCAAATATCATAAAATTTAAAAACCAGATAAATTCTTAATGATCACTTAGCCCAACCCATTCAAAACCAGACCAACTGACTTCCAGAAGCTGACCGTTGACCCTCCCTGAAACGTCTCTTTCAGACCCTGAAAAGCCCACGGGCCCAAGATGGCCATAGGCAATGAATGGACATTTTCCGGGCACATACTTCAGCTCCTTGCATGGGAAGAAGTTGAGGAGGGAGGAAGCAATTCTCTTTGGATAGTGGGATCTTTTGATTGTGTGGCCAGACAGAAGTATGTAAAGAGACGTGAATAATTTGTGAATTTACTCCAAAATGTCATTTACTGAAGTATTTTTATTGTTTTTAATTTATGTTAATTCTTATTCTTCGGCCTTGCCGTGCGGCATGTGGGATCTTAGTTCCACCACCAGGGATCGAACCCCCTCCCCTTGCAGTGGAAGCGCAGGGTCTTAACCACTGGACCACCAGGGAAGTCCCTGAAGTATTTTTAAATACTCATTCATGATTTGTATCTAATGCTACCCTCATAAAATTATGATGAGGAAGATGGCTATAGTGATGATGATAATAATAATAGTAGCACTATTGGTTAACATATAGTTACTGCATACTGTTTCAGAAATGGTGCTAAATACTATGCAAGGATCACCTTTTTATCCTTTTAATACTGTGAGATAGTTCTGGTATATCCCCCATTTGAATGATTAGGAAAAAGAGAGGGTGTAAATAGCTTGCTCAAAGTTATGCAACCAGAAAAAGACAGAAATGGCTTTTGAATCCAAGCAGCCTGAAATCAGTACCTACACCATTGAGCATTATTCTGTACTGCGTCTTTCCCTAACCTCCCTCTTTGGTTTCATTGATTTGTTCATTCATTCAGCAAATATTTTTTTGAGCCTCATCTTTGGGCCAGGCACTGTTCTAGTCTCAGGAGATACACTAGTTGACAAAACAGACAAATATTCCTGCCCTCTTGGACTTTTCCTTCTACTGATAAGAATAGTCAATAAATAAAGAAAAATATGTAGTTTATTATATAGAAATAAGTGTTAAGAAGGAAAAAGAAAACAAGTAAGAGGAATATAAAGTGTCAGCAGGTGGGGGGACAGGTAGAAACTCTTCTCACAGTTAGGTCTCACTGAGAAAAGAAGTAAGTTTTATTTTCTAATTATACATTAAGCCTCCTAATTTTTTGCCACAAAGTTAGCTATAAGTTTACCTTATAATCTAGGAATGATCTTAAGATTTTTAAGAAGACCTGATATAGAGTGATATTCAGAAGAAGAAGAACAATTGAAAACTCAGTACCTCTGCCATTAAAAGTATTTGCAAGTGACTCCTTTGATTCTGTGACCCTTCAGTGTTTGCTTTCATAGCAAGTGAGGATAATGTGCTAAATTTTACAGTTGCTGCAAAAAAGGGCCACAGCAGTGACGCTGGGAGATACAGTGTGCTACGGATGTGGCAGGTACAACACACTCAGGAGCTTACCCGTAGTTCAGGATATTGGAGAAAATCACACACACACACACACACACACACACACACGTGCAGCTACACAAGTGGGGCTGGGTGAGTGGGAGGAATGGAATAATTAGGAAGAGAGTTGTTCACTGCTGAATTTGCAAGCCCACCCAAACCCATTGTCATGATGACTTTAAATTCAATAAGGTACAACACTCTCTGTCAAAATAAAATTGTAAAATTAATTAAAGAGAGAACATTTAAATCCCCAGAATGAATGTAGGCAAGAAGTAGCAGGCTTTTTGCAAACCTAGTACAGGATGATTAAGAAATAAAAGTTAACAGTGATACAGATCTCATTTGGTAGTATTCAAACACAGGATAGAAACTTTTACTAACCTGACGCAATATTCCACAGCTTTTGAAGTCAATGTGTGTGGCCACAGGTTGTGGGCTTTATCAGAGACACTGCCTCCCCCTGCCCCCCCTCCCCCGGGTGCATAGCACTTGGGACATTAAAATATTCATTCCAAGCAAAAGGTAAGTGTCCTTTTGTGATCCCTGGCATCACTTCCTGTTTTTCCTTATAAACTTCCCACCCAAGTGAGGCGTTATTGGGATCACTGCCTAAAGTAACTTTCCATCACATTGGCAAGTCCCTAAGGTTTTTAGTGCCTGCATACACCTGATTTTAGAGCCCTCCATTAAGATTTAAAAGAATCTACTGCAAATTAAGTAGCAGCCCTGCTTTTCTGATGACTCTGCTGAAAGTTTTATTTTCTTATATTAAAATATTTTGTCAGAATGTCGCAAACTGTCACACAACTTTGAGTAAATGAATCACTTTTTCTGTAACTTTTCAGAATTCATGGATTTTTGAAACTTTATTTTAAAAGCACAAAGTTAGACTCCTCTTTCCTTCAATATAAAAACGTAATTTCTAGATCCCCAGCCCTCAAGCTATATTATGAAAGTTTTAGCCTGGCATGATTTAAGTGGTCAAATTATTGCTGTCATAGGCATTAGCTTCACTCTACAGTTATTAAAAAATATTTAATCAGAAACACTGAGAATTTAGGATGTATAATGAAATTGTTGTCAGTGCCTTGGCCAGGCTGTAAATACCTATTATGTTTGTGGGTGAGTGAGATAAACTACTCTATGTTGGTATTTTTATCACTTTTAAATTACAGACACGATATTTATTTTGTCAAGTATTTCATGTGAATGGTTTGTTAATTGTGGACAGTTTACCAAAATACTAAAGAATTTGCTACTTTGTCTCTCTGAACTTGAGCAGTATGAAGTGCAATGTTCTAGCTTAGTACAAACCCCAAATGGAACCCTGTATCTGAACCTTTCCTCTTTTTGTTTTATGCCTTCTTGAATCCACAGAAGTGTTTTATCAAAAATCAAAGGAAGTATAGCAGTGTGTACATGTCAATCCCAAACTCCCTAACTATCCTTTCTCCCAGTAACCATAAGTTCAGTTCTCTAAGTCTGTGAGTCTGTTTCTGTTTTGTAAATAAGTGCATTTGTATCATATCTTTTTAGATTCTGCATATAAGTGATATCAACGATATTTCTCTTTCTCTGTCTGACTTACTTCACTCAGTATGACAATCTCTAGGTCCATCCATGTTGCTGCAAATGGCAGTATTTCGTTCTTTGAGTAATATTCCATTGTATGTATGTACCACTTTGCTTTGCTGTACACCTAAAACTATCACAATGTTGTTAATCAACTATACTCCAATATAAAATACAAATTTTTTTAAAAATCAAAGGAAGATGCCAGGAAAATAAATCCAAGTCTAGCTGTAGTTCACTTGCACAGGCAAGAGATAAGAAATTTGATCTGTGGGGGTCAAACAGAAGTGAGGAGAGAGCCACGTGGTCAATGCTTACTCTGGCATCCTAATCCACATCATTTTGTCACCAGTTCATCCTCTAAATCTGTGGTGCCCATTATCTGCATAGTGGATAATCTGCCCTCCTGTTACCTGGCTGTGCAAGGAAGCCAAGGTCAACCCATGGGGTAGGGGTGTCAATTGTTCTACATGGTACCATTCCTGTTTGTGTGGCTATTAGTGGCTAAACCCTGTGGTGGATTCTTATGACTTTTAAATTATGGAGCAGTATATTTTTTCTGTTTTAAGTGGTCTATGTAAATCGTGGATAAGGAGAGGGCTTCATGTGTATTTTTGTTTAGAGAGAAGTTTGCTTAAATAAGTAGTGCATTCGTTTCTCCTCATTTTAGAAATAGCAAAAAAGATGAATGCAGGAAGCTGGGGGAAAACCACACCATCTCATGACCTGGTGGTCAGTGATGAGATGTCATTTAAGAGATTTGGGAACGTTTCAACGATTACTTTTAAGATACACCTACACCTAAGCACTGCTAGAAGCAACACAATTGATTTCTATATTTAGGGTCAGTAGGATACAAAGAGATGATCTTTATTTTCCAAAGAAATTCATCTATGTCTTCCATACCCATAAGTTCCGTATAAGTAAAACAGGATTGCTGTGAATCTGGTTAAAACAGTAAATTCTTTGGAGAAAAAATAGTTTTAATGGTGGTCATTTTGACATCAAACAATGGCAACCAAATGCTATTTTCGCCATCCTCCCATTAGAAAGGAGAGATCTGGAACTTAGGGATCAGTGATAGCAGCCAGCAAACTTTCTTATTGTGCAACAAACAAGAGGTGGAAACACTGCTGAGCTGACTCCACTCAGAGGTCCAGAAAAATTAAGGTTGACACTAAAATAACTTTGGCTTACACACGACTCACAGCAAATGCTAAATAATGCAAAAATATGTCTTTTAGGTCTAAAATTTTCTGGGTTGTGAGAAAACACGGAGCATAAATCATATCAAACTATTCCTGGCATTAGGCCTTCAGGATGCATTTGTTTGAAATCAAGGGCCAAATTGTCTGGAAGAGTGAAAACTGCTAGATGCCAGCGGAGGCGGGATGCCAGCCTTGGAACTGACACATCATTTCTGGAGCGATCCATATGCCCGACCCTAGTTTGCCTTCGAAGTGGTTCCCTTGAATTGATTTTGTAAATTAACAATATTAGGCCTTCTGTGGGATAGAAAGTGCATTAGTCACATGGCTCTTACTGTACCCAGCAAGGAAATCTATCGTTCTTTTGTAATAAAATGGTCCTTGGTTGGGGGGGGGGGGGCAGCGGGGGAGGGTGATTTTGCCACATCAGGTGAAAGGAATTACGTTCAGTTTTCAGGCAGGTTTAATGAGGAATTTTAATAATGAGAGTAAAAATCAACAAGCATAACTTCACTAAACGACTCTTAAAGGGAAAGTGAAGGGGCTCCTGTTTTTACAAGTGTACGTAACCCTCGTTGAATGGTGCCAAGCATCAATTGTTCTGAGTGAGTAAGGACATAGGACATGGCAAAAACTCACAGCAATTTATTACCAAAATTTATTTCTTTCTTTTAATGTTTTAAAAGAAATGGAGGATTTCAGAAAAGGAGAATTTCCACGGATTCATGTTTAAATTTACCATAAGTGATTAATCTTTGTGTTCTATCTTTTCTCCAAGGTCGGTTTTACACACCATGTAAAATTGCTTCTTTAGAAGAAAGTGTGCTTTTTTCAAAAAAGGAAAGGGAGGGGAGAGACAATGAGTCTTCTGGAAAGTACTTCATAAGACTTCTTCTGATTGCTTTTTTGTTCTTTATTTAGGGAAGAGTTTAATCCAAAGAATATTGTGTAGAGAATAATTACATAGCATGGAACTTAATATAAACTTCAACAAACATGGCTACTTTCAGTGAATGATACTGGCTTTTTAAAAATTGCCCTTCTATTTTCAAATTTCTGTAAGAGAAGCCTGGGCATTTGGCTTTCTGAATCTTCTGAGTTTTGCAGAGGGAATTCTACTTGGATTTTAAAAACATATAATATATATAAATAATATAACACTATATAATATATATTTTATATATTAGAGATATTTTTGCTTGTAAACTTTCAGACTTATTTATTTAGGTGGTAGAAAATTATAAAATAACAATCATTATGTTGGCACCTCTAATGAAGGAAAATATACTTATTAATGAATCCAGGTATATATAGATATTTTTCAGAATCATCCACTACAACATTTCTTAAAACTCATTTTGAATTACTTATCTTGTAGGATTTATTAGTATTAGGTTACTCAATGACTTAAAGGCTAAAGAGAGTTAAAAACAAACAACAAACAAAAACCCTTTTCCTCATTGAAACGTGACCAAGAACTTGTGAGAGCTATACCCGAAAAAAGATTTAAGAATTTGTTTTTCATCAAAACGTAGTTTCCTAGCGTTAGTTTTCTTTTTTTTTTTTAAGTTAGTAATAAATGTAGTGCTCCTGAGCGCCATTCTTCCTGTTTGCAAACGTCAATGTGTCCCTTCAAATGTGTCTTTTCCATTATTTAATATTAAAGGCCTAATTACATGATTAAGTTAAATTGGACAAATATATGCTGGGCATCCCCTGTGTGTTTAGCTTTTGGCTGCTGGCACTGCAAGCTGAGTGAGACCTGCTTAATCCCACTGACACCCATACACGTTACTCTTCTTAAATGTTGGCTTTTACAAAGCCACAAAAGGGAACAAATATAGCTGTTGCCTGCCTTCAACCAAAATGCTCTAGCAATTGAAAGATGGGGGCAGTGTAGACACTCAAAAATGCTTTGGGATCTTTAGATGAATGGTATCATACAGATGTGTGGTAATGCTAATTCTTTGCTCTCAATCACTGGTTTTCAAGGACACTAAAATCCATGTAGCCTCTAAAAAAGATAAATAAGGGCAAGTCACTTTTCTTCCTCAAGTCACAGACTAAAGAAATTATTTCAGATAATATATGGCCCTTCAGCCATGAGAGCAGGAAGTGTTTACTGCTGAAGTCGGGGTCCCAGTTGGTAAAATAAACGGAAACTTCTGGTTCAGGTTTAGGACCCTCTTTCAAATAAAAACTTCATTTTCTCTGGGTAAAGAAATTGATTTAATTGTATATTATTGGCAAAATATTAATAAAGCCGGGCAGTTTTTAAAGAGTACAAAATATAACTCTGCTCTTTTTTTTTTTTTGCATTAAGAGCCAGCTAACTTTGTTTAAAAAGAAGAACCTAAAACCATCAAAAGAGCCTGTGGCATTTCCTTCTCTGGCGATCTTTAAAACTGGTTCAGGCTCCTCAGTTTGTAGTTAATCAAGTGTGTCCTTATTTGAAAATGGACCCCCATCTCACTCTCTCAGTAAGGTGAAAGTTGAGATGTAGAGTAAAAATGGAGCAAAAAGATGATTATTTCAAATGGAATAAACATTTTTTAAAAAGGGAAAGTAAAGGAAATTTTCAAAATGCCAAAACAGGATGAAATTAACTAAGCTCACATATATTCCTTTCTAAATTTTTTTGCTTCTTTTTTGTTTTTTGATCTTCCAAAATACTTTTAAATTTGAAATTTAACCTAACTCTACTTTTCACAGGCGTATTTCTCATTTTTTTTTATTACTATGAAGACCCATTACTTTAACAGCTATATTTTGAGCACTTACAATGTGCCTAAAAGCTACAGGTCAAGCATAAAGCAGATAGATATTATCTCTGGCCTCATGGAGCTTCCATTCCTGCTGTGAAAATTGATATTCTATTAGTAAATAAACAAGCAAATTCCAAACAGTAAAAAATACAAAGAAAGCAACAAAGTGAGGTAATGTGACAGTGCCTAGGGTTAAGCTTTGTGATGGGGGGTGGCTACTTTAAAGGAGGAGGTGAGGGAAGGTTCCCTGAGAAATGGGTTGAGTGAGGGCTGAATGATAGAAGGATCTGCTGATGTGAAAATCAGGCAGGAGAGCATGTCAGGCAAAGGCAACAGCAGGTGCAAAGTCCCTGAGGCAAGAAGGAGGTTGCCATATTTGGGGAACATCAGAAAAGCCAGAAGCATAGTAAACAAGGGGAGAGTGGAATAATAGAGGCTAGTTTGGGGCCAGAACTGTACACAAAGTGGAGGTAGCTGATTACTTTGGTTGCCTGTGTTGTTAGGTCTTCACACTGTTTTAGAAGACAGTGTAAATGGTCACTTGTTAAGTTTGGTCCCCTTACAAGCAGTTAAGCACATGTGTTTCACCCCGTCCCTTTTATTCATTAACATTACAGTTAACTACAAGCCCTGTTCTGCAAGCAGGAGAGTATGGTAGGGCTGTATAGGTCATGGTGTAAGTCTGAACTTTATTCTAGATGCAATAGAAAACCATTAGAGCATTTTAACAGGGGGGATGGCATGACCTGATTTATGTTGTCTAAAGATCACTCTGGTTGCTGTGAGGAGAACCAATTGTAGGGATAATAGAGGAGCGACTGCTGCATTGAATGGTGATAACTTTGAGGAGGTGGAAGAGAGAGAGAGAGAGACATGCAGACAGTTTCTAGATATATTTGAAAGAGAGAACTCCCAAAAAGCTTTTCTGACGGATTGGAGGTAGATAGAGAGAAAAAAGAGAAATTGAGTCTAACTCCTATATGATTGGCTTGAGGAAATGGATGAGCTATTTTTGGGGTAGAGATGAGTGAGACAAGAGAGGCTTAGTGAGGAGTGGATGGGGAGGGAGGTACTTCAAGAGTTCCGAATATAGGAAACGAAATTTGAGATATCTATGAAACATTTAGATGGAGATGCAAGTAGGCAACTGGATAGAAAGGTCTGGAACTCAAAAGTGAGGTCAGGACTAATGATATAAATTTGAGAATTGTGAGCATAGATGGTCTTTAAAGTCCTGGAACTGGATGAACCATCTTCAGAAGAGAGTGCAGAGAAGGAAGAGGGCTTAAATCTAAACTCACAGGTACTGTAACATCTAAAGAAGGAATCAGTAAAGGAGACAAAGTCAAGGCGCTCCGTGATATAGAAGAACCAGGAGTGCTGTGTCACGCGAGTCTGTGAGAGGGCATATTTTAAGAAAGAGGTGGTGGTCAGTGGTGCCACTCTGGAAAACGAGATTGGAGAAGAGATCTTCGGTTGGTTAATTTCACAGGAAGACAGAAAGCGTGAAAGAGACTCCTACCTTCCCTGCCAGACAAAGACAGTAGAAGACAGGCCGACAATTGGGATGGTTGATATGTAGCATCGTGTTTTTGTTTGCGTGTTCATTTATTTTTTTGTTTCTGTTTTTCGCTAACTTGTCTGATCATTGAGATAGTGTCTCAAGCCTCAAGGGGCAGTATTTGGCCCTTGGAGGTAGAAAAGTGTATCTTAAAATAGAGAGATCTCATACATTGCTGGTGGTAATGTAAAATAGTGCCTCCACTTGGAGAAACAGTTCAGAAGTTTCTTCCTCTGTAGTCCAGCAATTCAGTCCTAGTTGTTTACCCAAGAAAAACGAAAACTTGGGTCCACAAAAAGACAGGCAACACACATTCACTGTACTGTTAATCATAATATCACAGAGCTGGAAACTGCCCAAATATCCACTAATAGTTGAATTAATAAACAAATTTGGTGTATCCTGCACTGGAATACTACTCAGCGATAAATAGGAATGAACTATTGATATATGCCATGCAGTGAATGAATCTCGCAGACCTTGTGTTGGGCAAAAGAAGCTGGACACTGAAGAATATATACTCTCTGATTACATTTATATAAAATTCTAGAACAAGGAAACTAGTCTATACTGATTAGTAGAGAAAAACTAATCTATACCGATCAATAATTGCCTGGGGAGGGTCATGGAGAAGGGGAAATTGACCACAAAGGGGCATGAGGGAGATGGAACTGTTTTATGTCTCAATTGTGATGGTGGTTACGTGGCTATATACATTTGTCAAAAGTCATCGACTTACTTAAAATGAATGAATTATATCTCAATAAAATTGATTGCTTGATTGAGAGAGAGAGAGACTGAGAGCACTGTCTCTTCTGATTAGTTAGCCCTAAGTCATTTTCTTATCCCATTGGTAACATATTCTCCTTGATTACTTCAAGAACTCTCTTTTCTACTGCTTAATATCTGTCAACGTGTCACTCAGTTACTGATATCTATTGTATATTGATATCTATTGTGTATTTCCATAGAATCCTTAACAGTAATGCCTCCGTGCCTTGAGAAATACGCTTCTTCACCTTTACATGGCTATTTTGATCCTTACTTTAACATATAAAGTGATTTAAATAAAATATATCTAAATATGTTCTAAGTGCTAGCACCATTAGTTTGCGATATCTATAGCAATGTTATTGACTTGACAAATTCCACTCTTTTTTTAATAACTGACATCTTCAATCAAAAACAGAGGCTGTTATGAGCTTTTCTGAATAGATAGGAAACTGGAGGGAGGGCATTTTATACAAGAAGCATCACAAATTTCAATAAAAGTACCCAACTCTTTAGCTTAAAAAATTATAGTGTATATATATTATATATATATATATATATATAATATATATAT
Source organism: Balaenoptera physalus (assembly GCF_965194825.1). Lineage (NCBI taxonomy): Eukaryota > Metazoa > Chordata > Mammalia > Artiodactyla > Balaenopteridae > Balaenoptera > Balaenoptera physalus. Next base: position 49,375,219 of record NC_138891.1, on the reverse strand, counting down.
TATATATACATATATATATATATATATATATATATATAATCTCTAGCAGAGTGCATTATAATAGAAAGATGAAGGGCTTTGGAATACATCTGGACTTGAATCTCAGATTTGCTACCAGCCAGCCATGTGAGTGTGGGCAAGTTCCTTACTCTCGCCGAGTTTTAATTTCCTTATCTGTAAAGAGGTAAAGTAATAATTAGTTTTCTATCTTGTTGTAAGGTTTAAAGATAACACATGTAAACTTTCCAGCACAGTGTCTGACTTGTTATAGGGGTTCAAATATGAGAGTTGAAATTCTATATGTAACTCCTGTTATCATGCACATTGTCAACATGGTGCGAGGTGGGGAGGTGAGGGAACTGAGAAGAACTGCTTCTGAATTTTTAAAGGACTGCAGAAATTGCTTAAAATATCTCTGAGTTCTAAACTATAAGCTTTTCAATGTGAGGCCACATTTGATGAATCTTAACAGAAGACATGAGCAATTAAGCGTTAATTACCTAAATCTTTTGTGAAGTTCATAATTTTTTAGCTTTGGAAATAGAGTATCAAGAAAAATCATCAATATCATCTACACTAGGAAGCATTCTTTTATTCTTAGAAACAGATAGAACTTCATCTGCATATAACACACACACACACAAATATACGTTATGTATACACATGTAGGGAGTTTTCTGTTTGCTTAAGAAAATTATGTCTTTAGCCCTTGTGCAACCAGGATTCTGAAAGCTAATAAACGTCCCTGTTACCTCGTAAAATTTTGTATAGTCTTTCTGTTAACATAATACCCATATTTTTACAAAGAGCTTCCTACGTGAGTAATTGCTGCTCTTCGGATTTTACCAGATATTAATTATAGTTTATTCTCTGCTTAAGCTCAACTCTTACTGTAAATGTGACTTCCGTCTTCTGTGTATCCAGATGGGATATTCTGAGATAGTCTCTTCTTCCTGAGGATATGGAACTCCTTTCCAGGAAACATTGAGAACTATTCTTAACCTGGAACTCCTATACATCTTGTGTCATCCTTCAGAGATACTGCACCTCTCCTTGCTGCCTGACCTGTCATTTATGTGCTCACTGTTTATTTCCCAGCTATTTTAGGAAGACCTTTCTTCCTCAATGATGAAAGCACATAACCATGAAGTGAGTAGCTATGGATAATCTTTTAACAACTCCTTCGTTTAGGAAAGAGGTCACTATGTTTCAAGATCTTTTTGTTCTTTGCCTTCTATCATCATTTTGTTTATCGAGACACAGTTTAAAACTGCTTTTCAAGCCATTTTCTATTACACATCATTTTCCTACCCCAAAATATGTTTAATATTTCCATTTGAATATAATAAAATAGTCAACTACCTTCTGGACCAGTGTTTGTTAACCCTGGCTGTTCACTAGAATCATCTAGGGAATTGTTTTGCAAATATTGTGCCTGGATCTCCCACCTAGAAATTCCAACTTAATAAATCTGTTGTGGGACTCAGGCTTCATAATTTTAAGCACTCTGCAGGTGATTTTTGAGTGAAGCCAAGGTTTGAGAAACAGTGTTCGAGATGCAAAAAGGTTTTGCAAGCATTAAAACACTACACCCTTTGGAATTATAGAGGTTTTCTCGTTCCTCCGAAGAGTCACCGAAGTATTCAGCTAAGCGTTCTATAAATGGGGTGGCAATGGGATAAAGGAAGCCATAGTCGCTGAAGACCCTGAGTTTTTTGAGTTTTGCATTTATTTTTCTCTGGGCTCATCTTTCGCTCAGCAGGGAATTGACCAAGGAAGGGAACTATGTTGGGGGATAATGTGCTGGTAGTGCAGAGAGGGAAATGCGTTAAGATTTGACCTTACTTTCATCCCAACCCTGCCACAAACAAGCTTGGATTCCTGGGCAAGATAATCTCCAGACAGGATTCACAAACATGATGCATCAGGGGCCGGGAAGATAACATGAATGTGTGAAACAGGAAGAGTGGACCCTGGCACAGCAGAGGACTCACTCCCATTCTACAGGGAATTACCGATACTCATCTCCGGCCAATCATTTCTATGGGAGAATGCAAGTTAGGTGTGTTCAAATCTTTCCAGTTTTTAAGAGAAATAGAAATTCTCCTTTTGGGGTGAAATTTCCCAATTACTTATTGACATCATTAGATGCCAACCTTTTTCTGCGCCTTACTTATATTATGGGGCTTAATTTGGACCCCAGGCCACAAGTTTGCAATGTCTAGGTTTGATGATTTGTAAAATTCTTTCAATTTTAACATTCTAAGATTCTAAGAGATCTAATTAAGACAAAACCAGAAAATACTCCCTTAAGATGGAAAGTTCCTATTTGCATTTGTGCTTCTGTTAATTTTCCTCTTCTTGAATCTTCCCATTTCCCCCTTATTCCACGGGTCCTGGCAGTTCACTCTTTCTATTCTGACCTATCCTAGAGTTGACATCTCAAGAATTTATACAACTATTGCTAACACACTCTCTTTACGTTATATAGAGGATCCTGGTGTTATGTCAGAGGAAAAGCTTGTCTTAACTTTTCAGAAGGGAATGGAATGTACAGTACGGTGTGGCCTATAAATCATTTTCAAATTAGTATTCTGTACATCTGGAGAAGAGTACATTTCTACTCGTGCATAAATTGCCTATGAACACATTTCAAAAACCTACGCTTAATCTCAGCAATGAACATTTCAAAAAGTAAATTAATATCTTCAAGGGGAAGAAATACAGTATATTAAACAGGAACCCACTAGAAACTCGATAGTTAAGAGTCTGTCAGCATTTCCATTATAAACCCTGTTTTTGAGGGGTTTATAACTCACTTATAAAAATTCATCCTAGGCTGGGACTTGGCATGTAAGGTCTCAGCCCGGCAGCTTGACGTGATATTAGGTCTGAAGGAACTCAGATTCTTGTCAACGGGATACTATTTTAAAGCTCCACGATGAGGTCTAAATAAAGAGAGGGAGTTGATTTAAACCCGCAGAATCCAGGAGCTGCAGAGTAAAACTAAAATAACCACTCTAAGATCAGCAGGTTGTGGCTGGCTTCACAGAGCCCCTCACCGTGGTCTCCTCTGAACTGGACGTCTTGTACTGTGTAGGGCGGAGTGGCTTCATTTTCTTGTTTGGGTCACACTCAATGTAACTGTAATTCTCCTTTTAGTAGCTTAATATATTGTCTGTTGAGGTTACAGGTTTAGATGCACGTTTATAAATAAGGCTAATTAACATTGAACGTGTAACTCTTTTTCTTTTCTTTCCATTTGAAAAAAGGTATTCCTAGGAAGTAGGGATGGAGTATAAAAATGTCTTAAGCCACTGTAAATTTCTTGTGCAGATAGCTCTGTGATACGTTGCAGTGTTTAAATTAGCACAATATGTATTCATTTAAATATTGATCTTTAAGGAAGTAATGTAATAAATCTGAATACTCTTTTGCATTACTGTTTACATTAGGTCTACTGTAGATTAAGAGAGACAGTTGCCTTGTAAATTTGCTTGAAGAGTAAGCAGGGACATATAAATAATTCTGTTTCTAATTATACAAAACAATGATGATAAGCTGTTGGGAGCTGGGAAGATTGTGCAGAGCTTGGCTGAATCACAGACCCAGGCCAGGCCTGTGAGTAACTGATGTGCAGCTGGCAATTGGGACTATTGTTTAGATCAGGAAACCGATAAAAAGGTGGCACAGAACAAAATTCTATAAATGTAGCTCCATCAAGATGTAGTTCCTTTCCAGCTGTAAAGTTTCTAAAGAGTCACCAAAACTATTTAAAAACATAAAAACACAATTGTTTGGCTTGGTAATGGTAGCAATTTGTCTGTAACAATGTTAGGTATGTTGTGGTAACCTTCATGGGGAAAAGCCCTATGGATGGACTTGGTTGTGGTTTGGGGTTTCCACCTTCTCGCAGCAGTGGTTCTTGGGCTGTGGCATGAACTGGCCTTTGAACAATTTGATAGCTCAACCAAATTTCAGCTAGGAATGTTAAAACATAATAGCTGGAGATTAAGAATAAATTTACACCTAGGCCATATAATTCCAAGGCCAAGATCAACCCATTCCCCTTAATGTTCCCATCATCTATTCAGGAGTGTAAACATTCACATGGAAGTGAGGTTGGTTGAAATGTTTAGCTTATATTGGAAAACATATCTGCTAAGCAGCTGAGAAATGTGTTCATTTCAGTCTTTCCATTTGACAAGGCTCATTCTCCCAAGGAAAATACTAAGAATGCAATGACAGCAACTGAAGCCGTTCCATTTCCTCTTCTGACTTTAATCTCTCCCTAGGAAAAATATTTCTAGAAATGCTATAATGTGTGCGTATTGACACTCTTACTTAGATTTTTAAATAGTTTTGACCTTCTATTTATTCCCTATGTCCAGCAAAGTTCTTTTAATGGTTTTTTTTAAAGAGTGTTTATTATTATTCATGATTAATAATGATTATTATAATCAGACAGTGCTTTTCAGTATTATAAGGTGTGTTCATGTGCATTATTGTATCATTACATCATGGTCATCATTATAAGAACTTCAAGAAATGAGTTGGATCAAGGTTGTTATTTTTTTATCCCAATTTTTTAAAAGAAGTTCATTGAGGTTAAGTGATTTGTCCATGTTTATACATCTAGTAAGTGTCAAGCCTAGACTCCAATCCAGCTATTTGAACTCTAAGCGCCATGTTCTTTCCACTGTGGTTTTTTAAAAGAGCTGCAGTTAGCACAGGGGGTCCCGTGGAAGATGAGTGTAGATCGATTGCCATAACGCACATCAAGGATTCTTGCCATTCATCTCTGTGCTGCTTCCTGTCGAGGTCAAGTGGGTGGTGTGAACCACAGACAGTTCTGAAATTTGTTGTCAAAGGCTCCAACAAAGTTCGTGGATTCACCTTGACCATGTTTACCTTCAACACAATATGAAAATGCCTAGTAATATAGTGAAAAGGTGGGAAACAAGAGGAGGTTGGTGAGAAAGGCTGGATGATGGCTATGGTTAGTTCAGGGCTCTTTTTGGTTTGCTATTTTAGAATGTCATTTGGTTGTTCCTTGCAGTCCCTTGTATAATACATTTCAAGAATATATGCCTAATAAATCCATCTGTTTGCCTGGCAGAGCTAATTTTGATTCTCAGAATGTCAGACTTCAGTGTTAACTGTAAACTTTTACTGGTGGCAAGGTATTTTACCAGATGCTCTTAGTATTGAAAGAGCTTTGGGGAGTGAGGATTAGGGGGGATTTTTTGAGATGCATGGAAACTGAAGCGGTCCATTGAGCACTATCTCCCCAGACATCAATACATTCTTACACCATGGCTGGTTAGGGAGGACTGTGCCATAGAAATGATAACCCTGTTAAAAGTGTAAAGGCCTCTCTATCCATTATCTTGGGGAATCAAGAGTATTATGTAACTGCGTTGGAATAAAACTTTGGATGCTGGAATCTTGATATAAAAAAGCTTCAAACTTTAGCAAGTAATATGGAGTTTAGTCTATTTTGTTTCAAGCCTTTCATTTAGTAAAGATTTTCTGGCCAGCTCTAGGAAGGAAAACATTCTATAGTAAAATAAAACACTAATGACTCAAGAATACTATTTGACACCTAATTTGATGATTGCCACCCAAAATTACTTTCACCAGTTATAAATCAATTACGGGGCATAGTTATAATTACATCAGTAACACTGGTTTGCTTTTCCAAATCCAAATATTATACGATGAGGAAATGTTCTGACTCTAAATGGTTTTAATTAAAAAACCAATCTTTTTTTTTTTTTTAAGGTGGTAAGGAAGTATATTTTTTCTCTTCACTTTTGTTTTTTGTGCCCATGGTTTTCAAGAAGAAGGAAAGTAATGATTAGAGTAAATTACAGGAGTCAGGCAGTGGGGTAATTAACAGGTAATTATCAATAAACAATTTAACCACAAAAGCTTGGATCCCACCTACCACTTGTCAACAATAAAAGCTTAGTAACTCGGCATGCCATTGGAAACAGTGTCTACAGGGAGCCCCAGAAAGGACTGCTAATATAAATAAACAATTCTTTCTTGGGAGCATACACAAAGGCCAGGCTGTGAGTGACCACATGGAAGAAGGAAAGAAAAATCCAGTAGACAGGAAAAATATTAGGAAACCAAACATTTGGTTTCAGATTTAGGAGAAAAATATGAATGTGCTTGGTACTGAAGCCAGAAAAATTATCTATGAATGTCTTTCTCATCCCATACATAAATTTTATATTTCTTTAAGCATGGTTAGAAGTGTAAGATTATTGAGCCAACCTGGCATTTTGACATACGGAAAAAATGGACCTTATCCAGGTTTAAATATAGTCAGCATGCTTTATAGATTGAATGATTGGTGAGTAATCCACCATAAAATATATTTATTATAGAAATCTACAACAAGGTTTTGAAAGAACCTTTAAACTTTATACAAACCTTGATTTGAAAACTCTTTTTAAAATGGGCTGGGTCTCTAGTAGTACAGCTTGAGAGGATGAAGTTTTCTAATCAGCTAATGAGAAAGGAACCAATTAATTCAGACAAAAAGACCTGACCCTACATAAAATGGATAATAATATAACCCTCTATTTCCGTTTCATTTTGGTTCTGTTAATGTGATACTGGGATATGGTTTGAAAATAGCTAAATCAGGGATTGAATTTTACTTTAGAAGAGATTTTCTCTTTCTGAATTTTATTTTGTCTACACATACACACACACACACACACACTTCTTGTGTGTCTAAAATGACATTTGAATATGTCATAATCAAACACACTTGTTAAATATTATCAGCACCTGGTGGCGTGATAGGCATAATGCAAAATGTATTAAGTATATATATTCTCTGTCATCTAAGGTGTGAGAGATAAAACTGTCATAGAATACATTTGAAAGATGTACATGCAACTGAATAAACTTTGAGCAGATGTACATATTCAATAAAGATTTCATTATCTACAGGCCAAGGGGTAAATGTACATTGTGGAGTGATGAGAGTGAGACAGCTTGGGGGAGCTGCAAGGTTTGATAAGGGAACCTTGAGGAGAAATCACCATCTGACCATAGATTAGTCAGGAAAGTTTTGGGGGGAAGAAGGTAGATTCCATGTACCATTTAAATGATGGTCTGCAACAACCCTGGCACACCAGGGATAGGGAGACCATTCCTGGAGAGGGAGGGCGAAGCTGGGATGAAACTCTGGTCTCAACAAAAGGCGCAAGCCTAGGCAGGTGGTGCTAAGTGATCTGGGGTAGACCTGACTCTAAAACAACATTTTTAATGTTTAGTGTGATATTTTAAGTCTTGCAAGACCTAATTGCCAAAATACCTGACTCTACTGTGCACTACGTACGTTTTGCCTGAACTTCACCTAAGATCGTTTTCATTTCTCTCTTGCTTGGCATTATGTCTTTCTAAATTTTTTCCTCCAGATTGCCCACATCCAGTTGCATTCATTAGAACTTCGCTAAATGCCAAGTTTCCCATGGTTTTCTTAATTCTCTTTTGAATTTTTTTTTTTTTGAGACAAACCTAGATCTTGTTAAAAAACCCTCCCACTGTGTCTTCTGTTACTAAAAAGTAATTAAATAAAAAGTGAGGTTTGGATCCATCTATCATTTAATTTGAAATTACATATGAATATAGAGAGGAAAAGTGACTTTGAAAGATCAATTCTCAAATTTTGATTTAAGAACTGTGTTATTAGCTGAAATAATATGAACTGAGTCCATTCTTTTGACCTTTGCAAAGTCTAACCTAGTCAATTATTGCAGCCGAGCAGGGAACCGAAGAACGGCTTTGAATCGGTCAGACCCAAACTGATTTAAGTTTGCATGTGGTTAAATAGACATTAGTTAAAAATAATTAATGCTGTCTTTGACCTTTGAAATGAGGAAGGACATTCATGGTCCTCCCCCGACTCCCACCCCATACATGTGAATCTCCTTAACTCATTTCATTGCTTAAAACAGAGAACATTTTAGTATGCCTTGATATTAAATATCTTAAATAACACAAACAAAGTTGTATTCTTCCCAAATGGATGCTGTCAACAACTTTCCCTTGGATATTTAGAGCCTACATTTTTCACGGCTCACCAAGCTGACTTTTAAAAACATGAGTATATTGAGAGTATGTTTTATGAAATGACCACTAATCAAATTTCTTTAGCACAGTTTGGCAAGATTCCCCTTTGGGGTGTTATAAGAAGGTCATTCCTCGTTACCCTTCCGGTTTTTGTTAAGACCCAGAAATGGATGCAGTTATGTTGTTGCATATGTCAAATATATAGTGTTTAGGGAGGAATTTCTCAAGTGCATCACAATGCTAGCTACCAGAAAGAAGAGTAAGGTGTTCTTTTTTCCCCTTTCCTCCCATCATTTTTCCTTCTTCACCAGTCCCCACTGCAATGTGAATGAGGGGGCCCCCATCATCAGGAATCCACTCAGCTATTGCTGGGGTGGAGACAGAAGGGAAAGAATAGAAGTATCCCCAAAGCAGGCTCTAAACAAACAGTAACCTATAATGTAGTCTTCATTTCATTCTCCACTGTTTCTAAAATTAATTTCTAGTTCAGGTTTATTTGGGTTTTTTTTTTTTAATCTATGCACTCAAATTTCCCAAATATCACAGTGTTAAATCAACAAATGAAAGACCAATACAGGTGACACAGGAGACACGTAAGATGTAGGCACATAGGAGGCCATCAGTAAATAAGTAGTGAACAAATGAATAAATGAACTTCACCTGGGCCTTTATACATACCACCCCTGGTTCCCTCTTCTTTATCTTTATCTTTATCCCTCTTCTTTATTTGTCCATTGGGTTTCCATTTAATTGTTACTTCACAGGAAAAACTCTCCTGACTGCTCTTCACAGACTAAATTATGTTCCAGTTATTTGTTACCATAACACGCTAAAGTTCTACCATATCTTTTATCAAATATTATTGGGATTTAGTGTTCAGTGCCTACCTCCCCTCTGCTGCCCACGCCTGTTATGTGTGGTGTTCTGTCCCCACTTCCCAGCATGGTAATTGGCAAAAAGGCTCTTGAACCCGGACAGGGCAGAAGGAAGAGTGGCCAGGAAGTAGATTTCTACTGGAAGGAGCAAAAAAGAAATGAACAGTGGTTAGGTCTGCAAAGGAAATGAGTCGATGGTAAGGGAAGAAAGTAGATAAAGAGAGGCTGGGAATGGAACGAGGGGAAGAGAAATAAAGACTTTGCAATGGGACCTTCGTGCCTAAGCCATGGATGAAGTTATGGCACCAAAATAGATGGAGGAAGTAAACCATAAGACAAGTAAAGAATAACTTACAGCAATAGTAACCAGAATTTATAATATTAAACAACATATTATAACAAGGAGGATTTCATCCACCTATTTTTATTTCAGACCTCCCCCCTGCCCTCCCCACTGCCCAGGAAAGGAGAAAGCAATGGGAAGTGACAGTTTGATATAATGATTTGATTTAAGATATGTATTTTCCCCCAAAGTAAAACCCTATTTTGTAATAAATAAATATAAAATATTTAAACCTTTTTAATAAAGAAGGCGTCTGTTGCTATGAATTGGTCCCACTAACTTGACATCCTCTTTTATTGTCATAAGAGTCATAATTAGTTTACATATTTATAAATCAATTTTTCAGCATTCACACATATATAGTTTTAAAATTTAATGTTGGTGAATAAAATCTATGTTTTAGGATTTCCATGAGAACATGCTCTTTATATCATTTTGCACAAAGGGGACATGATTTGGTATTTGTTTTAACAAATCTGTCATTCGCAGAGATGATCTTTACCACAGACTTTTTACTCTGCCTCCAATTAGAAAACTATAGCTCGTAAGAAGTGTCTTAGAAAGATCAATGATAAATCAAATGCATGTCATCATATTACATTGTTACCTCTCCTGGGGTGTGAGGGGCAATATGTTATGTCTGCTATGGCACAGTGCCAGACCAGGGGTTTTAAAAAGGGACAGTCATTTTCAGAACATTTTAGCCCTTAGTCTTTATTGAGCTCATCACTTCAGAAACCTCAGTTTTCTTCTTAGTTTGCACACATACAGTGACCTTGCACACCTCATTGCTCTGCAAGTCCATTTGCCTTTCTGTAGGCAATTCTCAGGAGCCGCCTCTATGATTAGAGAATTTTATGATGCAAATACCAGTTTCTCGGGACTCTACTGTGGCTTATCTGGCTTTAAAAGCACACAGTCTGTGATGGTCACTGACATTCTGATTGGGATCGCCTGTACTCACAGAAACACGGCTACAGCCCAAAGCTGCTAGGAAATCTGTCTTGAAACCTGGGAAGCCTCGGGATGAGCAGACATCATCCGAAGTGGCCTGGGACATACTGACAACTCTGTCCATTTGTTATATTATAGGTCACATATTGCACTTTATTTGTATTTAAAGTGTGAACACTCCCCATTTTTGTTTTTGCCCTTATTACTGCTGAAGCATGATCCTTGTTATCAAAACTTCCCAAGAAGTAATTCCAAAATGAGAAAATGGTTCATAAGTGTACTAAGCAAAAATCAAAACGAGACCATGTTCATATTAAAGCTTTATGAAAATTTGAGGCATTCTTAAGAGTGAGGGGGGTGTGTGTGCGCGTGTGTTTATGTACTGGGTTGGCTAAAACGTTTGTTCGGTTAATGAATACGTTGTTCAATAAAGTTCTTGGTGAAAATGAAAAATGTGCCTTTTAGTTTTACTTAAAACCGAAAGAACTTTTTGGCCAACCCAGTATTTGTCACGAAACCATTTTGTGTCGCTAACAACTCTATTTTTCACATTAAGGCTCTATTATTGTTGCTGTTTTTAAATCTTTCTTTCCTCTTACTTAAAAATATCTTAGGACATATGATACCTGAGAATTGGGAAGGAAACAACTTATGAGCATCAAGTGAGATATAGTTATAAAACGCCATCTCATGTAGGTCAGTCATATTTAAAATTATGTTTCCTTTAGCGAAGAATGTACCCACTGATAAGCTATCTCAGATAATCAATGGGCATAACTTCCTCTGAGCTCTACTCATGCTGAATCCCTATAGTTAATTAGTAGTAATAGGAAAGAAGGAACTTGAAATACTCTCTTCTATTTGATAACTATAGAATCCTGACTAAGTACAAGGTTTAGCCAGAGAGCATATTGGTTTCAGCAGACTATGGTAAAGTTAATTAAGGATGATTAATGAAGCATTTTCCTTCCAATGATATCTGTGACAGAACAAAGCTGTCTGAGGCTTGTCAAGCAGAATTTGAGTTGAATGAGTATTTATGTGATCAAATCTGAAGGCTGCCTCTTGACAGAGCGAGGATTCATCAATCAATTGCTCCGGCTCGCAGTGGTGGGAAATTGGTCTATTCCAGTAGGTTCTGCTCCCATCCCCCGTTTTTTTCATTCAATCATCCCTCGGGCTACAATGCATCTTTAGCTTTTACCTCTGACCACCTTAAGGGCTATCAGAAAAAAGTAACGGCAAGAGGGAAAACATCTATTATGATGGTTATTTCTCAGCTGAACTCATGCAATTGATTTCTTTTAAGCAGAGGGTTATAAAGTGACACAGGGCTGTGCAAGGAATTAATTGGCATTAATAAAAGTTAGTTTACAGCCTGATGAGAAATGATTGTGGGCGTAGTCAAAAACTATCTATCACTTAGCTGTACCCTTTTTGTGCTTGTACCTTTTTTTCCTTATAAAATTGTAAGCCATTTCTTACGCTTCTGTAAAGCCAGTTAATTCTAAGAATAAAGAACAAACACAGCTAATACTTCAGGTTTTTGCTTTTAGCTGTATTCTACAATCTACAGTGGTCAGATTTGGATTGTACATGTGATGGCCACTCGCCCTGCAAGGAAAGGCACGGCTGGCCAGATCTACCTGGACGGAGGGCTCATTTTCACTCAGGATATGCAGATTCTTGTCTAATTACAATGGAACAGTGACAGTGCAGAGATATGAACAGGGATTAATTGAAACAGCAATATTTATTTTGCAAGGTTTATTTATGCAAGTGATTTCCCATGCATTATCTGATTTGATGCTCACAAAAAATGTATGCAAACAGGGGAGCTGTAAGGATTCCTATTAAATAGATGTGGAAATTGAGGTTGAAAGAGCTTTCAGAGCTTGCTAGAATAATAGCTGTAGGTGGCTGAGATGGAACATGGGTTCAGTTTTGGGCACTCTCACCATATCCTTCTCTTTTGTGTACTATGGTCTTTTGGGGTCGTGGCTAATTGCCTATTTGCTCTCTTAAATGGCACAGTATTTGCACTCAGAATCTAAGTGTAATCATGTGAGTTTGTAATGGTAAAAGCCATTTGAGCAAGTTCAGTCTGATATTATGTTAGCTGATGCTATATTTAATTCTGAGGTTGAATGATTGAAGCTGGGAGGAGACTATTCCTGGTACAGATAAGCCTAGGACTTCTGGTGCTTTCAGGAGTAACACCCAAAATGCATATAGTCTCTTCATAGTGTCAGCATGAAATATACACACAAATGCAGCTTCCCAGAAGAGCAATTCCTGAGGCATGTTGTTCAGAAGAAAAAAATATATGCATACATGTCCATATTATTGTTGTTGTTATTTATTGAGATGTTTATAAAGAGGCATTTTTGAGGATTTGGTTTTTATATAGCAGACAAGATACTTTTTGTTATTTATCAGAAACTATTACTTGTTTCCCAGATTATGCTTACTCATCTTGAAATGTACATTGATTTTAAAATCTATAGTCTCACCACAATGTGAGTAAACATACAATAAAATTCACATTTGGTTTTACGTAAAAGTGTTGTAATCATTTACTAATACCATATTCGTATTTGGGGGGGAAAGTTTTGTTAACTTTGTTATGTATTTTCAGAGCACAAAGTGAAAAAATAAAAGGAGAAAAATTTAATAAAATGAAACCATTGGATTAGATCAATTTCAAATACAAGTTATAAATAAGCACAAATGCTGTTTAGTTTTTGGTACCTAAACAAATACCAATGAGTTTAGATTTGTAACATCTTTTTGAAATCAGTGATTAACATTCCAAAAATTCAGGATAGGCCTTAGCTTTTCCACCCTGTAATCTTTACAAATTACGTTAAATATTTATTATTTAGTATTTTTCTTCAGACGTTTTTCTGTGAAAATATTGAAGTCTTGCTTTCGTTTGTTTTCCTTTTTCACATATTTTTGTGTAATAATATGGAAGACCTCTTTTGTGTTTCTAAACATTTTTAGACTAATAATTCTTCCTTCTGTAAATGTTTTAGGATATGAAAACTTATTTATGTTAGCTTTAGAGGAAAAATCCAAAGAGCAGAGAGGGTGATCCAAAGACCGCAGCACAAAGAACTGACCTCCTCAGTCCTTAGTTTATTCACTCTGCCCATTTGATGACATCATCAATACCAGGGATGTCCAGCAAATGCAGAAAAGAGAACTATTTATTCCCTTGCTATGAGCACTATATTTCTAAGAATACTCTTGGACTGTAGTAGCTTTTTGGGTAATCATATCACAGTCTGAGCTATAGAACTTGCAGTGAAAAAAAATCCCTATGTTTGTGTCATGTGAACTATGATTGTCAGGTCTTTCTCCATTCAGTATTTAGAAAATTAATTTTTTAGATGTAAGTGCAAGACATTCATGTCTGTTAAGTTTTAAAAGTTAATTTAAACATATAGCTCTGACCTAATATCTAGGTTCTGTATTTCATTGTCTTTCTACTTTTACCCAGGCCTACTCCCTTTCTCAGGTTTCCGTCACTTGGATATCATCCCCTCCTCACTTCATCCAAGTCACTGATAAAATGACTGAATGGAATAGGGCAATTTCCAGGTTGCTGTTGAGCCATTGATTGTCCCTGTTTGCATATCCTTGAGCTCCAATATCCAACAGACTCCAATGATAAAAATGAATAAACAAGATATCACTTTCATATCCTGAATGAATGCCTATGTCATTTTCCAAATTAGAGTAACAGTATAGGTGGTAGTAATTCAGGGTGGATTTTGCAGCAGGTTTGGTGAAATGCACTGCAATTGGAAAATTGATATTCACACTATCTGTGATAGTACGAAAGCACTCCCAAATAGGGTAGACAATTTGGTTATTCAATGAACATCATTAATGTGGCGAGGTGGACCAGTTTGAGTTCTCTTGATTAATCCTACATGATCCAAAGTAAGTATGGCAAGATACCGGTTTGGCAGTTGACAATCTAAAAATGAAAAGGAATGTCAATGCATACTTTTTTGCATATTCTTTTACAACAGTGTCCACATTCTTTTTATAACATTTTCAACTGGGTTAATTACAGGATAATAGAACAGAGAAAATTGGTCATAATTTTCATCACATGGAAGGCACAGGAGTATAGGTAAAAAAAATTTTGATGAAAAATTATTTGAAATTTTGGAAAATGCTACGAAAATTTTCTCAGAGAGGAAAAATTATATATTATATATGAATATATAGAGAAATATATAAATGGGAATATATATAATATATTCCTTTAAAATATTGGTAGTTATATCTGAATAGTATCATGTCTAATATATTCTGCATCACTACCTTGAATTAGTAAACATATTTTATAAGATTATAACCAAGAGGTATGGGCTCTGTTGTTCCAATTCAATATTTCTAGAAAAAATCTTGAATCAAAAATAAACAAACATTAAAACATGGGTTCTCGGTGAAAAAAATTGAGACTTCATTCCAGGCCTACAATGAATCCTTGGCTGTGATCTCAAAATTTATGCCCAGAGTTTTGCATTTTCAGGTTGACTTAGTGGCTGAACAGTCTAGTATGTAAAACGTTTTACTCTAAGGCCAGACAGAACCAGCAAAGATGACAGCTATTTGATGCCACTGAAATGGCGCTTACAGACTTATTCTATCCACCCTAGTCTTTAACCCCAACCCCCAACGCACATGCATTTTTTTTCCCAATTTTTCCGAGCAATCCAATGTATTTACAGTGCAAAAAATTCCACCAAATCAGGTTTTGACGGTTTTGCTCCTATTTTTCCTTTTTTGGTGATGTGACAAGGATATTTTTTTCTCTCTCTTCTTCCCCTCTCTTCCCCCTTTCACTGACTGTCTCCCCACTTTCTCCCACCACCCCAAACAAAAGCACCCCAACATATTATTCATCTTCTCATCTCCAGCCTCTAAGACAGACCACTGCCCTCCTCCATTTTATCCGGTCAATCCCACTTTCCTTTAGCTTTTAACTTAAATCTGCCTTCATCTGGGAAATCTTACATATGCCCTCCTGGCCCTTTGCCTGCCACCCCACCCCTGGTGCAGGCAGGCGCTCTTCTTATCTGCTCCCTTCGACCTGAGAGTGCCTCCTTATGTGTCTGTATCTGCCAGCTTACTGGATGCTCCACGAAGCCTAGGCCTCCGGCTGCCTTGCGCACGGTCACATAGCCTGGCATGTAATAGGAGCTCAGTAAGTAATAAGGAACGAGAGAAAGCAAGGAAAGAGGGGAGAGAGGAACAAATGCCATTTTATGGAAAAGTATTTTAAGAACTCTCTCAAATGCAACTTCAGTTGGAGCACAGCTACCTACTAGGAATCTGCCGTAGAGATGGGTGAGGAGTTAGCACTCCAGATGGGAACAGGCCCTCCTATTTAGAGGCTGAAACAGTGCACCAAATCACAGATTTATTTGTAAAATCATCCACTTTCACACATGCTGAAAGTCTGAGAGTAGATTTGGCTCCCTAGTAAGGTAGATTCATATTGATACACAACATAATTGGCTTCAGGCCCCTCTTCCCAACTACCAGGCTGGTCATTTGTACAGGCTTCGGCCCCATACTCCTTTATCACTGGCTCTTCTTTCTAAATTTGCTGAGGTACCATGGTTAAGAGAACTGGCACTTGTTTAGGAATCAAAAACCTCTGCTCAAATCTTGGCTCCAGCATGTATGAACATGTGACCTTGGACAAGTCACTTCTCTGAACTGTATTTTCCTCATCTGTATAATTGCTGGCCCATGTTCAGGTTTTTGAGATGACCAGACTCACTTGAAAACAGTTGCAAACTCTAAGCACTATCAAGGTCACAGATTGATACAAATTGACAACAGGGTCATGGACCCCATGTTGTCCATCAAGAGAGATACTGAGTTTCCTCTATCATGAGAAATAGATCCTAGTTTAGGAGGCTTTACTTAATTCTGGAATTATAGGTGGTGGGGTATCTTTATAAAGAGATATTCATAAGCGCCCTCTCCTGTTTTGAGTACCTCTGGAAAAGGCCTCTTACTTTATTGTTTGCTACTCTAAAAATTTACCCAGATTTTTAAAATACCTTGCATCCTGAATGTTTAGATTTAGATTATATTTATATTATGGTTGAGCACCATTCTTTCCTTGCCTAGATATGTGAACGCTATTTTTGTGTGCGAGTAAGCTTAAAAATTGACTGTCTAAATATTTAACCAGAGTTATTTTAAAAGAATTTCATTATTTATCTTCTTTATGATTTATATTATCACATTCTGTGTCTGTCGTTATGGTTTCTCATAAGCAGCCCATCTGCTACGACAGCCAAATTGGAACATTCATATAAGATGAGTTCAGATATCATAAACATGACAAGAGATGGATTACATTTAGTCTTTCTCCATGTTTAACCAATTTAATTTGTTTCCTATGCAGAAGAGGCTCTAAATTTACTTAATATATGTTAGCACTTAGGAACATAGTTAGAAACAAGGCGAAGGTCTTAACCTATTCGTAAATAAATGAGAAGATTCCTGTCGGAGTGAAAGAGAGAGAGAGAATTTATGTCAAACAATCAGGAATTTAATACATAGTGGTCTTTTAGGATGTCCAGTTTGTGTACATACTCTTAAGGCGTGATTACGAATAACTTCACTTCCTATAAACAATGTGACTGGAGAAATTACTCACAGATACAACAAAAAGGGGAAGAAAGGTAAGACGTTTTAACTAAAGCCAATAAGTGAATTACTTTCCCTGAAAAGGTTAAAAATGGCAGATTTATTTTTCGTTGCCATAATATTTGTCTTTGTTGGGCCAGCTATCTGAGGTATTCTCCAGAAGATTCAGGGTTCACTGAGACATCACCACGTGACCCCAAGTTCAAAGTTACAGCACAGTCCCGAAGGATTTTTCCCTTCTGCAGTTTGGGGACTCAAGGAGCCCTAACTGAAGGTTAAGTCTGTTGGCTGAATGAAAGTATTGATAGCGCTGTAGGCAAAGCTTTCAGCGATTATACTGGATTTCCCTCTGCCCTTGGTAAATGTCAAATAGAGGACTTTTTAGTGCAAGCAAAAAAGTCATTCATTTGTCACTCTTTAGGTAAAGGACTTATGTCACATTATTAGTGAAAATGTGATTAACTGTTAAAGCAACATAGGCCTTAATGATATCTATAAAGCCATTTCTCTCAAAGTTATGGATTCATGGCTCCGCAGTACTAAATATATGTTGTTCTAGGATCATGCAAGTCATGAATACTAAAAATAAAAATAAACATATTTCTTTGATGATGATTTATTACCCAACAATTTGGAGCTAATACATTCACATTACAGGATGCAAATACAAATGTGACACAACTGAGTGGGCCTTTAAGATGAAGTGTCATTACTTTAGGAAATATGGGCAGTGCCTCAACTTCATCACAGCCTTTGCAACATAATGTTCTGAGAATCTGTGACTGATGTTTCCACTTGCAGCAGTTTGGTTCTTAAATTCCATGCTTAATAAGAGAATGGTTTCATTCAGCCTTGTTGATGACCTAAAAACCCACATGTGGGGATGTTATGTGCCATTGAGAATTAAAATTTGAAGCTGGTAAATGGGATTGGGTGGCTCCTTTCGGGTAAGACTCTGAGTTCACAATGTTTGCACAAAGCAGAGCTATGCAGCGGCAGACTCAGCAACAATGGTACCGTAAACCTCTATCCATAAGAGCAGGCACTCATATTCCCTCTACAGGTGTCAGAAATACTCCTGTACTGGCGTCAGCATCTTGGTTATACATGGCGGTGATTGTTCCATATCAGGATAAAGCTGTCCAGTTACTCCCAAATTACTCAGCAAGGTAAAAAGCTATACAGAAGCTGAGCATGTGTATGGCCAGTTGACTTTTTCTTCTTTAAGTCTCCACCTCTTGTCTTTCGAGGTCCACAATTTCCTATTTATCTCTTCATTTCTCTCATTCTTTCTTCTGTTTATTTTCTTCATTCCCTCTCCTTTTCTTTCTTTTATTTTTCTCTCCCCTTTCCTTTCTCCATTTCGTCCTGTTTCTTGCTTTCCACATCAGGATGGGAAAGAAGCTGACGTTAAGTATATTGATAGTTAAATTCTTGGCACTGTCAAGAACTTGCTTAAAGGAAAGAGGTTTTCTGGTATCAAAAGAGCATCACGTTCCTTAAAACTGCATATGTGACTCTCTTCCAATTCCTATTTTGGTATTGCTAATTTTATTACTAGAATTTACATGGATCCGTTATTTTCTCAGCATTTTTCCAATGGGTACAATATGAATAATAAGAGAGTTAAAACAGTATTTGTGCAAAGGCCTTTAAAAAAATAACTTAGCAAGTAGGAAGGAGGACAAAAGGAAGCAAATGATGGAGTGAAGTACACATTCTGTGAGCACTGCAGATGGCTGTACAGGTTAGACTGCCCCAGTGTGCGTCTAATTTATGGAGCTGATAACCCAAGTTAACAGAGACCCTGGCACTATTATGGAGGTAATATTTTCTCAAGGATGTACAGTCTTAAACAACTTCCTCCTGTATTAGGTTCATACATGCTTTTCTTTAACATAAAGCAGGTATGTCTGTTCTCTTGTTCCATTTCATTTTCTTGGAAAAATAAATTTATTGCAGGCCAGCTGAATGGAAATTCTGCTTACTGTTTACGACTGAAGTTTCTCTCCCCCTCTGCTGTATTACCCAGGGAATTAGTTCAATATAGAGTCTTATTCCACACCCATTTCTTTATTTTTCCTCTCTCCATCCTTCTTTTCAGGGTTCTGTTTCCAAACCTATATTGCCGCAGAGCAGCTGGTAGCATTTAGCAACCACCTGCACAAGTAGTTCTGTTTCCAGTGGAAGAAAATTTAGCTTACATAAGGCAAAAAACTGTAAGGTGTCGGCTTTTCCATTTTTATTTGTATTTGTGTACATTTTCTTACTCATTGATGAATGTTCTGCTAAGTGAAACTTAACTCCTTGGTAGAGCATGAGAAACAGTATGGTGTAGCAGTCATTTGTTTCAGTGAGGTTTGGCTAAATTGAAACTCTGTCAGTAAGGCGAGAGGTTGATCATAGCCAGGAAGAGACTGAAAATCTGTAACTTCTTGGAAGGGTGAGAAAGCACCCACTTGAATTGGAAACCTCTACCGCAATTTTCCAGGCAGTAGTCCCTGTTGAAGACTATGACAAGCATCACGAGGTGTGCTGGGTTCCCATGAAAGGCATGTACACTCAGACTTTCAGTAGCTAACAGTAAATAAATTACCTTCCTATTGCTTGGGAATAAGTTTAAATCTCTAAGTTTTTATTAAATTGTTTACATAACTATACACTGAATATTGATTGTAACTACACTAGCCGTGACTAATGTATCAAGTAGTGACTTTTCTTAAATCAAGGTAGCTATTCTGTAAATGAAACTCCAACCTAAAAGCTGGCCATCTACAAATAATATCTGATGACTAACTTATGTAAAGCCAACGGCAGCTCATAAGTCATTTTTGCTGCTTACCCCTCTCATTTAATCCTCTGTCGCCATTTTTTTTTCTAGGTAGACGAACTGAATTGGAGGAAAGCTATGTCATTTGGTCAAGGTCACTTAGGTGTAAGTGTAAACTCATCCAGACTTCTAGCATAGTCATCTTTTAAGGAGAAAAGTTCAGTAGATAATCGTTTTATTAAGGCTTAAAAGTTTTGGGGAGCCACGGAATATAGTTATGGAGTTATTTTATCCAGGAATATGAATCATGCATAAATGCTGGATTTCTTTTTGAATCTCATTGTAAGATGGAAAGGATCCTAGAAGAAATTTAATATGATATCATGGCTTTATAGATTAACAAACCAAAATGTAAGACCAAGGTAACCCTCTAGTTAACGACAGTGCTGAAACTAGAAGCAAATTAAATTCACTCTTTCTTCTTCCTTCCTTCCTTTCTTCTTTCCCCTTTTCCTCTTCCTTTATTCATTCCTCTCTCCCTTCATTCTTCTTTTCTCCTCTTTCCTCAAATATTTGAGTCCATAATCTGAGCCAGTTACTATGCATCTAAGCTAGTTCTTAGAGATAATCCATAACTAAGCCACACTCCTTCCCTGACCTCAGGAGGTCTGGCCCCTCTGGAGCAATACAGCCAACTGAGCTGGTGCCATGCTGTCATGGCAAAAGTATAAGATATTAGGTATGGGCAATGGTTGAAAGGACATGCAACCAAGTCTAGAGAGAGTCAGAGAAGGTTTCCTAGAGGGAGTATATCTAAACCAACACTTGAAGGCTGATTGACTTTGTTCCAACGAAGGGGAGTTAGATAGTAGTGGAAAAGAATGTTCAGGTATCAGCCCAGGGGCAAGAGAAAGCATGGTGGAGTTCATGAACTAATAAAAGTTCAGTGTGAGTGTTGGAGGGCAGAGAGAGTAGTGAGGGAAGAGACTGAGTTGAATTCCCTTGAAAGATAAATTGAATTCAACAGGCATTAGATGCTTGTAAGATACCATTAGGCGCTATGAAGTTTACAAGATAATGCTCTTTAATTATAATAGAATAATCTAGAGTAGTGAGTGATAGAATGATAAGTCCCCAAACAAAGGACACAGTTTATGAACTTCCCTTGGGGTTCAGAGGAGAAAGTGGTCATGGTGGACTATGGTAAACAAAGAAGGCTTTAAGAAAGATTTTGAAAGATAAGTAGCATATCTATAGCTTATTATCTTCTTGCATTCCTTTTCTCCACGAACAAATAGTCTTTACCATTCTGTCTTCATTTTCATTCTGTCTTCATCTTATGGCAGCCCCTATTTTGCCTGTAATACTTGAAAACGTCAGTAGTGGTCCCAACAGCCAAATCCATGGTGTTTGTCAGTCCTTGGTCCACTATAATATTCTTTCTCAGGACAATTCTGTCTTTCTTGGGACCTATTCCACCTCTGGCTTCTGGACCACCGCTTACTTCTGGGTTCCCTTCTAATTCTGTCTCCTTCTCTGAGTTCTCCTTATCTTCTCCTTCACAGACCTCAAATGGTCCCCAGGGTCCGGACCTCAGCCCTCCTTTCATCCTGTAGTCTTTGATTTCCCTGGATGATATTCACCTAAAGATGCCATCTATTTATCCATCAAGGACTCCTAAACTTTTATCTTAGGCTCCACACCTACAATTTCAACCTCTTGCTGAAGATCTCTACCTGAGTGTCTTGCTCCACTTCTGATGAAGTGAAATCCATCCTCCCTCCCCTTATTCCCATTGCAGTTAGTGGTTTCATCATCTGTTTTGTTTTTCAAGCTAGAACTTGGAAGTCTGCCTTGGCTTCTTGCGTTTCATTTTCTCTTCACCCGTGTTCAGTGATTTGCTACATTTAGTATTCTACACCCCAGAGATAGTTCCTGATTCTGCCTGATCCCTCAAATCACACTGAATTCTGAGATTCACCACCTATTGCTAAGACTGGTCTCCCTTCCATTCAAGACCATCCTTTCTAAACATCAAACATCAAAACCAAGATAGTCTTTTATTTGCTTAAGGGACTTCTATAAGATTTTACTTGGGAACAAAAAGTGTTCTGTGGCTAAAAACTTTCAAACATTAGGAAGCCAGACTCTGTAGCCTGATAGACACGGTCCTTGGTGATTTCGTTCCAAATGCTCTCCCCTCGCTCCGACCCCCACCCTAATCTTCATCCACTCGGAGTTCTCCTGACAGCCCTGTGCTCCACCACCACTGCATGTCTTTGTTTATGCTGATCTTCCCCCTTGGAAGTCTCCCGTGTTTGCTCTCCATTTTCTCCACCATCTCTACGTGGCAAATTCCTGATGATTCAACTCCAATCTTGCTCTCACAGCTCTCCCTGAGAGAGGAACCTGCAGAAAGGCGTTCTTCATAACTCTCTTCTACAATGCCTAACACGTCAGTTGCCTCCCCCTCCAGATTGCTTTCCCCATGGCAGAGAGTGAGCCTTGCTTCTATTTGCTCCCCAGCTGATAGCCCAGCATCTGTGATACAGGAAGTGCTGCTCAGTTCGTGTGAACTCTGGCTGCTCTGCTGCTCTTGCTACAATGGCAAAGCCAGAGGACATTTGTGGGCAAAAGAGTGAAATATCAAGAATGGTATTTTAGGTGTTTAAGATGATTGATCTTAAAAACAAGTGCAGAACAGGTAAAAAGGGGGAAAGTCTGGAGTCAGAGTGATGGGGTCTCACAGAGATTCTCAGAATAATACGGTATGAGTTAGATTAAAATCTACTACAGATTCATTGCTGAATGGATGGCATGAGAGGATAAATCTCAGAGGATAAAGGTGGAAGACCAAAGTATATCATTTTCTTTGGCAATCCCAACTACGGCAATGAGTGCTTCTGTCCATTCCCTCGCACTGTGTATTCACTCCATAGATAAACTATTTGGTTCTATCAGCCCTCTCCATGCCCATCACATCTCTGGAGTGGCAGTAGCAAACAGCAACAATGTGCCTTTGTTACTACGTGTCAAACACTGTGCTGTACACATCACTCACATTACCTCATGAGAGAGAGTGAGATAAGTACTATTGTTACCGTCACTTTATTTTTTTCTATTTTTTAAAAAAATTATTTATTTATTTTTATTGAAGTATAGTTGATTTAGAATGTGTTCATTTCAGGTGTGCAGCAAAGTGATTCTGTTATACATACATATATTTTTTCAGATTCTTTTCCCTTATAGGTTATTACAAAATATTGAGTATATAGTTCCATGTGCTATATAGTAGGTATTTGTTGATTATCTATTTTATATATAGTAGTGTGTATATGTTAATCCCAAACTCCTAATTTATCCCTCCCCCCTGTTTTCCCCTTGGTAACCATAAGTTTGTTTTCTACGTCTGTGGGTCTGTTTCTGTTTTGTATATAAGTTCATTTGTATCATTTTTTAGATTTCACATATAAGCGATATCATATGATATTTACCTTTCTCCGTCTGGCTTACTTCACTTAGTATGATCATCTCTAGGTCCATCCATGTTGCTGCAAATGGCATTATTTCATTCTTTTTTATGGCTGAGTAGTATTCCATTTTATATGTATACCACATCTTCTTTACCCATTCATCTGTCGATGGACACTTAGGTTACTTCTATGTCTTGGCTATTGTAAATAGTGCTGCAGTAAACATTGGGGTGCATGTATCTTTTCGAATTATGGTTTTCTCTGGTTATATGTCCAGGAATGGGATTACAGGATCACATGGTAGCTCTATTTTTAGTTTTTTAAGGAACCTCCATACTGTTCTCCATAGTGCTTGTACCAATTTATATTCTCACCAACAGTGTAGGGGGGTTCCTTTTTCTCCCCCGCTCCCCCCAGCATTTATTATTTTTAGACTTTTTGATGATGGCCATTCTGTTACCTTCACTTTAGAAATGAGGGGAGTGAGGCTCAGAGACATTAATTAGCTCAAACAAAGCCTCTTAGCCGGGAAGTTTTGGACCCAGGGTAAGAACTCAAGTCTATCTGACTCCAGATCTGACCTCTATTCCACTCACTGCTCAATCTCAACAAGCTCCGTTTAGCCAAATATTTTTTGGATCAAATATCGGAATACTCACAGGTGTTTGGGTAATATTTCCTTTATAAATGCAAATCAGGGAAGTTAGTGTTCCAGAGAAACGAGCTCTCTAGATATCTGGAGCTCACATCCTTGAGCTCCGTGGCTTCTATATTGTTACCACAAAGGATGAAAAGTTTTCTAAAATCATTAGTCCAGGAAACCAGAGAGCCAATCTTGTTGGATTCGTTTCCTAAATCAAAGTAAATTGGCAATAAATGACTCTCTTTTAAGAAAAGTGTATAAGCTTTGGCACGTGGGCTTAACCTCTGTGCCGCCCAAATTAAGGGCAATTTTCCTACACTTCCCAACATAGCTGATGTTGTTTGATAGCATCCTGGCAGATGTAGACTCACAGCTTGCTTCACTGCTTTAAACAAGTTGAATCTCTTAAACTTTTCAAAGTGTGGTCCATGGACCCCATGCATCAAAAATAAGGATACTGTTTTAAAATGCAGATTTCTGGACTCAAACTCAGGTCTACTGATTTAGAACCTTTGGGGGTGAGGCCCAAGAATCTGCTTATCTTTATGAAATAACAGTCACAGGGAACAGGAGTGTTGATGGTCCTTCGAATCAAGTGAGACTAAAAGTGCTAAGCATGGTTGTTAAAGTACGCAGACATTTAATAATAGCTGTTAGCCTTGGCAGCTCTATTTTATATTACACTCTGCCAAATGCCTTTCAGCTAGTGACCTTCTGTGGTAATTAATCGCAAGCATATCAGCTCTGTAAATGTTTAGACTCAGTTCAAGCAGCTCTAGCACCTGCCTAAGTGATCCCTCTTCCTACCCTTCTTTATTTTGTTGTTTAGTTTTGATCTTCATTTCTCATCTCCAAATACATATAAGTCATTTTCTAAGAGGCTCCTCTGAGCAGGAGCTCTACATTTATCTCATTTAATTCTTATAAGATCCTGCTGAGGAGACATTATCAGTCCCATTGCACAGATGGGAAAGCTGAGACTTTGCTCAAGGTCACATAAACAGGGAGTTGGGACTAAAGTTTAAACCCAGATCACCTGACTCCAAAATCATGTGACTCCATAAACCTTTCCCCAGTATTCCGGGTTGCTTCATCTCAGTTGGCTTCTTTCCTGATAGGTGCAGATGTAGCTTCAGTAAAAGCATCCTGTCCAGGACCTCTGGGTACCACTGTCATCAAGACTGTTTCTGTGACACATATGTCTGTGGTACTTTTCAGATCCTCACCTTACAAAGTTATATCCTAGGGAAGAGCAAGTAAATGGTATCACTTAAGCTTGGAGGCATAATTAAAATCTGGAATTATTTTTAGTAGAAGTTTTGTGTGTATATTTCTTTTTCCCAGTTTCACTAACCTAATGTGTGTGTAGTTAAGAGATGACCTTTTCCCCTGACACCACTGCTGAATTTTTAGTCAGCACTGACTAATGGGATCTTCTGCAAAGATAGAAATGCTCTATATCTGCATCATTCAGTACTTTTGGCACTGGCCACATGTAGCTATTGAACTATATGGCTAGAGTGACTGAGGAGCTGGGTTTAAAATTTTTAATTTAATTAATTTATGTTTAAATTTAAATAGCCACCTGTGGCTAGCAGCCACTGTATTGGATAGCATAGGCCTAGTTAGGTCTACAGGAAGACGATGATGTCCAGTTGCTAACGATTCAGATCTAAAGCCAAACCGGCTCATTAGTCTGTGTGACTTTGTGCAAGTCATTTGATATCTCTGTTTTTCATTGCTTTGAATATAAAATGACAATAATCATAGTATGTACCTTACAGGTTAGTTGTGAGGATTACATGAGCAGTTTTATGTAAAGATAAGTACAATGCCCAGCACATAGTAAAGGCTCATCAATCTCAGCAGCTGTTATTTTACTATTACTATTATTAACTCAACTTCCTAAATAATTTGAAGTTGCTTGCCTTTTTTGTGATGTGAAGTCTACTTAGAAGTGCTGACAACATGGGAGCAGCTTCATAAATATGCATTGAATCACATTTTTTAAAAATTTTATTTTATTTTATTTTTTTAATTAATTAATTAATTTATTTATGTCTGTGTTGGGTCTTCGTTTCTGTGCGAGGGCTTTCTCTAGTTGCAGCAAGCGGGGGCCACTCTTCATCACGGTGCACGGGCCTCTCACTATCGCGGCCTCTCTTGTTGCGGAGCACAGGCTCCAGACGCGCAGGCTCAGTAATTGTGGCTCAGGGGCCCAGTTGCTCCACGGCATGTGGGATCTTCCTAGACCAGGGCTCGAACCCGTGTCCCCTGCATTGGCAGGCAGATTCTTAACCACTGCGCCACCAGGGAAGCCCTGAATCACAATTTTTGAAATCTCTCAGATTTAGGACTTTTGACGCAGAGAATCTCAGAAAACGCCTTCCCTTCTTCAGATATGCAGTTAAAAAGTGCAAGTCTGTTTGTTGGTCAAGGCGGATGAGAAGAAAAAGAAGTGAAGAGACTCTAATTCTTACTAAGAAAAAATAAAATTCACTCATCTCTTGTCCCATGCGACTCAAATACCCATGATCTTAAAAAGTTCAGGTTGGGCATGTGTGA
Organism: Balaenoptera physalus; assembly: GCF_965194825.1. Taxonomy (NCBI): domain Eukaryota; kingdom Metazoa; phylum Chordata; class Mammalia; order Artiodactyla; family Balaenopteridae; genus Balaenoptera; species Balaenoptera physalus. Next base: position 49,348,809 of record NC_138891.1, on the reverse strand, counting down.
GAATGTGATCAAGGGAAAGTCTATTTTAATAGGACACGTGATAAGTAGCAGGAAATCATTTCTCATCAGGAATATTATAGATTGATCTTCGTGATTTTTATTTGCCAGTCAGTATACAAGGACCTTGTGCATCAAAATAACCATATGCACCTAAAGACACTTGTGCACCACATATAGTGTGTGTGTATATATCTGTTTGTGTGTCTGTGTACAAATATTAATATTGACATTAAAATTAGATAGTAAAACCTTTTGATTTAGTGCCAACTAAGTCTGGCCACAATAAATTGAACCTTAGCGCTACCTTGGCATGCCTTCACTCTATAAGACCTTGTAAATGGCGAAACAAATATTTTCTAAATGGAAATTCTATTAGACCTGAGGTTTAGAGTACTGTTGATAGGAAAGAGAGGTAAATAATTGCCTTTTTATTTTGTGACCATATTGTAAATGCCAGACAATGGAAAAAGTAGTAAAATTAAAAAGGAATTCCTAAAGTAAAACAACACACTGGCTCGTAAAGTGTCTTTCTTCTTCATCTGCGATCGACGTTGACTACATTCCCAACAACTCAGTTTCATAGGGAACCACTCAGGCTGCTGAGCTTAGGCTGGGCTGCAGGCCTAGGACAGAGGTGGCATTGGCGGGGGTGGGGAGGTGCTTGGGAGTCACCATGCTGCCAGTGAGAGCTCATGCCTGCTTGGCTGACAGCTTCAAAAGAGAGACCAACCACAGCACTGAAGGAAATAGAATATGTCCTTTTAACAAGTTGAATTTGAAGAACTTTTTCAGGAAACGGGAACTGAGCTCCTTCTGAAGGGTTTTGCTGATCACGGTTGCCAGCCTACACCTTTAATAGCTGGTAAAAGGTGCCCAGCATAGATATTTTTCAGTTTCCTATGAAGCAATTCTCTCCCTTTAAAACCTTTCAGTGGCATGCTATAGAGATGGCCCTATTGGTACAGCCTGATTTAACTGTTGACTTTGTGTCGATTTTATTATTCAAGTAGGCCCCGCCTATTGTTTCAGAGGTCAACGAGCTTTTTCATTGCATTTCATCTGAACTGTAGCCTCTGGTCAACCACACTCTTTCTTCTTAGGCAAACATTCTGCAGCAGCTGGGTTGGAAACTATCATTCCACACATCACAGCAAATCTCAGACAACTTGAGTTTAATTATTCCCTGTTGACTGGCTTTGCCATTACTAAAATCTCTTTTAACACACTGACATTGAGAGTGGAAGTGTAGGGTTTCTGAGCTCTCAGCACAATAGCTTTTGCATTAATATCTCATGGTTTATTTCATATAGCAAAGGCCTGTTTACGGTGTCTAAAATTTGTTTAAACATAAATGGCAAAGAAAGGCAGAGCTGACACAATATAGCTATCTATAGTGAAGAGAAAGGCTGTGAATTGGCTTAGATACTTTTTAAAACGTACATTCCTTTTATAAAAAAAATTTTTTTTTGCCTTTCGAGTGCATGTCAAAGAGATGTTAATCACCCTTTTGTTTTTGTTCATTTTTAAGAAACATTTACTTTTTATTACTCTGCTAAATAAATAATGTAGGTATAGTCTATCCCAAACTGAACTTTTCATGGTTTAACACACTGTAATTTCGTGATTAATAGTGCCTAATCTGAATGCCCCATGAAAACTTTGTGCAGTGAGAGGTGTTCAGTGTTACTAAAGGTTAGCAACCTCACAAAAGGGACAGTTTAGTGATTGTTTCTAAGGAGCTTTATGGTCTCAAGAGTTATAAGAAAAACAATAAAACTTTGGCATTGGATAGCTAGCATAACATATCCTAGGATTTATTACTACGTAGAAATTAAGTAATACAGAGAGAAAGAACTGAACAATTTATGTTTTAAAAATTCATTTTGAAATATTAAACATGGCAGAACCTAGCACGTGGGCACTATTGTTCCAAAGATAGTGTGTGTTTAGTGAACTTGATCTTAGCTGCCAAACACTCCCTGATTCCACTAAATACATGGCCAGAACCTTCTGCTTCTTTCCTGGCCATACACTATTTCCCCCACCCGAGCTCCACGCTTCTAGCTTCTGCTTGTAGAACCCACTGAAATGTGGTAGGATTGATTCTGAGGAACCAAGGTCCTTCTTGATGGTGACATCTTAACTCTGCTCTATTTGCGGGTTAGGGCACATCATCAATTTCACAAATAATATTAAATCTGATTATGTCTCTCTTCTGTCAAAACCCTCCTCTATTGCATTCATAATAAAGTTCAAAATTCATATCATCACTTATGAGACCCTCCATCATTTGACTCTCCATCAAACTCCTCAGCTTACCACCTTCTCAGCTTACCACCTCTCTCCAGTCTTCAGCCACTGCTCCTCTCTCACTGTTCCTTTAACGGCCCACAGTCTCTTAAACATTTTGCACATATATTCGATCATTCGTCCATTCATTCATTTCTTCAATATCTATTGAGCACTGACTGTGCCAGACACCATGCTGATTTTTAAGGGCCATGTCAAAGGGTAAATAGACATGGTGTGTACCCTCTTGAAGTTTATGAACTAGTCAGGAAGCCAAAAACAGAATAAATAACTACAAAAGCTGTCCTCTCAGACAGTTTTTCTTTTGCACATGGCTATCTCATTCTTATATTTCATGTCTCATTTAAACATCCTTTCCTAGGGAAGGCTTCCCTGATCCTTCCTCTAGGTTAGAGCCTACTGATATATGCTAAAGAAATAAAACAGAATCAAATTAATAGAAACTAGATTTGCAGGCTTTATAAAAGCCCAATTTGACTCTGTGGTTCTGGGCTCCCCTTTAGTCTTCACTGGTCATCTTTATTCACTTGGTGGTGTTTAGCTGCTGTGGTGTAAGGGCGTGCCTAGATGTTTGGGTGAGGGGCTGGCATACAAGATAGAGAGGAATGTCTGAAAAAGCTAGAGGGAATCATTTGTTGAGTACCTGTCCATCACAAATATTTTACCCCTATTAAAGTAGAACTGACCCTTAAACAACATGGGTTTGAACTGCATGGGTCCACTTATATGTGGATATTTTTCAATAAATATGTACTTTAGTATTACATGATCCAGATCCGCAGATGGTTGAATTGCAGATGTGCAACAGCAGATAGGGAGGGCTGACTACGAAGTTATATGCGGATTTTTGACTGGGCAGAGGGTGGGTCCCCCTAACACCCCCATGTTGTTCAAGGGTCAACTATATTTGATCCTTATGCAAACATTGTGAAATGAGTATAGGAAAAGGGAAGAACATAGAACTACAGCCTCAAACTCTAGAGACAGACCATTTAAATGTGCCACTGGGACCTCTCTGTTTCCTCAACTATAAACTGGAAATAATAATATCTGTTTCTTAGGATCGTTGGGAGAATTTTAATTATATAAGATAATATTCACAAAGCCATCAGAGTACGCCTGGCCCATTTTAAGTTCTGGCTCTTATTGTTATTCCCATGTTATAGATGAGGAGAAAGGGTTGGAAGCGTCGGGTAACTTTTGGAGATCATAAAGCTAGAAATAGAAGGCAACAGAGGCAGGGTTCAGACACAAGTCTGCCCAGTTTCAGACTCTAGTATTTACTCTCTACACCGGAGCAGATAAACATCCACCCAGTGAATGAAGTTCACAGAAAGGCAATCAGTAGTTACCAGAAGAGAAAGACTCTGCTTTTAAAAGCCTGAGTTTTAAGAAGTTGTCTTCATGTCTGGTTTCTGTGAATAAAATTGTGCTTGATTTCCTAAGTAATGGGCAGCAGTGGTCATGTGAGTAATATGCCAGATGGTTGCTTAAATCCCTGGGAAGCAGCATATTCTTCTGTTTAATTTAAAAATACTATGTGTCAGGTTGAGAAGGGAAGATAAGAAAGGAATGACCTTGTCTTGTGCTGATAAATTGCTTTCTCCAAATATACCTTCAGGTGGACAGCACTCTACGGAATCTCAGATCTGGTGCCTTTCCTTAGAAGGTACAAGGAGTCATGGTTTAAAAAAAAAAAATCTCTGCATTAACCTGATATGGATAAAATGTCTTTTAAAAATTGTCCATAATTGACGTGACTGATAATTTAGGTGTAAAATTATTGAGTGTAGATTTTTCTTTATATAAAGATGTTTTTACACAAGATTTTTTTTTTGCATATGTCCTTTACAGTTATTATTTTTTCTACCTATCCTTTGTAGCAGTCCAGAGTATTAAAAAGAAAACCTCTATAATTTTGATGCCATGCATCCATTCCTGTCCCTTACATTAGTAACGTATAACAGTGCTGGAAGAAAATGATTACTGGTAGGACCATTACTAATTTGTTCAAAATTTAGTCCCATTTTAATTGAACAACTAATATGAGCCAAGGACAAAGGTATCAGACATTTTCTCTGATCTTGGAAATCTTAGAGTTTACTGGTAAATATACACAAATAGCTATTAAGAAAATAGATTTATGGCTGTGAGGCTGTAGAAACACAGCAAAATGCCCACCTTTGGGATTTTGGGAATTTGCTGCACATTTCTGGAGATGAAGTCTTTAAAATGATGAACATGAGTTAGGCAGGTAAATAGAGGGTAGAAAGGGTGTGCTGAGAAAGTGGAGCCTGCCCAGGCAAAGGCCCAGAACCCGAATGTGAGGACTTAAAGACTGGTTTGTACTTATAGACTGCAAAGCATGAGGTAGGGAGTAAGAGGACGTGAGTTTGACACAATTGGTGGGGGCCGCATGGAGTATTCTGTGTGTCATGTTAAGTTCCTTGGTCTTCAGACAGTCATTTATGACAGTCACTGAAGGATTTTAACCATTGAATTAACATGGTTTGATTTGAACACAAGCTAAATCACTGGCTGCATTTGGCAGAATGGGTCTACCATAAGCAAGCCTGGATGAGAGGACTTGAGTGTGATAATTAAAATAGAGAGAGAAGACAAGCAATGGTGAGAAGCACCTGATATGAGAAATATTTAAGAAATACAATTGATGAGGCTTGGGGACTGACTGGGTTGGGGATGTGAGAGAAGTCTAAGATAGTGCAGGCCAGAGAAAGAAAGTGAACACAGAATGTCTTCAGAGTTGGCCACGCTGAATTTAAGACGCCTCCAGGACAACTGGATATACCAGTCTGGAGTTCTGAGTGGAGCTTGTGGTTAGAGCCGTCAGGGAGTTACCAGCCTAGGGAGGGAGGGAGAATTAAAGCTTTGAGAACGGTTGGAAGAGTACCTAGGGGGCATATTAAAGGGTTAATGGGCTGAAGACAAAACCCTGGGAGAAACCCAGCATTTACTCAGCAGGGGGAGAAAACGACCCCGGTGGAGGATCCTGAAAAAAAATCCAGAGTAGAAGGTGAGCCCGGAGAGAGTGAGTCATGAATGCCAAAGAAGTAGACCATTTCAAGGAGGAAGCGGCTATTAGTGTCAAATGTTTTCTCTCACTTTCACCTAGATTTTATGTTTGTTCCTATGCTAAATTTTTTATTGCATTTGCTAATGATGAAAATAGGTATGGTACAAATAGGGCCAAAGTGTAAAAATATGTCCTCTCCTTAGGATAAGCTAGGGAAAGACAACATTTTCATATAAATAAAACAATTACAGTAACAATCCTTTAATTGATAATTATATAGAGTTTATAAAGTGCCCTGATATCCAATGCCATTTTATTTTCACATGAGTCTAATAAGACAAGCATTGAGACCTCAGATTTCTCCCTTTTTTCCAATCGTAGAAACTGATGCACTGTGAAGTTAAGGGATTTGTCACAGCTAGCTGCATGTGAGTTGTAGAGCTTGGACAATACAGTGTAATGTCTTCAGCCTCCTGACCCACTAGGTCTTCATGAAAGCATGGTAGGAATCCAAACATGACAAAATAGTCTATATTCCTTTAGCCCATGGACACAACATATTCATATCCATTCTTCAGGTTTATTACTTTCCTCCTAATCATGAGCATTCAAAATCTTCAATTTCATAAAATTGCAATCATTAAAATATCAATTACCTTTCTTACATAATCTCTTTTCTGTTCCATTTTCCACATCCTTAGAAAAAAAATTTGCAGTCACAATTTGTTTCTTTTGAGATTAAGTTTATTTGGGGAATAACGTCTAGATGCTTAGGCCTTTAATTATATTATCTACAAGGTTATCTGCAGATAACAGATAGTGAATAAAGTGAAAACCCATAATATGGTGGAAAGAAAGAAAATAAATTGATATTTGTCAGCATTTTGTAGAATATTGGGAAACATTATACTGAATAAAATAGATAGTAGTCTGTATAAGACAACTCAAAAAATTAAATCCATGTCTTTGGAGGTGGCATGATTACATTACTTGGTACAAGGTATCTGTCATCCTAGTTCTTAAACATGAGTAGCATTTCTGAGTCAGGTAAAATCATGGACAGATATTTTAAAAAAATTTTTTTTGCATATATTCCTCTTAGTAAAAATTTATAACATCCTGGACAAAAGGAGAGTTCCTCTGGTTTCTCATTCCTCAATTCTTTCTTTGTCAGTGTTGCCTGTTAGATTTCATATGAGTTTCCTGTCTTACATTGCACTCTGGATGGAGCCCATTGAATGTTGGTTTAATTTCCTATTGCTCACTCTGAAGTGACCTGGTGTTCCTTTAGCATTAATGTTTTTTCTCTTGGGAACTTTCTATTTTGCTGGAATCAGTTTTCTGGCTTCCCTTGAGAAAACTAAGAGCCAATGGTTCTTCCTTGCCCCACCCCTTCATCTATATCTTAATAGTTTTCTCTAGTACTTCTTCCAGGCAAGTTTCCCTGTTTCTCTTAATGGACTTTTCCATCTTACAATAGTTGAGGAATAACTTCTTATTCTTGTTATTATGTATTTTCATTTCCTTCCTCTGCCCCAGAGTAACGTGAAGTGCTTGACAAATGAGTATCGAATTATTTATTCACTTATTAAACAATCACTTATTTCATTTATAATTATTTTTATTTTCTTTTGAATCAATTTCTAAATACATTTTTAAGATTATTTTTACACTTCTCTTTTTAAAGGACTAAAATGGCCATGCTATAAATGTTAAAGAGCTTAATAACTGTGTTCTAACATAGTATTTCAAACTTTTATTCCCTCAGAAATGTATTGGGTACCTACTATGTACAAACCACAGAACTAGGCATTAAAAGAGATGTAAAAATTACAAGAGCCATGTCTCCAAGAAGAATAAAGTCTAACTGGGATTCAGGGTGAATGAAAATCTAACAATCTACCTTGAATTATTATTGATTATTAATAGATTTCTTCATGAAAACCAAAGTAATTTATTCTTATAACATAGAAAACTACAATAACATTTTACTTGCAATATTTTCTTCCTCCAGGTCTTCACTATTGCTTCTCCTTTGCTAGATAAATAAATAAATAAAGGATTTTCTGGTAGAAAATTGGCATCTTTAAAATTAAATTATGCATGTCTATACTTAGAGAAGAGATACATTCTTAAAATAATGCAAGGAATTTGTAAGCATACAGTGATATAAAAATAAAAAGCAACTCTAGGAGCACATTTTGAAAATTTCCTATTAATTTAACAACATGGAAAGCAGAATATCCAGTTTGGAGTTTTATTGTATGCATATGGAAGACTGTTCTATAATTTACGAATGAAAAACATTGCCCACTGGATTTAGAATTTGTAGTCTCAGAATGGAAAATCGAAAAACCTACAGTGTTGGCCATTTCTTGGTGGAAAAGAACATTATGGGTAGAATCTCAAAAGCTCCAATAAGTTTTTTTAAAATAGGTTAATATAGTTTGATTTTCCTATTAAACTGCCGAGTTCAACAGTGCATCCTTCTTCAATAATAGGAGAGGGAAAAGACTCCCCAACTGCTACTTTTATTTGAGGGGACACTGAGTTCTCCCAATCCTAGGTAAAGTCTTGGGGGAATTCCCTTTGGAGCTTTGTGCAATGTTTCCAGAATTAGAGAGGCTGGCTTATAATATAATGCAGAGTAGAGAAATCACCACAGCATTAGCCACTTGGTGCAGAATGGAAAAAAAAAAAAAATTGGCCAAGTTCACATTTTTGGTACTCACAAAAGTGTGTATACCTTTGAATTGTGTCTTCATTTGGCTTGGACTAATTAAGTGCCATGGAAACACTATAACCTGAGAGTTACTTCTGAGAGAACAGGGAGGCTTGGTGTGGACTTTTAAGGTCTGAGTTGGAACAGACAATCTTAATGATTAATTTTAATGATATCGCTAAATCAACAGAGGTTAAAATAGAATGATTTGATCAAAAGAGGGTTTGCAGCATTAGGCATGTATATGAAATAGCTTTTGTGACAGTCTAGGGATTTGATTTCCAGTACGAACTACATAAATGGCTAAATATAATTTTCCTAAAATATTACTTCATTGGGCCAGTAGTAAGATATCATCTTGGCTTTTGTATTTTGTCTGGCTGACATTTTCTTCTTTCCCATGAAAAAAATAAATAAAAGTAGAACTGCCCTCATAGAGAATTGAACAGAACAGAGTATCATGCTGCCCCTCTCTGTTTATTAAGATAAACTTCTGATAAGACGGTTAAGCAGGAAGTTGGACTAGTTCAGGGAAACCAAAGGCTACTTCTTGCTCTCACTGTCTGGGACATATTATTTTAGAGTTTGGACTTCTTCTATGTTGAAGGTTTCTTTTTCTTTTTTTTTTTAAAGTACAAGATGTACCGAGGTTTGAATGATACTTTAGGTTTCTTTTCAGTGGGTATTGAATAAGTGTGAAAAATGTCAATATTTTTATTTGTATTAACATTCTGAGGTCAGAGCAAACATTTAGTAATGTGAGCGAAAATATGCCACTTGGGTTCTGGAATGTTTTCAAAGGACATAGCAGAACACACTTGGAAGTATAATTACCATCATTTCCATGGATAAATAATTTTTGTAACATATTGATTATTTCTGTCCACATTAATGAGATTAATTAACTTATTTTTGATAACTCCAGACGTTGGGTTTCTTATCGTAGTTCCTTCTACTTAGTATTTCTGAATTAGGGAAAGATTTCGCTTATGACCCAGATAAGATATTAAGTATTATATTTCTGCTAGAGATCATGTGTAATTTTTTTCCTACATTAAATAGTAAAACAGAAAACAAATTCCCCTTGCTAGTTATTGGTCTCAGCTAAAGCACATTGTTAAATTTAATTGAGTCTATGCTTATGGAGTGAACTTAAGCTAGATAAAGGGGAAATATTACCTATAACCTTTTAAAGAGTAGAAACCAAAACCTGGGCATGCATAATTTTCTTTGTTATTCCTCACATGGCAATTTTTCTATTAGTAATATGTCTAAATTTAATGTGGATAAATTTTATCTCTAATCTGTTCTGAATCATAAATACTTTGCTTTTACTATATCCTTTGAATTTTTATATATGTTAAAGAAGGTAACTCTTTGTATGGAAATTTGAATTTTTTCCTAGTATTCCAACTCTTCTATGTGACTTGCCACTTATCTGGTTTTAGTCAGAAGAGCCTCCTCAGTGAAAACCATGTACTAGTTCATTATTTTTAGCTCAGTCTGACTATAAGGTTTAAGCACAAGGATCTCACAAAGAGGACTAATAAAGTCTCCAAGACAGTTTTGATATGGAGGAAGAAAAAAAAAACGATGAGATGTAGGGTCAGCACAGAACCTTTAAGTCAATATAGAAATGAATTTAGAACCTTTTTGGTTTGCCCATAAGCAATTCACGTTAACAAATCTGACCTAGCAGGATTTTAATCTAGAAACTGGCAACATTTACCAATTTCACAGCTACAATTCTTTAACCTAATATATCTCAGTCAAACCAAAATAAAACAGTACCATGATTTAATAAAGAACAAAGTAGCTTAATTTGAAGCAGCATGAAAGAAAAAAAAAAAAACAGATAGTACTCTAAGATGGGAAATTAGCAGCATTAGTTCTGGAATCTGAGGCATTTTCAACAAAAACTCATTATGAAAAGTCTAAAACTGATTTTTAAAATTCTTCTAAAAGTGATCAAATTATTTAACCACAGAATTGCAATTGTTTTGAAAATAACTTTTTTCTCTACCAATGTTTTCACATGAGAAGCTGCTATTCTCTTTCATTTCTCAGCAATTTTTAAAATTTCATTTATTTCACTTATTTCATTTCACAGAGAATATTTGAAAGACATATTCTCTTAGGGGATCAGAGGCAGTAGCTCGGGGGATAATAACACTGTTGACTGAAGTATGGAACCTGGAAGGACAAGTACTCAAAAGCCATTTAAATGTGTGCATTCTGGTGTGTTTTTATGTTAAAAACAACTTTGAAGCTGTGGGGTATGTGTGTTTGTGTGTGTGTTACACACAGGATCAATTTTCCTATATGAGGGTTACATGTCTATTCATAGATGTATAGGTCCTTATATGTATTAAGTGAATTTTCAATTATCCAAGAACAAGTTAACTTTTTTGGGAGTAGAGTTTGGAGTGTACAGATCAACCATGGTGAAAAGCAATCATAGAGGATTTGTGAAAGCAATTTAAATGACTGCGGATCATCTACCTATTAAGAATGGTTTATTATTTTGAACTTCACAGTAGGTAATAAATACCACAGCATCTTTTCTTTTACCATGTGGAACTTTTGAGTTTCCCGGCCAATCAGATGCGTCATTTAACAGATTCATGTTGTCTTCCCCCACTCTCTGCCCGACCTTAGAACTTTGCAGTGGCCCTTAGTAAAGGCTAGAAGGTCCCATAGCTTGCAATAGGATGGGAGGAGGTAGTTGAGGAGGGAAGGCACAGGGAATGAAAGATACATTTCCATTCAATTCAACCCCTAAATTCGAGACAAATAGATACGGGAAAAAGTGACATTTTCTAGGAAACAGAAATAAATAACAGATTATAAAAATAGACAATGACATTTTTGCTAGTTCTTGCCAAGCAGTTTACATAATTTATGTATATTTATGAACATAGTTTATTTACATGGTTTGTATATTTAGTGTAGGCAAACGTTTGAACTATTGTTTTTACTCTTTTGGTTGTAAAACAGTAAACCTGCTGTTAAATGTAAGATGCACTTTAACTCAGTACATTTGCATTAAATAACTATTCTACAATTTGGGGGCTTCTTTTTTTTTTTACAATGATTACTTTTGTTGTCACGTGGAATTGACATGTGTGATTGCCATTCACACTGTCTTCATTAACTTACTTATTACAGTCACATAAATAAGTACTGACGCATAGATACACTTATGTACATCTACGCGTACTTATGTGCTTATGTAAGTACTTATGTACTTACCTGGGAAGGGGTTTGAAGATAATTGTGAAATAATTAGTTCTGAGAAAAACTCCATTTGGGCATATGTTTGGAGTGATGTTGAGAGAGTGATAAAAAATTAAGGCAGTTCAGGTAATGTGTACTGTAATGTTCATTAGCACTTTTGAGAAAGCTACAAGAGGTCCTGAAAATAAATGGAATCCCCCCTCCCTATCACACAGTTATTATTATTATTCCAATATACACTCACCTGCTGTTTTCTACAGCTGCCACACAATACATTTTAAAAATTAGCATTTTTGTGAAGGAAAATTTTATGTTTTGTTCAAGGGAAAGTTCTTTCAGCAATCACTGCTGCAAGCATGACCTATGAGAAAGCCGTCATAATAATGGAAAGCTATTTAGATGAACAGGCAGTAATAACAAGAAGAAAAAGAGGAACCTCTCGGTGCAGGGAGGGAGATGGGAGCCTTCAATGAGAGTGGAATTCATGCTACACGTCGTATGGCCCAGCTGTTTGGGAACATTAAAAATCCCTTCACTTAAGCTGTTGAAAGCTGCAAAAAAGACCAAATGTTTTCCATCTCAAAACACATTTTACTTAGCTGTGTTTTGAAAGCTGTTATCTAAACATTAAAAAAAAAAAAACCCAGCATATTTTAACATGATTTCTTCCTTGGGTGCAAATCAGCAGTTATAATTTAATTTAGGAAAGAGTGAAAAAGGTAGAAGGGAAAGGCACATTTGTTCTCCTACCTTCTTGTTTATCTTTCCTCAAAGTACTTGAAGGACATAAAACTGGGAAATAAAAAAGTCACTAGCATACAGTTTTGTTAACTTATCTTGTGAACATTAAACATTATGCCTCAAATTTCTTATGGTACATAAAGTGTTTCGCCTTGCGAGATTGTGTATACAGCACTTCAAAAAAGCCAGGAGGACAGCTCACTAAATGTAATGGATGTGTAACAGCAGATCTTTAGATCTCTTGTATTTAGCATGACAACTCTGGGTTCTTTAGGTGCTTTAAACATGATATCTAAAACCACGTATTTTTTTTCCCTAGTGATGAAAAACATAGACTAATTACAAACTTCTCTTACACTATAGATGGCTTGAATGTCTGGTGCAATTGCAACATTTTGATTATACTCTATCTCCTATGGTTGCTGAAATTAATCAGTTTCACAACTTCATTTTCTTAATACATTTTCATGTTAATTCTCACTAGAATGAATACCCGCTGAGCATAGTCACAGTGGAAATGTGTTGTCTGATGATGCAATGAACAATTTATTTCTATTAACAGTTTTAAGATATGAAGACTTAGCAGCTTTCCTATTACATGCATCCTGATGTGTCTTCACCAAAATCTTCAAGAACTCTCATTAAGCAGTTTCAAAAGATATCTTGAAACACAGGAACTGATTCCCACTTTAAGACTTACTTTTATAAACCTATTTATTTCCTATCAAAACTTATGTTGGCTGTTATGTTGACAAAACTTTTGTCAGGAAACTTTACTAGGAACGTGGCTTAGACAAGGAATATGACACGGGGTCGGTGCCTTGCACCCAGGATGCAGACCACAAGTGTTTTTTCATGATAAAAGCACAAGGAAGTTTCAAACAGTGTAAATAATCAGATAAGGAAGCAGATAGCAAGGGCAGGCATGCTAGATTTAAGAGGAAACCACTAAAAACCCCAAATGACCTTCTTTGGGCTATGAGACATAATTATGGTTTAGTGACATAATGTTAAAAATCAAATTTCATTGTTTTTATTAGCATCCCTATTATGACATATTTATAGTTGTGGACAGAAAAATAAGAAATCGTTTTACCTTCTTTTATTTTTACCTTTATGTTTTTACACAAATCTAAGTGAAGAATGTAAGATGAGGATGAAAGATACATTTTCTAGGGCCACTTTTTGAGAACCTTAGTAGATGAGAATTTTACTTCTAAGTGCCCCTCTTCTTTACTTCGAGTACTGAATTCCTTTTTCATGTGTATTTTCCTAACAGACTACAATGAAAATACATTAATCAATGACAGGGTAATTGAAAAAATGTATGATGCCACAAACCAAGCATCGGTTACACTTATTCTTACTCTTATTATGATTTAGGTTTGGGAAAATCAAGTTCCTTCTCTGGCCTCTGTTTTCACATCCACAAAATGACTGTGTTATTACAAATATGCAGTATAGGTGCACTTGTGTCCCAGGAGTCTATATTGGTCTTGAAAATACCCCTAGTGAATACTTCCTTTGTGTAGCTGATATTTATTATTAAACTGAGGTTAGTCTTCCTTAGGGTCCCTGTCAGTCAGTGGTTGGCTCAGAGTGACACTCATTGCCAACTCCCAATATCAGAAAGATGACATCTTTGGCAAGTTAGCAGGGCAATCTTTTAGGTCTTTATGTCTGAGGTATTGTAGCTTTGGGTAAAGATCACAGCAAAATACACAGTCAGATTAATTAGAATTTGAATCCCATCTTTAATACTTACCAGCTGTGTGACTTTGGGCAAGGTATTTACTCCATCTTACTGAGTTCGTAAATTTTGTCATCTGCAAAACAAGGATAATAATCACGTATGGTGGTTAGTGAGTTGTTAAAGGAAATGATGCATGATAAGCCCCTGACATAGAGTAGACACTTATATTTTACCATCTTGCCATCATCTCTTGTTTCTATTACTTCAGTAGCTTGCTAATTGGTCACCAGTATCCACTTGCTCCACCCCCAATACGTTTGCCACATTGTGGCCATTATGGTTTTTAAAGATGAGAATTTGGCAAAGACCATGTCTGGTTTCTTTTCAGAATGAATGAATAAATGAGTGAAATTACCAAGACTGACTAATGTTAGAAATAAACTATTTAAATACACAGTTTTTTAAAAAAGCTAATGGATATATTTTGCCTACATTTCCAATCAACATCAAATAATTTACAAAAAAGTGATTACCACACAGAAAACAGCAGTGTGTTGTATGTATTTAGGCATAGTGCTTATGATTTAAAGTGTTTTGTGATTTTTGTTATTGTTTTTATTGTTATTGCTATTGAAAATGATTTGACTAGGTCTTCGGCTGTTAAACAAAATAGGAAGACACATTATCTGAAACAAAGTGTTTCTAGTGTATCTACAAAGCATTACCTAGAGGTGTACCTTCAGTATGTTAACAGTTATTCTTACATTTAAAACAGAATTACTCCAAAAATTTCTTGACCTTACTTACTGCTTTTAGATTTTATCAGAACAATTACTTTTCACTGTTTCTTTCATTTATGCTGGCAGATTCACCCAGCATAAATCCATTTATGTATTAGAATCCATCAGGAAAATTGATCTCTTTGTTGAAAACACACACAGGAATATACATATCCCTAATCTACTACAGTCTATACTTTAAAAACATACGGGAATGATTTGGGAATCATAAGGAACAATAGGATGCTGAGTTTTATCAAAGAAATTGAACAAACATTGAAAATACCTTTAACCTAACTCTAGCACATCGAAAGCTCCCCAGGAATATTCTTGTCCACTTCTGCCCAGTCTTTGAATGAGTGAAAGTCTCACCCTTCCATAAAGCTTCCCCTACCACACCAGCATCTCTTTCCTGCCTGAATCTCCGTAGCACTTATCATTCGAGCCACATAATTTAGTGCTTAACGACTTACAGTCTTGTACTATTTGTTGTTCTTTCAAGTGGCTTAGTCTTGCCTCTCTAAATAGATTGCCTGGGCCTTAACAGCAGGGACAGTGGTTTATATTAATGTTTCATTCCTTTCGTCTTCTAAACCTTATCCGGCAGCATCTTTAGTAGGTCATTTTCAACCTGTGCAACAAGAGCCAAGGAATTGAAGAGAGTGGTGTGGGATTGGGAAGAAATCTCAGAGTTATTCTGAAACCCAAGAGTCCTTGTAAAACTGTCTGTGTGTGCATGTATGTACATGTGGCTGTATGTACACAAAAACAAATTAGAAAAAGAATTTTAAATTAGATATTATAGACTTTTTAACTTGTAGTGTGTTTGTGATATATTGTCACATGCAAAAAAAAGGAAGTTATAGAATAATACGTAAAGTATAACTTTATTTTGGTGAATTTTTAAAAATTTGGAGTGAGCAAAGACTACAACAAGAAAAAACCCACACGGGACTGAATATCAATTACCTCAGAATGGTGAAACACCACTGTGTTGTGTCGTTTAGTTGGTAAAACTGTACGAATTGCTTTTATAATTTGAAAGACTTCCAAGAAAATGCTTAAAAATGAAAACTTCAAAGGAAATACCAGAGTGAAGTGAACTGATAAATAAAATTACCAGGTTCTCTAAGAGGAAAGAAAATTAAATTTAAATTCAGCCTCTTTGCCTGGATAGATGGAGAAGCACTGGTACAGCAGAAAAGAACAGTAGCTAAGAAGTTCTATCTTCCAGCCGCAGGTCTACCACTTACCAGCACGAGGACCTTAGGCAAGTTCTCTAATGTCTGCATCTTTTTTCTCACTTTTATTGTGATAATTTTACTTGTCATACCGTCTCATAGATTTGCATCATTTGTGACTTTTAATTAACTAATCTAGGTGAAAGCCCCTTGCAAAGGATGATGTGTTATCCCTACCATGCTCTGTCACATCTGATATGGTTTGGTTGTTAGTTTTGAAAACCTGGCAATCTCTCTGGGAACCTGTGGGAATAGCAGCCCACAGCTACTTTATCAGAAGTGGTTGCAACTCCCGGGAGAGCTCCTGCTACCACAGAAGAGGGGCAAGGTTCTAATCCATGGCAGTGATGGGAAGGGAGAGAAACATTGATTGCTAATATTATTTTTCATTGCTGCCTTTGGCAGTGATACTGTTGTATTACCTTTTTTCTAGGTTTGGGCTAATGTTGAGGGAACTCCTGATAACCAGTTTATCAGAGCCCTTTTACATTCAAAGATCAACATCTTAGTCATTTTATACACAACAACGAAAAATCCGTCTGAATCGGCAAAGCAACTTAGCCCTCATTTGGTACATGCTGCCAAACCAGTTGAAAGTTCACGATCCACTAAATGAGGCCCCTGGAAATAGGGAAACAAATCTTTCTGAAATCTGTTGTCATAATATCACCGCTCTGAAACTTATGATCGCTGCTTTTTCTGCTTTCCATCCAAGATAGCCTAAATTCCAACAGGCTTTAGAAAGCTTTCCATAATTTGGCCTTATCAAGTCTTATTCACTAATGCTTCTCAACTTCATGGCTCTTGGGATATCCTAACGAGTTTATTGAGCAACAGTTCATGAGAGGAACCAGAGGTGAGTATTTGTTAGATGCGGGTGTGAAACCACCTCTTTCCAGCTGCAGGAGGGAAAGGGCAGGCTGAGGCTAAGTGCAGGCTGGGAAGGTCGGGGTGCCCCTTCATGGGCCAGAAGTCTCTGACAGTCAGAGGACACCAGGTGACTGAATTCTCCATAGGCACCAAAGATCTTTGGCTGGGTTTTTGGTATCTATTGCTGCGTAACAATTTACCCCAAAACTTAGTGGCTGAAAACAATAATAAACATGTATTGTCCTCAGATGCTATGGTTTAGAATTCAGGAGCTGCTTAGCTAGCTGGGTTGTTCTGGCCCAGGGTCTCATCAGGTTGCAGTTAAGATAGCAGCTACAGTCATCTAAAGATTTGACTGGCTCTGGAAGATCCAACCCCACTCACCACCCACTCACATTTCTGCCCCAGCCAACAGAAGAAATATACACACCCCAAACTGAACAACCTCTGCTGAGATCCTCTAGATTCACATGAACATCTTACTCTGTGTGTGTCCTCTTTCCTTTTCCTTGAATGTTTCACCTCCCATTTCCCCCATTTTATTCACATTTTGAAGAATTGTGTCTTTTAATAGCCTACTTTAAATATGGACTGAAACGTACTGAATTTCTGTTCAAGGTCTATTTTGAAAACATGAATGACTTCAATAGAATCATGAAGATTCCAATTTCTCTTCATGTGTTTTCTTTTACCTATCTCCGAAAATATTCCTTTCTTAGGAAATATTTCTCCCCACTCCCAAGATTGGGATTCCTAGCTTAGTTGTTAGATGCCATAATGAATTTGCATTCCTGTCACTTATTTTGGTTCTTTTTCTCTGCTTCTATATGTTTCCATTTTGTTTCTCAAAAAACAAACTGCTGCTTGTGTGACAGCAGATAAATTAGGATTAAAAAAATGCTTATTCCTCTTCTGATGTAGGGATGTCTATGGAAAAAAAAAAAAACCATAAAGGGCATTTATATAGAAGCTAACAGCTATTTTATAGAGTTAGAACTCCATTTAATAATAGTTAATGTTTATTAGGTGCTTATGTTCTAGGCACTGAGCTAAGTGCTGTGCATGGATTATCATGTTTAATCCTCTGTAAGATACTATCATTATCCTCATTTACAGATGAGGAAACTGAGGTGATAAGTAACCTGGCACATGTCACTCGCCTAGCAGTAGTGAAGCTCTGATTTAAATCCAGGCTGTCCTACTCTCGTGTCTGTACTTTTAATCACTATACTATTTCCCCTCCTTTTGAATGTCTACTATGTAGCAGGCATTATACTAAGTGCCACATAAATATATATATACATATGTATAATCTCCATTGTTTAATCCTAATAACCTCCTATGATATAGATGCCATTACCACAATTTTAAAGATATTGAAAGAGAAATTCGGGAAGTTGAAGCAGCTCAGTATCACATAACTAGCAGCAGATTCTATCCAGGGCTCCAACATCAGAGGGCTACAACTTAGCAGGAAACCGGGGAGAAACTGATTGCTCATGAGCCCAAGTGACTTTAGATTTGCAGAGAGGAAACCTGTGGTCTACTGAGCCCTGGGAAGAAGATCTTCTTACTTCATTACGGCAGCTAACCACATTCGGCCCATCGCCTTCCCTGCTAAAGGCCACAAGAGGTGGCACATTTGTGAAAACAGGTGACAGCATGGCCACCACATCCTAGGTGTGAATGACTTGACAGCTGAGTCATGTGAGTCATGAGCCACTGGGATCACCTGGACCATATTAAACAAAATCATTGGGAACAGGGAATAATTAGAGAGGAAATGTTGGTTTGCCATCCACAGGTTCTTTGACTGGAAGATACTTTAATTTATTTACCTTAATTATTTATCTCATCACTGCTATGGAATACTTTTCAAAGTCTAAACCAAATTCAGCAAATTTGCATTTTACTGAGGGCTTAGATTCTGCAGTGAACCAGTAATTGAAAATCAAGTGTAATCAAAATTTCCCTTGCTCAGCCCTTAAACCATCCAAACCATCCAGTATGGACATAGATCACCTTGGCTTTGGTTGAGCATTGGAGAAAGTGGTGTATTTGCATTCAGGTGCTGCATGGTGTGAAAAATACATATCTCTAAACCTAAGAGTCACACTCAATGCAACAAGATACTCAATACAAAACGCATTTAAACACTGATTCCTACTGAGGGAACAGATGATTCTTTCTCCATCTGATGCTCTTTTCTGGATAAAGGATCATTCATTCTCATTCTCGTTCTTGTTCTCTCTCTCTCTCTCTTCTCCATCTCCATCTCCCTCTTTCTATCTGTTCACAATAGTTGAACATTAGTAACTTGAATGTATATATATGTTATGTTACAACACCACTGGGCTTTCCAAGATTGAAATGTAGCAAAATATATTTTATAAAGACTTTTAATGACTTTCTTGAAATATTTCAGCATTGGTTACCAAAGAGATATGTATAGGAAATGATAAACATTTACTATGATAATTTCTGCAGAGACAACAAAAACCACAGAATCAATACAAATGAACATGCTAAAGGACTTAGTGAATCATTTAAATTTGATTCATCCAACTTCTTTTTTTTTTGAGGACATATGAACTTTGCTAGCTCTTGGAAGAGTGGTAGGGAAGAATATAAAACTGTATTAGATACAACGTAATATTACACAAAAGCATGAGTTTAAAATTTAAAATCTATAGCCATTTCGATCTTACCACCCTAGGCTTATAATTTTGACTTTCTCCATCTCATGACTGGGTTCCATGGTTTATTTGTAAATTGATAGTCCAGATCACATGGGAAGAGAAATTATGTGTGAATCAAAGTGTGTTTCTTCTTTTCTTTTTAAGTATTTATGTCCCTTCTGGCATTCTCCTTTCTAGTTGTAGGCACTGCATTAGCAAGCCTAGATTTGTTTTCCAGTCAAGAACTACATACCAAAACACAAATACTTTGAGAATCTGCATCTTGGAAATTTACTTAATTCTGGAGTTTATAGACAGGCTATATTAGGATTTTATTTGAAGTTGAAGGAGTGACTCAACAAAATTAACAGAAATATATTTTTAAAGCCACACCTGAAATCATGTCCATGTTTTCATAATGATACTGAGATTTTATTGGGTACTTTAACCACTACTGGAATATTTTGACATTTTACTATTTGATATGTATCAAAAGATATGACACACATGAAATGCATTATAAGCCTCACACTTTTCTGGCTCTACAGAGTTTTTTATTTTTAAAGTATCTAGTTATAGTCATTGACATAATAAAATGGAATTTTAGGATTTCCAATATAGGGAAGAGTGATATCTCACTACATCACTGGTCAGAACTTAGCATGTTGATTGTTTTTTGATAATTCTGCAACTGGGACATCATAACTAGCACCCACCATCAGAATGTTGAAATAGGGCAGTAATTCTGGGCCAGGACTGCCTCACCATCCCTCCCCCTTTGTTTAGCACAGGCTTCTTTAGTTAGCAATGAGCACTTTCAATAGATCACAAATTAATCACAGCCATTAGTGCATTTTACAGAGGAGATTGTGTGGTTGCTCCTGCGAAATGTTCTGTTCCGCAGGATGATGAGTTAATTCATCTGGAACAACGTTAGTTCATCAAGGTTTGTGGTTTATATAAAGATCAAATTCCTGTAATTTTGTATGCCATCTGATTTAATGTCCACTTAGTTTAGCAGTTAGACAGCCATTGGCAGGCCCAACACAGGAATCCAATATCAAAAACTGGAGAAAAGGCCAGTTTAATTCTTAAATGTTTAATTCAGGCTTTGGTAGACTAAGATTAAATGACTGCTTTTCTTTCTCCTGGGGAAATATATATCTAGATAATGCCAAATCTTATTAAGGAGAGCCTAAATAATATAAAACATTGTGTGTAAATATGCCCATGGTAAAATCTGTGCTTTAGAAGGGCTTATAATGGAAGAGGATAGGAAGGTGTGGGTTGATTTTGAAAGGAAATTATACACATTTCTTTGGAAGGTTCTCATACCAGATACTCAAGTAAAATGACAACAGTTCACAGGCAAAGGATCAGTTGGAGAGAGTTTACTGATAACCTCCTTTCTTTGTGAGTTTGATAGACCTTCCAAATGCTTTCAAGCTGAATGAAAAATTGAGGCTTGATTTTGTCTCTTTTTATCCATCACTATTTTTTAGTAACATTTTTGGTCAAGAGTGAAAACAGTCAATTAATAGAAAAATATTTAGGGAATACTTCGCAATTTTTACTAGTATCAGCTTTGCTGAAACAGATGCAACATAATAAAAAGCTTTACTTCCAAAATTGTTCCCCTTAGGTGTTCAGTGGAAGGGGAAAGGGGCTTTCATACATGTTTAACTATCTTTATTGATGCTCTATTAAACAAGCCAAAATAGGTTTCTTCACCGAAGGACCTCTTAGACTTCTAGAGTCTTAGAGCATTTACCACATTGATGTTTATTGTGGCACTCCAAGATGGAGCTATCTTTACCTCATTTGACCACGGAACACATTTTCAGAGAATACCTGGTAACAAGTCACTGATGAGAAAATGCTGGTGTAAAGTGCATTTCTTGCCATCAAACAACTTATAGGTAGATCACCAGATGACAGAAATATCCCAAATGACCCTAAATATGATGACTGACAAGTGAATGTTTTTAATAATGAGCACTGTAAGAATTTCAAGGAAAGGAGCCTGGAGGGCTGTGTATGAGCTTGATAAATAGAACTCTGACTTCTCCTCCTTGAGCTTCTGTTTCATCTCCTGAATGCTCTGAGTATCAGAGATAAGGAAAGCAAAGGGCCTGCGTGAACACAGTTAAAGGGCCAAGAGCTTCTACTCATCTCCCTAGTTAACCAGAACTTAAGATTTGTTTAGAGGGAAGAATCAGACCATGGGCCTGGAAAGATAAATTTGACCTCCACTTATAGAGAAGATTGCATTTTGAATTAGGAGCTTTATTTTCTAGCAAGTTAGGAACAATTAGGGTTTTTATTAGTGTGGTTTTTCTTTTTTAGCTTTTGTTTTCAAGTAAAGCAAAACATTGTCATAACTTTGTTACTCAGGAAGACTAATTTTTCGTGTAAAGACGCCACAGAATTCAGGCCTAAAATGACAAGGGCCTGCATCAGGCCAGTGCTAGTGGGAAGGTGAGGGCCCTAAAGAAACAACGTAATAGCCAATGACTGCTCACTGGGGATAAAGAAAAGGGAGGCATCCCAGATATTGCCCAGGGTTGGTATCCAGGTAAAGGGCCAACTCAGATAGTTGGTATAGAAACACAAGTATGGGTGCATTGGGGGAGCAATAAAGTGCTACTCCTGGGAAGCAGCAGTGGTAGAAATTTCTATCTCTAGATCCCCTAAAAGAGAATTACCAGTGCATCAATTGATTCCCATGGGGGAACAGCGGTAAATAGTCCAGTTTCCTTAGATATTAAATATAACAATTCCTGATACAGTTGGCCATAATTAATTGATTCTTGCAGCGCAGTTCAAAGGTAGTTTAGCCTATTCTGAAAAGATGCTATTCAAGATGTGAATATGAATCAAACTTGATTCCATCCTTAAGAATTTTACAGCAACCCTTTAAGGAGGACCACTGACAATTTTAATAATGCATACTGAAGAGCATTACAGATACAACTGTAACGTAAGGTAGAACTGACTATCAACCAGGAGATGATTTGGGATAAAAGGTGAAAAGGTCAAACCTGGTAGTTAGGGAATCAGTGGTCATAGAAAAAGAGGTGGCTTTGAAGGATAGATAAGATTTCATCCAAGATAATGAAGGCAAAATAAATTATAGGCTGAGGAACAATAATGATTAAAATTATAATTATATTAGCAATACCAATAATAATAATAGCTAGTTTTTCATTGACCATATGCTAGGTGTCATGCATGATTCTAAGGAATTTACATACATTACCTCATTTCATTTTCAATAAATACAATGAGTTTATACTGAATTGTTAGGAAACTGGAACCCATTGAAGAATTTTGACCAGGGGAGTGAGTAACAGCTGATGCTTGGGAAGATTAACAGTGTTGAGCATAAACTAGTGGGTGGGTGAGTGGTGGTCAGAATAGGAAGTCATTGCGATAATTCAGACTAGAGGTAACAAGCATCCAAGCTAAGTATCCAAACTACATAGGACTGAAAATCAAGGAAGGACCCAATACGTTTTTTTCAGCAAACCCCTACTGAATACCTATTCTATGTCTGACGTTATGTTAGGATCTGGGCAATAGAGGCAAATGAGAGAAACCCAATTCCTACGCTACTGGCACTTAAAGTCCACCAGAGGACGTTGCAGAGAATACATTTCTGGACCTTGATAACGAATATTGACCGAAAACTAGTCTGGATGTGTGTGTGTGTGTGTGTGTACATGGCCTCCTACCCCAGTTTTTAGGGCTCTTGGATCTCAGTGGTATTTCACCTCTGTCTCAGAATTCTCCTGCTTACTGATTGGCAGAGAACACAGTGGGTGGGACAGAGCAAACTCAGCTGCAAGCCAGGCAAAGATGGACATCTTCAGGGATAGCACAGCTTGAGAGAAAAAAAACATTTTTCTTAAAATTCTTCTCTTCCATAGGTCAGGGTAAGGATGAGGGCAGCTGACACTGGAATGGAAGAAAGAGGATAGAAAAATACTTATACTTTGCTGTTCCCTAAAGTACAAACCAGACTATCTTCCTCATTGTGTGTGTATGTAAGTCTAGTCTAACCCATTACACAAACACAAAAACTCTGAAACTTAGTGTTTTGACCTGTTCCCACGAACTCAGAGCAGTTCACACTCATATTACCCAATTTATTTTCCCAACACTCCTATTAGGCTGATATTGTGAAACTTTCATAGAAAGCAACTCAAAGGTTAAGTGACTTACCCAAAGACAAACAGGTAGGAGAAGAGATGGGAGCAGAGAAAGGTCTTCCAATTCACTTCTTCCACAAGATTACAAGTCTAAAAGCATTCTGAAATGGTGTTCCTAAAGCCTCAGGAAAGAAGCTGACTGTGGATTTATTACATAATGTGCTAAATGCTGTCTTGAAAAATTGACTTAATTTAAATTGATAAAATAATAAAAAAATTAATTCCTAGCAGTTGAGGTTAATTCCTAAAGCCTTAATTTAGGACCTTAATTCTTTGATCTAACGTTAGGAAGAATGAGAGATTTGGCTTTTTGGGACAACTTATAATCAAGATCCAAGTTATCTTTTATAAAATAAAAAAGATTATAGTAATTTTTGTTCAGTGATCTGAAAATGCTTATTGTCTGAACAACCAGGTTGATGTGTTATGTGTTTTTTTATGAATATTTATCTCAGTTTTGTGGATATTTATTTCCTCATCATTTTTTTCTTGAATGTATCTTTTAAGGCATATGCATCATTGTATTAAACATCTATACTTTCGAGGGATAAGAAAGAGAAAAATAATGATATTTTGACCCTTTTTCTCTACCAAATTTTACTACAACATATTTTATTAAAGTTTTTATTTTATCACAGTGTATTCATTTAAACTTGGTATAAATTTTTTGTTGTTGTTGTGCTTTAGCCACAAAATAACCACTCAGCATAATGGCTTAGGACTGAAATACATCAAAATAGCTCAACAAAAAATATTTTAAATATGGCAGCCTTAATTGGAGTTTTGGAAATAAATCTTTGAGTATAATAATTTATTCACTAGGGCTGTTGTCTCAGCAAAGTATTTCATCTTAGTTTCCAAAGAGCTGCTATATTACTAAATATATTTAAAGTCGAAGCAAAAAAAAAAAACAAAAGGATCACGTTTATTCTGGGCAAATATACTATAAAATACTCATCTGTTAAGAGAGTCATCTGCATTTTTTAAAAAAGATCAGATAGGTGATTATGTTTGTGTAGTTAATTAATAAAAAGGGAAGTAGGTAATGATTCACTAGGGAAACTTTTCTAGCACAGTATCTGTTAGGAGGGATCCCATGCTGGAGGGACAATAATGGGGTGCTAATTCTGAACGCACACAGGGCTGTCCTACAAAGACATCGAGATTTGTAGGAAATCAACCCTCCAGCAGTCCTGGCAAGCCAGACTGACCCCAGCAAATGAAAATAATCAAAAGTAATTAGAAGCGTGCTGGACTACTCCTCGGAGAGCCGGGCGGGAGAGTAAACATGCCTGAATCCTCGAGCCACTGGGAAGGCCCATGTCTGAGCTGTTAGGTGCCCTGACCTTGTCCACATAAAGATGTGATTTATGAAGTGCAGGGCACAGCAGCAGGGCTTCTGTCTTCTCCTGGAGAACCAAATTACTGAGGTGGAGATTAACATGCTTTCAGTCGGGCCCATTTCCAGACCAAGGGAAATTTTTTATTTACATTTTTTTTTTACCTTTAATTTCCTCTTTTCTTTCTTTTTTTTTTTTAACAGTTCCCCCACCCCCATAGAGTTAAAAAAAAAAAAAAAAAAAGACAAAGTCCATCAAAAGAGACCAGAAATATCTCTCCTGAGCAATGGTAATAATATATGTTGGTGACCGGACATCCAGAGCGCTTTTTATTTGTAAACTCTTATTGTGCGTGACCGTTTTTTTTGCTGGGTCTACCTACCCAACGTGACAGGATTCGTCTTTAAGTTTAGGGAGCCAAGCTTGTGGAATACTCCCCTGACTAAAACATATAAATTAAAATTAAACAAAATATTACCTTTGATTCCATGGCTTCCCAATCTAGTTTATCTTGCCTAAACGTGATTCTTCATTCCAAGGCTTACCTATTAAGTAAAAAGATTTGAGAGAAGAAATTGTAGGTGGTCAAGAATTTGGAGGGAAGGAAAGAGGAGAGACAAATTGGAGTTTCTGTATTGGGAGAAATATTTATATGCGAATCAGTGGGAAATCTCTTGAGTCCTAAAGACGTACTTATATTTTTTCTTAGCTTTGTATCAGTTAAGTTAGGTAAGATTTTACAAAATCCGATTCTGATGTGGAAAAGGAGGCATTGATTTTCTTTTTAAACACACATCAATATCCATACATGAAGCTAATTTAATTAGCAAGCAGTTATTGTTCAGCCAAATGTCAATTTCTCAGATTATTTCATGCTTCTTGACGTGAGCTGTATGCAACAGGATTTAACAGGATCTCCATGAATGAAACTGAACTTGAGAAATGTAAAAATGCACTTGTATGTTCTTGAAAAACTACAAAAAACAAAACAAACAAACGAACAAAAAAACCCCACCAAAAAACCAAAAAAAAAAAAAACAAAACAAACACAGCGTTAAAACAAAAATGTCAGGCTTGGAGCTCAGTGTATATTTAGCGTCCTCAAGAAACCCAAATCTACAGAATTAAGGGAACTCTATTTAGGCTGAGGTTATAAAGTGCCTTCGTCTATAAACTAAAAACATAATGTCAGGGTGAATGGGAACATACTTTATTAACTTTATGGTATTGAAAACTGCCAGCAAGTTGTCTTGTTTTTAAATATTGTCCTCTGTAGAGTGTTACAGGGTTGTTTGTCCACAGGAAGCCTATTAAAAGTGGACAGTGCAGTCATTTCATCTGGCTTTGGCTGGACTGCTTTTCTTTCCTTTAATGATGTGCTGGAATGTACCATGCCCATAGGGTCTCCATTAGCAGAACTTTTACTTCTGGGACAACCATGAAGTTTAAGGCTTAAAAGAGGCATCAGCTTACAGTCTTGTGGGAATCACTTGAATACTGGAGTACTAACTTCTTACTGCTTTAACTAGTATATTGACTTATTTTAAATAAACAGTTACACAATGAAGGCAAAGCCAGTGGCCTTATTGGAAATCTTTGAGCCTTTTAAAGATTCTGCAATCCACGCAGATGGGGGAGGAAGGAAGGGGCCTGAGGAGGGTTTATGCCCTTTTCAGACCAGGAAGAAAACACATTAACCTCTCCCACCCCAGCCCTGCCATCAGCCAAAGGGGGATCTTTACAGCTCCCAGAAAATCTATCAAGTCACACTCAAACCTCATATTTTCCAATGCCTTTTTCCTGGTAAACAACAATTAACAGAACAGGGCAGAAAAAACGATCATTCCTTCCGGAAAAATGTTTTTAAAGTATGATTCTTTTTAAAAAACATCGCCACCAAATCACTCTATGTTCTGCTTTTAAACTGTACATTTGTTGTTGTATGTTCTCCTATTCCGTTCCCTTAATACTTAGATCATCTGTGCTGATACATGTTTGCAAATTAAAGCTGGTTTGAGATTATAGTAAAACCATTATTTTTAATAGCCCATTTCAAGGGCAGCGCTAAACACTGCAGAACACGCATGTTACTGATTACTGCTGAGCAGACAGCAGCTTTTGCAGACTAATTTGTAACTGGGAACTACTGTAAACAGATTTCACCAGAAATCCCAAGGAATAAAGGGAATTGGTGGTGGTATTTGTCTCCTTGTATTTGTTTATTGTTTTAGAAACCTCCTGATGTTGAGCCAGTTAACCGGGGAGCAAAGCAAGCCCCCATGCAAGAACCTTTTCCTCCAGCCCTTCGGCTCCTCTTCCGTGTCACTTTTGATCAGGGGAGGCAGGTCAGGGTCTTGTCCTAAAGGGTTATTATTGAAATAGCCAGAGGCTCCTTTCTTGAGAATCAAGGCCCTTCTAGCTACTCTGGGATTTCAGGACCCCATTTTTAAACTTCAAGTTGTGTCGTCAGGAAGAAGCGAGGTAATTGCCTTTCCGTGAAGTTATCAAGAGGGGAGGGGCGGGGGTGGGGGAACGAGAGGGAGAGGAGAGAGAGAGAAGAAATACTGAGATCTGATGTTTGCCGAGGTCCTTTAGTCTTTCTCACAAGTTATTCAGTGGAGAACCAGACTGAGGAGGATGATATTAATAAAATAATAATGATAAGGCTAAATAATGCCCTATCTCTCTAGATGAATCTTCCAAGGACTTAGAAAGAAAGTGTTAACTCTTTTGGCTCTATCTGAGGAAGAGAATTTCATGCGTAGCAATAGCCTTAGCTCAGGTCCGTGTCTGCGGGTCTGGACTGCAGGGTGCACCCACCCGGGCTTGAGGCTCCGGAAGGCGCAGGATCGCGCGGGAGGCGGAGGGCACAGCTCGGCTGCCGGCACCCGGCGGGCGGCAACGGGTTCACCTGGGTGGCTGGAGCCGCCAGCGCCGCTACTTAATTCGGGGCGCAACGCCATCTACCGGCCTCCTGACGCACCTGCAAGTGCCCAGACCTTGAAAGTCGCCCCGCCTCCCCCACCCGAACCCAATATAAGGGAAAAAACTCCGAGGCCCTTTCCACGAATCCTAATTTAGCCAGGACCTGCCACTGATTCCATACGAACTTTTGTTTATCCACCGACGTTTCCTCCTTTTCAGAGCAGCTTTGTAAAGGGCAAGGAGGTGGGGGCCAGAGACTAGGGCGGGGGATTGGGGCGTTGAGCTCTCAGACCCCCTGATCAGGCCGCACTGTCTGAAGCAATCGGTTCCCCAGATTACTTGTATTTAACACACAATGCATCATAAAACAAATCCCTCATCCTGACAGGAAGAAAATAGAACAGCTCATAGCTCGAGCCGGTCTAATTTATGGCTAAATTAAAAAAAAAAAAAAAGTGTCGGGGGAGCTCCTACAATGGGCAAGTTGAGGAAGGGCAGGAAATCAATGGCAGCAGCAAGTCCGGAGTTCTTAAAGGTTCTCAAGCGCCGAACTCTATGGGAATATCTGACCGGGTTTTAGGTTATTTACAAAGGATTTTTCCTGTCCTACCTACCATTGCTGTGCGATTTTCCCGCAAACAATGGCCATTATCTGAAATAACAGTTCAATGTCACAGATAACAGGCCACCAAAACGAATTAGTCACCACCTCTTGTCATTTTCTCCCCCCCATCCCTCCCTTTTGTTACTATTTTTGTTTTTAAATCAGCATTTGGGGGAAGTACAGATCTACTAGATTTACACGTCTATTTGCACTTGGAGAAAACAAAAAGGGACTTGTACCGTCTCCATTTGCAGATGAAGTTTAACATAAACGCGCTTTCCATCCCGTCTCTCTCTACCCCTCCCCCTCAAGTGTCCCTTGACTCGCTTACTTTGCTTAACTTTCCATTGTTGAGCTGAGAAGTTGGATATTGTCCATTTGTTTTTATGAATGGAGTTTTGTGATAAAAAAGCGTTTATTTCCATTTAACCGATGGATTTTACTAAAATTTCCAAGCTTGGCTGGAGTAAATCCGTAGACACTTTTATTTTGCCACGCATTCCCTATATTCTTTCTTCCAATGTTGTTTCTGGAATGTGTTGATAAAAGCTGACCATATATATTAGAAAATTATTAATCACCATATAGTACTGATTCCCCCAAAGCAACACTTATGATGCTAAAAGTTAAAAAATAATCTGAGTTATCAATTCCACTTTGGGGCATTCATGATGTTTTAGTTACTGTATCAGAGAATATAGCAAAAACTCACCAGACAATCGTCAACCTCTCTAAGCTCCTAATACGCTATTTGGGCAGGTTATATGCAAATAATGTTTCAGATTTTTAAATTCCTTCTTCTAAGAAAAATATGATTTAAAAAGTAGCATGCTCTTCTGCTGACCTAACTATGATAATGGAGGGAAAAATCAGAGTACGAATTTCAATAAGAATAATAAATACTTAACAGAAAACTGGAAATGTCCTTTTCAACTTTTTAGGCTACTGTTTTCGGAGAATTTCTGAAGTAATTATGGTTAGCGTGAGCCAGCGTCTCTTCACCCTAAACCTCCACCTCACCCCCTCCAGCGCCTCACCCCCAGCCTCGTGCACACACCCTCACACCCCGAAAGCCCTTCTCCACCCCATTACTCCCATCCCCCAACACACACACACACATACACACACACACTTACACTTGTGCTTTCAGGACACCGAAACAGAGGATATTTCCCTGGGGAAAGAAATCCTGCCTGGCGAGATCTCCCCATTGGTTGTTTACCCAGAGAAATCTACATGTTTAAGGGGGATGGTGCATCCGTAATCAGTCTGTCCCTATAGGACTGAGTCTTGGCGACCTTTTTGTGACCTCTCTCGCCAGAGGAGGCTGCTGTCACTTTAAAAATGTACTGAAAGAGGAGCCTGTCTGGCTTCCGATCACTCTGGGCGGCGGGAGATAGCTCCCTTTCTCCCTCGCCCCGGGTTCTTTCTGGATGGCCGAGCAGATCCTCTTTAAAGAGACAGTTCATGAAATAGAAACCCGGCGGCTGAGCTAGGAGTTGCGAAAGGGGACGATCCCGTGAGGGTCTAGGACCGGGGAAGGCGCAGCGGAGGATCAGAAAGGGGGCTAGAGCTCCCCTCGCCTCCCCAGGCCCCCCACCTTTTCAAACTCTCCTCCTCCTGCCTGTATCTCCCCCCCCCACCCCCCCACCCCCACCTCGGAACTGGGAGAGAGAAGTGGAAGAAGTTTTAGTGGGTTTCAGATAACTTTCATTACACATCGGGCTGATAAGAGCAAGAGAAAGTGAGAAAAGAGGGAGGTGATGTGAACCAGAAGGAATAGCTCGGAACTCATTTAGGAAGGGGGAAAAAAGCCAAAACACACCAAACTCGGGTCACCCAGACGAGAGGAGACTTCATTTCTGGTCTTAAAAATACACTGTTGGCGGACAATAAATCTGAAACGCGTGGTCCTGGCGAGCAGATCCTAGAGACGGACAAAGTTATCAGAGACCATTCGGAAATCGAGACGCGAGGCTTTTTTTTTTTTTTTTTTAAAACATCTCGAAATGTGGCTCGGGATCGTATGAAAGGATTTTCGTGCAGGAAACCTGGGGGCTGCTGATTATTTTATTTTGTTTGTTTTAATTCTTCTGTGATTGCCTTTTATTGCTGAGTTGAGGCCATAGAAATCTTAAGGTAAGACAACTCACTTTAAAAAAAGAAGTCCTGGCGATGTGCATAGTTTGTTTCTTGGGACAGTTTCCTGCCTTGGCACCCCTTCTCCGGGGCGCCCCCCGCCCCCCCAGCCTTCTTTTCCTACTTGCCCGCAGTCTCGCGGAGCCCTGTGCTTATCTACGTTGCCGGGACTGGCGATTTCCTTGTTCCTCCTGTGCAACGGTGCGGTCTGGACGCGTCTCCGGGGTGGGTCGTCCGGCCTTCGGTGGGTCTCTCTGCCGGCTGTCGGCCTCCTTTCCTCGCGCTCTTCTCCTCCTTCCCCTCCCTCCGTGTGTCTGTCCGTCGGTATCAGGGACTCAGAAGGTGGGGCTGCCAAAATCTGAATTCCTGGCACCGGCCACGCGACTTTGGAGCCGCTTTCGGCCGAGTTCCACCTTGCCAAGTAACAGCTTTGCTGTCCAACATCGTGTGCTGCTTCGCGAGAAAGTCACATTCGGACCCTTTGGCTAGATTGTGGGGATTTTTTTTTTTCCTTTCGCTGTTGGATTTTTGAAAGGGCCTTTCTCTAAAGTCCACCTAAAGGGAATTTTTTTTTTAAGCTATCTTTGGAACTTGACAGCTTTTAAAAACACAGGAGTGTGTTCGATGAAATGACGGAAGATGTGTTGTTACTTTATTTTATTCGAGATTTCCGAGACGATTAAGACATTTGGGAGACAAATGCAGTTGTATTAACAAATCAGAAGCGAATAATTCACCCGGTGGGGGGAAGGTTTCTGGAGAAAGTTAAGCTTTTGTCTTGGGGCAAGAATACGGAGAGTAAGAAAGTTAATACGTTGGTGAAATATTTGAATAATCATATTACATGTATGTAAAAAGACATTCTTTGGAAATGAACCTGTTTTTAAATTAATTTCACTGTTGACAGTGGCAATGGCAATAATGTTAACACGGAGTAAAATTACACCTAGAATTTTTATGTGCAGTATATGCAGTACTTACCCTGCCCTTGCAAAAAGTGAATGCTAGAAAGCTAAGGGGATAAATGATTTTTGACTTTTTGAAATTAACAAGTTTCCCACGTCTTTCTGCAAATATGAAATGGAATTGGTGTTGCATTTCACTGCCTTCACCCTGTTTCCTTCATTAAATATTTCTCTAGTGTGTCAGTAGAACTACCTTTTTTGGGGGGGAGGGGGGCTAGTCAAGAAAACAAACAACAAATATTAACCAGAAATCAAATAAACCAAAAAACAAAGCAAAAATCCCAACCTTTTACTGTTTTAAAGTGTGTATTGCTGTTATTGTTTATGCACCTTCCAGACATGTGAGGAGGGGGGAAATCTCAAGTTGCCATCTAAGCTGCTCAGCATTGAAAGTTGAAGAAAACAACTTAAAGTTTGTAATTTTATAAATGAGGAATTGTTAAAATCTGTTCTTCTCACTAGAGAGGGTATTTAATATAGACTTTCTGTTGTTGGTGGTGCGAAGAGGCCTCCTTGAAAAAGACTTGATTTGTGTGTGTGTGTGTGTGTGTGTGTGTGTGTGTGTGTGGCAATTATTATTCCTATCTTATGTTTCAATTTTTCTTTTAAAAATTGTGGGACTACTTATTGCCCTTTAATTGCCTGATGGCCAAAGGCTTATTCATAATGCCTCTTGACTAGAGCCCTCTGAGTACTGGGCTTCTTCTTGAAGTCTGTGGTGAGTTAATGACTTGAATCTGCAACTGGGTGATTACCTGAATTCTGTGCAAAATTGCTTTGGTCTATGCACCCGAGTGTTTAGTTTTAACTTTTATAGGTATAGATACAGCAGAGTTCTGGGGGGGCAGGGAGGAGGTTATTTAATTCATCAATTAATGTTCTAGACTAGATTGTTTAGTCTTTGATAGGAAACTTCCTCAAGTTTGCGCTAACTGATTGACATTAACATTACCAGACTTTCTAGTTATTTACCATCAGGTCAACAACTCTGCAGCTTTTAATATTGATGTTTAAAACATTAGTGCTACTATTGAATCCGAATAGCCTCGTTTAAGTAGACAAGACCTTAAAAATGAACACTTCCCATCTTAATTTTTGTTTAATAGGTATCTTGAGTAGTGATTAATATTTAGCATAGGCCAAACATAAAATCTCATGAAAAATAACAACACAACACAATAACATACACAACCATATATAATGATGGCAATTTATGTCAATATTCTTACATATTTTTTACTTGTTCTCAAGCCAGTTTTGGTATTTTACTTACGAAACATAAAGTTTGAAATATGCATTGGCATGTGTTACCTAAAACTTTAGGTTGACATATTTTGCACAACTGTTTACCAATTATTTATTTTCATTTGTTTTTCTTTAGTTTGGTCGGAAGCATCAGTGAGACAAATCTTATTATCTTCTTCAATTACGGGTGTGATTTGTTTCATGGTAGTGCAATGCAAACTGAAAAGGAATTTGACAATATTTAGATTAAAGTTTTTAAATTGCATTAATTTAAAGTGCAAAATATGTGAAAGTATACACTTACAAGGGAAGATTATCTGAACCTAAAATATTGACTTGTATCGTTTAGAAATATTATGTTAATATATGCTGTTCAATATTATTTTTCGTAAAAATCACATTGGATAAAATTAAGGCAATAGCACTCATTCATTCATAACAAGGAATCGAGCATTCTTAAAACCAATTAATCAGTTTTTGTAATAATTTACAATTGCTTTGTTCCTTTAAAGGCAGTACATTGGCACTTCTAAGATAACTTATTATTATTCCTTCTTTATTAATATGCATGCTGTCTGACTTTTTTTCTCTTAAGGATTCAAAGGAGGAAACATACATTTGAATAAAATATTTTCAAGCAATTAACCATTCTAATGAATGAACTGATAATGGAAATTGATTGTTCTCGTCTTCTTCCTTCTAGATCTTAGATGAGTTTTGCAATGTGAAGTTCTGCATAGATGCTAGTCAACCAGATGTAGGAAGCTGGCTCAAGTACATCAGGTTCGCTGGCTGTTATGATCAGCACAACCTCGTTGCATGCCAGATAAATGATCAGGTATGTTGTAAAGATTTTCTTGTCTTTCTTGGAGAGCACTAAAAGTATCAGTGAAGCCTGAAGAATAAAAATAACAGTGAGCTTCAGTAGACCCTTGTGGCCTGTTTGTCGATATGGTGAAAGGTAATGCCCAAATATAAGATGCAGAATAAAGTCATTTTCAGTACTTCTTTTTTGGGTAGTTTTTTGCTAGTAAATTTTGTGCTAGTAAACTTCATAAATGCTCTAGTTTTCTGGGAATGACTGAATGATTTAAAAACTGAATACTACTTATTAGTAGCTATTCTTTACCTTTTTTTTCCTTTGCCATCATAATAAGGAGACATTCATAGAAAGTACTGAACTAATCAAGAACATTGAATTTATGCAGAAATTGGAAGTGATACACTTGAAATATTATATAGATTTTATTTTAAATAATAGGTAGAGATATATGTATGATCTACGTGTGAACTTGTCTGATTATGCATTTGATTTGCCTAATTATAAATGAGAAACACTTTTAGATTAATCAAATAACATTTTTTGTTGTTGTTTATGTGAAATGTTTAAAAGTATCACTGCTGAAAATTGCTTTATGGAGGCTCATGCAGTGAGGTTAACTTTAATAACAATAACTATGAAACAAGATCATGAAAATATCAAGAAACATATTTTGCACTCAATAAAGTGAGGTTATGAATCTTGTAACTTAGTATGACAATACGTAAAGCAACAAGAACTTCAACCTGCTAATTTTTGTTTTATAAACATCGTTGAGTTAGAATATAGTTATATTATCATCGTTTATTTCTTTTAAACCGATGGTTATGTAAATCAAATATGTTTCAAAGACCATATTAAAATGGTTGCTTGGCAAATCTACTATGAAAATCACCACCAAGAAAAAGAAAAGTTTAAATTAGATGTTTCCATTTGAAAGCTGGTAAGTAATGCTAGCGTCATATGGTCTAAGACTCTGTTTCAATCATTGTTATGAGATTATTCTTTGGCATTTTACCAGCTACTAGATAATTTTTACTGACTAAACTGTGTAAGAGGTAGTGAATTATAAAATTAGGTTTAAATGGGAATCATTTTAAAATCTTCAACATATATCAAAAATAATAAACCAATCAATTGGTTTCTTCCCTTTGCTGTAAGAAAACAAGAGACATTATTGACAAAGGAAAACATTATTAAATTAGCTATTGATCGTAAGCAGAAAATATCCCAAGTCCGTCATATGAGTTACTGTCACCATCAACAACAAACATTTCTGAGCACTGACTATATGTAGGTGTGGGAATTACATAGGTGTTGTAAATGAGTGAATTGTGCGTGTGATGCCTCCTAAAAAAGGAACTGGAAGACCTCAAAAGGCAGCTGTAAGATGAAATAATGTAATTATATCATAATAATTATTTGCTATCCATATTTACTGACAACAGGAGCTATTTCCTTAGACAGATAAAACTGTTGTAGGATCAGTGAAAAGATGGTTGACGAATGAGACTTGTGGCCAATACATTTTTTCATTTAATAGTTATGGGTCTAATATTTTTTAATAAATATACTCTTGTCCTTGGGAATTGTGATCTCATTTAAAAAGGAAACTATTTTGCTGTTCTTAAGTATGAATTAGATCGCTTATTAGAGTAGGCATTTACAATTTTCACATGGTTACTTTTGAGGTACACATTGTAAAATGCATTGCTTTCGAAAGAAAATATGATGGTTTTGTATCTTAATGAAGAGCACGTTTACATATTTTAACTGAAGAATCAGGGAAAATAGTTAATCAGGAAAACCATAAAAGGCTAATATTAGACATACACTATTATTTCTGTAAGTTCTCATTTTAAACTTATGTGTTATGCTGGCAGAAATCTAAGATGGTAAGAGAGTACATATCAAATAACATAGTTGTGAAATTGACATTCTATGGTCAAGTAAGTTCACCCATAAACAACGAGAGGAAAGTCAGAGGTAAAAGTCAGATTTGTGTGATAGACATATATGCATACAATCACACTTAACCCAGTTGACAAGACAAACGAGAGCAGACATCAAAATAGTGTATGCATCTTTTCTAAAAGCCAATTAAGACTAGCAATTCCAGGCAGCTTTGAAATGTGAATGTTGGACTAGGTGCCATGATAAAAGAGCTGACTAGAGAGATTCTCTAGGTCTATTTTTTCACTCTGTTTTCCGTGAGGAGTAGGAGATGCCAAATGGTGAATAAGCACAACTCATCTCATAATGAACGCTCCCACTGTGTGAGATATTATTTAATATCCAGATATAAAGAGACACCCTGGATCAGGAGTAATTATTAAACATTAACAACATCAACTCACCT
Organism: Balaenoptera physalus; assembly: GCF_965194825.1. Lineage (NCBI taxonomy): Eukaryota > Metazoa > Chordata > Mammalia > Artiodactyla > Balaenopteridae > Balaenoptera > Balaenoptera physalus. Next base: position 49,312,896 of record NC_138891.1, on the reverse strand, counting down.
GCACACACAAAAGCAAATTAAGCACGCGACAAAAAACTGTAAAAAGTGTTCCTCTTTGCTCTGATTCTTAGATAGAGCTCAAGTTTATAAAATGAATTTTAAATAAGTCCTGGGCTTTAAAAATGAAGAATTTCAGGGGAATCTTTCAACTGCAAGCTAGTCATTGTAATAATTAGGGCATCCAACAAAGAAGGGAAAAGATGACCTAAAACGAAAAGGAGGGTATAAATTATAGTTTACTTTTGCAAAGATATGTATTTTTTAAAATTCTAATATTCAAGATCAAGTTTAGTCAATTTGGATCAGTTTTATAATGATGTGAAGGAGTTCTATAAAAGAGAATTAATGTGTCTGCTAAAGGTGATAATACAGTTTGATAATAGTGGGACAGTCAAAACACGTTGTCTTGGATAAAACTTATATTTGATTTGTTTGGGGTGATGAGGTACTTAGAAACAGCCTAGGTTTTGATTTTCAGGTAAAGTTGATAAAGCGTGCAATCTGTTTTGTATCATAAAGACAAAGGTTATTCCATGAACATTTTCCTAATACCTCTCTACAAGCATTTTATTTGAGGGGATTTTTCAGAGTTTAAATCTTTCAATAGATTTCTGCAAGTTATTTTATTGCAGATTTCTTTTTTTCAGGCCAGAGTGAGCTTTGTGGCAGCTTTTTTCTTGACAATGCTGCCTAGAAGACTCGAGTTTATTGTTTTTAGATGTCTTTTTCATTTCATGTTTTCAAAATTATTGCAGTGATGTTTTTGGAGATAGAAATTCTGAAAACACTGGCATACTTGCTAAACCATAATTTCTAAGCAGCCGCAGCTTCTGACTGATATCCTTATTCCCCCCTGAAAATATTGTATTAACTACAGTAATTTATCTTTGTAAAAGAAGGCCGCACCAAAGACACTAGTAAATTAAGTCACACTCCAGTCATAAAATAGTAGATCCACTAAAAACACCCAAGGCTCTTTATCCTTGAAGTCCTAATTATTTTTTCCCTTATTGCTTAAAGTTTTTGTATAGTGTTACATAGCTATACTGCTGTGGCACAGCCTTTAGCTGGAAATTTTTACTGAGACAGGCAATGCTTCAATATCTTTGCATTTTAATGGTCTGAATTATCCCTGGTTGAGGATCCAGAACTGGCACTGGGAGGTAGATCAGGGCGGGAGCAAAAGCAGAGAATTGGATAATGAAAGTTCTTTCCAGAATAGGTCCTCAAGAGGACCAAATATGTAGAGGCAGCATGAAAATGGTTTATTAATTATTCAGAGGTTTCATTACATCTGGAAGCACCCATGTGTTTAATGTCAAGTAGGCCAAACACCTAGATGATTTACTGAGTGTTTTTTTTAAAATCTGGATATTTTGATGTCCCTTTCTTTGTTGTCTTGTAGATATCTTACTTTTACATCCATTTTGATGGGTCGATGGAGCGTGTTGCATTAGATTTGTTCTCACGCTGCTCCTGCCTTTCCCTCCATCCTTTGATGAGTTTCCTCAGACCTCCACATTGCTATACCCTTCACCTAGATCAAAGGCAAGTGGGCCCACAGACCCCCTAGGTACCTCAAAGCAGGCCAGTGCTTATCTAGGATATGTTCACAAGTTTAGTGTACTTATGAAATAGCTCTCTGGACACAAGTTTTCCTCTAATACTTCTTCATGGTGAAACCATTTTGGTTGTAATCAGACAGGTCACTATGGCCCAATTCGTGTAAGTGAACTTTTTCGACTTACACAAGACCTACCTTTCCACTCATGATAATGAGAAAGATCTGGGCATGTGATTTGGGGTAACATTTTATAGGTGTGCATCACAGAAAGGAACGCAATTTCATTCAAGCTCTTGGCCTGCCCTAACATGGTCTACAAGTGGAGTAAAGTTCTCAGAAACCCAAGACGTTATTAATCTTGTCATTTACACAAGGTGATAAGTCCTTTCATTTTTAAACAGGCCCTTGACAGCTGGTATTTAGTAAGTAGACTAAGAGAAGTCTGCTGTTCCCTCTGAAGAAAACAAAATGTGTCGATAAGAGATTATCTAATACCTGATGTATATTTTGAAGAAATAAGATCTAGAAGAAGGAGTGCCCTTCAGAGAATACAAGGTCAGAATTCACGTAGGGGATTCTGCCAGCTCCCTTGTCGTTGAGGAACAGCTGCAAGATTCTACAGTGTTTTCAGTTGGATCAGGCATTGTTCTCGTTTGTGCTTTACCTTATAAAGTTTTAACTGCTTCCAGGACCATCATGGCTGAACTGGCACACCCACTTTCCCTCTCCCTGGGTCCACGTCAGCAGTGCTATCAGGCTGCTGTGACACTATAACAGTATTATTATTGCAGGCTTATTATGGACTCAGTTATCAAGTTATTTTCTTTGGCTTTTTACTGAAAAAAAAATGTATGCCTACATCATTCAATTAATGCAATTTGTGCAAAAAAGCAAAATGTAGTATCTTAGCCTTTCTCTACTTTTTAAACATGTTTGCGTCAACTGTCAGGTAATTTGTTAATTTGCTCTTCCTTTACAAGGATTTCTGTCCACATTTTCTATGACCTCTTTTGATGTTAAAATTATTATTGGCTTTGGCCATTTTCTTTGCTTTGCTTTTAAGTCAAGTTCCACTTTTATACCAAAGTTATGCTCTGCTGTTTTAAGATGAATGCCAGCTGGCAATACCCAGAGACTGGCTTTGTGAACGGTGCCTAAGCTGACTTTGGGGGGATGCTGTCTGGCTGATAAGTTACTTCCTTCACCCGAAGATGAAGCTGTCTCAGACATAGTCTGTCATTTGATATTTACATGATAAAACAAATAGCATCCCCTCCCCACAAAAAAGTTTCCCTCATGTAATTATGCCCAGCACACAACCCTGCCATAGCACTACACAGACTAGGAATTTTTACCAAGATCCACAAACCACATAAATTGAAAAAAGATGATCTGCACATTCTAAGTAATTAATATTTGCATGTACACAACACTTTTCATTCAGGAAGATCTAAAAGCATCACAACCATACCAGACTCCAGCTATTTCTGGAATGGTACCAAGAAGATAGTTGTCAGAATTCATTACAAGCCAGTCATCAAGGAGGAAAACATGTTGGTCAAGAACACAAGAAACACCTCCAGCCTAGTAAAAAACCCAAAGAGGATCTTTAGCTTCCTCACTTTCCAAGCATTCTGAAACTGTTCAGAATGATCAATTTTCATAGAGTCAGACAAAATGGCCACATTAAAGACAGGTGGCTAATGAATATTTCTTGTGGGGTCTGTAGAGAGATCCTTAGAGGTTATTTAACAGGACAACTTGCAAGGCTTCCAGGCTGGGTACACTGTAGGCTCCAGGTATAATAATGTGTATCTTTATCACTTGCCCTGTTCTTGCAAACTAGAGTCAACAGTCAGTCCTTTCTGTTTTGTTTCATCCAATAAATTACACTTGGCTTTCTCTTCATGTTCTTAATGAAGAGATAAAGATGTGTGGGGCAGAACTTCTCCTTCATTAATATTTTTGTTCTGAAAATAGCCAGTGGATACATATAATTTTGTTTTGGAAGCAGATACAGCAAGACAGTACCTGACATTTCTCAGTTAATATCTTATAGTGTTTAGACTGTTACCTTAAAGACAAATTCGGGATACTATGTCTTTGGAGGAACTAAGGAAACTAAGGATGGTTTGCTTTAGCAAAGTTTGGCCACGATAATGCTTCCATTCTGTTGGACAAATATCTTTACATTCTGTCATCAATCTCTGTCTGCTGAAGACACTTTTAGTTATCTCTTACTAATCAGGATTAGAATGTGTAATACGGTCCTTCTTTCAGAGGTTAAAAATTTGTCACTCCTGCCCTCCTGAGTAGGGGTTTCCCGTGTTGCTATGGAAGGATCAGGGGTCCAGAGCAAGTCTCCTAAAGCCAGCACATATGCACACGTTGTCTCTGTGGACTTGATGTTACCTCTGCAGCACCAAGACTGGCAGATGTGCTCATATCAAATATTGACTTTGTTCAGACATGCAAATGGTCACTTATCTCCCCTTCTATCCACACTCTAAACATTAAAGTTCCATTCAGCTTTTCCTCGTCTTCGGACTGGTAAATTGAATGAAGCTATAGAAAATAAAGCATTCAGGCTGATTGTTCGGAGGTGGGAGGGAAGAAATCAACTGTCTACTTCAAAGTGAAAAGACGGCAATAGTCTGAAAAAGTTGTCTCTCGGTACAGATTTTGCAGGGAGTACATTTCTCTATTATTTCAATTATTACAACTTCCTGAATAGGTTGAAGGTCACTCATAATTCACACTTCTGCCATTTTCAGACATGCCAAATGCAGTCTATTAAGCATAAATAAAACTTCCAGTGCTTGACCAGGAAAAATAAATGAGAATTCATAACAATGAGTCCTTATTCATCTTTTTAAAAGTAAATGATGTTTTCTTTCTTTCTTGTTTTCTCTGTGTGCACTGAATTTTTCTTCTGTCTCAGTAATACAAGCATAATACTTTGAATCGATCCAAGCATAGCAAACTAGACAGCAAGTCTGATCTGACAGATTCTAGATTTTTCTATTTTATAGGATAATAAACAAGAACCCACATTATTGCCATTTATAAATACAAATGGTAGCATCATCAATTTGATGGAGGAATAGGTTGAACACAGGCTGTGACAGTACAAAACAGAATTAATCTGAAAGTCTTTTATAGCCTATTGCCTTTGCTATCAGAATGCTTAAAACTGTCCATACTCTCTTTTAGTGGCTGTCCTCTTGGGCTTAAATAACAAAAGAAAATGAATATTTAATAAAATGTGATTAATTTCAGTTCCAACTATATATAATAAATAGTTATCTATAACATATATTACATATAATATGCAATTTATAAAATATATAATTGTATATAACTTATATGATATATAATAGAATTAATCATATGCCATTAAATATTAATTTATATTAATATGTAAAATATGAGATTACTAATATCTTGTGCAGATTTTAAAATGTCCCTAAAATGTATACTTTGCCACATTTATAAATCACATATAAAATATATAATATATCCAAGCACATATATACTAATATATAACGTTGTATGAAAATATACATTTTGGCAGTCTAAAATTTGCTAAATCAAATCCACATCACCACTGCCTTTTACCTTTAGCTTAGCCTTATGAATATTAATTGAACAGATATCCTTTTGACATTTGGAACCATTTCAAGGTTTGATTAAAATAAATTAAGAATAATAATTATTTTTTAGAGTAATTCCTATATTCATGCATACTATTATATTTATGCCTTAAATTGTGAATTTCACCAGTAGTAAAAGTGAACAATTTGAGGGGTTTCTAGTTTTATCTTCAAATATCTGAATGCTTTAGAATTTTTAAAAAAATATTAAGAAATTTCACTAGTGTGATATTTTGGCAAATTTTAAAATAAAAGAATATAGAAAGATCTATTAAACCATTTACTATAATATTTATTCTTATAAATTAAAGTATTCAGGGATTTACATATAATATCCATACTTACAAGGACAGAGATAAAGCTTTCTGGAAAAATTAAAAAGAGTCCAGCAAGATATTGGAAAAATTAAATTTTTTCTATGATAAAATGAAAAGACCACCTCCACTTTCAAAAGTTTCCGATATATGGAGAGTTAGGTCATGTTCATAACATGTTGTGTTTCTGGAATTTGGTATTAGCTACCAAATAGAAAACTCTAAAGGAGTTAACACAGTTTTAAAATATTTATCATGACTTTTAAAAAACGGAATTCTCATATAATCCTATTTTCTTATACTAAAAGGCCCCATTCCTCTAATTTTTCACCTTATATTGGGAGAGATTGTGTTCTCCCTTCTAGTAGAGCATTCTGAGAGACACACAGCAAAATAATAAATCAACAGCCCTTTTGTATCCATTCCAACTTTTTCTAAGTGTTGGAGATTTTGAGCCCCTCTTTAAATACTTGAGTTGAATTCATCACAAAATCCCAGATCCAGGACATTTTTATTTTGGTTCCAGATAACTTTTGCCATAAAACTCCCTGATGGAAGAGACCTGTTAACTCTTTTACGGAATTTAACAGAGGAATTGATTCCCTTCCATTTTTATCTAACACAAAACCCAGAGAGGTTATATTAGTCATGTCTCTGCTTTGGGTACGTAACTCAGATGACATGTAATTCATAGGACTGCAATATATAGCCGAAATTTTGAGAATACACTGATTTTAAAGATGTTATGATTACATTTTTATAAGCATGGTCAAGCATACTTAATAGACAAACCTGTGGGAGAAGCTACATAAATCACTTCCATTCTTTATTATATTTTTATTTGCTGAAAGACCTATTTTCTAACATAAAAGCATAGATGCGATAACTTTTTTTTCTGAAAGGCTTGATTCCTCCAACATTACATTCCATCTTTCCCCCACATAATTGTTTTGAGGCAACAAATTGTCATTATGTTTTCATTTAAACTACTTCTCTCACTTCTCAAACGCCTGCTGGTGTATTGTTATTGCTAGAACATAAACCAACTTTGTATGTAGACATCTCTGGATTCAAGCATTCAAATTACACTTTGGGACCATTGTAATTATAAGAGCAAAGACATAATTTTGCTTAAGTCTCTGTAAAATCCAAAGAGTTGAGATATAATGAAATGGCAAGTGGTAACAACACCTTGAAAAAAGCACTGCATTTCTAAGGGCGGTAGATGGGGCTTCAAGGCACATTCTTACTGCGATATGAGGAAGCATGCCCAGAATCTGCCCTCATTACTTCGGGCTCTTGCCAGTTCTTTTCAAACCTCAGTTTCATGAGCACCATAAAAATTCACTTAAAATCGAAAAGAACACCCTGAAGTTAAAACCCACTCTGCTTTGCCTTGCCTTTCGTGGCCTGGAATGTCACCTTTTACCTCCAGTAAATAAAGCCAACATCAACGCTCTTCCGTGTCTTATTTTTTATGCACTCAGTATTCTTCACATGACAATCTGGACACTTAAAGGGAAATTACAGTAGTGATCTATGTCCCCGCAAAGAGAATTATCTTTCTAATGTGTAATTACAGTGTATCCATCACTTTCTTTTGTTTCTTGGACTGTTCACACTGGATTGAGTAAATCTAAAATGGAACTAAAAGAGACATGATTAATAGTGGACTCCATTATTCAAAAGAAATAATGATATCATAATACTTTCTTCCAATGATCTGGCAATGATCTGGCATGTGTGTCTCTGCAGCATTCCCCAACAGAGACAACTGTACTGTTTTACGGTCTTTCGGGATATTGTCTCTTTAACCTCACTGTTTCCGAGAAGCCACTGAAAAGTTCTAATATGTCACAATTCAAATATCAACATGTTGTTGGAAAGGAAGCTAATAAGTTAAACCTTTGAGAAATGCCAAAAGAAGAGGTGATTCAAACTGTTGAGAGAAGTCTATTGTTTTCTAAGGGGAAATAGAACTCTAGAATGAAACAGGGCACTAATAAGCATTTAACTGGAAAGTTTAGGGGGAAAAAAGCAAATGTACACTTTTTTTTTTTTTTTTTTTTAATCTGGTAACTTTTTGAGCAGAATTATTCCTCTCAGTGTACTGCCGGAGAAGGGAAAATGTGAACGTTAGGGTTAATAAGATACAAACTGTAAATTCTCTGGTTTTTATAGAATCAGCACATAACAAGGAGTAATTTTCCTAAGATAGTCTGGATTTTATCTAAGGATAGAGATAAAGAATCTTAGGTTATATTATATTAGGGCAACATTTTATGTTTGGCATTATTTTCTATAAAGCAACTTCACGTGGTTAAATTACTGTTGCATGAAAAAACTGATTTTATTTTGACAGGAAAGAAACTAAGCAGAAAATACTCCTCATTGAGTTATTTTTTGAACTTAGCACAGTTTTGTGCTCTGGTCTTTTTAAAGAAAAATAAACAATTGGAGTTTAGAGCCACCTACTGGAGTGAAGAGGCACGTACTTATGTTTAACGTCCTCTGCTTTTCAAGAGATAAACAGATAAATATAATTAAAGTTATGCACATTTCTGTTGATCTTATAAAACGGTAAATGACTCAACTTTTCTCAGTTTGAAATAAGTGGTCCTGCAAGAAACCACAGGTAGAGCAATGTCTGCTCAAAATACATCCTTCCCATTTCTTAGTAGGGTGTGCCAATTTGTGTTATGTGATTTTTCTCCCCATTGCATCGAGACTGAGCAGAACTGAACCCCTAGTTTTGTTGTTGTCATTGTTGCTTTTGGTGGTATTTGTGTGTGTGTGTGTGTGTGTGTGTGTGAGTGTGTGTGAATGTAATTGTTCTCATTTGCACCAGTTAACTGTATAACTTTATTCTTTCTTTCATAACCTCTATCCGGTTACGGAATCGTTGTTTAATAAATAATCCTAGAATAGATTTAAAAACTAAGAACATATTATGTGAAAAAGAAAAGGCACCTTAAATATTTTCAGGATTAAATCTTTTGTATATTGAGATATAATTGACATATAACATTATATTAGTTTCAGGTGTACAACATAATGATTCGATGTTTGTGTATGTTACAAATCAGAATTAAATGCTTTTATAAATGAAGAAACCCGGAATCCTGGACAAGTAGATTGGGCAATGACCTACCTAGGGTAACCACGCTGGTCAGGGGAGAGGTAGGCAGCTCTTGGAAATTATAGGTCAGGGTTTTTTCCACACTTGCCCCACTGCTTTTTAGTCAGTTATTAATGGATTTCTTAAATCCTTCCTCTCATCAGCATTTTGCTAGAAAGTAAGAGGAATAAGCACCACCCCCAAACCCTGGTAAAGGAATCAATTGAAGGCATAATGCCTGCTTTCAAAGAGTGGGATCAGGGTCTGGGTCATGAAGGCAGGTCCTGGACCTGTGAGTGGCACTTTTGATTGGGAAAAGAGGGATTAAGTTTTTAAAAAACAAAATGCTCTCCTTTGACTATGTTCTCTACAGACCTTGTTGTCATGATTCTCTATGTTGTGTCCCTCCAGCCTATTACCTTAAAAGCTCCTTGTTGAGAAGGTGCTACTTTTGAGAACGTGCTCGAGGGGAGTGATTGTGCCCCTGCCAGCCTTCGCTAGGCCACTCCTGGATAACGCAAGACACATTCAACTCTCTGAGTATGTGTGTGGCTCCCTAGAGTAAGGAATTCAGAGAAGGGATTGTTCTTTGTTAAGCATTACACAGGGTGTATGTGACACAGCAAGCTTCGCATTAAGAAAATTTGATTTGTGAAGTGGGAGCTGGAAAAGATTTATGAATTGGCAGGAGAGTCACAGCTTTCCATTTGTCATCAGAGGGCTAGTTCTCAGTGTATAAAACAGGAAAGCTAGTTCTTTTGATGAAAATAAAAAGGAATATTTTTGTTAAGGTATGGGAAAATGTACAGTTATCTTCGTGTATATCTTGCCCTTTCTTAATAGTCACTTCTCTGTCTCTCCCCCCCGCCCACCCCTTCATTGTCTCTTGAAGATATTTTATAGAGTAGTTGCAGACATCGCACCAGGAGAGGAGCTCTTGCTGCTCATGAAGAGTGAAGACTATCCCCATGACACTATGGCACCGGATATCCACGGTTAGTACCACTCCCGCCACCATCCGCGCCACCCTCATTTGGAGATCGTGGTGGAGCATATGCCGGAGGGTCCATCACACTTGGTACTTGTTAGTTTCCCTGGGTAGTCAATGTCAGTTTTAAGAAATTCCTTCTCATAGCGTCGCTGTTTTCTTGGTATGACATCTGGCTAATATTGCGGTGAAGCTAAAGTAAGCAGAGGTCTTCTCTGAAATGGAGGTCAGGGGAATTTTGAATATTTGGACTGAGACACCACATAGGTAAACCTTTTGTCAATGCCTTAGACTATAGTGAGAGTCCTTTCACTGTACAAAAGTCATTTCAGGGAGCTTGGTCTTGGGCTTTTGTATATCTAGCAGTTGTTTCTCCCATCTAATGTTCTGTTACTGGGAAAAGTATTTCTACTTGAGTAAAATCCTAGCCAGCATGACCATATGGGAGAGGGCTGGAGGGATGAGGATTGGGAGAAAAGTACAGATGAGGAAATTTTAGAGCCAGAGGAATTTGTATTTGTCAGAGACCTATTCTAAATTAATGAAGGGGGGATCAAAAAGAATTATAATTACTAGTGATGTATATTCAGGTAAGAGTAAAAGGAAATTTTATTTGTGTTGATTTGTATCATTGGGATGAGCGTTTAAGACTGTTTTCTTTCTTTTTCCTGTTTCCCTCCCCTCATATAATGTGATTTGATTTAGCATAATCTAGTGGTGTCTCTAGAGTGTTTTTATAGTTGGAAGGACCACTGGGAAGGGTTACCAGTGAGAGGTGAGGATGGCTCCACTTCCCATGTCTCTGGCATTCCAAACAGGCGAACCTCAGCCTCTGCATCTGCAGCTCCTGCAAAGAAAGCTACCACTATTGGCTGGCTCTTTACTTGAACATTTTTCTCCTTTGGCTGAGCTGCATTCTGCCTCTTTGTAGATTATACCAGTTGTATTTTGAGGAGGCTTTTGGAACTTGTTTTCTTCTTGGAAACTGTGACAAGTCAATGGCCTCAGAAACCCAGACTTGTCAACTAGCCTGGTAGAATTTGAGCCTGAATGGGGAGGCTGACCCAGTGGGAAAGGGCTCTTTGACAGTAGGGAGTGCTCAGATGATAAAAAAAAAAAAAAATTAATTTGGGCTGTCTCTGGTATAAGGCATCCTTCATCAGTGAATGTTTGCTCTAAAAAGGTTTTCAAACAATTATTTTTTTAAAATATAAATGGTTAGCGTACTATTCTGAAAAGCCTAAATAGAGGTGACTATTTTTCTTTTAGGGCTACCATTCCTAAATTACCTGCCTTTACAACACTCTGGAACCCATCGGTTGCTTTTCATTTTCAATGTGTCATACCCATATCCATACATATACCCGATATGTTAAATATAATGTTTATAATGTTTACATGGTGATTTGTATTTCATACTTCTAGGATTTAATGTTTCTTAGAAAAGAGAAAATAAAACACATGCATTGTACACCTACTGTATGCTAGATATTTTATGCTCTCCATTTAGTGTCTCATTTAGTCTTTTAGACATAGATCAAACCTGTAAGAAAGGAATTATTTCCATTATACAGATAGGAAAACGAGGCCATATAAGGCTAAGTAAATTGGCCAAGACCACATGGCTAGAAAGTGGTAGAGGCAGCATTCAAACCAAGGTCTTGCTGTCTCTAAAGCCTATGCCTTTTCATAGGCCTGGAGATTGTTTGTGTTCAGACGGCTGGCTGAGATCCTAAATTTAGCTCTTAAACATGTGAATAGCGTCACAAACTATAGGAAACGTTTCCATTACCTAGTTTATGTTATTGAGAAACCTGTCTTACAGCTGAGGTGATTTATTTTAAAATAGCTCCCTCTTCTTTAACCAAGTCCAAAGGTGACAAACCCTACTGAATCTACATACTAATTTCTTTACCTTTCTGGCCCCTGTGTTATTATTGGTTTAGTTTAAACTAAACCAGTATCGTATACTGCAGCAGCGACCCGTTTGACCTCTCTGCTTGGCTTCTCAAGCTGCAATGGGGCATTCCAACTTTCAGTGGCTTTCTGTACCCTTCTTAGCATGGACCTAAAAAGCCCCTAGTGACCTGCTACCCTCTCTAACTTCATTTCCCACTCCTCTCCTACATGCACCCTATAAACCTGTCACACTTTACTACGGCTTTGCCTTTCCACGAGCCTGCCCTGCTCTTTCTTGCCTTCGTCATTGGTCCATGGTATTCCCACCGCCTGAAATGTCTTCCTTCATCCTGCTTCACCTGGCTGACTCTTCCTCATTACAGAATCTTCGCTGAACCTCTCTCCCTCAGGAGAGATGGACTTGGCATATTCCTCTGGGCTCCTAACTTAGGCCTGTGCATGCATCTGTCATAAGGTGTATCATACTAGTAGTTCACATGTGCATCCCCTTGGGTTTCTTATATATTCATTCCCTAGCAAAATGCCTCACATTCAGGAGGTGACTAAAACATTCCCTCAGAAACATTCGGTCAATGAATAACTGGATATAGGTCCTGGCTGCAGGTCTGTAACACAGGGGTGATGTATCGTGTTGTTGTCCTCTGTGTCTTTCAGCGCTGTGAGCTGTTTGCAGGACTTCTGTGATGATATCTGTGTGATCAGTGCATAGTATGGCCTCATGAGTGGGCTGAAAGCTATTCCAACAAAAAGAATAGAAACAATGGCGTCACTACCTGACACTCCATAGCCTTGTTATCTCTGGTCCCCACTATTACCATTTATTTACCTTAGTGATTTAAAGTGCAAATGCATGATATGCTGGCTATTTAACAAAGCCATGCCAATTAGCACTGGCCCTGAGGGAACATAAATGAGCCTAGAAAAGTGCTAAAATCATGCTGTGTCACATTATAAGTAATGACGAATGTTAAAGCATTTCCAAGTTTATTGATATTAGCCAGGCTTAAGTACGGCTCAGATAGGGACTCTGTCCCATGTCCCGTCCAGGTAACATGGCACAGCGAGAAGGGTGTGGAACGGAGATGTGTTCAAAGTCTGACATAACCACTTAGCTCTATGATCCCTGACTGGTTACTGAACTTCTCTGAGCATCAATACCCTCATCTGAAAATTGGGATACAAATCTGACGTATAATTCCTCACGGTCAGGTTTTAGGAATATCAATAATCCATGTACAGGGTTGAGGACATAATGATGCTCAGTAAACGGTCATTATGACTTTTAATATCCTGTGAATATTAAACCCTGGAAGGGTTTCGTCATAAAGTTTTATCTGATAAGAAAGCTATATACGGGAGCCACAGCAATCACTTCTGTTATTGTTGTAGGCTTTGTCCCGGCTTCTTTACATTTATTATTTCTTTTTTTTCTTTTCTTTTTTTTTTACCACACTGCACGGTATTCGGGATCTTAGTTCCCCGACTAGGGATCAAACCCGTGCCCCCTGCAGTCGAAGTGCAGAGTCTTAACCACTGGACCGCCAGGGAAGTCCCTACATTTACTATTTCTAATCCGTGTTAAAATGGAATTGATGGAAAGGACAAGCAAATAGTTTCTATTATGTCTTCTGTAATTCGATAAGAACTGCCAGTGTGTGGTGGCACTCCCTGATCACCGAGTTCTGATAACACCTGAATTATTTTCACAGAAGAACGGCAGTACCGCTGTGAGGATTGTGACCAGCTCTTCGAGTCCAAGGCTGAACTAGCGGATCACCAGAAGTTCCCGTGCAGCACACCCCACTCGGCATTCTCCATGGTAGAGGAGGACTTTCAACAAAAACTCGACAGTGAAAATGATCTCCGAGAGATACATGCAATTCAGGAGTGTAAGGAATGTGACCAAGTGTTTCCCGATTTGCAAAGGTTAGACATGGCATGTTGCACTACAAAAACGTGTTTATTTACTCTACAGCAAAATGTTTATGCTGAATTTTCAGAATTGATGCAAACGGGAAATTTGGAAGAGCAAGGAGCTGGACAAATGTGTTAGTCACACGTTCGGAAATCATTTTCCCCTGGAACTTCTCACCTGTCAAATATTTTCAGTGAAGTTAGAATTAGTTATTTTGATGCCAGATAGAAAATAATACTTTTATTATTTAAGGAGGGTTATTGGCAATTGAAAGTTTAACATTATAGTAAAACGTAACTTAGCGGAGGTATCAAGAGTAGACGAGGCAACGATGATGTTAATTAATCTAATTATACACCAAACAGAAAAGCGACCCTCTAGAAACATTTAGACGATAAAAAAGAGACTGTGCTGGTACTTACTTAATGAAAGATAAGTAGTCTTTTGATAGATCAGTGTAATCTATGGGTTTAATTTCAACTATTTATCTAAACTGCACACATATAAAAGAATAAGAGAAGCATGTTCAGTGAAGAAAATATTGAATTTTCAAAAAGGGAAAAAGTAAACATGATCTAAATGAAATAATTCTATAATACTTATTTTTAACAAAACGAAAATCATATTTCAGTGATAATATTAACTTTTCATAGCCCTTTGAATTTAATTCAAGAACATTTTTAAAATTTCTGTTAAAGAAAACAACAACCCTGGAACCTATGTTTTGAAAACTGTAGTGATAATTATGCTACAAAATGGTCTTTCAGATCAGAAAGGTGTTTAACCAGCTAATAAGTTTTTTGTTTGTTTGTTTGTCTGTTTCTACCTAATGGTTTTTGCCTTGGTCCACAAACAATTTTAATAATTGTATTCATTACTTTGCTTTTAAATCTGGAACCTATACTCAGAATTTCAACTGAACATAAAAACACTGTGTTTAAATGGGTATGGGAGTATATCAGCCGGCCTTAGTCAAGGATGTGAATTACTCACAGTTTCTCTTGGACACCTCACCTCTTTTAATTTACCTTTTTGTTTCCTTTCTTTCCTTAGTGCCTCCTCTTCCTCTTTCTCCTTTCACCTCTGTTGATTGCCCCGCATCTCTCTTCTCGTAGGAAAGGGTTTCATATGGTAGTCATTCCATTTTAATGCATAGATGACCAGAAAGGCATCAAGTATAACCCATTCCTTGAGGAGACTGAGTCAAAAGAATGAATCTGTTTAGCTTTGAAAATTCAGGCTTAATCTAGCTATTAGAGAGAAAACATTTTGGGGGCTAAGAGCGTTTTCCCAGTACCCTTTAAACTCATCTTTACTACTTAATATAAACCCACATAGAGAATAAATCTGTTATGTATGTTTGGTAAAACATGGATTTGTAATCAAAAACCGTCACAGTATGTCTCCTAAATACATTGTGTCCAAATTAAAAACCAAAATGAAAATACTTTCCTTACCTGCTACTAAATAAATACCAGCAGGTAAGAAAAGTACTTATACTGTAAAGCCATATCTCTGATGCCAGAGAGTAAGTATATTTCCTTCTATTTTGTTATCAAAAATAATGGACAGCATTATAAAACAAAAATTGACAGACTGAACACTAAAATGTTGTGTATAACAATACTTCTTAGGTGGAGAAAACTTCTTACTCTGACTAGGTATAAGATTAAGCCTGAGTCAATGCTACTTAATGCCAAAACCAACTGTCAATTTAGCTCCTTCAGTCAAACATTCAGTAGAAAAAAATAAGGAAACCTAATTATCTGGCATTGGATGAACCCTCAAAACTCACTTTTCAGTAGCTCAGCCAGATGGATATAACATGTCACTATGCGACCTGATATCAGTCATCCAGGTGATATTTTGGGTTATATAATTTAGCCAGTGCAGAACCTATGTGCCCTGAATATTTTCCGCTTTATTGAAACCGATATTGTTTTATACGTTAAACAAATTCCTTTGTTAAAAAAGGAACAAAGAATTCCTTTCTTGACATGATATATTATTCTGTTCTGTATCTTTTGTGTAAAATATTAAGAAAAGAATACCATCCTCCAAAAAAAAAGGGGGCGAGAAACAAAGGTTGATATGCAAAAGATGTAAAGAACCCAGAAGGCTATAAATTGGGATAAAATTCTATGAAAAGTGAAGTTTCATTAATGACTGACTGGATACTTCTGTGTTTATGAAAGCAATGAACATTTGCTTTTGCAAGAACCACTTGCCTTTTTATTGTCTATCACTGATTAGCTGACAGCTGATCATTCCATGGAACAATATGGGTTTTATGCTGGATTAGAAGAAGCAAAAAAGAAGAAAATTTCCCTACTTTGCTATCTTTTTCCCCCTTTTGTGATATGTACTATACTCTTAAAACAATATCACACCCTTGGAGTTAGGAGGCAAGAAAAAGTCTCAATGTATAGGACAATCTTTTACCACTAGGTTTCAGAGTTTATGATTTGAGATGCATATTGGAATATAATATATGCCATAAAATGGCATGCCTTGATAGTTTGCTAAAGACAGTAGTACGAATAGCAATCTGTACAACGATTTTGGAAGATGTCCCTGACTCAGTTCAATGTTAACTGCCATTGTTGATATCTTTCTCTTAACTCTCTGATTAACATTTCAACTTGTGTAACAAACAGAGGATTACATATTGTAGATAAAGATAGGGCCGTTCTTGTGACTCCACACACCTGTACTCTCCTGGTACCTTTTGTTCACAGAGATATCACCAGTAGTGCTCAAATAGAATAGCATTACCAAGTCGACTGACTCATAGGGCAGGAAAAATAAGTTCATGTGCCAATAAGAATAGAAGTGGAAGGAGGAAACTGAGGAGGAGAAAAATATGGAAAGGTGTTTCTAATTTATCAAGATATGAGAAAGGGCATATCATTTTTTCACACACACTCCCACGCACATGGTGTGTACAAACACTGGATAACATATTCTAGGCACACAGAGGTCTTACCTGATTCTCAAACTTAGGGTGTTCATTTCACAGAAAAATAAAATATAGGGAAGAAACAGTGCTCGCATGCTTGGTAGTTAGTTGTTTTTTTTTTTAATACCTTATTATTATGGAAGATTTCAAATACACACAAAACTAGAGAGGGCGGTGTAACAGCACCCACACACTCAGGTTCAGTAATGATCACACGAGGCCTATCTTGTCTCAGCTATACTCATTTTGGATTATTTGAAACAAATCCTGGACATTATGTCATTTTATTCATAAATAGCTCTGTATGTGTCTGTAGGAAGTAAGGACTGTAAAACGTAAGTTCATTTTAAAAATAATGGTTCCTTAATACTATCAAATATTCAGTCAGTGTTCAAATTCCCCCCAGTCATTTCATTATTTTTAGAGTTTTCTGGTTTGAATTAAGATCAAAATAAGGTCCATCATGGCAATTGGTTGACGTCCCTCTTATATTTCTTAATTTATAGGTTCCCCCAGTCAAAGCCAGTAAGTCTCTCTCCCTCTTTCTCATTACAGTTTATATACAGAAGATACTGAGTGTTTTTTCCTGTAGCATTTCCTCCAGTCTGTATTCTGCTGATTATATCCCCTTGGTATTGTTTAACGTCTTTCTCCATCTCCTCTGTTTCCTGTATACTCATAGTTACATCCCAAGCTGTGATCAGATTTAGGCTCAGTATTTTAGGAAGAATACCTCATTGATGGTATCATTTGTTTCCATCAGGAGGCATATAATGGATTGCCTAGATTCATTAATTCTTTAGGGGCTGCAAAATGAATGTATTCTAATTCCCCCGTTCTTTCATTATTTATTATCTGGATTAATTCTATGCAGAGAAACTTCCCCTCATTGTTTATTTGCTCACCCTGAAGTACAGTTCGTATGGGAAAGGCAGGATATGTGCATGAGTTTTTCCCTTTATTTACTAGTTTCCAGAATAATGATTTGGCTTCTCAGCATCTTCCTGGGGTAACTGGCGAGGTTCCGTTTGTTTCTGAGTATCATTATCGTTAAAAGATGAGATTATTACTCTTACTGACGCTTAAATTTCCCCATCTTTAGTCAGTGGGTGTCTCTTCAGGTTGGCACCCTAATTTTTTTGACACGATCTATAACTCTCTTGCTTTTTGCCGTAACAAGACGTTCAAGGCCCATCTTGTGTATTTCATGCTTCACATTTGAAACAGGCTATTTCTCTGAGGAGCTCTGGTTACTTTATTTGGGAGTAGTATCCTAATGTGTTATGTGTGTGTGTTTAATTAACAAAAATGTTGCAAACATCTTCTGAATATCACAGTAATCCATTATCTATAATATTTACTCTTCATTATATTCATGCAGATTTCATATTCAAATTTTAGAGAGGGAAGGAAACATTTGAGAAGGTAAAATAGTCTAAGCTTTAAAACATAGAGAAGCTATGCTTGTGAGAAAATTCTAACCCTGGTTTTCTTTTGAGGGGCTTTACTAGTGCATCCACTTATGATACACTTCTCTTTCCTCCCTAATTCATAGGTTGTATATATATAATCTTAGGTTATAGTATATATACATATATATTTTTTTCTAGATAATGTTTCTATCTATATCTACTTCTATATCTATATGCATACGTGTTCATTCATCGGTCCATCTGTCTGACCATCCATTATATTGGTTGTATTGGGAAGTTGCTTGTTGAATAGTTAGCTTACAGCTCACTTTCCCATATGGTGATTTGAGTAGGAATAAAAGTGCTTTTTTGAATGTAAGGGTTATACACATTAGAATAGCTTCCTGCATGTTCTTAAGCACTTTCTTAATGTTTTCTATTTGAGTGTTTGTGTTTGAATTAAGTGGGTAACAGCAATACATGTTGCATCTAGAACTGTGTAATGAATCCAGAACTGGACAAATCGCTAGTTGTTTATCATTCCCCTAAATTGGCACCTAAACTCTGCTAGCTGAATCAGATTTATTTCCTCACAACAGGGGTACTTCTCTGTATGGCTGAGAGACACAGTCTAGGGAGTATAAAACGTACTTTTGTCTGTTGCAAGCCTGTTTCCTCTCTTTCTTCTCCGGCTCAACTCCTTTCCCTCTTCTTTCTTTAATTGCCAGTTGGATTAGTAATAAAATGACGTTCTGTTTATGAATGTGTTCTTGGTCACCATGTCCTATTAAATCAATTGTTCTCTTAACAGCCTGGAGAAACACATGTTGTCACATACTGAAGAGAGGGAATACAAGTGTGATCAGTGTCCCAAGGCATTTAACTGGAAGTCCAATTTAATCCGCCACCAGATGTCACATGACAGTGGAAAGCACTATGAATGTGAGAACTGTGCCAAGGTACAGTGAATTTGTAGACTACTTGGCCCCTCTGTGTCATCCTGCTCTCTCTTAATCCATCATTTGCCACGGTATATAAAAACAAGCCTTGAGAGGGGAAACTATAAATATCCTGAGAAAAGTAGACGGAGTGTTGTGTGCTACAAGGCATTAGTACAGTGTATAGAAACACTTAGTGGGTATCCTTTTATTTTTGTAAGGGAGGAAGCAAGGCTTGATGGTGAGTTCCAGAACTAAGTGTCAGACATCCTTGGTAAATTCCTGGTTCCGCTACTGGCTTTCCAGCGTGGGGTTGTTTTATAGCCTTATGGAGAATGAAAATTGTATCCAATGCACATTACTAATTTCTTTTAAGATCGATTTGTGAGGAAATCCCATAAAGTTTCTGAATGCCTATTCAGAAAGAATGGGAGACTCCTACATTTGCAGATTTTTCCACCGAAGTCCCCACCATAAATTATGACCCAGTTCTAATTAAAAGTGTAGTGCCTTAGTGGCCAGGGCTGAACAACGTAAGAGTGAAATGAAAGCCCTTCACCTTGACCGTAACTCTGAACTACGGGAACGGCAATTCACATCATTGAATTTTCATGTTTCTCAATTAACTAAAAGATGTCCTGGTGTCATGAAAATTGATTTCTCTTTCCAAAAACTTTTCATAACATTTGAATATCTTTTCTCATGCCAGTGGAAATTGGGACATTTGACCTTATCTTTAGAGATGTTTTGCTCCCTGATGTGTGGGTAGCTTTTTCTTTTTCCTATTTCTTTTTTTGTTTGTTTGTTGTTCGTTTGGTTGGGTTTCTTAGTACCATGTCCGAAGGAATGATTTTAGCTTAATGGTAACTTAATGAAACACTGTGTTAGAATTTATGCCCTAGGGGAACTCCTTGAATAGATTTGGGATACTTTAGTCAAAATACCCCCAATTTTGTACATAGTGTGTCTTTGTTTAAAGGGTGTAAATAGCACACCATTTTTTAATAATGTCATGGCCTGCATTTTATTATCCAACTCCATTCACTCTAAATAGGATCAAAAAACCCTTGAATATGCTCTAATAATGCCATTAATTATTTTGTTCAACTGATACCAACGGGTACTTTGTGCTAAGTGTACAAAACTGAATAATTTGTAAGTCCTGACCCTAGAGAGGCTGACACTTTGGAAATACGACTTTCTTTCGGTCTTTGGGTAAACAAATAAAAACAAAACACATACACAAAATTCCTTCTTGAGTTATTCCTGGTCTTCTTTCTTGTGTCCTAGAATTAAGTTTCTTGATTAATCAGTACTCATTTCCTAGCAGGTTTTCACGGACCCTAGCAACCTTCAGCGGCACATCCGCTCTCAGCATGTTGGTGCCCGGGCCCACGCGTGCCCGGAGTGTGGCAAAACGTTTGCCACTTCGTCGGGCCTCAAACAACACAAGCACATCCACAGCAGTGTGAAGCCCTTTATCTGTAAGTTTTTCACACTCCAGCCCTCCTTCCTGCATCTGTCTCTTATCCAAAAGGCACTATGATCAGGAGGGTGGGCCACGCATGGCCATGAGGGGGGCCTCTGAATTAGCGATTCATGGTCTCATCCAGTTGGGCTATTTTCTATTACAAGAAAATCTTTTATAACCAGATCTATGGTGTTTTGTCTGTGATGCCTGGGGTGTTTTCTTTTAGATGGAATCAATAACAGGTAGAGAAGTCGTTAAGTAATGTAAAGGAAGCCTCCCCAGGTTGTGGGATTTAATAGAGACAACGAGATTTGTCTCATCCTGAAAATGTGTGTGGCTTTGTAAAACAGCAAATCGCAGATACCACTAAACAAGGTGAAGTGAGAAAAACCTGTTCTGGATCAGAAAGAGCTAGAAGAACCCTACCTGGCAAGGAGACTTATTAGGACTCTGTGTGTGTGTGTGTGTGTGTGTGTGTGTGTGTGTGTGTGTGTGTGTGTATGTGTGTATGTTGGGGGTGGGATAAAATGCCCTTTAATCTACCCTTTGTTGCCGATCACAGGTTGCAGATCGGTAGTTCTCAGTTACTTGAAAAGCAGAACATTTTCACTTTGATGCTGGACAGGCTGCTTCTATAACCCACTGCACTGAAGCAGATTTACGGGCACTGTATTTCCAGGGGACATCCAATCTGACCACCTACTTAGAATATCCTTGTACAGAGCGCTTTAGTACAAGTACAGCTTAGCCCTCATTTGCTTCTCTTGTCCACCCACCCCTCTTCTCTGTACTGTGCTGAAATGTTTCATATGGAAAATCAGTTGTTCTCAGTCCATCTGGGCAACGACTCTGGACTTCTTTTCATCTATTGCTCGGCTGGGCATATAAACATAGTGACTCACTGAGCTGTGTTACAAAATTTAAGACAGATTTTGGATCCAGATAAGCACAGAACTGGATGAAACATACTCAGGAGTTGGCAAAACCTCTGACTTGGGAACCCTTGCAAAACAGTTTCTCTGACAAATATTCGATGGTTTGTAGTAGGTATATGAGACACTACTACAGGACCCGATGGAAAAAAACCTTATTTTCAGTGCCAACATGGAGATGCCAGAGACTAACGCTCCTCCTTTTCGCCTTTACACAGCCCTCTTTTGTGTTTCCAAGCACCAAGAGAGCTTTTCTTTCGCTTTCCAGCTTACCCTAGCATCCTGTTTTGCTCATATGTTCTTCTGTTCCCTGGTGGAGTAAAGAGGACTAACAGAGAAACGAAAGGATGCTCTCTAGTCTCCCTTGAGGAAGCTCTGTTGAAAGTCAAGGGAAATAAAGTATACAATGGAAATTTTAGACTTCTTGTCTCAAAAAGACATTCCTGACTCTAGGTCGTAGTGCCCTAAATTGTACTTGCAAGTGCTACAGACATCCATAGTTCATTTATTTCTGATTTTTCAGAAATAAATTTTGATAAATTTCTCATGTTTTGGTGGAAAATAGGGAGAAATTGACCACAGTGAATTACGATCACCCATTGAATGCTTTCTTTATTATTTAAAGTAAAAGTCAGAAAATAGACATTCCTATCATCTAGAATTCTGGGATCTGGAATTTTAATTGTGTTCAAATCAAGTGTTTTGCTTTAAAGCACTATAGGGTGTCCCTTTCCAATCAGATTGTGCAGACTATTTCCCATGAATGTATTTTCAGTAATTATTGGTAAATTTAAACAGCAGATGGCATTCTTCAAATATAAAATCTGACAGAGGACCATGGGGTAATTGTGAATAATAGCCGTGTAATTTCAGAACAAAAGAGGAGTTGGTGTGGAGACTTTGGAGTGGAGGAGGTTCACCTAGAGTTGATATCTGTTTCTCACCAGAAGGCCACACACCACGATTTACCCCCCCTGGTGTGTTTATGGCAACTGTCTCTTATTACAGTGTGCCACCAAGCTTGAGCCCAGAGTCATCAGTGCTAAGGCAATTACTCACTGCCTTTACAGAAACCTCCAGCCTTCCCAAATAGAAACCACATGCTCTAATAGGCTGAATATATTCAAAATACCTCTTAATTTGTTTAATAAGTAGAAAAATGCAATGTTAACTGCTGCCTAATTCCTTATGACTGAGAAGATTACAGTAGAGTATAGACTGCAGCATCAATTGAGCCACTTACCTGGAGGCCTGGTGGTTTGTGGTGAGCCAGGCCAGATCTTCAAGTGAGAAAAACAAAGCCTCTGCCTAAGGAGACATCCCGGATTCTGTGTTCTTGGGACCTGATACAAACACCATTCGTTGGTGTAACAGAGCCTACAACCAGGAAAGTCAGATGCACCTCTGTTACTCTTGATTTTCTTAAATCTATCCAGCTATTAGAAGGAAGTGTAGAGAGCAACATTTCTTTGGTAAAACATTGCTAACCTTTCAAAAACTTATACCTTGTTTGAATACCCATCGAGATCTTTTCTCAACGCCTTTTAATGCCCAGAGGAGAGGTGTCACTTTCTTAATCAGTGCACATTTATAACTCCATCAATATTTTATTTACTATTTCTTGTGATTGCTCATAGCTGAATTAGTATAACTAGCGAACGTCTCATGTTTCTACACTCTACTTCATATGGTTTTAATTAGTGTATCAAAGAATTTAAACAGTATGTGTATTTATTGTATATGGTTAACTAGTATATATTTTTAAAGCAGACTCTGGTCAATATTCCAGTAGAATAACTTGAAAAGAAATCACTCACATCTTCTCTTCCCATTAAAATGCATGTTATAGTCTCTACAATGTCATAAATCATTCCACAGTTGAAAACTCCTTTAATATTACTAAGCACATTGATATGTGTAGCAATGCATTTTAATTGTTAGTAGTCAAGGAAATAGACATAGAATCACTTGGTACTTCCTGTTTGGTTGTGTGTGGGGTAATCCAAGTTCTGGATGAGTTTTGTATGACTGAAGGTCTATAAACTCTTCTTTGAATTTTCTTTTTAAATTGTTATTGTTTTGACTTAGGAGCTTAAAGGCAGTTGTCACATGAAAGAAATAAATGTTGCATTTTGTCTTCAATTTAATTTCTTACACAAATTGGTTTCAACAATTACCAACCAGGCATATCATGTTTCTGCATGTATTAAACGTGCACAGAAGCATGAAAGTAAGCTCACACATAAAGAGGACTCATCTTTATTAAAGTAACGTAACAGGTGTGATGCTTGGGAAATGGATACTATAATCCTGCCAGGCCGTGAATTGAGTAAGATTCCTACCTAGCAAAGGAATTATTAAGGGTTACGGAGTTACATCTTAAAATGTACTTAGATCTATTCACACATATATGAGGAAGAAGGTGTTTTACTTTTCTGGCAAATTCTCGGGGACGAGAGTTATTTCCCAGCTGCACCCACTGCTGTGTTCTTACTGGATTATGGCATTCAGCGCACTCTCCCCTGCTTACTGTAGTTGGCTGTACCACATAGAAGTCAAGCCCGGAGATAACCCGTGAAGATATGACAACAAGTGGACATGTTTCCCAAGGACGGGGTTTCATAAATGCAGGAAGGTTAGCACAACCACTGGTGTGAGGGGAAGTCAGAGGACGTGATCATAGTTCATGGGAACCAGCAATGCAGGATGGGCTACATTCAATTTAGTTTCCTTTGCAGGCTTAAAATAGCGCCATTGTAAATTATGTCAGTCTTTCTCAAATCATGAAAATGATTGTTCAAAATGTCTCAGAATACACAATGTGCATTGTTGTGTGGCTTTGATGTGTGAATGATGAGAGCATATGATATAATACAAATTAAATAATGGTAGAGCAGTCACAGGCTTTTTCCCCAAGGGGAGAGGGAATAAAGGTGAAGTTTCTGGTCGAGCGAAAGGCTGTTTTATTTTGTGTTGATGCCTACAATACAGAATTCTTTAAATGGTCTAAAATTGTAAAGGGGTTCCTGTTCTGTTTAATGTTTAGTACATCTTAAGAATTTAATCGTAAAGATTCTGTTAGTGTAGTAATTGGGTGGGAAATCAATGCATGCTGGAATTTGACTTTTTAATAAATATTTAAATACACAAATATGATACAAAATATTATGCAATGGGGATGACAGAATATTTATATATATATGAAATATTTGTGCTGTCTCAAGACATTTGTCAGGTTGGATGCCTTGCTTTGGAATCTCGTGAAACGGGGTTTTCTGTGTTTGGAGCACCCACTTTGGTGCCTCCAACGTCTTTTCCTGGCTTCCTAATTGAAATTTGGGGTAAACCAATTGTGATACTTGCTAAATTCAGAAGCAATTGCCATAAAGCCTGAGATTCTTTTTTGTTGTTTGCACACAGGTGAGGTCTGCCATAAATCCTATACTCAGTTTTCAAACCTTTGTCGTCATAAGCGCATGCATGCTGATTGCAGAACCCAAATCAAGTGCAAAGACTGTGGACAAATGTTCAGCACTACGTCTTCCTTAAATAAACACAGGAGGTTTTGTGAGGGCAAGAACCATTTTGCGGCAGGTGGATTTTTTGGCCAAGGCATTTCACTTCCTGGAACCCCAGCTATGGATAAAACGTCCATGGTTAATATGAGTCATGCCAACCCGGGCCTTGCTGACTATTTTGGCGCCAATAGGCATCCTGCTGGTCTTACCTTTCCAACAGCTCCTGGATTTTCTTTTAGCTTCCCTGGTCTGTTTCCTTCCGGCTTGTACCACAGGCCTCCTTTGATACCTGCTAGCTCTCCTGTTAAAGGACTGTCAAGTACTGAACAGACAAACAAAAGTCAAAGCCCCCTCATGACACATCCTCAGATACTGCCAGCTACACAGGATATTTTGAAGGCACTATCTAAACACCCACCTGTAGGGGAAAATAAGCCAGTGGAGCTCCAGCCCGAGAGGTCCTCTGAAGAGAGGCCCCTTGAGAAAATCAGTGACCAGTCAGAGAGTAGTGACCTTGATGATGTCAGTACGCCAAGTGGCAGTGACCTGGAAACCACCTCGGGCTCTGATCTGGAAAGTGACATTGAAAGTGATAAAGAGAAATTTAAAGAAAATGGTAAAATGTTCAAAGACAAAGTAAGCCCTCTTCCGAATCTGGCTTCAATCCATAATAAGAAAGAATACAGCAATCATTCCATTTTCTCACCATCTTTAGAGGAGCAGACTGCGGTATCAGGAGCTGTGAATGATTCTATAAAGGCAATTGCTTCTATTGCTGAGAAATACTTTGGTTCAGCAGGACTGGTGGGGCTGCAAGACAAAAAAGTTGGAGCTTTACCTTATCCTTCCATGTTTCCCCTCCCGTTTTTTCCAGCATTCTCTCAATCAATGTACCCATTTCCTGATAGAGACTTGAGATCGTTACCTTTGAAAATGGAACCCCAGTCACCAAGTGAAGTAAAGAAACTGCAGAAGGGCAGCTCTGAGTCTCCCTTTGATCTCACCACTAAACGCAAGGACGAGAAGCCCTTGACCCCAGTACCCGCCAAGCCTCCAGTGACGCCGGCCACAAGCCAAGACCAGCCCCTGGATCTAAGTATGGGCAGTAGGAGTAGAGCCAGTGGGACCAAGCTGACAGAGCCTCGTAAAAACCACGTGTTTGGGGAAAAGAAAGGAGGCAACGGTGAACCAAGACCAGCATCTGATGGTTCCTTACAGCACGCTAGACCCACTCCTTTCTTCATGGACCCTATTTACAGGTAAGGGTGGATGGGAGACCGCTAAACGTGGACAGAAGAATGAAAGGTAGTTTTCACACTATCAAGTTACGGCTTTTAACAAACCTTTTTTATTATTCTTATAAAGCAGAAAGTAAAGTTGTTTGATCTGGTGAGTTCATTTTTTATTCGGAAAGTCAACTCATTAGGTTTGGACTTATTTTTGGATGTCTCCGAATTTGGGGTTTTGGAATAGGCCCACAGAGTTCTTTCCCTTGACAATAAATTTATTTTTAAACACATTTTTTTAAGTGGAAAATATGGGAAAGCCATATTTAAAGCAAGTTGTCAAGTGACGGAAGAATGAGGCTCCTGAAGGATTAATGCAAATATGTGCGGGTACTTAAATGGGTCAGGTTATTTGGAATGAGATGGGACATAGCAAGAGTTTACTCTTTGTTAACCTACCAACACATCCTTAATAAGTACTGGTCCTAATCTCTTAGGAGCCCCATGTAACTGAAATATTAATCACAAAAATGCTTTGTATATAATGTGAGTGGTCGGCTTCAAAAACACATCTCTGTTTAATGCCTTCATTATCCAGTTTCCTCTGATGCATCCAAAATTTTTGGGGGGAGAATATATGCTAATAAAAAGCCTCTTAGACAGTACTCTGTAACACTCGACCATTCAGAAAGATTTAGCTTTTAAAAACTAGTCTTCTTCAAACTGTATGAATAACAATAATTAATTTGTGATGTATTTTAAATATTACCACAAATTCTCACATTTACTTTCTCATTCAAATCGTGAACATTGTCAAGAGTTAATGGAAAATGTGGATAATTTTTTATTGGACTTATTTAAGCTGGGAGAATTTGATATTTTTGCCTGATTCTTTTTTTTTATCAAGAGACAGTTTTGTTCAATTCCTTCATTCAACAATATTTTTTTTTGAGTGCCTATGACTTAATAGGTACCACAGCTGCAAACTCTTTTCCCTTCAAACTCTTTTTCTACCTTTATTTTAATGCACTGAAGTGCATTAACCGAGAAACATTGCCAGTATGTTACTTGAACATGACAAGGGGCATAGAAAAGGACAGTACAAAAATGTCTCAGAGCCATCATTACCATGCTTGGGCACTGTTTTTTTTTTTTTTTAAACAATTATTATTTTTTCATTTCTGTGGCAGAGAAAGAAAAAGAAGGAAAAACAAATCTTCCATATTTTGTGTGTAGCTTGTATGTTACACATGGCCGGTAAGGTTGTATTTCCAACTCAGCGATATGTCTCAGCCCTTTGTGAAGATAAGTTCTCAGACTCTCTTTCTTAGACCCTCCCAATGGCAATGGGCTTCCAGTTCCTTCATACACCCATTCCACTCTTCTCCATCACCTCCTAACCTCCCTTCTTCTAACTCTAATCTCAATCTTCTCTCTGGTAGGTCAGTGTCAATTGAGGCTTTAGACATGCCATTTTACCAAACTCATGAAAGACCTAAACTTACCAGTTTTAGTGTAAGACCTGGGTTGAAATCTCAGCTTTCCCATGTCTTAAACTTTTTTTAATCCGTAAAATGGGTATAAGAGCACCTACTTCAATAAGTGAAATAGAATGTAAAGCATAGCATACGTACAATTTCAAGAAGTGGGAGCTGTTTTTATTCGTTTTGATTCTATTTTAAAATATACTTATTTAACGGTTTTTAAAAGGAAATCACCAACAGTTGGTGAAGGAAATTAATTCAGTCCACGATGTCATTTCCTATATGCTTAATAGAAAATAGAATGACAAACATTTCTAAAGCAGAAGGGCTCTATTGATAAGTTTGATAATGTCTCTCCCTGTCTTCAAAAAGCTCCTCATCCTCTCCCTACCACCCCCCTTTCACCTAGTCTGTTTATCAGCAGCAGTATCTAAAAGAAGATGCCTGTGCCTGAGAGCGGCTAGCAGGGTGTGTAGTATGCTTAGAAACTCTCTTGCTGACATTCACAAATGTAGAAGAAATATGATGACGATTTGAGGAAGCACCTTCTTGACAGAAAATGACTTTAATTTTTAAAATGAGCCCTGTTCTTATGCTTTTGAAATCACCAAGACTTTTTGCCTACATTTAAAATGGAAAGGTACAAATTTGTGACCAAAGCCTCTGATTTCATGACTTCATTTTTAAAATTTCCGCATTATTATTATTACTAGTCATTCAGTAGGATTTTTCCATTATAAAAAGGACCTTCTTTCTCTGAGCGTCTAGAAATGCCAGGAGTATTCTTCAAGAACTGAACAGATGTCTTTATATTTTTATTAGTGTGCGCCCCAGTAACCTACCATTTGCTTTATTGTTAGCTGTTTAAATGTCAGCGAGTATGCAGGGGTTGATATATGAGACTGATTCATCTCCAAAATCTAATTTTAACCTTTCAGAGTAGAGAAAAGAAAACTAACTGACCCACTTGAAGCTTTAAAAGAGAAATACTTGAGACCTTCTCCAGGATTCTTATTTCACCCGCAAGTAAGTATTTTGAATTTGAGACTTCAAGCTTGTAAACTAACTTGTTGATCCTGAAAAGCAGGTGCAGTGAAATGAAAGAAATCTTGAGAACACTAGGATTTCCTATGACGCTGGTGTGGAAGAACACAGGAAATTCTAGCAGAATTAAAACCCAAACTCTTTAAAGAAAAAGTAGTTAATTTATGTGAAAAAACAACATGGTTTTGCTGTTAAATTATTCTCCATTAACTACTTACTGAGCCAAAGAGTACTTTAGAGTGAGCAGAATTCAGTTAAGAAATTAAATATTGAAGTTGCCTTTCATGTTTAAAAATTTGTGATAGTAAGAAATGGATCGTAGTGTGACTTGTCCCAAACTCATGAAGGTCGTTCATGTTCTTTCAGTGCTCAGATAAAAACAGGAAATGAGTCTACCTGACAAGTTGTTACCATAGAGGGTGAAGGAATTTATCTAGAGACCACTGGGCATTCCAGCAAAATTCTGTAATTGCACAAGAATTCACCACAATACACAGAGCTATTTGCTGGATGGAGTTGTGTCCATTTATCAAAATATGTACACTTTCTCATGGCAAGGAAAATACAAAGCAACGTTATCTAACTGGTTCATCTTTATGTCCCTAAATACTTGGTCATTTTTTAAAAAGCTGACTTACGTATCAATAAAAATGTGGGGAATTGTATTGAAAGAAGAAATATATAAACATCTTGAGTCTGGTTTCTTAATGATATTTTATTTTTTGTTTACTTATTATTAAGGATATAAGCTTTGGTCTCTATAGATAGTAAGCAAAATTTTTATGAAAATGCTTGAAAACAGAGTTAACTGATTTGTTCTGTTTCAATATATTCAAACCAAAAATTACGCTCCTCTAATAAAATTGGTGGAATTCTGTGCAAGCTGTCTTATAGAACATTATGAGCTAATTAAATTAAATCATGGAATATGACTTTTCCCCCCACCGTTCACCCCCCCCTGCCACCACCTCTTCTTTCTTCATTTTTTAAAGTACTTTCCTAAATTCTGGACAACAAAGTATGAGAGCTGAAATACCATATTCTGGGTTAGCTGGAGAAATCTATCATTGCTCAAAAATTCTCTCTATTTTAAACTGAAAGAATATATGATTTAGTATTAAAGGGGTTAGAAATATTCCAGTTAGTATTCATTTTGTGTAGGAGGACTAAGGAATGATATAATTTATTAAATTATTTTATGGAAAAGAAGCAAGTTTTAAAATAGTAAATGCTTATCGGGTACTTATTTTCCATATTTAGGTTGACCTAAATTGCACTTGCCAGCCTCATGGGCTAATAAAACTGAACATGATGTGCGTTTTGTGTCAGATATTACACAAAAGTATGTCTCTCTTGAAAACTTCCTAACTAAATGCTTATAAGGATATTATAGTTATCTACATTTAATCACAATAAATCAAGTGGTTTTCATATTCTAATTATCTTTAAAATCTAGTAATTAATCATTTCAAAATTAAGTGCTATGGGTACATGGTATAAGGGAGGGGAAAAAAAAAGCCACTGGGATTCAGTGTCTTTGAGTGACTCAGTCTACTGGCTCTTAGTTTCCTTACCTGTCAGATGAGGGAGTTGTGTGTAAGGTCCCTATCTTCTCTGAAATTCAGATTTCTAGCTAGCTAAGGTAAATTTACTGGTTCAGAAGATGGGCAGTTTTGTCTATCAATATCTTTACATGTGCATGCAGCTGTTGTAAATATAGTATATACATGTACGGAGGTTCCTTAAAAAACTAAAAATAGAACTACCATACGACCCAGCAATCCTACTACTGGGCATATACCCTGAGAAAACCATAATTCAAAAAGAGTCATGTACCACAATGTTCATTGCGGGTCTATTTACAATAGCCAGGACATGGAAGCAACCTAAGTGTCCATCGACAGATGAATGGATAAAGAAGATGTGGCACATATATACAATGGAATATTACTCAGCCATAAAAAGAAACGAAAGTGAGTTATTCGTAGTGAGGTGGATGGACCTAGAGTCTGTCATACAGAGTGAAGTAAGTCAGAAAGAGAAAAACAAATACTGTATGCTAACACATATATATATAGAATTAAAAAAAATGGTTCTGAAGAACATAGGGGCAGGACAGGAATAAAGACACAGAGGTAGAGAATGGACTTGAGGACACGGGGAGGGGGAAGGGTAAGCTGGGACAAAGTGAGAGAGTGGCATGGACATATATACACTACCAAATGTAAAATAGATAGCTAGTGGGAAGCAGCCACATAGCACAGGGAGATCAGCTCGGTGCTTTGTGACCACCTAGAGGGTTGGGATAGGAGGGTCGGAGGGAGACGCAAGAGAGAGGGGATATAGGGATATATGTTTATGTATAGCTGATTCACTTTGTTATACAGCAGAAACTAACACACCATTGTAAAGAATTATACTCC
The DNA here is from genome assembly GCF_965194825.1 of Balaenoptera physalus. Classification (NCBI taxonomy): domain Eukaryota; kingdom Metazoa; phylum Chordata; class Mammalia; order Artiodactyla; family Balaenopteridae; genus Balaenoptera; species Balaenoptera physalus. Next base: position 49,282,017 of record NC_138891.1, on the reverse strand, counting down.
AATAAAGATGTTAAAAATACAAATAAAAAATATAGTATATACATGTTTTTAATCAAATAATATTAATATAAGAAAATCTGCTATGTTTTAAGATTCCCAAAGTTAGTGAAGGACCACAAAAGATGAGGCGCATGTACAGTGTTTGGAGTACAGCAATCACCCACTCAGACCGTTGAAAATATGCCTGTGGGAGTCACAGTGGCAGAGAGTTTTCTTCCCACACCAGAATGTCGCGTCTTGGTATAGGGGGCTGTGCACTGCTGCGTGTTGCTATAAGAACAGGACCTAACAGTGATGCTCAGATATTTAACACATCATATGTAATGAATACCGATCAATCAGAATGGACTCCTGCCATTCTGGAGCCGGGTCCTGGAAGCCCTTGCTGCACCAACTGTTCATGCTTTAGTTGCTGGCCGGTGGGCTGTCTGAAGGGTCTTTTGGGAGGAGGCCAGGGCTGCAGGAGGACATTCAGGGTAGTTGGGGCAGAGGCTATTTACCAACGACTATAGAAATATTTCATTATTTTGATAACCATGGTGGCTATTTTCGTGTGTAAGGGCTGTATATCAGTGGGATACAGGTGGCATAAAAAGCGTAGCCTGAGAGAAGCTCGGGGCACTCAGTTTTCACCAACCGTTCAGACCAGTCTGTTCTTTCAGAAAATCTGCCTCAAATGTTCTGAAGTTTCAGCAGAACGTTTTTGTTCTTTCTAGTCCTCTATCAGTTCTGTCCTAGCCTCAAGATCTACTTTCCTACAAACAAACAAATGAAAACAAAGAGAAACTGCCCAGGATTTGGGGCCAGAAATAACTGCTTTAGAACTGGCTTTCCTACTTATTCACACAAATGCTTCGGTTTTGAGCAATGTAATTCATCTCCGAGCCTTCTCTATCAGTGTAATGGGAACACCCCTCCAGCCTTACTAGGGGAGCTGCAAGGATTAGTGATCACGTACATAATGTGTTTAGCATTGTGCTTGGCATATGGAAGGACCTAGATGAGGAAAAGCTCTTATTATTATTGGTTGCAGAAGTATTCCATTTTGAATATAAAGGGGTGTCAGTAAAATACCCTCCTGCCATCCCCTGAACCCAGTCTCTTTGGTGGGGCTATACCAAGTATCTAGAAGTCCTTGGAAAGATGCTTACTGTGTTCTTGGTGCTGCCTTGTTGGGCAGCAATCAGGGTGGCACAGAGCAAGAAACCAAAATGGAAGGACTTGCCTCTGCTCCCGGGGCTTGCCATGATTTTGTAGCTAGATAAGTGCTTGGTTAAGACCATTCGCTGCTTCATTTTTCATTTAAAGTATATCGGAGCAAATCACATGGTCCCTCTGGGCCTTCTGTATCTTCATCTTCAGAATGAGAATAATACCTACCCTATCTACTTCTCAGTGTTATTATAATAATAAAGAGGAGACCACATGTTCTTGATGCTTCAGGGAAAACCTATAAATAGATAGATATGTAAATGCTTGGCAGTGGTATTCTCTGGGCAAGCCTGATTTTACAATTTTTTGTATGTCTTTGTATTCTGCCCTCCTCCTTCCCCAGTGCACAGTGCCTAATCAATGAAAGTCGAACACCTCAGTGGATATTTATTAAATGTTATTGAAAGATTATTAGGCCATCTTACTGCCTTTTGGAATAATGTATATTTTTCAAATCCTTGTCAAAAATAAAACGTATAGGAACACATACATCAAAATCAAAATGTAAATGCTGGTTTTATCATTCTTAGGATCTAAATTCCTCTCAGTTCAGTTCTTAAAGAAGTATGTTTGCTCTGTCGGGCCACTGGAGGACTATTTAGCTTTCTATTTTTCTCTTATAAATAAGTTAGTTTAATATAAGGGTGAAATAAACACTATAGAGGTTCTTCCTGAATATGTGGTTGAAAATTACTTGTGGAGTCTCAGATTATGATTTTGAAAAGAAGATGGCAGCCACAGGAGGTGAGAGGGAGGAAATGATATTGCCATGTGATCTTTGGAATGTCCATTTCATTGGGTACTTTGCATTTTGGGTACTTTGCATTCACTTTGATAGCTCATTTGAATTGCCATAGATATCACTTGGCAATTATACTATTATAAAACTGGCTATTATTCCTTTGTTTGATTTTCCTATACTTTAAATATTATTTTTGGTTATTTATATATTTCATTTTCAGATGTTTGGCTTTGTGTTGATCTGCAACAGAGACTCTATTTTACTTCCATTTCTGTCCTTTATGCATTCGTTTTTTGAATTTTCTTCCTTTAAAATGTCTACTTGCTACTGTATCCCAAGGAACTGGGAAAAAGACTAAGGTCTTTTGCCAAGTTATCATTTATATATGGGTGTGAAAATCACTTCAGTCTTTTGCCTTTCATCTTCTTTCTTGCTTTCAACAAGTGTTTCTTGTGTTAGATTTCTTCTGTGATAAACCTTTCATCATTAAAAACTGTGCATCTTCCTTATTAAAGATACCATAATCTAAGAAAGCAAGATATATCCCCTTTAAGCAACCAAAATGATATTTTTAAAGATGTAACATTTGTGTTTTCTGATAGAGCTTCTAACTCACTGAAGTTTTCTCCATTGATTCTTGTCATAAATTGTCGTAAATAACTCGACATTTGTAGTTCTTTTCATTAATATCCTCCGGTGTTTGGGCTACTGATGGCCTCAGTCCCATCCTAGTAGAAGTCAAGCAGTTTATTTCCAAGGACATTACCTTTTTGTTACTCAGTGATTCACATTTGAGTAAATATCTTATTTTCTTTGTTACTAACATTGTAAAAATGCAAGAGACTGTATCTTTTTTGCAGGAAATTGCTTAATTTTTAGGTATTAAAGTAAAGTTTAGGAATCTTGTTTTGCAGTGAGTAGAAACAAATAAAAAGGAAGTATCTACTTTGCTATTTAAGATTTGATAGTAAGTAGTGTTTAGCTTTCTTGGAAAAAAGCACATTCTGGTTTATAACCATGATTCTAAAATTTAATTTAGGTAAATAGAGGAAACTGAGCAGTGTTATAAAATTATTAATTTTCATTTCCAAAGCTTTTACTCAAGATATAGTTACATGATAAGCAAAAATTACGTAGTATAAATGTTAATTTCTCAAAGGATAGATTGCAATAAAGATACTGATACAGAAGTAATTTTTTGTTTTTTGTTTCAATTTTGCTCCCAGTTCCAACTGCCTGATCAGAGAACTTGGGTAAGTTTCCTACTTATATTTTTGACTAAAATAATGTGGAATTAAAAGGAAAACAACTTATAAATTGCCATACAGACAAAGAATTCTGAGCCCTTTCCATAAAATGATATGGCTTTAGCAGATAGATTTCCAGCTTTGTCAAGCTGCAGAATGCTTTCATTTATAATTGGGCATTTAGTGTGCTATAAATTGTTTACAGAAAGAAGTTTATTCTCTAAATCTGACCCATTCCATGTAATTATACCTTGATGTAGAACTCTTTCTGGGCACTTGGGAGCATGTTGTTAAAAGGGACTTCGAGATGGGTCACTAAGTGGAAACAACCATTATTTGGGGGAGCCTGACCAGCATGTTAAAGATGCTTATGATAACGCCTTCAAAAGGATAAAACCTGAACTTATGTGTAGACACAAGATGACATTGGAATTCACATTCATATAACCCAGGGCAGAACTTGGTTCTGGCTATGTGGAGTCATAAGACTAAATGTTTAAAAATCTTTATCTAACTAGTGAATGTATCCTTTAGCATTGGGTCCATTTCCTCAAGTTTCTTTTTTTTTTTTAAAGTTTTTAAAATTTTTATTGGAGTATAGTTGATTTACAATGTTGTGTTAGTTTCAAGTGTACAGCAAAGTGAGTCAGTTATACATATACATATATCCATGCTTTCTAAAGATTCTTTTCCCATATAGGCCATTACAGAATATTGAGTAGAGTTCCCTGTGCTATACAGTAGGTTCTTATTAGTTATCTATTTTATATATAGTACTGTGTATATGTCAGTCCCAATCTCCCAATTTATCCCTCCCCCTCAACCTTCAATTAACGTTTCCAGATACAGTCAGTTGTAAGGTTGACATCAGTAGGGGAAAACTTTATTTTTTATTCAAGATACAAAGAATACTATTTATTTAGTTTTCACTACCAAATAAACCTTGAGTCAACGGAAGTATATGTAAATAACATATATTACAAAATCTCCTCCCAGTGTATGTGCTTTTACTCCTTCATTCTCCTCTTCACTCAAAATTATACTGATTCTGAAGTATGGGTAGAATCTCAGAATGTAGTTAAATTTTCCTTTAGTCACCATATAATTATATATAAATTATTTTAAGTTAGAGCACTTTGGCAGTTACCTATTTCCTCTATCTGATGTTAGTTTTCCTTTACCAGAAGTTCTTCTATTTTGTTTCTTCTGTGGAATATGTGATGAATTGTGATTTTTCTCATCCTATCAACTTTGAAGGATTAAGTTCATTTATTTCAAAAGTATAAGAGTAGAGAGACAGAAACTTCCTTATTAGGCAAAGCTGTGCAGTAGACAGCGTTGTTGTTTCATTATCCTGGCTTATATTTTCAGTGTTTCTTGTCTGCCTCTCCTGGCAAAGGTCTGTCCAGAATATCGTACGTCATTGTCCTCATTATTTCTAATGTAGAGTATTACTTGCTAGTAGCTTTGCTGTTAGGTGCTTCAAGCATAAGGTGCTGTCTCCTACACAAATGGCCAGTGCTTCTACCAACTTACAAAGCCAGTTCAGATTTTAAGTTAGACACCCTTTCCTGACAGTGCAATGGTATAGCAACTGCCATTGCAATGCTTTAGAAACACTCCCATTCTTTGAATCATAGGTTTTTCAAAGCAATAATTTATATTTGTACTATAAAATATAGATATTAGTGGAAAGTAGTAAAATATTAAAGTTTATAATTTTTAGTGGTTACAAAACCCTATAATTTTATAATCATGACTGCAGAATGTGATATATGGAATGAGACAACCATAAAATATGAATATGTATTTCTCCCCCAAATGGCCATGATTTTAAGATTTCTCTAGATTATCAAGTGAATAAATATAGAAAACTACCAAATCTACAAACTTTCCCATCATAAGTTATTTATGAAAAGTTAGTTACTTTATGATAAAGCCATGTGTAATCTAATTTGTGAAACATTAGGTCACATAATTCATGGTGCCATTGGACATATCATTTTGTATAATCAGATTGTCACTTTAATAGTTTTAATGAGAAACTTCTTTCTGTCATCAATTATTGGCTGCCAGATAAAAAATGTTAAGCTAAGTGCTTCAGACCCAGTTGATGATATCTTGCCTGCTGAAATGTTTTTACAAATACTAACTTTATTTGACGAGAGAGATAGCTACATTTTTTGGTAGGAGCTAGGGAATTGTGTCTAAATATTAGTTTGCGTCAGTATAAAGTTAATAGCCCCTTGGGGACTGGAAGGGGGTGAAATGACTTCCTTTTCCAGACATCTGGCTGCAGATACCATCAACAACTATAATATATGTAAATAAAAATTACTGTTCCATAGGAAAAAAACTGTCATTTAGTGATCGGAGATTAGCCTATGACATTAATAGGACAGAGGGCAATACGTTTTTAAAATATATGATGTGACTTTTTCCTCCTTTTTTCCCCCATTCTCAGCAAATGTCCTCTTCATTGTAGTACACAATGTTCCCCCTTCATTGGTTTCTTCACAGTTGAAAAGTATATCTAGCTAGATTCTGTTTCATTTATCCCAATTCATCTTGATTTTTCAAATACCAAGTCAGACTTTAAAATGAATGTCAAAACTTACCACTTCTACAAAATGCATGTTATTCCAAGAGGAGTATCACGTGAGTCGGCCCAGATAGCTAGAGAAAGTTGAGGTTTGGACCCATACATTAGATAAAACTCATCTTAATCCGACACCTTAATCCAAGATATGGACCAGGGCTGACTGTTGGTCACAGAATGCCTAAACTACCCCAACTAGCAGATGTCTAAGTCACTTTTTATAAAAATTAATTTTTATTGGAGTCTAGTTGATTTATAATGCTGTATTAGTTTCAGGTGTACAGCAAAGTGAATCAGTTATACATATACATATATCCACTCTTTTTCAGATTCTTTTCCCATATAGGTCATTACAGAGTATTGAGTAGAGTTCCCTGTGCTATACAGTAGGTTATTAATCTATTTTATACATAGTAGTGTCTATATGTCAATCTAAGTCACTTCTATCTGTCCTAATGGAGAAACTTACTCTTTTCAGCTGATGTCAAGTGCTATGAGAGCAAATCTTTGGAAGATGAGAGGAAGGATTCAGTGATGGCTTTTATGTTGTTCTGGTGGTTGCTAGCTGGAAAGAAAGTGGAGAGGGTGTGTGTGTCTGCATGTGTGCTGTTAATAGCTACCCTCAGCTCACTTCCCACCTTTCTTCTCTCCCTCTTCCTCACTCTGACTTAATCCTCTTTTCATTTGACACCCCAAGCCAAAGGTGGGGGGTGGGTTATAAGAGAGGCGCTTGGGTAACCCCTATTCTTTTTCTTATTATCTTTAAGAATGTTGTTATTAAGTCATCAAGTCCATACTATATTTTGTTATTTCTTAATGCTTTTCCCAAATTGAAACAGTTTGAGGTAAAGTAATCACAGTGATCTTCCTTTAAAAGGAGCTATTAGCAGCTACTAAAGCAAGACACATTTCTCAACAGCCAATTGCTCTTAAATAACTTGAAGGACTTGTAGTTTATATATGCTGGAGATGAAAGCCGAGAATAATGATAGTCATGAGTAAGCTATTTTCCATATAAAAGGAAAGTGTTTCTACAAGATGTATTGCCCCAGGAATCTGAGTGTGTCGGCAGGGCGGCCACTCAAATGATTTAAAACCACTAGATAATGAAACTTTACTCAAATATTAAATGTACATAAATAAAACATTTATAATCATCACCCATGCACTTACTATTTTTCCCAAAAAATATATGCGATCATGCCCCTTACCCCTGCTTGTTACTGCTAATCAGCTTGAAGGCCAGAGGTCATTTTTCACTCAGACAATTTATTCCATGGAGGGTGGAATATCAAAATGATTTTCTGCAAGGAACAATTAGAAGGAATAAATGCAAATAAAATAGTATCATAAAATATTTCTGGATTGATTTTTAATAAATAAAATCCAAAGTAATATGAAAAATGCTAATGCTCTGGTTAGAGGGGGGTAATGAGCATATTCAGCGGGGACAGAGTTTCCTCCAACCTCTATGAGCAGCAACATCATTTTATATCTCTGCCCTGTGATCAGTATGTGTCAAAATCCTTCATAGTGACAAATGTGCTGTCCGCTTGCATCTGTGGAGAATGTTTTAGCAGCTGAGTGATTATGAATCAAACCCCTGAGCTTATAGCCCCTGCCGCCTCCCAGTGCGTTCACATTTGTCGTCTGACAAGTAAATGTATCTTGACTTTCCTCTGAGATTTTTTTTGCACCGTGTTTGATGAAAGACATTTGGCAAATTGGCAGTGGTACCCTGTACATTGCAATTTGTAGCTAGCATTAGGAGTCCGGGCATGAAATGAGAGGGCAGGCTCCAGGATAAAGGGAAAAGAAAGAAAGCTAACTACAACATGAATAGTCATTTGAAGAATCAAGCATACAATATTCCCTTTGTAAGAAGAGAATCATGTTTAAGCCATTCGGTTAAGATTTTGCTCCAGTTTAAGAAGTCAGTGGTATTCTGTCCAGCTGTGTGTCCACGGAGTATACATTTTGTTAATTTTCTTTTTGAGTATGAAATGTTGCCTTTTATTTTTAACCTGAGCTCATAATAAATTAGACCTCCAACTCTGTCTTACCATCTTATCAGCAAAAGAATCTATTTCTTGGGCTGATCAGTTGCTTGAATGTATAGTTGTTAACATTTTTAATCCTTGCATGGAGTCTTCTGGTCTACCGCCCCAGCCTTTTGAGAAACATACAAAGTGTGTACACAATGCAAACACCTTTTAAACAGCTTTGTGAGTTCTCCAGTGGCATAGTGCCCTGAGAACCAAATAAACAATGGGTGAGTTGATTTTACAAGATGGCCTGAGAGTTTGCTTTTTCTTCTTAAAAATTCAGTAGTAAGCAGCTTCCAAATAAAATGTGAGCATGGGAGAAACAACATTTTGGGAGGGTTGAAGGAAAGGTGAGAGAGTCTGTCTAACTATAGACAGTGAGGATCAAGCTGCCTTTGAAAGTAAATGCCACCCTCTGTTTATGACTCTGTCGAATATGTGTGCAGGTAGACAAAAACTTGAAGATTATAAGCAAAATAAATTAGGTTATTTGAGGGGAAGAACCAGGCAGCATAGTTTTTCTTCAAGAATACTGCTCTAAGAGTTTGGTTATACTTACAATGCCCATGCCAGGTTATGTGAAGTTATGATAATATATCATGAACTGTCATTTCAACTTAATCTTTGTCCAGGACAAATGAATATTTCACCAAAATTCTTTATACATAATCCCACTTAAAAATCTAGTATATCCAGATATTAATTTAACATAAAGCACTGCTTACACATTTAATTTTTTCTTTCTGCATTACATACATCTGGCTAAAGCTATAACTTTGGAACACCTGATGTTTTTCATGCTGTGAGTTCTTTTCATGGGACTCCCTACTTCCTATGGTTTTTATTACCTAGACAAGGCATACAGGATCTCTTGCTATAATTTCCAGTTTACTATTTTTTTACTGATTATTCGGAAATCTCACAGACCGAGAAGACGGTGGACTTGTGTCCCAAAGAACCATCTTGCCAGAGTTAGATTCAAGCGTCTTTTATACTAAAAAGGGAGGGAGTAAAGTCAAACATTTCCTGGTTCCAGTCAGCCTCTGGAGGGGATGTGTTAATTTCTTCCTTCCTGCAGTCATTCACAGGTGGGTGGGCCTGGTGAATGTTGATAGCATGATACTAATGCTGTCTCTTAATTTAATAAAAAATCTAACGGTTTTATTCTCTCTCATGTATTTCATTGCTCAATTGTATATCAAATTATTACAAAATGGTCTAACTAAGGGCTTATGGTAAAGTTCACTTGGCACTTTGTAAGCTTGATTCTGCCTTTGTTATCTTTAAAATCAATGAATTCTCTCATTTGTTTAATATTGGGACACTACAGTCTCTTTCTACAGCCCCTTGCATTCAGCAGATTTGATGCTTCCCTCTTATTAATCAGTTCTTGGTTTGCTAGAGATGATTACAGAAAGAAGGATGTCTGCCCCATCCTTCATGGTCTTGTGCTTTTGCTTTTCAGATGTCAGCTATTGAAAACATGGCGGAGAAGCTGGAGAGCTTCAGTGCCCTGAAACCTGAGGCCAGTGAACTTCTACAGTCGGTTCCCTCCATGTTCAACTTCAGAGCTCCTCCCAACGCCCTGCCAGAGAACCTCCTGCGGAAAGGAAAGGAACGCTATACCTGCAGGTAACTGCAAAGTTAATCATGGCCTGCTTTCCAAAAATCTCCCCTCTGATTTCAAAAGGGCCTGCTGTTTGTTTTGGAAATTATTCTTGATTGGATGATTAATAGCAACCATGATAGATCTCAAGCACTTCAAAGTACTCTTTATTTAGTGAGATGTAAAAATAGTGGTTTAAAAAATTATTATTAAATGAAAATTTTAACACAGGCCATTTGGTTGTGATAAATGAGGTTGGAAATGGTCCAAAGGCTATCTACTTGTTTCACTTTGATATTTATGAATTTTCTTTCACAGTTAATTATTTTCATCCAAAGGTATAATACTACTGTCCTCAAGCATATATTTATTAATCGTCATGGCATTGAAGAATAAGGCTATTAATGAAGGACAAATAAGGTCGATAAGTGAAGAAAACTAGTTAATAAGTTTCTTGTTACTCATCAGTAGTACAGTAAAGCTCTTTTTTGGTTCCTGTTTTCTTTTTTAATAAATCATACTTACAATTTCTGTATTGTCTTCAGAAATTTGTGGCATCTGACTCAGGCACATCAATTTATCTGCTGTTTGGAAAATGTGTCACTTTCTTTCCAGAAAAGCTTTTATAGGAACATACCTTGATGGATGAGGTCTTAGAATCTTGTCTGATCTGATACCACTCAATGTACAGAGAGCTGTCACTGTGCCTAACATGTAAAATGAGTTGAAACATTTGAAATCTGTTTACATCAACCCAGAATCACAGGCTCTTGTCATTTTTTTATCCCCTTGTCTGGTTCAGTTTTGTGAGTGTAAAGATACAGAGTTAATAAAAGAGGAGCATGGGGGTCATCAAAACTCAAGTCTGTTTTCATAAACTGCTTGCTTATGCATGAGCAAATTCAACCGGATCTCATAACGCAGTCTTTATTTGTAGAGTTATTTATATCTGTGGAATGGCTTGGTTGCAAATTTTAAATACCAAGGACATGTGAGTTCCATACAAGATTAATTAATTCAGGAATAAGCATCTGGCTTCTATGCAGCTTGAGTGAAATACAGTCAATTGTGCTGACTTTCTCTTATAAACATCTTTTCATAATAGATACTGTGGCAAGATTTTTCCAAGATCTGCGAACCTAACACGGCACTTGAGAACCCACACAGGAGAGCAGCCTTACAGGTTTGACAATGATTTTTACTAAATATCTTGATAAATATTGTAATAAAGTGGGCTCATTGCCACAATTTTAAAAGAGGCTATTTTTGTGAATGTCTGAATGTATGTCTGTTCAATTTTGAGTCAAAGAAGAATTAACTAATGGCTGGGGTTAGAATTTAGAAAAGTCCTAATTTCTTGAATCGTCTTCTTATATCTCAGTTTAAAAGTTCTAGCAGTGTCTAGTATAGAATAAGCGTTTAAGAACAGTTAGCCATTTTTAAAATTAAGTGCTGTCTCTCCTCAGTGATTCATGCCATTTTAATGGACAATAATCATAATCTTGCAGCCTCCCTCTTCCAAGCCTTAAATCTCTGCTAGGAATTAATAACCCGGATATATCTTTGTTTTCCCAGTACAGCTAAGTCAATGTCTACAGGTCCCATTAGGAGGTTTAAAGGATAAATTTTAAACCTTGAGAGGAGGAAGAAAAGGGAGGTAGGGGTAGAACAGATAAAATAGAATATATTATAGGAAGGGAGCAATTCTGTCAACAATTTCTCAAGTGCTTCTTAGCTTATTCTCTTAAGTGTCAAATCAGCCATATGACACATGGCACCTGTGTTTAATTTTAATATTATTGTTTACTAACAAATGAAACTAACCGCCATTCTCCATTCCAGTTTTAAAATATCACCTACATTGTTGAATGTGTAATGCCTTGCACACAGTATTAGGTACTCATGAATATTTCTTCAGAGAATGAATGTTATTTATCTTAAGTAATATCGTAATTTCATTCTGCTTTGAAATTCTTATGCATGGCATATGTGTAAAATTATTTTTGTCTGAATGCTTTTGTCATTAAAATAAATAAATTCTCAGCTTTCAAAGACTTTTTTACATACGAGGATAAGAAAATGGGCAGACCAATGTTCATTTGAGGATTGTTCAAATTTTAGGAGAAATTTTAGGAGAAAACTGGAGGGACTTAAACTCAGAAAACAATAAAGTATTTTCTTAAATTCTTTGCTTTCCTACATGTTTTGTAAATCACTAATCATAAGTAATATTTATAAGTGACTTTATATGTGATAGAATGTGCTTGATATAGTAGGTCTCAGAGAGATATAAAAATGGGAAGTGTTAGATGATTTCCCTTTTTTGAGAAAATGTCATATCCAAGGAATTCTGCTTAAGTGGAGGAAAGATTTCCACACTTACATTTTGTTATGGCCAAGGGTCTGGTATGCAGCTATGACACCATGCTCATTTTACTCTTTTTTTGTGCCTGAATTCAGTGGTTTCATTCTACCCTGTAAATGGTGCTATTATTGTACGTATATTTTTAAAAACACAAACCAGAATTTTTCATAGCTGAAGACCTTAAACAGTTATTTGTCCAGCTCTTCTGTTTTACAAGTGAAAAAAATTAGATCCACAGATACTAATTGCCTTCTGTAAAGTCTGGTATTAATAGACCCAAAATTAAAACCCAGGTCTGGAACTCTCAAGTCAGCGTTTTTAGTCTCATACCATGATCTGAAAGGCTCCCTTGACCCCTGTGTTTACATCCAGTAACCAGGAAGGCTTAATCGTGTATGCTCATGAGTGTGTTATGTACTCCTCTTTAGAATTTCTGAAACTTAGGCTCTGAATTGAGCTGTTTCTTGACCACCAACTAATTTACTGGAATAGAATGGAATGATTATTATTTAGGAGCACTCAGACATTTGGCCAAGATATTAGCAGAGGAAAGATACAAAGTAACAGATGGTTTTTGGTTAAAACTTCCTTATTGACTGATTATACTAGAGTGGATGATATTTATGGGATTTACAGCCTCTGTCCCTATAAGCAGACAGTTGGAAGCATGTCAAAGACAAAATCTCTCTTCCTCATGATTTGTGCAGAAAATATTTTGAGTGAAAATTTTTCTAAAAAGTTTGATGGGAGTGTACGTTTTCTCTATCAGTGTTTCCTACGTTATTCTGCTTAGGACAACACAACTGTGCTAACTGTACCATGGTTCTCATTGCAGTGGGCCTTGGAAGTTCAAAGAAAGCCAAGAGTCCATATATATATTTTTTCAAAAGCAGAAGCTTAAATATTACAACTACTATCAATGTGGGATTTTACCCATTTTAAAATTAATATTATAAATTTAAATTTGAGGAACCTCATGATGCCAGAATGGTTTTTTAGGAGGGAAATTAAATCAGCCCTTGAGTTGGTTTACTGATACTATGACAAAGTAACTAGTTTAACAGGTTTATTTCCCCACTGAACTAACTAGACATCTGGCATCATGTAGAGACAGACATAAAGCCCAAACACTTTCAATGGAGTGGGGTAGTTTCTGATGTCGAGTCCCTCGAACTGCTGAGTCTGCATTCAGAAGTGGGAGAAGGGCCCTTCACACACGGAAGAATGCGTTTCGGATTTTTTGGCTGCTAAGTTAGAAATTTTCACTTGAAAGTCATCTAGAGAAAGTTGATTTTTCCTTTTACGCAACACGCGTACAAAAAAATCATATAAACAGACAATGCACTATTTAAAATGCCAGAGGAGAAAATCTTGTCAGTTATCACTTTTCTTCCTCACCATAAGAGCTGCTGGGAAGGGGAGAGGGTGGGAGGTTACATTTTTATTTTGTGACTGAAGGAGAACTTCAGTAATTTATGATTTTTTTATCATAAATATCATGGAAGGCAGAAACAATTAGCCAGGCAATAATATGTGCTTTCCTGAAAAAACTGGCCTGGTTCAGAACTACCACAGACTCTAGGAAAAATAAAAGTGGAAAACTGGGGGGAATCCAGAGAGAGGGGGTTAGCAAAGACCTTATGTTTTTATCTGAAAAGGAGAATTTAGTGGTACTCTTTCTTTTGTGACGGTTTAAACGTTAACACAATAAAGGCTTTGGGGGCTCCTAATAACTATAGATTATGAAAATCAGCCTCTTTGGTATCAGAGTAAACTATTACATTGCCCCAGTTTTAAGAGTTTGGAATCTTTATTGTTATTTTGGAGAAGATAACAGAATTTCTCCTTCAGGATTAGCAATTGAGAAAGTGAATTTACTAAGAAATTATTTAATCAGGCTCAGAAGTTTTGAATTAAAAAATGACCTTTTTACTTTATTTGAAGAATATGTGAATCTGTTTCATGTTTGTTTACAGAAGATTTAATTGTATTGTCCTAAGCAGAAGATAAAACAAAACTACTATTTCTTAATATTTTTAATTTCGTGAGCTTTACTTGAAATATTAGAACTGATTACCTTCATAAACTTGTGATTTTATTATGGTTTTTTACGAAGTCATGAAAATCTTTAATGCAATCAAAGTCTATTTATTGGAATTGAAATTTTGGCTGTGTGGATAGTAATCTTCTCTACAGTGCTGTTTTATGGGTGATAATTTTGGAGATCTGGTTTGCTTGTCTTGAGAAATATCTTTTGATTTGCTTGCGAATATCTGTTCTGTGTTTGTTTTTCAGATGCAAGTACTGTGACAGGTCATTCAGCATATCTTCTAACCTGCAGCGGCATGTTCGCAACATCCACAATAAGGAGAAGCCCTTTAAGTGTCACTTATGTGATAGGTGTTTTGGTCAACAAACCAACTTAGACAGACACCTAAAGAAGCACGAGAATGGGAACATGTCTGGTAGGTCATCAATTGTGTTTTGAGGAGGAGACGGTAGCTTATTTTTCTTATTTTAAAAGACAGCTGTGATCATTCTTTCGTTCCACTTTGACACGAGAATCAGATCCTGTTGTGCAAATTTGCAGCACGTTTCCCTTGAGATTTTTGAATGAAGTGAATGATGTGATCGTTGAATAATATACAACTCAGAGCTTTATTTGGATGATTTTATTTTCTCCTGGATTCATCTCAGTGGGCAATCTCAAGCAAAGAGAACCATGACCCGAACTCACCGGAGACTGATGAACCAAGATTTCCTAAATTGCAGAGAACAATCTTTCCATCTATTGGCACAGAATGTGGCCCCCAGCCTGGCAGGATGACCACGGTGGAGCCCCAGAATACCACGCTCTGAGTATCAACCTAGAAACCATGGCTGCTTTTGCAGAAGGCCTGCAGTTCAGAGGACCTCTCCAGGGGACCTTGTTTAGAGATGAGTGATAGAAGACTGTCAACATGATCAGAGTAGCCCGTAGCAAATGATAGTGCTGTGTGGTTTTGGTCACAAATTCCAATGTAGAATTAAGTTAAAAGTGGCAAAAAACGAGCCTTCCCTTGACCCAGATGTACCAGCACATAGTTAGCAGAAGACATGGTAGGTTTTCTTGCCTTTGGCTTCTAATACTTAGATAATAAACCATTAACGAATGTTTAGCAGCTGGCATATGTGTGTGAAACCAACTTATGTAGCCATAATTTGTTTCTAGAGAATTAAGGAAATGACTTAGAAGTGAGGAGAGGGCTTGTGCATGCAGCTCCTGAAAAGGATTTTAAGAACAGAGAAAAGTTGGGTTTATACAAAGTAGTAATCTTTACGGAAGGAAATTTTTTTTATTATTAATCCGTCCTCTATTGTACAGGCACATTGCTTATGATTTTGAATGAACTATATACTGTTCATTTTCCTTAAAGCCAAAAATCTAATGATCATGGTTTAAAAATATCGGATTTTAGAGGCAGAAGTCTAATCCAATACACAAAAGTGGCTACACTTTCTTACAGTATACCACTATAATTTGTCTAGTCAAAATTATTTCAGAAAATAAATAAGTTAAAGATATAATGTGTCAAATTTGAATACTTGTTTTTTGGTCCAGGTTATAACTTCGTTAAGCTGAGGGGTGTTCTAACCTCTTGTTTTTGTCATCTAGACTATTGTGATGAACTATTAAACTGTAGATATTTTGTGGGCACGCTAAACAGCATGAAGCAAATGTTAGTATGAAGTTTGACCACATGTTATAAAGTGTTTATAATTTGTAAATTTATGGAAACTTTAGAACAATCTGTGATACAGGTATTTTGAGTCTAATTTTATAGGTAAGGAGGCTGACAATAATTCTGTAATCCACAGACTCAATATTGTCCTCTTAATACTATACCACAACTGTCTCTCGACTGGTGTGTTCTGAGTCTACCCGCGGCTTAATCCACCAAATCAAAATGCAGTATTTCCAGCACGTGTTCAGTCTTTATTTGATAACATACTTTAGCACAGGGGCAATAGATACATATTGACTGCAGCCAGGTATACAGTTTCTTCTGCAGAATGTATGTAAGACCTCTCTATAATTTGCCTCACCCCATATTCTCATTCTACAAATTAAAATGTTCCCATGTCACAGTGGGAAAAGGAGGAAGCTAGTGGGAGAAACGGCATCTTTGGGTGACTGTATCTCACTATTTCAATGGTTCAAAACAGTCCCCATTACTCATTGGCATGGGCACTGTGGTAAAATTGGGAAGACCTTGACCTCCTAAAGTTGTCATTATTAATATTCGAGAAAGCCTGTTTTAGGAAACAACACTGATCAAATGAAGAAGGTATGGGATTCAAAATAAGTTGCCCTATAAATAATAGTCTTTTTCACAAAAGGCTTTCTCTCCCCTCAGGTACGGCCACATCGTCGCCTCATTCTGAACTGGAAAGTACAGGTGCGATTCTCGATGACAAGGAAGATGCTTACTTCACAGAAATTCGAAATTTCATCGGGAATAGCAACCATAGCAGCCAGTCTCCCAGGAACACAGAAGAGAGGTAAAGCTTGTTTTTTCCTCTTTAAAGTCGATGGTTTCACAAATGAACGTTTTCAAATACATTTGCAGTGCTCACTCTTGTGACACTACTTTACTCCTGCCACCAATGGCTCGTATTTATTTAGTGCAGATTAAATACCAAATGGTCTTCTAAGCACTTTATATTATTAGTTAACTTAATTACCCTAATAACCCTATGAGATAGCGACTATTGTTATATAATTTTATCAGTGAAGGAATGGAGACATCGAAGGTTAAATAACTTGCCCAAGGTCACGTAAGTAATAAATGGGATTCAACCGGGATCTGTGGTTCCAGAGCCCAGGCTTTTACCACCGTTCTGTTCTGCCTCTCTTGATAGCTAATTAGAATATTTGATCAAAACTTTCCAACGAGAAGGGAAAGCCACCACAGGGGTTCAGTTGAATCACTGACTAACAGTGTTTACTATTATAGATCATATGATATATAATGTATACAGAGAGTATATGACTATATATATTATATGACTATATATATATCTGTATGTATATCTATCTGTATATATTTATACATACCTGTAGATATTTACATATAAAATACTTATTGAATGTCATCCAAATATCTTTTTAGAAACCGTTTGTGATTTCTGAGTAAGATTCTATCCCTTCCTTATATGCTCTCAGGTGCATCCTCATTTAATTCTGGCATGTTTGTTTCAGTGGGTGTAATCATCCTTGTTTTCAATGACCTGGTGCACTGGCTCGCTCTTGTCATTATCAACATCAAGCACATATGGCTTAATTCATATAGAAAAACTTTTAATGCTGCTGATAATGATAATGAATACTTATCTAGTATTTTACATTTTATGTGATGTAAATGAAACATTATTTTACCCAAACTACTGGGTTTAATTTTTCTTATCTATAAGTTACCATTAAGTATCTGATATTGAGAACTATGTTGTTCTGAATATAACTATCCAATGGCCTGTTAAATTAGGATGCTGCAATGTACATTTTAATGTAACCGGAAATTAATGAAAGTTCCATGACTTTTTATCATGCAAGTGTTATTGTTAGTGTACTCTATTTTTGATGCTATTAAAAGTCAAAGTTAATTGTTTTAGGTACTTTTTCCATTAAGGCAAGTATCAAATAAACATTATTTTCCAAGATAACATAAAAATATATGACCACTCTGTTCTTCAACTTGTATAAAATTGTTCCTAAGGGAACAAGGAGAGAAGATCTGCTATTGCATGACTCTTCCCAGCCTCTCAGAAGTCTGATAAAACTATAACTTTGTGCAGTTGGATGTCTTTCCCTCTGCTCGCCCGTGTGTGTGTGTGTGTGTGTGTGTGTGTGTGTGTGTGTGTGTGTGTGTGTATGTGAGAGAGCAAGCGAGAGAGAGAGAGAGAGAGAGAGAGAGAGAGAGAGAGAGGTGAGGCAGATATCAGAAGTACAAAGTACTAAGGACAAGTAAGAAAGACAGTCATGATCTTTTGATAATTTTGACATTTTGTTAATGATAGTTACATGATACAAATAAGAAATAGCGAACAAAAAGCACCATTTGTGTTCTGAGACTCCTATTCAGATTTCGAGCCCTTAGCCGGAGATTTGTGAACCATAAAGCTGCAACATCTGGCTTCAACATGTCTAAACAGCGTAGAAGTAAGAAGACTGAGTCATCCAACTTTTCTCCCCTCAACTCCTATCAGACTACTTTTGATGAATAATTTAACCCCCATAAATTGCCACATTTGAAAGCATAATTAACAAATAGGTTTTCTTAATCACGTTGGCTTTGTTACTTTTGGTTTTCATCCATGCACTCTTTTGTTCTTTTACTTTTTCTTTCATTTCTTTAAAACAACAATTTCGATCCATTCAAGCTAGCAAGTTGGCAGTGTAACTGGAAACTAATAATTTATGTCTGTGCAAAACATGTTTTCATCATTCTTTGATAAAAGAGGTTAAGAGACGGATTGTATAAAAAAATTTAATGATGATATGACTTTTTCTGGTCAAATGAATTTTTACTGTGTGCATCTGTCACATCCCCAATTGTTTTATTTATGTATTTTTTTTGCCCTGAGAAATCTAAGTATTAAATTATACTCATTTTTTTAAATGTGGGAAAGTGATGGGGGTCTATCGCTGATACCTGATTTTCCACAATCTGAAAAATAGTTACATTAAATGTGAAAATTGTACATGACTATAACAATAATTTAGCAGTCTCAGCAAGTTTTCTGAATTAGTAAATAGGTAAAGGAGCAAGACAAAATTGAAAGATTCTGAATGACCCAGGAATCAGGACACCTGGATGCCTAGGATGATTTAATTTCTAACAAGCTTTCCGTACTTGGTCAAGTGCCTTAACTTCTCTGATCATACATCTTTAAAAGGAGGAAGTTAGGAGGAGAGATTCAAAACATTTATAATTGTTTTATAACAGTTTCAACTTTAAAATCTTACAATGAAACTTAAATTCAAGTTACACATATTTTAATGTTTACTTTAAAGCCTGAAAAGCTTATCCTAGTTTCATAAATGCCCTCAAACGTTTTAAACGGGGACTTCTATGTTATTAAGCTTTTTTTATAATTAAACTTTTGAATCACATATTGCAATCCTTGCCACCACAGACTAAAATATTACAGATGGCTTTTTAAATATAATAGTCTTCTTTTGCATCATTATGTTATACACACTTGCTAAGTAAGCTTCAAAAGATATTTGTACAATTACATTTTTATATCATTTCCCACTCCAATGTTATCCTGGGAAACAAGGAATTTTTTTACATTCAGATCATCCAGGATAATTTGAACAAAGTACGAATAAATGAGCACTCAAACACTTTCAAGTCTCAGTAGAGTGTTTAAGTGCCATATACCCACCAATGTCACCTAGAAATAGCAAATACTGGTTAGTCCTTGGCAGCCACTTTAACATTTTCTTTGAACTCTTAGATTCACTTGAAGCATGTGTATTGAAGCTTTGGCAATGTTGCTCAGGGGTATGAGTTTTCCAGAAATCTATTCTTTTAAATGGTGCATACTTATATGGTAATTAGGTAACTTCACTTAGAGAAAACCTTTGTGTGCTTTTTATATCATATATAACAATATCATTTATCAAGCAAAGGCCTGATAAGAAATAGGAGACTGAGATTGTTTTCCCAGTTCGACCAGAGGCTCTATTTATAATCTGAATAATCACACAATTATTTTTTTTCTTCATTTTCTCATCTGTGAGGTTACATTGTTTTCCCATGGTTGCCATAAAGCATAAACAATAAAAAATTTGCTCTAGAAATGTTGAAAATTAAATTGTTGCTTGGAAGACGTGATCATAGAGCTAACTGCACGTTTAAAAACGACACCAGTAATTGAACCTCTTTCTTTTTTTATGCTTTTGAAAGAATGAATGGCAGTCACTTTAAAGATGAAAAGGCTTTGGTGACCAGTCAAAATTCAGACTTACTGGATGATGAAGAGGTGGAAGACGAGGTGTTGTTAGATGAGGAGGACGAAGACAATGATATTACTGGGAAAACAGGAAAGGAACCAGGGACAAGTAATTTACATGAAGGAAACCATGAGGATGACTATGAAGACACCAGCGCCCTGGAGATGAGTTGCAAGACGTCCCCAATGAGGTGAGAAGCAAGAGTAGATCCATGTAGGGTTACAATTCCTGCTGCTCTGTTCTTCCATTAGTGCACTATTCCAGGTGATAAGCAATTTGCGAGCAATAAATTATAAAAACTAAACTTGAATTAGCAAGGCATACACAGTGGATTAATTTCTAAAGATGGAAACAAAGTGGTCATCAACATAATCCGCAAGCATAAAAATACATCAGTATTTGTGGAACTCTGATTAACCTGAGGAAGGAAGGGTAAATGAAAGCTACACAAGTACACAATCACTTATTTAGACTCTACCTATTTCTACTCAAAGAAAAATAGAGATTTCAACATAATCTAATTTATTCAATTTATCTGGTGTGTTATTATTCAAATATTATTGAGATAGATTTCACTTTACTTGATATATTTGGAACCTATATAGATGATAGATATTTAAATGGAAAAAATTAGCCCAATAGTTAAATTGATGGGAATTTTATTATATTTTCATATGGATAATTGGTGCCAAACGAGTATAATCGTAACTGGCTTTATTTTAAATGGAAATTATAAACATATGAATTCTGTCTCCACTGCATTGCTGACTTCCCATGTCATTGACTTTAATTCTTTATCTCAAATATACTCTTGCTTTAGTCATGAAAAATCTTAAAAGAAATATATTTATAAGATAGAATATTTGTAAGCTTTTTAAAGAACCCAAGAATTGATGCAGGCTACTTTCTACTGCAAATATAATATGACGTTTGACAAGTGTATAGACTCAAATGAAAAGTGATTTGGTTGGATATCAAACTGAAAAAGAAAAAAAAACCCTCTGTGCTTTCCCATTGGTTCATTTTAGGTATAAAGAGGAAGAATATAAAACTGGACTTTCTGCTCTAGATCATATAAGGCACTTCACAGATAGCCTCAAAATGAGGAAAATGGAAGATAATCAATATACTGAAGCTGAGGTGTCTTCTTTCAGTGCTTCCCATGTGCCAGAGGAACTTAAACAGCCGTTACACAGAAAGTCCAAATCACAGGTACATACTTTCCTGCAGTATAGCATCCTGATGACATTGTGCCTTTGACACCAAAGGCAGATACTCTTTGCAATGTTCTAGAATCTGAGCAGGCTCAGATGCTTTACTCAAAACGTTCAAATCTTTGTCTATGACCGAATCCAAAATAGTCAACCCCTACAGCAATTAATATGACTGGATTCTGCACAGAAATTTCTGTGTCAAACCCTGACCTCCAATAATCTTCCCTTTCCTTTGCAATTACCTTACCTATGTATAGATGGTCCATAATGTTTGCTTGCACCTATTTGTATATTACTTCAGAATTATTTTCTAATGCTTCGTGTCTATAAGTTTTGTCAACCTAATTGCATTTTGAGATTTTTGGAAAGTGAATTCTGTCCTCTATTTTTGTTTCTTACTGTACATAATTAATAAACAAGTCATCTAATGATAGAATTTAGGAGTAAACAGAGGGTCAGAGATGAAATGAATTGCCAAAAGTCTGTAGCAACTTAATGGCAAACCTGGAAATAAACTTATCGATTTTTATTGAATGAATGAATGAATGAATGAGTGGTACCCAAGTTCACTGAGGTCTATAGCAATCTATCAGCACTATGGTAACCAAAATAAATCCATTTAAGGATCTATAAATACCACTGAACAGAGCTTCAGTTCTTTTTTCACAAAAAAGGGAAGTCAGTCCTTTCTACTTGACATCTGCACTCAACCAGGTTGTTTATTCAGGACCATTTTAAAGAAAGAAAAAAGAAACTTTCTGTTGTTATATCTGTTGGTCACTTTGGTCTAATTGTTTGATCCAGAGTTCATTTTAGAGGTGGCCTGACATATCAAACCATGTGACCATATTAACTCCTACATTTGGAAATTTCTTATTTGGATGAGATGTTTTGCACTGGTCTTAACAGCAAATGTGGTCATATCACAACTAAAGTGGGGAAAACATTATTCCAATGGGATAATACAAATTTGAAAATATCAGTAAAGTCAATAAAAAGTCTTAAGATATCATGTATGGTAATAGGCAACATAAATGTTCTTTCTGAATTGAAGTGAAAGCACCCACCCTCAACTCTGGAGCTGCCTAGCTCCATAAACTTGAGAACATCACTTCACAACTATGGGTACCATTTCCTCATTGTAAAGTGGGGTGAGTGGAGAAGAGGTCTAATATCCCTTCCTGCTCTATCACTGAATGAGGATAAAAATGAATTTTTCATTTTCTAACATTAAAAGTAAACCAGCCAGAGTAGACATCTCATTTTCACGTGGAGACAGCCGTAAGAAGTGGCCAATATATTTTTTTGACTCTTGATTTCCCGTTCTTCCTTGCTAGTGGATCAGAGAAAGTGGGGGAGCCAGCTTTTCTTTCTTTTTCTAAAATTTCTTTTAATTATTCCACCCCAAATTATGACATTATAAGGCACAATACCTGAAAATTCCTGAAACTGTCACAGTGATAGAAAGCAAAGGGTCCTGGGAACTTAAAGATAATGGAAATGATATATTTCAGTACCAGCATTTTGATATATAAAGTCCCGGCCCAGCTGGGCTAACAATTACCTTCACAAGAAGTACTTGCATTTTGCAACTTTAGCTCATATTTTTATTGTTACTTGATAATGTCATATATATATCAATCTGAAGATGGTCATGCCTTTTTGCAAACTGACTTTGTTTCATGAGACTTTATTCATTCATTCAGTTGTCATTAACTGTCAGTTATGTGCTCGGCACTGATCCTTGTGCATGAAAATGTTTATTTCCTTTGATTACCAAAAGGCAGACATTCCATATTTATCATTTTCTAGAATCTGAATAGATTCAGATGCTTTACTCAAAACTCATATATTTACTCTGTGATTTTTATAGTGATTGAATCCAAAATAGTTGACCAATACAACAGTGGCTGCCTTCTGTATGGAGTTTTCCCTGAAAAACCCTATCCTACAAAAATTAGTTTCATGATAACAGGTACTGTTTACATCAGGGACACTAAGCTAAGCACTTTATGTAAGTTAGTGCTTGTGGTTCCTCCACAACCATTGGAGGTAAGTTTTTATTATTATTATCCACATCTCATATGAGGGAAGTAACCTTGAAAGATTAAGCAACTTGCCCAAGGTCACGCAGCTAGCTGAATAGAGGCAGGTTAAAAGCCAGGATTAAAACTCAGGATTTTGGGTCTTCCCTGGTGGTGCACTGGTTAAGAATCCTCCTGCCAATGTAGGGGACACGGGTTCAAGCCCTGGTCTGGGAAGATCCCACATGCCTCAGAGCAACTAAGCCCGCCAGCCACAGCTACTGAAGCCCACATGCCTAGAGCCCGTGCTCCGCAACAAGAGAAGCCGCCACAATGAGAAGCCCGTGCACCGCAACGAAGAGTAGACCCCACTTGTCATAACTGGAGAAAGCCCGTGCACCGCAATGAAGACCCAACGCAGGCAAAAAAACAAACAAACAAACAAAAAAAACCTCAGGATTTCAAAAATTTTCTTGTAATCCCTTTTATTTTTCCACATATCAGAATGAGTTAAAAAAAAAAAGAATGAGTTTTGTTAAAACCATTTCAGAATAGTGTTCATCTTGATCTCTAAATGTGGGTATGTAATTGGAATAAAGTTCAATGCTCACTTCACCCACACTTTAAACCCTACAAAGGACAAAGACTCTATGTTATTTATCCTTGATTCCCTGGGACATAGCACAGTGCCTGGCATAGAGTAGATGCTTAAGAAATATTTGTAACATGTCTGCTGAGATTTTGTAGAGGTCCAGAAGGCAAATAGCATACATAAAAGTCAAATGTGTACATTGAGAGCAATCACCCAGCAAATCAAAATCAGTCTGCGAGAGCAGATTTTCTAACTGAATGCCATGATTACGGAAGAAACCACAGACCGGCCACATGTCTCAGCACGACTCCCAGAGATGAAATTCTGCTTAACAACAGAGGCATTTTGTCTTTGTTTACCAACGGTGGAATGTCTTTGGCAGGACTTTAATGATTCCTCTTCAGCAGCATTTTGACAAGCAAGTTTAGCAGTGGATGAGACCAACAAATCAACAGTGAAAAGTTCACTCCTAAGTCAAGACCAAACATTTCATTTGAATATTTTACTTGGCAGCAAATGGGGAGATTCTCTGAACAGTTATTTAGACTTTGACTTTGAGCAACCCTGTGCACCTGATGCTGGCAGATACTAGAGCACAGGGGTTAGAACTTTGTTGGGTCTTGTGTTTTGTTTTATTTTTTGGTAGAACCGACTTGATTTACCTCGACTTTCAAGGTCTTTGAGTGTCAGCATTGAATACTTCAAGCGTGGAGGGGAAATGGACAAAGCATTCAAAGCTGGGCAGAAATAAGTTTTACTTATGCCTCCTCCCCTCTAGGTGAGTGACTCTGGGCGAGTCATTTCACCTTCAGTGCTCTCAATTATCCAGTGCAGGAGTCCGTGGGACTGTTTCCTCTGGACCAGAGTGCTGTCAAGGCAGGCCTGTCTCTTATTTGTATTTGCAGTTTCAGTTGTAAGCATTCAGTAATATTGTGGGTGAGTTGAACATGTGCATAGACAGTGGATGGATGGTTATTATAGTTAAGGTCGGGGAGGGGGATGACTTCTGTTTTTTAATGGGGGCACTGTTGTCATTCTAGGTTGGGTCATTAATTTTTTGTTCTGCAGACTGTGTCACTTTTGTGGCCCCGAGGCAATGAAGGCCAGCCGTAACTCCATGTCGTTATAACACAAGAAAATGTCCCGCACTCTTCCAAACACACCCATGAGGGATGCTCTTTCTCAAGGTCCCTTCTCTTTGTAACATTCACCAAAGATATCCTTCGAATGAAAAGTGATGTTTTTCAAATGCCATTTACCGAGTCTCTCCTTTTTACCTCAGGCATATGCTATGATGTTGTCATTGTCCGACAAGGAGTCCCTCCATTCTTCATCCCACAATTCTTCCAACGTGTGGCACAGTATGGCCAGGGCTGCGGCGGAATCCAGTGCTATCCAGTCCATAAGCCACGTATGACATTCCCAAGGTCGACCAGAATGGGACCAAGTCCAACGGTAGCATGGCTCTTTCACATAGGACTATTTAAAAGACTGCTGAGCAGAATGCCTTATAAACCTGAAGGGTCACTCATGTAAAGTCTGGGGACCTTAAACTGAATGATTAAAAAAAAAAAAAAAAAAAGAAAGAAAGAAAGAAAAAGAAACTATTTATTCTCGATATTTTGTTTTGCACAGCAAAGGCAGCTGCTGACTTCTGGAGGATCAATGCGACTTAAAATGATTCAATAAAAATGAAAAACTTGCTGGGCAGAAAGCGTCTTCCCGTTCACCTTGCCCCTGGGAGTGGGTGGGTGAGAGGAGCAGTTAAGATGGCAGCATTGATACGAATGAACACTCCATAGAAACTGAATTCCTTTTTGTACAAGATCACCTGACACATGATTGGGAACAGTTGCTTTTAATTACAGATTTAATTTTCTTGCTTTGTTAAAGTTTTATGTAATTTAACCCTTCGAAGACAGAAGTAGTTGGATGAAATGCACACTTGATTATTATAGAAACTGATAACAGGGAGTATTTTTTTCCCATTAACTTTTGCCTTCTTTAAGTACATTGTTTAAAACGAGGGAACAAGGGTATGTGTACATTGTAAACTATGGATGTTCAATGCTCAAAGAGGTTAAGTCAGTGAAGTAACCTGTTCATCACCAGTACCGCTGTACCACTACGCTAATAGAAGGTTTGCCAAATCCTTGTAATAACATCTTAATTTTAGACAATCATGTCACTGTTTTTTAATGTTTAATTTTTTGTGTGTGTTGCGTGTATCATGTATTTATTTGTTGGCAAACTATTGTTTGTTGATTAAAATAGCACTGTTCCAGTCAGCCACTACTTTCTGACGTCCGAGGCACACCCCTTTTTGAATTTCAAGGACCAAGGTGACTCGACCTGTGTATGGGAGTGCCAAATGGTGTTTGGCTTTTCTTAACATTCCTTTTTTTGTTGTCGTTTTGTTTTCCTTCTTAATGAGCTAAATACGAATAGATGCAACTTAGTTTTTGTAATACTGAAATTGATTCAATTGTATAAACGATTATAATTTCTTTCATGAAAGCATGATTCTTCTGATTAAAAACTGTACCCCATATTTTATGCTGGTTGTCTGCAAGCTTGTGCGTTGTTATGTTCATGTTAATCCTATTTGTAAAATGAAGTGTTCCAGACCTTATGTTAAAAGAGAGACGTAAATAACAGACTGTATTCAGTTATTTTGCCCTTTATCGAGGAACCAGATTTGTTTTCTTTTTGTTTGTAATCTCATTTTGAAATAATCGGCAAGTTGAGGTACTTTCTTCCAATGCTTTGTACAATATAAACTGTTATGCCTTTCAGTGCGTTACTATGGGAGGAGCAACTAAAAAATAAAGACTTACAAAAATGGTTATTTTTCCCACAGTGTGGTATTTTCCCTTCTCATGCAATTTTGGTTTCCCTTTGGGATCCAATGATTTAAAGATATGCTGTCTGGGACTTTGATGCCCTAATAGATACATGGAATGTAGAGCATGTGTGTATAGTTTTGAGATGACATGAAGGATAGCCCTTGGCCCAGAGGGACTTGGACTATCTCCCACTCATTGCTCTGGACTTTCTCCATGTGGTACAAAGTCAGGGCTCAGGTGCAACACTACGTGGTCCTTTAGGATCACTCCATGTCTGCAGTACCCGTTTTAGTTAGGACAGAGCAACCTACAGTTTTTCTTCTCGATTTTACCTAGTGCCTGCCAAAAGGCGTTCTGTTTCTTATTTTTGTTTTTAATTACCCAAATACTGTTAATTGATTCCCAAAGTGGTGGGGACCCTTTAACTTTTCTATGATCATTTTAAGTCTTTGTCCACATGCAAAATATCATATTTTCATGGTTAGAATCAGAGGGTAGATGTGATTTCGAGTTTTCTTTCTCTACCAAAAAAACCGCACAAAAACTGCATATTGCTACAAACTCTTCAAAATAATCATTTAGCAGTTGCTCCGTATTCCATCAGGTTTGATCTACTATGATGTCTTTAACCATTCAGATTTTGTTGAAAATTTATGTTTTCTGCTTTTCACTAGTGTAAGCTATGGTATTTTAATTTTTATGCACGTAATTGCTTCTGTGTGTTCATATATGTACACACAGAGTTGGAATGTGAGGAGTGGTATTTCCATACAATAAATTCTCTGGTGGGGGAGCCATTATGAATATTTTTTTGCACCTTACATATAATGCCAACTGTTTTAGAATATGGTTATTTCAACTTGGCCAGCTGTAGAGGTTTTAACAAGGTCTGCATATTAAATAAGTATGACACGTGGAAGTAGATCCAGACTAATTTCTCCGTTTGTTTATTTATTCATTCTTAGCCAAAATGCCAGATACAGGGAAACCTCCTCACATCCTTTCTAAATGTCAATAGTATAAGAATTAAATATGTGGGGTATAAATATTGATTTTTTAAATAGAGAGTGTGCACAGGAAGTGCTGAGAAAATATACTAAAGCTATAAATCTGGTGTATACAGACGAGAAGAAGAATCTAGTGTTTGAGATATAAGAACAACACATTCGAGAAAGTGGAGACTGGGAACGTGTTGTGCATTTTCCTTTGTTTTAAAGAAAATACCTATAAATTCTGAAGCCATTCTAATACTCCCGTCGCTACTGAATTCTTGTTAGACTCTGAGCATGACATTTCAGTAGTTTGCTAATGCTTAGTGCCTCCAAATTCCAAAGAGGCTTTCAAGCCTTACATTTCTGCTTTCTTTTACATTCATCTCTCCAGCAGTCCACCGCACGGCCCTGTGGGGAGGCTGTGAGATGCGGTAGAGACAATATTGGATTTGGAAGCTGAAGGCCTGGGTTTGAATTGTGGCTCCATTACTTTAGCGGCTTTGAGGTCTCGGGCAAGTCACATACCTTTCAGAATCTCATCTGTGAAACCAGGGTAATAATACCTGCTTCTCCTGCTACTGCACTGGGTTTCTGTGGATGTTGAAAATCAAAATACATTTTTAGAAATATTTGGCAAAAGTTCTACACATGCAGGCGCTTCATAATTTTTATGGTGATAAGAGAATAGAATGTGTGTGTGTGTATACACACGTACACAAACACTGTGCTAAGAAGAAATTTTTAGAATATAACAGAAATCTGTTCTAGAGTGTATAAAAGTGGATATGGACCTTTTTTTGGAAAAGATGTTAGAGATGTTTCTTTTTAAATTTTTTTTATTGAAGTATAGTTGATTTACACTGTGTTAATTTCAGGTGTTCAGCAAAGAGATTCAGTTATACATATGTGTGTGTGTGTATATATATATACATATATATTCTTTTTCAGATTCTTTTCCCTTATAGGTTATTATAAAATACTGAGTATAGTTCTCTGTGCTATACTAGGTCCTTGTTTGTTATCTACTTTATATATAGCAGTGTGTATCTGTTAACCCCAAACTCCTAATTATGTTTCTTGAACAAATATGTAACTTTGAAAAATAAAGAAAACTCAGCCCTTTGAAAACATGAGCCATCCAGTCTGATTGTTGAGAGCTCTCCAAAAATCCAAGGACAGTTAAGAAAACATATTCAAAGAATAAGCACACTCACACTTTTATTTTCAGATAATGACCATCAACCAGTCTTTTTTTTCTGCACAGAATAAATAAAATGTTTTTAAACTGCCTGTTACGCCAATGTCATGCTGGGAATGTGTATATCCATTAGCTCCATTAATCATCACAGTAAGCCTGCATGCAGGAAGTATTATTCCTGTTTCACAGATGAGGAAACTGGAGCTCAGAGAGTTTAAGAACCTACTTCAAAGTCACCCTGCTTGGATCTGGCTGGCTGAGAATCCAGGAGTGCCTGCCTCCTTAGCCCACACTTAGGCAAGCGTCTCAGAACTCCTGGTTCAGGCACAGCTAAAGAACTCCAAAAAGGACTGTTCCAAACCAAGGCTATGTGCCCACAGAGAGTAAGGCTGTTGGACATGCAAATGTGCCCCGGAGACATTTAGGAGTCTGAGTCTTGGCTGTGAAGGGTTTGAAAGGTGGGCACCAAGCACTGGTTCCCGGGCTTTTTCTATTCAGGTTATCTCAAGTCAGAACCAATGACACCAGTGCTTTTAAAAGATCCTAAATGCTTCCTTAATAAGAGAAGGGTCTGAGTCATCTTGTTTACAAATTTTCAGCAGGTATCTTGAGTTTCCTCCTAATCCTTTTTGAAAAAGAACTTTTGAAATTAGTAACATGGCATGAGTTAAACCCTTTTTAGATGGTTAGCAGACTCATGAGAGAAATCAAATGCGAAAGCAAGTATAGTTAAAAATGTGTACTCATTTCATTTTCCCCAGGTTCAAAGAATTCTTAAGGGAAGGATTGTGGAGAGAAGTGGGAAGAGTAAAATGAGAAAAACTAATAGACTGGGTCCAGGAGCCCCAAAGAGAGTTTAGAGAGCCAGCTAGCTCTTCCCCCAAGAGACTTAGGTTAGAATTTAATTGTTCATTATATTCTACATAACTCATTTCTGAATACAAGAGACTGTCCTTGGTGCAACATTTAGAAAGTGTTTAAAATATTTAGAAGAAGGATGTAAGGTGGCAACTATAAAAAAAAAAATCCAGAGATTAACAAGTGCTGGCAAGAGTGTAAAGAAATTGGAACTTTTGTGCACTGTTGGTGGGAAAGTAAAATGGTTCAGCCACTATGGAAAACAGTATGGCAGTTCCTGAAAATATTAAAAGTAGAATTATCATATGATCTAGCAATTCCACTTCTAGGTATACATCCAAGAGGAATTGAAAGCAGGATCTCAAAGAGATTTTGTACACTCATGTTCATAGCAACGTTATTCACACTAGCCAAGAAGTAAAAGCAACTCGAGTATCCATGATGAATGAATTAGAAAAACAAAATGTGTAATATACAAACAATGGAGTATTATTCAGTCTTAAAAAGGAAGAAAATTCTGACACATGCTACAACATCGATAAACTTTGAGGACATTATGCTAAGTGAAATAAACTAGTCACAAAAAGACAAATACTGTGATTCCACTCATCTGAGACCCCTGGAGTAGTCAGATTCATAGAGCTAAAAGTAGAATGGTGGTTGCCAGTGTCTGGTGGCAGGAAGGAATAGGGAGTTGTTGTTTAATGGGTATAGAATTTCAGTTTTGCAAGATGAAAAGAGTTCTGGAGATTGGTTGCACAATAAAGTGAATGCACTTAGCACTACTGAATTGTACACTTAATGTGGTTAAGATGATAAATTTTATGTTAAGTATATTTTTACTCCAATTAAAAGGAAAAGAAATAATACAGTCTCTCTCTCTGTGGTTCTTTAAGGTGAAAGAACATAATTCTATTCAACTCAAACAGAAGCAAACTAAGAGAGCTCTTAATTGGTGCGTATAAGAGAGCTCATAACAATTGAAGGGAAAGCCGGAGACCCAGGCCTACAGCATAACCCAGAACCAGTGGGTAGGCAAAGCTGGAACCCACCTCTTAGGCTGTTATCATCAAGATGAATCAACTACCATTATGTTTAGCTTTTTTTTTTGTCAGTCTGGGTCTAGATTAAAATTCTAGAGATAGAGCATGAAAATGGCTCTATTTAAAATCCTACTTGATCAAGAGAACCATTAAACTCATCTAAAGGTACGGGGCAGGAAAGGCCAGTCCCCATATAGCCAAAATGAGAGAATCCTCCCAAATAAGTGGGAATAAATTATGGATGTCAAAACCGACAAATATCCACACCAGCTGATTGATAGGAAAACAAACAAATATGTGAGGGCCAATATTTTCATGGCAGGACACAGGGTTTGGTAATGTCAAGGGTAATCAGAGGCATAACATGATAGCACATGCAAAACTAGAACTGTTCCAGAAAACATAGGACTTAACCATCCTCCAAGGAATAATTGCTTCAATGAATTCTTGAAGTAAGGATTGTTGTTATATTTTTTTAAAGTGCTTCAACTATGACTCCTACTAATGACTGTACCAAGACTGGCAATAAAACTGTAGCCAAGTAGCCATGTGTTACTGAGAATTAAAGCGAATTGATTCATAAAAGTATTTTACAAACTTCTTTGGGGCACATGCAGTAATCATGGTGAGTAAGAAACTAAAGCATTTGTCTCAATAAAAAACATTCAGTAAGCCAGTGTCTGGAAAGGAAACCAGAAGCCACTCTAAATATTTTAAGCAGAGAGGGACTGAATGCAAAGGGTTGCATACAAAAGCATTGGAAGGGCTTTGACATACATACACTACTATGTATAAAATAGATAAATAATGAGAATCTACTGTATAGCACAGGGAACGCTACTTAATGCTCTGTGGTGACCTAAATGGGAAGGCAATCCAAAAAAGAGGGGATATATGTGTACGTATAGCTGATTCAATTTGCTGTACAGAAGAAACTAACACAACATTGAAAGCTTTGGAAGGGCTGAAAGAGCAAAAGGAAGAAAAGGATGTAAATCAGACTAGGAAGTGGCCTGTGACCCTCACCACGGAGTTGTGGAGCCAGGGCTGCTGCTGCTGGAATCTCCCTTCCTGCTGCCTTCTAACCTCCCATCAATGCCTTCCATTGCACGTCACTGGAAACCAGCTGGCAAGGGAGTCTGAGGAGTGAGGTTTTCAAGCATCCAGGCTCCTGTGATAAAGATGAATGCTAGGAAAGGTGCTGAGTGCCAACAGACCATATCTGGCATGGGACCACCGAAACTAGATATACATACTAGTTTAATAGGAAAATCCTCCAATAACTTCCCACCGCTTTTAGAATGGATATCAACACATCATGGCCTGCAGGGCCCTCCATGACCCAGTTTTTGCCTACCTCTCACGTCTGTTCCCACTTGTTTGTCTCACATGTGTTCTTTACTTTCAGTCACCAAGTTCAACTCCACTTCCACGGACTTTGCACATTGTACGCTGTGAACTTGGAATGATTCCCCTTGTCTCCTTCTCAGTTCAGAACCCCTCTCCCCCAGCTTCTCCCTGTTGCCATGTTCTTGGTTGCCTAAATTAACTTACTCTTCAGATTTTAACTTATCTCTTACTTCCTCAGAGAAACTTTCCCTGATAACTCCTCACTCTTCTCCACCTGTTAATGTAAATTAAGTAGTCCTGTTGTAGCCTCCCATCAAAGCATTTACTACGTGTTCAGTGCACCCATTACAATTTGTCATTGTATATATATTTGTAGGTGATTTAAGATCTCTACTCCCAAATTCTTAAGCTCCATGAGTGCACTAACTATGTGTACTTTGATCAATGTTTTGTCCCCAGTGACTACGACAGAGTATGGCACACTGTGGTTATTCTGCAAATTTCATTAAATCAATGGATGGACTCCAAACCATTCTCAGTGGTTACCTCCAGGAGTGGAGTGGAGAGAGTAACTTTTTACAGTGCACACTTTTATTTTAATGCTTTCAACGAGAATGAATTACTCTTGTGTTAAAAAAAAACACATGTATTTCTTTTTATGAGCATACCTCATGAGCATGAGACTCTCAATTCCAAGAATTCATTCTAAGATATTAATTAGCATTACACACTAATATTTGCATCCATGGATGTTCATTAAACATTAATAACAATTAAAAATTTTATCAGCATAGAAGTCAAACAAAAGAGACTTGGTGAAATAAACTGTGCTATGTCTGCATGACCATGGTTAAGTACATGGACAGATAATCTCAACGTATTATTAACCGAACAATCATGTTACAAATGACTGGAGGTTATATACTGTAACATTTTGCTGGTTAGTAGGATTTTGCGTGAATTTCACTTGTTTTCCTCTTTTTGCTTATCTACATTTTTATTTTATCTAAAAATAAACATGCATTAATTTTTAAATAAGAAAAACATTATAAAAACAAACAAAAAGCTTCTTCCAAATTATTAAACAGGACAAAAGAGAACAAAAAAGAGGTTTTGTCTGAGGAAGTGATGTATATGCTTCAGATCATCAACTATGGGTGTTGGATGAGGCCAAACTGCTCATTCTGTAAGTGACAACAGTGAGCTCTAGAAAGGACAGTGATGGTTTTGTCCAAGGTCCAAGGTCACAGAGCTGATGTGGAGTCCAAACTCAAGTTTCTGCTTTCTGGACCACTTCCCTGTGAACCATTCTCAGGGTGAGGAGTGGGGTATGAGTGGAGTGGGGTGCAATTCTAGTGTTCCGTGAGAGAGCTGGGGTCAAGGGTTTCTATAGTGAGTTCAGTGGTTAGAGTACCTCTGAATGTGCCTAAATCAACACCAACGACATAAGTGCTAGACCGTGTTTCTATGTTCAACATAAAGAAAGGGAAACATGTCTTTAATGCAACACACTTATTGTACATATTATAAGAATAGAGTTACGGTAGCCGCTTCTCACACGTAGATTCGTGTCGATTTCATTTCAGTTTCAAGTTCTGACTGCTCATCAGAAATAGGGCCCATTTGACTAACTAGCTGAATGGTATCGAGCTCACATAATCAAGAAAGAAGTGGTCAAAGGCATCTTGTTTAAAAACCTTACCCCAATTTGACATCTCAGAAGGCAAAGCTGACTTTTAATACTTCCTCTGCATTATTTCTCTGCAAGATAAAATTTTGGCTTTTTCCAATCATCTCTTTTAGGCAGCAGCATCTCTAAAACAGGATAAATAAATCAGGAGAACAAAGAATCAGAGAGTCCCCCAAAGAAGCAGAGTTAACAAAGATAGCAGGAGGCCAGTTAGTGTCATGACCTTGTCAAAAAAGATCTCCTCACCACCAGCATTGAAGTCATCCTGGTCTGTGGCAGTCACATTCTCCTCACTTAAAATAATAATGGATTATTCTAGGAGGGGTGACATATTAAGTGATTTCAGTCAGCATTATTTTGAATTAGTGAATCTGATCGGCCTTTTCTCTGTGGTAGGAAGGAGAGGCCATATTTTTTGAAGAGGTCAGAGTAGGGTGAAGATGGACAGTAAGGAGACAGATTTGAAGTACTCTCTGAATGGGCAAGACTGGGGCTTATGAAGCAGAAGATGGTAGCTGCAATCCAGATCTGGTTCTGTTGACCTAGGATGGGAAAATGTGTTGTAACAAGGAGAAATGAGTGCAGATTTTTTTGTTTTGTTTTGCTTTGCTTTGTTTTTGTCAAGGACCAATTCTTTCATCAAAATTCATTTGCTAAAGACAAAAGTAAGGATTAAGGTCTTCAACTGACAGATTTAAAAAATAACAGAAGGATAAATTGGAAATCTCAGTGAAGAATTTTTGATAAGCAAATCTATGTGACAGTATAAATAGGGAGATTCATTTAGCTCTGTGGCTTTGTAAACCTCTTGAGCAAAATATAGGGGCTAAAAGATAAAGATTTAAATTGTTTAGCTCTGAATATCTTTAATATGGTCTTTACTAATTTAGTGTCTACTGTTATTTAAACTAGTAAATGGGTGACTTTTTTTTACTGTTCTTTCATTACTTAAAATCAATAATTTCCTCTCCAAATTCTTCCAATAAGTCCAAAAAATTTTTAAGTTGACTAAAAAGCAGTTGCCCTTCATTTTTTTTCTTAAAATGCCATCCAAAGATATATATATATATATATATATATATATATAAAGAATAATTAGAGAAAGTAGAATTTCTCTCTTTCATATGTTCACAGTTGGAAGAGATTTAAGATTATCACATAGGCTTGATTGTCTG
The DNA here is from genome assembly GCF_965194825.1 of Balaenoptera physalus. Classification (NCBI taxonomy): domain Eukaryota; kingdom Metazoa; phylum Chordata; class Mammalia; order Artiodactyla; family Balaenopteridae; genus Balaenoptera; species Balaenoptera physalus. The sequence continues at coordinate 49,247,217 of NC_138891.1, read as the reverse complement.
CCACAGTTCTCGGAAAAGCAACAGCAATATGGGGAGGGCATGGTGGTGGAGTCAGAGACCTGGAATTCTATCATTTTTGTCACAAACTAGCTGTGTGACCTCATGCAAGAACAGCTATTCCCAATTTTAACAATTTAACTATCACCACAATTTTTGCTATACCTGTATACCACTTGAGTCATTGCTTAGTTTAACTTTCTTTTTCTTGATTTATTTTTTATACATTGATAATTTTACCTTAAAAGAACATATACATAGAAACCTACTTTTCATAAATATCACTTAGTAATAAATATAAATACAATGAAAAACTACAGCAATATTACTAGATTCTAGGGAGATGCTTGTAGTCAACGTTACTACTCTCTGGGTGTATTGAAAAGCACATGTTCCGGTTAGGGAGGTCAATGTGACTAGTTCTGTCTAAAAGACTGTAAGGGTTAGTGACACGTAGCACTCTTAGGCCAAATAATTTAATTGACACTACACAGTTCTCTTCATTCCCTTCCTCTGATGTGACAAAGAAGAAAGCTGCAGGTCCCAGATGATGCAGCTATAAGATGGTAACCTCAGCCCTGTTATCTGAGTGGTGACGGCATAGACTTGCTTCCACCCTGAACACCAACCCATTGAGATATGAATGGTGAATAAGAAATATACTTCTGTTCAGTTCAGGCACTGAGACCTTGAGTGTGTTTTCACCCACAGCAAAACCTGACCTATACTGATTAGTACAACACTGTTGCCCACTTAAGACTGTGATCTCTTTGTCTATTTGTGCTTTATTGGAAAAAGGGGGATATTAGGAAGTGTTAGAATGATGTTAGGGAAATCTTAGTTCTAATTTGAGACTTTCTTCTTGATTATGATGAAAAAGTTAAGAATCACTAAAAGAGAACAATTTCTTAAAATATGCTGGAAAAAATATGAAAATTCTTTGATCCTTTGTTCCTTTCTCAAAAAAATGATAGAAAATACTTGGCTCTATGATGGTGAGAGAAAAACATGTGAAATGGCAATTGCTCAGCATACAATCAAAACATTTTAGTGGGTCTTATTTTAGAGCTGTATGATATTATGCAATGTAGCACAAGCGTATTTTGAAGGGCAAATATTCCTTTAACAATACACAAAACAAAATGGTACTTGGCTGAGGCAAGCCTATCTTGGTAGGGTGACATCCCCATAGAGACCTCATGTTGGAAAGAGGTCCTCCATGAATAATCTGGGTGAACTGTGTAGAAGGGAGAGGGAGAAGTGTGTTAATATCCTCAGACACCCTGAGATATGTGGTGAAAGAATGGAATAGGGGAGATCAGATAACCCAGGGAACCAGCAGCAGAGGAGGTGAAAAAGTGTCTCATTTGGGTCAGGTTGTAGAGGGAGAGCCAATAAGGCCTTACTGATGGTTTGGCTTGTGGGATATTCAAATAGTACCTAAACAATAATTATTATTTATTGAATCCTTAGTATGTATCTAGCACTGAAGATAATGTTTTTATTTCTTTTGTTACAACGATCCTACCAATGAGTTAATGTTATTATTCCCATTTTATCATCTGGAAAACTGAAGCTAAAGCAGTTAAGAAACTTACCCAGGATTGCACAGCAGCTTAATAAAAGATCTGGGAACACACCCAGCTGTATCTGTCTCCAAAGGCTATGAACTCAATCACTCTTTTATCCTGGTGGCAAGGGATGCTATTTTGCCTTCCCATTGATTAACCAGCAATTACATTTTTTTACAAGCACTTTATCCTTCTCCTTGTCTTTTGAACATTTGGGATCTGATCATGAAGACAACCTAAGATATATCCATGTGCTTAGAATTTTGCCTGTGTAAACAGAACAGTTTGCAGAGGAATGCAAGGGTTGAGGGTTGCATGAACAGTCCAGCTATGCAGAGTAGGATGGATGCCACTTAGCTTTGACCAATTATTCACATATGTCTTGAGCATGAAAACTATTTGTTGGTTTCCTACAATTATCCATGGAACAGTGTAAGGTTCTGGGTCACTTCACGGTAGGTGGTTGCTTTCCAAATAAAGTCATTTCTGTATGTACACGAGTTGAGTTTGTGTGAGCGTGAGGGGGCAGAGAGGGAATTCAGAGGGGCAAGTGAAAAGATGGATGGATTAGAAGTTGACTAGTGGGATATGGCACCAGCAAGTTGGCTTTAAAGAGAATCCCAGTAAAATACGTCATAGCAAGAGAAAGCACAGTGGAAAAAGTTCATGGTTGGAACCAGACACACTGGGATAAGGATTACAGCTTTGTTATTAATGCAGGACCATGGGGGAATAGTAATAACTACCACATAGTGGGAAAGAAGGTTGCAAATATTGTTACACACGAAGCTTTTGGTGCAAAATTCATGTGTTATTATAATCCTTTCTGGTTTTTTTCTTTTTAATTTTTATTGTTATTTTATTCATCTTTTTGCATAGGCAATATCTGCTCTTGGTAAAAATTTAAAAATTATAAAAGGGAGCAAAGTAAAAAATAAATTTTCTTTCTTCGCTTATACCCCAGCAACCTGGTTCCGCTTCACAAATGCAAATCCTGTTGTACGATTCTTGTATATCTCTCCAGAAGACATGCATATTAGTCTTTTTATTTCATAGATGGTCGAACACTATATGGATTTTTTTAACTTAATTTTTCTTAAAAATCATTGCATCTAAATTCAAATAAAGTTATCTTCTTCTTTTTCTCATTCTCCCCTCCTGCCTTCTCTTCTCCTTTTTCAAGTACATAATATTCCACTGTACCATAATTTGACTACCTAATCACCTACCAATGACCATTTAGGGGTGTTTCCAATATTTTACTACTGGAAACTACTTTAATGAATATCCTCGTAAGGAGTCATAGAAATGCAAGGTCAAAAAGTGTGGGCATTAAATTAATCTCTAAAGAGTTGTCATCATCATTGTGTGAGAGTGTTTGTTTCTGCATATCAAAGTAACAAATAATCTGATAGCTTTGTCAATCTAAAGTGATAAAACATAGTGTATTTCTTTACTATGAGTGAGGTTGTGTGAATCTTTCCATATGTTTAAAGACCATTAGTTTTTTCATATTTTATGTAAGTTATCTGTTTAGTTATCTGTTCCAATCCTTTGCCTGTATTTCTCTAGATTACTGTTTTTGTATTCCAAGGAGCTCTCTATTTAAGTAAACAGCCTTTCATTTGTGATATTAATTATAATTTTTAACTTATCTTTTGCAAAGATTATTTTTGCAGTGGAATTCATCAACCTTTTCTTTCTTTTCTGGTTTGCTTTTATGTAGAGAGAAGCTTCCCACTCTGATTATTTTTAAATTATATTTTGTTTCGCCTAAAGTTTGTTTTGTTGTATGATATAAGGTAGAGATTATATTTAGTTTCCTAAACATCATTAATAATAATTGATCTTTTTACAGCTGATTTGAAATGTCACCTTTTCACGTACTAGATTTCTATATGAATTTTGCTTTATTTTGGGAGATCAGTCTACCTATTGAGTGGCCAATAACACAGTTTTAATCAATATAGCTTTTTAGAAGGTTTTATGGCAGGGTCAAAGCTGTTCTGTACAACCATGTAGGTTGCACATAACTCCTTTTCAGGACCATTTTTTACATAAATTATAGGGTTAATGATGCCCACCACCTTACCCCATGCCAGAATTGTTCAGTGCACAGCCTACACAGCTAATGGGTCAATCCCATGCAATCGTTTAACTTTTTCAGAATTTGCTAGCCATTACTGATTTTTTTTTTTTTAAGGAATTTTAGAATTAACTTATTAGTTTTAAAAAGTCCTATTGACTTGTTGTTTTTCAACTGGGACTCATTCAGTTCACAAATTGATCCAGGGAGAATTGACACTTACCTCACACCATACCAAAAAATGAAATTATTTCCAGCAGAATTGTATGTCTAAAAACAAAAGCTAAACAACAAAAATTAGGCATGACATACAGTAAGGCTATCTTCATGAATTTAACATAAAACATCTTCCTTAAATGGGATGCAAAAATTCTAACCAAAAGTATAATTGGTTAGAACATTTTGTCTTCCAAATATATGATGAATTCATACTAATCAATACACAATGAACTCCTCCTAATCAATAGAAAAAGATAGATAATCTCAATAGAAAAATAGGCAAGAGACTTAGATACTTCACAAAAGATGGTATCTAAATATTCAACTTCATCAAAAAGCAAGGAGTACCAATTAAAGAAAGCCTTAACGAGATACCCGTTCCCACACTTTAGACTTACTAAAATTAAGAAGACTGACAATACCAAGTGTTGGTAAGACATACAGCAATGGTAACTCTCACACATTGCTAGTTGGAGCATAAATTGGTACAACTACTTTGGAAAATTGTTTAAACATCACCTATGAAAAGTGAATATATGCTATGCCACAGGATCCAGCTACTGAACAGAAATATGTATGCATCTGCACCATAATTCATGTACAAATGTGTTCACAGAAGCATCATTCGTAGTAACCCCAAACTAAATTATTCAAGTATTGATCAGAAGTAGAATAAATATACCAATGACTGTTATTTGTATACAGGAAAATACTACATAGCATTAAAAATGAAAGAGTTCAGCTACATGAAACAACATGGATGAATTTCACTAAACATAATTTTAAGCAAAAGAAGCTTCTTTTACTTCAAGAGGCAAAAGAATACATACTGTGTTATTTAATTTATATAAAGTTAAAAAGACTAGGTAGTACTATTCTATGAATTAAGTAGTCAGGATAGTGAATCACTATAGGAGGAAAAGGTGAATGATGTGGTGAGCGTAAAAAGGAACTTTGGGGTACTAATATGTTCTATTTCTTAACCTGGGTGATGGTTACATGGAAGTGTTCACTTTATGATAATTCATTGAGGTAGGACTTATGATTTGTCCCCTTTTATAATTGTGCATTAAAATACATATATATGTATACCTATGTATACGTATAGATATAGGCTTTTACCTTAATCAGCTTATTATTTAATTATTATGAAGTTTAAAAATCAAATTATTACATACCTTATAATAAATATTTTTAAAAATCCTTTGGCCTCCTGTCTGATTCCCTTTTCCTGCTTTCACATGCACATAATTTCAAGCCTTTTAGGTATTTAAATACTCATCTATAAATAACATTCTTATATTGCAATAAGTATTTATTATATTCTATGCTAATATATAATATGCTTATATTTATATATTTATTATATTTATATGTGATAAATTATAGTTATCCATTGGTTTCAGTTTTAGATACTATCCTCAGATTCCTGCTATAGAAAATAAGAATTTAACGGTCTTACATAATCCCTCCATACTCCTTCCTCCTATCTCCCCAGCATGGTTATATAACAATTACTAAATAGCTCAAAAAAACTGTGTTTAAAAATTATGATAGGGGCTTCCCTGGTGGCGCAGTGGTTGAGAATCTGCCTTCCAATGCAGAGGACGCGGGTTCGAGCCCTGGTCTGGGAAGATCCCACATGCCGCGGAGCAACTCTGCCCGTGAGCCACAATTACTGAGCCTGTGCGTCTGGAGCCTGTGCGCGGCAACGAGAGGCCGCGATAGTGAGAGGCCCACGCGCCGCGATGAAGAGTGGCCCCCGCTCGCCGCAACTAGAGAAAGCCCTCGCACAGAAACGAAGACCCAACACAGCCATACATACATACATACATACATAAAAAGAATGTAAGCAGACAAGAATATCATTAAAAAAAAAATTAAAAAAAAATTATGATAATGAATATATTTTATTTTATTTTATTTTATTTTATTTATTTATTTTTGGCTGTGTTGGGTCTTTGTTTCTGTGCGAGGGCTTTCTTTAGTTGCGGCAAGCGGGGGCCACTCTTCATCGCGGTGCGCGGGCCTCTCACTATCGCGGCCTCTCCTGCTGCAGAGCACAGGCTCCAGACGTGCAGGCTCAGTAGTTGTGGCTCACGGGCTTAGTTGCTCCGTGGCATGTGGGATCTTCCCAGACCAGGGCTCGAACCCGTGTCCCCTGCATTGGCAGGCAGATTCTCAACCACTGCGCCACCAGGGAAGCCCATGAATATATTTTATATTGATTATATAAATATTACTCATAGCTGACCCATGCATGACATTTTATTTTGTATTAACTCATTTTCCTGGAAGTAAGACTTGCCCTAAAATCTCTAAATTATATCTAAACTTTTGAAATCTGATAGTTCTGACCATTGAAACTTCTAATTTAATATATTTACTTTATACATTTCCTCTAATTTATTTTCCATAATTTATTAAACTCTGAATCCTTCAACTATTGTCTGTATGTTGAAGACTCGTCAAATGGTTCTACTTGTGCCAACTCATCCCTGTCCTCTGCAAGACTTCCCTCCAGGAAGTTTCCTCTGTGTTCTGGTTCAGAGCATCACCTAATAGAAACACCTGCCTCCACCTGATCTGCCACATGGGATCTTTCACCAAGGCCCATCAGTTCCTCTTCACTAAGTTCTCTTGTATCTGTTCCATGCCTTCTTGCTCCTTTTTTTCTCGTTTGCTCTGCATTATTTTAGCCCTCTTCGTCTCTTGTCTCTTGCCTGGCTGATTGAGTAGACTTCTGACTGATTTCCCTGGTTCTAGTCTGTTCATACTCCCATCAGCCCTTCATACCATCAGCAACTTTATTTTTCAAATCAGTAGCCTGATAATATATTTTAAAGATATTTATAATGCCGTACTAAAAAAGAAAAAGAGATAACATGGAAAAATTCTTATGATACCATGATAAAGTAAAATGACAAAAACAGAACTGTGTATGATGTAATTAAAATTTTGTAAAAGTTAGCATATACATTGGAAGAAAATACATCATAATGTTAACTTGTATGTGGAGCATGGAAGGATCTTTGAGTCTCCCTGCCCTGCACTGAGGAAAAAATTTGGAAATTTTGCTGACTACCATGAAACCATCTGTGGGTATACACGCAGAATTCTTCCCAAGGAAGTCTCGGGATGCTTCATGGATACCAGTAGCATGAAGCATACATGGTATGTATTGTAGTTTAGTGAGGCAGGCAATGGAGGGAAGCATATTCTGGATAAAAGAAACAGCAGTATAAGAGCCCAGAGCCACAAGAAAGAATGCTGGGTTCAAGGAATTGCAGAGGACTGTTTGGATAGGCATGCATATGGGGAGGGAGTAGCAGATGAAGCTGGAGAATCCAGATGACTAAAAATCCCTAAAGCTACATGATGACTATGGATTTACACTACAGGTGACCATGAGGAGCCACTGACGAGTTTAGCTAGAATGTGATCAAATTTAGAACATAGAAAGCTCACCTTAGGATAAAAGACTGCAATGCGCAAGACTGGAAACTGAGAGAATAATTGGTTCCATTGTTCTCAAACTTTTGCAACTGTTATCCATAGTAAAATCATAATTTTTAATTTGCAATCTAAGGGTAGTATTGCAATTTATAATAAGAAATATATGTTTGGTCTTCATCTCCAATTCTGGCACAGAGTTTTAAAAACTCTTGGAATTTCCTAGGTGATGAGAGCCAATAAATGTATGTTGTTATGTTCATGAGGTGACTAAGTTTGGACCACACCTGAGGATGGAGGCTGGTTGCTAGTGGAGCCAACCATGTGATTAAAGGGTTGGAAATTTTATTCCCACCCCTGTCTTCTGAGGATGGGAGAAGGGCTGGAGTTTGAAGCAATCAGCAGTGGCCAATGATTTAATCAATCATGCTTAAAGAAAGAAGCCTCCCTAAAAACATCAAAGGACAGCGTTTGGAAAGCTTCCGAGCTGGTGAACACAGCACGTGGGGATTTGAGAGGAGTGGCTAGCTCGAAGAGGACATGGGAGCTCTGTGCCCTTTCACCATCCTTTACCTTATGCATCTCTTCCATCTGGCTGTTCCTGAGTTCTATCCTTTTGTAATAAAACAGTGATCTAGTAAATAAAATGTTCCTCTGAGTTCTGTGAGAAGCTCTAGCAAATTAATGGAACCTGAGGAGGGGCGGTTAGAATCTCTGATGTGTAGTCAGTTGATCAGAAGCGCAGGAAACAACCTGAAGTGGGGGTAGGGAGCACTCCTTTTGGACTGAACTTTTAACCTGTGGAAACTGATGCTAAATCTGGGTCAGAATTAAGCTGAACTGTAGGACACCCAGCTGGTGTTGGATTGGTGTTGGTCGCTTGGATGTGTAGGAAAACCTCCCCCCACCCCCAAACACACACCCTGCAATTGCTGTCAGAATCCATACTAGGTAATGCATACAATACATATATCTATACCTATGAATGCGTATATGCATAAATATAAATGAATCAAAAGTTTCAATAAACAGCCCTTGCCTTTAACTCATGCACTTCACTCTGATATTTTTTCTTCTCTTCTCTTCTCTCCTCTTCTATTTATTCCATTTTTTAAAAAGTGCTGGGGCTTTCCTGGTGGCACAGTGGTTGAGAATCCGCCTGCCAATGCAGGGGACACGGGTTCGAGCCCTGGTCTGGGAAGATCCCACATGCCGCGGAGCAACTAGGCCCGTGAGCCACAACTACTGAGCCTGCGCGTCTGGAGCCTGTGCTCCGCGGCAAGAGAGGCCGCGATAGTGAGAGGCCCGCGCACTGTGATGAAGAGTGGCCCCCACTTGCTGCAACTAGAGAGAGCCCTCGCACAGAAACAAAGACCCAACACAGCCATAAATAAATAAATATTAAAAAAAAAAAGAAAAGTGCTGGTCATGATCCATTGCAAGGATTTCCTAACCACTAATGGATCTCATCCTATAACATGATAAAGACTGAATTTGGGAGGTGTTATAATAATCTATGGGAGAAATTGTGGAAGTGTATTAAAAACTAAACATGTCTTAAGAACTGTCTGGAAGAATGAAGGGGAGGAACTGGAAGTCAGTTGGGGTTTAAGAAGTAGTGTCAATAGCAGCTGGTGAAGGACTAGATATGAGATAGAAGGAAAATCATACTCAAGAATAAGTTCCAGATTTTTGTTTGGGGAACTAGGGAGAAGGTAGGGCCATTTGTAGAAGTGAAGAATGTAATAGGAGGAACGTGTGTGAAGGGGGGGTGGTGCAGAGTGAATAACTAGTTTAATTTTGGCCATTTTGAGCCTGCAGTGCATGTGGACATTAAGATGGTATTGCCCAATGAAAAGAATTGTCTGGATATAGGAAAATGGGTCTTGGCTGAGATCAGTTGAGGTAAATTATAGATTTGGTAGTAAAAATCTATAAACGATAGGAGAGAATGTAGAATGAGAAGGAAATAAGGACAGAATTCTGGGAAATATTACAATTTAGATGATTGATGATGAACTAAGCACCCATGAAAGACCAATAAGAAAGGGCAGAGAGGAAGGAGGAGAACTGGGAGACAACTGTGGTATTCTAAGGGAGGGCAGTCTGGAGGAGCGACTGGCCAATAGTGTCAAATGGAAAGAACCGGAAAAGGATCATTGATGACTTTAACAATAAGTGTTTCTAGAGAATGGTAAATACCGGAAGCCAGCTTACAGTAGCTTGAGGCAGGACACCCTTTATATTAACAGGGTCCAGGCAAGAGTATCAATGGAGGCAAACATACTGTATGTCTAATATCTATCTGTGAACCAATAGAAGAAAACTGTTAAAGATGTTCTACCGTTCTAACTTGACAAATATACCTGTATAACCATCTGGAAGACCAGCCTTGACTTTTGACCTCTTTGATTCCTCAGGGTTCTGCTCTGGCTTGTGGTAGCTTGGAGAGGTCAACCTCAGCCTGCAAGAGCCCTTTTTTGCTCCCACCCCATAACCTCCATACAGTGAGGAATCCTGCATACATAACATAAGTGCAGCCCCAGCCTGTAAGTCCAAATTCCATCCATACCTCTTTCCCTGCCACCATCCCCCTTATGGCTACCCGTTGGTCCTTGGGGTGTGCCCAGCAACCGGGGTGGTCTGCCCTTTAGAGAGCTGACTGGAGAAGCACTTCCCAAAATAATGGGTGAGCAAAAGCATATTTACATGCTTGGGGGAAGAAACTAACCTTGGGGGAATAGTTGAGAGCTTGAAGAGACTGAGTGACTGACAGATCAAGTCTCTGTAGGAGATAATAGGGGTCAGGATGTAACACAGAGCAGGGACCAAAGGAGGGCCTTGGCCTCCACAGGAAGAGAGAGGAATTATGGATCCAGGGTAATTTGTAGGTGGAGAGGGAGTTTGAGAGTGCTTATGCTTTATGCTTTCATTTTCTCTGCAAACTGGGAACCCGTCTCTGTGGAGAAAAGGTAGTTGAGGTTGAGAGGGCGCTGAAGAGAGAAACCTTGATGAATACGGTTGCTTTTCTTAGAAAAATCTCCATTGCAGTAGCAGGGAGAGGTGCTTAGAGAGGAGTGAAAGACCACCAAGTGGCCATCAAGACCAAGCTAAGTTTGGAAAAAAAAAAATTCCAGGTTGCTACAAACTGCATGACTATAGAATTTGGATTTTTCTTGGCTCTAAAGGAACAGGAGACATAATGTTCACTACAAGGTAAATGCAGGACCTTGCTCAGAGGTGGTTTGGTGAACATTTAATGGGTTATTACATGATTATTTCTGAGATTTTTCCTTAATATCAGGTCACAGAAAATGGAAACGGAAAGGATCTCCTTCCTCTCCCCAAAGCAAAACTGCTTACTATAAGGGACTCATTTCCAAAGTCCAGCATAAGGAAGAGGTCTCCACTTCCCTTAGGAATTATTTCATAGCTTAACAGTTATTGTAGCCAGGAAGCTGATTTTTTTCTCCTCTTGATATTTAGTCCAAATTATATTCTTCTTGATTTCAACCTATTATTGTTAGTCATTTCCTCATGGTTAACTTAGGAATCTCTATCCCTTCCTGGTATTTGCACCTTCCAAATATTATGTCAACTTATCACCTGACCTGGCGATAACTGTTTAAAAATATACATTTTTGGTTTATATATATAGGATGATGGTTTTCCATCCTATAAACACAGTATACGTGGATGTCTAGGGACTTGAGAAAATACACTTTTGTGTGAGTGAAAATATGTAGGCCATATATACCTGATACATGTAATTACAATCTTCATAATCATTCATTTTAGATTTTCCAACTTGCACATGTGGAAATGTTCAATTTGTAATGTGATTATAACACAAAAACAAAGCATGTTTGATACCTGTGGCTTGGTCGTTTCATGGTAAGTGCAGAAAATTCAAAAAACCGTGTTACATTTCATACTCCTGGCCAAGTCAAACTCTGAAAGTAGCTCTATAATTCTTGGGGAATCTCTTTAAGCAGACTTGTGTCAAGGCCAATTAGAATCCAAACAGCCTTTTTCTAATTGGGGTGAGGTATGCAGCTGAATAATTCTGTCATTAAGCAAACCCCTTATAAAGGTTACAACTCCAAGGCAAACCTCAGCCCCAGGGCTGAATAAACACAGGAGGGTGGGAGTACAGCATTCCACGACTGGCATTTTCGCCCCAGAAGCCCTGGAGAGGGGCGTCTGGGATTTCTTTTTATGCTGTTGCCATCCACTTCTCCCTCCACCCCTGTCTTTTCTCACACTGGGCAAAGATATAACAGAATTAAGGGGGCAAATGTAAATTTTCCATTAGCTTTCACCTTGTCAAGAAGCCATATTGCTTTTTCTTTGGGGAGATGAGAGTATCATTTGAGAATTTTACAGAATTGTTTCAATTTTGGAGTAAGCCCATGTCTGCTGTGGAATTCTTGCCTTATCCCAACTTGAACTCTTCTTTTTCGGATTTATTTCCTCCTATATCTCCTCCTGTCCCCAACCACCAGCCACCATTCACTACTACCTTTAATGAAATACTCTGTACAATTCATCTATATCTATCTGCCTATCTATCTATCTATCTATCTATCTATCTATCTATCTAATTCATCATCTACCTTTCTATATCTTTGTTCATGCGATTGCCTCTGACAACAATAATCATCCATTCATAAAACTTTGCACAGGCTTGAGAAGTTTGCTGACCTGGTTCAGACCCTGACTCCACCAGTTATAGATGGTGTGATATTGGCTGAGGTATTTAACTTCTCTACATCTCACTTTCCTCAACTGTAATGGGATATAAACCTTACGGATTTTGGGGTGGGAGGGAAATTAAATTAACATATACTAAGTGCCTAATAATAATAATTAATACCTCATCCTGTGGTGTAGGTTGGGATATTGAGAAAGACTTTGGAATGGAGATTCGTGTGCAGGAAATTTATTAGGGAATGTATTTGGAATCAATACCATTGGGAGTGAAGGAGGTAGGACTGGAGAGGGGAGAGAGAAGTGGAACTGTGATGCAATTACAATGAAGATCTCAGCCCACTTTGTGGAGTGCTTTGGAGCTGAGATGGCCTTTAGAGTTGTCCCAAATTGTGTCAAGGGGCTGGTCCTGTATATGCAGCATCAACAAGTCATTGGAGGAGGGCTGGTCCCGGGAAGGGAACATGGTCTTGGATAAGGTGACTCCTCTCATCTGAGGGCAATTTTCAGTAGCTGACAGGCTGAATGACTAATATTGACGTGGGAAAGAAAATATGCATAGCACATCCCAGCATCCATAGAGACCATTCTTGGCATAGCTCAGATCCACTTTCTGGGAGATGATCCTGATGGACATATTTTCATGGAGAAACTTAAAAGAAAAATGTTAGCAAGATGGACTGCAGCTGCTACTGCTATAGCTGGTATTGAGGTTGCAAAAGATATTCATTATCTCCCACCTCTATCACTCATTTTAAAATTCCCTTGGTTAGTCCATATGCTGGTCTAGGTGACTCACCTTGTGAGGATGACCCAGACTCTCATCTCTCAGCGGTCTGATCACATGGTCAACATGACTTTCTCTACCTGTGCTACTTCATTTCTCCATTTACCTTCAAAATTGGTGAACAAGTGTCAAGAGACACCCAGGTAGATCACATGAGTACCAAACATATTCTTCCCTGCCTCCTCTGTGTGATGGCAACTCTCCCTGCCCTGCTGATCAGGATGAATTATCCCTACTAGCCTAGTCATCTCTTTCCTTGCTGCTGGTCTCTTGACATGATAAGCCCACAGTCAGTAGGCAGCAGCTGTGGCTTAAAGTTTAATATAACATTCCCTGGTGAAAGCACTTCCCTCTGGGAATCAGGGCCTCTAAACCTGCATGTATGGAAAGTACAAATTCCCCAAGTCAATGAGAATCATGGTAGTGGGACCACTCTTATTTCTACTCCTTGGATCTTGGACTCAGGTATTCTATGCATTGAATGTATCATTTCCAAGCTGGTCCCTCAACTACACTCTTCCATCATCCTATCAGGCCAGCTAGGTGGTGTGTCATGAGACATGCCCAGTGGATCCCATTGTCTTGTGCCCAGCGCTGCACTTCTTTTGCTGTAGAGGATCCCTTGGTCTTATGCAGTGTTGTGTAGGATCCTGTGCTAGTAGTGAAACTCTGCACACCCTCAGCTAATGGTGCTAGTTGAGGGCCTCAAGCAAAAAAGGCAAATCTATACTTAGAATATATGTTGACTATAGGTAGAAGTGGTCCAATACTATCATCAACTCCTCCAAAATTGTTCTCCTTGAAATATGGTACCATATAGAGCAGAGGTCCCCAACCTTCTTGGCACCAGGGACCAGTTTCGTGGAAGACGAAATAAATAAATAAGTTCTATGGACTGGGGTTGGGGGATGGTTCAGGTGGTAATGCTGAGTGATGGGGAGCGATGGGGAGAAGTTTTGCTCACTCGCCCACCACTCACCTCCTGCTGTGCGGCCTGGTTCCTAACAGGCCATGGACCAGTAAGTGTCCGTGGCCCGGGAGTTGGGGACCCCTGATATAGAGGACTCAATATTATTCTCCAATGATGACTGTTTGGACATTTGGCAGCAGGTGTAGCTAGATCAGCTTCAGTGAGGGAGAGCTTGTGCTTTTGGTCCTGTGCAGAATCTCCATTCCTCCCATTCTTGCATGTACTGTGCAAGAATGGAGGCTGCCAGTGACAGGAAAGGTGATGTCAACTAACTGAGTCATTTTTTCTATTTTGTTGTTTAAGGCCTCTTCTCTGGCAGCTGCTGTCTTGTGAGAGACATTATGTGATACAAAGATCTTCATACTTCATGACCACTCACATTAATCTATCCATATTCCTTTTTCCTAAACTTCCCTGCCCCTCACCTGCCAATCTTTCTCCATCAGGGTCCAGAATAACCAGTCAAATTAGTTACAAGGCTGTATACATTCTAACCTGAACTACTTATTTTTTTATACAAAGTGGGCGACCTGGTGAACAGGATAACTGAGTTTACGCCCAGTTCTCATTAAGAGAATTTCCTATCACCACTGCTTTTGAGTACTACCTATTAGTGAGGCAGTAGAACAGTTGTCATTTATTTTTGGCCTGCATAAACCGTCTGAGTTAACCCATCCATGAATCCACCTGATGGGAAGTTCTGATGTGTCCCAGATCACTGCATCTCAAAGATCTTCACTGACTGGCCAATCTCCTAATTTTCATTGGGTTAATTTCTAACCTGGAATGCGTGTGTCTTATCAAGATCTCCAATATACTTGCCACTTCTTGACCATTCTGTCTAATTAACATGACATCATCAATAAGTTTTACCAATGTGATTTTCTGCAGAATATCTATATGGTGAAGGTTTTTGGATGATCCTCTGACAGGGGGTAAGAGTTAACCCCGAGGACAAAATAACACATATACACTGTTGTCTGTCTCAAGTGAATATGAACTGTTCCTGATCTTCCATTCTGATACAATTAGAAAAGAATGCACTTCACCAGATCAGTGGCCATATTCAATGTACCTGGGGCTTTATTAATCTGCTTTAGCAAAGATACCATATCAGGCATAGCAGCTACAAGTAAGGCTACTACTTGGTTGAGTTTTTAATTGTCCATCATCATCCTCCAGGATCCATGCTTTGCCCAGTTTCTAGACCTGAGCTTCCAGCATTCACTTGCAAAAGGTCAAAAGAAAGCATTTCAATAACTATTAGATGCCCTCTCACCTGCCTCACCAAACTTGGTGCTCATTATGATAATTGTTCCCAACTTGCTTATGTTATTATTTTGGTTTCTATCACTGACACTGTTATCAGGAAGCACAGTGCCAAGATCACTACCAATGAACATTTTAACAATTGCACCAGGACTACAAGTCAAGTATCACTGGTGCTCTCTTTATCATCCTTGATGGGGTTTTCAGTGCTGACTGGTGATCTAGCACCAAGATTCTATTTGTGAGCCTGAGTAGATGATAGATAGATAGATAGATGATAGATAGATAGATAGGTAGATGATGGATAGATAGTGTCACCTCTCCCTCTCCCTCTCCTCTCCCTCTCTCTCTTTCTCCAGAATCTGACTACTTTCACCACCTCCTATTACTCTTCTCCAAGCCACCACTATATCCTGTCATGGTCCATAGTGCCCTCATTATCTGGACCCCAGCTCCCTCTCCACACTCCCCTCTGGACAGGCTTCTCCCGGCTCACTCCTCTCTAGCACAAATGTCACCTTAACAGACAAGTCATATCTTCCCATCTTATCCTAAAGACCCTTCCCAGTATTCTCTATCTCCTTACATTGTTACATTTTCTTTCATAGCACTGTCACTATCTGACACTATACTAGACACGAATTTATTTGCTCTATGTTTATCTTCCACACTAGATTGTACTCTGTGTAAGGGCAGAATTTGTTTTATTCCATTCTTTATCCTCAGTGTCTAAAACTGTACCTGATATACAGTAGGCATCAATACATATTTGTCGGACTTCCCTGGTGGCGCAGTGGTTAAGAATCTGCCTGCCAATGCAGGGCACATGGGTTTGAGCCCTGGTCTGGGAAGATCCCACGTGTCGCAGAGCAACTAAGCCCGTGCGCCAAAACTACTGACCCTGTGCTCTGGAGCCCACGAGTCACAACTACTGAGTCCACATACCACAACTACTGAAGCCCACGTGCCTAGAGCCCGTGCTTCACAACAAGAGAAACCACCGCAATGAGAAGCCCGCGCACCACAACGAAGAGTAGCCCCTGCTTGCCGCAACTAGAGAAAGCCCTCGCACAGCAGCAAAGACGCAATGCAGCTAAAAATAAATAAATAAATAAATTTATTAAAAAAATACATATTTGTCAAATGAATGAATGAATGATTGACTTCTTAGTGTTATCAGATATTGCACTGATGACCTCTGTTGGACACATTTGTGGGTTCTGAGTAAACCAATGACAGAAGCCACAGACCTCTATTAAATTCAGAATTGTCTTCTCTGAATTAAGTTTGGCTTGGATTTTAAGACGAAAGGCAACATTCTGTTTTCTAAGTGCCCCAATTTCCTTTTGCATTGACATCCATTTTGGAGCACCTATTGTACTGTGAACTCTGCTCTTACAGAGTCTATTGTTTGCCTTGCAACCAACATAGAATCCCTTGGAATTAAAACAAAAGGGATTAAAAGAGATATCGTATCAACTCTTTTTCCAAGGTTTCTTTTCAACTCTTGGCATCTAGATTCTCACGTATCCCCATGACCAATCTGATCTGGAGACTGTTAGGCATCTTGTTCTCGCCATAATCTCTCTGCTACCCAGCTGGGTGTTAGAGGAAATGAAGAAGGGCAGCATCACTAAAATTAACTTATTCTTTGTAAACCTTTGGATAGAATTATTTAGTGTGTGATGCATGAGGATCTTAGCATTTTTGTTGCTTTGAAATGTTTGTTATCCAAATTCAAATAATATTTACATAATTTATTTAGACATAAATCTCTGAATTGGCAAATCTACAAAGAAGTTACATCTACCTGTGTTTCAACATTTATTTAAAGTCTTTTCCTTGTGTCTCTATGCAATAACTAGAAGATTCCCTAGGAGATTAATGGATAGGAAAGAAAACATTAATGTTTCATAGGTCAACTTTAGAAATATTTAAGTTTTAAAATTTTGATCAAGTCTGGGTGAACACCTCATTGTTTTCATTTTTTTCCTATTTTTGTATATTTGATTAACAATGTTATTCTACCAGAATATAAACTCCCGGAGGGCAAGAATTATTTTCTATTTTTTTCACCCTGTATCTAAAATATCTAGAATAGTTCCTGGCATATATTAGGTACTTGATATACAAATTTCCTGAAAGAATTAAAATCTGTTATTTTTCCTGCTTGTCTGACATGTCTTTATACCAATGTTTAGTTATACCAAACGTAACCTACATAAAATTTTTATTGCTTTTCATCCTTGGAGAAATAACCTAACACTTTTTAAAGTATACTTTTGATTTTAGAAGTTTTCATAAAGGGTCTTGCTTTCTCTAATTACGTTTTGGGTTTTTAAGACATGTGAAGTTTTCATTCTCTGAAAATGTAAGGAAATTACAATTTCACATCTTCAGAATGCCTGGTATTAGATCTAAATCTTTCCAACAATTCATTTTCTCCACAATATATACTGAGTTATATTTTATGTCAAGCACTGTCCTCATTTGACATTAGCAGGTGTCCTCATTGATTTTATACTCTGGTGGGAAAGACAGACATTGAACTAATGAATTCAACTGAGTTGAAAGTTGCAAGAGTGGTAACTGTGTGCCATGGGAGCAAACATTCACAGGGGTGACCTCCCTGAAAACATAATACTTAATTTGAAATGTAAAGGCTAAGTTGAAGTTATCTAGCCTGAGGGTGGTAGAACAAAAGTGTTCCTGGTACAGGAAGTAGCAAGTACGTAGGTCCTGAGGGGATAGAAAACTTGGTAAATTTCCATTTTTGAAGGTAAACTCTATGGTTGGAGCACTGAGAGCAAGGAGCAAAGTGGTATATGATGAGGCCGGAGAGGTTGCCAAGACCCAGACTGTGTGGATAAGTCTTGATAAGTCTTGTTTTAAACATGGTGACATGATCAGAACTGGTTGGAAAAATTGCTCTAGCTGCAATGTGGAAAATGGGGTTAGAATGACCTTGGAATGAAATTTAGGAGACATTTGAAATATTTCAGGTGAGAGACAATGGTGACTTGGACTAAGGTGACATTAAGCATTAAGTTGTCACCAGCTACTCCAACCTCAGCTTACATTCTTTCCAGTGGGTCAGCTGATATTTCTGTCTCAAAATGAATTGTAAAACCTACATTTTGAGAGAGGGAAGGGGAGTCCTGAGCCAGAATCCAAGCAGCACTTCATGGAAGTTGGGTGGGGACTAAACTTCTAAGTCAATGAGAACACTGGGTGGATTGGGTGCATTTGAAAGAGGGATCAACATAAGTAAGGGCAATAAATGAGAGGTGGAAAGATTTAAAAAACAATTCATTTCTAGGTAGCAGTTCTCTGCTAACAAGGCACTCTCCAAGATTACTTTGACATGGCTGCCTTCCTAAGAACCTGGGGAGAGGAAAGTGTATACCATTTCTGTACTCGCGGTCATAGGGGATTGCCCATAACCAATGAGAATGATAAAAACGTAACAAAAATCTTTACAATGCCAGTGACTGGATGTAGATCTATTAGTCTCTACAGCCAGGCCTCACGAACTGGTATACCACCCTCAATGTATTAGACTAGGTGATACGTTAATATCTGATCCTTATAGAGGAAGGTGAGTGATCGATTGTTAAATTTCATTTTCTTTGTGTGTGTGTGGGAAACAGGCAAGTGTGAGAAGACTTTTTCCACAGTTACAGACGACTCCAGGGGCAGAGCCAGGAATAGACACCTGTTTTTCATACATATTTCAATTTCCAGCCCTGCCGAGCCCTGCCAAGTGGAAACGGAGCTGGTGTGTGCTGGCGATCTGTCCGTGCTCACAAAGTGAGCATGAACCACACTTTCTGCAGCAAGGCACTGTCATCCGCGTCTGACAAGGTTGCCTGTGTGGGTAGAAGGGCTGCTAGACTGTGGCTGAAGTGAAAGAAGACATAGGGTTTCTCACTATCCTTCTGGGTATGCTTAGGGAGAGAAGTGCTTTGTCAAAACAAGAGATGAAAGTAAGACTTCTTATACCTTCTCATGTCTGTCTTGGAGACACTCCGTAGCTGAAGGTTTCATTTAGCTTTCATAAGGTTACAATGCTTAATCTCAGTAGGGTTATCAGTTCTGTCATGTATTATAAACCCTCCAATCAAGGCAGTGGGAAACAGTGTTTCTATTTAATACCCGGAGAAATGGTGGAAGTCAGCGATTGATACCAACACAATGATGGGAAAAAGTGTCCAGAGGTGCTACTCACATAATCTCATTTTACAACATCTTGAAAATTCAATAGAAAGGACTTCACTAACAATACCATTACACACCACTGATTATTGTTCTCAAATGTTCCTAAAGCTCTAAAAGCATAACCTAACAATAAAAATGCGCTATAAATACATCCCAACAATGTACTTAACTCTATTTTTTCTTTTAAAAACAAAAGCACACAGTGTTAGTCACAAGTCATATAATTTCACTTAAGTAATTTCTTAACTAAAATTACATTATCGTTTCTTAAACGTTATATAAATATAAATAACTGAGCTATTCCTTGACCCTGGAAAGTATTTCCAAATAATTAGGAAAGGTGGGGAATATTGCACCTTGGGTTAACTACCTACTTAATATGTGATCTTTTTTGCAAGATACATCTTGTTTATCATGAGCTCTATGTTATTTGAAAAGGCATTTGGGGGAAAAAAAAATTCCTTGCAAAAAAACCCGTAAGAATATAAGTTTTCAAATTTCCTGCTATAAATGTGTCAGTGATTCTTGGTTTTATCTTTTGCCGTTAAGACTTTTTGAATAAGTATATTTTTCAAATGGGTTAAAATTGTAGGAAGTTACTGCTATATCCTGTCTAAAAAACAAACAAACAGCTGAGAGCCATACATGCAAAGTACACTCCAGTTCTTAAAAAAAAGATTTCAAACTAGTTTAGAAAAATATATTTTGTGCTTCCCGTTTGTGTTCACACCATGGAACGAGGAGAGAGTACATACCAGTCTACATTATTGAGAGAAAAACGTCAATATTATTTCCCTAAGAATATTATATTATTTCATTCTGTAATGGAAAGAACTAAGAAATAAATATTTTTTTACAAATAAATATTTTTGACTTAATAACTTATTAAAATATATAACAATGTTAATTTTTTAGTTTAACAAATTTCAATTTAAATTATTTTAATACTATTGACAATACCGAACACTAAAAACTATTCTTAAGATGATTTTCAAAACCATTGGAGAAGTCTGTGTCCTCTAAAAAAATTCATATTTATATCAACACTCATTTTCAAAGTGTCTTATGGAACTTCTTAAAACTAGTTGACTTAAAAATGTAATGCAAATTAAAATTTAATGGTAATTTTAAAATGAAATCTACATATATTATTTTTAATAATGTCCTGAAATATTTTATATTATTACATTGTATTAATTTCTGCTGTCGAAGAATCTGGTGTATTATTAAAATATGTATCTAGAATATCTTTTCCATAGTTTGACTATCAAGACAAATTTCCAAAACCTGTTTTCTACTAAGGATCTGCAATATTACCACCTTAAAATTCTTTTGAAAATGATTACTTTAGGCTATATTCTTAGATGGTAATTTTATGTATTCAGTCAGATTTGTTTACAGTTTTTATAAACAACATTTACTGGAGAATGCAAGAAGCACCAGAAGAGAAAGTTTTCACTCCCTCAAACATAGTAAAATGATCAAACGTTTGGAATAGAAGGAAATTGTAAAAACGTGTCTTAAGTGAGCAGTTTTGCCCTAAGGAACCAAGCCGTTGTGTTTGATGATTCTTCCGTAAACCTGAGTTTATTTTTTAAAATTGATCCTTTTAATGTAAGAAAGTTGATGGAGAAAGAATTCCACTTATGAGTTTTTCCACTAGACACTATAAAACACCATCATAGCACCTTGCATTTTTGCCCTCTGCAGTTGAACCCCACAGTCTAATGTTGCCAGATCTTATTTTGAAAAATGGTTTTGTGTTTATAGGATGCAAATCATTTGGATGAAAATTCAGGTCAAATAGAAAAACCTGCTTGGTCCTAGGTGCTCCATTTGAGTTGAGCAGTGAGAAGGCCAAAACTTCAATGGAACATAAAGAAAAAAGAGGGGAAAAGGGAAAAGGTAAGAGTAAAAAGAGAAAGCAAAGAAAGCTAGGTTTGATTTGGAAAGACAGATTCCACTACAGACTTTAGTACCGTTCCAGCCAAATGATGTTGCCTTCCCCCCAATTACAAGGATGGCTGGTCTGCAAGGTACCCTGTATGTGATCGCCCTGTTGCAAGTATCTGACAGTTAGTTGAGCAATTTTAAAATTTTTCCTTTAGATAGTAAGTGTTTATGCCTTTTTCTTTGCTGAAGAAATTAAGACTGCCACATATCAATAAAGAATACTCTTCTGAACTAAGTGTTTGGATATTTTTTAAAAGGATACTAGAATAAAACTTTTATTAACTTGAAAAATATGGGCAGGAAAACTTTTTAGAGAGCTCAGTCATCCTTGCTGGCTCATAATTTGATAAAAGCTGGAGACTTTTCTGTTTCCAGATACAATTCTCATAATGCAAAATTATTCTTTACTGTTTTCCATTATATTTGCAGATTCTGTGCCTACCTAAACTCTCATTTTACATTGGTTTATATTAAAACTCTAATGAACGATATATTCACTTTGCTGAACAACAAAGTCAATCCGGAAAGTAAAAGCACTTACGGAGAACTCTTTTTACATAAATAGGGGGCTCGTGTGGAATTCAGTCTTATATGTGCTTTATCTTTCTAAGGACAACAGTTCAAAACCAGTGTTAAAATTGGCAGGAGAGTTACAAACTAAGAAATTCTAAATATTTTATGGATGTGCACGGAAATAATGTTTTAAAACTGGAGTCAGAAGCAGCTGCTGGAGGAAAAATGTTTTTTTTGAGTCACAGTCAACAACAGTCATATTATGTCAGGTTAGCTCACACCATTGTGTGCATTTACAATGCAACGTTTGTATGCTTCCATTGGTTTGGGAAAGAAAATTTAGAAGACTTAAAACACACAAACAGCAAATATAAAGAATCCTTTCTAGTTCTCGCAGACAGTATGACTCAGTAGTAAGAAACACCGTTCTGCTTGCAGAATCTACACTAAAACATGATTCTATACTTTTAAAAGTAAATCCAAACCCTGAGTCTTAAGCCAGAGAGTCCCCCATTCATAAAATAAGTACAAAAAATAAGACAAGTTATAGTTTTCCGTTTTTTCCCTTTGTTTATTTCACAAATGCCCCTTACTACTTACATAGATTTAGGATAAAGTTCACTGGAGATCCTTAACAAATGAATAACCACTCATTATTCAGGTAGGTCATTCACAATTCTAAAATTGAACAATGGCATAGAAGCAAATTATTTATTTTTCGTAATCTCTGGGTTAGACGTGTGAATGTAGTAATTGAAAAAGGAAAGTAATCAAAACTGTCTGAAGATAAATATTCAGGTAAAATAGGATATTCTTCAAGATCTCATCTAGAAAAGAGATAACTGATAATTATTAAGTGGGACCATTCCTCTTCAATTCATTTAAATTGGTTTTTACTTCAGCACCCTTTTCATGGTAAGAACTGTTGTTCTAGCTCCCTGGACTGACATAAAGATAATACTTATTAATATATTTGTTGGATTTGGGTATTAGATGACTCTAAACTACCTTAAAGTCTCAAATAAAATAATGAACCATATTATTCATGCTTTAAGAAATAACTCAGTAATATCACAACCAATACAGTCTGGAAATTAACTTTTATATTAATATTTTAAAGTTATTTATACTAAATATTTTCCTCGAGTGATGGTGATGTTGACCCAGTAATTAATTGGGAAAAAAACCATATTGTTCATCTTTAACATTCAGGAGAGAACTAGCTTCTTATTTCATATAACTCAATGAAAATTTCCAAATTTGTAAGTCAGTCTCTCTTCCTACCAGAGTGTATGTTTGACCTTATTAAGCCACGAGGCTTTAAACAGTATATTTTGAGTGTTTTTAAAGATACTGAACAGACTAAAATAATTTATATTGTTGAATGCTAAATGAAATGATTATCTTTTAAGTATTAATTATCCCTAACCAAGGTTTAGATTTCTTAATTCACATCATTAGTTAACACTCAAATATTGGCTTTATTTTATCCTGGATCTATGGTCAAGCAGTGTCGGAGTCTGAAGTGACTCTTTAAATGCACACCTGAAGCTGCAACTTTCTTTCTTTTCCTTTTAATTATTAAAGGTGTTGTTTCCTGCTTTTACTTGTTATTAGTTCTGATACCCAAAAGGAATCTCTGTGCAGTGGGTTCAGATCAAAGCCAAACATTTCATCTGGTCTGTGACTTCCCTTAATCAGCTGTCCCGTAAGATTACAATTGAAAACAACGCCAGCCCCCATTGCCCCCTGCAAGTTGTAGTTCACATTAAAGCCGTAATATACCATATAACTTGGCAGTAGAAACATGGTGAGTTGGGAGGATATGGAATTTGATGCTGACTTCACCGAGGCTCTGCATTTCCATTTTGACCATCTTGTTATTGACTTGGCATCCATCAGCCTCTTTGGATAATAGAACACGAAACAAATGCGCTACCTTTACATCTCTCTCTCTCTCTCTCTCTGTCTTTTTTTTTTTTAAAACCATGTCCAGGCTGTCTGAAGTCCTGGAGATTTTCCCTCAGGTCTTTCTTTGGCGGTTTATTAAGAAAGTGTTTCTCGTATGTTTACTCTATGAGAAAACTCACTTCCATTTGCACATAGCTCCGGAAGAGCAAGGAGGTTTCATCTCCTTAAGTAGCTTTCATGTCTCTGCAGCAGTTCTGTGGTGAGGTCTCAGGCAGGCTCAGGGAGAAAGTATGCCATGATCAAAGTGGAGATGTCAACCCTTGGTTGCAAAAGTGAAAAGTCTGCCATCCATATACATGTGCAAAGATCACAAATGACCAGCCATGCATTGCCAAAAATCAGAAAAAGATTTTGAGTTATTTATATGCTAACTTCAACTTGCCTTTGGCTTGGTCTGAGAAAAAGAAATATGTAAAAATAGACAATGTAAAAATACATGTATAAATTTTAAAAATGAATGTTGATTTTTCTATTAGCACTTTTTAAAAAATTCATTGACGCCTGGTGATGACTTTAGCTTGGACTCAGTTCTGCAGTGAGCATGTTCTGTGTTTGGGGGACCCTAGAGACAGAAGAGTGAGGGTGAGGTGGCATCCCCCCAAAAAAATGGTTACTCAGTCAAACATTTGGCTTCAAAAAGAATCATCTAGGGCTTCCCTTGTGGCGCAGTGGTTGAGAATCTGCCTGCCAATGCAGGGCACACGGGTTCGAGCCCTGGTCTGGGAAGATCCCACATGCAGCGGAGCAACTGGGCCCCTGAGCCACAACTACTGAGCCTGCGCGTCTGGAGCCTGTGCTCCGCAACAAGAGAGGCCGCGACAGTGAGAGGCCCGTGCACCGCGATGAAGAGTGGCCCCCGCTTGCCGCAACTAGAGAAAGCCCTCGCACAGAAACGAAGACCCAACACAGCCAAAAATAAATAAATAAATAAATAAATTAATTAATTAAAAAGACTTTCCTCTTTAAAAAAAAAAAAAGAATCATCTAGTGGTCTAACACAAATGTGAAAGCATTTCAAGGAAACATCAAAATATTCTAAAATTATGATTAGGTACTTTATTCTGTGAGATTGAAGACTTTTTAATTTTAATTTTCATTCTGGTTAGGGTTCAAATGGGGTAACCATCAGTTGTCTCAGTCTGAGAAGTAGACTTACCTACTTTTCTCTCCTAAGGTAAGAAATAATTCAAATACTCTGATTATATTTAATGCTTAGAAAGCTTTCCATTCCAGATCTGATTGGTCTTAAACTGTTGTATTGCTTTTTCCTTGGAGGCATAGCTAATGAATAGTTATTACAGGTTTTTTAAATTATTATTTCTATTTTCTAGTTGTGTTCACGAAGCAAAGAAGAGAAAGGCCCTCCTTTCCCATTAAGGAAGATGTAAATATTGAAGTATGTTTTTATTAAGTCTCTCACAGGTATACAGTCACTATTTCTCATAAATAGCATATGCACAGATACAACAGCCCACAAATGTGTCTGATGATTGGGCCATCAATTTCACTCTTATCAACTAAAGTAGTTTGACTTTATTATTTACATGATTCTTAAAATATGCAGGCCACTGACCACACAAATAAACATGTGCTTTTGGATCAGTAGAAAGCCTGGTGTTTATGAACAAGGTTCTTTGTATTTTTAACAATACCTGGCACATTTAAGCAAAACTCTTTACTGAAACATGGAGCCTGGGTGATTGTGTGCTTCGTGATCTATGCTGGGCAGGGGCCCCAACCTCTGCTCTTTAGGCAGACAGAAGTACAAAAATCTGTTATTGCAGTTTGACATTTTCTTTTCATGGTTAGGTCAGTTGGTAAATCTCCACTTTGCAGTTCTTAGAAGCCCAGATTTCCTGTTGCAAAGCAATGTGGTTCTGATTACAGCCTTATTGAAGTCCAGACATAGTACCTATGTTCTGCTAGCAGTTCTACTTCTCATTTTCCATGTTAACACCAGCAACTTATTGACCTTACCTTCCTCTTCTTTGCCTGCAACGGTTGGGGAGACTGAGAATCCAAGGGGTCGTGGTGAAGGAGGTGAACACAGAGTAAGTATTATCCACATTATCGGTTCTGGTAAAAATGCTTTTAAGTTGGAGAAGAGAATCATGATGAATCGAACTCAAAGAGAAAGTGATTGTCTAGTGCAGAGCTGTAGTGAATCGCTTTTGTGCTTTAATTCTGTCACCACCAAGTTCATTTGGTGAGACAATTGTCATTATCTTTCAAAGGAACATTGCCAAAGACTTCTAGATGTACCATAAAAAGCCCCAGTCCTACCCAATATTAACATGGTGAATCTGGTCCATGGCACCATCTCTGCTCACCTGAATTACACAGCTTCTTATATAAATTAATATAAGCTTCTTCATAAGCTTATATAGACCTGAAGGCTCACTGATAACGCTTCCTAACTTGTCTCCTTCCTTTCATTCTTACTCTCTTACAATCCATTCCTCACAGAGGAGACTGAATTTTCTTTAAAAAATGAATGTAAATAAGATCTTTTCTTTCTCCTGCTACAATCCTTCCTCCAATGACTTTTCATTGCACGCTGATCAACATCCAAACTCCTTTTTGTGACATCAAAAACCTGCCAGAATCTAGGCTGTACCATTTCCCTGACCTCAGTTCCTATCACTTCTCTTTGCACACTGTATTTCATGCACAATGACTTTCTTCCTGGCTCTGCCTTGAAGACTATCTACTGGATGTTCCTTCTTTTTGAAAGACACTTTTTCTCCCTCATCACAGTTCTGACTTCTCAGCCATCGTTTAGGTCTCAGCTGACTCATCATGTCACCAATGCTAACAGTTCTTTCCAGGGCCACCTTATCTAAAGAATCCTCTGAGGGTTTCTCCTCCAACTACTTTATTTTATTTCCTTCACAGCACTCATTACTCTCTAGTATTATCTAGTTACTTCACTGGCTTAATTGTTTATTTTTTGTCTCCCTATACAGGAATGTGTGCTTCCTGAGGAAGAGGACTTTATCTTATTTTTGGTGGGCCATTGCCTGGCCTGGTAGAGCCACGCAATATATTTTTTGTTGGATGGATGGATGAATGACCAAATCATTGAATTTATTTAAGCCCACTGGCCAGAAAAAGCCCAGGACTGGTCTACTACTACTACTGGTCTACTGATCTACTACAACTAACTCAGGGCCCATTCACTTTCATCCCCTAGTTTCTATAGTTACCTTAATTCTTGCCAGAGCCCTACATTCATTTAGTTTCTATTAGTGCCTAAAGAGAGAACCCAGCACAAGCTAGGTACCTCATGAATGTTAGTGGAATTGGAATCTGACATTTTATTTTAATTAAGTTGAGCAACCTCATACTTGCCATATAACGTATTAGCTCTACTAAAAAAGCCAAGTTTCCAAAAAATTAGCGATCACACTCCCCCTGTTTTAATGTCAGCAAGGTACCGTGCCATGATTTCCGAAATGTAGAGGCTAAGCAAGGTGAGAGATAAAGAGAATAGCTGGAGTTTTTATGGGAACATTTTTCAAAGAGGTTTTACATATTACTGTATCTGCTCACATAGAATTCCTTTAAGGAAATATTCTTACATCCCCTTTGCCAGACAAGATTACTGTCAGGTGACTCACCCAAGCCTGGTGAGCTGGTAGGAAAGGAAGTACCGAGTTTCTAATCTCCTGCCCCACTCAGAGCCCTTCCCTTCATCTCCTATATCTCTGCCTTCCTGCCCATTTGCTGTTTGAATGTCTTTGCTCTGTTTGGTTCCCTTTAGATTTTTTTAAAGTTCAAACTTATTTTCTTGTTTTCAGCATATTGTTTAAAAGCATGCATGAACAAAAGACCTGGGAGTGGGAAGAGAGTGGCCTTCAGGGAATAGGAAAGAAAGGGGATGGGGAGAGACTGTTAAGAATCAAGAGATCCTCTGAAGTTCAAGAAACCTCTTTACCAAAGAGGACAAAGGTCAGGGTATGGTGAAGTAATTCCTTTTCAAAGGTAGCCAGAAGAGAGACTGGAAATGACTAGTGCGTTTACTCATCACTGATGGCAATGTTCTCTGCATTGTGCGGCCCAGACTTTAACGTCCTGCTTCAAAGCCATTCTGTGAGCCATACAGTTGAGGATATTAAAAAGCGCTGGCTGTTAAACACAATTTGATTGGCAGCTAAAGACATTTTCAGATGTGATGGAGGAAACAGAGGCACTTATTTTCTGATTTCACATCTCCATGACACATTCTTTAAATTTTTCTAAGGAGGATAAAATCCATTTTTAAGAGGGCTGGAGTTGTAACTGACCCACGAGTGTGGCAACAACACCTGTTCTGATTTTGTAGACGGGGAACCATAGAGTACAACAAGTGGGCAATTACCTCAGGGTGATTCAGGCCATTGGTAGAGGGCGGGGAAGGGGGCTCCCGACTGGCCCACTGGGCTGCTTTGCCTTGCACCCGCCCTTACAGCCCAACTCTAAATTTCCACGAGCATAGGCAGGAAGACAATTACAAAACTTTGAAACGCTGTTCATAGGCGGCATCTCATAGACCTTTTTTGGGGGCATCTGGAAGGGTTCAGGGATAGGAGGAAAATGGGCCTCAAATGGCTGAGGAAATGCTATGAGGAAAAAAGTGTGCAGCTGGGGAAAAAAAGGCCTCTTCCATGTTAAACAAAAGAAAAATGCAAAGCTATGGGAGCCGAAAAAGTGTGGAGGTTACCCCAGTTCTTCCACTGTACCATTCAGCCAGTCACAGGCGAGATACTGAACCTGTTCACCATCCCAAATTGAGGCTAATACTTACCTTGCAGCTTGTCTTGAGGTCTAAACTGGTACTAGATTCACAGGAGATAGTCAGTAGTTGATAGGTTCAGAAATCATAAGATAATTTGAACTGTGTTAAAAATGAAGGATTGTTAGTAGTTTATAAGAGGAAAACCTCGGATTCCTTTTCCAAATCTGCAGCAATTGAAAGTTACCCTTATATAGGAGATCTTCAGCCACACAGAAGCCGAACTCAGTAAAAGCCCTTTCAAAAGATATTTCATTATTTTACTTGTAGGTCGAACTCAGTAAAAGCCCTTTCAAAAGATATTTCATTATTTTACTTGTAGGTTGAACATGGGCCTGAAAATCAATGAGAATATGACCATTTAGAACATCTGGAAAAAAATGAAATCGGTTGGATATCAGGTCACTGGATTGTTCCTGGGTAAAAGGGGTGAGGAAGATTTTTTTTTTTCCTCTTAAAAAGCAATGTTATTTACCTTATGAAGTAAATCAACCACTTGAATGTTTGTTTTTAATTTTCATCTAGTTATATTAGCAGCATATAGACACAAGCTGCATATAACCTGGTAACTTGTTGCTATGTAGTTTTCTTTCATATAACTGTACTAAAAATATAGATAACCACAGATCAGATTTATTAATCTGTGCTTTCATAGAAAACTTCCTAGATGAAGATTAAACTTCAAACTTCTTATAAATTCACCAACTTATAAGTTTTTCTAAGCATGTTTTCAAGGGTAGAAGAGCTTTTTGTGTGTTTATGAATTTTATAAGTAACTTGTATAATTGATTAAAAACAAACATATGAACACAAATGCAGACTATACAAGAAGTTCTGTAGAAGAAAGACAAAAATCGTCTGAGTCCATTACCTACAGATAATTGTTATTTGGTATATGTCATCCAGACGTTTTTCTATGTAGTTAGTCACAGTTTCTTCCTATGTGAAATCATACTGTGCTCTTTTCAATCTCATTTTAACTTAAAATATACCAACGGCTTTCAATACCAATAAATGTATATTTGTAGTATTTTTAATGATTTGCATAATGGTCCATTTGTATGGCTATGTCTTAATTTATTTAACCAATTCTCCTTTTGAGACAATTTAAGTTTTTATTTTCCTAATTATTTTTACTATTAAAACCTATGCTTGTATTTGCCTGATTGTTTCTACAGGATTAATTCCTAACAGTGAAATTGCTAGGTGAAAGAAAAGTCACACTTTTAACTTTTTGATACATATTTCCAAACTGCCCTCAGGAAAATTGTTCCACCAAATGCCTCAGTGCTTATGAGTGGCTGTTCTCTCGTGTTAACATTGGACATTATAATTCTTTTAAACCTGTGCTTATATAGTAATATAAAAGTACCCCATTTTAATTTGCATTCCTCTGTTTACTGTTAAGCATGAATAATTTTTCCCTATGTTTATTGACTAGCTGAGAGTCTACATTTGTGAATTGCTTGTTCCTGACCTTTGTCTAGTCTTCTACTGGCCATTAATCTTTTTCTGAGACTGATTCTTAACAACGTCTCGTATATTGGAGCTATTGCTGGTCATTTTGCAGATTTATAATTTTTTAATTTAGAATTCATGGCATCCAAAATTCCAAGTAAAAAGTGACAAAGTTTGTATGGGCAGCAAAGTTCAGGGCACATATAGAAAAAGGGACGGGCCTTGGGGAAAGATCCGAGGTCTCCCTTGATATTATTTAAAATAGTAGCTAAATTACAACATGAGGGAATAGGATTATGCATAAAAATATATTTCCTCATAGTTAACATTTTAAAGTGTTGGCTATGTTCTAGAACAGGATGCTGGGATCTTCTTCTGAGGGACTTTGTAAATGAGTTGCATTACCTTTCTGTCAGGCTTGAATAATCCAAAGGGGTGGGCCAGATGACTGCTCAAGAGGTCCCTTTGCCCAGAATAATTATTTTCTTTTATTTGCACACTTGAACTTGAGGTTTTTAAAAGCCTTAGCTCAAAATTCTTTTCAGTAAATTTCAGCTAATGCTATCTATATTGCCCTTCCTAAAGGGCTTTAAAACATTAAGAAATTCTAAACTATATTTCTAAACTTAAGGACAAATAGAAATAGGTCTGTCTTTCAATTCTTCCTCATAGCAGAACACATACATATAGAGTGTGACTATGAGCCATCTTCCTAAGCTTTAATTTCTTACTGCTCTCTTGTGGCCATTCAAATGAACTGTCCAGATACTTTTTTTTTCTTTTTTTTTTTTTTTTAACAGATCTTATTAATAGGAAAATTTTTTTCAAGCAGAGTCATCAAATTTTGTTTGTGTAGTAAATTTAGTGTCTCTGACATTTGAACATCAAGGCCACAAAATAATTCTTTATTTTTTTAATGAAGTACTTACTGCAGTGGGGTTGAAGAAGAGGAAAGGCTTGTTTCTCATTGATTTTTTAGTAAAACCAACCACTCTGTTATTCATCTATGAAGTCATCAAAAGGCTGAAGTTTGAAATAGTTCTGACCATTTTGAAGGTAAAATAATGCAATTCCCAGCTTGTTCTTTTATTGGGGTTTTGGGAATATCAGTAGGGTCTAAGTCTAGTCATCATAATATAAAAGTTTCTTTTTATGGAAAAAAAAATTCAAAGACTGGCTATGTATTATAGCATAAATAAGATAAAGCTAAGAAATAAAATCATTCTGTTACATTTTGGCCATGTAATACTGCCCATGAGTAGACAGGACCCAGGAATTGCAGTCTCAGCAGTCTTAAGAAGTCAGAATAAATTGAAATGCTTTACTCTCCCAAGTCTGATTGTCAGTCATGCAAATTATGATGCTAACAAACTTCTAATTCATTTGACTTCAATTCCTACGACCACATCTATTCAAACATGGCAGGTTTTAAGTACAGTTAGTAGCTACTCTGCCATAATTAGCATATATATATATTTTATTCATGGGGCTAATTCTTCTGTAAAATGAGGTCCATGCACTCCAGGCATTAAGCTATAGAGATAGAACTGAGCTCAGATTGTCCAGGGTTAAGTTACTGTAAATCTGTATTGGAGCAACATTTCTATGAAGTCCTGGGGATACAATAGTAATCACCATCCCCCAAGGCATAGCCTCATAGAGTTTACAGTCTAATCTATGAGACAGACATAAACCGTGAGGAAATGAAACTGTGAAGGAACGTGGAACTACAACCACATTCTAGGAAGAAAAGAATAAATAAAGATATTTATTTATTAATAAATAAATAAATAAAGATAAATACTAGGATAAATACTAGGAAGAAAAGAAATGTGAGTAATCTATCTGACCAGGAAGGTTAGATGAGGCTTTCCTGATGATGTAATGATACAGCCAAGATGTCAAGATGAATAGGAACTGAGGAGTCATAGAGGAGAGAGAAAGCAGAAGGACCAGGGTGTGCAAAGGCCCTGCAGTGAGAGGGAGCAAGGAACTTTTAATGAAATGAAAGAAGGGTCAGTGACTTGGTAGTAGGGAAGCAAGAGGAAGTGTGAGAAGATTTAAAGCTGTTGAGATATGGTTTTGTGGCTCAATCAAGGAGTTAGTCTTTATTATAAAAGTATAAGAAAGACATCAAGATGCTCTAAGCAGATAATGACAGTATCTCCTTGTGTTTGAAAAGACCATTCTGCTTGATGTGTGGGGTCAGAGTGATGAGAAGATGACACTTTGAGAGCTATTGCACTATTCCAGGTGAAATATAATTGTAGCATTGATGGGGTGTGAGGAATATCTGAATAAAAGTACATGGGAGGTATAATCTTCAAGGCTTAGTGATGGTTTGGATGCTAGAGGTGAGGGTGACAGAAGTATTCTGGATGATTCCTTGGTTTCTAGCATCAATAACACAGTGACTGCTGGTTGTATTTACTAAGAGAAATGCCAGAAGGTGACAAGTTTGGGGGAGAAAGATTGTTTTTAAGTTGTATGTGAGATACACAAGTAGAGATATTAAAAAGGAAGGTGGCTATGTCCACCAAGAATTCAGGGGAAGGTCTGTCATGAAAATATATATTTGCATGAACCTGGTATTCTAATGTGTGACTTTTATGAATTGCTGAGGGATAGAAAAATGATACAAATAATCTACCTTGTAAATAAAACAGGAAGAACTTAAACAAAGAAAAAAGAGAGAGAAAGAGTGTCTGCAAAGAAGAGTGAGAAAAATTATTGGAGCAGATAGGGTAGATTCATGAGAACATGGTGCCACAGAGATCAGTGGAAGACTGTGATTACAGAAGAAAAAAATGGTTGCTGTGCTGAGCAGCTTAGATAATAATAAATAGTAACAGCCAACACCTGGAGCATTTATTACTATGTGTCAGATATTTTTTCAGGGTTTTACCTATATTAATTCCTTGAATTCTTCCACCTGTACTATGATACAGTTACTGTCATCACCCCATTTTGTGGGTGAAGAAAGTGAAACATGGAGAGGTTAAGTACCTTTTTTGAGATCACAAAACCAGTAAACAGAGGAGTTAGGATTCAAAACAAGGCAGTCTGACTGCAGAGTTCTGTGTTTTGTTTACCACTACGTAGTTCTGCCTCTTGACAAGTCAAAGATAGAGAAAAAAATGTGTTTGACTTCAGTGACATGAAGGTCTATCATGACCTTACCACAGACTGTTTGAATGGAAGGACAGGGCCAGGCTAACAACCACACTGAGGTGAATTGCAGAGCTGAGAGGGGAGGGGGAGGGAAGAAGTGGATGCTGCATTTAGACACAGCTAGAAGAGCAGCTGTCCAGAATCATGGCTCTGAGAAATGTAGTTTCGTGTGTGTGTGTGTGTGTGTGTGTGTGTGTGTATATGTATTTCATTTCTTTATTTTTTAATTTGTTCTTATTTTTTATTTTATTTCATATTTAAAAAATAGTCTTTTGGAGTATAGTTGATTAACAATGCTGTGTTAGTTTCAGCTGTACAGCAAAGTGAATATATGTATATATATATATATATATATATATATATATGGGTATACATATATACATAAAAAGAATATACATATATATGTATATATATGTATATCCATTCTTTTTCCACATAGTTTATTACAGAATACTGAGTAGAGTTCCCTGTGCTATACGGTAGATCCTTGTTAGTTATCTATTTTATATACAGTAGTGTGTATATGCTAATCCCAATCTCCTAATTTATCACTTCCCCCCACGTTTCCCCTTTGGTAACTGTAAGTTTGATTTCGAGATCGAGAAATCTAGTTTGAAGCAGTCCCAAGATAGAGACATGCAAATAGGACTTTTTGAGGCCAGGTAACTATGGAAGATTCCAAAGATTCATATCACCTCTAGCTGGATATGAGGGAGGAGTTCTGAAATGCATCAGGCTCTTAGTTCTGTTTTAAAGTCAGACAATAATCATTGGGTTACCTCTGATATTAAATTCCTGAGGTTAAAAACTATTTTATTCATCTGATTATCACTCCTATTCTCAAACTCAAACCCTTATTCCAGTGCTTTACATTTAGCAGGGAGCAATGGGGTTCTGGGGAAAGTCACTCTGGGGTTAGAGGACTTGAGTGCTTACCCTGCTCTCTATGGGCAGTGACTTTAGACAAATCCAAATCTCCTGGTTCTTCAGCTGTAAAAGGGGAAAAAACAGCCCCTTCCCAGTATTGCCGGTAGGGTTAAGAATCAAAATACTTTGTTAGCTACACAATTCTATACAAACATTGGGTGCTAATATAGTAAACTTATTGGAAGAGAGAAAGAAGGAGAGAAGGAGTGAATGACCCTGGTCTGAGAGTTTCATTAGGTGAAAAGAAATATAAATCTATTAAAAATGTGGGCACATAGTAGATGTTCAATAACTATTTCTTGGTGGATTAATTGATTTCTTTTTCCATTTGAGAAGGGCTAGAAACAACAGCATGCATCCAGTGGGGTCAGACAAAGATCACCCTGACCTTGGCCTGAGCACCATTCACATGAGCACATTGGCCAACAGAGGGGGAGTTTCACGTCAGCGGTAGTGATAGAACAGGCATTTCACATAAATATTTGTTGGTTGATTGATTGAACTGGGCACATCATCAACACTGCAGTGCAAAACATTTCGACAAGTGATCTTGGGAGATTTGCAAGGAACAGGCTTGCCAGCACTTGGGCAGGCAGACACTTCCTGAATAGTCACACTGCAATGCCCCTGATGAATTGCCCACCAGTGCCAATTAGATATAGTTGCAGTTAAACCTTCAGCGTGGTAGAAAATGATCTTTAGGACAGCTTCGGATTCACTGGAGAGTAGCCAGTTCTACAGTGCTATAGTTTCACCCGTAATTTGAGCAAGGAGAGGTGGCGGCAGATGAAGGACAGCTGATTGATGTCTGCATGGACTATAGATTCTTCCTCCAGAGCAAGTCTGAGAATGTTTAAATTTTTAGAAAGACAGAGACTCCTAGCTCTTTCAGATGTTACACAATGTCCTCTGAAATTTTTTCTTCAGGTTTTTAAAAATATCACTTTTTTAAGGTACTGACTTTTCAAATGAATAAAAAAAAAAACACACACAAGAGCAACAAAAACAATGAACAAAGCAAATGAACAAAAGAGAAGAATAATGAAATTAAGAACGAGTACCTGTCTATATTTGGGTCTGCAGGACCTGAGAGAGTTAATGTGAAACATGAAAAACTAACAGGAATTTTCTTCATCGCACCTCTGGAGGAGATTCCATGGACCCTTCATCTTAGAACATACCCAGCTTTCCCTGACCATATTCCAGATGTCTCCAAGTGCAAAACTACAGGGGTGCCTAGTAGGAGCAGGCACTAGAACAGGTCAAGGTGAAACGTAGATTTTCTATGCAGTTGCTGATAGGAGTAGCCCAGAGGAAGGCTGTCTCTTTTTACTTTCTCTTAGATGTGCATATGCTGTGTGGGCAGGGGCCCTTGAGATAGTTGCTTTTTGGAGCCTGGTGTCTTACTCCATGCAAATTCCAATTTACAATGAGACTATTTGGACATAAATTGTCCACTAAATTAATTTAAGCCTGGAGCAGGGAGACCTTCAAGTAGGCATAGGAGTAAGACGTGGAGATTACCTTCCTTCCCACAAACACATCAGGAATACATCTACATGTGAAAAACTCCTACAGAACACCTACTGAACGCTGGCAGAAGACCACGGACTTCCAAAAAGACAAGAAACTCCCCACATACCTGGGTAGGGCAAAAGAAAAAACAGAGACAAAAGAATAGGGATGGGACCTATGTTTCTGGGAGGGAGCCGTGAAGGAGGAAAAGTTTCCACACACTAGGAAGCCCCTTCACTGGCAGGGACAGGGGGTGGGCAGGGGGGGAAGCTTCGGAGCCGCAGAGGAGAGCATAGCAACAGGGGTGCAGAAGGCAAAGTGGAGAGATTCCTGCACAAAGGATCAGTGCCAACCAGCACTCACCAGACTGAGAGGCTCGTCTGCTCATCTACCGGGGTGGGTGGGTGCTGGGAGCTGAGGCTTGGGCTTCGGAGTTCAGATCCAAGGGAGAGGACTGGGGTTGGCTGCATGAAGACAGCCTGAAGGGGGCTAGTGCGCTACAGCTAGCCAGGAGGGAGTCCGGGAAAAACTCTGGACCCTCCAGAGAGGCAAGAGACCATTGTCTCAGGGTGCGTGGGGAGAGGGGCTTCCTCTTCCGTGTACCCACAGATGACAGAGCACCGTCTAAATGAGCTCCAGAGATGGATGCAAGCTATGGCTATTATCTCCGACACAGAGGTGTGCATGGACCACTACCACTGCCACTGCTGCCACCAAGGATCCTGTGTGCAAGTGCAGGTCACTACCCATACCCTCCCGGGAGCCTGTGCAGCTTGCCACTGCCAGGATCCCGTGATCCAGGGCCAACTTTCCCAGGAGAACACACAGCGCTCCTCAGGCTGTTGCAGCGTCACGCCGACCTCTGCTGCTGCAGGCACGTCCTGCTTTCCAATTGTGACTACCGTACCCATACCCCTCCCTCTGCCCAGCCTGAGTGAGCAAGAGAGCCCTAATCAGCCACTGCTTTAACCCCCTCCTGTCTGGGCAGAGAACAGACGCCTGAGTGCAGCCTACACACAGAGGCGGGCCAAAACCAAAGCTGAACACCAGGAGCTGTGTGAACAAAGAAGAGAAAGGGAAATTTCTCCATGCAGCCTCAGGAGCAGAGGACTAAATCCCCACAACTGGCTTGGTAAACCCTGCATCTGTGGAATACCTGAATAGACAACAAGTGTTCCCAAAATTGAGGCGGTGGACTTTGGGGGCAACTGTGGACTTAGGGTTTGCTTTCTGCATTTGATTTCATTTTGGTTTTATGTTTATCTTAGTTTAGTTTCTAGTGATTGCTTTCATTCGTGGGTTTGTTTATTATTTGGTTGCTCTCTTCCCTTTTTTTTTTCTCTTTTTGTGAGGGTGTGTGTGTATGTTTCTTTGTGTGATTTTGTCTGTTTAGTTTTGCTTTTACCATTTGTCTTGGGGTTCTGTCTGTTCATTTTTTTCTTTTGTTTTTTTTTTTCTTCCTTTTCTTCCGAGGCTTGCAGCTGGCAGGATCTTGGTGCTCTGGCTGGGTGTCGGGCCTGAGCCTCTGAGATGGGAGAGCCGAGTTCAGGACATTGGATCACCAGAGACCTTCTGGCCCCATGTAATATTAATCAGCGAGAGCTCTCCCAGAGATCTCTGTCTCAACACTAAGACCCAGCTCCACCCAATGGCCAGCAAGCTCCAGTGCTGGATGCCCCATTCTAAACAACTAGCAAGATAGGAACACAAACCCACCCATTAGCAGAGAGGCTGGCTAAAGTCATACTAAGTTCACAGACACTCCAAAACCCACCACTGGATGTAGCCCTGCCCACCAGAGGGACAAGATCCAGCTCCACCCACCAGGACACAGGCACCAATCCCCCCTCACTAGGAAGCATACACAAGCCACTGAACCAACCTCATCCACTAGGGGCAGACACCAGAAATAAGAGGAACTACGAACCTGCAGCCTGTGAAAGGGAGACCCCAAACACAGTAAGTCAAGCAAAATGAGAAGACAGAGAAATATGCAGGAGATGAAGGAGCAAGGTAAAAACTCACCAGACCAAACAAATGAAGAGGCAATAGGCAGTCTACCTGAAGAAGACTTCAGAATAATGATAGTAAAGATGATCCAAAATCTCAGAAATAGAATGGAGAAAGTACAAGAAATGTTTAACAAGGACCTAGAAGAACTAAACAGCAAAGAAACATTGATGAACAACACAATAAACGAAATTAAAAATACTCTAGAAAGAATCACTAGCAGAATAACTAGTGGCAGAAGAACAGATAAATGATCTGGAAGATAGAATAGTGGAAATAAATGATGCAGAGCAGAATAAAGAAAAGAGGATGAAAAGAATTGAGGACAGGCTCAGAGACCTCTGGGACAACATTAAACACACCAACATTCGAATTATAGGTGTCTCAGAAGAAGAAGAGAAAAAGAAAGGGTCTGAGAAAATATTTGAAGAGATTATAGTCAAAAACTTCCCTAACATGGGAAAGGAAATAGTCAATCAAGTCTAGGAAGAACAGAGAGTCCCATACAGGACAAACCCAGGGAGAAACACACCAAAACACATATTAATCAAACTATCAAAAATTAAATACAAAAAAAAAATATGAAAAACAGCAAATAACATGCAAGGGAATCCCCATAAGGTTAACAGCTGATCTTTCAGCAGAAACTCTGCAGGACATATTTAAAGTGATGAAAGTGAAAAACTTAAAACCAAGATTACTTTACGCAGCAGGGATCTCATTCAGATTCAATGGAGAAATTAAAACCTTTACAGAGAGGCAAAAGTTAAGAGAATTCAGTACCACCAAACCAGCTTTACAACAAACGCTAAAGGAACTTCTCTAGGAAGGAAACAGAAGAGAAGGAAAAGACCTACAAAAGCAAAACCAAAACAATTAAGAAAATGGTAATAGGAACATACATATCAGTAATTACCTTAAATGTAAGTGGATTAAATGCTCCAACCAAACGACACAGACTGGCTGAATGGAAACAAAAACAAGACCTGTATATATGCTGTCTACAAGAGACCCACTTCAGACCTAGGGACACATACTGACTGAAAGTGAGGGGATGGAAAAAGATTTTCCATGCAAATGGAAATCAAAAGAAAGCTGGAGTAGCAATTCTCATATCAGACAAAATAGACTTTAAAATAAAAACTATTACAAGAGACAAAGAAGGACACTACATAATGTTCAAGGGATCAATCCAAGAAGAAGATATAACAATTCTAAATATTTATGCATCCAATATAGGAGCACCTCCATACATAAGGCAAATGCTAACAGCCATAAAAGGGGAAATCGACAGTAACACAATCATAGTAGGGGACTTTAACACCCCACTTTCACCAATGGACAGATCATCCAAAATGAAAATAAATAAGGAAACACAAGCTTTAAATGACACATTAGACCAGATGGACTTAATTGATATTTATAGGACATTCCATTCAAAAACAACAGAATACACTTTCTTCTCAAGTGCACATGGAACATTCTCCAGGATAGATCATACCTTGGGTCACAAATCAAGCCTCGGTAAATTTAAGAAAATTGAAATTGTATCAAGTATCTTTTCCGACCACAATGCTGTGAGAGTAGATGTCAATTAAAGGAAAAAACTGTAAAAAATACAAACACATGGAGGCTAAACAATATGCTACTAAATAACCAAGAGATCACTGAAGAAATCAAAGAGGAAATCAAAAAATACCTAGAAATAAATAACAATGAAAACACGATGGCCCAAAACCTATGGGATGCAGCAAAAGCAGTTCTAAGAGGGAAGTTTATAGCAATACAACCCTACCTCAAGAAACAAGAAAAATCTCAGATAAACAACCTAACCTTACACCTAAAGCAGTTAGAGAAAGAAGAACAAAACCCCCCCAAAGTTAGCAGAAGGAAAGAAATCATAAAGATCAGCTCAGAAATAAATGAAAAAGAAATGAAGGAAACAGTAGCAAAGATCAAGAAAACGAAAAGCTGGTTCTTTGAGAAGATAAACAATATTGATAAACCATTAGCCAGACTCATCAAGAAAAAAAGGGAGAAGACTCACATCAACAGAATTAGAAATGAAAGAGGAGAAGTAACAACTGACACTGCAGAAATACAAAGGATCATGAGAGACTACTACAAGCAACTATATGCCAATAAAATGGACAACCTGGAAGAAATGGACAGATTCTTAGAAAGGTACAAGCTTCTAAGACGGAACCAGGAAGAAATAGAAAATATGAACAGACCAATCACAAGCACTGAAATTGAAACTATGATTAAAAATCTTCCAACAATAGCTGATTCACTTTGTTATAAAGCAGAAACTAACAAACACACCATAGTAAAGCAATTATACTCCAATAAAGATGTTAAAAACAAAAATCTTCCAACAAAGAAAAGCCCAGGACCAGATTGCTTCACAGGTGAATTCTATCAAATATTTAGAGAAGAGCTAACACCTATCCTCCTCAAACTCTTCCAAAACATAGCAGAGGGAAGAACACTCCCCAACTCATTCTATGAGGCCACCATCACCCTGATACCAAAACCAGACAAAGATGTCACAAAAAAAGAAAGAATCCAACAACACATTAAAAGGATCATACACCATGATCAAGTGGAGTTTATCCCAGGAATGCAAGGATTCTTCAATATATGCAAATCAATCAATGTGATACACCATATTAACAAATTGAAAGATAAAAACCAGATGATAATCTCAATAGATGCAGAAAAAGCTTTTGACAAAATTCAACACCCATTTATGATAAAAAAACTCTCCAGAAAGTGGGCATAGAAGGAACCTACCTCAACACAATAAAGGCCATATATGGCAAAGCCACTGCCAACATCATTCTCAATGGTGAAAAACTGAAAGCATTTCCTCTAGATCAGGAACATGACAAGGGTGCCCAATCTCACCACTATTATTCAACAAAGTATTGGAAGTTTTAGCCATGTCAATCAGAGAAGAAAAAGAAATAAAAGGAACCCAAATTGGAAAAGAAGAAGTAAAACAGTCACTGTTTGCAGATGACATGATACTATACATAGAAAATCCTAAAGATGCCACCAGAAAACTATTAGAGCTAATCAATGAATTTGGTAAAGTAGCAGAATACAAAATTAATGCAAAGAAATCTCTTGCATTCCTATACACTAACAATGAAAAATCTGAAAGAGAAATGAAGGAAACATTCCCATTTACCATTGCAACAAAAAGAAAAAAATACCTAGGAATAAAGCTACCTAAGGAGACAAAAGACCTGTAGGCAGAAAGCTATAAGACACTGATGAAAGAAATCAAAGATGATACAAATAGATGGAGAGATATACCATGTTCTTGGATTGGAAGAATCAATATTGTGAAAATGACTATACTACCCAAAGCAATATACAGATTCAATGCAATCCCTATCAAACTACCAAGGGCATTTTTCACAGATCTAAAACAAAAAATATTACAATTGGTATCGAAACACAAAAGACCCTGAATAGCCAAAGCAATCTTGAGAAAGAAAGAAACGGAGCTGGAGGAATCAGGCTCCCAGACTTCAGACTATACTACAAAGCTACAGTACTCAAGACAGTATGGTACTGGCACAAAAACAGAAGATCAATGAAACAGGATAGAAAGCCCAGAGTAAACCCACGCACATATGGTCACCTTATCTTTGATAAAGGAGGCAAGGATATGCAATGGAGAAAAGACAGCCTCTTCAGTAAGTGGTGCTGGGGAAACTGGAGAGCTACATGTAAAAGAATGAAATTAGAAGAATTCCTAATACCATACACAAAAACAAAGTCAAAATGGATTAAAGACCTAAATGTAAGGCCAGACACTATAAAATTCTTAGAGGATAACATAGGCAGAACACTCTATGACATAAATCACAGCAAGATCCTTTTTGACCCACCTCCTAGAGAAATGGAAATAAAAACATAAATAAACAAATGGGACATAAGGAAAGTTAAAACCTTTTGCACAGCAAAGGAAACCATGCACAAGACGAAAGGACAACCCTCAGAATGGGAGAAAATATTTGCAAACGAAGCAACTGATAAAGGATTAATCTCCAAAATATACAAGCAGCTCATGAAGCTCAATATCAAAAAAACAACCCAATCCAAAAATGGGCAGAAGACCTTAATAGACATTTCTCCAAGGAAATATACAGATTGCCAACAAACGCATGAAAGAATGCTCAACATCACTAATCATTAGAGAAATGCAAATCAAAACTACAATGAGGTATCACCTCACACTAGTCAGAATGGCCATCACCAAAAAATCTACAAACAATAAATGCTGGAGAGGGTGGGAGAAAAGGGAACCCTCTTGCACTGTTGGTGGGAATGTAAATTGATACAGCCATTATGGAGAACAGTATGGAGGTTCCTTAAAAATCTAAAAATAGAGCTACCGTATGACCCAGCAATCCCACTCCTGGGCATATACCCTGAGAAAATCATAATTCAAAAAGAGACATGTACCACAATGTTCATTGCGGGTCTATTTACAATAGCCAGGACATGGAAGCAACCTAAGTGTCCATCGACAGAAGAATGGATAAAAAAGATGTGGCACATATACACAATGGAATATTACTCAGCCATAAAATCAACGAAATAAAGTTATTTGTAGTGAGGTGGATGGACCTGAAGTCTGTCATACAGAGTGAAGTAAGTCAGAAAGAGAAAAACAAATACCATATGCTAACACATATATATGGAATCTAAAAGAAAAAAAGGTTCTGATGAACCTAGGGGCAGCACAGGAATAAACACGCAGATGTAGAGAATGGGCTTGAGGATGCAGGGAGGGGGAAGGGTAAGCTGGGACGAAGTGAGAGAGTAGCATTGACATATAGACACTACTAAATGTAAAACAGATAGCTAGTGGGAAGCAGCTGTATAGCACAGGGAGATCAGCCTGTGCTTTGTGACCATCCAGAGGGGTGGGATAGGGAGGGGATATGGGGATATATGTATTGATATAGCTGATTCACTTTGTTATACAGCAGAAACTAATGCAACATTGTAAAGCAATTATGCTCCAATAAGATGTGAAAAAAAAAGAAAAAGAAAAAAATAATTAAGCCTGGAGGTCTGAAATTAAAAGCTGGATGCTGCAATATAGCAGCAGTTGAATGTAGGACTAAATGTTATATTTGAAATATAACAGTGTGATTAGCTTTAGCAATAACATTTAAAAAGACTAGTATGTTATTTGTGTATGGGCAGTCAGGCCCCTAAATACCCTTGCAAAATAATTCATGATTATACCTGGTTACCTGCATGATGACAGCATCCACATTCCTTCTTGTAGGTAACAGACACTTACCGGGACTTTATACATCTGTTGGAACCCACTGGTGAAATTGCTGCTTCTCCCTAGTTGGGGGAGTTAAATGCAGATGCTTTGGACACACAGGCTTTCAGAAGATGACTCCATCCTCCTCTTTTAGCGGCAACACCCTGCCTTGCTCAGTCCTAAGACTTTTCCTTAGCCTACAGAGTTTTCCTTTTGCCCTCTTCTAATGTGGCAGTGTTAATTGTAGCTTGCTCTAGTTTGACTCATACCTGACAGTTCCGTATTTTCTGTATAAAATTTGCATTAACTTATATGAAAGAGAAAACTGCACTTCCATTTTTAAAACCAGACAACTAGGTGATTTATCACATGCATATCCAGCTATCATGGTCATTTTCGGCATAGTTGGTAACATTTCTTTCCCACTCCAGAAAATATCAGAATGAAAAATGGTAAGAATGATGTTATAACAGAGATGACA
Organism: Balaenoptera physalus; assembly: GCF_965194825.1. Lineage (NCBI taxonomy): Eukaryota > Metazoa > Chordata > Mammalia > Artiodactyla > Balaenopteridae > Balaenoptera > Balaenoptera physalus. The sequence goes on along the minus strand of NC_138891.1, from coordinate 49,203,862 downwards.
GTGAATCCGCTTTAATGTAAAAAGAAGACAAATAATAAGCCTTAGTATTTTGGTATTAGTAATCACCAGTGACACATTTCACAGTTGGTTGCCACCATAGCTGAGTACTGTTTCCTAGGACAAGTGCCCCAAAGAGAGGTTTGACTCAGAATGAAGAGTCAGACCAGCTAATGGGTTAATGTCTCTGTGCCTACCACCTCCTCATAACTCTTACCTCGTAAGCCTCAAAGACCTGGACTGAGGGGCTAAGGCAAGAGCTCTGTGCATGTAGACTGTATGAGAAGCCTCAGGCAAGGGAAGGAGACCAAAGTCAGGCAGACTCTGACATTTCCATGACTGTCCTGAGAGCATTCATTCTAGCTCATTACTCTCTAAGTGTTATTAGATTATTTTTCTAAATAAAAGTGTACTTCAGTAAACAACATTAATCTCTTCATTATAATTATAATTGTGTCAAGAACTCTTAATTTCCACGAAATACTTTTGTAGTACTTTTATTCTCATTTCAAACTATTCATGTATCCAAGTATTAAATGAATATTTAATAAATATTTATTGAGCATTTACTACGTTCTAAACTCTATGCAATCTCTGCAGATGCAAGAATAAACAGAATAATTTCTGTCATCACAGAGTTTACATTCTTAATGGGGAAATACATAATCAAAAGCAATTATAACACAGTTTTATGTGTTATAGAGGGTAAGCACGTGGTACTGTTGGGGCAAATAATAAAAGGCACCTAATCCCATCTGCAAGTAAGAGTCCCCTGACTTCCTGGAAGACATGATAACTCAGCTGTTGTCTGAGGGATGACTAGGAGTTAGTCAGGCTAAAGGATCAGTGTTAAGGAAGTGAGTTCCAGTCAAATGGAATGCCATGTGCAAAGGCCTCAAGACAAGGGAGAGATGGTGCATGCAAGGAACCGCAAGACGTTATCTATGTCTGGAGTCAAAAGTTCAGGATGAGAAGGGGCAAGATTAAGTAGAAATCAGAAAATATAATACCTCTAAGCCATGTTAAGAATTTGGACTTTATTGTAAGGGCAGTAGGAAGCCATTGAAAAGTTACATATGTGGTAAGATTACATTTATATTTTAGGAAGATCACTTGGATATTACTGTAGAGGATACAGGAATCCCTTGCTACCCACATTATCATTAGTGCCGCTTATATTGTCTCAATTCAGGGGTAAGGAGACTCAGATAAATTTTTATATAAATCTCCCGCTCTCCAAACCTTTGCTAATCACTATGCCAAATAAATTGAGAACGTAATGTCCTTCTCTGTCTGAATTCCTGTTGTGCAAACTGAGGAATCAAATAGATTCAGAAAATGAAGAACATTTGTAAATTGAAGTGGGGTAATAATGGAGGGTAGAGCCTAATCAAGGTAGTAAATTGGCAGTGGCCTGATAATTAGAGAGGTATTTAGAATAGAGCATCAATAGGCCACTGTGATAGATTCTATATAGAGGGGAGTTCAAGCATGATGAAGGCAGAGAATGAAGAATGATGTGAAATTATCTGTTTGGGAGAAGTCTATGGTGTTTCTACTGCTGTGATAGGAAACAAAGGAAAAGGACTCATTTTTGGTGAAGGGAGTATGGAGATCACGGGATATAAAAAAATATAGATTCTATTTGGGACACACTGAATTTAAGGTGTCAGTGGGAGACAAGTGAAACGGTCCAGTAAGCAGTTAGATGTTTGAGTCTAAAAGTAAGGAAAGGGATCGGGGCTGAAGATACAGAATTTCTAGCTATTGGCTTATTGGTGTAGCAGAGACTACTAGGTGTCCACTAAAATCCATCTGCCTCTTCTCTCTAAGGATGTGCCCAACCAAAGTCCACATTTTCCAGCTCTCACTGTGGAGTCATGTGGTCATTTGTCCACATTCTCACCAGTGCAATATGAATAGACGTGATGTATGTAACTCCCATGTCGTTGGTTTAAAGAGGAGTCCTTACCCCTGAACTTCCTCTTTTCTTTTTGCCTCCCTCAGGTCCCTGAACTTAACAGAAAGCCAGCTTCAAACAGCAGACAATGATGATGCAGATGATTCAGGGATGCAGAGCAAAAAGGCAAAAGAAGCTGGGTTGCTGAGTGACAGCGTGGAGCAAGGCTGGACCATGTGCAACTTGGCTCTTAGGCGAGAAAGAGATAAACCTCATTATTTAGACCACTCTTCTTTTCATTGTAGCTTAGTCTCCACCCTAAAGAACAGAAATGGTAATCCTATAGGAGTATATTAGATACACCAGGGAAAAGTATGTAGAGTGAGAAAAGAAAAACCCTATGATAGGATCTTGCAAAACAACATTGAAAAAGTAGGCGGACAAGAATCCTGAAAAAGGAGGTGAAAGGTGTAACCTGAAATATAGGAGGAAATCAAGGGGTGTGTCTCTTCATGTAAGCTTAGGGAAGATTGTTTCAGGAAGAAGAGAGTGGTCACTAGTGTCAAATGATGCTAATAGATCAACAAAATAAGAACCAGGGGAAGGGTCAAGGAGGCCATTGGTGACCTCCATAAGAACAGGTTGGGAGTGGTGGTGTGAAGAGATCCAGAGAGGTAAGAAAATGGAATTTACACAGACAGCATTTTAAAGAAATTTGGTGTGGCAGAAAGGAGAGAGATGGAGACAGAATTATGGCTGGGAATAGGATCAGCAACTAATAGCTAACGTTTTCTGAGTGCTTATGAGGGGCCAGGTCATATTTCAAACACTTTAAGTATGTTTTCCCATTCAATCCTTACAACAGCCTTATTAAGTTGGTTCTACTATGTACATTTTATGGAAAACCAAGGCACAAAGATTTCAGATAAGTTTTGGGGGCATCCTTAATCAGCTTGTGCTATAGCAGCTGGTCAGACAGCTTAGGGAAGTTATGTATGCTTGTTCTTTCTATATGAATAACATTTAGCATGGAATATGCTATATGGAAGCATACTGGAAGCTTCCTTCTTTAACTACTTTTGCTGAATATAAGCTGAAAGTTAAAGTGAGCCCCAACACAATGTTTAACACCAAGGCAAAGCAAATCAGTTGCTCCACCCCAAGCAAGGCCCAGAACCTTTTCTATTTGCCTCAGTCTCTGAGCCCTGATTAGTTAGGGAAGGATGCTTCCAGATGTTCTGCACTGATAATAATCACCATCATCCGTTAGTCACAACATGAATTATAGATTTGATTTGTGGGTCCACTTGGAAATGCTTGCCCTGGATGCCAACATTATTAACCTTGCTGTTTATTTGAAATAAGTACCTGGGGATCTAGAAATACAGCCAGGAAAACATAGAAGAAAGGATTTCTGGGGAGGGGTGAGGGCCCCATTGCTGTGGTGGTGACTGTGAATTTATTGTGGTATTTATCTGCACAGTTCCCTGATTTCCTCCAAGTTGTATTCAGCCACTGAGATGAATATGATGAGAGGGAGGTGGTTAGAACCCTCTCGTCTTGGACTTCTGCCAGTAGGTGATGGAAGAATAATGAGCAAAGTGGTAAGGATATTAAAAACAGAGATGTCGAAATGATGAACTGTGAGACTTAAGCTGTGTAGAAAAGGAAGATATGGTAGAGTTGATCAAGAGACTGAAGCAAGGTCAATGATTTTGCAAATAGGTCCATGAGAGCAGGCATCTTTGACTTCCTGGTTCACTCCAAGATATCCAGTGTCTAGAACAATATAAGGTACCAAGTGGGCTCTCAGTACTATTTGTTAAGTGGCATAAAATTGAGATGAAAGACTAAAGTATTGGAAATAATTAAGCAACAGTCAAAGAATAAGAGTTTCGGGTCAAATCCCTATAGAGTATGAATTTGCAATTTAAGAGCTAGACCAGTTTCAGGTAAAGATTAAGGTCCCAGATTTACAACATGGTGGTGGGTGCCTGAAGGGCACTGTGCAGGAAAGTAAGTCACTGGAGATGAGGTCAACATTCTGAGAGCTAAGGGTTTGTTTGAGTTGAACACGCATTTTTCCAGGCGCTCAGAATTATAACAGAACCTGTGGAAGGGAGGAGAATTATAAACCCAGGTGCCAAGGCAATCAGTAAGTGAAAGGGTATGATTGGATCTGAAGACAACACACTGAAGGACAGAGGATGGTATAAAAGTCAAAGACAAAAATTCCAGCTAGCATCACTCAATAATAATAATGCTTAATGCGTTCCATTCACCTGGCTAAAGTAGCTGACAATGGATACTTTATAGACCGATTTACCTGTTTTCATGGTCTAAAATGAAATATTGATTGCCTGTCTGGAAAATTATTCCATTCTGTGCCATATGACATGAATCTTCCTTCTTTTTTTCCATATGCCAAAATTGGATGAATCTATAAAGGCAAATTTATTTGACAGTAATGATCAATGAATCAAAAAAATTCAAGCCAGTTTCTGAAAATGTATATTGTCTAGTCTTTGTTTGAGTTTCTGATATTTGTCTAATAATGTGTTTGCAAATTCTTATTACTATTCTTTCTAGATAATAATTTTCTATTTATTTTTTATTTTCTTTGCAATGGTATGCATAATTTGGAGCTGTATATGTCAGATATCTTTAGTAGGCCGAAGTCTTTCACTTTTTTATTGTTGTATGTTGTTTACTTGTTGACGGAATTTGAAATTAACATTCTCCAAATTTGTCAATACAAATATTTCCTTTTTAAATGACCAGTTTTTATTGTGATGATATTGTGTATAGTGCTACTTATTTTGTTGAATGTCTTGCAACTGAAATTTATCTCAGCTTTTTTATGATGTCCAGAAACAAATAAAGGTCATAGGTTCCTTTGTTTGTACAGCTGGAAGAGAAAATGGAAAACTGAGGCAATCATATCAATAATTTAAGTATATAAATGACTTGGCTATTTCTTTCAAAAGTGTTTCTTCATCTGTGTTACCTGGATATTTGTTTAATTCTCCTCACTCCTCTTTCCATAGTGAGACAGTGTCTGAATCAGAAACCAAAGAAGTTTCTAACGCTTTGGTTAAAGAATGGGTGAAAATGTTCTGATGTCTGTGCTGTAATGTGTAGAACCTGTCACAGCCAAAAAAATATTAGCAAAGAATCCTTTACCTTGACTCTCATTAGCTAAAATTTAAGGAACAGAATCCCACCAGTGAGTAGACCATTTCAGAAAGAGTGTTTTCATGCTGAACTCTTGATTCCTTTGTCTTTGTAAAGCTGAAAGTCACCAGACACTGATAGCTTGTTCCACTATTCTCTAGTATTCTTTTCTTTTCATTACTTCAACTATGCTAGTCAAATGAGTTTCCATGGCCCCGTCCTCAAAAGTTGTACAGGGCATGATGGCTTGTTTTGCTTGGCAAAATTCTCTAGAACGTGATTCATTGTCTGCAGGTGATTCATGGTTAGGAAATTAATTCTGAACCTGCCAGTGATTGAGGTTGATTAAAGTCCAGAAGTCCCTGCCGTCTATTCACTAGCACTCTTTGTCAACTGGAATATTTCTATAATAAAAAAAGAGCCGAAAGTAGATGTGCTTGATGCGTGGAATTTACATGCATGTTTGCATCTTTTGAAAGAGCTACTCAAGACTACACAATTTTAACACTTGGCATGAAAATCACTCTAAAAGTGTCTGACTGAATGAATCACATTTTACAAATAAATATCTGTCAAATGGTGCAATTACTTCAGATCCAGTCATTAAGCAATAAAATAAAGCAGTAAATAGGATACATCTGCTGCAAAGTGCTATAGAAATGTGAGTTTCCTTCTCAAGTTACTTGTCTTTTAATATTTTGGCCTAATTGGTGGAATGATTCACTAGAAACATCAACCATTCAACCTAATCATGGTACCAAAAAAGGAGGGGAAAAAGGCTTCCTATACCAGTCAATAGGACAAGAAAGAAAAAAAAAAAAGCCCCTTACCCAAGAAAAGAAAGCATAAAGCAGGGATGGGGCATAAAGCATTGCTTTTATGTGCCACTAAAAGGGATGCTTTGAGATGAAGGATCATGCATCCTTTGAAAAGCAATAACAGCATCTCAAGGTGTTATCTAGTTTCCTACCATTAAAAAGCACCTAGTTGTGCCCATGCACATAAAAGTAAATTTAAGGAGATAACTACCTTTGTAAACCAACTGAAATTCTTTAAGTGTTTGGTTTTTCTTAAATAAAGTAAATAAACATGGATGATATTATCTTCACAATTCTCTATCACTTTGTCAGTTGTTACAGAGTTTATATTGATAGGGAGGCCAGGCAACACGTTAGGTAATTATGATCTCTTGACATATGGATAGACATCATAAAATATTCAGTTTTCTTTCTCCAGTTGTCCTCCTTTCTATATGAGGAATTATAAAAAGGACCATAAGAAATAGGAAACCTGTGAACATTCAGTTTGGTAAAATATTTAAAATAAGCTTTTGTTGGGATTTGATTATGAAAAGTACATTTTTTTTTGTTGTTGAAACTTTAGAAAAAATAAGCAGAAGGAATTAAAAATCACATAATCCTTTCATTCAGGTAACTAATGTGGGTGCCTAGGTGTCTTGTGATTTTTCTACGTTTTTCACTGTATATTCTTAAGCCTGGACCAAAAGAGGCTTCCTTTGTTTCTGTTTTCTCCCTTGTGCCTCTGTCACTATGATAAAAACAGTATGCTCAGACTATCACACTGTTCTGAGGCGGATGAGAAACATGTGGAGCAGAGCTGTTCCAGTCAATCCACATGCCAATAGTGATGCACAAATGCATGAGTGATAATAAGCAATTGTGGTTTGGGTGATTTGTTATGCAGCAATAGCTAACAGATGCAATGTGCATATAAATATCTGTGTATGAGTATATACATATATGTGAATATATGTATATATACATATATATTTAATAAAATCAAATGCATAATGTCCTTTAGCCTGTTTTTTCAGATAATGTATGTTAATTGAATTAATATAGAATAACTACACTATCTCAAGTATAAATAAATAATTATTTCCATTTCTGCCTTACTGCTAGAGTGTGAGGTCTTTGAAAGCAGACACCACTGGATGTCAGTGCCCAGCCAGGATCTGTCTAACAGTAAGAACTAAACAAGTATATACAGACTAAGTTAAAATCTTCAGACACTGTTTTAATGGTTGCATTTTTTTCCATTGTATATATGCATGCATTGTGATATTTCTAACCAGTCCCTTATTTTTATTTTTGTTGAAATTCTTTTCTGTGCACATTTATAATTATTTCCTTAGGAAAAAATCTTAGAAGTAGAATTTGGGGGCCAAAGTATATGGAAAGGATAGCTATTTAAATAAAATTCTTTTTTTCAGCATCTTTGCAATCACAATTTGGCAAAGGGTTTTGTTCTGTTTCTTTTTCTTCTATCTTACTTGATTCATAATGTGGCCTTTCTAGATTAAGGTGAGAAAAAAAGTGGTCTCAGATTGTTCCTCATGCAAGGGAAGGTTAAAAGTGGGTATATTTTCCCCCTTTAAAAAGATAACCTGTAACCTCACCCTATTCTATCATTTTCTCTTTGCTGCCTTTTAGGCTTTCTTTCATGTCCGGTCAATAAAAGTCTATTGAGGTTCTATGTGTGGGGTTCATCTCTCATCAATCTCTTCTCTAAAGGCACTGCCCCTCCTCCTCCATTTCACACCCAAGGGAATATATACATGGAGTAGCAGGGTGCAGCGACTACTAAAAGTAGGTTGAAAATTCCAAAGATAGGACTTATCAAAGAGAGGAGAGTGGCAATCTTACCTGCTTTGGGCACACTGCTTTTGTCTAGCTTGAGGAGACTTCATTGCCTTTCTGTTTGGCCAGGTTTTAGAGCAAAGACCTGGACGTTGACCAGAGGGGCAGAGACCTTATTAGCAACCATAAGTGAGGGTGGGCACGCTACTGCAGAGAAACTTACACCCACACCATTATACTGAGCGGTAGCCTTTCAAACGAGCCCTAATTACGTCTGAACCTCTTCCTTCCTCATCTCTAGGGGTCATTCTACAAGCAGACTTCATGGTGAACAAAGACACTTGCTTTCTCATGGTACCTGTTCAAAGTATAATAGACTTGTCAATCCATGTTAATGTTATTCCCACATTCTGCTAAGCACTATATTTATTACAAAACATAAAAGATGATAGGCTGACAGTTTTGTTTTTGTTTTTAGTACAGACACTAGATTTTACTATGTCCAGTCTATTTTAATTGATGTGTATTTCTATAGCTAAAGAAACTTCCATTCGTTTTTTCTAAACTACACTAATTTCTATTTTAATGCTGTTATTATGTTCACTTCAGGGCTGTAGCTAAGGAAATATGATCAGAGAATTTAATTCTACCTTGAAACAGGTATATGGTTAGTAAATGTCAGAAAAAGAAGAGGAGGTAGGTTTCTTTTAGTTTCAAATAACTGTAATTTTGGTCCACTCCTGATAGCAGATTTGTCTTGGACTAATTTGGATATACCCCCTTTTAACTGAGTTGAAACATTTTCTCCAGGGTCAGAATTTGATTCCGTGCTTAAAATAAAAGCTGAAAGGATTTTGAACTCTGCCCCACGCCCCATAAACACCCACGAAGGCCATGGCTTGTCACTCTTGTATGAAGTTGTGCTTGTAAGCAGCCTATTTCAAACCAAAATTACAGTTGGAAGTACCATATTTCAGTAAAGATTTTCCCATTTATCCACAAACTCCAATTTAATAAAAAAGAAAAAAGCCACTGGATTTTGAAACAAATTAGAAGGGGAAAATGAAAAGTAATACTCTATTTATGTTGGAAAGATTGGAGACATGATTCAGAGCCTACCCTGGTCCCCTCCTCCACAAAAAAGACCAGATTTATACATATATTCAAAATGATATGAATAATTGGACAATTATTCAGATATTTTGCCTGAAATATTCAGACATACTACATAAAAGTGTTTTGGTACTTTTGGGTTTGAATTATTGAGGTAATTGGACCAATCCACTATTTCACTTTGCCTCTGTAAGTATAGCAGTACCTTAACTACAGTCTAATTTCCAGGGTTTCTATTCCTCCACAGACACTTTAAAAATACTGGATTTCAAATTAGGAGACCTGAGCTTGATTCTCTTTCACTCTTCTTAGCCATGTGATATTGGACAAGCCACTCTCCTTCGGGGGTGTCTGTTTCTTGATCTAGAACAAGACTGTGATGTGTACCCTACACATTTCATGAAGTTGAGAAAGGTTAAATAACATGACAGGAGGAGCTACCATTTACTGGTCATACACTATTTCATTTAATTTTCACAATAATTGCAACTGTGTGGAAGAATCGATGTTCAGAGAAATTGAGAACGTTGCTAAAGACAAATAGCTAGAATTGCCCAGAGCCCAGACTCAAACCCCTGACTTGGATTCTAATGTACATGTTATATGGCCTCTCTAATGAGACAAACTCCTGCACATGCATAAAGGATTATTTTTCATATGATTCTAGTAAGTTCAGTGAACCAGGCAACCTACAATGAGTTGAACACACTGCCATGTTGGGTGGGTATTTAAAATTTATGGATTTTTCACCTTTGTTTTCAGCAAGGATTCTAGGACACTTGAACAAATGACTTTTCACGGTGTCACTGTTGGGGCTGTAGCCATATGTTCATGAAGGACATGTGAAACCTGTTAGCTTTGGCACCATCAGCAATAATAACTTTGCCGTTTCCCCCAGCTTGGGAATCAATCCCTGGGGTTGGATTTGCTAACAGCAGCATGAGGTCCCTTATCTAATCAGAGCTAGACCTAGCCATATTTCAGTGCATTTGACAAGGAATGATGTTAATGGTCTTAGTTGAAAATAAGATATGCATTTGACATTTGAATATCACACAGCAATATGATTGTCAACTAAATTGCCAATAATAGGTTTAGTAAAAGCCTAGTTTAAAATAGGGTAATGGTTTTACTCTAGAGCTTTTTTCCCCTGCTCACCATGTTACTTACCCACACACATGTATATATGTGTTGACACACTTATATACTCACTTATCTGTGAAATAATAACGATACGCCTGTGAAAACAAGCAGGTTGTGTCAGTTTTAAATATGGAGAAGTCACTATTTTTCCACACTCAAGATTTTCCCACATACTGTTGAATAAATAAGAAATCTTCCTGTTTGGATTCCAGTGGTGAGAATTTCCCCATATGTTCACCATCTCTTTACCCTTTAGATATTTTTGAAGGTAACAAAATAGTACATTCCATCCTCAGTAAATTTCCACCAAACTTTCTTATCAGAGGTGAGGAGTTTAAGTTAATTAACCAGAATCCTACACAAAATGTATGCCGAGTAGGCTAATTACCATTTGCATTGCTTAAAATGAAGGAGTATTTGCAATGAATAAAGGGCATATTTGACCTTTCTACAAATAATAGATAAGGTATAATATATAGCATAACTCCATGAAACGTAGAAATGCTACATATAGGCTAATTTTGCATTCAACTATTGCTAGAAAAACTGCAAACGGTGGTCAGTCTTTGACAGATCTAAAAATACAACCATGTGGATCAAATTTTCATCTCTGTAGATTTTCTTTCATTTGTAAAAATCTTGCTGTTTCTGCAGAGAAACTGATTAGACCGTCCACTTTAGTGCTGAGCAATGTATTTCTGAAAATGAGCTTCAGCCTACAACAATGCAGTCTATTTGCTGTGTGATTTTTTTAATCTGTCCAACACCAGCTTTTAGGCCTTACATTTCAGATTTGACAATTTGCCTTCGGCATAAACTCTCTCTTAGTGGCAGCTCCTTGAATTTTCACATAAATAGTTTTCCAGTTGAGAACCGTATCTGTATAGCCATATCATTGGAATATACACTTTTAAGCCTCCTCTAATGATTAATGTACATTTCCATGTATTGTTCTCACCGAGTTTTGCCTTCGACCTCAGGATAGGAGAATAATATTATCCATGTTCACTTCAACTTATAAACGAATGCTTCAGAGCAATTGAGCTAGAAGAGGAAAAGGTCCTTGGAATATTTTACAAAAATGTCATTCTATCAAGGACTCCATTTTTCTCTAGGACTTCAATCACATCTGAAAGGGCTTTGTTTTCTAGGCCACCTGATTGGTTTAGCAACTTAATGCTCTGTTATTGCTAAGACACCATTGGCAAAAGGCTTTGATTATTTGTTTTGTCCCATATCATTAAACAATGAAATGCCCCAAATAAATACATTTTCTAGATAACTGAACCTTATTCCATTAAGTACCCAACGTTTTATGTTTAAAATTTGTTCATAGTTTGGTAGAATTTTCCCTAAAATTTTTAATTCACCTGAGAGCCAGATTTAATAGATGCTAATTGTGGTGTCTCCCCAGCTTATAATTTGCTTGCCTATAGGACCAATGGCCCTAATATTGAGGTTGGTCCCTCAGGGACCTTTTTGATTTATGTGAACTCTTTCTCATGGACAAAGCTGATTGACTCATTGTTAGATACCTGACCTAAACGAAGTAATAGGGTCTCTATCCATGATTTTCAAATAAAACTAAGCTATATTCCCTGGAATTTACATGATGAGAGCTCCAAGAGATAATGCTAAGGTACTCCTGGTGGCCGTCATCCACAGCATGGAGGAATCCAGTCTGCAGTGGAAGAAGATGACAACGGGAGAGGCCAAGGTGAATAGAAAGACAAAAGATGAAAGAGGGGCTCCTGGGGAAGACTGATTGCTTTGTTCACTTATCTCTGAAGCTTAGTTGTACCTTCCTGAAGTTAGAAAAGTAGTCTTCTCATAAGTTTCCCTTATTATGTAAGCTGGTTCCCTTTGAATTTCTGGCACTTGAAACCAAACGATCCTGATAACATCATCACGTTTGTATTGTCTACAGCTGATTCAGGCAAACTTCTGAACTCCATCACAAAACAGATTAGGTGATTTTTATGCAAACCTCAGTCAATGTAATTTTATGAAGCAATGGAACATTTCACAGAAAATTTTTTTCTTAAAAATGGCAATGGCACTGATCTTCCTAGACATAGCATACTGAACGCACCCTTATATTTTCTTGATAATGTGGAGCATGTATATGAAAATAAATTAATTGTTGCACTCATAATTCAGTAACACATTCAAGAGCTTTTTGAAATAGGAGAGGCTGTTGGTACCCACACTAAATGGCCCCAGACAGCTGTGGTTTGTAAGATATTGGGTCTGATTTATAAGAAATCTCTCATTCCTTCACTGACTTCTTGTTGGCTCTCATCTCCTGCCACTAGAAAGAAGTGGTTTGAGAAATAACATGACCATTAGAAGTAGAGAAATATGGGTTGGTCAGAATGTGTACTCTTTTGCTTACTAGCTGTTTGACCTTGGGTAGGTTATTTCAATGCCTGACCTTATCTCTCTTATTACAAAGTTGGCTTAATAGTAGATTTTTTTCTGCTATTAAGAAAGAATAAATTAAATAATACATGTAAAAAGCATATTAGGAGTTCAATAAAAGTTACATCATTTCTGGTAACTACGTCCCCCCAATTTACTACTCCTAAATTGTCCTGGGCTAGGAAAACAAATCTGAAGATATGAAATCTGAAGTTTTGATGGTGATTAGAGGTGACTCATTTAAAAAACCACTTTAAAGGTCATTTATTTAAAAGCTCACTTAATTAAAAACCACTTGACCATATTAAGTGTTCTATACAAAGTCCCCATCATATGCTTAGACAAATGCTTCCCCACCCTCCCCTGAAGGATGCTTGTTTGTTCATTCCACCCTTGGGCGGCTATGGTTATTAGAAAGTTCTAGTTACACTGAGCTCATTGCACCCTGGAATTGGTTCCACCCATCATTGCCATGTAGGTGGAAGTGTGCATGTTTCTGATTAATGACTGCTCAGATATTTGAAGGATACTGTCTTGTCCCCAAAACTTGTTTCATCCATGTTAAAAATGGCTACCCATATTACTTCATCTTCTTTAATCACCTTCTCAATATTACCCAATTTATCATTTTGAACTATTGTGTAGAGGTGTTATCTGAGTCATTTGGATTAGAATCAGATTTCTCTCAGAGCAGCCCCAGATTTCAAACAGAGAGATGTTTGTATACTGAATTAGATTATCATTAGTGAACCTAAACTACAGCCTAGTGTCCTTCCCAAGAATCAGTTAGGAAAACTCGTTCACTAACAATCAAAGCTAAATCCGATCTCTTTACTTTACCATAGGTATATATCTATGCACAATTATAAAATTCTTTCTCTTACCCATTTTTGAAAGTAGATATTTGCATTTTTCTGTGATTTTCCAAGATTACCACGTGGTTCTGTCATCTCAGTTGTAAGTGATTTTAGTACATTGAGCTGGCCTTATTTAGAACATGTAGAATACTAGGTATTCTTATAATCATGATTGTCATTTTGATCTAACTCTAATCAATTCAGTTCTTGTTCTATATATTTCAGTCTGGAAAAATTTTACCTTCAGAGAATTACTTTCTCCACGTCATTTACAAAAATTGCTTCAAGTAGAGATCCAATATTTTCTTGATGGCTTTTCTCTGTATATCACTGAAAACTGAAAAACTCTATTTGATACCTTTTCTCTCTCTGTGTGTGTGTGTGTGTGTGTGTGTGTGTGTGTGTGTGTGTGTGTGTGTGTGTTAAGGGGTTAAGGGTCAAGTTATTTAGAACTTTAACCCAAATGAACAGTATGAGAGTTTAAGCCAGCTGAAAAAGTTTAAGGGAAACATAAGAGAGAAACCTCAAGTTTAATAATTTGCAAGAAGGGTCTCAGAACTCACTGAAAGTGATTATCTTCATGCTTACAATTTATTACATGGAAAAGATACAGATTTAAAACCAACCAAGGGAAGAAGGGCATAAGTCAGAGTCCAGGAAAAGTATCAAATGTGGAGCTCCCATTGTCTTCTTCTTGTGGAGTCATAGATGTGTTACTTTCCTGACATTGATGTCTGACAGTTCACATGGAATGATAACACATGGAGTATTGCCAACCAGGGAAGCTCATTAGATGCCAGAGCTGCTGGTGTCTTGTTCTTGGACTTTCCAGACTCAAGAACTGTGAGAAATAAATGTTTATCCAGTGTATAACCATCTAGTGTATACCATCTGTTATATCAGCTCAAGCTGACTAACACATTTATCATTTTTCTCCACAAAATATGACACATAATAAGTGTTCTATAAACATTTTTGGAGTAAGTAAATTAATGTATTACAAAACTTCTTTATTTTACTAGGCTCTTACTACTTTCTTATGTTTAACTTTCCTCGAGTGCTCCTATCATTTTTCATGTGTCCTCAGAAACTCTGAACTTATTTTACGTAAAACCAGATTTCTATCTTCTCTTGTGAAATCAGAGCCCAAGCAGAGTCCTCAATAACAACAGTTGTTGAAGCTCATGAGTGTCCATTCCCTTCAGACTGAACAACACCTCCAAGTTCGTCACATTGTATTTTCTGCTATCTATTCCCTTTGTGGTAGCCATCTCTTCCTGATAAGAATGGATAAGTGACCCCCTTATATGAAAATAATTCTGACCTATTTTGAGGTTTCAAAGATAGTCTCAGTGGGGTAATTACCAATAATAGTCCATTTAGAATAATAAAATGACAAAAGAAAATACATTGTAAAAAAGACATAAAATTACACCTAAGAATAAACTCAATTAAATTGAGAGTATCTATACATATAAAATTTTATTGCGAAACATATAATTAGGTTTGATTATATAGAGATGTATGTCATGTTCCTGAATGCAAGTATTATAAAGCTGTAAAAGTTTCCCCAAATAAATGTACAAATTTAAAGCAATTACAATAAAATGGATTCTAAAGCCTCTGTGGAAGAATAAATAAGTGAAAATAAGCAAACAAAAAAGGCAATGAAAGAATAAATAATGAGGAGAGCTTTCAAAATTATATATCATGTTATCAAAAGTATAATAATGACTCTGGTGTGATACTAGTGTAAGGATAGATGAATTAATGGAAGGGAATAGAAAACTAATAAAGTGACCCAAGACACATTCATCACTTTACTCAACCAAATTGTTGCTATTTCGAGAATATCTTGTGACGAAAATTTGAAATTCATGCCATATTTGAACCCAAACGTTACTTTGCATATGTAAGTCAAGTAAGAGTGATGAATAAATAGCCCTAGATAACGAGAAAAAAAAAATGTGTTTTCTAATATAATAAAGAATCCATTTTCATTAGTGAGAAAGAATGGCTTAATTAATGGGAAGAAGGATGGCATAATTTGTTGAATTAATTAGAAATTTTTACCTCATAATATTTTTAAAAACTGCAGATGGATTAAAATGTTAAAGAGGATGTAGTTTTAAATTCATAAAATAATAATGTATAGATGATAAATCTGATTCTTGGTAGATACCCAAAGTAAATAATCAAAACTATAAATGTTAATATATTCAAGTACATAAAAATTAAAACCTGTTTGCATAAAATATCATAAATAAAGTAATGGCAAACTAGTAAAAATTTTAAAATGAAGTAAAAATAGAGAACTGTTCCTATTTATGAAGATATTTATAAATTAATAAGGTACATTAAAAAGAGGAAAATTGGGCTTCCCTGGTGGCGCAGTGGTTGAGAGTCTGCCTGCCAATGCAGGGGACACGGGTTCGAGCCCTGGTCTGGGAAGATCCCACATGCCGCAGAGCAGCTGGGCCCGTGAGCCACAATTACTGAGCCTGCGCGTCTGGAGCCTGTGCTCCGCAACAAGAGAGGCTGTGATAGTGAAAGGCCCACGCATCGCGATGAAGAGTGGCCCCCACTCGCCACAACTGGGGAAAACCGTCGCACAGAAATGAAGACCCAACACAGCCAAAAATAAATAAATAAATTAAAAAAAAAAAAAAGAGGAAAATTGATAAAAGAAAATGACTGGCTACCCACCATACAAGTTATGAACAATACAAGAAAGTGTCTACATCACAAAAAAAAATCAAAGAAATGATTTTTCCCATGTAACACTGGCAAAGGTGAAAAAAATGATCATATTCAGTTTTGGCAAGGGTGGTGGGAAATGAGGACAATTATAAATTAATTTTAGGAATGTAAGATAACAGCTTTTTAGAGAGCAATATGAGTATGATATAACAAAAGCCTTAAAAATATTCACACATTTGAGCCAGCAAGTTCACTTGTAGGAATGTACTCTAAGAAAACAATTTGGTATATTAAAAAAGATTTATGCTCATTTTGTTATTTGTAACATTGTTTACGCTGCCATAAAAATATTCAGCAATAGAAGTATGGTTAAATAGATTATGATCAGTGAATGAATTCAATATAACCATGAGAAATTGAATTGAAAGAGTATAACCAAAGTTTTATAAATATATGTAATTACACATTTATAAAAATAGAAGAGTTACTAGAAGAAAATACACAAAATATTAACAGCAATATGTAGAATTTATTTTTCTACTTTACCATATTTTTCAAATTTTAAATTTCCTTTTTATTTTACATTTTTAATTATAAAATGATACATAAATACATTCTTACACAAAAAAACAGAAACAAAGTATAACAATGAAATGAAATTACCCTATAGCCTCAGTTATTCCATTTGTTTCTCCAGAAGAAACTATTATTCCTGTGTGAGTATGTCTGCGGACTTTTTTTTTTTTTTTTTTTTAACATCTTTATTGAAGTACAAGTGCCTTACAATGGTGTGTTAGCTTCTGCGGACTTTTAAAATATTAGATATGTATTATTTTTGTGATCGGAGGTAAAGGCTATTTTCATGAGTGCTGATACAGACAGAAGAGCGTAATCTTTCTCTTATACCCATAGGTCTAAATATTAAAGGCAATAACTATGACAAACCATATAATAATATAGGGAAGCCATATAATGGACTGATACCATCTAATGATATTAGAGAAGACGTCTTGCGTTATACTCAGATAAATCACTAGCCTTGGTGATTAGAAAAACCTTCTAGCAAAGGTAGAGAATACAAACATTTCCAACAATGACAATACATTTTATCAGGAAGAAAATGTATTCCCAATCTTTGAGCTTTTGCCTTAAACACAACAAACTTTTTACATAAATTAGTGTTCAGCTTTTCCCCAGTTTTATTGAGATATAATTGACATACAGCACTGTATAAATTTAAGGTGTACAGCATAATGGTTTGATTTACATACATCATGAAGTGATTATCACAATAAGTTTAGTGATCAGCTCATATTGACAGAAAACTAAACAGGAAAAATTTTTTCCTTGTGATGAGAGAACTCTTAGGGTTTCCTCTCTGAACAACTTTCATATGTAACACACAGCAGTGTTCATTATATTTATCATGTGGTACATTACATCCCTAGTGCTTATTTACCTTATAACTGGAAGTTTGTACCTTTTGACAACCTCCATCCAGTTCGCTTCCAACCAGCTTCCGCCTCTGCTAACCATAAATCTGATCTCTTTTTCTGTGAGTTCATGTGTTTGTTTTTGAAGTATAATTGACCTACAGCACTGTGTTAGTTTCTGTTACACAACATAGTGATCAGATATTTCTATACATTTCAAAATGATCACCACAAAAGTCTAGTTACAATACGTTATCATACAAATATAGTTATTGACTATATTCCCCACACTGTACATTTCATACCCATGACTCATTTATTTTGGAACTGCAAGTTTGTACCTCTTAATCTCCCTCCTCCCAGCCCCCTCCCCTCTGGCAACCACCTGTTTGTTCTCTGTATCTATAACTCTGTTTCTGTTTTGTTATGTTGGTTCATTGGTTTTGTTTTTTAGGTCCACATATAAGTGAAATCATACAGTATTTGTCTTTCTCTGTCTGACTTATTTCACTCAGAATAATACCCTCTAGGTCCATTCATGTTGTAGCAAATGGCAAGATTTCATTCTTTTTTATGGCTCAGTAATTTTCCAATGTGTGTGTGTGTGTGTGTGTGTGTGTATACCACATACATTTATTTTCCTTGAGATTCTTTATACTTCTTATATTGGTAGGCAGATTATTTAGATCACATTTTTAAAAATAGCATTATTTCTTCAAATATTTTTTCTATTCCTTTCTCTCACCTCTCTTGAAATCTAATTAAACATGTATTAGACTGCTTGTTTTTGTCTTATAGGTCACTGATCTTTTCTTCTGTGCTGCATTTTGGGTAATTTCATTTAACATGCCTTAATAGTTTCTACTACTTCAATAATTTTTTTCAAGAGTCTATTACTGTATTTCTTCTGCAGTGACTAATATAATGCCAATTTCACCTAAATTATTTTCCATTTAATTTTTATTTTTCTTCTTTAGAAGTGGTCTTTTTCATATCTTTAATTTTTCTTTTCATCACGCTCATGTTTTTGTCTACCTCCATGTACATATGGAACATATATGTATAACTATTTCAATGTGCTTTTCTGGTAATTCCCTTATCTCTGTCATTTCTAGGACTGTTTTTTTTTTTTTTTTGATTGATTTTCTCCTGGTTAGAAATGATATTTTCCTGCTCATTTGCATGTCTGGTAATTTTTTTTTTTAATGGATGCTGGACATTGTAAATTCTCTATTGTTCTTAGTTGGACCATATTGTATTCCTTTAAATAAGGTTGAATTTTGTTTTGGTGTGCAGCTAGGTTACTTAAAATCGATTAGATCATGTTGAGACTTGCTTTTCAACTTTTCTAGAATGGAAGAAGAGGCTCCTTTGGTCTAGGGCTAATTCAGTCCACCACCAGTGCATAACCCTATCGAGGATTCTACCCTATTATTGTAATCTAATGTCTTCCCACTCTGGCTAGTGGGAACTCAGGCTACTCTCAGATTGATGTGAGCATCAGGAATTGTTCTACCTACTGCTTTCTGGTGGCTTTTTCTCTGAACTTGGATCATTTTCTCTCAACTGGCACTGATTAGTACTCAGCCAGAAACAGAGGGTTTCCTCTGCAGATCTTTGGAGCTTTGTCTCTGTGCAGGGAGTAGTCTTTCACTGAAATACCCTCCTTTCTGGCCTCCCTGAACTGTTTTCTCAACTCAGAAAGGCTGTAAGGCACTTTTGTATTTTTCTTCCCTGATTCGCAGCCCAGAAAGAGCCTCCA
The DNA here is from genome assembly GCF_965194825.1 of Balaenoptera physalus. NCBI lineage: Eukaryota > Metazoa > Chordata > Mammalia > Artiodactyla > Balaenopteridae > Balaenoptera > Balaenoptera physalus. Next base: position 49,184,762 of record NC_138891.1, on the reverse strand, counting down.
GGCATTAGGCTTGAATGACTGTATGCTTCACCTTATTTGTTTCTCTTCTCTCAGAGATTATAGCTCTCTGGTTGTGCTGCCTGAAAATTGTTGAAACTTTCTATATCTATCTATCTATCTATCTATCTATCTATCTATCTATCTATCTATATCTCTATATATGTATATGCGGTTGACCCTTGAACAACATGGGCTTCAACTGCGGGAGTCCACTTATACATGGATTTTTTTCAATAAATACTACAGTACTGCACAGCCCGTGGATGGTTGAATCTGCAGATACATATGAAATCACAGATACAGAGGGCTGACTGTAAAGTTACACGTGGATTTTCAACTGGGCAGGGAGTTGAGACCACTAACCCCCAGGTTGTTCAAAGGTCAACTGTGTATATTCTCCCCACACCAGGTTTTCCAGTTGTATAACATGAGAGGGTAAATCTGGGTCTGTTGCTTCATATAAGACTTATAAGACTAAGTCAATGTACATTTATTTTTATGATGGAAAATTAAGCTTTTGAAAACAGGTATTCATCTACTAAATGAATTAAGCTAGGCAAGTTACTTAACTGATCAAAGCCTTAATTTTTTTGCACATAAAGTATTAATGCTTCCCTACTTGATGATTGGATTGTAATTAGGATCCAATGTGAGAGAAGAAATCCTTTGTAAAGTGCAAAGCTGATGCAAATAACAAAGTTGAGAATCGTGGTTGGGATGGGGTGATGGAAATGTTGATGATTGTTTCATTTGCATAACTATTCAAAGACTAAGACTATGTTTTACTGACAAAAAATCCTGTGGATAATAATAATAACACATACTCTGGGTCTTGTAGTGAGCAAACAGCATCCTTATCCAAACTGGTTTTGAACAAAGAGAGAGTGTATTTACTCTTTAACTAAGAAGGCCAAGTAGTGGGTCAGGCCCAGCCAAATCCAGCATTTCAGTGTTGTCAGTTTTCTCCCTCTCTCTTGCCTCTCCTCTGCTTCCTTCTCAGACTTTCTCCAGGTGGCAGCAAGATGGTTGTTGGCAACTCCATCTCATATTCCAACAGCTTGGCAAAATGAGTAGGCAGAATGAATCTTTCAACAATTGTTCTGGCAGAAAATTTCTGAGTCTTATTTGGGTGATTTTCCCTTTTTCTGAACCAATCACTGTGACCAGGAGAAAGTGATATTCTAAGTGACCAGGTCTCTGAAATCAGAGACATTTCATTAGATACTTAGGATTCAAAACTCAACAGAATGTGATCTTTGATCTTTCAAATTTAGTATTTGCAGGGTACAATGAGTCACAAAGGAGGGTATGGTCAGTTCTACTCAATTAGTGAACAGGGAGAAGGCCACAATATGTTTTCTATGTTTTGGTACTTTCTTTAGCATCCTTGTTTGCTGTTGTAATACCCTGTGCCACTTTGCTATGTGGATAAATAGGAAAACAGTCAACAGGAAACAAGCAAGCAAGCTTTGACCAAAGAATCTACATAGCAACAGAAAAATGCTAAATCACGACACTACGTAAATTACATGAATACAAGGGAAAAACAATATTAGCATTGACCCACCTCTGTCTTCTTGCCTCTTCATAGATAATAGACTTACGTAATTTTTTAATACTATCCAACATTGTTGTTATTTTTGTTTGTGCCCTATCTCCCATACTAGACAGTTAACTACATGAAGGCATAAAAATACTTTTTTACCTTTGCATTCTCACAAGTCCCAGGACAACACTTTATCCATATTAGGATCTCAATGAGTTATTTGTTGAATGAATGAATGAATAGCTAATTATTTATGGTGTGTGAGGTATTAGTCTAATTCCTTTACATATATTTATTCATGATATCCTCCCAGCAATCCTATGAGATAGATTCTACTTATTCCTTATTTTACAATTGAGGAAATTAATGCACAGAAACATTTTCACTTGTCCAAGGGTTTGTAAGTAAAAACTAGGTTTCAAACCCAGGCAACCTGATTCCAGACTGCTCTATCTGCTGCCTTAAAAAAAAAAAAAAAAAAAAAAAAAAAGTTATTGAAATACTTTACTAAAGAATAGAAGACAAAAAAGAAAAATGAATGTTATACATGTTAATAGTTAACAGCCATTGGCCATCTATGACGGAAACAGAAAGCATATACTTAGCTTAGAAACTGTCAAAGCACAAGGGTGTTATCCATTAATTGGATGAGTCGAATGATGATGCAAGGAAAATCTTCAGCGGTGAGCTAAGGTGATCACCTGAGTGGTTGTTAGTACTGTATGGAGGCTGAGAAATGATTCTCTCTTTCTTCTTAGGTAGCCATGTAGAAATAAACAAAATTAAGTAACAGGTTGCTTCAACTCTTGGTGATGCAAAGGAACCACATTCTGAACGCAGTAGATAACAAATTACTTGATTCATACAATAAAGCTTAATAAACCTCATCTATTGTAGAGGAAATCCAAGGTTTTAACAATAGCAGCAGTAGCTGGTAAGTACAGGACCACCACTAGAGCAACCTACGACTCTTGCTTGCAACTACCTCTGGAGTTATTATTGTTTGTCCCTTTGATCTGTGATTATTGCTTTTATCTTAACTCCTGTGTTTGAATAAGTTGGGTGAAATCTAGTCAATAATCTTGGAAGACTTCAGGAAAAATTGTAATTTGAGTAGTTTCTCTGTGCTACCCCTTTACTCTCTTTTTCTTTGAGTATTGTCTTAGTTTACTCTTGTCTGTAAGTCAAACTTAAGCTGAAATAATAATAAAACTATTTTACTTGTGTTAAAGGAAGTTTAGAGGTAGGGCAATCATCTCTTTGCTCTGATGCCATTGTGTCAGCTTCTCAGGCTGATTCTCCTCTTGGTCACAGAATGGCTGCCAGGAGCAAATGCCATCCTTATTCATGGAAAATGGGTGAAAGAGTCTGGCTACCTGTGACAATATCTTGAGAAATGGAAAGAACATATTACGTGGAAATAATTTACTACGGGCCACAAAGTCTTTGATTCAATAATGACTACAATCACAGTATAAATTCATGAACCATAAATTGCAAAGCTACCTAATTAAAACCTTTAATGAAAAAGCTGCTGACACAAGATTTTAGAAAATCTGAAGCACTGGATTAAGTATGAGCTTTTTTGGGGGGGAAAAGAGACAGTATTAGAGAAAAAAATTACATGCCTGTTGGCATAAAATTTAAGTTATATCTATAGTTAATCCTTTTATAGTCATCATAAAAGAATCTCAGCCTATTTTGAGTGAAAAAGTGAAGAGTTTTCTTATGATACTAAAGGTTTACTTTAATAGTTATCTTCCAACAACGAGTGACTTGAATCATTGAGACATTAATTAGAATGTCATTCAATTTGTTGTAGAGAATTGTGTTTGTTCTCTCAGCATCATAAACACTTTGTTCTTCGAGGTTAATTTTGCTTACCAATCTTGTGACGCATAAGTGATGGTCACACTGTTCCTAATGACAAATCAGAAGGTAAGAGTTGAACATTTTCTTATTGAGTCAGGAACATGTTTTGAAAGCATTTCTCTTCATGTGAGGGAATGCACGACTAACAATTAAAATAAGTGACTAATAGATTCATTTAAAAACACAATGCAAAATCTTATTTTTCTGTACCTAGAAGTCTTCAGCATGTCGCTTCTCACGTATCATTAGTTACTCACAAACGCAGACTCCACACAATTTTATTAGTACAAGGTAAAAAATTGTTATGTTTTATCAAGCTGCTGTACTCTGGTTTGTGAAATCTTGGATAAATGAGATGGCTTTCACCTTTCAGAGTTGTGTTACATGCTACTGATCCTGTAAGAGCTACATTCAGGGACCTTATCATCTATTTCAGAACACAATATCCACCCATGAGCAATAGATAACGATGTAAAACTGTGAGTAGTTAATCCCAAATTCTGTGCTGGAGATTTAAGTGCTACAGGGTACAGTCCAATAAACCAGTAGGCTCAGTGCAATCTAGGGTCTCCATGTCTCTGAAACTCCAGTCCAGGATTTTCGATAAAGACCCTAAATACAAATAACTAGTCATGTGTATTTGGCACTTAGATTCACAAACAAACAAAAGAACTTTGAAAATTGCATGTTTAACTGGAGTTAATATAAAATAGCAAAGATTAGATTAAAATCTAAACAGTCAGAGAGATTCTGTCAACTCATTCTAAAGACCCTCATTGTGTAGCAAGATTGTGAATTTTATAAAATAAATATTATAAAATATAAATATAAAATAAAATATTTGATGTTCTAGATTCCTGATAATTTTGATACTATATCAATTTATGTCTGTGATGTCATTTTTTTTTTTTAAGAAAAATAGGAAATTTTCATACTTCCATCAGGGAAAAATCCTTTAGCTTAGAGAGTCCAACACTTCAGACTGTCAATCAACGGTGTCAGAAGCTATGGGAAATCAATAATAAATAAAACCTATAGTCCTTGCTCTCAGAAGTTTATAACCTAATGAGGGAGAAAATAATGAGGCATTTAAACTCACAGAAAAGTAGTGAAAAAGTAAATCACGTCTTCTGGTGAAAATGTTTACTAATTCCAAAATGGTTTTAAAAATCTAAAGTAATTCTTCAATGACTTGTTTTACTTGCCTAATTTTAGACATGGACTACACCAGGATATTCTTGAGCCTGGGGAGTATTTTATTTGATAGTTATTTTCTAATATTTATTTCCTCTCTTGAGTCTAAGAATCCCACACCTAGGAGTTAGGGTAATCTTAGAAAGCTTTCTATTGAGATTTCAGAGGAAATTCTTTTGAATACTTTACATATACTTGGCTCTCAAGATCCTGTTCACTTAACCCTGTTTCTATTCTAAGTGAAGGTCAAATTATAGTTTGAACTTTTCATTAGGGTTTGCCCTGTCTTTGACATTTTCTTTTAAATGTGAAATGGTCTTAAAAGACCTACAAAGAATATCTATCTATCTTACACCATGCCACGGTCCCCCTAGACGTTTGAGTTGGCTTACAAATCAGGAAAGGAGAAAAAGGAAAATAAGAGGAGCAAGCAAGCATGAATAGGGTAAGTGCTTCGAAAAGGGTGAAAAAGTCTGTGTTTTTGTTTCTGTTTTACTTTGTTTTTCCAATGAGAGAAAGAGAAGAAAAATCATTTGCTCTTCTGCCCAGATCACATTAAGTCGTGAGCTTGCGGTGGAGGAGGTGAAAATAAAATAGAGAACTCCTGGGTCTCCATCTTGTGCTCTAACCGCTAGACTGCCACTTCCTGCTTAGTTTTCAGAAATACATTTTATCGATCCTAAACTTGTTTGATATATAAAATGAGTTTAATAAACTTGAGTCGTATAAAAATAAAATATGATTTATCAGTCAAAAGAATTTCCTGGGTAAGGGCCATTGCCTTACCTTAGGAACATACCCCAAACCACATGGTTTCTCTAACGGTGCCTTTTAAAAATTCCTGACCTCCCACCACTTCTGCTGTCACAGATTTTCCCTGTTTTAGCAGTACTCTCGTATCCCATCAAACTGCTTTCAGTGGCATTATTTATTTGGGTAAAAACAACAGGAGTATCAATGAGGGACTCATCAATTACAACTCAGACAGAAAAATGACTAGAATTATCTGGTTCTGGAGTTACTTTCCTTTTCACTTCATAAAATACCCCCAACATTCACCACATGTCAACTTCCTGACTGCATTTCAACCTGACCATTGTGTTTGTCAGTTTGAATAACTTTTACAGCCTTGTCTCTGTTTGTCTGAAGCTGCTGGTGGTGCCTTGGGTTTCACCCCCTGGTCTTCGAGCTTCAGCATGAGAAGCAGGGCTTCACCGCAAGTTCCTCCCACTCTCCCTGACTGCCATGTAGCCCTGTGCCCTCAAGGCAGAGCCCTGGGAGAGGAATGGCCCTGAGGGAGAGGAGCTGGGGCCCAAGGGCTAAGTGGTAGGTTTGGGATGAGCTGGAAACGTGCTTCTAAACTGGTCTGAGCACCTTAATCGGGGGAACCCGACCAAAGCAAACAACAGCACTGGTCTGAAAGTGACCTCAGGAATCTGAGCAGTTACTTAGTGTCTCTGACCCTCAATTCTCTCCTCTCATTTAAAACAACAATAATAACACAGAAAAGATGATGTTCACCCCATGTACCTCACTGATATAGTATGGTGATCAAATTTCATCATGGATGGCAAAATCTTTTTAAACTCTTAAGCACTTCACAAATTATCACGTTTCATTAACATAGATTCCCTGAACACTGTTAAGCAGTTTGTCCCAGCACCGTGGCTGTGGAGTTAGCTGCCTTGAGTCCAGTTACATGGCCCCCTTCCTCCCCGACCCTACCTTACACCAGCCCCTGCAAAGGTAGCTGGTACCTGATATCTATGGATAACCAAGATATGAAGGCTGTTGTCTACTGCTCCACACCACATGTCCTGATTAAAACAAAAACTCACTTGTTAACATTTCCCTCTTTCTTTATTCTTTAATCTGTGAATGTTTTTGTGATAGGTTGGATGCTGGTGGTGTAGAAAGAGCTATCCCAAGGTATTTCTCTTGCAGGAAAAGATTTAAGACATCTGTGGATGACGCGCTAAGGTAGTCACTGGCAATCTCTCTTCCATTTCCGGGTTGGCTCATTGTTTACCTAATTGCCAGTAATAATATTTCATTGTGTAAAGCATGTTGGCACCAGGGGCCGAGGTTCCAGTTTATTGATGGCTCAGAGTTTATGAATGGATGCCCTCAGCAGGTTGCTGCCCTGATGAATGGCAATTACTGTGACTCTCACAGAGGCAATTGTAGCCAGAGCATTTACTCCTTTCAAATAATTGCCCCTGAGAAGCTGAACAGGTAATTGTAACATCTGAAAACCATGCTTTTGGCTTAGAACCAGAGTATTAATCTCCATAACAGAGGTGTTTTGGAATGACCCAAAGGAGATGTTAAAGAATGGTCTCCAGAGTGTTTGATTTTAAGATGAACTGGAGAAACCTTAGCAAGAACCCCACCCCCTGACCCATGAAAATTAAAATGTTGTAAAGACACCCAAGTAACAGTTAGGGGTGCCCATCTTTTCGAAGCTGTAATACCCTATGGTGATTGGTTGATTTTAGACTTTATACCTAAATTACTCCTCCTTAAAATGCTTTAAGCACTCTGCTTCAGCCGGGCTAATCTTCCCATTAACCCCCCAAAGGTTATGTGTTCATTCTAGTCACTGAATATTTATTCAGACCATTCTTTAATACCATTCAATACATGTATGCAATGAAAAACTGACAAAAAGAGCAAAATTATTTGAAGTACAATTTAATTTTGCTCTATGTTTTAGGTGAATTTAGTTAATTACTAACAGCCCTTCAATACAGAAAGTGCTAAAATCTTGGAGCCATGCATGTGTATTCTACAGAAGCAAAAGAAGTTAGACCTTCTACTCTATTTATTTTGGTGCCATGAGAGAAATGGTAAATAGGCACATGGTATAGCTTCTTTGCTTAAACGTAACTTTGAGGAAAATATTGCACGAAATTGGAAAGAAATATAACGAGAATAATCCATGATGGCTTTTGGGGGAGAAAAAGTAAAGAGTAACAAAAAGGACTATAAGTACAGAGGCACACCTCCAACTTTGAGGTCTTTTGTGTGGAAGGGAGAGTCAGGAATATTTGAGGGATGACACCGAGGAAAGGAAGGAAATTATAAAAAAGAAGAAAGAACCTTTCAAAATATATAAAGATGTAGAAAGATCATAAACTAGTTTTGAATTCTGGAATACTTGATGTTTAAACACTTCTCAGATTGTTGTCCAGTGTGTTGAAGAGAGAACAGCCAGGTGTGCTCTCCTTAAAGGCGATATGAGTGTCACCATTCATAGTGCCAGGGGGTCAAAAAGTGTGTAACTATCATCATATTCCAGACTGATTAGTAATGCCAAGAGGAATGATTAGAAGACTTCAGACTGAATTACCCGTCAGTTCAGAAACACTCGACGGTTCGAATAAAAAATATAAAAAAGTGATTATGAAAGTAAATGTGGGATAAAATTAGGAACATGGGTACAATTAAATAGGAAGTAATTCTATAAACACAAATGCACACATGCACAGTTAGAAGGACCTAAAGATACTCAAATAAAGTTATAGTTATCCATGCAACCCTAGACATAAACTACGGAACTTGATTTACCTTAAGGCTTCAAGACTCAAGTGTTTTCTTCTTATATATAATCATGACCTTGTTCTGCTAATTAGATGATTGGAACTGAGATTTTTAAGGCTCATAGAACTAGACATGAATTTTAGTTAGCATGTGTTCCAGACGCCTGCCTTAAGGCAGATAAATATCTGAACCAAGGATAACAAATAGGTTTTAACTTAGAAGTTGATTCCAATCCATTTGTAGTTGACTGGCTAGAGCAACGCGTTGAGGTGGATTCTGAGTGCAAGTCCAAGGAAGGAGTACTGAGTCTGATGGGCAAAGTAGGGCCTAATTTGCTCAGGCTCAGGAATAAGAACTCAGACACATATAAGGGTAGAGGCTGGCCTGAATGCCATGCATTAGTTCTTCTTAGTCTAAACCATTTAGGTATGAAGAAGATAGCATACAATACAGATACTCAGTCAATAGGTATTCTGGGGTATAATCATATGGTGTAGATGTATTTAACTGGCATTTTCTTTGACCCAAATTGTCTTCTGTATCCTGAGGAAATCTAAAAGGTTTCATGCCACAAGCTCCTTGCCCTTCATTCTTTTAAGATTTAGGAGTTTTAGAAAAAATGAGGTGTGCAGAAGCAAGAGACATGTTCTTTTTTTTTTTTAATTCATTTTATTCAAGTATAGTTGATTTACAATGTTGTGTTAATTTCTGCTGTATAGCAAAGTGACTCAGTTATATATACACATTCTTTTTATATTCTTTTCCATTATGGTTTGTCACGGGATATTGAATACAGTTCCCTGTGCTATACAGTAGGACCTTGTTGTTTATCCATTCCACATATAATAGTTTACGTCTGCTAACCCCAAACTCCCAATCCACTGCTCCTTTACCCTCCCTCCCCCTTGGCAACCACAAGTCTGTTCTCTAAGAGAGACATGTTCTTTAAGTGAATGATGTGTCATGTCATTGGCTATTCTTTACCCCCATGCTCTTGTTATTCAGATGGCTGCATAGTCTAAGGCCTCTGCCTGGTTCATTATTTTTTCCTTATCTAATTCAACAAGTGCTCAGTTAAGCCATGCAACTATAAATGGTAATAGTCAATTATCTTAACTGCAAACTATTTATACCTAATACCAAACTATTTATACCTAATACCAAACTATTTATACCTAATGAACCAACAAGAATTATTCATATTAAAGATGTGTCGATTTCATTTTGTGGTATGCTTTATATGATCACAACAATGAATTCTGTTGGTTCTAACTCCTTTTTCACAGAGGCTCACCTCTTTGGCGTGGTCTTCTGCCACCATTTAAAGCAATTAGAGGACATTGAACTCTCCCACAGATTCTCTTGACCTTGAACTATTCTCGCTCTCTTCCAATGGCCTCTTCACTCCTTCTGTGTGTCTTTTCTTTGCTCCTTCCCTTCCACCTCCATCCTAATGTATTTGTTTATAAATTCAGCAAACATTCATTGATAATTACCTTTAACCAGCTGACTAATATGTGCCAGACACTGCAGTAGGCACTTTTGTGTACTTTTTCTTGCTTCTTCAGAGCAGTCAAAAGAGCTTAACATTACTATCCCCATTGTATGGTTGAGTAAATTGAGGATCAGAGATGTCAAGTAACTTGTTCAACATCTCACAGCTAGGAACCCAGATTGGGATTAGAGTTTAGCAGTCCTCTTTCCGGTGATCCTCTTTCACTTGCACATCACTGCTTAATATTGTGACGTCTAACATGACACACAAAACATTGTCCAAACTTTTATGGAACTTAAAAATTAGAAATATACCAAACTCATTATCTACCTACTTTATGCCCTATATCTACCAAATCATGTGGTTTCATTCTGTCCCCTAACACCACCACCAATAGCCTGGTCCTGCCCTTGTGACCTCACAGTTGGGACCAAATCCTTTTCACTAACACCCTAGACTGGGTTGTATTCTTTCTTGTATGTAATCTGCATGCAGATCTTTTTTTCTGCTCAAAGACCTGGAGTGCTACTTCACCTGGTTTATCGAGTATCACTTAAGTGGGTATAAAGGCAAATATGTAATTTACAGTTTATTCCACATATGTTGATTAGTTTCTATCATAGCCATTCATTCAATAAGTTATCCTAACTGTGTAGCCCTTATTAGGCTCTGTTTAAAGAAGAATCACTTTGGGTCAAGATGCTTTTGGAAAAAAGTGAGAACCTAAGGCCCAGATGCCAAGATCTATGATACAAAGTAAAAAATAGTCCTGCAGTAAGAAAGGTGCAGACTAAGAGTTCATGAAAGAAAACAGCTGGGTCAGTTAGGAATCATGATGGAAGAGGCAGCATCTGAAGTAGACCTTGAAGGAATACTTTTTGGGCATGTGGAAATGAGAGGAGGGGCTGAGAGCACGTTGTAAAGACATGGCCTGTGGAAATGTGTGCAGTGCAGGGGTGCCGTGGAGACCAGTGTTCCTGGCGTTGCTGGAGCGAGGAGCACCGTCTGCCCTGGGACATGATGGGGGGCGGTCAGTGCTGCTCCTTGGCTTTGGAACACTCTTTACCTCCTGAATTCTGCTTGTTCAGTTTCTGGGGTTCCCTCAGAATGAAATTTTTTTCTCATTTTTTTTAAACCACACCTGAGGCCTTTTCCACACTCTCAGAAGTTTGATTCTATTTGGTCTGGTCAAGTTTGCTATCATTTCTGTGTGCTGATTGTCTTCCCAATTGGATTACAGTCTCTTCATGGCCAAGGATGCAGTTTTTTATTCCAATCTCACATAAACAGAGGCTTGAGCTGAGCACAAAGCAGGCATTCAATAAACACCAGATGATTTATTGGGTTACGAATGAATGAAACTGTCCACAGAAAGTGTGGTTTAAAACTGTTAAATGAATATTTCAGATTTATCCCAAATTGTTAGCTATGGAAAAAAACTAACCATCAATTTAAGAAAGACACAACCAAAAAATTATTGGTACACCCTATTTCTGTTAAAGATATTTCTTCAATCAAAAACACTCATGTTGGATAAGTATTGTGGTATGTATCTAGCTTTGAAGATCTATTGTAGGAAAATAGGAAAGAAAAAAAAACACCTTAGTCATTTCAGTTTTAAAGCAACTTTCTCAAACTTCCGTTGAAATGATTCATACCTCATTACCTACTAAGATTGGGTCATATGCTTTTTGACCAGAATTATTTTCACAAATATGAAGAAATGTATTTCATGTTTCCCCATTGAAATTCAACCTCACTTATCAATGCAGAATTATCACCAGATTAAAATTCAGAATCTAAAACTGCTGGGTAATTTATACAAAATCTGTCATTGATATCTGCCTATGGAATCACTTTGGCAGAATTAAACTCAGCTAGTTAAAAGAATAACTTATGGGAGAACTGTCAGAAAAGATGAGAACCCAAATTACATACATGCACCATGAACATATAGTGTGTAAGCTGACGCTGGAACTGGTAAGTTTCATGAGTCTATTATCTAAGAAAATTAAATGAAGAACATTGCATTCTTTCTCTGACTTATACTTGGGCTGACATTGATTGTTGCTGCCTCTTGACTAAGAATGTGTGCCATTCCCCCAGAGAATGATTACCTCTTCCTTCCCATCCTAGCAATCTGCTAAATCTCTTCTCATGTGAGAGAAACTTTCACAAGCTACATATTTCGTTTTTGGTATTTCCTATTGTTATTTATAGTTTCACGCATATTTTCTGTCTTCCCATTTCAACTGTGACTTCTACAGCAAAAGCTGTCATTTTTCTTTGTCTTTCCATTCACTCCGTCCCAGTGTTTTGAACAAGGTTTATGAGTTTTTGAAGAAAACAAGTAGAGGATGAGATATAGCAACTCAACTCATCTTTTAAAATGTATCTCTAATGAAAGTGACACTGCTTTTTTTTTTTTAGCTACCAGCTTAGTCAAATATCTCAAACCATCACCTATCTAGAAATGTGACCCAGGATAAGATTAAAGTATGGTATAATGGCACAAATTCGAGATTGTACTAGGAGTGCCTGCTACAGAACATACACTGTTTAGCTGATCGTACACATCCAACTGTTGGATGTGGGTCTGGATCAAAAGTGTTCAGTGAGTTATGATTTTTCTGTCATTGAATAATATTGCCTTTGGTTGAATGTCGGGTTTCAACTCCTGAGAACTTTACGTGTATGCTCTCAATTTTTGGTGGAGTGCTGTTCCCAAAGCATCACCACATGGATCAAATTTGAGTTCTTCCCAAGACACTTACCTTTAGCCAAAGCAATCTCGCTGAACCATTGATTGAGGTTCCTGGCACTATTCTTGTACACTTTCCCTTTGACTTTGCAATTTTGCAGCAACTGCCTTTGCCCTCAAACACTTTGTTCTAGAAGATGCATATTAGTGCGAATATATTTTTTTCTCACACAATCTGGTTGCAAAATTTAGTCAAAATTAATTAAATATACAAAAGAATTGCAGGTAATCAAAGGTGCTTTAAAATATGCTTCAACATTATGTAGATTTGCAGTTATTCACATTACCACAATAAATATCTCCTAACACACAATAAAATAAAATGTTTCAAGATGATAATAAGCATATGTACGTACAATTCAACTTTCACATCACAAATTTAGTGCCAGATAAATCATGTCTTTGTGAGAAATACTTTTTAGACATTCTAATAAAAGTATATTTTACATATAAAAATTATGAACATGGCTCTATGTGGTAATGGGGGGAGAATTCATTAAGGAAACGACACAAGTGCTGGATGTTAAAGAATAAGTAGGATTTTTCCAGGGGGAGAGGAACAGTTTAGGCATAGAGATCTGCATGAGCAAAATGAACATTCAGAGAGAAAATTCAAAAGTCAAAGGATTCTATTAATTACATCGTATAAATATGGACAAAGAGCTGAGAAAAAGTAACGATGAATAAAAGGTGGTCCCCACTGTTGTCATCTAGCAGAAAAAACAATTTAAATAACTCATTTATTAAAAATATAAACGGGATGAGTGAGCAGTCATCTAGCAAAGGTAAATATTATTGCAGGGCTGCAGAGAAGGGAGGGCGATTGATATAAAAAGTCTTCTCAGATAAAATGGAGTTTGAACTAGCCCCTGAAAGATGAGGAAGAATGTGAGAGGTGGATCCAGGAGGAAAGGGCATTTCTGGGAGAGGAGTGAGTATGAGAGTGAATAGAAGCGGGCAAAGAAAGTTTGTAGACCTGTGCAGATGTCGTTGTGACAGGAAAGTGGGGCTCTTTGGTTGCTAGGTGGGGTAGGAGGGCGTAATAACAGTAAAAGCTGAGACGGTCATTTGGAGTTGAGTGACAGAATTGTTTGAATCATGGGTCGAGGACTTTCAACAGCGAGGGGTGTCATGATTTGATGTGTGTCCTGAGTTCACTGGAGAAGCCACACTTAGAGGTTTTGGGGAGTGATCCATAAAGAATGGTCAGTTGGGACTGTGTTTAATGTAAGAAGACCAGGCTGAAGATGGAACTTGGGAAAGTCTTTCTTTCATACACAGAGAGGGAAGAAATAGAGAAACTGGAAAAGATTCAGAAAGAGACTGCAGGGAGATGGGAAGAATACCTTTTGCATCAAATGTTCATTTTTCTCTGAAAACATATTCAGACACATCACCAGTGAATTTGTGGCACCTTGGCCTGTTGGACCTCAGCAAAGACCTGGCATGTATACCAAGCAGCTCTTTGAAGGGTTGGGATAATGTAGTACTCTCAACTCCCTGCTTTTATTCTCTCCTTCACCATGTCGGCGAACCTCTGTGTTGTCACTGTCTAAAACATCTCCATATGTGATTTTGTAACTAAAACCACAAGGGCTAATTCTGTACTACAGCTCTTAAAGGATTTCCTAATACCCTGCAGTTGTCAAAATGAGGGGCAGAAAATGACTAGAATGGTATTCTGAATAGTCCTAAGAGAGATTATTTTAGACCCATACAGAGTATTAATCTAAAACCTATTCTTTAGGATAGTTTAATATCAAGCTAATAATTAGGTTAGCACACTATCATGCAAAGTCTTTTCTAGACATGTGCCTATTTATTAGCATAAAATTGCTCATAATATCTTTTTATGTTTCTTTTTAATTGTAAATTGTAGGCTTTACCATTTTAATTTCTGATATTGGTAATTAATGCCTCCCTCTCTCTCTCTCTCTCCCTCTCTCCCTCTCAGTGTTGCTTTATTGTTAATCCTAATAGTATTTAAAAAATAATTAAAATTTGCTTTTATTGAATTTCTCCATTGCATGTTTGTTTTCTATTTCATTAATTCCTGCTGTCACATTATGATTTCTTTTCTACTTTAGAGAGTTAATTTTTCAACATTTCTTTTTTCTAATATACACATTTGAGGGTATATATTTCTTTCTAAGCATAACTTTAGCTGATGTATTTCACAAGTATTGATAGTTATATGTTTATTAACATTCAGTTAGTTTTTTTTCTAATTTTCATTATGATTTCTTTGACCACAGTTTATGTAGAAGTGTGTTACTAATTTTCAAATATTTGGGGACTTGAAAATGTTTTTAATGATTGATTTGTAGCTTCATACTACTGTGATCAGATAACATATTTTAAATAATTTCAGTCTTTCAAATTGGCTAATATTGGTTTTATGGTTCAGCATATGTCCAATTTTGGTCAATGCTTCAAGGGCATTTGTAAAGAATATACATTCTGCTGATGTTAAGTGTGTAGTTTTATAGATGTCATTTAAGTTAAATTTGTTAATCATGTCAATTTTTCTGTATCCTTATTGATGTTTGTTTATTTGTTTTTATCAGTTTCTGAGTGAAGTATATGAAAGTGATTGATTGTATATTTTTTAATATTTCCTTCTGGTTCTATCAATTTTGCTTTAACTAAGTAGAGAGAAATTTAGAATTTGGAACATTAAGAAATTCTTATTTTAGATCTAGTAATGATTCCTATTTTAAAGTCTACTTGGTTTGATATTAGTATAGCTATACCAGATTTCCTTGGTTTATGGTTTGTAAGATATAATTTTCTCATCATTTAACTTTTAAACATTTTTATATTTAAAGACTAAATATCATATGATTTTGTTGTTGCTTTTCTTAGAAATACAATTTGGTAATATTTGTATTTTATTAGAGCATTTACTCCACTGAACTTTAAAGTTATTTCTTATATATTAGGTTTTAAATCTACCATCTAAGTATTGTTTTCTATTTGTTTCAACATTTCTACATTCCTTTTCCATTTTTTCTTGCCTTAATTTCTCTTTTATTAGCTTGTTAATTATGGATTTTCTATTCTTTTCTGTTCTTTTGTTGGTTACCTTAGATATTAAAAATTATTCTTGATTTTTATAATTTAATATTAATTAGTTTTCACATTTCCTAAACAATGCAAGGACCTTAGAATACTTTTACTTTATTTATCACCCTCATGCCTTTTATGTATTCTTAGTGTTGCCACAGATTTTAATTCTACATATGTTTTCAATTCGATAAGGCATTATCTTTATTGTTTTAATCAGTCAATATTTATTTAGATTTATCCTCATATTTACTCTTTCCGTGGCGCATTCATTATTCCTTCCCACATTTCCATGCTTTCCTCTGGGATCATTTTCCTTCTGCCAAAGGATCTCCCTCTAATATTTCCATCGGTGTGTATCTGTTGATGATACATTATCTTAGGTTTCGGTTGTCATAAAATGCCATTATTTTGCATCTTTGACAATGTTTTTACAAGTTATAGAATTCTCAGTTGTCAGTTATTATTTTTAGCACTTTTAAAAGGTCATTACTTTGGTTTCTGACCTTCATCATTGGTTGTCAGTCTTATTGCTAGTTTGTAGGAAATAGGTCTATTTTCTTTAGACTATTAAGATATTCTCTTACAGGGAGATCAGCTCGGTGCTTTGTGACCACCTAGAGGGTTGGGATAGGGAGGGAGGGAGGGAGACGCAAAAGGGAGGGGATATGGGGATACATGTATACATACAGCTGATTCACTTTGTTATAAAGCAGAAACTAACATACTATTTACAATTATACTCCAATAAAGATGTTAAAAAAAAAAAAGATATTCTCTTTATTTTGGTTTGAAGTTTCACGGTGAATGGCCTAAGTGGTGTTTTCTCTGTATTATTCCATCTGGAGTTCACAATACTTTTAACTCTGTCTAATGACATTTTTGTTCAGATTTAGAAAATTCTCTTTTCTTTCTTTCTAGAACTTCCCCAGCCCCCCCACCCCTGGCCCCATATTTTATATGTTATTTTTTGGTTTTGGGGTTTTTTTTTCCATCCTTTTTTCTCTCCATGCTTCAGTCTAGATTTTTTTTTTTTTTTTCTGATCTGTCTTCCAGTTCAATAATCCCCTCCTCAGCTATGTTTAGGTTGATAGTAACCTCATCTATTGTGTTTCTAATTACAAATATTGTATTTTTCATCTCTATAATTTATATTTTATTTTTTTATTTCAATTCTATGCTGAAATCCTCTTATTATTTATCTTCTTAAATATATTAATTATGGTTATTTTATGAGTCTGTGCCTGATAACTACTGGATCTGGATTTCTCTGGAGTTTTTTCCTCTTTCCTGTCTTTTGTTTGTTTTAGGTTGTTAATTTTGTAGGCAGTCAAGGTAGGGACAGATAATTTTAAACTATCAAATGAACTTTAGTTTTTGCTAAGTTCAGTCTAGCTCCAATTTACCCCTACACCAAAAGTGTGGCCCTTTGGGGTGTCCCAGCTGAAAGCCTGGGGTCTTTTGGAGAACTCCTTGTTGGTGAGGCCTAAACTTCAATTTTTGCTACCCAGCTCTTTCAGAAGATCTGTTCACCCTCTCAGCCTCTTAGCTTCTGCTTGTGCATCAGTATATAGTGGGGAAAAAATTGTACAGGACATTGGGCTCCGCTTTCTACCCCTCTATATTTCTTTTATCTTGGAAATTTTGACTTTTGTTATCCTCACTGCCTTAAAAGCTCCCAATTCCTATGGATAAAAATTGTCTATCTATCTATTCAGAGAGAAAGAGAGATAAAGAGATGTAATTATGTGTATACGTGTGTCTGTGTGTTGTCCATTTTTTCTTGTTTTTGGTGGGAGAGTTCATCTGCAATAAGCTAGTTCACCATTACCAGAAGATGAAAATGCTTGATATTAACTCTTAAACACTCACTGTTTGTTTGTTGAAAAAAATTCTCTAAAAATATTTTGCAAAAAATCCTGATGTGTAATCCTGAACTTGAAAATGTGTTCATAGAATTAGTTGCTAAAAACAGAAATCAGGAAAGAAAAGCAAAGGGGTGAGGGAGAAGACAGAGAGTTTTGCCAGAGAAATTGGAGGCAGAGAAAGAGAAAAAGGAAAAAAAAGAGGCGATACCAAGGCAGAGGTGGAAAAACAGATCATTATGGATCTCGTGATAGGTTTCATCCTGTGGCTGCATTTCTGTTTTTCTGACTTTTTAATGTCATGTATCTTTCTCGTGTCTGTCCCTTCTTGTCGCCTCAATTAACTGGTCTGGGAAGTTCATGGCCAACCCAGTCACTGGATGTAACCCACTGTCCTTTATTCAGACTCTTTGTTGGACTGTAGATCTAAGGCATACACTGCCAGCACTTCTTGTATGTACTCCAGCTGGGAATGGGACTGACTGAGCTCTCCTTTTTTTCCCTCCTCCACCTCTGACCCTCTTTCAGGCCTTTCTTGGTGTTCCTGGCCATCTGCCTGACATCCAGAGTTGCCTGCATTCTGACAAGACAGAGTGGCTCACCTAGCTTCGGAATAACATCAGAGGTGCCAACAGAAAGTAGACCAGATACACCATCCAAAATACCCCTCCATCATTATTCCAAACCCTGGACTAAGCCAAGAGTTGTTCCAAAAATACATCACTATATTTTGGCCTGAGTGTCACTTCCCCACTTGGCATGCTAGGGCTAGAGAAATTGGAACAGAGATTTCTTGTTAGCCTCTCTCATATTTTCTCCTTTGGGATATACATCTTTTACTTGTTCTATCTCTAATATGACACAGTTGCCCCAGGGTTTACAATTATATATAGCATATCAGAAAGAAGTGAAAGCTTTACATTTTGTCTCCCATCTTCGCCAAAAGAATTTCAGCCAAATTGTCCTCTTCACATAAACAAATACTTTTGAGTGGATAAATGATCAACTAAGTGGATATCTGTTGTATATTTGTACGTTCGTATTGTGGTTCACAGAATTCCCCAACTACATGTGTTTTCTCTTTTTCTTGGCTGAATGCAATTATACCCATCTTTTGGGTTCCCCTCAAATCTTGAAGCCTCCATTCACCAACCTAGTCCTCTTGATGTCTTTTGTAGATTTAATAATTAAAGCAGTTACTTTTTTTTTTTTCCACTCGCGATTAATGAAGGACTTACTTTATGGGTACCAAAACGATCTGATGTAAAGATACTTTGCCTCCAGAAATGGATGGAAAGCTCCTTTGAAACAGGAAAAAGTCCTCTCCACAATACCTATGCTGACCCCACATTTATAGTTTACAAAGGATTGTCATCTATTTAATATTTCCTTCCTTAATCCTCAAAGACCAGAGTAGAGCCAGGTAGTGACCTTATTTCAATTTTTGAAATGATGAAACTGAAATACAGAGAGAATAAGTGATTTCTTCAAGGTTGTATCCTTGCTAAATGAAGAATCCAGGATTGAATTAAACATTGTTATTCCAAATCTGTAACCCTTCTACTGTAGCATACTGGTTTCCACTTTTAAAAATTCCTTTCAGCCTCCAACAAAGTCTTTCATAAGTTATAAAGGCTCAACAAAGAATGAATAGATAAATGAATAGATATATACTTTTTTCAACTCACTATGTATATATCTATTTAGACATAATATTTGTTTCAAGTAAAAGAAGAATTCTACTAAGAGGATCAAATACATGTATAAAGATATGAGCATTAAATGCAAAAGATGGATTATTTCTAAGTTACGGATCAGGCTGTTCCCAGACTTGGGTAAATGGGCTCATTTACAAACAAGCCACCTTCTGATCTTGTGCCTTAATTTACTCTTATCTTATACCTTCCACTAATAGGCCCTGCCTTGTGCACGGGCATATGTGTAGACATCCAGAAAATATGTGGATAACACAGTCAAACTGATAGAATCATCATCTTTCCTGACCCAGCTCTCTTGGAGATGCTGTGAGGCATTTTGAGTAAGTTCATATTGCAGGAAAAAAAAAAAAAGTTGTTTTTGCAGGCTGAGACCAGATCTTCCAGGAACTGGAGAAACCAGTTCCTGGAAGGTTTTGAAAATGTTAGACTATCTGTACATTGCCTTTCTGACATGTCAGTAGAGATTGCAATGTATTATCACCACCACTAATCTACTTTTCTGACTGAGAAAAAAAGTGTACTTAAAAAAAAAGAGAAAAGAGAGAGAAATCGTAATGATAGGTTCTTGAACGTTATCAGCGTTACAATATATTAGCTTTTGTGCTAGAACAGCCTGTTTGGTGCCAGGAACGATTCGAAAGCTTTATAATACAAAACGGTGAGGTTTTTAACACAATGTAGTCTAGACAGAAATTGTGTGAGAATACAGTCAAATCATTACTGTGAAGTTAAAAAACAAAATAAAATAAAGGATGCAAGATTACTTTTATTTCTTGGTGCCGGATCCTGCCCCCCTAAACTAAGCTGCTTTTAACTGTTATTTCTTCTCTCCCAGAAGATTTTTTTTCAAGTAACTACCCTGGCCACAGGCAGTGATTAAAATACTAGGGTTGAGGCTGCCGTTTTACTTGTGCCCAAATCCAGATTGGCCATCAATTCTTCAGCTCAGCTCTGCATTACCAGTTCTTCAATATACCTGTGTTGGGGAATTCAGGGCCACAGTCCTGCCCAGACCAGAGCCATTGTTTCCTAAGTTGGCAGGCCAGAGTGCTGCTGCAGGTCAGGACGGTGTCCTAGCAACCAAGTGACTCACCTCTTAAATTATCTCATTATTCTCTTACCCTAAACTGGGAGAAAGCTCATAATTTCCTTCCAATATATTTTCCTGCCACAGTTTGGTTTCTCTTTTAATTATATGCAGGGAAAGAGGTTTTCATTGCGGTCGTGGCTTTCTTTTCTTACCATTCCGAGTCTCCTAAATTAGAATACATTCTTCATGAATATATACGTATATATACACACGCACACACACACACATATAAATTAAAACTTCATCTGTTGCTTCCTTTAATCTCCGTATTTTAAAAATATACCTTTTTTTCTGTTAGTTTAGGACCAGTTCCAACTTCCAGTCCCCAATTTAGATTACATGCTCTGAAACTAACTCCAAACATTTACTGAGTTTGAAGGTCACAGTGCTATTGATTGATTTCTAGTTATAATGTATGTTGTCCTAACATGAGTTGTGCTTTTTTTCTATAACTTTGGGCTAAATCCAAAAATGCAAGGATCAAAGCATCTGGACTTGTTGCTTTCATGTTTGGCATACAAAGGGGCTGGCAGTCACCAATGTGGTCTTGGCTGGGCCCTACTTGTTTTCATTCTCTGATGTGAAACAGTTGGGAATCGCAGACCCTCCAACAGCTAGAATGGACTCAATAAAAATTGGCTTAATAATCTGCCAAGCATTTGGAAGTGCCAGTCTCCACAGTTTTTCAGCAGTTATTGGCCATGACATGTTTCTTTCTTTTATTTTTTAAGGAAAGAATTTGCTGTGAAATTAGTTTTGAGATCAACATTTGTAACAGGTAAACTATTCATCTTAGTAAACTCACTTTATCATCTTTGATCTTATTTAATTCATTATTTTACATATTTCATTTTTCTTACATGATGGTTCCTCGTAGCCACTTTTTTGTTTCTCATGAAAATCAAATGTGAGCTATAACAAATAATGAAGAGGGCTTAAATATTTGATAATTTGATCCAAAGTTCACTAATTTTAAAAAGTTATCTAGTCATCTTAAAGTTTTCACTTACTTAGATGTAAAGCATTCCATATTAAATAACTGAAATTTGATTCCAGTAAAAAATATTGAACATATTTATAAAGCTCTATCATATATGTGATAATCATAATCACTTTGATTAAGGTGAAGAATTTTCCAAACAGATATCTTAAACTAAACTCCAGGGAAATGTTCTTTATATTGAATTTTATTGCTGCAAATACTATTTAAGAAGGTGGAATTGTTACCTAAGGCTTGTAAATATTTTCATTATTTAGAAATTCCATTGGCTCTCAATATAGTTTTTAAGTATATCACCATTTTTACCTTTCTCCACTACCTTGTTTTCCACCAAAAAATAGTTGTAACTAACATACATTTTCTATGGATTCTTAAGCTCTTCCAAGAGAAGGCTGTAACAGGGTAAATTTAATAGCATTGGGGATGGGGTAGGGAGCCAAGTTGGGAGAGCCTATTAATATTTTTGTAGTTAAAATAGAGCCCTAATTTGAATTTGAACTTCTACTCTAGCCTTTGTAATTGGAGAAAAGGAAGCAATAATTAGCTTAAACACTGGAAAGGAAGAAAATTACCACTATTTGCAAATGATACATTATTTACCTAGAAAATTCAAGGAAATCAATTAAAGAGCTTCACAAGCAAGAAATGCATTTGATAAGTTTGTTGGGGAAATGTTAAAATTCTGAAATCATGTATAAAACAATGGCAAGTTAAGAGATAAAATAGACACCGCCTTTTACAATAATAATAGCAACAAAAAGTGAAAAATAGAAGAATAAATTAACAGAAAATGCATAAGATCTGTAAGATGAAAATCATAAGATGCTACTGAGGAAATAAAATAAGATTAAAATAAATGAAAATGTGAAAATAAATAAATAATGTTTTTGGATATGAAGACACAACATCTCAGAGATTTTTCCTTAATTAATCTATATATTTAATGTTCAATTTATAAGAACCTTTTTCAGAAGCAGACATACTGTTTTTAAAGTTCATGTGGAAAACTAAACAAGCAAGAAGAGCAAGAACAATGTTGAAAAATGAAAATAATGAGGGACCAAGCCCAACGTAGAACCATCTTATAATGCTACAATAATTAAAACAGTGTGATGCTGGCACAGGACCAGACAGATTGATTAATGGAATAGATCAAAATGGCCATAAATAGACTCAGATATGGATAGGCATCTAGTATATGATAAAAGTGGCATTACAAATTAGTAAGGGGAAAGGGTTTATTCAATAACTATGTTGGAACAACTGAGTAAACATCTGGAAGAAACTGATATTGAATCCCTACCTCACATGCTACATCAAAATGAATTCCAAAAAGGATTGAATATTCAAATCCACAGGAGAATGTTTTTATAATGAGTGGAGAAGGCTTTTTTGATTGCATAAATTGAATTCAACTGCATGAATAAATTCAACTAAACGTAAAAGAATCTTCATGGATTAAAAAAACATAAAACAATAAATACAAATTAAAAGTTAGAAGTGTACAAATTATATAAGAATAAAGCAATCATTTTCCTAATATTTGAAAATTTCCTTTGAATAGTTAGGTAAAAATGAACACAAGGGAATTTGAACGAGGAATGTCAAAGTCCGTGGAAAAAGGAAAATAAATGGCCATATAACAAATAAAAAAGATTTTCATCCTTATTTATAATGACAGAAATTTAAATTAAAACTACATATGGATCTGCCTTTTGCTTTTCAGTTTGGAACACAAAATCTAAAATTTTATGTTTTATTAATAAGAATGTGGAGAAACCTGCTTTTTCATAAATTGATGTCAATAAACTGCAACGGGGTTTCCCTGGTGGTGCAGTGGTTGAGAGTCTGCCTGCCAATGCAGGGGACACGGGTTCGAGCCCTGGTCTGGGAGGATCCCACGTGCCGCGGAGCAACTGGGCCCGTGAGCCACAATTGCTTAGCCTGCGCGTCTGGAGCCTGTGGTCCGCAACAGGAGAGGCCGCGATAGTGAGAGGCCCGCGCACCGTGATGAAGAGTGGCCCCCACTTGCCGCAACTGGAGAAGGCCCTCGCACAGAAACGAAGACCCAACACAGCCAAAAATAAAAATAAATAAATAAATAAATAAGCAAATATGGTTAAGAAAAATATAAAAAAAAAATAAAATAAAATAAACTGCAACGATTTCTATGACAAGCAATTTGGTGGCACCTAAAGTTTCTAAATGTGTGTGCCCTTTGACCAAGCAACTCTGCTTCTAGGAATTTATTGCACAAATATGCATGCTCATGCACAGAATGACATGAACCTGGATATTTATTGCAGAATTGTCTTTAATGGGAGCATTAAAACAATCTAAATGGAATTTAATGGGAGATGAGAAATAAATTATACTACATCCACAAAGTAGAATATTACACTGTTGTTAAAAAGGTGAAGCATAAATTAGGAATTTTATTTTTCTAATAAAGAAAAGCAGTCTGGTGCTACCACAGTGCCACCATTATACCAGCAAAGATCCAGGCTGCTTCTTTCTTTCTCTCACTAATTCTCACCATGTGGCTTACCATCTACTTATTACAGGATGGTTGTTCCCTTTCCAACATCTTCTTACTGATATTTCAGGCAGAGAGAAGTGACACCGTACATTCTGCAGCCTTCCAAAGAACATTCCCCAAAGCCCCAACTATCAATTTCTGTTTTCCTCTCATTAGCCAGAACTGTATTGAATAACTGTTCAAATGGCAAAGTATCTTAGAAATATTGTATTTTAGCAAATATTGTATAAACTGAGGATTATAAGTAAGAGTAAAGATATCCTCTTTACTGTATAATCTTTTCTAACTTGAATTTTATACCTAGTGCATACATTGTTTATTACAAAAATATTAATTAAAAATTATACCTCCTTTTAAAATGCTTTGTAGTGAAATTCTTCAAAATTTCTGATTCACATAATTTTCTTAATCAAATGCTCTAATATTAAAAGAGTAATTTCTACCATACAATTTGCACCATTTAAAAAATTCATTAACCGTTTCCTGGAGAAGTTTGTGGGCTAAACTTCAGTTTTGTCACTTACGGGTAGTATGGCTTAGAGCAAGTTACTTGTAATTTCTTTAAGCTTCCTTTTCTGGTGTACAACATGGGGATAAGGTTATTGTTGGAGCATTAAACTAGATAATGTATGTAATGCATTTAACATAGTACCAGGCACAGAGTAGATGTTTCATAAATGGCACCTACTATTTCTATTACCATTAAAATAATTACTATTCCTGAGAACATTCATATGGGACTCTGTACATTCTCTCTAAATGGGATAATAATATAAAGATTGGCCCATTTAGAAATAATACAGTAACAGGAGATCTGTAATAAGGAACAATAGCCTATATTATGTCTTAACCACAGTCTGAGAGCATCTTAGTTTCTACAAGCGTCATATCATGTGATATGAGCAGTTAAGCCACTAGCCTCAATTCTGTAAAACAGATATGTATTCTCTAGGTTAAATACTATTAATGTTAGGTCTGGACACTGCAAGTGAACAGTCTTGAATACATTTCTGCCAAATTTAAAGGCAATTGAAACTTCTGACTCAACTATAAATTTGTAACCCTCTAACTAATTCATTGGCAATTCGTAGCAAAAACTGACTTCTCAAAAAGTCAAAATGAGTCAAAATATAGAAAGGTGGTAGTTAATATAAGTAAGAGACATATTTGAAAAGTGAACCTAAGTCAGGACAACATGCTTGCACTTCGATATTCATGGTATGCCCAAATTCTAAATAGCACTATTGGTATACGTCCCACAGCTCAAATGCAATATATTATAACTGAAAAAAACCCTAAATGTCTCCTTTGGATTGTTAAAGATTTTATAGATTAAAGCCATTTGGTAAGCAGTTGGCTTTCTTTTGTGATCTACTTCCCACAAAGAAACAAAGATTCTTCTATCACCTGAAAAGACATTTTTGCCTGTAGGGGTGAAAGAAGAAAATCATCTGGATAAGTAGATTCTGTCTGGTCTGTGAAGCTCAAACACTTTTCATCACATCAGCTACCCATCAGATTTGTTCCTCAGGAGAAAAAGAGACAAAATATTCCATGTCCTGGTTCTCAAGGACTGCCTACAAATGGCTTTTTAAGTTAATCTTTGAAAGCAGAGCTCTCATCTACTGCTATAGCATAACTAGTGCAACATTTAACACAGTTGACTATTTCAAGGTCTTACTGTTTTCCTTTTTTAATTAAATATGTATTGAACTTGAAGAGTGTCTCTAATATTGATTTAATACTATGTGTATATGAAGTTTCAGAAATCTTTGTAAATCAACAATATATTCAAAATTCCCACTTTTTTGGAAATTGGATATAACATTTTCAATATACAGGCAAGGTAACAAATAGATTTGCTTTACCCCAAGGCTCTTGAAATTCTAGAGTAACAACCTTAAAAAGTAACCAAGTTTTAGTTGTTTAGAAAGGTTGTCTTTAACTCTTGGCCAAAATATGCAAGTCTTGCAGTTTCCAAACCATTAACTGTATCAGTAACACAGATATACAGGGCAGAATGTTGAAACCAAAAGGAGCTGAATATGTTTCTTTGTGCTCCCTTATCCTGTGTCCTTCACCAGCACGACTGTGGCTCATACATTTCAGTCTTTAAGATGTTCACTGAGCTTCCCCCTTCCTTCATTCCAAAGCTGCTGGGGAGGGTTCTGAAGAGGGAAGGGGCTACAAGAACTCTGTGACACCAGGCCATAAGAAGGAAGCAGCTAAAAATCATTGAAAGCCTTCTATATTTGCATACTAACACTGCTGTTTCTAGAGTAAACATTTTGACATTTACTTTAGATTTTTTTTTAGGTAAAAATTTCAGGGTTGGAAGCATTTCTTTCATCGTTTCTTCAAAGCACCAGCAAACTTTCAGGTTTTCGTAATTTGCACATATAATCTTTAAAATTATGAGAGGCACCTCTATGAGGGAGCATATGTGAGAAATAGGGAGGGGGCTGGGAGCGAGAAGGAAAGAAAACAATGTTAGGTTATACAACTCTTGTATCCTTAAAGACAGCTTGGAGACATGGAAACCATATGTGAACTTTTAGCTAATAAAATAAAATGCCAAAATGTGGTGGCTAAAGCTATTGCACCCAAAATGTAATTGGACATATGCTCATTTACTTGCTTATAATCAAAACATTAAAAAAAACTGTTTTGAACTCAAGCTAGGTGTCAGTGTTGGACTAACTTAATTCATATAATTATCTCACATGGGAAGAATGCATTTGTGCCATGGTGTTATTATTACATTAAGAAAGGTAAACAAAGAATAAGCTGGAATAGATAATGCTTAAGCAAAACCAAAAAGTTCCTACTGCCCATGCTGAAGAAAGGAAAAGAACATATTAATTTTACACTAAGCTGAAGCTATTTTCCAATGAACGTGCTAGTTGGCTAGTGTGCTTGCTGTAGCTTGATCATGTTCTTGCAAATGAATGTCAGTCTATTTAGGTAATCAATGCAAATTTCATTTCTTCATTCAAAAATAACAGCTTTTACAAGTCTAGTGAAATGGTCAGTATGTCAGACTTGGTTGCTAAGCTCAGTTTATGTACCACATGGATTTAGATTTCTCATGTGAATTCATTCAAGAATATCAAAATGGTATTGGGCTTCCCCTACCCGAAGGCCCTTTTTAATTCACTGATCTGTTCTATTTATCTTTATTTACTTATTTGTTGGCTGGTTGGTTTATTAAAATCTTAGAATGAAGCACAGTTATTAAAAAATAAGATCCTGAAATAGGTCATATACACAGACATTAGTTAAGGGTTAAATGTAGAAGAAAGAGCAAAACGAAATCAGAATTTTAAAGAATTTAAGCAATTATGAGGGATAAGAAATTTGATTTAATTGACATGAAGAATAAAGAACAATTGACGTGTTTTTATTATCTCAGAAAACATTTGAGTAGGAACTTTACAGGAGGCCAGACGACAGAATTAAGTGGGGAAAGTTAAAAATCAAGTTCTCTTCCTCAAAACAAGGTAGCATGAGATGCTAAACAAGCACATACGAAACGTGTAGAGAACATTTGTAAAGCAACTTTTCAACCCATGTAGGAACATGATACAAACTGAGAAACAATGACAGGATGTGACACCAGACAATGCTCATGTGCTACGTATCATTACCTCATGTGTTATGTATCTAAATATATGCTTAGCAAAGAATTCACAAGCCTTGTATCTGTATATAATCAATAATTTACTGAAAACTTATTTCATACTTAGGATAAAAAGAATTATCATAGGGTGAGGTTTGTCTGCAAAAATATTTTTAGATAACATAAATTTGAAGGTAGATTCATGAGGGACCATCAGTGGGGAGGACACATACAGGACATGTGGCTGTAGAAGCAGAGTCCCGATGGCTGGTAAACAAGGTAAGAACTGCAAAGAAGGTCATCGGTGGGGCTGGAGAAAAATGTTCATGTTAGCAGATAATGTGGAAAATTGAGAAACACTTTAAGGTGCCCAAAAGAAAAAAAAAAATACATTGACTTGAATGGAAATCTGAAAATAAGGCTGGTTGATTCCATACTTGAAATTCTGCAAATTTAAAGATTTAATTAGGTTTTTTTTTTTTTTTTTTTTTTATGTTCGGGGGTATGAAGAATAAGCTGGATGGGGCTTCTGGAAGGCATGTAGAGGGCCTTGTGGTTAATTCTGTGGTTTTCTATTCAAGAGGGACTAGAGCAGGGCCTTTCCATAAAGCATTAAGGCATAGTGTTGATGTGTGTCAACAGTAAGGGAAGAAGGGACTCTGCCTCCTAGTGTGTAGCCAGTGTAGAATGGTGTCTTCACGGCGTCTAGAGCACAGAAACTCAACTGGTGAAAGGGTAATCAGTGGATTGACTGAAAAAATATGAACCCAAAAAATTAGGGAAAAGAATCGTAAGATCATATCAATTAGTAGAAAGCTAAAGATGACAGAGTAAAAATGAAAAATCGACTCATTTAATTTTCCCTTTCCATGGGAAAAAAATCATGTCCTTAGAAACAGAAGAGAAAGAGATCCCTATCCAATGCAGAAACCAATTCTAGAGCATCTCTGTCACCTCTGAGTTTACACTCAGTGATAAGGGGGGAGTAGAACTTTCTAAATCAGTTACCAGTGTAGCTGCCAACTGTAAAGCTCCAGCAGCAAATTCTCAGAGCTTATTAAAAAAATTTTAAGCACAGTTTACTGATTCTTCTTTTAAGTTCCAAAAACAAATCTTGAATACAGATGACATATGTTGAAATATAAAAATAATATGTAAGTATATATTGGAGTCTCCCATTTATTAAATACTAATTATATGCCAGGGTATATGTCAAGTGACTTAATTATACCACAATGGTTAAAAATATAGGCTTTGGAGTCCAACTGTCTAGGTTAAAATTCTAACTTTGTCATTACTGACTTTGTTACCTTTAGCTAGGTGTTCTTTATCTTAGTTTTCTTACCTTTACAATCCAAAGAGTAATATTTGCTTTATACCTCATAGGATTGTTGTGAAAATTAAATAGAATAATATAAGCAAAGTGCTTAGAAGAGTGGCCAGCATATAAGAAGTATGCAATACATGTTAATCATCACAATGCTACAAAGGATGTAAAAATGGAAGCTCATGGATTTTAAGAACTTTGTCTAAGTTCATCCATCTAGTTAGCTGGAGGCTGGGATTGTAACCCAGGTATGTCTTGCTAGTCTGTCTTCATAGTGCTTCATTACTCGATACTCACAACTTCGCCCTCTGCCTTCCCATTCAATGAAATGGCCCGCCAGGCCTCCACACACAGCAATGGGTCAGCCTCACAGAGCTCCATTTCCCTCCTGCACAAAGACTGTCAAACGTTCCTTACTCTCCCCTGACCTCTGCAGAACTCAGTGAACCTAATCTACAGATCCAAAAACGTAACTCATTAAAAAAAGAAAAAAGAGTTCTAATGTCTCCAGAAGAACCAGAATGGCTCTTCACTTTGTTTGTTTGCTTAGGATCATGTAACCATCCAAGGAAAACGTTTAAGATTTTGGAGAGGGGTTGATTTTCAGTGTTGAAAAAAATGACACGATAACTGGACAGAGTTGGCTCCAGAGGGGGCAACAGCATATAAAATCATGAGACACTTCAACCATCCTGTTAAAGTTAGAAAAATCCATTACCAAGTTGTAGAAGGAAAACAACTTGCGGAAATATCATCGAGGGCCGACCGTTTCCAATCACTGGTACTCCATTCATTATATGCTTGAGTGGTTCCAGCAACAACAGAAGACCGTGCACTGTTACAATGCCAAGGACAAGAAAGGCAACTCAGCCTGTCGGTCTGACTTCCCCTCACAGCACTCCGAACATTTCAGGCTTCGCTTCCCTTGCCCAGATGGGTTAGTCACTGGGGAAGCGAAGCCCCGGCCAAGGACTCCCTTTCTCAGAGAAGACTCACTGCTCTCACGGACCACGGCTGCTCCCACAGTCCTGGGCTTAGCACACACCGACTCTATTTGGAAGGGACAGGAATGGCTTTTCATTCATCTTCATTCTAGCTTCCCTTAGATCCTTATTAACTCCACTCAGTACTCTGTAATAACCTATGTGGGAAACGAATCTTTAAAAGAGTGGATATATGTATATGTATAACTGATTCACTTTGCTGTACTCCTGAAACTAACACAACATTGTCAATCAACTCTACTCCAATAAAAATTTTAAAAAAGAGCTTCCAATAAGTTCAACATTATCTTTGCACTGTGTCTCTAATTCTTATACTATGCTGCAAAACTGTGTCATTGTCTAGACAAGGAAACTGATGCTCATCATATTAAGTTTAAAAGAACATGTACTAGCAAGTGATAGAAATGGTGCTTGGCCCCACGCCTGCTGAGTGCCAAGATCCATGACTTTTCGTACAGCAGAGCTGAGAGTGGTTTGGAAGGATGCAAAATCCAGGCAACAGTATAGAACCTATAGTAGAGTGTAGGGAAAATGACAAGTTTTGTTTGAGCAAATCCAAAAATTTGGTGCCTCAAAAGAAATGGAAAACTTCTCTGAAGAGAGCATCTGGGTAAGACAGGGGGAGAAAAGATTGTGTAGTAAATATTTTCTCATAAAAGAACGGGTGGGTCAAGGAAAGATAGAATTCTAGCTTGCCTGGAGGTCCCACATATTAGCTTTAAGCAGACATATTGTCAGTGGCCAAAATGAATAAAATATGCAGCCACACTGAAGCATTCTTTTAAAATTCCCATTTGACATGCTTATTCATTTGTATTCTACTCAAATCTTTACTGAAATAGTTAAATTCTTGCTGAGCTTAAGCACACACATCCCAAACCTGCTCTGTAAATTTAGTTAGCAATATGTTTATGAGTTAAATCTTTCTCATGAGATCTTAAACTTGGCGAAGAATCTAAATATTAAGTCTAGATAGTGTACTGATGTGAAGACCCTGCTATTAAGACTACATTTAGACTAGATGTTAAAGCCACAATTATCCAAAAATAAAAGTTGCTCAGTCTTGAGATGGCATTATTTGATTCACCTATCTGGTAATAATTGCTTAAATATGATGGAGACCCTTATGAAAAGAATTAGCAACTGGGGTTTATCACTCAGAGAAGTCTTGAAAGCTCTCCCACTACACTATAGTCCAGACCTTCTGTTAGAAACCTATGTTCTTATCACAGGTTCTGGATTAAACTGTGGTTAACCTATCCCGTAGCCTTTGTGTTTTCTAAAAAATTTGTACTTAGAATAATAAAATTGGCTTCATTGATTCACTCTCCATTTTCCATTCTCTTTAGGGTTTTGTTCTAGTATCTCCAGCTCAAGAAAGAATAAATTTATTCAGGGCTTGAGTTAGGGAACAGCTGGTATTGAAAATGTTTCTCTTCTTTAAGCCCTCTCCCTTCCTTATCCAAACAGAGAAAAGACAGATCTGTTTTCTCCTACTCAAAAAGAGTGGAGTGAAATCCAAATCCTCCAAAAAAGAGACAGAATGCTGTTCTACCTCACTATTCACTCCTACTTCAAACTTTAACTTTTGGACTCACATCATTTTTAGAATGTTAAACCATTTTTCAGAGGCAGTAGTCTCCCAAGAGGTAGGTCAGGATTAGTTCCAGTTGAAGCAACATTTAAACACACAAATTTTTGAAAAACAAAGCAAAACAAACAGGCTGGACATCCTTTTTCTCTTCCTTTTTAGACCATGGAGATATAACATTGAAAACAACCCAGTTTACAGCATCTCAAACTGTACTCCCTCGACCCTCCTATCCTCAAAAGAGGAGTTTGGGGAGACGTGAGGTGTTGAGAAGTTGCCAGTTAAGAAGTCCGTTTGGAAGCCACTTTAAACCAAAGTTGTGTAATCAGAACTGTTGGTCTTAAGTATGTGTTTGAGTAATGTATTAAATGACATTAACATGGACAGTAAAACTCTCGCATTATTTTTTTCCCTGGGGGTTTATAATGCAAAATTTCATTGACTAGAGCCAGTTTGGTAAATGGGGCAGAAAATGCCTGTAGAACTGATGTAATGTTACGAAGAAAGTGGAGCATAAGATGGCATATAACCCCTTAAAGGCATTGTTTCCTAGATTCTCCATGTGCAGCAAAGTGGAGATTGTTGCTGCTTTTAAGGGAACGGCTGATTACAATGAAAGCACCAGCGTGTACGTTTCCTGGCACACGTATGACTATGGGGCACCGATTAGAATTCATTTCATCAGGCTTTAATTTCATGTTCAGCCCATTAAAAGTTCCATATCTCTTAAATATGCTGCCAGCAACCTGTTATCTGGTATAATGAAAAGTGGTGTAACCACTCACCAAATAAAACCCCATATAAAACCTAAACCTCAGTTTCACTTTTCAGGCACTAGTTTCATTGCTTCTTCCACCCACTCTTTCTCTCTGCCAGAGCCTCTAATGAGCAGCAACTCAGGCCAAACCCTGCCAAGTGTGAGCAGGTGGGGTTGATGGGATGTGAAATGTAGTTTGCCTATAACCAGACTGCCATTCGCAGGCAGGACCACATGGGCATTAGGGAGAGAGAGAGAAAATTTAAGCAGGATGTTTACAAATAAGACTGAAGAGAAATCATCCTGTTTAATAACACTGCATTATTCCTTTGAATAACAATCACTATATTTAAATTAATATCTAAAGAAATATTTCCAGAAAGACTTTCTTTGTACTTTGTTAAATGTAAAATAAGTACATGTCTATAGGGAAGAGGACATTTCTTTCTCTCTTCACAAAGCCCAGAAAAGCAGAAGCTGTTTGGATGATATGACCATTCACTCATGCATTTACTTTAAAAAAACAAACAAACAAACAAGAAATTCCAAAATAATTAATTTTAGTTACTTCTCAGACAAATCAGTGGATACAACCGTGGGGTTTATGAAACAAAAACAAGATTACTGTTACTTTGATTTGATTTGATTATCTAGTAAATTTTTTAACAGAAAGATCTTATATTTTCATGGCTAATACTCTGTTTGGTTTAAATTATGCTTTATGTATGTTATGAAAACGAAGAAATATGCTGAAGAAACTCAAGGGTGAATGCGAGAATCAAAACAGATGACGTGACTCAGAAGGCATTTTGAAAGTGGTGAAACATTTCACAGACTTACAAGCTTATTATTATCTTTTGAGGTAAAATGGTGTAAGGGAGAGAGTAGAAAAAAGTGAAAAGTCAAGTATAATCTATGCAACTAGCCAGTGTGTGGCCCTGTGTAGGGCATCTACCTTCTTAAAAACTTAGTTTCTGTTTATTTAAATAGTCCCTCTAGTAACTGCCTTATCCACCTGCTACCCAAGCTTACTGTGAGAGTCAAAAATATTTAAAAACACTTTTTTGAACTGCAAAGCACAATAAATAATTTTGAAATTTATAAAATGTGTTCTTCTTGACTATAGTCACTCTCTGGGAGAACTAAAACCACAGCTACAATTTCAGGAATAGGGAAATTTCAGAAGACTATTTCATACAAATGCAGAAATTCAAGTGCTTCAGAAATTTCATTTATAAGTGGGATTAATATAAATAAAAACTTCTGTTTAATTAGATGTCTTTGAACTAGAAGTATAAACACAAATACAATTTATAGATTTCTTAATTGACTTGTTATATTGATAATAAATTATTTTTAAATTTGCATTTTCCTTTTATTACAAAATGATGTACAATGTAATAACAAATGTGTTATAAATCATAAGAACACACTTACCCAACAACCATGAGCCTAAGAACTAGGACATAAGCAAGAATGTGTATATTACACAGTCCTGCTAGGAAACGTATGAGATACAAGGGTCTAACTGAAAAGAATTAATACTGGGGACTTCCCTGGTGGCACAGTGGTTAAGAATCCACCTGCCAATGCAGGGGACATGGGTTCGATCCCTGGTCTGGGAAGATCCCACATGCCACAGAGCAACTAGGCCCGTGCGCTACAACTAATGAGCCTGTGCTCTAGAGCCCACGAGCCACAACTACTGAGCCCATGTGCTGCAACTACTGAAGCCCACTCGCCTAGAAGCCTGTGCTCCACAACAAGAGAAGCCACCGCAATGAGAAGCCCGCGCACCACAGCGAAGAGTAGCCTCCGCTCACTGCAACTAGAGAAAGCCTGCGTGCAGCAACAAAGACCCAATGAAACAAACAAACAAATAAATAAATAAAAGAATTAATACTGCACCAGCAATGACTGAGTTTCCATATCTTCTCCAATTATTGTGTTGTCAAATTCTTAGTTTCTGCCAATTGAGGGGGTAAAGTGATAGCCATTTCATTGCATCTTATTTTTTATTTCCCTTATTACGAATGAGATTGAACTTCTTTCCATAATTTTGCTTGGCGAAATGTTTCTTCTTTTGTGAAACTCTTGTTCATGTCTTTTGCCCAATTCTCTATAGAGTAATTGTATTATTGACTTATGAGTTTTAAAAATATATTTGAGACAATCATCTTTTGGTGGTTATATATATTGCAAATATCTTCCCAGAGCTTGTGACTTTATTTTCATTTTCTAAGACACAGAAGTTGCTAACTTACTGTAATCATAGTCATCAATCTTTTGTGGTTAATGCTTTTGTAAGAAAGTCTTCTTTACCCTAATTTCAGAGGGATCTCTCTTACATTTTCTTCAAAAAAATGTTAGTTTTATGTTCATAGAGACATCTTTAAACCATTAGCAACTATTTTTAACATGGTGAGAGGAAGGAACCAATTTAATTTTTAAATATGAATTTACTTTTTTAAGCTACTTTTACTGAATAGTCTTTCATTTCCCCAGTGATATGAGGTGCCCCCCCCTGTATTAATCAAGGTTTCTTCTATGCCTGAACCTGTATTCTGTCCTATGGGTCAGTCTTTCTATCCATGTGCCAATACCACAATTACTTATTTACTATGGCTTTAATCTTAATTCTTAATATCTGGTAGGACAAATCACCCCTCTTTATTATTCTCCCTTAATGAATGTCTTAACCAATCTTGGCTCTTTTCTCCTCTATGTAAATATTAGAATCTGACTTTAAAAATCCTACATAAAACTCTTGTTAGAATTTTAATTAGAATAGTATTAAAGCTATAGATCAATTTGGGGACATATGATATCTCTACAACAGTGACAATATCTACATAGAAAACATCTCTACATTGATTTAGGTCTTGGTTAAATTATTTGGATAAAGTTTTAAAATATTATTAAGTCCTGCACGTCTTTTGCTCGATTTCCCCCAATAAATTATATGTTTTATTGTTATTACAAATGACTTTTATAAAAATATGCATTTTCTGTTCTTTGTTTCTATTCCATAATGATGTAAGTGATTATTGTATTTTAATTTAATATTCTGTTAACTTGCTCTATATACTTATATTATCCTCAACAACTCAGATTCTTTCGGTGTTATTAATTCCTTTTTGATGTCTTTAACTTCTTTTTATTTTCTTCCTGAGTACCAACTAGGATGGTTGAAGCTTGCCTTTATAGCCTAATATAAATGCAATCAATTTTGTAAATACTATAAATGTGCTTGAGAAGAATGTATATGCTATAATTTAGGATATAGTATAATGTATATTTCTACTACATTAAGCTTACTAAAACTTTTCCATGTCTATATTAATTTTTTTCTGCTTTGACCTAGTAATGATTAAAAGTATCTTGAAATTCCCATTATGAAAATGGATTTATCAATTTTACCTGAATGCCTATACATTTTTTTCTTTATATATTTTGAGGTAATTTTATTAGGTTCAGCCAAGTGGTATCTTTCTATATGAACTGAACGTTTAGTATTAGGTAATGATCCTCTCTATACCTAGTAGAGCTATAAAAAAAACTTTGAATGCATTTACTTTGAAAAACCATTTAAATCATTTTTAAGTGTACAATTCAGTGGGATTAGTACATTCCCAATATTTTGTTACCATCACAACCACCCATTTCCAGAATTTTTTCATCAATCCAAACAGAAACTGTGTACCCATCAGATAATAACCCCCGATTCCCTCATATGCCCAGCCCCTGATAACCGCTATTCTACTCTGTTTCTATGAGTGTGTCTACTCTATGATTTTACCTTTTCCTCACACAAGTAGAATCATACAATACTTGCTCTTCTTGTCTGGCTTACTTCATTTAGTGTAATGTTTTTAAGGTTCATCCATCTTGTAGCATGTAACCTAATATAACTTTTTGTCTTAAAGTCTATTTTTACTGATATTATATTACTTGCCAGAATTCTTTTAGCTAGTGTTTGCCTGGTATGTCATTTCAAATCTTTTACTATCAGCCTTTTCTATCTTTGTGCATCAGGTGTTTCTCTTATAATCTATTGGTACATATAGCTTTATTTCCTTAATTCATTCTGAAAAATCTTTTACCTGAGAAATCAGAATTATGATTATTGACATTATTGGTTGATATATTTATTTTTATATCCAGATTGTATATTATTTTTCTCCTTTCTTAAAGTCTTTTAAAAAATTGATTGAGGTTGAGATTTCTGTTATTGCCTTTATTTTCCTTTATTATGTTTTTTTTTTTTCTGCACTGCATTGGCCTTTGTAACCCTTATTTTATCATATTGAACTTAACAAAATCTAAAGCTGAACAATGAATTAATCCCTACTTTTCAACCAGAAATGTCTCAAAAAATGTTTCTAGTAGTCCATATTGTTTCTTTAGAGACCTTTGTCTAAATCTCTAATATAAACCAATAACACACATTATATAAATTTTTTTGGAGAATAAATGAGGAGTGTTATGGACTGAATGTTTGTGTCTCCCCTCTTCCCCGATTCATATGCTGAAATCCTAAGCCCCAGTGTGATGACAATAGGAAGTGGGGCTTTTGGCAAGTATCAGTAATTAGGTAGTGAAAGTGGGGCCCTCATGAATGGGACTAAAGGACCTTTTTAAAGGACCTTAGAGAGCTCTCTTGCCCTCTTCTGCCATGTGAGGACATAGCAAGAAGATGGCCATCTATGAATCAGGAAGTGGGCCCTCATCAGGTACCAAATCTGCCGGCACACTGATCTTGGACTTCTCACTCTCTGCTCTGCAAAATAAATGTTTATTGCTTAAACCACCCAGTCTATGGTAGTTTATTAAGCAACCTGAACAGACTAAGCCAAGAAGAAAAAACATTGTGAGCTGGAGACCATAGCATATAATAGCATGAATTTGGATTTTTAAAAATATGGGCTCAAGTTCTGGCTCCACACTTATTTGACCTTGGGCAAGGTTTTTACAGCCTCTAGGCCTAAGTTATTTCTGTAAGTAAGATGGGTACAGTAATATCTACCATGAAGCGTTAATTTATTTATTTACTCATTTATTTATTGAAAAATCTATGTTTGAACTAATATATATGACTCTCCTGTACCAAATGCCGGATGTGTAGTGATAAACAGAATGTCTTTACTTCCTGCCCTCATAAAATTTACAGTCTTGGATACAGAATTTTCTTAAAAAAATCATACAAATAACTGAGACAAATTCTCAGAAGAAAGAAATTGATATGCTTTTAGAGGCTGTTTTCATGTTATGTATGAAATGTATGAAATATAGTAAGCACTCAATAAATGATGGTAGTATTACTATGAATAATAATTTTCCATAACTTTAGAGTGACTATTTATCATAAATAAATAATAAGTGAACAGTATGTTATATAATGAAATACTCAGTTATGTGTTATAGGCATTACATTTTTCTTAATGATGTCAAAAAAGTTGAAATTTGAATAATCATCTATGTGATTTTCAAAAGTAGAACTCAATGCATCAAAAAATTGGTTAAATATACTTTTACCAATATCTTTTTATCATTTTCATCAACTATGTAGAATTCCATTTATATGACAATCATCCTGCCTCTTCCAAAAGAGCAGTTCAGTATCTAAACTCGGGCTTCCCTGGTGGCACAGTGGTTAAGAATCCGCCTGCCAATGCAGGGAACACGGGTTCAAGCCCTGGTCCGCGAAGATCCCACATGCCGCGGAGCAACTAAGCCCGTGCGCTACAACTACTGAGCCTGCGCTCTAGAGCCCGTGAGCCACAACTACTGAAGCCCGCTCGCCTAGAGCCTATGCTCCGCAGCAAGAGAAGCCACCACAATGAGAAGCCCACACACAGCAACAAAGACCCAGTGCAGCCAAAAATAAATAAAATAAATTAAAAAATAAATATATATCTAAACTCTATTCACAAATTTTCATAATTTATTATGCTTTTTTTTAATTGAGCATCATCATTTCCTCATTCTCTCATTCAGTAAATGGACATTATTTAGCATTTACTATGGACCACATTGTATTATACGAGGAGTCATGTCATGACATTTTGCAGTGGAATTTGAGAATTGGGCAATTAGGAGGTGGGGGTAGCCCAGAAAAAAAGGAATGTGAGATGTTTGATGCAATTTATCAGATTATGAGCCATGCCACTTTTTGTTTTATTTTTATAAAAACAGAATAGAAATCGATTAATTCATTTATTCACCACACAATTATCAAGTGTCTACTATGTGTTAGGCATTGCCCAAGGTTCTGGGAATGCAACAATTAAGATTCGCTCCCTGCTCTGAAACTGTTAACAGTTAATTGGGAATTATGGATGGGTATAATCCAGTGTGATATTTGGGAGGTGAATATAATAGAGTATGATGTTTAGAATACTTTATTATAAGGATTCTAAAATGATTCTTAGACCAGGAGAAGCAAATCTTATCAGATTCCACACTCTTTATTCCAACTGTTTTTGTCTGCTCTAAAAACCAGTTACTCTAAAATGGTCTCTTAAAAAAATATCAAGATGAAACTATTGAAACCACGTCACAGAAACCCATTTTTGCAAAAGATTTGAGAAATAATCATTATGCTTATAATCTGAGGAGAGAAACAAAGGATATTTTGGAAATTGATATTTCTTGGTACATTCAGTATTTATATCCAACTCAACAAATGTGATCTTAAACTTATCTATGGTTTCAGTTCACCTATTTTTAAAGAAAGCAGTAAAGCAGCAATTTGGTAGACAAAGGGAAAGAATTCTCTGTGGAAAGCAAATAAAAATTAGAACTTTAAAGTATTAGGCACTAAATCTAGTTCAGCCATGGCTTTATTTTTCAGGAATTAAAATTTGCTAGAATATTTGACATTCAGCATTTATCAAATTCATCCATAAAATGACAATGATTGGCTGATCAAATAGTAATTGGATGAGCCCAATAGTACAAATAATTACTGAGAAGATTGAATAGGCTAACCCCAAAAGGTTGACATTTGTCAGCTCATAATTATTTCTTGAGTTTTCTGCTCTGCATATGTGACAGAAGTTTTTGCTACACTGGATTTCCTTTGGGTGTTTCATATATAAACTGTGGTTCTTTGTGGAATCAGAAAAGATTGACATAATTGGAGCAAAATTTTTTAAACTGGGAAGAAATGGTAGGATCGATGATACAATGACTATAAAATATTTTCACCTTTTAATTTCTGTCTTCATTGAATCTGCCTATACTTTCATCTTGTTTATTCTATTTTTCACTAAAAATGGGGGATTTTATGGAGTCATGGAGAGCTAAACCTTTTATAGAAGTTTTATTTTTTTCTCTAGGTGAAGTACTTATTATAGATGGAATTAGTGGCTATGTAGATATAATACTTTTACTTCTTACCAAAGTAAGGTACATCAGGAAAAAAGTCTACAAATAGAATATCTTTTATTTATTTATTTATTTAGAATATCTTTTATCACTTTTCCTCAAATGTTATTTGAAAGCTCCAGTATAGTCAGAGTCTAGATAAAAGGGGGTGATGAAATATAGCTCAAATGGTGCTCCAAATAATTTTCTTGTAATGCTAGGCACACCCTTTATCATACCAAAACAACAATAATAACAACAAAATAACTTTTAATTAAAATGTTCAGAGCTGTACCCGAAGATGTGTAAAGATTACAGATTCCTGAGGCTGGGGTGAGGGGAATATAGATCTGAACTTATGGGACTTTTTAGTGGATGAATTAATATTTGGAATAATCTTTTACCTTAGAGTGAAAGATGTGCAGAGACTTGCTCTTTGTTCATCAAACTGTTTACCTTTCCTTCTTGGGCAGAGATAGACTACATCTCCCAGCCACCCTGACAATGTAATGCACATAGAACTCACGTAAGCCATTTTCGGAAATGGCTTATTAAATCTGACAAAGGAGCCACTATTCTCTCTCTGCATCATCTCTGCCTATCTGTAGGCTGAATCTGAAAGACCCTAAGCACTCAGAGAAGGGCAGAGCCACAAGGGAATAGGAATTTCTCCTTGGAAGAAAGCTAGCAGGAAGAGCCACTCAACTCAGAACTCTACAGTAGACTATTGTATGCCTGAGAATAAACTTTTATTATATATTAAGTCACTAAAATTTGGAGTTCTCAGTTAGCTTATCATGGCTAATTCAGAAAGATTCCAAGAATGAGGAGAAGTACAGAGGTTACCATCAACAACCTAGAATCTGCACTATTTGTGGGCACATGAAGCATGAGCTGGAGGGATATCAAAATGTGTACCTAGGATTCTTTTTTAAAATGCAAATATTCCAGGAGAGGAAATATACTTTCATGAGGCCATTTTCCCACATAACATGAGAAATGGGAGTAACATGAGAGAAAAGAAGAATGCTAAAGAAGCAGGAGAACAGTAGGAAAAGCTAGGTAATAGCAAACACAAACGTCACTTATTCTGTTTAGGGGCATGATGTCAAAGGTAATGGAAAACATATGATCTCTCTTGTAATCTTTGGTTCTGTGAATAGTGGAAGATGGACTTAAGGTGATGCCATCATTTTTTTTTTTTTATAGCTACTTTTTATTTTTTTTAAGAGGCTTTTTCTTTATTTTTTTGGTTGCATAGGGTCTTAGTTGAGGCATACTGGATCTTTCGTTGTGGCGTGGGCTCTTTGTTGTGGTGTGCTGGCTTCTCTCTAGTTGTGGCGTGCGGGCTCCAGAGCTCATGGGCTCTGTATTTTGTGGCACATGGGCTCTCTCATTGAGGCGTGCAAGCTCAGTAGTTGTGGCATGCAGGATTAGTTGCCCCGTGGCATGTGGGATCTTAGTTCCCCAACCAGGGATTGAACCTGTGTCCCCTGCATTGGATTCTTTACCACTGGACCACCAGGGAAGTCCCAATGCCATCATTTCTAACAAAGTGGATTATGCCACTTAGTTACTCAAAATCTTTTGTACCTCCCTTGTGGTATTTTTCACCTTCTGACGTCAGTCAGGTATTGTGTAGGGATCTTAAGATATAAAAATGAAAAAACAGACACAGTCTCTACCTTCATGGAGCTTGCAGTCTGGTCATGGAGAAAGACATGACACATATAATAAGATAGGTATATAAACACATAATTGTAGCTGCATAATTTAGCATAAAGTGATCTGAGTGCTATACTGGAGGTAGCTGAGTCACATGGGATGGAAAGAGAAAACCTCTGGATAAAGCAAAATTTCACTCTGAAAGGATAGTGAGTTAGGTAGGAGGGGAGAGAAAGAGAAGACTCTAGGTGAGTGAAGAAAGGAGATGGAAAACATCCAAATAGAGGAGCCAGCATATGTACAAGTAGGCAAAAACTCTGAGATGGGAAGGAACATGCTATACCCAAGGGACAGAGAAGGCCAAAGGTAGTATAGAGTGAATTAGGAAGGGAAGAACAAGACATGAAGATAGAAAGGAGATGGATCACACAGAGCATTGTGGGCCATTTCAAGAATTTTGAGTTTTATCCTAAGAGAAATGGGAGATCATTGAAGACTTTTAAGGAGGGGAGTTGTGTGAACTGTTGTGCTTTTAAAAGATCCCTTGTGCACCATGGAGAATGCATTTGAGGGGAAAGAGTGGGTTCAGGAAGATCTGTTTGGAGGTTACATCTGAAGTCCAGGCAAGAGATGATGGTGGTTTGTACCAGGGTGGTAGCCAGGAAGACAGAGAAGTTTGAAAAGTCAAGATACATTTAGGGGGTGAAATCAATAGGGATGATTGAATGTGAACATTAAAGAAGGAGTAGACAAGGCTGACTGCCAGGATTCAGACTTGAGCCACTGGTGGTTATTTTTTCTGTATTTCATATACTTCTCCTGCTTCCAGTGAGCTTCAAGACAAGAATAATTTGTTTTGGTCAACTTTTTAGCACCCAATCTAGTAAGGCAAATGCAATAGATGTTTAGGATGTTGAAAAAATAAATGAGTGAATGTATATATGCATAAATAAATGAATGCATGGCATCTTGAATAATAAATTAGTTCATAATCTACTCAACTGAAGTTTCTAAGGCTGGTTACAATCTTTGAGATATTAATTTATATCTTTTATCTATGCATTATTCTCCTTTTCCCCCTCCTCATTCAAGGCTCTGGATTACATTACTCAATAGACATTTGTATAGGTAAGCTTACTGAGGAAACTCTAAATAAATCTAAACACAAAGGCACTGAGGCTACTGAGACTCACAAACTCTGAAGGGGCCATATAGGTGGGGACTGCGGACTTCTTAGCTACAATCTGTGAATTACTGTCTCTATGACCACACTTCCCAACCAACATCTTAGCAACGTTGACATCGCTCTAGGGATAGAAGAACTGCTCAAAATCCCGTGGGTAAATTACCATTTCACCTGGTGTAAGGGAATAAGTTATTTAACTTATTATACATTTGGATTTGTTGCTTAATTTTCATACCTATAATATATACTTTGTGACTGAGACTGTGATGGTTAATTTTATATGTCAACTTGGA
The DNA here is from genome assembly GCF_965194825.1 of Balaenoptera physalus. Classification (NCBI taxonomy): domain Eukaryota; kingdom Metazoa; phylum Chordata; class Mammalia; order Artiodactyla; family Balaenopteridae; genus Balaenoptera; species Balaenoptera physalus. The sequence continues at coordinate 49,142,263 of NC_138891.1, read as the reverse complement.
TAGGATATGGTGCCCAGTTACGTGGTCAAATATTATTTTTGATGTTTCTGTGAGGATGTTTTTCGATGAGATTAAAATTTAAACCAGTGAAGGGACTTCCCTGGTGGCACAGTGGTTAAGAATTCACCTGACAACACAGGGGACACGGGTTTTATCCCTGGTCCGGGAGGATCTCACATGCTGCTGAGCAACTAAGCCCATGCACCAAAACTACTGAGCCTGTGCTCCAGAGCCCGCGCTCTAGAGGCCGTGAGCCACAACTACTGAGCCCATGTGCTGCAACTACTGAAGCCTGCACACCTAGAGCCCATGCTCCACAGAAGGAGAAGACACCACAAATGAGAAACCCGCTCACTGCAACGAAGAGTAACCCCCACTCGCCGCAACAAGAGAAAGCATGTGCGCAGCAATAAAGACCCAATGCAGCCAAAAAAATTAAAATAAATTAATTAATTAATTAAAAAAAATTTAAATCAGTGGAAACTGAGTAAAGTAGATTGCCCTCCATAATGTGGATAGGCTATATTCATTTGAAGACTTGAATAGAACAAAAAAAACTGGCTTGCAGCAGATGGTCCCAGAACTTAACTACAACATTGGCTCCTTTCTAGGTTTCCAGCCTGATGGACTTTGGCCTTCATCTGTAGTATTGGTTCTTTTCTGCATCTCCAACCTGCTGGCCCTGCCATGCAGATTTTGCTCTTGCTATCCTCCATAAGGATGTGAGCCAATTTCTTAAAGTAAAATTTTTAATATTTCTTTATCTATATATCCTATTGGTTCTGTTTCTCTGAGAACTCTGTCTAGTGCAGAAACTAATACTCATTAATGCTTTTGAAGAAGTCTTTATGTTGTCTCAGGTATCCAGCTTTACTTAAAAATATTATTACTAATTAGCCACAATCTAGCTACTACCTTTATAGATTTATTTAGACTAATGGTTCTGTGTCCACAATGAAATTAAACTAGAAATGAATAACAGAAAAATATATGAATAAACTCCAAATATTTGTAAAATAAACAACCACTTCTACACATCTCATGAGTCAAAACAAGCCATACTTGAAAGTAGAAAGTATTTTGAACCTATTAAAAATGAAAATAAAATACATTAAAATTTGTGGGATGCAGCTTAAGTTGCTATTAGAGGAAAAACTATAGTTTAAAAGCTACTATAAAGGGAAGAAAAAGTTTCAAAATCAATTATCTGAGCATCTACTTTGAAAATATAATAAAAAGGAGAAAATTAAATTCAAAGTAAATAGAAGAAAGAAAATAATATAGATAAGAGCAAGAAAAATTAAATAGAAAACAAACAATATATAATAGCAATTAAGTAACAATCTGGCTTTTAAAAATCTTGATAAATGCTTTAAAGAATTGATAAATCTTTAACTAGAATGATCAAAGAAAAAAAAAACTAAAAATAGAATTACCAAATGACCCAGCCAATCCACTACTGGGCATATACCCAGAGAAAACCATAATTCAAAAAGACACATGCACCCCGATGTTCATTGCAGCACTATTTACAATAGCCAGGTCATGGAAGCAACTTAAATGCCCATCGACAGATGAACAGATAAAGATGATGTGGTATATATATACAATGGAATATTACTCAGCCATAAAAAGGAACGAAATTGGGTCATTTGTAGAGACGTGGATGGACCTAGAGACTGTCATACAGAGTGAAGTAAGTCAGAAAGGGAAAAACAAATATCGTATATTAACGCATATAGGTGGAATCTAGAACAATGGTACAGATGAACTGGCTTGCAAGGCATAAATAAAGACACAGTTGTAGAGAACAAATGTATGGACACCAAGGAGGGAAAGGTGGGGTGACATGAATTGGGAGATTGGGATTAACATATATACACCAATATGTGTAAGATAGATAACTAATGAGAACCTGCTGTATAGCACAAGTCACTCTACTTCATTTCGCTGTACAGTAGAAACTAACACAACATTGTAAAACAACTACACCTCAGTTAATGAAAAAAGAAAGAAAAGAATACCCAAATTACTAACATAAGGACCAAAACAGGTGACATCATTACAGATACTAAAAGGATAATAAGAGAATATTATGAACAACTTTGGGGTAATAAATTTGACAACTTCAATGAAATGGACAAATCCTTTTAAGCCACATATTACCAAAACTGACTCAAAAAGAAATGAGAAATCTGAATAGTTCTATATCTATGAAAATCATATTTGTAATTAAAAATCCCCCCCAAATTACAGACTCAGATAGTAAATTTATTTATTTATTCACTAGTAAATTTATGCCCAAGATAAGACTTTTCAAGAGAACTGCAGACCAGTAACCCTCATAAACATCAACACAAAAATGTTTAACAACATTTTAGCAAATCAAATTTAATAATTAAAAAATGGTTAACATGTCATATTAGGGTTTATTCCAGTAAAGCAAGTTTGGTTTACCACTTGAAAAGCAATCAATGTAATTCACTATATCAACAGACTAAAACAGAAAAACCATATGATCTTCAAAATAGATGCAGAAAAGCATTTGACAAAATTCCATAGCCACTCATGATTAAAAAACACCCAAATTAGGAATAGATAGGAACTTTCTCAACCTGATAAAGGGCATCTAAGAAAAATCTATACCTATCACCAACTAAATGAAATCCAGAAACAATACTTGAACAAAATGAGAAGTTTGAGAAAAATATAGGGACTAAAAAAATAATGAAACAAATTCTGGAGCTGAAGAACACAATGATTGAAATAAAAAAAGTCAATAGAGAGTTTCAACAGCAGAATCAATCAAGCAGAGAATAAATGAGCTCAAAGACAGATCATTTGAAATTACTTAGTTGATAAGATAAACAAGTTGACAAACTCTTAGCTAATTAATTAAAAAAGAGAGAAGACATGTAAATAAAATTATCAGTGAAAAAGGAGACATTTCAACTGATACTACAGAAACTAAGAATCATAAGAGAATACTGAGTACCATTTTGTGGCAATAAATTGAATAACCTAGAATAAATGGATAAATTCCTAGAAATTTACAATCTACCAAGATTGAATCATGAGGAAATAGAAAATCAGAAGAGACCAGTAACGAGTAAGGAGATTGAATCAGTAATCAAAAAATTTCCAACAAACAAAAGTGCAAGACCTAATGGCTTTACTGCTGAATTCTACCAAACATTTAAGGAAGAATTACTCCTAATCCTTCTTAGACTCTTTCAACAAATTAAAGAGTAAAGAACGCTTCCAAACTCATTTTAGAGGCCAACATTACTCTGATATCAAAGCCAGACAAGAAAAGAAAATTACAGTCCAATATCCCTGATGAACACAGAAGCAAAAATCCTCAACAAAATACTAGCAAACCAAATTTGACAGCACATTAAAAGGATAACACACTATGATCAAATTGTATTTATCCCTGGGACGCAAGGATGACTTAACCTATGCAAATCAATTAAATGATATACCACATTAACAGAATGAAGGACAAAAATTACATGATCACCTCAACAGATGCAGAAAAAACATTTGACAAAATTCAAAATCCTTTCATGATAAAAACTCTCAACAGATGAGGTACAGAAGGAATGTACCTCACTATAGTAAAGGCCATATATGCCAGCCCCACAGCTAACATCACTGTCATTGGTGAAAAGCTGAAAGGTGCTCCTTTAAGATCAGGAACAAGACAAGGATGTTTACTCTTGCTACTCTATTCAACATAGTACTGAAAGTCCTAGCCTGAGCAATTGGACAAGAAAAAGAAATAAAAGTCATCCAAAGTGGAAGGGAGGAATTAAAATTCTCTGTTTGTAGATGTCATAATCTTATATATAGAAAATCTTAAAGACTCCACCAAACATCTGATAGAACTAATAAACAAATTCAGTAAAGTTATAGGATACAAAATCCGCATAAAAGTCAGTTGTGTCTCTATACACTAACAACAAACCATCTGAAAAAGAAAGGAAGACAATAACGCCATTTACAATAGGATTAAAAGAACAAAATAATTATGGATAAATTTAAGCAAGATGGTAAAATATCTGTACTCTTAAAATGACAAGACATGGATGAAAGAAATTGGAGAATACACAAATAAATAGAAAGATACCCTGTGTTCATGGATTGGAAGAATTATTATTGCTAAAATGTGCATACTACCTAAAGCCACCTACCAATGTAATCTCTACCAAAATTTCAATGGCACTTTTCACAGAAATAGAAAAAAATAATCCTAAAACTTGTATGAAACTACAACAGACCCTGAATAGCCAATGCAATTTTTACCAAAAAGAATAAAGCTAGAGGCATCACACTTCCTGATTTTAAATTATATAACAAAGCTAAAGTAATAAAAAATACGGTATCCACATATAAACAGATACATAGACCAATGGAACAGAATTGAAAACCCAGTAATAAACTCATGCATATACATCAATTAATCTTCAACAAGGACACCAGGGATACAAAGTGGGGAAAGGATAGTCTCTTTAATGAATGGTGTTGGGAAAACTCAATATCCACATGCAAAAGAATGAAATTGAACCCATGTCATACACCATATATAAAAATGAACTCAAAATGGATTATAGATGTAAATTTAAGACCTGATACCATAACACTCCTAGAAGAAAACATTGGGGAAACAACTCTTTCACACGAATCTTGGCAAAGATTTTTTTGGAACATGATACCAAAATTAAGGGCAACAAAAGCAAAAATACACAAGTGGGACTAAGCAAACTTGTGGGTAGAAAATGAAACAACAAAATAAAATGGCAACCTATGAAATGGCCAAAAAAATTGCAAACAATATATCTGATAAGGGGTTAACTTCCAAAATATATAAGGAACTCATACAACTCTGTGGCCGAAAAAAAAAAAAAAGCCAAACTATTTAATTCAAAAATGGACAGAGGAACTGAATAGATATTTTTCCAAAGAAGATGTACAAATGGCCAACAGGTACATAAAAGATGCTCAACATCACTAACCATCAGAAAAATGCAAATCAGAACCACAATGAAATATCACCTGTTAGGATGGCTATTATTAAAAAACAAAAGACAAGGGCTGGACAATATCTGGAGAAAACAGAATCCTGGTACACTGTTGGTGGGAATTTAAATTGGTACACCCATTATGGAAAAGAGTTTTGAGAAGAAATTAAAAACAGAATGACCATGTGATTTGGAAATCCATCTGAGTATTTATCCAAGGAATTGAAATCATTATCTAGAAAACATACCTTTACTCCCATGTTCACTGCAGCATTATTCACAATAGCCAAGTTATGAAAACAACCTAAATGTCGATTGATGGATGAATGGATAAAAAATGTGTAATATATGTAGAATGGAATATTATTCAGTCTTTAAAAAGGAGGAAATTCTGCCATTTGCAACAACATGGATGAACCTGGAGGACATTATGCTAAGTGAAGTAAGCCAGACACAGAACGACAAATACTGTATAATTTCATTTTTGTATAGAATGTAAAATAGTCAAACTCATAGCAGCAGGGAGTAGAATTGTGGTTGCCAGGGGCTGTAGGGTTGTCGGAGGGTGGGGTGATTGTCAAAGGGTACAAAGTTTCAGTTATATAAGATAGATAAGTTCTGGAGATTGATTATATATTGCCCAAAGCTACTGTATTGTATACTTGTCTCAATCTGTTCATGCTGCTATAACAAAATACCACAGACTGAGTAACTTATAGCAATAAAAATTTATTTCTCTCAGTTCTGGATGTTTTGGGAAGTCCAAGATCAAGTCGTCAGCATGGTTGCATTCTTTTGAGGACCCTCTTCCTGGTTCATAACCAGTGCCTTTTTGCTGGGTCCTCAGATAGTCCGAGTGGCTAAGGAGCTCAGTGGGGATTCTTTTATAAGAGCACTAATCCCATTAACGAGGGCCGCACCCTCATGACCTAAGCACCTCCCAAAGGCCCCACCTTCTAATACCATCCCACTGGGCATTAGGATTTTAACATGAACTTTGGGGAGACATAAACATTAAGACCATAGCAATACTTAAATTGTCTAAGAAGATGGATTTTATGTTGTGTTCTTAGCACACCATACAAAATAATGATAATAACACAGGGGCAAGAAGAAACTTTAGGAGTGATGAATATGTCTTTGGCCTTGATGGTCGTGATGGTTTTTTGTTTTTTTAAGAGATTATTATTTTTAATTTTATTTATTTTTTGGCTGCATTGGGTCTTTGCTGCACGTGGGCTTTCTCTAGTTGTGGTGAGCAGGGGCTGCTCTTCGTTGCAGTGCACGGGCTTCTCATCGCAGTGGCTTCTCTTGTTGCAGAGTGTGGGCTCTAGGTGGGCGGGCTTCGGTAGTTGCAGCACGTGGGCTCAGTAGTTGTGGCACACGGGCTTAGTTGCTCCATGGAACATGGGATCTTCCCGGACCAGGGATTGAACCCGTGTCCCCTGCATTGGCAGGCGGATTCTTAACCACTGCGCCACCAGGGAAGTCCCATGGTGATGGTTTATACTCATTCTTAAATTCATCGAGTTATATGCATTAAATATATTCAACTTTTTACATGTCAATTATACCTCAATAAAGTGTTTAAACATACACACACATACACACACACACACACACACACACACACACACACACTAGAATTTTTTTTCACCACTTTCTCAGACTTACTGCCCTGTTAATGACACAGTCATCTTTACTTACTAAATATGCCTTGGTTTCTGATCTAAATTTTCACACCTGAATTAACCACATTAAAAAAAAATCATTTCATATTAAAGTAAAGGGAATGGCAAAAGCACTTTATGGAGAATGTCCTGCCTTCTTTGAAGCTGTGCTCTTTGCATCGGTTGTGAGAAGACGAGATGATATTCTTCCTCCACCAGAATAGAGGCAGAGGTGGGCTTGATAAAGCAAACCCGTAAACAATTGCTTGTGGATCTGGAATCCAATCCAGGAAGGAAAAAGAAGTTCTCATTTGAATGGATTAAATTAAAACTAAACAGGTTAGATTAAAATAACAACTATAGACAGTTGTTTTGAAAAGATTCATAGTGACCGAAAGTACTAGTCTTTACCCACCTTGGGATCTTTCTTCCCTCTCATGTAAGTCTGTTGACATGTGAAGGGAAGACGGTAGATAAAATCAACATGAGAAGTAGCATTTACAACATATCAGTCTTCTGTCTATTCTTATATTATGATTATATGCACTTGCACTGCATTCTTTTGAGTGCGGAGCGTAATACAGAACAAAAATCTCCACTTCCCCAGGAATCGTATGCCAATTGACTCATCCTCCAAACTGGTTCCTGTGGCCTTGTTTTTGGCCTCTCAATATGTGAGTGGCATTGCCAGACTCTTGTCTTGGTTAGTAAAATGCACTATCTACTCTTATTTCTCCCATAGTCATATTTATAAGAATCCTGGGGAAAAGAAAATGCATATTCATCAAGAGAAAGTCAGCAATGCCACTTCTGATGTTACAGTCCGTGTGTTAGCCTGCAGACTGGAAGTATGGGGGGGGACTCCAGGGCCCAGTGACTCTGCCAGTAGTTTGTGAATTAGGCAGACTTAGGTTAGCACTCTGATCTTCTGAAGTCTGCTCCTTCATATTTCAAATGAGGGTTCTAACATCTTCCTTACAGTATTTCGTGAGGATTCAAAGAGATAAAGAATGTAAAGCACTGACCGCAATTCCTGGTACTCTGTTCAATATACAGTAGCTTTGATTATCATTATGGGTTGATTAGGAATGAGGACTATTGACCTCTAACGCATGGATCGCTCCAGCAATGGACAATTCTTAACATTTGTGCCTATTTCCTTCTTTCTAAATTGGGGAATAGTACCTTTCCTATCTATTTGATGAGATAATTAAAAGGATCCAATGTAAAGGAACTCTGATGACTGCAACGGGCTGATCAAATATGTGCCCAATTACTTTGTGTTTGTGGTAGGACAAAAAGTGAGAGTCAGGAAAAAGGGAAATTTTAAAACAACCTTGTTTTTTAATTGGGTAAAAGAACACTTTGGAGAAGAGAAATTTATAATTACATAATTAGTTGGAAAGTTGGGTGGGATCAAGAAGATGAGAAACATGCTTCTAGTAAAATCAGAATTGGAAATCATGGATTATCATGAAAGTGTAAACAAACGAGGAGAATATTGGATTCCAGGAAATTATTGCTTAAGACTGCTAAGAAGTGAAACTCAGCTTGGTTCTTTTTTTGGCCTACTCGAATACACACACACACACACACACACACACTTGATTCCATGTGATTAAGCAGCTTCGTTTCTGTCATTTTCAACATGCCACTGCTTCCCAGAACTTGGGGAGGTTTTGTGGAATAGGGATCCCTGGGTCTCAAGCGTCCCTCCTTGCATAACTCTGGTTTTTGAAGAGGTGCACCAGAGGCAAAGTGCATACTGTGTCATTTCCAGAATTTATGGGGAACCAAATGCTTGAGTCCGAAGTCGCCAAGTACACGTTTCATTTTTATTTAAAAGACAGTTAATGTCTAAAATTGAAAAGAACACAAGTGATTATTAATAAAATAGGTAACAGGAACTAACAATTGAGAAGCAGAGCTCTTTTACATGCAGTAGCTGATGCTAATTTGCAATTAGGTAGCTAAAGCAGCCTCCTAAAAAAATGAGAATCGGGTTTCTGAATGATGGTATTCTGTGACTGAGTGTTGGATCTTCTTTGATGATGAAGAGGAAAATGGGGCATTTTGATATGTTGCTGGAAAGATCATTTTCTCTAGCTGTACTGTAAAGCTCTGTTCATTCCCCTGACTTCAATGCCACAATAACTTGGCAAGAAGCTACAATGGCTTACAAATGGATGCTTATAGAGGCATTTAAGTTGTCCAGACTTAGTTGCAGCCTGGAGAAAATGAAGGGGCGCATGGTTACTGTAAATGTGGACCTTTCCATTGAATGGTGATATATAAGACTGATGACTAATAAACATACCCTACATGGGAAACATTTGAGTGATGACATCTTTTTTCTTTCACACTTTTGACTAGCCACAGTTGCTGGGATTTTACCTAAAGAATATATGGGAAACAGACTAAGCCTCCAAGACAGATCACCCTGGCAGCTGTAGAAAGAGAAGGCTATACTTTCCCATGTATGTTATCTGCTTTTTTTCCTATCATTTTAACATCTGCCAGTGAGATCAGCATGGTCCCTTGCATGCTGCACATTGAATGCCCAAGTTTGGTGGAGAACTGTGGCTTCTTGCCTTAAGAGACAGGCTATTAGGCTGTGGCCTTTGAGGCCCCTGCCACCAGCCCTATCCATGCTGCTTAGCTTTTTGGACAAATGTATTCACAAACATTCCTTGTAATCTTGGGCAAAATTCATTGTTCAGCCATCTTTTTCCCTGTGTCTCCAACAAGGAAGATGCTTGTACTTCCTTGATCCTCATGAGATTAATCACAATCAAGTGACAGGATGATTGTAATTTTGCAAAACATAAAGCAAAATGTAAAATATCATATTATTGGCTAAAAACAATTTGAAACAAAGTAAGATGTTTATTATACCTTCTCCATGTGATTTATTATGTCCAGTTACCTATTTTTTGTCTGCAGATATACATTTCTGGGTGCAAAATTAGCCTGGTTTGCCGTTAGACTCTATCATATCACTGAGCATGTTCCTATTCTTTTTATCTACTCATTTTCTCCTGTGTTACTGAGATTTTCCGAGATTACTTAGTACATGTAGACCTGCTTCATTCTTTTCTTTATTAAGATATAATTATAAGAACCTACTGTAGTGCACAGGGAACTCTACTCGATACTCTGTAATGGCCTATAGGGGAAAAGAATCTAAAAAAAAAAAGTGGATATATGTATATGTATAACTGATTCACTTTGCTGTACACCTGAAACTAACACAACATTGTAAATCAACTATACTCCAATAAAAATTTTAAAAAGATATAATTGACTTATAACATTGTATTAGTTTTAGGTGTACAACGTAATGATTTGATATTTGTATATATTGTGAAATGATTAACATAATGTCTAGTTAACGTCCATCATCTCACATAGTTAGAAATTTATTTTATTTTATGTTTTTATTTTATTTATTTTATTTTTTTAATTTTTTCTTATGATGAGAAATTTTAAGATCTACTGTCTTAGCAACTTTCAAATATACAATATAGTGTTGTTAACTAGTCATCATGCTGTACATTATATCCTTAGAACTTATTAATGTTACAGTTAGAAATTTGTACCTTTTGACCACCTATATCCATTTCCCCCACTTATTACCACTGCCTCTGGCAACTACCAATCTGTTCTCTGTTTCTATGAGTTTGGTTTTTATTTAAGATTACATATTTAAGTGTGATCATACTGTATGTGTTTTTCTCTGTCTGACTTATTTCACTTAGCATAATACCATCCAAGTCCATCCACGTTGTTGAAAAATGCCAGTATTTCCTTTTTATGGCTGAATAATATTCCATTGTGTGTTTGGAATTATTGTTTCCATTTTTTTATCCATTGATCCATCAGTGGACGCTTAGGTGGTTTCCATGTCTTGGTTATTATAAATAATGCTGCGATGAACATGAGGGTACAGATATCTCTTCAAGATAGTGATTTTGTTTCCTTCACATATATTCAGAAGTAGAACAGCTGAATCATATGGTAGTGTTATTTAAGTTTTTGAGGAACCTTCATACTATTTTCCATAGTGGCTGCACCAATTTATATTCCCACCAACGGTGCATAAGTGTTACCTTTTCTCTCCATTCCTTCTGACACTTATCTCTTATCTTTTTGATGATAACCATTCTAATAAATGTGAGGTGATATCTTATTTTGGTTTTGATTTTCATTTTCCAGATGATCAGTGTTTTTGAGCCTGTTTTATGTACCTGTCGGCCATTTGTATGTTTTCTTTGGAAAAATATCTATTCAGTTCCTCTACCCACTTTTTAATTGAATTTTTTTCTTTTTTGTTTTCTTGCCACAGAGTTGTATGAGTTCCTAATATATTTTGGATATTAACCCCTTATCAGATAAATTATTTTCAAATATTTTCTTCCATTCCATAGGTTCCCTTTTCATCTTGTTGATGGTCTATTTTGCTATGCAATAGTTTTTTAGTTTGATGTAGTCCAACATCTTTATTTTTGCTTTTTTTGACTTTGCTTTTGGTGCCAAATACAAAAAAATCTTTCTCTTCTAGAAATTTTTTTATGGTTTCAGGTCTTTTGTTCTAGTCTTTAATCCACTTTGAGTTGATTTTTGTTTATGGGGTAGGATAGGGGTCCAGTGTCATTCTTTTGCATGTGGCTAACCAGTTTTCCCAATACCATTTATTGAAGAAACTGTTCTTTCCTTTTTGTATGTTCTTGGCTCCTTTGTTGTAAATTCATTGACCATATATGCAGGTTTGCTTCTAGGCTCTCGATTCTGTCCTATTGGTCTGTATGTCTATTTTTCTGCCAATAACATACTGTTTGATTACTATAGCTTTGTAATATGTTTGAAATCAGTAAGTGTGGTGTCTCCAGCTTTGTTTTTCTTTCTCAAGATTGCTTTGGCTGTTTTGTGGTTCCATACACATTTTAGAATTGTTTGTTCTATTTCTGTGAAAAGTACCACTGGAATTTTAGTAGGGATTGAATTGAATCTGTGTATTATTTTGGGTGTATGGACATTTTAACAATATTAGTTCTTCCAATACACGAGCACATATTTCCATTTATTTCCATTTATTTGTGTTTTCTTTCATTTCTTTTATCAATGTCTTGTAGTTTTCAGTGTACATATCTTCTTACCTCCTTAGTTAAATTTATTCCTAGGTATTTTATACTCTTTGATGCAATTGTAAGTGGATTATTTTCTTAATTTCTATTTCTGATAGTTCATTTTTAAGGTATAGAGCCACAACTTATTTTTTATATATTGATTTTGTATCTTGCAACATTACTGAATTTATTTATTAGTTCTAACAGATTTTGGTGGTCATTTTTCTATTAAAAATTAATTAACTTGCATAATCCTATTTCTCTTCTTGAACCCAAGTTAGATGAATTTAATCATACAGGCAAATTGCTCCAGTTTTCTGGATTTTTTCCAATCTTACTTTTATGCGACTAGAATTAGTTTCTTTAGAATGAAAAAGAGCGTATATCTGCATAAGAATCTGGTCATTCTGTTGGGTTGGCCAAAAAGTTCATTTGGTTAATGAATAGGTTGTTCAATAAAGTTCTTGGTGAAAATGAAAAACGTGTCTTTTTACTTAAAACCGAAAGAACTTTTTGGCCAACCCAATAAAACCACATTACTTTTAGTGGAGGGAAGGGGAATATGTCCTTGCTTAGATACACAGTCCTGTTATATCAACATGAATACAAACTGTGCTTAGATGTCTAGAGTATCTCAAACTCTATGAGCCTTCTTACTTGACTTTTTATTATGTACCACTCAAAGCAGTTCCCAGGGTCCAGCCTCCTGAGAATTGAATAGAAGAAGATGTTGAGATCAGCATGGCTTAACATGACTACAAGGTCAACTTGACCATTTTCAGCACTAAGTGCTAATCCTGTGGTCAGCTCAAAGAATAATGCTGTCCCCTCGGTCCTTCCTTTTATCACATTTGTTGCTAAGACAAACGTGCATTTAGAATCAAGATTGCAGGTCTAAGATGATGTGGAAAAAGAAATTATAAAATTATAAAGTTAAAAGCTCTTGCTCCCTACTCTCCACTCCCCACCCCCATCCTGCCCAACTAAATAAACATTAAAATACTATCTAGACATACTTCATTGTAAGCCTTGGGAAGGTATGTTTCTATTGGCAACCAAACTCCTAAACATCACTGCACACCAACTAGGAAAGAATCAGGATTGACGAAAACACAAAGGTAAGATTTGTTCTAGATGATTTATTCTTCTGTAATTTCTTTCAAGAACCCCCCCTACCCCCAACACACACACACCCCTTTTTCTCTTAAATAAATAATAAGCTTTGGAAGTCCTTTAACCTTTTTTTCTTATAGACATCATTCTAAAGGAAAATAGAGCCCCGTGTATTTTGGAAGTTTATATAAGTTCCAAAAAAGGAGTCACTCTGGTGCAGTTTCAACCCTCACTACAGCAGGTTTCTTTATGGTGAATATGACAAAGGGCAGGCTGTGTTGCAAAAATGCCAGCCATCTCTGTGTTCGCAAACCTTCTATCACTCTTCTTGATTTGACATGAAATATTAAACACCAGTTACCAGCAAAAAGTTATTGAATACAGATGTCCACTATCACTTTCAAATTGCTAAAGTCATTTTAGGTTTATATATTTTCTTTGCTTAAGCATTCGCATGCAACGCAAATGTTCTGTGACAGTAATGATTTCACAATATACCCTTTCAATTAGGAAAGCACATCGTATATGTGTTTTCATTTTTAAAATGCCCATTTTTTCATTTAAAAGTTCTGTGTCCCTCACTAAAAATGGGACCTTGGATTGAAAAATAAATAAAAAGAAAGAGCTCCACCTACTGATTCATTTTTAAAAAGTTTTTTTCTGCTCTCGTTTTGAATTGAAAATGTTCTTTGGCATGACAGGGATCTGGTAAGCAAGCAGCTCAAACTGTTTGGTTTAAAAAAAAAAAAAAAAGATACAAGAGTTGCCCCCATAGAAAGAAGCAGATTAGAATGGAGCTCTGTCTCTGTAACTAAAAAAGTTCTCCCCACTCCTGCCTTTGCTGTGCCCCTCAGAAGCCCTAATTAATAAGTCTGCTTCAGGGTTAGTGCTCCCCAGGGATATGGCTTAACTGTAGCATTCACTTTTGCTGGATTTAACAGAATCCCCAGGAGTCACACATTTTGCTCCATTACAATAATCGTATTCATGTCACTGGCTGCCTCTTCTTTCTGAAGGACTTGGTGGGCCCTCTTGGAAAGGATTTACAGGGCCATTCCTCCCACCGGTGAAACTGGGATTGTTCAGTACCTACCATACTAGTCCCCTGCCCCCACCACTGCCCAGATTCCAGTGATTTCATGGGGAGAGTGAAGAAAAACATCCACTGGGAACCTGGGGGTATTTTAAGGAGGCCAAGAGTAATTACTTGAGGAGGAACTGCTGTGCCAGCCTCCTGGCAGCAAGGGTTGAGAGCAGCAGCTGGAATGACGGCTCTCTGTGACTTCTGCCAGTTCTCACCCTGCTACCTCTGTGGCTGAGAAGCTTCCAGAACCATTTCTGATTCCTTCCTTGGAGCTTCTTTGGAGAGGGGCGTGTTCCCATGAATCTCCCATTGTGTGCCAAGCCAGGCAGCTTCCTTGGGATACAGAAAGATGTGACTTATCGGGGGGAATTTCCTGGCTGCTTTGAAGGGCCACAGTGTTCTGGATCTTAGGTACCCAGTGCTTCCAGCTTGGACCCTGCTTCCTGTATTATGGAATTTCTCTTAAGATAAACAAACACCAGACTGTATTCATCTCATACATTTGAGCAGTGGGTATAGAAAATATTACCAGTGGGCGACAAGATGATATCTGGAAACATACAATGGAGTAATTGATTAAAGTCTCCTACCTTTGAACCTGTCTGCTCAGTCATGCATTCCTAGAGACATGATTAACTAACCATAAGACCATAAGAACCATAAAGAATTCAGAGTCTGAATAGAAAATGTCTATTCTTCCCCAAATGAATCACACATCACCTATCACTGCAGAGTTGCCAAACTCTATGGTTTTCTTGTCAAACATAAATTCAATAGCTGACTACAGTCAGGGACAGAAATTTCTTATAAATCAAATAACTACATACATTAGAGGGAGATGCAGGGGACCCACTGCCACATTTCAGGCAATCAAAAATATGTGTAATGAGCATCTACCAAGTTCAAGGTGTTGTGCTTGGCGCTGTGTGGGTATTTAATGAAATATGACCTGGCCCTAACCCTCAAGCAAGGAAGTACCTACTTCACACTGCTGCTGTGAGGATTTTATGCAATTACCAAGCACAGTGCCTGGCACATAGTCAGTGATAGGTAAAGGCCACTATTATCATTACTAGTAAGGTAATATAATATTTAGTTAATATTTAACACATAAATGGAAGAGATGTCACATGATGGATGGGTTAGCAAATGGTTGACCCAGACACTAATTGTTCTGAGATCAGAAGAAAGGGGAACTCCTGGAGTCTGAAGTAGGTGAGATAGTTTTATGCAGATGATTTCAGCCCGAATTACAATTTACCATTTTTGGAAGCTCATTAACATCTAAGCACCAGGTTGACTAACAATTTCATCTCTTTTTAACTTTCACAATCAAATGATGTAGATATACTCACCCTCATTTTACAGATGACAAAATGAGGTTCAGACAGGCTAAGTAAGATACTGTGTGTCACAAAGGCCTGACACCAATGCTCACGGTTTTTCCACCTAATCGAACGGTCTCCATCACAGAATTACAGACTATTAGAGCTGGAAGGAAATGCAGAGAGCATGTAGTCCTAATTGCTCACTTGACAGGTAAAGAAGCAGGGGTCCAGAGAAGAAAAGTAATTTGCACAAGTTCATATACCTAACTAGTGACATAACTGAAATTAGAAACCAAGGCTCTGATTTTAAATTGGTACTATTTCCAATATTTTTCCCAAGTATTTTCCACTATTTATCCTAAGTCTAAGCACTTTCTAAATACAAATATAAAAGATTATGCTAAGAGAAGTCTTTGTGCTCCAAGTCAATCTTACATAAACTCTCTTCTCTGCTGAGAATGTATTTAATGATTTTCCTGTTAGTGAGAAGTCATTCTCCACCTCACATCCCACACAACTCCATTCCTTATACACACACACACACACACACACACACACACACACACTGAAAATACATACACTGTCTTTTTATTCAGAAGGTAAAATGCAAGCCAAATTTATATCACAGTATTTGGGACTTCTATTTAAGCCCAGGTTTAACTGAACTATTACCTCCCCAAATTTATCTTTTAGTAGGATTTAGAGCTAATTTGTTTCTTGGGAATTGTGTAATTTAGGAAAAATATAGCAAATATCTACTAATAGTAGATGCTATGGTCTGAAAATCTGTTCCCCACCAATTCATATATTAAAATCCAAATGCCCAGTATTAGAAGGTGGGACTTTGGTAGATAACTAGGTCATGAGGGTGGAGCCCCCATGAATGGGAGTAGTGCCTTATAAAAGAGGCCCCACAGAGCTCCGTAGCCCCTTCCACCATGTGAGGACACAGAGAAAAGGCACTGGTTATGAACGAGGAAGAGGGTCCTCATCAGAAGGCTATCAAGCTGGTTCCTTGATCTTGGACTTCAGGTCTCCAAAACTGTGAAAAATAAATTTCTGTTGTTTTCCACCACCCAGTCTGTAGTGTTTTGTTATAGCGTCCTGTATGGACTAAGAGAGTAGATATTAATAATCGATTACAAAATAGTTTCTTTTTAGGCTCATTAGTGGGTCCAAGATCAATCAGAGTACCTATCAATCAGACTGTCAAGTGAGAAAATTTTTGCTCTCCCTGATCACAGGCTCTTCTTCTTGGTCTGATATGATCACGCTGCTCTGTGTCCCTCTTTTGTTTTCTTTTATGGTGCTCTACCAATTTCTAGAGCTGACCGAAGCATAAAAGTCAAAAGAAACATACAATACATCATGGCAGTAGGCAGGCTTTTTTAACAAGCCTGTTAATAATTATAACAAAAATATTATTTTTTTTTGAATTGTAACAGAAAAATAATTTTGGAAGTGAAACAAAAATTTGTAGTTGAGCTTTTAGTTTCCTAATTCAATCATTTTTTCTTGTCTGAAAGTGCAATTATTATTTATCACAAAGCAAATACCCATGTAACTATCATCATGACCATGAAATAAAATATTGTCAGTGCCCAGCAGGCCCCTTTGTGCCTGCTCTCTCTCACTCTCTCCCCCTGAAAATTACCAGTACTTTGAATGTTAGGCTAATGATTTCCTTGCTTTTATTAATACCATCAAAACACGTATTGTTAAACACTCCAGTTTTTCCTGTTTTTAACTTTGAGTCATACATACATACTGTATATAAATTTATTTATTTATTTATTTATTTATTTATTCCTGGACTCTTTCACTCACAATTACATCCATCCATTCATGATGATGCCACAAGTTATTTAACCATACTTTTAAAGGACATTTTTCCAATTTTGACTATGGTAAATGATGCTGCTATGAACATTTTTGTGCATGTCTCCTGGTATGCACGTTTTGCATTATCTTGGGCGCATATTAAAGAGTAAAATTAGGGGGTCATAAAATATGGGCACCTTTAGTAGATACATTTTTCCAAAGTAGTTGTAGTACTATATCACCCAGTACTAGTGTGTGAGAATTCCTGTTGGCCCTAACATTTATTATCATCAGTATTTTTAAAGTTAGTCATTCTTTAGGTGATCTTAATTTGCATTTTCCTGATTACTAGTGAGTCTGAATATCTTTTCATATATTCTGTATGTTTACTGGATATTTGCTGCCACAGTGTTTGAGTGTGTAGTGCCTTTTCAGTTCTCTTGTCCTTTTTTTCTATTGGGTTGTCTGCTTCTTTCTTACTCCTAGGTGAGAGTTCTTTACATAATCTGGAAAAAAGCTCTTTATCGGCAATACGTGTTGAAAGCATGTTTCTCCTCTTGGTGATTTGTTTTTAACTGTCTTAATGGTATATTTTGATGAACAGAAATACTCAATTTTAGTATATATCCTCAATATTTCCTTATGGTTAGTGCTTTGTTTCCCATTTAATAAGTTTTCACTTATAATAAGATTATGAATATATTCTCCAAATTGTCTTCTAGATGCTTTATTGTTTACCTTTCATATTTAAGTCTACAATACATATGGAATTGATGCTTTTGTATGATACGAAATAAGGTCAAATTTCTTTTAATTTTTCTATTCATAGTCAAGTTTCCCAGTATCTTTTATTGAAAAGACCATATTTCCCCACTATCTACAATACATATGGAATTGATGTTTTTGTATGATACGAAATAAGGTCAAATTTCTTTTAATTTTTCTATTCATAGTCAAGTTTCCCAGTATCTTTTATTGAAAAGACCATATTTCCCCACTATTACGGTACCACTGTAGTTGTAAATCACATGTCCATATACGCATCTGTCTGTTGATGGGAATCTTGATTCTATTCATTATATCTTTATAAGTCAATACCATGTTCTTTTAATTACTGTAGCTTTTTAAGTTTGACATACAGTAGAGCAATGCCAACCATTAATGGTTATTTATAAGGCAGATCAATCTGCAGAAAATACACAAGAGGAACATCAGAGGAAGAATGAAAATTAAGGGATGCTGAAACATCCAGGGCTCAGTCCTTGGACCACTTCTCTTTCCTTCCTACACTCATTGCCTAGGTCACCTCATCCAGTCTCAAGGTTTGAAATACCATCTATACGCTAATGGCTCAAAACTCTATGTCTCCCACCTGGACTTTTCCCCTAAATCTTGGACTCAACTCTCCAAGAGCTTACTTGACATTTCCACTTGAAAATCTAATAGGTATCTCAAACTTAACTGACCTCCTGATGTCTGTCTTTCCCTAATAAAGTTCTAGCTCTTTCTGTAATCCTTCCTATCTCAAAGAGTAATATAATTCTTTCATAAATCATGCTGGTTTTTTTCTCTTCTCTTTCTCACTCTCCACATCCATTGCATCAGCAAATTCTCTTTGTTCTGCATGAAATTACATCAAACATTAACAACTTCTTCCCACTCTACTTGACATCCTGAACACCATCTTCTCTTGCTTGGATTAATGCAATAGCTCCTAACTAGTCTCCCTTTTTCTGCCCCTAGTTCTCCATAATTTATTCTCTACACAGAAAACATAATTATTTTCCTATCATTCCTCTTTTCAAAATCAGTTCAATGGATTTCCACATCACTCAGAGTAAAAACCAAAATAGTATGTTGAACAACCTCCTAAATGATCTGGTTCCCTGATAGCTCTTTGATGTCATCTCAATATTCTTCCCTTCATTCTCTCTGTTTCAACTACCTTGTCCTCGAACATGCCAGGCATGCCTCTTCCTTAGTGCTTTCACATTAGCTATTCCCTCTGCCCGGGACGTTATTGTTTGTCTCCCTGCAGATATATACATGTCTAAATTTCCATTTCTTTTAGTTCTTTACTCTATGCTTACCTTCTCAATGAGACCATTCCTGCACACCTTATCTAGAATTTCCAAGTCTAACATTTCACATTGCCTTTCCATGCTTTATTTTTCTCCTTAACAATTATTACTATCTAACATACTGTCTAAAGTACATATTTTACTTATTTATATTGTTTATTTTGTGGCTCTTTGAAGTGATGTGATTTGAAGCTCAAATTGATACATTAGTCTTAAAAGAAGTAATAGCAGTGTATCCACTGTAACAGGTCCGAAGGGAGACAGGATAAATAACCACATAAGTGGGGTTATAAGTCTGGTCGATTAAGGAGTCTATAATTTACTCCTGACTACCAACAGATCATCTTCAAAAGGTTTGGCTGGGCTGAGCAGATTTCTTGGAACTATGTCTTGAAAAATTCTTTAAGATTGATCAGTTTCTGTGCTTTATAATCATATTTGAACACTTTGACTATTGAACATGGTTGGAAGCTGGGAAGATGGAGAGGTGGAGTGGGGACAAGAAGAGAGAAGTATGCACATCCAAGTCCGATGTACATATATTCATTTGAGCTTAAAAATTCTTATCAATTTAAGAAGTAGCTAAAAGTTACATTTCTAGATTTAGCTATGATTGTATCAACTCAAATGTAGTAAAGCCTGAGTCTGATTGGCCCTATAAAAGGGTCAGTAGTTAGTTAATTCCAGGATCACTTTCAGTAAGTAGCAGATACAGGCTTAGAAGAAAATTTTAGTACCATCCTTACCCTACCCCTCTCATATGGTCATCCAATGAGTGAGGTGACTTCCTAGATGAACAGACACTTAGAATTCAAAGACTGTGTTCATTATGGGTTGAAACATATTCCTCCAAGAGATACTGAAATCATAACCTCTAGTACCTGTGAATGTGACTTTATTTGAGAATAGGGTCTTTGGAGATGATTAAGTTAAGATGAGGTCATTAAGGAAGACCCTAATCCAATATGACAAGTACCCTTATAAAACAAAAATTTGGACAGAAGCAGACATGCACACAGGGATAATGCCATGTGGAGATGATCAAGGTGAGGCATCTACAAGCTAAGGAATGCCAAAGATGGCCAGCAAATCATCAGAAGCCAGGCAAGAGGTATGGAACAGATTTTTCTTCACAGCCCTCAGAAAGAACCAGCCCTGTTGAACATTTTGATCTCAGATTTCTATATACCAGAACTATAAGACAATTTTGTTGTTTAAGCCACACAGTGTGTGGTACTTTGTTATAGCAACCCTAGGAAGCTAATACAGTCCATATTCTTTTTAGAACAACTATAGTAAATAGAATTCAAATTATGACCATAAGAATTTTAATCTAGTAAAATTTCCAAGGTTTCAAGAGTCATTTAAAAAAATTAACTTTCTAATGTAGAACAATTTTAGATTTAAGGAAAAATTACAAAGTACTACAGAGAATTCCTCCATGCAGTTTCCTCTATTGACATTTACATTAGTAGGGTACACTTGTTACCACTAATGAACTGATACTGATACATTATTATTAACTAAAGCACACACTACTCAGATTTCCTAGCTTTTAACCTAATGTTCTATCCCAGCCAAGATATCATGCTACATTGTCATGTTTCCTTATGCTCCTCTTGGTTGTGACAATTTCTGACTTTCCTTGTTTTTGATAACCTTGATCACTTTGAGGAGTACTGGTCAGCTATTTTGTGGAATTTGACTGATGTTTCTCTCATAATTAGGCTGTGATGTTGCATTTTAGGGGGAAGACCACAGAAGTAAGGTATCGTTTTCTTCACATCATATCAAGGGTACAGACTACCAACATGACTTATCCCTGTTGATGTTCACCTACATGAGGAAGTGTTTGTCAGATTTCTCTGCTGTTAAGTTATTCCTGGCCCCTGCCTTTCATACTATATTCTTTGGAAAGAAGTCACTATGCACAGCCCATACTTAAGTAATGGGAAGTTATGCCCCACCTCCTTTGGGGTAGAGTGTCTATGGACATTTTTTGGAATTCTTCTGCACAGGAGATTTGCCTCTTCTCTTCAGACTGGAATAACTATTTCAATACTCTGAAAATAGAGGGACTCTACAAAGAGGATAATTAAAAAATTTTACTATATAATATAATTTCTATTTAAAACAACACAGTATTAGTATTTGATGTACAAAAGCAAATATTCTGGTCCAGATAATTAGAAATAATAATATATACTTTTAAAAGGCTTCCTTTGATCATGGAGTCTCAATTTCTCTCTACTAGAGCATGTATTCTCAGTTACCAAGAGTGTGAAAATTGGTTCCTAATTACAAAGAAAATTTACTAGCAGAACACAAGATGTTTTAACCTCTTTTATCATCACATGGAGGGTTTTGTACCTTTGTGCATGACCCAATACTGTCCTTTCTTCATGTTTATCTTCCTCCTGAGGTAGAGTAGAGAATAGAGTGAGAGGGAAATAACTTTGAGTTTCCCCCAAGATGGCAAACTGTGTCACTAACCACGGGAGTGCCTCAATTCAGATGTGCTAGATTTTGCCTTCCAAAGTATGATATACTCTTTATATAAAACTAGTAATGTGGTATTATAGAAAAGTTCATGCTTCAAAAACTCTAGGTATATGTAATGCCTCGATTTTATTCTTTCAACAAGCATTTGTGGAGGGCCAGCCATGTGCAAAGCACTACGTTTGGTTCTGAGGAAACAGCACTGAGAAAGCATAGATAAGGTCCCTGTCCCTGTTTTGATATAGTTTTAAACTTGGTGGGGAAGACAGGTACTGAGTGAGCATTAAAAGTGTGCTAAGTTACATGAAGAACTTTAGGGTACTATGAGGGTGTAAAATGTGATCAGGTAATGGGGTGGTGTGTTGGTTAATGTAGCACAGCAAAACAGAAGGTTTCTTTGAGAAAGTTATGTTAAAGCTAAATTCTGCAGGATGCATAGGAGTCATGTTGGGGAGGGTTATCATATTGACTAATATGGTCCTGTGTTGAGTGAAAGTTAAGTTTCTCCTTGCTTTACAAGGCAGAAAGAAACTTTAGAGAAGATCTCAAATCTCAAAAGTCTAACACTAGAGTTTATAATATTTTTGAAAAGCCAGTTGAAAACTCCTAACCCTGGAAATTTATTATAAATAGTTAGAGACAACTCATACTGGTATCCTTTCTTTGAAAATCCCCATGGAAATAGCAACACTACAATACTTCCATAATTGATATAGTGGTTTACAATAGCCAACTTCTCATGCAAATGATAGTACAGTATGGTTTTCAGGATGTTTGCTACAAAGGGAGAAAAAAATAACTGAGGAAGCAATTTCCCTAAATGTGGTGACAGCCTAGTCATTAAAGATCATTCTACTTCATTGTTATGAATATGTGAATCATTCCAGTGGTTACTGGGAATATTTTTTTTACCATTTACAAGAAAACATCTGCTACAACTAGATGAATTATCAGCTGCAAAGTATATAGCAATTTTCTTTTTTAAGGATTACTTTCCAAAGTCCCCCCATTTCACCCTTCACTTCATTCAGGTGCATGTATAATGACATAGGTGGTCATTTCTAGAATTTTCCAAGTTGGTAGGAGCAAATTCTTGAAGAGGCTCATAAGATAAAGTTTTTGTTTCTCTCAGAATTTCAGCATTTCTTTGAGATTACTCCATCCCATTTTCAAAGAATTCTATCCCCCCTCTCTGGCACTCCCAGGACATATCTTCAAGGTTAATGTTTAAGTGTTAATTAAGCCTAGCCATCCCTTAAGAGATAAGTAAGTAAACAGGCTAGCCATGATAACAAGGTTTCTAAGACTGGACAAACAGGAATGTTAATGCATCTTTCATAATGGAAACAATACGTTTATAATCTTAGATTTAAAGTAACTATGGTTACAAAACCTTGTGCTGCTTTACCTTCACTTGATTCCTTTCACTGGGGATCCACCTCTGTCATCAGGAGAGGGTCCTCGGCTAATGGCCCTCAGTGTGTCATCATGAGAATACAAAGATTAAATACCTTATGAATAGAGAGTGTAAATTTCTTTATCTGCTTCAGAAGTGTCTTTTCAATAAGGAAGACTTGGTCAACAAAGGAGAGAGAAGTGTTCTCATTTTCAACCAACTTTCTAAACAAAAAAACACTGGCTTTCTATTGTACCTGAAGTGTTTTGTTATCAGTGATTACCTGCCAAGTGCTTCAAGTCTTTATAGCCATAGTCCTGATGTTGACAAAGTGCTTCAAAAAGAATTTCTGCAGATACTTAGGGTGAAGGGGTCAAGAAGAAGATATTATCAAGATAGAATTTAGAATGCTAGATTTAGGATGAATTACTGCAGACATCTTCTCAAAGAGTGTTAAGGAGATAGGAAATTGTTCAAACATAACATTAGAAAAAAAGCAGGGTTCGAAATTGTGTATATAATCCATTCTATAAAAATGATATAAAGTATGTAAAGATGAAGCACATGAAAATGTAAACAGTGGTTATCTTGGGGTGAGATTATGGGTGATTTGACACAATGAATATTATTACTTAAGTATTCAGAAAAAACTGTTTTATGTAATAATTTATTTTAAACAACAGCTATAGGTTCGGTAATTATGAAAAGGACTCACTGTTAATCTGGGGCACTTTCAGAGGATGTCAGCAAAGGATATCAGGAGCGGTTATAGCACTGATGCTTTTTCACCTGGAGAAAAAAAGAGTAATGAAACATAAAAGCTAGCTTCAACCCTTCGAAAGACTGTCAAGTAGAGTAATAACAAGACTTATTTTCCAAAGACTGGAAGTTCTATGGAGTTTAGCACCTGTCTTAATTTTAAAAAGACATTTCTAGTAACAAGGGAACAGATTAATATGCAAGAATTACTGAAGGCATTCAAGAAGAGGTTGGATGGGTATGAGACATATGGTTATAAAAATGATTGCTTCACTGAGTGAGAACTGACTATGGGGTTTTTAAGGTCTTTTCAACCCATGGATTCTATTATTTTAAACACTGCTAACATATTTGCCCAACACTCTAGAGGTCAGAAGTCTTGGTTTTTCTTTTCCTCACTTTTCTTTCCCCCACCCTGCTCCCACTTCCCTCCCACATTGACAGGAGATGATGACTTCTTGTGCTGGGAGTCACAGGGGCAAATCGCCCTTGAGAACAATGCTAAAAGAGCAGTAAATTCCTCATGATAAAGCCTCCAATTTAAAGAATAGAAGTGACAGAATATAGTGACTTGTCTAATTTACCATAATGTGTTTTGTATTATAATGGCAGGGCGGGGTTCACTTGGCTTGGGGTTTGTAGGGGCTTAAGACAAATCAGAAAGAATAAGATGGGCTCAGATTTCTATCACTCATCTGATCACACATTTAGACATGATGCATGCTAACCATCCCTTTCGCTATGCCATCAATTTCCGCACCATCTTACTCAAAAATGGCACAAGACATTCTCTGATTCACCTTCCCAGACATCCCAGCCCCCTAGCTGAGGAGGCCCGTTGTGTGATCCCCAATGCGTGTGACATCGTCACCTCTTGTCAGCCCCAGATAGGAAGCAAATATTCTTGTAACACCATTCTTTTAGGAACCAGCCAAACAGTATTAGAAACATTGTTACAAATACCAATAACCATTCATCTTCCAGTAAAAATAACAGAATATATATATTTAAAATTCTGGGCAATTTCGATATTTATACTTATTCTACTCAAAGACTTAAGTCCTAGAGCGATGATTCAGATGATTTTCTTATACTACTTAGTCCAAATTCCACTTGTATTTATTGAGTATCTATGTGTTCCAGGCACTGTGCTCTGTTTTCATTTAGACATCTCATTAACTTTGAGTGAAGAAATTTGTCCCTCTCTGTCCAGGTGAGTAAAATGTAGTTTAACAGATAATACTTTGCTTTGATCACCCAGCTGCCCAGAGGTAGAGCTGGGAAACAACCTAAGGTTTCCTGACGCTAAGAGGCACGGAATTTTGTAAATGCCTTCATATATAATTACATAAACAACCTGTAAGGCTTCATGATGATAACATGAACACGCCCACATCAGCCTGTAAAACAGATGGGACCTGAGTTGAGTTATTCCCTTCTTGAGACAGGCATGTTAAACTACAGTCCAAGATACTCAATTGGGACAGGACAAATGAAGGATTCAAAGTCCTGTTTCTGCAGAGTTCTTCTCCCTGCTGTGAAGTATTAAGGAAAACAATGCATCTCAATAGTGACAAACCCCAAATACCTCTGATTGCTTACAATGTCTTGCTTTACACAATGTACATTGTAATTAATTTTTACCAATATAGAGAATCTTATTTTTTAAAATTTATTTTATTGAAGTATAGTGGATTTACAACGTTGTGTTAATTTCTACTGTACAGCAAAGTGATTCATATATATATATATCCTTTTTCATATTCTCTTCCATTATGGTTTATCACAGGATACTGAATATAGTTCCCTGTGCTATACAGTGGGACCTTGTTGTTAAAGAATCTTTCGTTAATCATTAAAATCAACTGAATGAGTTATATTTCAAATGAGTCTATTAGTAGAAAAAAAGCACTCATTAAAATAGAAGTCTGAAAATGGAGACAGACAACGTTGGCCAAGAAAGAAGAAAGAACAGGTGTTTGATCTTATCCCACACTCCTTCAGAGTGGAATATGGAAGAGCTCTTGTTTTTGTGGACATGTGCTAAAGAAAACAGAAAAATCCAGCCAAGTTCTGCAGTGAGTTTCATGAATATATGGAGAAATGTTTACTTGTCTTGAATTGAGGATGGAATTCTAGTCCCCTTAGACAATGAGCCAGATTTTAGAGCTCATTTGTACTGTCTAATCATTCTCTCTTCTGGGAACATTCTAATTTAGCTAAAACCAGGATTTGAATTTGGCCTAGCTATAAATTAAAAGAATACTACATGGCTATGCAGCTCTGCTCAAGAGTTTATTTGCTGTTACATTAAAAAATAACTCAAGTTACTCTCAATGGATTCATTAAAAACCTTATTTCTCCACTTTATAGCTATTTTGTCTGGCAGATGGGATCTGGTTTTTTCCTTATGCTGCATTTTTCGAACTAAGTATATATGGTGAGATAACAGTATACTCTCCCGCCAACAAAAAAGCCACATGAATATTTCAATAAAATTGCATTATTTGGCATCTACTGTCCACATATGTTCATTTGGCTATTGCTTGTCCAAGCCAATTATAGCCACAAGGGGAATGAGTGTTTGAAATTTAAACAAGGAGCTCTAAATTTTCTAAGAGAGGAGGCCTCCTGACAGGTAGATCAGTCTCTAATTCATTTTTAATGAAGTTGACAATTCCATAAATCATTGTTTCCGTCCCTTTATCTGCCAGCTTCTGTGCTGCAGAAGTCTGAAAAGAAAACTTCTTTATACTTTTTTTGGGGGGGGGCGGTTAGGATGAGGTTAGACTCTTTGAATGAGCTTTTAAGGATAAATAACCTCACCATGCAGAGAACAAAGAGTATTTCAAGCAGAGAGAACGGCAGGAAGGTGTGATGGGTTCAAGGGTAGAGCAAGGATGTAGAAACATAAGTCGGAGGGGATGGTAGAGATGCTGGATTTGTTGGTACACTCAAAGAGCCATCATCAAAAGTTTTAAAATAAAGAATGTTAAGTTCCATCTCTATGAATCCTGAGAAATGGAATATTACATTCCCACAAATATGAAGAGAAAACCTGATTCCTCTTTCCAGTAAAGAATGTCTGTAAGGTCTGAAGTTAAGTGGACAGATAAATAGGGGCAAGAGATATTTGGAAATATTGTTGTCAGTTAAAAACCAAAATATGTAATACCTAAGTTAAATCACCCCAGGGATTTTTTTTTTTCATTCTGATTTTTAAAAATCTGGTTTGGAATTGGGAGAGAACAAGGCACAGATAGAATTAGTGTGAATTTCTTTGTCAAAAGTTAAGGTCACTCAGAGATACCATTTGCTTAATCATTGCTTGTACACATATCAAAAAAAAAAATCACACACACACACCACACATTTTTTTATGTGCCAAAAATGGTAGTGGTTGAAAATGTGATTAAATCTACATGTGTTGATCAGAATCTGGAGTATAAGCCCACTCTCGTTTAGCTTTGCCAAAATTTTATTACTTTCTCAAATTCTCAGCTATAGCTCTTCATCCTATATGGTAGTGCTTTAGAACTGCACGCATAATATAGACAAGAACTTGGCCTCCAGAATCAAGCAAACCTGAGCTCTGTCTACTTATGAGCCCTATGACCTCAGCAAGTGATTAGACTCCTTTAGGTCGTAACTTTCTCAACTGTTAAAAAGAAAAATCAGATGCAAACTCGTATCTACCAAATAATTATTGTGAAGATTAAGTAAATGTTTGAAAAATGCTTACTGTGGTGTCTGGTGTATATTAAGAACTTGATAAATGTCATTAGCCAATTATATAATTATTATTATTACCCAAAGATAAACATACATAATCAGCTTGAGAAGAAACATCTGTAGAAACCACTTTATCTGTACACGGAGCCAGCTGATTCACCGCATTTTGCTTGATTAAATAATAATTAAAAGGGTAATAATAACATACATATAATACTTTAGTGTTTAAGGATATTCCCTCATGGACAAATAATTTGGCACCAACTCTGTGAGTTAGAAAAGATAAGATATTCTTACTGTTTACAAAGAAGAAAAAAATGAAATCAGGATATAACATACAAGAGAAAAAAAATCCATAAAAGCCAGAATAGAACAAGGAGATTAAGGGGAGAGGAAAACCTCTTAAAGAGATTAATGTGTCACAACAACCCTTTCAAATAACCAGAGTGGAAAAAGCACCGTGTCAGTTAGTTAATTGACATTGTCAAATCGACTCATGGGGATCTAACAAATGTCAGACTTATTTAACATTTTTTTAATTGCTAGCTATTGATTTACATATTTATTTTTTATTTATTTTTATTTTTGTATTTATGCAGGTATTTTTTTATTTATTTAACATTTTTATTGGAGTTCGTTCCAAAATTAATATTTCAGTTATGTTTATGACTCTTAACACATACATTATTGCAGAGAAAAATGTATCATCAAAACATTTGTTCAAAATAAGCACCATTTTTAAAACACGCATTTGTTTAAAAAAGTACATTATTGAGTAAATTTTTATGTTCTCTATTTTCCAAAATTATATATTCACAGACTGAAATGTAGTCACCGTTTTTACCTACTATTTAAATTATTAATCAACAAACCATAATATAGACTTTGGAGCAATAGTTCTCAAACTATACAATGGCGGGCAGAAAACTTGGAAAATGGTTCCATTGCTTACTTGAATATGGCCAATCTTTCTTCCAGTTCACATTTGATTAGATTTGTTAACAGTTTGACCAATAAGTTTTCCTTTAAAAAACTGATGCCTGATAATTGTTGAGTCTGACAAAGTGAATGTCCAAGTATCATAAAATATGTATTTTATGAATACGTATAGAAAGGTGACTGTGCCTAACTGGACAGTTAATAAATGTGATCATATATATTCACGTCTAAGATTTTTGCACCATGTACCTATAATAGAGTTATAGTTTCTCTAAGAAGCACTGATTCCAACTCATTAATATGATCAAATATCCTAATAATTCATATTCTACCTTGATCACCATGATATTCAGATGCTTCCTGATCAAATTTGGTAACCATTGCTTTAGAAGTATACACATATTCAGATTACTCATTTTTATTTAATTATTTTAAATTACCTTGAATATATCTTTGTCAAGTAAGTAAAATATAAGGCAGTACACTTGGTTAGTTAAAATTATGTGGAATAGATTCATTGTTATCAGTGTGGTTTCCATTTCAAGTGCTCTCACACTAATGGAAAAAAAAGTTAATGCAACTTTTCCTTATGGCTACAGGTGGAGGTATTACTAATAATGTTTCTCAGAGGTTTCTTTGGCACTTACATAATAAATTTAAAGAATTACATATTTATTTTTATTTTTGTATTTATGTAGGTATTTATTTATTTATTTATTTAACATCTTTATTGGAGTATAATTGCTAAGAATTACATGTTTAAACTTAAATGTTTGTGTGGATTGAATCTAGGAATTGTGCTTATCATTCATTATAGAAATTGATAGCTGTGGTTAATTAAGATATTGTTATATGTAGGCTAAACTGTCTTTTAAACATATAAAATATAAGGTTTGAATAATATATGCCAAAGACAATATAAAAATGTTTAAAATTCACAGGGCAGTGAAATCATTACAGGACTATGAACCTCTCCTTGGCTTCAATTCCTTATATCTGCGTGAAACTACTGCTCCCAGATATAGCATCAATATCTAATAAATGGTGACACTGAAAGTTGGGAAGGTCTATGACACCAAAGCTAGAATTCAAAAGAATTTCTGTAAAGCAAAGTTCTCTGACTCTCCTAAGCGAGAAGAATTTTTCATATGTCTTGGAAAAGGCAGAATCAAAAGGCAAAAGATGGAAGACATAAGATGGGAGAGAAGAGGTAAAAAAGTTTTGGTCCTGTGATTCTCAGTTTCCTTGCCTAAAAAAAAGACTAGGGGAGCTTTAAGGTCTTTTCCAATTCTGAGCTTCTATGATTCCAAGTATACAAAATTCTCTATTCCAGAAGTGTTGCACCCTTGTTTTGCTTGGTTATCTAACACATCATATAGCTAGGTTATGGTATCTCATATTACAAATGGAAGATGTATTTTAGCCTGAACCGATATGAATTGTGATTCATATGGGATTGCAATTTATTAATTTTTAAATTTAAATAAGTATATACATAAAGTCACATAGAACTGGAGGTGTTTGTTTACAAGTGAGGAAGATGATTTTTCTGAATACTACAGCCTATACATTTATTTGTAATAATTTAGAATTTTTAATGGAGTTTTAACAGAAAGTGTCTAAAATATATAATCCAGATGGAAATTCTCCACAACTTTTCACCACCATCAGCATAAATAGGTCTGTGTGTGTGTGTGTGTGTGTGTGTGTGTGTGTGTGTGTGTGTGTATAGAATTGGGGTTAATTTATGTTAAACTTTTAATAAATGATATGATGATCATTAGTGAAGAATAATAGATCATAATAACTCTAGTATCACTAGAGTCCACATACTTCAATTATGATATGACAACAACTTATGTAACCATTTGGCAATTCTCAAAAAGAAATTATGTTCATTCCAGTGTGTTATTAAACATTCTGGCTTTGGAATTTTTAACACATTTATAATAATCCTCATGGGTTGTTCAAAATATGGTATATAAAACCACTATAAAATGCCCAGATGTTAGCAAAACCTTAGCCTTTTATTTTCTAACATATATTTCTGTATAACTTTTATAATATTTCATTTAAAAAGAATACAATTTATTTCACATCTTCCTAATTGTTCTTAATGTTTAAAAAAGCATTTACTCAATTTCTCATATTAATTTGACAAACAAGAAAGGCAGAACTCTTTAAAAGAGTTTCATCAACATCTTACTTCGCATTTCAAAGCTCCATTTTGACAAATACTTACTGGCTCATAGCAGATCTGTGGGAAACTATAAACTAATATAGGCCTTGCTTAGAATCCTCTCAAGCAGTTACTAGAAACACCATAAAATTGTGTGATCAGGATATCCAGACCAAGCATGATTTTGAGGACTCACTCAAGTTCACATTTATTCTCATTTTTCACAAATGGTGCTTCTTTGGACACTTGTTTTTCAAAACGCTCCTAAAAAAAGGAACTACGTAAAAGAAAAAAAAGGAACTACCTAGTTAAAAAATTTGGAATTCTTTGCACACTGTGTCTTCCTATTTGAAATTCACAAATCCATATCAGAGCTCCAAACAAGTATTTCAGTGAAGTATACTATTTAATCTATGTTTAACCCAGAGTTTTCTAGTCGTTGGTGTTGTTTTGACTATAAGACTCACGCAATTCTCCTCTCCTTCCCCCCTTTTCTCTTTATTAAATACGATTACTTTTTAATTCCATGGAACACTCATTGCTTGAGGCCTCAAGGCCTTGAGAGCCTCTGTACCATTTCCTTGATACTGTGATTGCCTCAAGGCCAGAGTGGCCTCTGGGGAGCAGACATTTAGGAAAAGGGTACAAATTTGGGAAATTCATGACGGCTGTTCAAAACAGAATTACAAATTCAATTAATATTTCATAGAGCACAATGAATTTGCTGATTGTCTGATGTTTTTTCAATATGTTTAGAAACATGAAAAAATGGATGCGCTACAACTGTGATACGCTTAGCAAACGATGACCGCTTTTCTAATTGCACGATCTTTCAGAAAAGTGTAACTGTTTAAAGGTGAAAAATGTCTTTGTTTCAGAAATGCCTAGCAAATA
Organism: Balaenoptera physalus; assembly: GCF_965194825.1. Taxonomy (NCBI): domain Eukaryota; kingdom Metazoa; phylum Chordata; class Mammalia; order Artiodactyla; family Balaenopteridae; genus Balaenoptera; species Balaenoptera physalus. Next base: position 49,110,618 of record NC_138891.1, on the reverse strand, counting down.
AGAAGAAACTTATAGAAAGCATAATTTCAAATAATCAAAATATTCACAAAATAGGAAAAAATTCACAAGTGCAGGCAGTATACAATTAAGTTATTCAAGTAGACCAACAGTTTGTGCTGAGGACTGTACAGACTATGCAACTGGCATCAAGAAGTTCTTCCTATAAAAAAAGAAATAATGCTTGGTGGTTGTGGAACAACAATGTGAATGTTCTTAATACCACTGAATTAGACACTTAAAATTAAGGTGGTAAATTTTACGCTATGTGTATTTTACCAATTTTTTTAAAAAAGAAATTATCTGATCTTGTTTTCCGATATCATTAAAATAGCAAGTATTTTTTAAGGCTTGAGAGAACTACTTGCTTTGTGATGAAACCAGATTCTTAAAAATGTCTAAAAACTTTCCTCTCTCACTGGGAAACACTTATCTTGACCGACAGAGAATGCAGCAGTGGATGCTGAAAGAACATGACATTTTTCAGAATAAGAGAAATATTTCCTTTTTTTCTCTACTTCCACTACCTAAATCTCCATGCCGTTAGAGCTACAATAACAAATTTGAAAGTGGACTTCCTTTTTACATTACAAAAAATAATATAGTTTTCTAGAAATGTAAAATGGTATTTCACGAGTTTTTAAAAAATATTTCATTTCCTGTAGTGGCATTAAGAGTAAAACCTGGTGTGTGGATTTTTTAAGGTTAGGTAGAATACATTTGATTTATCAAAGTGTGTATTAATATAGGAGAATTAACACATTTGTGAGAAATAGACTTAGGAAAGGATTAATGAAATCTGAAAGGATTGATGAACTATAAAACTCACTGCAAAGCTAAGAATGTTTAATAACATTGTTCTCCGTGGCTAACATCGTATACTAGACTGTAAGTTTATGAGGGCAGGGAACACACCCATCTTGCTCACCACTATTTTTTCCTGCCTCCAATAGTATCAGTGTTGTAGACAATAAATATTTCTGAGTGAATTAGTAAATTCAGAAGAGAGTTAAAAAATACAGAAAATTGCTTTTTAGGTAATAGTTAAAAAGTGACACTAGCGAAGGCCATTTTTCAATCAATAAATGATGTGAAATATTACCAGTGGACTATTTAGATATCTAATCAGTTACCAGTTCCATTATTCATCAAATACATGCTAAACACTAGCTACCAAATTCATCCAAATCTTACATATGGAATTTTATTCACAAACCAATGCTCTACATTTCAAGAGACTAATATTGCCAACACTTAAGCACTTAATATCCAATTCTTCACATGAATCTTTTTGTCTGATGGACTATTGTTGAATTTTTCTCATGAAGTCTGAGCAATAAAATTATATTTCATAGATATTCTTACATTCTTTCCAAGGAGAGACATTATGAAATTTTCTATATATTTTTAAGATATCCAGTGGAAGAATATTAATTAAAATGTTAATATTTGTCATTTGAATTAATATTCTTCAAAATTTGAGCTATTTGCACATAAACATTAAAATGAGGAGTGATTAAATGGTGTTTCCTATAATCCTGACAAAAGATTTAGAGATGAAAGAGCATGTCAGTATTTGTAAGAATATAGAAAAGAGATATCTACTGCTTTTAAAATTATTTCCTAGGCCTTAATTATTGGTTTTTGTGTTTTTTGATTTAGAAAAACTAAAATATAAGCAGAAAAAGTAGAACTAGTTTCCACATGATTAGCAAAAAGAGTCAAAACTTTGGAATCGCTTTGAAATCTACTTTAAAAGCTCAGCTACTTCGATTTTTTTTTCTGTTATAGAACCATGAAAAGTTATTTCAACTGAATTGCATACATAACTCCTAGAGTGTAGACAGTTGCTATTATTTGTTCACTTCATCAAAATGCTTTTTTAAATTATTGCTACATTTGTATTACCAGGTCCTGGAGAAACCAAGGTGAAAGAGGCCCAGGAGAAGCCAAACCCTCTTTGCTATTTCTAACAAAGGAAATGCCATTCTTGCCACTAACTCTTCGAATGATTTCCAAGTTCTCTAAAAATAATTTAACCTGTGTCAAATAGCTGTCTCATCTGGAAAACTAGATAAATGAACGTAGAAGTTAGAAAGAGTGAGGGGAAAGTTAGGTGTTAAACTGAGATGGTATATCCCAGGCTTTTTAGATGGAGACTACAAATTAGCCAGCGCACTTCTATACATCTGCTCACTTTTCTTTAAACTTGAGCTACATTATCGCAGAAAAGCATAGTAATCCCCACTCTGATGTTGTATTTCAAATGAGAGAGACTGAAACATCACAGCATAGGCACCTTTGAAAAGGGGTATTATGGATGGGTGAATTTCTTTTGGGGTCAGCATGTCTACATTTAAGGGGCAGATTATATAGGGAGGGAAAGTAGAAGGAATAATATAAAGTATTTCTACCCAATGACAGTGATTCTCATTTGATGTTGGACTTTAAAGAGGACATGAATGGACTTGAGGACACGGGGAGGGGGAAGGGTAAGCTGGGACGAAGTGAGAGAGTAGCATGGACATATATACACTACCAAATGTAAAATAGATAGCTAGTGGGAAGCAGCCACATAGCACAGGGAGATCAGCTCGGTACTTTGTGACCACTTAGAGGCCTGGGATAGGGAGTGTGGGAGGGAGACACAAGAAGGAGGGGATATGGGGATATATGTATACATATAACTGATTCACTTTGTTATACAGCAGAAACTAACACAACATTGTAAAGCAATTTATTATACTCCAGTAAAGATTTTAAAAAAATAAATAAAGAGGACATGCCTATTAAATCATGCTTCATTTTAAACAACAGTTGAATATTTAAAAATTTTGTGCAAATTATTTCTTGGTAGCCAAATTACACTTTACTGTACCTGAATAGCTGTTGACATGTAGAAAGCTCAGGTAAATCCTTATAGAAGTAAAACGTATGCTATATTTACTTATTCAGAAATGCGGGTCATTGTATACTATTTTCTTAATTTAAAGCATTTTAACATGCCAGTTATTTAAAAAATGAATTTTAAAATTCTGTTATATGATTTTGCAAGGAAATTCTATTTTATACTTTTCCATCTGTTAAATTATTTAAGATTAACATTTATTATATGCTGGTCCATGAATGAAATGTCATTGCCTACAATGATTTTTAGACATCTACTAGTGTCCTCAAAGAGAAGAACTGGAATATTTTTAGAACGGATGACTTACCACATGACTATTAACTTTTGTAGAGTCCTACTTAAGATTCTTCAAGGTGACTAAAAGTAAAATGGAAACCTTCTGGATTTTAAATATTTTTCTGTTTTCTTTTTTGATATGAAAGGGAAACCTATACCAATTTTGTAAAGAAAAGGGGCTTCAGTAACTTGCATTGGCTCCTGTTGACTGGTATAACAATGAAAGTGAAATTCACTTTGTGTAAAGGGTCACGTGATTGTGCAAATACAGGTTTATGCTATGACTTTGCTTTCCCACTCTCATAGTTAGTTTTAGAGCTTGGGGTGGAAAAGAGGATGAAGGGAGATAATATATGGACCATCTGCCATTTGCCAAGAATCATGCTTAACAGTTTACATGTGGCTTCTCATTTATAAAGAGTTAAGCAGTATATAAGAAAAAAATTCAACCTAAAGAAATCTCTTACTTTTTTTTCCTGCCGACTTCTTGTCTGTCTTACTAGGTGATAACAACATCTCTAGTAAGGGAGAGAAACCTGGTGTCTTGCTTTTCTTCCCTGTTTGCAGTCATTGTTTTTTTTAAGTCTTGAAATGAAGGGAGTCCAGTGGTGGATGGCAGCCCAAGAAAGAATGCTGCTTTTATATATCTTATTCTCTTTGCAGGTCAGATGAGGATAGCTGAGAGAAGCTTGAAAAGTAAAAGGTAAGGAAAATGAGCAAATATTGAGAATAAAGCATAGTTTTCCATTCATTGGATAAAAATAGTTAAAATGAATTTAAACATAAACAAAAAACTTTAATTTCAAATACTGTAGCTAGAGAATAGAAAAGGATAAGCTGATTGCAGCTTTTTTAAGACCAAAGCAAATTTATAAGTAATCTCTTAGGAAGTTATCTAATCAAGTCCTTCATATTATTTAATAACATTAAATTTGACACGGCTGCCTATTATAGGTATGCTATAGCTCTGTTAAATGTGCGGAGATATAGGAAGATAAATGTTAAGTAAAGCTCAGAAACTCTACTGAATTGATAACACCAAGCATTTTTCATAAATCCTTTAGTCAAGTCTATCTTAAATAGATTTTGATTTAAAAACTACTCTAGACGGTATATAAGTCAAATATCTAGTCATATAATTTCAGTATTCTCTATGTTTATCCCAATAAAGCATGGATAACACGAGTAACAACATTTCTAATCACGAAAATTTTTGTTCTCTGAAGTGAATTAACCAGTCGTCTGAAATTTTAAACACGTATAAACCAGTTGAGAGCAAAACTACAATCATATTCATCGCTGTGTCTTTCTGGGGCTCATCACAGGGCTTTTGCTTACAAATGCTGTAGAGTTGACCTAAACGATGAACAATTTGGGTCAAGATTACAGTGTAGATTAAAATTCTCCTTCCAGGCAGGCCCTACTCCATGGGAAATTTGCGTCCCTCGGAGCAGGCTAAGCACTTGCCTTGATCACTTCTCCTCACTTTTTCTTCCTGTCTGCTGACCAGTGATGGCGAGAACATCACTAAACACTTTGATGATTCATTGTAAGTCTGCACCTCATACTTTTACCCTGATATTTATGTGGCTAAAGTCTTAATAGCCTCCCACACCAAAAGTCATGTTTGAAATACAATGCATTAACAATCTGAAGCTGACTTAGCTGTGAAGCAGGATACCGAGGACACACAGATGAAATTCTAGACATTTCTAAAGAGGACCCAGCTTACTTAATGGCCACTGAGGTCTTCAGTAAATAGGTGTGAATATTTCAGTGCAGTCCAACCTGAACTGAAAAGCAGTTCTTACTTCCAAATTTAAATACCTCCTGTGCATATAAAAAGTTTCATTTCTTAGTCCAAAATGTTACTACGATTTGGGATCTTGAAAAAACATTCTCATTTTCTTGGGCATGTTCTGCAGCAAAAGGAAGTTGGGAAGGGTAGGCTAGAGAATGGAACTTATGCTTGGAGGCCATAAAGTTGAGATGTCCTGTTTTTCACCTCACAACAGGCGAGGCTGGGCTGAAGATGGTTGGGTAAGGACATTTCTCTGCCAAAGTTAAGATGATGAACCATGGGTGAACCTCAGCAAAATTCTATTCATCCACTGAGAATCTGTTAGTGTTTGGCTATTGAGGATTGTCGAAACCATATTCCTCTCAGGTTGGACCCATTCTCTTGGGGCGGGGGGGGCAAGTGCAGCTCCCATTGAGAGGGTCACAGTGAGCTGTGTGGACACACTGGCACTTCAGAGAGCAGTTGGGTCCATACTGGCCTGACCTGCATTCCGTGAGGGAAAAATAAAAATAAAGCCAATTCAAATATGCTTTTCTATCATACAGTCTTTTTACTACTATGTCTTGGAATGCAATAAGATAATGATAGGCTTGTAAAGAATTCTGGTTAACCATTGGTATCTTTTTCCCATGCTACAATGTTATATAAGAAAAGTAAGGACTTTAATGGAAAACAGGAGGAGGCTGGGGAGTGTCAAGGAAGTTAGTGACAAAATCGAAAAGACGAGAAGACAGGACAGCAACTTATATGTTTAAAGTGCCTTCTCAGAATTAGATTATTCAATAGCAGTGCATTGTGAGGGAAACACGGAAAATGGATTAGTTGTCCTGAGACCAGAAAAAGGCAAAACTCACCCTGAATACACAATATATGAAGTTTGTCTTTATGTTGAAAACACAATTATTTATGCTTATGTTGCTGAAAAGGAAATGACTTTAAATTCAACTCTTTCATCTCTTAAAATATGTCAAAAGGGCCATAGATCCCCTGTGTAAAATAATACTATATGTACTAAAGGGTTATAACTATCTTTAAGTTGAATTGCTTTGTGATTGCAACCAGTACAGAAATGAAGAAAAGGAATTAAAAAGTGTTAGCTTTATCAAAATAATGAAACGTGGACTAAAAGGGGCCCCCTCAAACATCACACCCCTGCCTGTGCATTTGGTCTTAGTCTGATATCCAGCAGGGAATTAGCAGAGAATTAACAGGTTCTGTTTCTGAAGGATTGTGAGGTTGGGAAGAAAGCCAAGCCCAGCCCATGGAAACAGAAAATGGTTTCACATTTCCTCGGCAGTCAGGCAAGACTGGGAAATAACTCAATTTACCAATGTTTAAGGACCAGAGAAACTTAACTTTGCAATAATAACAGTCAGCTAGCCCTATGCCATTTTTCAAAATGGGTTCCTAATACATTATCTTAATTGGTTCTAACAAACACCTTTGAGGTAGGAGAGGCAGTGAGGTAAGCTCTCTCATTCTAGAAAGAGATGAACTGAGGTTTGGAATGTCTTAAGGGACCTTCTCAAACGTTAGATCCCTGGTAAATGACAGAGCTGGATTTCTAAATTCTCATCTAGTGCTCATTCCTCATTTTGCACTATGATGTGGAAAGACACAAGGTATCAAGCATATGTAGAAGAAAGCCCAAATCAGGAAGTGGAAAGTGGAAAATGTAGAGATATTGATATAAACATAAAGATACAGGTACTAGAGCAAATTCTGAGTCTGAGCAAATTTTGTTAAACATTTCTTTATTGCCTCAAAATTCTCCTTGCTGGATTGGAGAGTCACCCTGAATATTCCACGAGCAGTGGATGTTTATTTGATATTATTTTTCTTTCTCAGATAATGAAGGTAGGTTACAGTATGGTCTAGCTCTCATCTTAATTAACTAGTTATATTTTAAATGTGAGATAAATGGAAAATATATCAATTTTGCAATTAATTTTTTTAACAGAGTTTCAGTGTGAGCAAACAGTAATTCAATCCCTTCCTAAATCAAGGAACTACAGGTAGGTAAAAGGAACTTCGGAGGCGACACAAATACTGCTCTGAAATGAATCTTCTCTTTAAATCATCAAACTTTATGAAAGTAAAAAAAAAAAACTATGTGTCATTTCAAATTTAACCTAGCATAACCACCTGTGTCCAGTATGTGGGAGAATTACTTAGTTTGGTGGTAAGACCTAGTTTTCTTGTTTGAAAAAGAGTTATGAGTCAGGATCTCTACTGAGCAGTTCAGAATCTGATTTTAATTTACAAAAATACCGCATTTTCATGTTAATAACGATGTGTATTTAAGACATCTGTTTGAATGTCTGCAAATGTTAATTTACCAAGGGGGTGGGGAAGTTATCCAATAAAAAGCTGCTACATTCTTTTATGAATTAATATTATGGCGGTTTAATAGGTTCTTTACCAGAGTTCAAATTAAAATGAGGTCTTTTATCTTTATAGTGCCTGCATAGACACAGCTGTTCACAGTTAATATCACAGATGAACTGTGCTTAATTGAAAATAAAAATGCAAATAAAAGAGCCTGCAGTATGTCTGTGTAGGCCATGGGTACCCCAAAGAGCTCACGACAAGAGAGGCCTTGAGGTGCCCACCTAGAATGGACAAGTTAATACATAGCATCCACTGTCAAGTGGCAATTTACTTGTGGATGAAAGAGACTATGTGATAGCGAATTTAGTCCACAGAAATTCCATAGAGTGAGGCTTTAATTTTCGGCCTGTCTATAAGCTCTCCTGGTTTAGTGGCTAGTTTTAAGTCATTGCTAACTGTTGTCCGATAGAACCTTCTGCAATGACGGAAATGTTCTATACTGAGCTATCCTATACTGTAGCCACTAGCCGTGTGTGGCCACTGAGCACTTGAAATGTCATGTGAGACTAAGGAGGTGAATTTTAAATTAAACTAAATTTAAATTAAGTAGCACGTGTGGTTAATGGACAATGCAGATTGACAACTGAAAAGTCCTATCCCTTTCTTTTCCTTGAGAGGCGGTACAGTGGGGATGTTAAAAGTCTAGCTCTGGGCCCAGATTGCTTGTTCCAAATCCCCAAGCTCCCACTTACTAGCTGTGTAACCTTGGGCAAGTTACTTAACCTCTTTTGTGCTTCAGCTCCCAGCTTCCTCATCTATAAAATGGGTATGGTGATAATAGTAAAGGCGCCTAGTATAAGTGAAAATGCCTGGCATATAATACGCATTCAATACACATTAGTGGTTTTCTTTGGGATTTAGATGCAAGCACCAATGCTATAAGCACTGCCTTTAGTGAGTGTTTCATTGGTGACATGTTACCGTGGCTTCACCAAGATGTCATGTGGATGTTTATTCTGACAGATTTAGTTTAGATTTCACAAAGTTCAGATACTTCTGTCTACTGTGACTCCATGAAGAACATGCAGAAGGGAAGCAAGAATTCCCTCAACAAAAATTTGCTGAAAGCTATCATGTGCTAGACTTGGTTCTAAACGTTTTTGATAAAAGACAAGTAAACATGGATGTGACTCTCAGGAAACTTGTAGTGCAGTGAAACACAAGAATTAGAGATTTTAATGAAGCAGCTTTGCAGAAAAGAAATGTCAATATCAATAAGCTCCTGAGTTGGAAGATCCTACAGGATTCCGAGTCACTACTCATAACCCCTTGGCCTTATCCTATAAGTCTACACAAAAGGGAAGAAGGAGGGGTAGGAAGTAATACAAGACTCTTAATGAGTCTCTGGAGGTTCCTTGTTCTGGACTAGATACAGATATTTACATATATACATAGATACAATATTGTCTACTAATAGCATCACCCAAGGTCTGAAGCCAGACTGCCTGGGTTCAAATCTTGGCTCTGCCACTTTCTTCCTTTCTGAGCCTCAGCTTCCTCATCTGTCAAATGGGATAAGAAGAGCAACAATCTCATAGGGTTGCGGTAAGGATGAAATGAATACAAGCAAACTGTTTAGAATGGTGCCTGGCATTCGAAGAAAGCAGTTTTTATTGCTGTTTCTCAGAAGCAAGGTGGGGTAGAAGAGATGGTGCCAGGTGACCAGCACTCTCCTGTGGCCTGGAAGGTTACTGAGGTTTTCTCAGCATTATTGAAATCCCAGATTACATAATCATAGATTAGTGCTGGAAATGATCTTAGAAATACATAGCCTCAACCCTCCTTTTTGGCAGATGAGGAAGGTAAATTCTGAGATTAAATGCTCTACTTTGGGTCATATCAGTGGCAGAGTCAGTCTTTCAGGGCTATTATGAATTTAATATAAAACCTTTTCATCTAGTAAGCATCCGTTAAGTTTGATAGCAAGTGATAAGTCAATGATTCATTCCATCTACTTTCTCTTTTTTTAAAGATAGTGCCTGAAGAATTAGAATTTTACACTCAAGCCTATTCTTCCTGTGAGTGAAAAGAAAAAGTATCGATTTCAATTCCCAAAGAATAGCTGAGAACTTGGTTCCTAAGAATACCACCTGGACCTTACCTTAATTGCCTTAATTCTAGTTATTTCTCTGAATCACTTTTGTGATCACAGTGTTTAACTGCATACTTTGAGGTACTTACAAGGTACTCTCTGTCAGCTGTGCTGCTGATTTTGGGTGCCTACAACGTAACAACTACATACCCTAAGGCAAGGTGACAAGCAGTGGTGGAGCGATATTCTTTAACTGAATAATGTTTTTAGTATGAAAATGTCTATATATTTCCGAGATATATACGTGTGTATATATTTCTAAATATATATTTAGGAGTCAGAGAGACATCCTAAAGTGCTTTGGTTCATACCAGCATCACATAGGGCTCCTGTTCTTCCAGGTGGGCAGAGGCATTTCCCAGTTACTGGGTGGCAGGAGTTTTCTCTTTCACAATCACAAAGTTGATGGCAATTGTCTCCAAATATTCCAGGCGAACACTCTACCCAGGAAAGAGAAACGCTGAAAAATTAACTCCTTGAGCTGTCAGTGATGCGCCTAAATTGAGATTAAAGATACAATTTCCACAAGAGCAAAGTGGGATGATAAAGTGAGACTGATTGGTCAGAAGAAGAGAGGAAATTTTCGGAATTCTCAGAAAGAAGCTTCATTTTATACACGGTATCACACTCGGGCCTTAAAGTTGAGTTACTTCAACATTGGTTTGTACAAGTTAGAATGTATGCAAGCTTTTTGAAGACAGGAATTTAAGGAATGAGACTGAGTCGCCCAGCCAAGTGTATTGCTTTAAATAGTTTTCCTTAAAATGTTATTTATTTACTGTCTATTTCTCCAGAAGTTGGTAAGCTTCACTATGTTCCCGGAATTTAACACAGAACAGGCACATAATAGATGCACATTGTATCGAATCACTAAATAATAAATGAATAAGTGAATAAAGGATGGACAAGAGTCACTACATGTAAAGTTCTAGTGACATATGAGGACACCGTATGGGACTAATTTATAGTTCCTTTTTAAGGTAAGAACTTTGATTCAAAGTCAAATTACCACTATCATTATATTATCATTATCGTTATTGGGGTTGTAACCATATATACACAAGAGCAAACATAATATAGACTAAAATGGGACTTGGAATTCTTTACTGAGAATGATGTGGTTTGGCATTGTTTTGAATGGACCAGGGCTTCATAATATTTTATTTCAAACTGAGTAGCCCAAATTCTCACCTCTATATCTTCATCCACATTCATGGCTGCCATTACTTCTACTGATAAATGCCTAATTCACATCTTTAAATATTTTTCATAAAGCCCTTGAATCTGTTTCAGTACCACTGAATCCAATGCATGTCATTCTTTAAAAAAGCATTCAATGAAATATTTCTCATTTAGAGTAGAATCTTTGTCCATTGAAGACTAACTGCTTTCGTAGTGTTTTGACATATTAAATAGTTTCATTTAGGGCAAAATAAAAATTTTGACCAATCAGCAACAAAATCAGGACTCATTATACTGTCTGTAGAGTGAATTCCTGTCACTTTAATGTCCAAATCTCAGGTGATTATTCCATGGTTCAGATTCGGGTTTACACGTTTGCCCTCAGATGGAAAGACCTCACAGTCACACAGAATTCCCACATTCAACGCTTAAAAACACCCTGGCTATACCTTTTTCACATTGGCTGCTGTGGAAACCTGCTGGGCAAATGCATTGTCCACCTGCTGCATCACAGTTGGCTCTGTTTTTGCAGTCACAGATGTGAGCACAATTCAAACCATAAAATCCAGGAAGGCATGCTAGAAAATGAAAATGTCAAAATGCTATTTTGGATTTAAGAATAAATAAGGAGAAAATTAAAGGATATGCTCTAGGTCATCTCTTTATCAGGACCAAAGAAGGAGAGAAGAGCACAGAATTGAAAAGCAAGACAAAATTACATGGAGAAGCATATTGACAATACATTTGTCATGCAGATATGTGAATATATCAGTGCCATTCTCTACAACTAGTCTAGAAAAGTCCATAAGAAAATTTAAAATATCTTCAAGTAGATAAAATTTATTTGCTAGAATGTGTTATAATCTGACAAAGACTTCATCAAAACCCTCTAATAACCTAAACACTTCAAATAGCAATGTTTTCTAACTTCAGATCCAGGCTAAATTTAGTGTGAATTTAAAATTCTTTAAATAAATAAGAGAGTATCTGTGGAAGGTGATTCACACAGCTCTCGATATTTAAAGTCCTGGAATGGATGACAGAAGTGGGTGTGAGGGAGACAGGCGAGGAAAAGGAGAGAAAAAGGAAATAGAAGACAGAGAATATGATGCATATGTAGTAGGTTAACATCTTATGAAGAAGTTATGTTGTAAAGTCAGTGAAATTTAACCTTTGAAAGATTTCCTTAGATAGCCTATAGAGTATGATATAGAACTGTTTCTTAGTAAGTCTGATATAACGTGTTTTTCCTCCATGGCTGGAGAAGATCAGTATTTTTGTGTCTGAACATCAGAAGTAATTTGTTTAGATTTAGAGACTATGTCATCTGAGCAAATGCATTTCTTGGAATGCTAAAATTGTCCTCTGCCCAGGGAGATCCTCACCCTGAGGGATGTACGTGAGAGCTAAGTTTGACTGCAGACAAAGGATTCCCATTCCCTACCTTGAGTTTTTGCTAGGGCTGTGGTCACCACTCATCATTGGGAACAGAAGGGGCATGCAATTTCCTCACCCTTCAATTATCCACTCTCTCTTTCTCTCTCTTGCTCTCCTTCTCACTCCTGCTCTCTCCTCTTTCTTTCTCTCTCTGTGTCTCCTGATCCCCCTGCCCAGGCACCTAGAGTTGGATTTGCCTAGGCTTCATGTGTGTGACACTTCTTCAACATGAATGGAGCTACTCAGGACAGATTTAACATTAGGAAAAACTCACATTCAGAGAGCAGAAAAAGGAGGTAAAACCAAAAGAGATGAGGATGAAGAATATATATCAAATATCTAATTTGATATATATTATTTTATATAATATAGTCTTCCATTTTCTTATCTCATTTTAACTCAAAAAAAATGAGTAATAAAGGAAGATTCAGTGCAGGGTTTCTTCTGTTCATTCTTATATAATCTTCGTTGACAATACATAAAAAAATCAAATCTCCTTTATCTCCCCTATTCTAATTATATATAGAAATGAGCTCATAAAGTTTGGCTTGCTCAAATTTTCCATTTGTCTTAATAATACTATCATTCTTCCAGGTCCCCTGGCTTAGAACTTTAGAGTTATCTTGGATTCCTACATCTTCCTCATTTACATGTCCAAATCGATTGCCAAATACAGTCAATTGTTCTTCCAAGATATTTTTCTGTTCATTCATTTACATTTTGATCCCAGAATAGATTTTTGAAATCCTAGACTATCACTACAGCTTCCTACATGGACACAACAAATGGTTCCTTTTCCTAACAGTTAATAATGTATCCACTTTACAGATTTCTTTCACCAAAGTGATGTCCTTTGTTCAAAATTTTACTTGCTACCCTACTGCATGTAGGATGAAATTTATGGGGCTTGAATATATATTTTTCCATCTTTTGTATCTCTAATTCCAATTTTGAAAACAAAATGAACAAAAACTACAAGATGTTTGCTTCCGTACTCCCTAACCCAAGAAACATCAGAGTGGTTGGCAAGAATTCTAAACCTGGAAAGGATTAGTAGGATTTGTTTCTGTGAAATATGTTTTCTAGAGCCTAAAGACAGGTTGAAACAAGTGGAAACAATTTAAAATATTGTTAATATCACTACAGAGGCTTTATAAATTCTTTACTTCTAAATAATTAATGTTCATCACGCTTTTATGACATGCCTCAGTGCTAAATGCTTACATGTATCTTCTTATTTATTCCTCATGATAACATTTTAAGGCAGGTGTTATTATTATCCCCATTCTATAGATGAGGAAACTGAAACTTACAGAAGTTGTGTTTATACATATTTTATATGGCAGAGCCAGGCCGTATACAACTAATTCTGGAGATTAAACTCTCATATCTTAATTTCTGTGTGCTGTCCATCAGGGCTCTCTGATGTCAAAGACAAATTATTGCGTAATTCTTCTTTTTCCCAATTTAGTTGAAAACATTGAGTCCAAATGAAGAAGTGATATAAATAAATATATTCAAAGGAAACTTGAAGGCAGATCTTTTAGAGTTACGCCTAAGTTAACATGAAACAAATAAGCAGCTTCTTTGTCTATATTCTGTCTAAAGGCAGCCAGGGGAAGGAGAATGATTTCATTCAAAAAGACCAACAGCTGATTCCACTGAGTGTGTCAGCCCGTGTCTACTCTAGATAATCATAGAACCATAGAAATTTTTTTCAACAACTATTCCAAAAAGAATAAAGAAGTCCAATTACTTCATCATGCCAGTTGTCAACACCCACAACTTAAATTAGAGCTATAAAATATATTGCAAGAATATACATTAAACTGTTGTTTATCTAATTTGATATAATGTGGACGTATTACTTCTATGATTTAAAAAACAGTTTTTAAAGCTTAAAATATATCAACACCATAATATGCCCACTCATTTTCTTGGTTTACCATGTTCGCAGTCTCTTCCATAATAACCTGGGAGGCACTCACAGCTTCCAGAAAACCTGTTGCAAATTCCACTGTTCTGACACTTGCAATTAAAATGGCAGCCCAGACCATAATAACCAGGAAAACATTCTGAAAAAGAAACCACTCAAGCAATAATTCTAGTTAAGACAATTGCATTTGTAATGAGTTCGATGACAGAAATAAACAGTAGAATTAATAAAAAAATCAAGGCAGACAAATCATTAGCCAGTGCAATCAAGAAAAAAGAGAAAAAGCACAAATACAATTTTTTAAAAATGTCAAATGATCATCAAAAGGAGTAAGTCTGAAAAGTATATGAATAAATATAAAAACCTAAATGAAATGGAAAAGTTATAGAAGACAACTTACCTAATTGGCCTAATTTGAGGCAGAAAACCTAGACAGGCTAACTGTAATAGAAAAACAATAGAGAAAATAGTAAAATAGCTCCAATTAAAAAAAATTCCACCCGTCCTAGGCTTCACGGGTAAATCCTACAACCTTTTACAATTCAGATCATCACCTTATTACTTATACTATTCCAGAGCATTGAAAAGGAAGGAAAATTTCAAATATGTTTTTTTATGTTAGTATAACATCAATTCCAAAACCTGAAAAAAATGCATAAAAAACTACAGCTCAATTTTACTCAATGCCAAATTTATAAAAAAAGTACACAGAAGCCAACAACATATTGTAAAGTAATATATCACAACTAAATAGTATTTATTCCAAGAATGAAAGGTCATGTAATAGTATAAAAATTTCATTGATAAATCCATCATATTTATCAACCTAAAGAGAAAAATCATATTATTAATCTCATAAAGGCAGAAGAAACATTTGAACAATAATTTAAAATTAGTAAAAATACTGAATAAATTAAAAATTAATAGCTATATCATAATATGAATATGAAAATCAAGTGTTTTACTTATTGGGGAACACACAGCTTGAACAAATGGAAGGATAAACAATGTTTATTCTTGAATGAGATGAGTTAATATCAGAAATATGCTAATTCTCCTTAAAAGAGTAGACACAGAGGACAACAAACCAGTGGGAAGAAACCTGAATTTTTTTTTTTTTTTTGCATCTAGACGATTTGACTATAAATTTCCTTTGGAAGGACAAACAAGAATACACCAGGAAATCCCCAAAAAAGAAGAGCAATGAAGGGCAGCTTGCCCTGCCAGTACCAAATACATATATAAAGACTTCATAATAAAAATATTATTGCATTTTCACATAAATAGACAGATCAATAGAACAGAGCATCCAGAACTATACCTAACTGCATATAAATGTTTAGTATTTGATGAAGCCTGCATCTTTAATCAGTGGGGAAGACAGACTTGTAAAACCTGGATTATGACAACTGAAAAGCCACATAAGGGGGAAATGGATCTATTCCTCACACCATACACCAGGAAAAATATTTTACATTGATCAGAGAATTGAATGTCAAAAATGGTGTCATATAAGTATTAAAAGAAAACCTGGTCAAATTCCTCTAAAACCTGAGAATGGGGACTCCATGCCTAATTATGACTCAAAATTTTAAAAAACAGAGAAAAGACATATTTTATAAAAACAAAAAAAAAGTCTTTTGAATCATGCAGTATCTATAATCCAAAGATGCTCTTAATGAAGCACATCTCCTAGGATTCACACCCTTGCGTCATCAATAACCTTGTGGAATCTGGGCTAAACCCATAACTGGCTGTATCCAAGAGTATGAGGTGGAAATGATGTTATATCATTTCCAAGCCTTAGGAAGACCTGACAACTTGTGCTTTAAGAAGTCAGCTGTCGGGCTTCCCTGGTGACACAGTGGTTAAGAATCCTCCTGCCAATGCAGGGGACACGGGTTCGAGCCCTGGTCTGGGAAGATCCCACGTGCCGTGGAGCAACTAAGCCCGTGCGCCACAACTACTGAGCCTGCTCTCTAGAGCTCGCGAGCCACAACTACTGAGCCCGTGTGCCACAACTACCGAAGCCCACACGCCTAGAGCCCGTGCTCTGCAACAAGAGAAGCCACTGCAATGAGAAGCCTGTGCAGTGCAAGGAAGAGTAGCCCCCGCTCGCTGCAACTAGAGAAAGCTTGCACACAGCAACGAAAACCCAACACAACCAAAAAAAAAAAAAAAAAAAAGTCAGCTGTCATGTTAGAAACCCAATTATCCTGTTGGAAAAAAAAAAACCATGCAGGGATGGTAGTGGTCAAGATGGTGGAATAAAAAAGACCCCGAGCTCACCTCCTCCCATGGGCACACAAAAAGTACAACTATTTACAGTACAAATAGACAATTTATAGATAAACGTCCTTACCCATTAAAGAGGATGCAAAACTTTATTCATAATAATAAAAATGAAAGTTAAAACTCCACTAATACAACATTTCTCACCAAAATTTTGATAATATACTCTTTTGATTCCCTTGTGAGGAAACAGGCATTCTATATGTTGTTTATGAGGATGCAATATGGTACAATCCCACATGAAAGAAAATCTGTCAGTATGTTGCAAAACTACATTTGTACTTACCCCATGACTCAGTAACTCTTGTATGTGTTTGAAATGTTCCATAATAAAGAGTTTAAATGATAGAATCAAACGTTAAAATATCCCACAACCCAAAATGCTAGAATTATCCAACTCTGAATTAGAAACAAAAACAACATGAACACATCTATTCTAAACACACTGCTATTCCTCTGATTTAGGAGTCCCAAATATCACAAAATTGATAGGAGCTGTTTCCCATGAATTAGGGAGGATATCCATGTTTTTAAAAATTCTGTGAAAAATGGTCTTGAATGTTGGATTTAGAAGGGCTGTCATTTCCAAGTGTCATCGTACTCACTTTCAGATGGGAAACTCAGGGAGAGGTTGCGAACCTCTCCAAGGCACAGAGCATGGTCAGCAGAGCAGAGATTAGCCTATGGGCTATCCACCCCCGGTGCAAGGTGCTTTCGCCTGTGCCATGCTGCCGAGTTTCATGATGGTCAAATTAGCGGCAAAGGATGGCGGGTACTCACACTCACTGTGAGAGTATGTTAGGGCCGCAGGTCTAAAGAGCCATAGCCCCCAAAGTTGGAACCATCTAGGTAAAAGTTCCCCGTGGATTATGTTTTACTCAGGGCGCCCCAAGTTTAGGCCCCAAGCACAGTGTTCTCACCCATGCTCTGCCTCACTGCTCCTTCTCGATATTCTGCAAAAACACAGCACTATCTCCTACAATAATGTGCTCTAACTATGGTGCATGCTTTTCAGTGTTGTACAAAATTATCAACTGTGGTTCCAAAAGAAAACATTAGAACAACTATTGATCTTTATCCATTCATTATCAATTTAAACCTTTATAATGTACATATTAGTGGAGAAGCACATGAATGTCACTTCTAAATAAAAGTACATTTATGGTGGTGCGTGATTAAATTTCTCCCGATGAGGTGCAGTTTGGAGACCTCTGCTCCCAGAATCCTCCACTTCTCTCCTTGCAGCTGGGTCCACTCCTGATGTGAACTGGCTCTGCCCAGGGCCCTGCATCCTCCATCCCGCCCGCCTCCAGAAGTGGCTGGAGGGGGAGTGGGATTTAGGTCTCAAAGGAGCTCTTTCCCATTAATACTATTTCAATTACTTAAGAGTTTTAAGAGTTTTCATGTGGTATTCCAGTAACAAGGTAACAAAATCAATCAGTATTAACATTATTTTTATTGGAAATGCAATCATAATTATAAACAACTTGCATAAACTTATTGGAAAAGAGCCCCTTCACAGGTCTCTACTATACTTTATCAACCAATGGCAGTACGCTGCAGATTTTTATTGAATGAAAGAAGGTAGTAATCAACTTACCTTTTTCACAATAATTTCCTGTCCAGCCAAGGGCTTCCATCCACAGGATTGCAAAGGCCACCATTTTTACAGGTACATTTTAGCTCACAATTTGGGCCATACTTTGTTGGGGGACATCCTGTAGTAAAAATAAAAAAATCAAACAATAAACATGTCACACATCAAACATTTTTCTCTGCTTCAGTAAGTAATCTTCAGGAAGAAATCTATATAGCAAAACCATTTTTTCAAATGCTCAAATTAAAACAAACAACTACTCAGATGTATCCTTGGGGTAGTAAGCACATCACTGTCATTCTTTCATGTTTTCATTCACTCCATAAATATTTATTGAGCTCATAACTATGTGCCTGGTATACTTCAGGAACTGGAGATGCCCTAACAGAGATCAACCTTAGAGTAGTGATGGGAGATTTTATGTATTTAATCTCATAATTGATAAAGAAGACGGACCAGTCATTTGTTCCTTAACGTCTCTGTGATGAAATCTGAAAAGCACTTCAGCACAAAGTGGTGGGTGACACAAACAAAAATGTACTGGCAAGAGGAGTTAAGCTACACATGAGTGAAGCTGACCAGAAAGAAGGGAAATTGAGCCTTCATTGTCAGGGGGAAAATAATTGAATGACGGGAAGTGCCACCAGTGGGAGAGGAACCATTACTCACATTTATTTGGTTTTGCCAAGAAGAATATGAGCCCAATACAGCCAGCTAATATGATTTTTTTCAGGAAAACTAAAAATCCATACTTTATATGAAATCATCCAATATTTGAAAGTTGGCAACTAATTAAAATTGTTTTATAGCATTGTGGAAGCCAAAACTATGTCAGCCAATTCAAACACATTTGTGGCTAGATATGGCCAAAATCCTGCCATTTATATCCTCTAGTTTATAGTAGTTTTACATAATGATATTTTCCACATGAATTATCTCATTTAATGCTTACACATATTTCTCTGATGTGGGTAACAGTATTCTTATTTTATACTTGAGAAAACTGAAGCTGAGAAACTTAACTCTTGCTCAGGCTTAAGCAGCCAGTAAAGATAAGAACCAAGATTCAAACCTAGAACTTCTGGCTTCTCTTTCTATTTTAGATGGTGGGAGAAATGGTAGAGAAAAAAAAATTTTTAACTTGCCCTAAAGCTTTTGGTTAATATACAACAGAGCACATACTTGAATTCAATTTGTATGACACTTCCTTCCTTGCCTTTATTTAACTGAATAGGTGTGCTTAACTTTAGTCTCAAATGAAAGAAGCATTTCAATTTTGTTTATTTAAAATAACAGGTATAGGGCTTCCCTGGTGGCGCAGTTGTTGAGAATATGCCTGCCAATGCAGGGGACACGGGTTCGAGCCCTGGTCTGGGAAGATCCCACATGCCGCGGAGCAACTGGGCCCGTGAGCCACAATTACTGAGCCTGCACGTCTGGAGCCTGTGCTCCGCAACAAGAGAGGCCGCGACAGTGAGAGGCCCGCGCACCGCGATGAAGAGTGGCCCCCGCTTGCCACAACTAGAGAAAGCCCTCACACAGAAACCAAGACCCAACACAGCCATAAATAAATAAATAAAGAGTTTTTTAAAAAAAACAAAAAACAAAAAACAGGTATAGTTGTGCAATTAATGGTTGAATTGTCATCGTATGTGTTTTTGGTTTTTGCCTTTAAGACAGTTAAGCAAAATCAATGATACCGAGTCTTATACTATAAAAATAAACTTTCATCTGTGTCCCTTTCACCGTTCCAAAACAACCTCATCAACCAGGAGGCCCATTCATCTTCCAACCTGAATGTTGAAATGTACTGATGAAACTGGTGAATCTGTGAAAATATAGGACTCCAAGATAAGACATTGGATAAAAAACATAATTGGAAAAGTGAACAGTACTTAGAAATCTTTCTTTCCACAGGTCTAAGTCCTAGAACAATATTCACACATAATTGTGTAAATAACTTTATTGTTTTCTAAAAGTTACTGTAATTACACAATAAATATTTCAAACAGTATATAAAGGTATATTAAGGAAAAAAGTATTCCATCCCTGTGCTCTAGTCTTCCAGTCTGCCTTCTAAAAAACATCATTGTTCATCAGTTAGAGGTTGAAGTCCAAGTTCCTCATACAGCCTCCAAGGGGGAGCAAGGATAAATGTGCCTCATTCCTGTTGGGCCAGGGCAAGAGTTCAGGCTCCCCACTAGGCTGACACCTACCTGACAGAGGGGTAGAAATGCCTCCTTATAGCTCCCTACTCAACCTCCACCGACACTGTGTGGGGTGGCCTCGTTGCTGCTTATGAAAGCCTTGACTGTCCATTAGACCTCCTCTGATTCCACCCTAGCACAGAGGGGTGTGGTCTCCTCACCATCTGGTGGGAGTGGACATTCATGCTTTCCACATGGTTTCCACTGTCACTGCCAGGGTGGCGAGTCCATTCCTATCTGGCAGGGATGAAAGTCCCAGCCCCACTAGTACTTCTCTCATCACATCCCGGTGCAGGGTGAGGGGTGCCTCGTACACCCCAGTGAAGTTGGAAGGTTAGACTCCTCACTTGGCCTTTGCTAATGGGGCTGTGGTTGAGGAAACAGTTTTATTCTGTTTGATGGGAATACACTCGTTACTGTCTAAGAGTTTTCTGTCTTGCTTGGCTGTCCTTTCCTGATCTTTTGACTAGAGAAAGCAAGCTTATCTTGGACCTTTCTTTGTCTGCACCCATTGGCCCTCCTGGGTTGCAGGCTCTCCAGCTCCCAGTCCAGGGTACATGAGACAGAAAAGAAAACCCAGGGAACCTACCATCATGTTGACCCTAGGTCCCCATAGGTGTGGCAAGCCTGCCGTCTTATCTCCACACTTCTGAGAGTCTTATGTTTTCTACATAGTGTCTAGAATTTTTATTGGGTTTAGAGGGAGGAATAGGATAAAGTGTGTGTACTCCAGTTTTTCTAAGTGAAAACTGTATAAACATAATTTTATATAATCTAGAGGATCTTCTTTAGACAGTGCATATAATATAAAATATAATGAATTTCTTCATTTGGTATATATTGACTCAACAGTATGAGTGGTGATGGAATGGATATGATTCTGCTTTCTCCGAATTTTTCTCATTTCTCTTTTCACCTGATTTTACTTGGCTGTATTTTTAGTCTTAAATTCTCAATTACAGCATTCTAAACTCCAGCATTTATCTTTATACACTTAAACATATTTATTGAGATGCCATATTTGAACAATATATTTTGACACAGATTTGTCCCTCCCATCCCAGAAACTTTAATGAAGAAATAAGATCAAGATACTTATACTCCTCCAGCCTCTCTTCCCTTTCAGCTTATGCTCCTTATGCTAAAATCTCAACATTTTTATCATGTAAAACATCTATATATTTATCATATACCGTGTCACCATAATTCCCACATTTGTTTTAAACTTAGCCTTAATTAAAATAGACTTAACACCCACTAAACGTCTTTTTTACCAGAGATTTTCCACGTATTACTTGGTTGCTCAAATTTATTTTCTAGAAGTTTCTTCGAAGTATTTTATGGCTACTATATTCCCAGCAACTTTTGATTATTAAAAATTGTTGTTTATTTTCCATCATATGTTATTCTTGAATAACAGTTTAACTATGTATAAAATACTTGAGTCATATTTTTTCCCTGGAACTTCATAGGATTTGATAGCCATATGCTAGCAATAAATATTGCTGTGAAGTATCAGGCCAGACTGATTTTCCCCATCTTTTCATATGAGATCTCATGTTTTTTCTTATATCGCCAATAGAGTTTCCCCTCGCTTAAGATCAATCCTAGCTAGTATTTCTAGGGATAGAATGTATTCATTCAATCTGTAGCAGCAGATCTTTCATTTCAGAGGAAAAACATCTTGATTATACATGAATATTTTCTTTTCCATTTTTATATTTGTCTATTTTTTCCATTTCACTGTTTTCACTTTCCTCAAGTATATTCTCCATGTACCTGGTTGTCGCATCAGCAGGTTCCATTCTCCCAATACCTGCGTTCAATGTGGTCTACATTTATATGATGTGAGGTTTAATTTTCATTTCCACTTCTTTCTGAGCTCTGCCAGCTTACTTTTTCATTTCCCTTTGTTGTCTTTTCATCTATTCCATGAACCCTTGTATCTCTGCATTGCCCTCACAATTTATAGGGAACATTTTTTCATTATGTCCTTCGAATGCTTGGAAGAAATTCTGGTTAATATTTTCATGGGCTCCATAACAAAACTCTTCTGCTCTGTGTTCATCTGCTTTTTGTTTCCCTATTCCTTTTCTCCTTTCTCCTTCTTACAGAATTTGTACTAAAAAACTTTGAATGCTTTCAGATTTTGTTTCCAAGACGAGGGAAGGTTTTTATATGCACCAGTTTGTTTTAATGTATCAGATTGGTTTCTTGTGCACCTGTAATTTTTAGAGGGGTAGTATCAATTCAGGGCTAGAAAAATGATTTTAGCTATTAGGATGCCTCCTTGGCCCAGAGTAAGACCCCATATGACACAAAGTCATGGGATATGTGTATATGCGTGGGTAGGCTCAGCCTCCCTTTAGCTTGCAAGGCCGCTTTTAGTTCATAGATTCCCCTCTATTCTAGAGAAGACTTGAAAAGATGATATGTCTGTGCACTTCTTGGTTTTATCCCATTTCCCTGCCACTTTGTGATGTCAGGTGGGGTTCAAGAAAGCTCCTGCAGCCTGCCCACATACCCAACTCTTGTATTTCAACAAAGGGTCATTACGTTTGCTCCTCTGTGTATGCCATGGAGAAACAGCTGCTCTGCTGACCCCACTCAAGAGCTGTAGGGGCCCAACATCCTCTACGCACGTCTTTTCATTGAACTTGACAGTTCTTCAGTTATCATGATTGTTATTATGATAATAATAAATAATACTATTTAGTTCAAGAAAGTTTTGCAGTTTTAAACCAAGATCATGGTTGTTTTTTTTTTTTCTTCTGTCTCTCATTTTTCTTACAGCTTTCAATGGGCTGAAAATTGATGAGGACATAAAACTCTTCAGTTGGTATGATTAGATACCTCCAACACACAATTCGAGGTAGTTTCACAAAAGTTAGCCAGTTACTTAAAAATTTGCTCCTGGTCAAGACTATGTGTAAATTATTCTTTGTTTTTGTTTACTCCCCAGTAGACTATTTCCTTTATAACTCTACAGGAGTGAGTACTTTCATGTTATTAAAGCCACATTTAAGAAGAAAGTGTTATAAACAATGACCACTTAATTATATGCCCTGGCACCTGCCTTCAAAGTTTAGCTTAATTAGTGCCTGGACAAACAAGGTGACCCTGAAGGCATTGTTACCGTGCTGACACCTGGCTCCCGTTTGGCCAGGTGGACACTGGCACCCTCCAGTCACTGGGTCACACTGTCCTGAGCCACAGGAACGCCGCTGGACATAGTCCTGCCCGTAGTGATCTTCAGGACAAGCTGCAGGAAGGAGCAAAACAAAGCAGAGCAAAAGGAAACCAGATTTTCCTTATTAAAACGTTTCGCCAGTCAAGATTTTTAAAACCGTGTAAATACATGACCTTTTCTTTTAGTCAAATAGGTTTCCCTGATTTGCCTTCAGTTTTCAGTTTAAAAGTTTACTTCAAAAAACCGAAGTAAAAAAGGACCTGTTCAAATTCTTGCTTACTTAGTGCAATTTTAGTTGATATCAGGAATTCCATCCAAATATATAGTGTCAGACATTTATGTATGTATATGACATAAATGACACTTACAGACTCAGTCTTGCTTTACCACATGGTTGTCTTTGCCTGTGTGTGTGTGTGTGTATGTGATAATCTTGAGTATGTTTCCTCTTAAAGTCCACTCCGAAATTTTAGCTTACACTTCTATGCATTGATATAGGATCCATTATGCTCATATCTCTAAATATTTATTTATGTATTTATTAATTTATTTGTAAATTTATTGTGCATTTATTAAAAACAACAAATCTGTTAAATTACTTTTAATAGATTATATCTATTTAATTAATATTATGAATATAAATTAAAAATTAATTTATTCATAAATTAACACATTTATTAATTTGCTTGCTTGTTTTGCTGCAATCTCACTCCACAGTTTCACTGAGATGCTTATCAAAATACAGACAAAACAGAGATAAAATAAATGTCTGTGAGAATCAAGTGAAGGGAAAATATAGTAACAGTGTATACATAAACGAATATCATAATTCTTTGAACTTGTAAGAGGTGGACTGCAAATATGGCTCTGACTTCCCTAGCCGTCAAAGCAAAGAAGGGAAATCACGGCTTTCTGAAGACAAAACTACTCCCAATATTCAGGGAAACCGTAACTTTTGAAGATGCTCTGGCCTAAGGAAATTAAGAAATTTCTCCAACGATTTTCTTTGAAGAACAAACACAAAGGAGCCAGTTAGAACCTTCTTTGGGAGATGCTTATGGGTTGGCTTTCACTCAGAGATAACTTGGCCGTTGAGGCCTCAGAGGCAGTATCCGTTAGGTTTCAATTTTCTGCTACTTGGAGCCAGGACTTTATCTTATTCATCTTTTATCCTCAGAACAGCAGGGTACTGAAGCAGAGTAATTAAAATTACCCTCCTACAAAGAAGACAGAGTAACTACCTGCCTAAGGGAGATAAGCATTCTGGATAGCTTTAGCACATAACAATTTAGTGCTCTGCCTGATCACAAACTTCATTATCATTCTTCCAAATAAAGGAATCTCAAGTTTACAATCACAGCCCTTCTATCTTTAAGATCTTCACTCTTTTGTGAAGTGCAAGATACAGAATAGTGCACAAAAACATCAATGCACAGATCAATGAAGGATCACAAGGCAAACATCCTCATCAACAGCACTAGGTCAAAGAACACAGCATTGCCAGGACCACCTCCCCACCACGCCCTCTCCTACTCATTGCCTCCTCCTCCTCATCTTACAAACTGTCTAAATAGTTAGAAAATGGCAGATCTGATGAAAGCAAAATGTATTTGCTAAGGATATCCCCATAGTGTCTAAGCCAGTGCATTTGTAAGGAATCATTCATTTACATCTGGTCCCTTGATGTCAATAGTTGTTTGTATGACAGGTCGTTAAGGGGTCTTCAGATTTTCAGGAAATGGTTACTTTTTGGTAACTAGGGGAACTACTTAATTTTGAACTGGGAAATTGCTGAGGATAAATGAAATTGTGGAACTTTGGACAATGAGTTTGACATTTTGTACGCAGGAATCTCCAGTCTGCTCTGATCTTGCCAAACAGATTTTCTTATCCTGACTTGAGTCCAGCACTTCTGGGGGCAAGAGAGGATGTGACCAAAGGTCTCTCTTTGGCTGCCTTCACTGACTTCAGCTCTCAATCAAATGCCTGCTGTTAAGTACTCCTCAACCTAGAATACAGGTCAGTTGCTGATTGCTGTTACTGCAATAAATCATTATGTAAAATAAATGCAACCACATTTACTCTCTAAGTGCAGTTCTTTAAAACTCTGCTTCAGCATATCTGCTTCATAGTATGTAGAGTGACTTACTTTGACTGCAGTCAGCTCTGATGAAGCCAGGAGGGCAATCACAGGTGCCAATCATGGTGTCACAGCTGCCACCGTTCAGGCACTTACACCTCCTTTGGCGATAAGGACCGTAAGTGCCTCTTGGACAACCTGTTGAAGGAGAACAAAACTATATGTGGTACTGTAACTTGAAGCTATCAGTGTTTAACTTCATTCCCATAGTCATGTGGTTAACTCAACATTCCAATTACTTTGGTATTTTTAATCACATTTAAACTACTGATTCAAGTCATGGACATATCTGAGGATATGAGTTGATATAGATACATACCTTAGAAATATGGAAGGGGACATAAAATTCCTGATGCTGTTCATTAATAAGATATAAGAAACTTAACTTTGAGCTTCCTTGAAAATCTACCCACTTTTAGAGAATGCTCAGAATAAAAGACAATTCACTGAACAAGGTTATTTCATTCCAGCCTAGAAAAAATCATTATTTCAATTAATGTTTAAGTATTATAATTTGTCTTATCTGAAATGATCTGGGTTTAATACAAATAAGAATTCAAAATGGCACCAAGCATGGAGGAAGCATCTTTATTTTCTGTTAGTTTCTCAATTTTCTACTCTCATATCCACGGATGCATGGCCAACCATTCTGATACCTGTGTAAGAGATAGATAAATGGCCAGACTTCAAGATAAAAGGAGATTGAACAGGACAAAGAGTGACCTGAAGGCCACATTATCTGTGCAATGACTGAAAGGTTGGGGGTGTTTAGCCAGGAGAAAGTAGACCTCAGAAGATAGAACTATCTTCACACATGAAAAGGAAGTCTCATGGAAAAGGAGGAAGGCAGATTTTATCTCAATAAGGAAATACTTTCTGAAAGACATGTCCAGGATTGGAATAAGCTTTTTCCAGGAGGTAATGAGTTACCCATCCTTGTAGGAGTTCCAGCAGAAATAGGATAAGTAACTAGCAGAGAAAATGCAGCAGGGATTCAAGCACTTGATTAACTTTGAAGCACTTCCAAATACGATATTCTCCTGCTCTGTGAAATGTCTGGTACTTTAAAGTCTTAAAATCATAGAAGTTTGAGTTTCAAGAGACCTCAAGTCCATCTGATTCAACTCTTATTTTAAGATGAGGAAGTTGAGTCCTAGAGTATAGTTACTTGAAATTTTTACTGCACAAAATTCTGTCATCTGTTAAAGATAACTTTCTTTTTTCCTGCCATATATTTAAAATATAAAGCTGTAGGAAATTTTGAATGGACTATAATTTGAACCCTATATCTTGCACTTGCTAGTGTTGTTAAGTCAGTCCTTCTTTTGAGTTCCTGGTTCTTCATTCCCAAAGGGGATGATAACAGAATCACAGGCTTATTGTGTGAACAAGTAGAGCATCTAGCATATTGCCAAATTCAGATCGCTCCCAAGTCAATGGTAGCCATTATTTTCATTCATGGTGGCAGGATCATTGGTGGGCACATGGCAAAACGCTTTCCCTACCTGCTTGACCTGAGTCCAAAGGCTTCGTATTTGCTTTAGGTCCTTCCTCTTGCAAAATCTTTTCACTTGGAAGCTCAGCTCTAATAATGACTAAATTAGAGACTGGATGACACTTGCTTCCTTCCCTTGTATCCTGTATTTCTATATAAGAATCAGATGGTAAAGAACACTTTGGAGTACTGCACAAGTAGCAGGTTTTAGAGGTAGAAGCCAAAGAATGGTTTTTATTGAGATTCAGATCGTTTATAATCCCTATCTACATCCTGTCCTAAAACCCATGGTCTCACCTTGAGTCGCAAAGAGTGGCTTCTTCTTCCCTCCCTTCTCTTTCAGTTTTAAAATAAAACCCTTCATGATGGGGATGGAAAGCAAAACACCTAGAATCATTCCTACCAAAGGTTACTTCTCTGTTGCAGCTGCCGTATTTCTTTATTCCTTTCTATGAGAAATGATGGATGCACTTCACATTCTATTCTGTTGTTCCCTCCTTCCAAGGGATGTCAGTTCTCATAGCTAATGGATGCTTCTTTGGTAAACAGCATTCTTTGGTCCTCCTAGAGAAGTTATTTTTCTCCCTCACAAAAATTCAATAGAGTATACCTAAAAACAGAACTAGTGGTTTAAAAAGAGTCTCTATCTCCTCTTCTCTCTTTTTTTAAAAAAAAGTATTTATTTATTTTTGGCTGCGTTGGGTCTTCATCGATGCGCGCGGGCTTTCTCTAGTTGCCGCGAGCGGGGGGCTACTCTTCGTTGCGGTGCGCGGGCTTTTCACTGCAGTGGCTACTCATTGCGGAGCAGGGGCTCTAGGCACGTGGGCTTCAGTAGCTGTGGTGCACGGGCTTAGCTGCTCTGTGGCATGTGGGATCTTCCCAGATCAGGGATCAAACCCGTGTTCCCTGCATTGGCAGGTGGATTCTTAACCACTGCGCCACGAGAGAAGTCCCACCTCTTCTTCTCTTATTCACCAAGATATAAAATGCTTTCATGTCTATCAAGGTCAATCTTTCAGAATGTAATTTTTTTAATAATTTTTATCATTACTATGTGTGATGCTTAAAAGAATGTTTGGTTGCTTGATATTAGAGAAAAAAAAACACAAAGCAAGCTAAAGGTATGCAATTGGAAACAATGAAGTCTTGGGTGCACTGCTGGCATGTTGCTTCCAAAAAGGAGGTTAAATGAATCAGAATGGATTGGCATAGAAAATTCTGTAGTCACATGACTAGGAAGTGAAAAGTGACATGGATTTTTGTGCAAATAGGGAAAAGGGAAACACCCGATAAAGTGAAATTTACATATTTATTAATAAGGGAAATGTTAAATTGTAGATATAATAATGCGTATAAAAGAATCAGCATTTCAGTTAAAAGGAAAGAAGAGTTTATATGCCATTATTTGATGAATTTATATAACTGATATGTGTAAAGATCTATATTTTGAGATCACTTTCATTTGAGTTGAAGTTACTTGGAAAACAATTTCTCTCTGACATATACTCATTTTCGAATTATCTGAACGGTGGTTTTGCATTTGAAAACAATCATCCCTTGCTGTTCCTTTTTCGTATATACAAAAAAAAAATAAGCCTTCAACTTAATTATCCTTTTGAAATCGGAATACTGAACTTGATGAAATTAACCTACTAATGAGCATAACATCTGTTGAAAGACAGTATATGCACTAACCTCTTAGTCCCGCAACTCATTAAATTTATATCAAGAGTATGATATGTGTTTACAAAAGTGCCCATAACTTTTTTCCCCAAGAATAAGTTATTTTACTGACAGTTCCACTTTCTCATATAATTCTGTAGTTATATGAAAGTTTGACTTCTGGAATCATGCATACATTTCTTGCTCAGGTGTTCACTAAATTTAACAAGGAAACATACACCCAGGACATAATGATTTCATTTGGCTTGTTTGTGTGTTTGGTCTCTCCTCCCTCATTTCCTAAAGTTCCATTTTGATCATTACTTGGCCTTTGCTCTATTCATTACAATTAGCTCTCCCAGGAAATTTTGTTTCTCTGGCAAAGGGATATTTGGTTATTTTCCATTAGAAGATGACTATTTTCCCCATCCTTGTACCATCCCCTCTACATGAAAGAGATTAACTAGGAAGAAGCTTGGAAATGAATTCACAGTTCTGATTTGTTTAAATGTTGAAGGCTACTGTATACCAGGATGATGTGAGTGACATTTGGTAGCTTTATTAGAAACTTAGAACAGGCAAGGTTGTGACTGTATCTTGAGACACTTAGCTCCAAAGCAAATGAAAAGCATGAATCTGTTTTTTTCAGTCTGTTTTCCTAGTAGTGTTTGACCAGGTTGCTCACACACACACCGGCCATTGTTGCACAGTTTTATTTTACTCTTAAAAACAGATACTAAGATGCGGTCTGTTTGAATTTTTTATTGCTATGAGCAAAAGCATTAAAGCCAAGCTTCCACTAATGCCTCGACAGCTTCCTCCTGGCACAGGTGAGCTCCCTGTGGTCCATGTTTCTCAAAGCATCCTCGACCAATGTAAGGGTGTTCTTATGAATACTGTCAACAGAAATGCCCATGGTTTTAGAGGACTCCAATGCCTTCAGTTCTCTCAAAGAGACTTCTAATAAATAGTATTGCAGTTTGGAGAAACAAAAGATTTCCAGGGCCTGTAGTCACTTTATACAATTTCTCATTGGTCATAAAATACATAGATAGCATGATGAGTTTGCATCTACCGAGCAGTTTGTTTTTCCCTGCATGCTATCCACAGACTGGGACTGACCTGCCCAGTGTGAATTATGAACAAGTGGTGAGATTCCTACTGCAAGTTTTTCTGCTTCCTCTGGCCTCTGCCGAGAGAAAATGTTGATTCTCCACTCCGAACCTGAGAACATGAAAGCCCAGTTGTTTTTGGCTGCTGGAGCTTTTGCTTTTGAGCCAGCTACACCTTTCATGGATATTTTCTTGAACCCTTTTTCATCGTCCTGTAATTACAGTGGATGTTGCCAAGGAACCTTTGCAGCAACTTTCAACCACGTGTTGCCTGGAACGAAGCCCACCTGACTAGTCAGGGAGTGGCTCCCTGCCTCAGCCTGGCTTTTACAAGGCGAAGTTCCCTTCCTTCAACCCAAGGGAGCTGGCCTTCTGAAATGGAAGGACTCTCAGCTTTATGTAACTTAATTTTATTTTATTCAGATGAAATACCCTTGATAT
This sequence comes from Balaenoptera physalus, assembly GCF_965194825.1. Classification (NCBI taxonomy): domain Eukaryota; kingdom Metazoa; phylum Chordata; class Mammalia; order Artiodactyla; family Balaenopteridae; genus Balaenoptera; species Balaenoptera physalus. The sequence goes on along the minus strand of NC_138891.1, from coordinate 49,080,462 downwards.
CAAGAAGAAATTCTTCCTGAGAAATGTGACAGCATGCAATGTGAGGAAATAACTCCTTTCTTCCACTGCAAAAGTGCTTGAAATTTGCCATGACCGAAAAAATAATTGAAATTTTACTAATTATATATTTTAATTCTTCATTTTAAGTTTGAATAATGCAATCATTATGGGTCCTATGGGTGTATGAAACCATTTTCATACATGCTGAATTGTGTTTTTAGCTAGTAACGTTTAAAATTAGGACAAATGTGAGAAGTGAGATTCAAAATATATATTCTATGGCTTGTAGAAAATGAAAACCAATAGCTTGACCATGAGTCTATGTTTTATGGGTGGTGTTTTTTAGGAAATATCCCCAACTCATCCATATACTTGCAGAATTAGGAAAGGAAAGTCGAAAAAAAATCTCTTATAGGAACGACTAGGGAGAAAGAGTGGCAAGAGCCAAGTTGGGGGAGAAAATGAAACTGAGGCCAAATCATTTTATCCTTAAACCTATAAAAAGTACATTATAAATAATTACGAGCTTAAAAATTAAGTAGCTGACTGAACATTTTAACATGCTCTTTGGGACTTTTTATCATGTGTTCTCCTATAACCATTTCGATGTTAAAATGTCCTAACAAATCAATATAAGGTGTCTGGTCTACGGACTATTCTTTTTTATTACACAACAGGGAGCCAACTGGCATTTTGTCATTTAAGCAAGTCATTGTTTTCATTCCAGAATAACAATTTGTTTAATTTGATTGTTCCTAAGCAGATCCTGGAACTAACTTACTTTTATGAATCACCTTAAATATGTTGCCATTTACTGTATATTGATTTATACTCATTGGTTCATATGTTCTTCTTTATTTCTTATCTTTTTCTTGGGGATATTTTGAATAGAAAAGGCAAATAGGAGAATGAGTTACACAGGAAAGTATGTTTTCAACCAGGCCAATAAAAATTCCCAGGGGATTTGCAATGAATTAGAAGCTTGAATTAACATTTGCCCTTTAGCATTCTGAGTGATGACCACCCCCATCGGTGTCTCTTCAATCAATTACAGCTAAAGCACAGAACACACTTACGGAGATGATAGCGGTTTCCATGGTAGCCAGGCAGACAGGTACATCTCCCCGTGATGGGGTGACACTCCTCATTCTCAGCTGAACACTGACACACCTGTTTACAGTCCTTCCTGTTTGTTCCTGGTGGACAAACGAAGGGAAAGAGGAAATGTAAACCCAATGAATTAAATTTGTCTGTGTAAATATAGCTCTAAAAGTGAAAGCACGGAAAAATTTATTAAATAAGACCCTTGCCTACAGAAGCGTGCTGCCCTTTGGGATTTAGGTTTCATTAAATTTTCTTGGGGATTACTTCACTCTTTGATTTTGTTTTGTTCAGTCAATTTGTGACCGACTGTCAAGGGCCAGCTGCAATTTTCTTGTCACTGAAGAAAATCATAGGGTGATGTCAGGTAAAATCAACTAAAATAATAGTATAATTCATGAGGGACCACATATCTGGATAAAGATTTTTTTTTTTTTTTTTTTTGGTGCAGCCGGTTTAAATTCTCAAGGTTGTTTCTCTCTCTGCATTAGTATGTACTGTATTTGTGTCACTTGTCAGCTACTCTGCTGGTTGTGCTGTTTTCTTTTTACAGGCCAAGCAGTGAAAGCTTTCTGTCCAACTTCTAAATAATATCACGCCATTTTGCTAGGAAAAGAGAAAGGCTTTCTGGGTATTTTTCAGCTTACAAAACAGAGTCAAGTAGACATTTTGAGTTTCATGATTGTATTTGATGAACATTCAAACAACTTCAGTAAAAAAAAAGTCAGACAATTTAGGTTGTTGCAGACCTAAATTTGAATAATAATTTCTGGGTCAACCTTTTAATTTATCACCTTGGGGGTTTGTCATCGTGAAAGAGCAAACCTTTTAAAAAGCCCTCACACTGGAGAAGTTATTAACTGTCTTATTCACTGCCTCCCTGTGTTTTGTTGGCTGCTCTGTGTTCCTGTGGTGTTACTTGTTTTTTTAGCATCCACTATCCTTAAAAACATTTCATCTTCCAGTTTGCTTTAAGTAGAAATGACAGCAGTAATAGAAATGCTACCTTTAAGGGCCATTGGTTGCTTGCTTAGTATGTAAAAACAAAGACTAATGAAACATGGGGTGATTAATCAAAAAATGCATTTTTTTTCTCCCTTTCTTGAGTGGGATATGTACAAATAAGAGAGTATTAGGTAGAATCTGACTCGGCATCTGAACAGCTGTTTATGTAGTCTGCTGTTGGTCTAGACATTCTTTTATCTAAGAATCACTGATTGTTCAAATATATCAGTAAAGCACTTATCCTGAACTTGCCAGGTATGCCAGAGAGCACATCTGGGTTTACTGCCTGAAAAGTTTATTAACTTTGTTTGTTAATAAGTGACTAAGCAATAAGAACTGCTTATGGCATTTCAGAGGTGACTGGGAGTGGATGTTTGTGATATTCTTACTTCCTTCACATCGTGGTCAGTAAACGCCTAACAGCATCACCTACATTTCACTGTGACGTGATGAAAGGTGATCCCTAATGGAAGGCTCACAAACAATCAGAAAAATCAAAATGTTTCATTAAAGCCTTCTGATAACTTTAGAAACCAAGAGCTGTGGTTATTACAAATTCTTCCCATCACTGGGAAGACCTGTTTTTGCCAAGGGGTTACCTGCGTATAAATCTTGATATGGCCACAGCAAACATGGCCACAAAATCCTGTGCTCTGAGGAGAATAATAACATTAGAAGAGTCAAAGTGGCCGTGCTGAACACAATAGGGTTTGTATAATAAGTTCCAGTATCCCCATCTATTGATATTTAGCCATTTCCCATCTTGAGTTATGGGGCCCACTGGCATAGGGCTTTGAGGGAAGCGGTATTCTGACTGGTCTGCTTTGAGAGAGAGGGAGCCATCCTGAATACCATGCTCATCTGCAAGATCCACTGAAGGTTGTGTGGTCTAGAGGAAATGGTGAGAACTTTGGGTCGGGGGGCTCGGCACGGCTATGGACCTTATCTCTGGCTTTAAACAGTTATTTAAGCTCTAAGACCTTCAATTTCCTCTTCTGTAAAAATGGGATTAATAAAATCTATCTCACAGATTGTTATCAGGAGTAACCTAGTAGACATAGTAACATAAGGGAATCTCGTAATACTTCAGTAAAATGTGTTTCCTTTCCATTGAAACCCTTGCATTTAAAATCAGGATCAGGGCTTCCCTGGTGGCGCAGTGGTTGAGAATCTGCCTGCCAATGCAGGGGACACGGGTTCGAGCCCTGGTCCGGGAAGATCCCACATGCCGCGGAGCAACTGGGCCCGTGAGTCACAGCTACTGAGCCTGCGCGTCTGGAGCCTGTGCTCCGCAACGAGAGAGGCCACGATAGTGAGAGGCCCGCGCACCGCGATGAAGAGTGGCCCCCGCTCGCCACAACTAAAGAAAGCCCTCGCACAGAAACGAAGACCCAACACAGCCAAAAAATAAAAATAAAAATAAATAAATTAAAATCAGGATCAACTATTCAACAAAGATGCTATACCTGGGCAAAAACCATAGACACATTCAGAATAATATGGGAAAAATATATAATATGAAAAGACCAATGCTTTTCTAAAAAAACATTGAAATCACCTGGCTTGATGTTTCTGAAACACATGTAAATAAAATTTAACCACTTTCTCATTAATCGTTCCGTGTTTTGAGGCTTCACAAAAATGTTCGCAAATGTTAATCACTTCTCCATCCCAAGAAGAGCTCAGACAAATCCTTAGTTTTGATTCCTGAACTCCAGTGGAATCAAAATTGCAGAAGACATAAATAATTACTCAGGAAGATTGATCTTTTGAAGTTCTCAAAGTCTGTTCTTAAATGGATGTTTAAGTGTCTTTGCAGGAATTTACAATTTATATTGAAAAGCAATAAAGTGCAAATGGAAATAAAAGTAAGTAAAAGCATTCTGGATGTTATTAAAGAGAATTCTTGAGAAATACTCTAGCATTTCTTAGATTATATATGCATCATGAAAAACATCCATCAATTGTCATCTGGCTAAATAATCATGACTTTGACTAAGACTTCAGAGCAAATCAAAGTTAATGCAAAGCCTGCTTCATGTCCTCTGAAAGAGGAGGTGGTGTGTTGGTTTGTTGCCTCATGATCCCAGATGGACTGCATTATGGGGCATGCTTTCAATCTATCTTACAAAATATGCAGAATTCTAGAATGTTCTCATTCAGCCAAAAAATATTTCCTCAATACCTACTATGTGATAGGTTCACAACAGTGAGCAAAATCAAGCATGGTGCTTGTACCCATCAAGCTTGCAATAGTAGAAAGATGAACACAACAAAATTATCATTCAAATAAGTGCCTAATTTAAAAATGTTATAAGGGGTTAGTGTGTATGAGAGAGAATAACATCAGGGACCCTAATTTAGATTGGCAGGCAGGGGATGGGGTGTGTTTAGTTCCAAATGTTCTCTTTGAGGAGATCACCGTTTAACAGATCTGAAACACTAGAGAGAGTATAAGGAGTGGGAAGGGGAAGGGGAAGGAAAAAAGAGTAGGGAGGACAAAAAATTTCCAGAGGGAAAGACCCAGGTACATATGAGTCACCGATACAATTCCCAAACAGTGTGCTGGCAATGGTATGTATGTATGTATGTTAGACAAGGTAAGGCTTACATTATTATAAATGTTTCTGTATTCGTTTCCTAAGCTGTAACAAACTGTCACAAATTTAGTGGCTTTAAAAAACATATATTTATTACCTCACAGTTCTGCAGGTTAGAAGTCTAAAATCAGGTGTTGGCAGGGCTGTGTTCTTTCAGGACACTTGAGGAGAGTATCCATTTCTTTGTCTCTTCTAGCTCCTAGGACCCACCTATATTCCTTGGCTTGTGGCCACTTTCTCAATCTTCTAAGCCAGCAGTTTAGCTGCTTCTTTCTACTCTGACTGTTTTCCTCTTAAAAGAACCTTTTTGATTACATTAGGCCTACCAGGTAATCCAAAAAAATCTCTCCATCTCAAAATCCTTAACTTCTGCAAAGTCCCATTTGCCATGTAAGATTACCTATCAACAGACTGCAGAAATTAGAACATCTTTGAGGGTCTATTATTCCGCTTATCACAATCTCTCTATTTCTAAATATTTTAAGTAGCTTCTGACTTACCCTTAGAGACCATGTTATTAAATAGAGCTAAGTTATTAACAATAGCTTGATGCACAAGTCTTTATAGAAATAAATACAAATATAAATATTTTTAAAACCATGTAATATAAAAAATATATGGGCTGTCCACTTTTCCCAGCACCACTTATTGAAGAGGCTGTCTTTTCTCCACTGTATATTCTTGCCTCCTTTATCAAAGATAAGGTGACCATATGTGCGTGGGTTTATCTCTGGGCTTTCTATCCTGTTCCATTGATCTATATTTCTGTTTTTGTGCCAGTACCATACTGTCTTGATTACTGTACCTGTGTAGTATAGTCTGAAGTCAGGAAGCCTGATTCCTGCAGCTCCGTTTTTCTTTCTCAAGATTGCTTTGGCTATTCGGGGTCCTTTGTGTTTCCATACAAATTGTGAAATTTTTTGTTCTAGTTCTGTGAAAAATGCCGATGGTAGTTTGATAGGGATTGCACTGAATCAGCCTCATAGCACAGGGAGATCAGCTCAGTGCTTTGTGACCATCTAGAGGGGTGGGATTGGGAGGATGGGAGGGAGACACAAGAGGGAGGAGATATGGGGATATATGTATATGTATAGCTGATTCACTTTGTTATAAAGCAGAAACTAACACACCATTGTAAAGCAATTATACTCCAATAAAAATGTTTAAAAAAAATAAATTAGCATCAAAAAAATATATATATATGGGCACTTCCCTGGTGGCACAGTGGTTAAGAATCCACCTGCCAATTCAGGGGACATGGGTTCGAGCCCTGGTCCAGGAAGATCCCACATCCGCGGAGCAACTAAGCCCGTGCACCACAACTGCTGAGCCTGTGCTCTAGAGCCTGCTAGCCACAACTACTGAGCCCACATGCCACAACTACTGAAGCCTGCGCACCTAGAGCCCGTGCTCCGCAACAAGAGAAGCCACTGCAGTGAGAAACCTGCGCACCGCAACGAAGAGTAGCCCCCGCTCAATGCAACTAGAGAAAGCCCGCGTGCAGCAACAAAGACTCAATGCAGCCAAAAATAAATAAATAAATAAATAAATAAATAAATAAACAAATAAACCTATATGTCATACAATAACCTTAAAAAATAAAAAAATATGGAAAAGCTATCATCAATTATTAATTAATTAATTTTTTTCCCCCTTAACGGAACCAAAGGACAGGTTTTAATAACTGTCACTTTGAGAATGACTTGGGACTCTTGAGGGAAGGTCAGAACCCAGCAAGAACCTGGGAAGCAGCTTGAGTGCCCAGATACACCTACAGTAAGACTCAGGAGGAAGAGACTTCTCAAGGGCTAAACCTGACAGAAGACTAAATGCAGATTGCAGTGGAAGTTTCTATATCATGAACTGCTTGTTCTTCTTAGTGCTCAATGTAATAACATTATTTTTTCTGTTTGAAGGAAACAACTTTAAGGGCTCCCCCTGACTATAGAACAGTGTTTGTTTTTATGTATAAGGTCTCCTTTAAGCAGATGTTACTGTGCACATAGCAAGATAAGCAAACATTAAGCCATTTGCCCAAATGGCAAGGCTACTAAGGAAAAATCAGGAACAAAACCAAGGTAGCCTTAGGATGAGCTCTGAGCTTTTTTCCAGTCTCTCAGGGATTCTTCTTAGGAGGGGAGAGGGTGCTAATTTTATATAACATTGAAGAGATTACAAAGTTGGACAAGAGGCCAAGTTCTGGTTTGACTTAGTAGGTAGGAAAATCAGCCTGGAGAGTTTTATGTTGACATTTTCTTGTTCACCTTGTTTACTAGTTAGCCACCAAGACCCCTGGAAGAACTGGTCAAACCAGTTTGAAGTAATATAGTTGATGCCTCTTTCTAGTTGAAATCATTCTGGGCAACCATAGGACCACAAAGCCTCTGAGGGTGGCTTCTCTGTAGATTTAAGTTGCTTCTCCATATTAAAGTTAGATTTCACCCTTTGAATTAACCAGTGAATGTACTCCAAAATAAGATTGAACTGACAGTTCCTATTTTTTGATTTAGGTAGAACTTACATCACTTTGACCATGAAGATATGACTTGAATAGAGATAAATACCCAAAAGATTTTGGAAGGGGAAATATTGTGTTTTTGATTTGTTTGCTTCTCGGGCATTTGAATGATTTTTATTAAAAACTGAGGAGTCAGCTTTGCTGAATTCAAGATGAGACAAATCAGTTAGAGAGACAAGTTGGTTAACTCCGAAAACCTCATAAACACTGCCTCTCACCTAGTTTTACTATAGGGTAAACTTTCTAATAGTACTTTTTGCTTCTAAGAAATAACAGTTATCTTCTTCAGAGTGACTTGTGAGAGGTCATTCATATCTTTACTTTTCCCACTAAAATTTAAAGATAGATGAGATCTCAACTAGAGAATGTAATGAATTTGTCTTTGTTTAATTGTCGTGTCTACTGTCTTATGTAATTATTTTACCTGAGCGATATATCTGGCTGGCAAACATTTTCTGAGATGGCACACAGAATTCAAACCATACACATAAGAAAATGCAATGAATTGACTTTTTTGTTTGGAAATTCATGACTGTGTTAGCATTTGACACGGCATAGAGTAACTTCTCATGGGAAGACCCTGTCCGGCCTAGTAAGAAGATACGTTGTGCAGTCCCAAGATCACTGTGATGGTTAGAAACTCCAAGGTCTTCTACATCAGCACAGAGTCCCTAACAGCTAAATAAGCAGAAGCAGAAAAGTGTTTTAGACTGTCAAAACAAGTACCCACCATCTCACCAGTTTCTTTTTTTTTTTTTTTAAAGCCTATAGCTTTCATGGTGGGCAGAGAGGTGTATTCAAATTTCATCTAATACTTTGCTTCTCACAAATTGGGATTGACCTTAGGTGTTTTGTGACAGCATATTTTGCTCAAGTCTTTATCAAAGGCCCGGTGATAGATCCGCTGTCATCCACCCGTTTCTCAGAATGTCTTTGTATTAAACTAATGGTCCAGCAGAGCAGCCAGCCTGACAGGCAGGTTATTTATTTGCAATCTGGTAAAAGAACTGACAACTTCATTGTTTTAATTGTTCATTTTTCATGGGTTGATGCATTAGCTCACTCGGATCTTTGTGCCTCAGTCAGAGAATAAATATATGGGAGTCAGGGCATCAGAATGACTGGGTCCATCTTAAAGTTCAAGAAGCTGCAGAGAGCCGTGGTGCCGGCTGTGATTACAAGCATTTGGGGATTTTTTTTTTTTTTTTTGTCTTATCTCTGTTCTGCATCTCTTTCCTCTCTTTCAGGAAGACCTATGATGTCAGCTACTGATCTGATTGTTTTTTGAAACAATGTTCCTGGTTCTCACAGCCTATTAAGGAGAAAGACTGGAGTGGGCCTAGAGTCTCCGTGTCTCAGTCAGGGTGGGGACCTGCCAGACAGAGGCCCAGAGACCTCAGATGTCAAGATACCATCGAGAGCAGATATAGCTCAGTCAAAGCCTCTCAGAATCACCAGCAAGTTATTTTGCTAAATACACACGGCCTGGCCTTAGCTTGGGAGATTTAAGTGACTCTTTGGTAGGGACTGAATACATATATTTTTAAAATCCTCTGATAAACTCCTGGTTGAGAGCCACTGACCTAGAGTATAGACCAACACCCTCAATTTACAGATAAGATATCCAATAGATTGGATCACTTGCCCAAGGTCATAGCTAATTAGTAGCAGAGCTAAAACTAGAACTCAGGGGTCCTGACCCTTTGATCAATGACCTTTTCATTCTCCACATCAGACACCATTCTCTAGGAGCTACTGATATACTTTGAGGAGGTTCTCCCAAGACCTTCTGCACATGCTTAGGTGTCGGGCACAATATGGAGGTGACCACGTGCACTCAAGACTCATCTCAAATGCTGGCCCTCAGAGAGTAGAAGACATCTCCACAGTCCCGTTATAAACATGAAAGGGGCTCCTGTTAAGCAATTGGTACCCAACTCATATTATTACTTTGCTGTTTTTCCTTCATATTAAAATTGAGAGCACCTCTAGGGAAGAGGCAATGTTTTATTATTTTTAATATGCCTGACACCTCCCATAGAACCTAGAACGCAGAAGTTGCTCAATAAATACTTGGTGAAGAAAAGAAAACAAGAAGGAAGGAATGCTTCTCTACTTCAATACGCATAACAACTGTGTGCAAGGCTGATCCTATACAAAAACAGAACACTGGCTCCCTGCATGGCATGCTTATACATTCGCTTATTAAACATTTATTCAACATTTACATTATTCACAAGGTCCTGTGCTTGGCACTGATGATATAAAATAAATAAGGCTAGTATTGTTTCTGAGAATCCAAGAGACTTATTCAGGAAGATGTGAAAAATTGATACAGAACATTCTGACAAGAGCCGCGAATACAGACACATAAAAACCGCTAAGGAATCTAAAAGAAAAGAATAGTTAACCCTATCAGGAGGGAATCAGGGTGTCTTCAGAAAGGTAGCATTAGAACTGGGTCTAGAAGAGTAGAAATTCATCAGTCAGAAGGAAGAGAATGAATGAGTAAAGTCTTTTATTGAAAGTGAGAGACACATTTTCTTCATGGCTAGAGGACAGGGTTTAGGAACAAGAAGGATGTTGAAGAGTTGTGCTGGTCCTTAAAAGCGAACCATTTTTAATATCACACTGAAGCTTTAATCTGGTGCTTGCAGGTTGCCATAAAAACATCATGGTCAGACTGACGACAGTGTGCATATTGGATTGGAGGTTGGGAGCCCAGTTGGGGGCCATTGCAGGCATCTTAGTGAGAGACAAGAACCTGAACTGGAGATCTGGAAAAGGATGGAGATAAAAGGTTGTACCAAGAGATTTTCCTTGAGGTGGAATGGATAGGACCAGATGACAGATTGTATAAGAGATCAGAGGGAATACTCTCTTGGTCCCTAAATATTTCTTTCATTGTTTGTCGTTGTTTGTTTGCTTGTTTTTGCCATATGGCATCTCTCTTCCAAAATGGCCTAATATGCTCATATTCCAGTTGCAAACGGGCTAGAAAATATTAAGATACTGACTGCAGAAGGCCATAGCAACTAAGCAAATCTGAATCAGCATGCAGCCATTCTTAAGTTTTTGATAACAGGCCTTTTCAGTTTACCTTGGCAATTAAAGCACTGGTTGGAGAGGGCAGGCGGACAGGGCAGGGGCTACAGAGTGTGGATAATCCAGCAGCTCAGGATTGGAAAACAGTATGTGGATCAGAAAAGGGAAATGAGCCTAAGACAATGGGGCTGGGATAGGTCCCGAAAGCAAGTTCCTCCTGGCTCATTTCGTTTAGGCTTGTTTTCTGAATATATGCTCACATACAGCACAGTCCTTAAGGAAATGTTCGGAGTGTTTCAGTGTTGAAGTCAAGTGGCAATGTTCCTTTCTGCAATGGATACCTTAGGTGCCAGGGTCAGCACGGTATCTCACTAGGGCATTCATGATGGCTGCTGCCCCTTTTGTGGAACCTGGTGGTTGCCAACCTCCAGATGTGTGGACAGTACTAATAACTATCTAGTAACAACACTTCCTCTTCATCAGTGTTCCAGATAAAAGCCAAACAATACGTAACAATTCTAGAACTTTAACATTTCAGTTTAAAACTGATGGATTATATTAATACCCCCAGAAGAAATATATCCATTCTGAAAACCAAGGGTTAATGTATTCATGCCTCTTTTTCAATCTTCTTTTATGTTTTATTCAGCTACTAAAAGGTGAAAATAAGTAGCATGGTTAAAACTGTGGTTAGGAGACTTTTGACCTCCAGCAGATGTTCAGAATGTAAGAATTCAAGCAGAGAGAGGACAAAAGTTTGCAGAAATAAGAGAAGGTAAGAATGACCAGAGAGCAAGTTATGGGAAATGAATGACTTGGAGAACTGAGGAAAGGCTCATGATTAAAGCGCTGACATTTTCTGAGTACCTACTGTGTGCCAGATCTGTTCTAAGCCCTATCCTTGTATTATCTCATTTGATAACCAGAATAACCCTGTAAGGGAATGTCTGTTATTATTTTCATTTTACAGAAGAAACTAAGGAAACTAATGTGAAGTCCTTTGCCCAGAGCTTGCACAGCCTGAGTCAGCATTCGTGATTCAGTATCATTTTCTTAAACATGACTTTATACTTCTTCCCAGGAGTAACTACACTAACTGGGAGATAAGAACTTACCCTTCTGGTTTATGGGCCCTTAAGAAGAAAGGACCTGAGATCCATGTTCTCACCTCATTTCACAGAACCAGGATAGTACAGAGAGAGGAGACCGGGACTGGGCATTGGGAGTTATTAATTCTTACCCATGTTACTCTGGGAAAGTCACCTCTCTGAGGGCCATATTGGTTTCTGTTATTTCCATAGCTCTATTTAGTTTTACATTTCAAATCTTTTTTATTATGAAAATGATCAGTAAAACACCTACAATGATGGAAATCTGGTACATTCTAACTTAGTGTGAGTTTACAATAAGTTGGCTATGCTATATTCAAAACCATAGAAACTGATAAGTAAGATTAGATCCCATAATTTTCTGCTTCTCTATGAAACAATTAGATATTAAGCTTGAGATGCTATGTCACCAATCATCACTGCTTTCCACAAGATCCATAGAATTTGAAGGATAGGGGTAGTACCTAGAAAGAAGGACACCCATGTCCAATCCACTGAGTTAGAGGATGGCACCAATCATACCAGAGGCAAGAATTCTACTTTGAAATGCTAAAGGAAACTTTCAGTATTATCTACTTAGAACTCACAGATTGGATGATGAGCAATATGGTGATTAGACAAAGAGGGCAGACGAGGTATAGGAGGCGCTTATATACTAGGCAAGAAACCCTGGAATCCCAAATCCCCAAGTGTTTCCGCTTCTGCTCAAGTGTGTTAATACTCCCTTCAGTGCATACCCAAGATAAGTTTATAGAGTCCAGGAACAGCATAATTAATAGTAATTATTTTCTTTTTTCAGATTTGCTACCAGAAGAGAGGCAACTGCTCTTTGACTGTTATCCTAGAGTGTTAATTTGTGGTATCCATGTAAAATGAATCCTTAATGAAAATGTTCTTCATGTTGGTATTATGGTCAATGAAAGTGAACAAATGATAGTCACATATACTAATGAAACTTCTGTATTAGTGATCAGCTCAAACCCTCACCTGGCAAAGAGATGTCTTTCTGGAATATTATTCCCCCTTTATCACTATAGAAAAATAAAGCATCAGGAAGAGAAACACAAGAGAAGCAGTTAATGTTATTTTGCATAATGCAATAAAATCAAATAACTCTAATAGAGTAAGTAGATTCTCATCAGTTCAAATCATAAAAATCATTGCTTTTAGGCCATGGCTTGTGAAAACAGATGCCTTTTCTTCATGCCGGTATGTTAAAGACAGATATAAATATTCACTCATAAACAACCACGCAGGCTTCATTCATTGAATTAGCAAATATTAATTCAATGCTTACTATGTAGCCGGCACTGCATTTGTTTAGGAAAAACTCAAAATCGACTAGATCTCAAAGTTTTCTTTATTTCAAAGTCACCAGTTTGTGTGAATTCCTTAAGAATAAGAACAAGATAATTGAAAGAAATTGGCCCTTAACTTTTATGAACTGTTCATCTCGGCTTCAGCTACTTTACCTGCCAACTCTCCAAAACAAACTCCAATTCAATTAGTAATAAAATATTGCAACTCTCCATGAAGCTCTTTCCCTTTCAAATGGCAGTTTACTTGGTCCAAAGTCAGGGACTGAAATGAACTACTTCATGTTATCACTCTTTCCTTACATATTGTCCTGAATAGGTCACAGTCTTTCTTAATAATTTGAAAGCATTTTTATTTGTGCCCTGGGAATGACTAGAAGAGCTTTTAATATTATTAAATCTAGATCAAATCAATCCAGTCGAAATAGGGCATGGGACTAATGCTTCTTTAACCACTCCTGCTTCTTACCAATTATTCACGACTATATTGGTGGCCTTGTTAGGGAATCCTTGACATGTATGAGCAGAGGTTCCAGATGCAGGCCACTTTCATACATTTTGCTGACAACCTTTGAACCAATCTGCCAAGTCAAAGCTTACCATAGTCTTAAAATCCAAATGATGATTCATTGTTTGCTCGCAGAGAGACAGATTACCATTGTTAACTTGACCTTAGCCTCTAACTCCAAGTCAAAAATGCTGGAAGACATGAGCATCTTAACTAGAGCAAGACATAGATCAAATTACCTTCAACAAAGAAATGAATGGCTGGCATCTCATGAACTGTAAAGTGCAGTGGGTTTTCCATGGAAGATGAAGTTGAGACTGATGACAAAAGATTCCATTACTTAATTGAGTTTAATAAAATATGGAGGAACAAACTTTGCCATGATTTCAAATAGTTTGATGAATAAGTAGGGTCATTCTGAGAGCTTGCTAACTGCACAGTTCTTGGGACTGAAGTTTTTCTAAGAGCATGAGTGAGACAAGAGAGGAACTATCCAGAGACATGGATAATGTTGTCTTAATTTCCTTGCGACAACCAAATCAGATTAGATTATATTGTTTTAATTGGCTTACTTGCAGGATTTAGAGCAAAGATAAGGGTAGAGGAGAGGGAATGAAAAGGCTGCTATGGGGAGACAAGGGAAAATATTTGTTCCAGAGAAGACAGTTTTGGTAAGTGAAGGAAGTGTAGTGAGGTTACGGGAGAGCTAAGGCCAGGCCAAACATGATCATCAGGTGAGAATTTTACGAGCGTGTTAAATCTCATCATGTCATGAGTTAAACTGCAATTTTATGAAACGTTGGTTGAACTGAATTGAGGCAGTGTGGATCCACAATTGAGGAAAAGAAAGGCTTGGAAGTTTAAATAATAACAGATCATTATTGTTTTTGGTATATGACACCAGCTCTTCTTTTTCCAGTGAGTTTTAACTAGGTAAAAACTAAAATGTGTATATGATTTTTAAAAATACTTATAAAATCCAGTCTTCAAGTTTAGCTTAAAACCAAAATAAATGAATATTAAATGTTGGAAAATGTCTAATATTGATGATATAATGTTGATCTTAATATCTTAGAAGGGTATAGTTCTTATTTACTTTCTGCTTCAGATCTGGGAGGAGAGAGAACTCTCTCTACCAGTCCAGAAATGTATGACAATTCAATATTATTAGTCTTGATATCTCCATAAAAGTACTGAGTTTTCCAAACAAAATCTTTTTGAAAATTAGTCTAGAAAAATGCACTTTTCCACACAAACAGCAAATAAGCGCTTCAGAGGTTCGTCCCAAAATGCTCTGTAATTCAGCGGTTCCAACAATAGATGATCTATCCCAGAAACACTAGAGACATTTCTCCTTTTAATAGTTTGCCAACGTGTAAGCTCTTGTGACATCTGAAGGTTTTAAACACTGGCACAAGCTAGTTACTTAGAAACACATGAGCATTTCTTTGGGTCTCTGGAGAATGCAACTTAATAGAAAGTGACATCCACGTGCACCTGAGGATGCTTACAGTGTGTGCGTGCACCTAAGGATACCAGCAAGACACATGCACACCTTAAGTTAAGTAGCCTTAAATTAAGGATACTGATGCATTCATGTATCTCTTACTGTGTGACCTCATCAACCTGCTGTCAACAGTGCTGGTTGAAACATGAAAAGTTCAATTATTCACCCAGTTATTTTGCCTACACTAACTGGTCTGGGTTTTTTTCCTTTTGAATTAATTGAGCTGATCAGCTGTGTTCATATTTTGGAGTTGAGCTTGTATCATCTTCAAGGGTTGGAAATATACAGCATCTTTCCCAAAATTGCAATTTAAGGATCATGTTTTTAAAGTAGTTGCAAGTCAACACTAGAATAGAGTATATGAAACACACCATATTTAGATGTATGTTCATTAACCAGAATTTTATTCATTTTAAACTATAGGAATCTATTGGACAAAAAAAGGTGCATGTGTGTACAGGGCATGGGGTAGAGCTGCTCAGTCCACCTCCATTGTCACCTCTGGCTCCAAACCAGCCAGGGAGAGGGAAGGATATCCCAGAGATGGACTGCACAGTGTGACACACCTTGTGACAATTCAACGTCCAAAAGTCCATCTGGACAGCTGAAAATGGAAAATAAATCAACTTTTTTCTTCCTTCCTTCCTTCCTCCCTTCCTCCCTCCCTCCCTTCTTCTTTTCCTTCCTTTCCCTCCCCTCCCCTTCCCTCCCCTCCTCTACCCTCGCCTACCTTCCTCTCCTCTCCTCTCCCTTCCTTTGTAAAATACAGTTCCTGTTTCTGTGTACTGCTCCAGTGCCTGTCAAATGAACCAACTCTGTTTCTAGGCTTCTGGACATAAACTTTTCAACCACTGGAAAACTTTTTAATATTTTTAAAATAGCTTCCCAATCATATTGAAAAGCATTTGACCCTCTGTCAAATTATTCATCACCTCTCTAACACAGCGCATGGAGAATTGTATGCATAGTATCTGTTATACAGAATATACAACAATTTAAAAATATTCAGTCCAAAGGTTATTTTACACAGCTGATAAGAAATTACTGCATAGCTGGAGCTTTATAATCTAAAATCACATTTTCAACACAGAAAATTACAGTACAAGGCAGAAATAAATTCAAGTTTATCTACACAAATCTCTTTCTGGTTTGTATAAATGAATTTTTATTAAATTATTATTTTTTACAATAACATTCACACTCAGGAATTCACCCCATATACATAACTCATTTCTCACAAACAAAAACCATATCCACATATGTAACTAACTCAGTTTTCCTTATTCTCACGTATTTTCCTTTTCTAGCAAAGCCGTATTTCTCAAGTTCATAAATTGGCAGCCAATAATTACACTTCTGCCTCAATTTATCTCCTTTATTTCAAATATATTAGTTAATTACTAAAAATGGAACTTATATAGAACAACCTAAAAATTTAGAGACCTCAAAATAAGAAATTATTGAGATAACTTAAGTCACACTGATTCTTATCTGGTTGGAGAAGGGGGCAGGAAGGAGGGGGCTATTTCCTCAATTAGCATCAGTCAGAGTCCAACAAAATTCCCATACCCAGGAAGGTTGGCATGTGGTTTAAAACCTTCTATTATAAAGCTTGAAGTATGGGTGATCAAAACCAAACCAAACACACACACACACCCCCGACACACACATATACATACTAGAGCAAACTATTAGATTGAAAGAAATAATGATACCCCAGTACATCTAGTGGTTCTTTACCATTCTATTTTTCTACAACTGGAATTTCGCATTTACATAGACTCAGATGCTCCATATCAATAGGCACAGAAACCTCCTAGGACACATTCTGTGCTTGAAAATACATCTCCTGCTCTCTATTCCTAATTATCCCCTTAAGGAAAGCTCTCCTTTGACTCTCTGAATGTTCTTCATTTATATGTACACTCCACACCCTGGAAGACATAGTCAACTAACACTGAAGTTCAGATATCTCCCTTCTGCTATAGATTACTGGGATAAAGCTAAACACAGCTAGGCGGAGGAAAGGGGTGAAATGTGGGATATGGCGGGGATGGGGAGTGGGGAGGGAAAGGGACAAGCCTTGACTGCTTTGCAATTTTCCAAGGTGGGCTTGTCCCTTGATGGGATATTTTTGGGTCAGGTAAGATATATATGGCTATCATGAAAGGTATTGGGTTTCTGTCAGAGGAAAATGAACAAAAATGGTACAACAAACTAGCCAAGCTGTGTTGTAATTATTTTTAACCTGCTACTTGGGTGTATGTTTAACCTAGTAACAAAAATATTTGTTAGGAAAAAAATACTTGACATTTAAATTCTGGGCATTTTGTTCTTTGCTAAAAACGAAGAGGAAAGGGTGGGTGCTGTAGTTTAGAATGGAGAGAAAAGAATGGGCAAATTGTGATAGGCAGTCTCTAAGGAGAAAGGGAGAAACAGGCTTAGAAGGTGAAGTAAGATTCACTTTTAGATTCAAGATTCATTACTGAAGTTCTTATGCTGGAGGTCATAATAGTGATGATTAAAAAGATTCATTCTCACCTGGATGTTAAAAATAATAATACCCACCCACCTTCCTTTACAGATTTTTTATAATAATTTTTGTCAAATGATATAAAAGTCTTGTGGAAAATTTTAAATATTTAGACCTAGGACTGGTTTTATTAACACTAGTTTATGGAAGTCAGGTCAGTTTGCCCAATGATGTTTTCTTCTGGAACCATTAACAACTGGTCATCCTATGTTCATCTTCTGATAAAAACATGTAAAGCAAATTTTCACAACTTTTTTTCAATTTTAAATTTAATTTATTCATTGAAGTTAGTTATCATGGACCTAGACCAAGATATTATTTTTCCTTTAATAGACTGGCAAAGATTATAAGGTTTGACATATGCAGTGTTTGCCAGGGTCAGGGCTAAAAGGCACTTTCACACATAGTGTGAGTTTAAATCACAAAATCACAGGTTTTTTTTTTTCTGGAGACAGACACTCTTTGCAATATTTATTAAAGTTTTAAATAAATAAGCCTTGCTATTATGTAGCTAGGAAATTTAACTCACAGAGAAACGCTCACATCCATGCAAAGAAATAAATGAAAGAATGTTTACCACAGCATTTTTTTAATACCAAAATACTGAAAACAATCTAAATGTCCATCTATAGGGGATTTATTAAACAAATCTTTTTAGGGGCCTACGATAGAATATTCTGGAACCATATGGAAGAAAAGGTAGATCTGTGTGAACTGACAGGAAAAGATGCCTACAATATATAGCTTAGTAAATAAAACAGATAAGCAAGACATAAAATTAATGTTTAGTGCAATCACATTCACGTTAAAAAGAAAACTGGTGGGGCTTGGAGGGGGAAATTGTAAACTGGCAGGGACGCTTTTTACTCTACACAATTCTGCACCGTTATTTTTTTAAAAATATTTTTACCTATCGTATATTTATATATGTTTTTATGTTATTATTTTATATATAAAAACAACGAGCTTGAGGGGAAAAAAAAACATAATAATATTTACCTTTTTTTTTTTTTTGAGCCCTGACCCAGACGCACAAGGAAGGAGGGAGCTGTGGCCCTCTAGTGGAGAATCCTAGCAATGCACTTCTCTTCACTTAATCCCACATTGTAAAGAAACCTCAACAGCTGAATTTATTTATGGGTAGACACAACTAGAATTTTATATCAGGTAATATCAAAAATATACAAAATTCAATGCCCTTGAATTTAATTCTTGCTTAAAAAGTCTTGGCAACATCCTAATAAAATGTGAATTGACGATCCATTTTCAACGTGCCACACAGCAGTACCTACGTACTCAGCTGCATTTCATGGGAAAGGTCTGAGCCCTTCTGTTTACTATGAGAGCATATGTGCTAGCATAGATACTTCAATCACAGGAAAGGCTGACTTCTAATAATTACAAAAAGCTTATTGCTAATTAAAAACCAGTCGTTGCTTATGCCAGTCTGTAAACTAGGATCTATGTAGGCAGCTGTCACCTCAAAACTGAATCACTGTATGTGAATAATGAAGGTGCTTATTTTCCCGGGCTAATCTAAAACATTTCTAACAAGAGAAACTATTTCAAAAATATGTATGGCTACGTCAACCGCCGAATTCCCTCGGTCCAGTTGAAGGCGTGCAGAGTTTCCTGTCAACTTGTGCTCTGAAGCAGAACAGTCTCCAACCCGACCACTGGGCTTGCTCCGTATTAAGTATTGGCTACCTTGGAAATGTACCGTCTCTCAGTGTAAAACTCCCCAAAGGGCAATTCAAATCACATTTAGAATTTCCTATTTACATTGCAACGGCCATGGCAGATGTTTGAATGTCACAGTACAAATCGGTTACCAAATGCTCAGTGTGTTCAGTGGATTCAGTTTCAGAATTCACTTCACATGAGCATGTTTTCATCAAGTGAAAGGGGGAGGGAGTGTCACAGGATAAGTTCAGGTTATGAACTCTGGCCTTAACTCTTTATCATTTTGAACAAGTAAACTGGTGTTTTTGCCATTGCAAAGAAAGTCTTTATCAGACTACTTCGCATAGGAACCTTGCCTTTTAAATGCTTATGCAGAAATGTTATCAAGCAAAAACAGGCCACTAATATTTCCAGTTAAATTTCCCATGCGAGAAAGGGAAATCTGGTTAGAACAGACTAGCAAACAGAGGTAACGTTCCTGAAGAGGCAATTTTTTTTCTAGACAAGTAATAAAGGTTGCTAATTGTTTTTCTTTCTCAAGCTGTGGCTATCCTGAGAGAAAATGTATTGGGAGATCATCTTGATCTTCTGATTTTGTGTTTTAATATATGAATTTATAGGGGTAGATTTTCCAACATAGATAATCTGATATAATTTTCAACGAACTTTGTTTCGTGTGCTTTGTTTTGCTTTTTCGTGTTATAAAGAATGATCTGCAAGAAGAAAATGTTATTCCAACTGGACACAGTCACACACATGCATACTATCTTAATCTCCAGATTCCAAGTCCACCCAACTGAGGTGAACTTGAAAGAACTCTTCCAGACAAAGATGGAAGGTAAACCTGGCAGTGAGCAGTACTGCTTCTTGTCACTATTTAATGACTGGGTAGTTGACTTCACATCCATCCAACGTTCCCTATTTCAGTCATGATCCTTTATTTGCAGTAAATGATGATATGCCTAGCAATTTACTACAATCTAACATTGAAATTATTTATTCTGACCTGTCTCTTCGGAAGTTTGTTTAAAAATAAAATGCACCTAAAGACAATATGTATTACCATAGACTTCTAGGCTCAGAATAAAAAACAACAACACTTATTTGGCCTTTGCATGGTTATGGAAAAAATAACATAAGCATCCTTGGCTAAGGCTGCCTTTGAACAATCCTGAATTGGAGACTTAAGTGGCTGCCTTCATTTGCAAATGGATACAACCCATCTGGGGCTGGGACTATCTGTGTTCTGTCACACGAAGCACAAAAATTCACAAATATATTTGAGGAGAATAGACCTGTCAGCTTATGGAGTATTCTCACTCAGGTAGAAGAAAATAAGGCATTGTTGTTCACAATCCACTGGGGCAGAAACTATTTTTCTTTCAAAAGTTTAAATCTGTTAGGATACTTTGAACTAGTCACTTAGGCTGGGTTTTGATAATACCTTATATCAGATTAGCATATTAGATTGAAACTTCTACTTTCCCAAAGAACTAGGATAAATCTTTTTGGAGATCTAAAATTCATTCCCCAAATTTGTTTCATTGTGAATATCAAAACAAACAGAAAAGAGACAACTAGCTCTTGTTATATACCAGCTTCAAAGAAGACAAATACTTCAGAAATTATATACATTAAAATCATTATTTTTTAAAAAAGTCTTAATGTAGCCTTATGCATTATTCAGTGCCACCTTGTTTTAATACCCATTGCCATCTAGCTAAGAGAAATCCTATAACTGCCCTGCCACACACAGCAGACATCATAGTGTAATAAGACAATACGGGACTTGGGGTTGGACAGATTTGGCTTCTAGTCTAGCTCTGCAAAGGTGACAGTGAATGTGACAATACGCTGTCCTGCCAGATATTAGAGATAATGCTTAACAACAGCTGGTCCAGGGCCTGGCATAGGGTTGACAACAATAGTAAATTTACCCCTGAGTGACAAATGGGTAAGCTATAAGGAACCTAGGTCAAAGGCAACAGGCCAGAGCTGCCAGAATGAAAAGTGTAAAGTCACAGTTAGAACTCAGCCGCTGCGTATCCAAGTCCTAAACCTTAGTTGTTCATCCAAGCGCAAGGAGTAATCCATTTCAACCTTTCCCAGTCTTAGTTGATCTTTAATCAAATTGCTCCCATAGGAAGAAAAGATTTAGCCAAGTTCCTTATTATGTAGAAACTATAGCATGTAAGCATTTGAAAGTTTAATGTGAGCGCTCCTTTTATAACAAGGCAGGTCATGTCATTCCTCTGTGCAAAGCCTTTCAATGGATCCCCCATTTTATTCAACTAAAAGCCAATGTCTTACAATGATCCACAAGGCCCTATATAACAATCCTTTCCCTCTACTTTTCTGATTTCATCTCTACAGTGTTTTTCCATTTGTCTCTCCATTCCTGACACACTGGCTTCTTAACTGTTCCTTAACTTTCTCAATGGACTCAAATCTTGTCTTCTCCCCGAGGTCTCCCTTGATCACTCTTTACTACTCTAAACTGTTTTGCCTATGCTGCATTCTGAAGCCCTTTTACTTGACCTGTTTTACTTTGACTTTTTCCAGGAGCACTTATCGTTTTATCCTGAAACAAAATGCACTTGTTTTTACTTTTATTGTTTATTATCTGTTTTCTCCTTGCTAGGATGTAAGCTCTAAGAGGGCAGTGTTTTTTGTTTTGTTCACGGGTATATCCCAGGAGCCTAGATCAGTGCTTGGCCCACAGAAACGTGGACATAGGACATTAAGCAACAATTCACAGAAGAGTACCCTTGAAGAGACAATGCATCAAAAGATGCCAACCCTCACCAGTAATTAGAGAAATGCAAATAAAAATATTTCCTTTAAAAGTCTGACACAAGTTAGACAACAAAATAACACAATTGCACCTCTCACATAACTGGTAGCCCTGCCCTGGAGAGCAGTTTGGCATTATTAAACAAAGTTGCAGATAGAATATCCTGTGACCCAGCAAATCCGCACTTAGTACAAACCCTAAAGAACGCCCTCCACGTGTGCACACAAGGAGACACCCACAGAGGCATTCTTGAAACACTTGGTAATGGCAAAGAATCCAAGACAACCTATATGTCTCCTTTAGGAGAATGGAGAACAAAGTTGTGGAATGTTCAAATAACAGTAGCCTTTTAAGCACTCGGAAGAAAGAAACCCAGTCAACGTACATCAATACAAACTAACTTCCAAAAGAATGTTAAGTGAAAAAACAAATGGCAGATTGAGAAGCACAGTATGCTGTTCTTTGTTAACCAAAGAATTAAAAGCTTACAGAACAATATTATATGTTGTTAACAATATATTATTAACTCCTTAACTCTGTATAAGACTCCCCACTTTATAAGCCCTTTCCATACATCCCACCACACTCTCTCCTTCACCCGTTTTTCTGACTCTGCTCCAAGTTTGGATGAAGTTCAGTGATTCTGCTCCAGGTACACAGAATAGCAACTTGTGCCTCTGAACTGTTTCCATGTTGGTTTTACATAAACCGGCTTGTTTTAGTTGACTACAGGGAGGGCTGCCCTAAATCTCCAAAATTGCACACGATGTTTGCATTAAATAATCTAGGTCATTAGAGTTCAGCCATGACTTTTCTAAAAGGCTGTTTTCATAGACTTTATCTTGTTCCATGTGACATATCTCCAGCAATAGACCATTTTAGTTGTTATTTGCAGATATAGCTCTCAATTTTGAAGGAAATAGAACTGTACTGCGGTTCCCAAATATTAGACTGTCAGAAAGAGACCAAGATTTTTAGATATGATCTAAATACGTGAAGCTTTATGTGTATAAACAGTTAGCTCATACACTTTCTAGAATACCAACAAATTCATTTGTTATTTGAAATAAGGAAAAACAACATATCAGTTTCTAAATGCTCAATAAATACTTTTGTTTTTCCTTTTGAAACATTCCAGTTTTTCATTAAATGCTTTACTTCAGATGGAAATGATCAAGAAGCTTCCTGGCTCCCAGCATAAATTCTTCTCCTTTTAAATGTGAACATGTCTCTTTTATAGTAAATATGGACAGAAGGAAATTAGGTTGGTCTTAGACAAAATTGTTAAGAAGCAAGGATTTGTCTGTATCCTTCAACTGCATCTAAAAGCCCTCCATCACTGTAACTTCTGGTAACGATGATTCTCATCTGACTTTCTCTCAGTTAGTTGTTAGCCCTCTTGGTTTCAGGAGTTATTAACTTGAGCCCATGAGTTAATCTCAGGGGTTTCATAATCTCTCTGGAATTGTTAGTAAAAATGAATGTGCCTATATATTTTTCTGGAGAGAATTTCCATAGCTTTTGACAGATTCTCTTAAGATGTTGAACAATCAAAATAGTTTAAAAATAATGTTTTAAGAATTGGACATTGCTTCAAGCAGTAGTTTTCACAGATTGCAAGAGATTTCTTTGCTCAGTCTTCAAGAGTTTCTGATTCACTCGATCTGTGATAAGAGCCAGGAATTCGCATAATTAAAAAGTAGCTCAACAGATCATGATGCAAGTGGATCTTGACAAAGAAATGAAACTAAACTACAGAATAAAATTTAGATTCTTTAGTGTTGTCTTCATGGTCTCTGTGCCTAACCAATTTTTCTAGTCTTACCTTATTTCTTCCACTACTCACAATGCCCTACAAACATATTGGGTTGGCCAAAAAGTTCGTTCGGGTTTTTCCCTATCATCTCAAACCAGAATGAACTTTTTGGCCAACCCAATACTAATCATTCTTCCACTCATTTACTCCTGCATGCAAAGAATAACTATTGGATTCATTATAGGGACCCTGTGCTATGCTTCAAAGATCCAGTGGTTGACAAACACTCTAGTCACAAGAAATGACCAGCATTTCTTCACATTGTATCTCCTCCTCCTTCACCAGGTAAGTGCCTATTAATCTTGTGAAACCCCATTCAAATATTAGCTACCTGTGCAACCATTATAGATCCTTTGTGGCAGATTTTTGTTTGTTTGTTTATTTGTTTTCTCAGTGAATTACAAGCATTTTTTACACCTTAAGTATACCGTTGTGCAATTATTTGTTTTTCTTCCTGGTTTCTGTGCTTCTCCTGGCCAGGAACCAGGTAGAAGTCTTTAACATATCCACACGGCTCCATCCAGTTCCAATGACAAATTCCCAATAATATTTGCTGAGTGGATGAGGAAATCATCATGTTTTCATCCCTCCCGAGAATGTGTACATTTTAGTGAGATACTCTTGAAACCCAAAAATCCATGAGAAGAAGTAAATGATTCCCATGGCCCGAATCCTAGGCACAATGGTCCACTACAAGGCAAGAGACCTCAGTGAGGGAATCTTCATTAAGTCTGGCAATACATCTAAAGAACTAGCTCCCCAAGAGAGTCTGTTGTTATACAAAAGGGTAGGAGTATATCAGGCATCGGCCTCCAGTGACTAGAATGATCTTCAGCTCAGAGTGAATATTATAACCTACCCTAGAACTAGTTCTCCTATCAGACAATCTAAAAGATACTGTCAGAAGTGGAGCCACTGGAATTTTACTAGATTTGGAAAGAAACTAAAAAGAAAAGCAGAGTCTATCTAAAGTTGGTTTTACCTTAAAGTCTTTCAGAAAGTCTACAAGTTGCAGTGAAATAAGTAAGGCAGCATGCTCTGAATCTTGGATGCAGTGACCACAGTGAGGGTCAGACCAGGAGAGAGTATGCCTGGTAAAGAAAATTCACTTGATAATACCTGAACCAATACTTAAACTTCTATTTGTTCAGGAGCCATTTATTAAGTACTCCTTTCAGAGCCAGGGATAACATATGTGTGTATATATACATATATAATTAAAACATGATTTTTGTCTCCAGATGAGTGCCTAAATTTATTCATGAGCTTTATATATTTGAAGTACTTTATGTGTCCTAAAAATAAGTCACACTACAAGTAATTTGTATATCCTCATTACCTTTATTCTAGGTATGCTGTGAAATTTATAAAATTTTAAAATGTTGTCAAAGCATACTTTGCATTAGTAGAATTATCATTTATTTTCCTCTCAAAGCATGTATTTTTTGAATTCAGGGCTCTTTCAGATTATTGACCTTTATTCAGTTTGAAGCTACTCCATTGCTGAATAGAGTATTTCCCTCACGTGTTGAGACACTGGATTTTCATGCTTTGTATATATGTATTTACACGTACAGAGAAGAAAACACACGGACACATATCACTTAAGTGTAAGATATGAATGTGGTCATAAACCTGTGTTGAGTTTGACATCTACAGTTTTCCTTACCTGTGCATCCCAGAGATCATAATCTGGGAGGTCAGTAGACTGAATCATAAAGGTAAATATGTTTTCACTTTTTTTAATTAGACATGCACTTAAAATAGAACTCACACTTAAAATTAGAATATTTCACATAAAAATTCTTATTTTTGGTTTTTCTTGAAATGGTCAGAAGTCTTAGCAGCCCAGAGCCAACCTTCCTGCATGGCCACAGCCAGTGGAGTTGGGAAGTCGCTATGACAGGGCAGGAAATCCTCATACCATCGCAATATTCCTTAGCATTTCTTAGAGACTGGGGTCCTTTCCCATTTTTAGCTTCCTTTATTAAAACTGTGTTCTTAATGTCTGAAAAAGTGGACTTATATATACAATATCCACTCAGACGACCACTCCAGTATCTCCAATAATCCCCAAAGACTGAAAGATTTGTCCCTGATTGACTCTAGCATCTTCTTCAGTTAAAGAGAGGTTGACATACCAGCTGATGAGAATGAAGACCTCACAGAGATCCTCTGCATCTTCCTTCCCAGGGTGGCTTTGGGGTGCTGGGTGAATATATGCATGGGAAGTCCTAGGGCCCTTCTCTTCCATCTTCTTTTGGAATTTTTTGGGGGCCAGGAGCAGGTGCTGCTAAATTTAGCTCTATCTAGGGAAATATGTGTTAATCCACCACAGGACAGGTACAATTGTCTATAGCAGTGGTTCTCAAACTTTAGCAAGCATCAGAATCACCCAGAAGGCTTGTTAAAAACAGATTTCTGAGCCCCACCTCTGTGGTTTCTGATTCAGTACAAGATGGAGCCGAAGAATTTGAATTTCCACCCAGTTCTCCAGGGAAGCTGCTGCTGCAGTTTTGAGGACCTCAGTTTGAGATCCACTTGCCTATAGTTAACTATAGGGAATTTTTCAGTTTTTTTCTGGACATAGTAAATGCCACATTTATGCAGAAAAGGTCAATAAAGGCGGCATATCTTTACAAACATCTTGATGCATTCACTGGGCAGAAGCTGAATCCCTGGCAAATTTTGCAGGATTATTAGTCTTACCTATACTGCCACCTCTATGTTGCCCTCTCCCTGTCCTACTACCTGTGGTCATCCATGGACTATATGTGGTATTGTGACAGAGGACAAACAAACATGTAAAACAGAGACAATACTTGGATAATGTCCCTTTTGTAAGAGACCATTTCTTTTGATGTTTTTTCCAAATTGAAAGGGATCTTTGAAACCACACGATGGCAGTATAATCACATAAGTGATGGTCTCAAGGTGCCTGAATTGGGTTTTTGAACCCAAGTCTACATTAAGAAATAATTCTGAAAGCTAAACATCTGCGATTTTGGCTTAATGATTATTGGCCCGTAAAGTGTCAATGACAAGTTGTAGTCGGATACCTCTACAAAATACCTCAGTCAGAGCTTTCAATATTTTTACAATGCCTCAGACAGAATACATTCCCCCCCCCCACCCCCCCACCCCTGTTTCAGAGTGTGAAAACAGCTTCACAAGAACAAGCAACAGATCATTTCGTGCATGAGCTATGTAACAAACTCAATCCAAAATAACTCCTGCTTCAGTTTAGCAAATTACTGTGTGATAGCAAATTCACTCTAGACTTTAATCATTTTTGAAAAGTGAATTTATTTTTTTCTCTAGCATTGTTTAATTTTAGATATTTGCATGCTCATAATTTCTTACAAGCAAGTAAAATTGAACTTTTTCTAGATTTGTTTACTAAAGTGTCTACTCAGAGTTTTGCTTTCCATGGTGAGGTTTTAAGATGGCATTAAGTCTTTGGTGCATTGTAATTTGGCTGGTTGGCTATTAGTCTGTACTTTATAATCTATATAACCCAATATAAGGTGTACAGAATTCTTAAAACAGGGTCCTGTTGAAGTGAAAGACATAATCCGCTATTTCACTCCCTGTCCTATAACAAAATATTCTGTACTGTCAGTAGAAATGGTAGGGGGAGGAGGAAAGGCTGACTTAATATTAAATATAAAAAATGCTCCCTTATTTGCATCTTGATATGGTGCTCTGGTCACCTTAGCAATGAAAAAATTTAAATAACACCATTGCAAATGTCAATAGATATGGGTGTCAACAGAAGGGAACAAAGACCCTACAAACTTCCCAAGCAACACAGGGTTCAGTTCCAGTTTTATGACAAAAGTCCGTCTTTGCCAAAGATGATGGAACCTAAAAAAAAAATCAGCAACCAGACTGACGTGGGAAAGAAGGAAACATTACCTTTTCCACAAACTGTCCTTATCCATCCTCCTGAACACGTGCAAACTTCTCCCACCACCACAGACACCCTGATTCTGGTTTTGGCTGATGCCCTTACATTTTGGATCAAAGGTTCCCTCAGGGCATTCTGAAAGAGATAAAAATACTCGCTGGGAAATACACTGTGAAAGAGATTTCCCCAAATGCAGGGAGCTGAAGGGGAAGGTGTATTAATCTAGAAAAAGACAAAACACAAGGTCTAAAATCATCTTCCCAAATGCAGACTACAGAAGTCATTAAAATATTACTTTGAAGATGTAGCTATTGCTCTGATGTGGGTACCACGTGCTGCACTTTATTGCCACGTGTACTGGGTGGAATGGGAGTTCAGAGGGCCCACCAGCGCTGCAGTGCTTCACAGTACAGCCACAGCATCTACAGTCTCAGACATTACGACTCCCTGAGGCCTCATTGCAACCGATGGGCTGCACACACCGTTCGGAATTTCTTATTTGCCCCACATCATCTAGGTTTTTAACTTGCTCTCCTAGTTGAGTTAGTCCATATTCAGCTAGCTTGTTTCATATAGGTTTCCAATTTTTATTCTCTTCCAGAATCTCAAGATCAAGATCATCCACTTAAATTAGGATGGATATTAAGATTTGGAAAATTACACTCTGCAAAACAGTTGGTCTCATGCATACATTCAGCCATACACAGAGCCAAGTTTGTATGAGGTGGATATTATTATCTGCACTCTGGATATAAAGAAACTGAGGCTTAAGAAAAGTAACTCATCCATGGATTACACAGTCACTAAGAGGCAGTGCTGGGATTCCTACGCAGGTTGGTTTGATAACTGTAAAGCCTGTGTCCTTAATCATTAACAGGGGTAGAAAGACATCAGTCATTACACTTCCTACTTGCAAAACTGTTATTCCTTCTCCCCTCCTTACTCTTTCATTACGATGACTAAAGAGGAAAAAGTGATCTATTATTTGGTTTAAGCATATATTCTAGGCAGTTTATAAAAAGCAGATTCTTTCTCCATGTAAATGCTACTTATTTTTAATACTGACATATATGTTAACTTTTAAAGAACATTCCATGTAATATTTATATGCATAATATGTATTGGCAATACGATATTGGACAGTTATAATTTTATCAAAGCGCAATTACTAGGAGTACTATATGAGCTATCATTCTTTTTGACAATTCAATCAGGCTTCAAAATTTCAAAAGAAGTTTAACTTGCCTCATTGATTGTCTTATTCATTATTTATACCCTATTTCAAAAAAATGGACTTAAAGTAACTTGCACAAAAAGGAAGGACCCATAAAATAGAATCATTAAAGCAAGGATGAAAGAACAAGAACCATGCAATAAAAGGGACAAAAACCTTAGATTAAAGAAAATTACTGTAATCAGATATACTTTATCTAGGAGTTTCTAGCTAACTAAAGCAAAAACAAAAGAACAAATAAAAATATAGTTCTCTGATTAAAAAATACTATTTTTTTTTAAGAAAAGACACATATCTTTGTAATATTAAACTTAAAATGTTTTGGCTTGGGTGTGTGGTGTGAGGTAGGAGTGAAGATTCTTTTTTTTTTTTTTTTTAATTCCTGTATGAATACTGAAGGAACCCAATGTTATTTATTGAAAAGGCCAGTATATGCCCACTGCACTGTAGGGTGATTTTTGTCATAAATCAATTGATTCTGTATGAGAGGTTCATTTTTCTGAACTTTTATTGTGTTCCATTGATCTATTCATCTATATCTGTAGCAGTACTACATTATCTTAATTACTATAGCTTTATCTAGTAATGCAAGTTCTCTAGCTCTGTTCTTATTCTTCAAGATTGTCTTGGTTCTTCTTAGATCTTTACTTTTCCAAATACATTTTAGAACCAGCTTCCCAATTCCAAAAATAACTGAAGGAATTTTGATTCTGACTGAGTTAACACTATCAATCACTCTGGGTTGAATCTTCCAATCCATGGCCATGGTATATGCCACCATTACTAAGCTCCTTTAAAATTTCTCTCAATAATATTTCATCGTTTTAAGTTAGAGGTATTATATAGCCTGCATATAATTTATTTTTTATATTTGATATTCTCTAATGAAATTATAAATTGAATCTTTTAAAATATTCATTTTTTATCTGCTTCTTGGATACAGAAATACAATTAGTCTGTTCATTGATATAGTATCCAGGTGACCTTGCTAAAGTTACTTATTAGTTCTAACAGTATGCAGTTTCTTTGAGGTTTCTTAGACACATAATCATGTCATCCAGGAATAATGGCGGTTTTAAGTTTTTCTTTCCAGTAAGTCTTTTTCTAGACCTATTACACTGAATGAGACCTCAAGTGCAATATTTTTAAAAAGTGGTGACAGTAGCATTCTTATCTTGTATTTCTAATCTTTAAGAGGATAGTTTTAGTATTTTACCACAAAGTATGTTTGCTGTATTTATTTTTATAGATTTAAAAAAACTCAGACTTAGGAAGTTCTTTTTCTCATTTGCTAAGAATATGTGTGTGAATATATCTATGTGTATGGGTATGTGTTTCATTATAATGAGTGTTGAATTTTTCACATACTTTGCTGCATCTATTAACATATATAATTGTGTCCTATTTTTTCCCTAATACTATGGTGCACTGCACAGATTGATTTTCAATTGTAAAACTACCTTTGAATACCTGTTACAAACCCCCTTGGGCAAGGTGTATTATTCTTTATATATTGCTAGATGGATTGTAGATTTAAATTTGAAAGATAAGACAACAAAGCTTTTCGGAAACAAATAAGCAAATATATACACAAGCTTGAGTAGCCAAAGAATTAGTAAACAAGTCTCAAAAAGTTAAACACAAAGAAAAAAGAAAAAGTGATGAAAAATTCAACCATATTAAAATTAAGAACCTCTGCTCATTAAAGGATATTAGTATTAACAGAGTGCAACTGTATGCCACCACAATGTGGAAGAAGGTATTTGTAATACATATAAATTATGAGAGTCTATAGAAGATATAGAAAGAACTTCTACAGACCAATACTAAAATGCAGGCAACCCACTTAAAAATCAGCCATAATAGAGAATAGGGTTTCACAAAAGAGAAAACCCCAATCACAATAAACATATGAAAAAGGAATAAATATCATTAATTATTAGGGGAGTGCAAATTAAAATCACAATGAGATACCATTAAACACACCCCTAGAATGGCTAAAGTGAAAAATACACACAATATCGAGTGTTATCAAGGATGAAGCAACTAGAGTATTGCTTATAAAAGTATAAAACTTTATAAGCACTTTGGAAAACTCTTTGTTGGTATCTGTCTGATGCAGGAATTCCACTACTAGGTATATACCTAAGAGAAATGCATAATATACTGACAAAATATATGTAAAGGAATGTTCAAAGTAGTACTATTTAGCCAACAGTGGAAAACTACTCCAATAACCACTGTGGTAGCCAGCCTCTGAGATGGTCTGCAATGTCCCTACCTCTTCCTGGTATTCACATTCTTCTGTAGTCCCCTCTCACACTGAAACAGTTAGTCTGTGTGACCAATAGAGTATGGCAGAAGTGATGGCTTGTCACTTCTGAGATTCAGTTATCAAAGACAACAGCTTCTCTCCTGGACTTTCCCCTCCCCTACCCCCTCTTCTCCTTTCTTTCTTTTCTCTCCCCCCCACCCCCACTCTCATCACTCTCTTGGGGAAGCTAGCCACCATATCAGGCGAAACTCTATGAAGAGACTTATATGATGAGAAACTGAAGCCTTTTGCCAATGGACACATAAGTGAACTTGGAAGCAGTTTGCCTTAGTCAATTCTTCAAAGACTGAACCTGGCTGCCAGCTTAAACACAATCTCCTAAGACACTCTGAGTCAGCGTCTCCCAGCGGCATCACTCCCAGGTTCCTGATCCTCAGAAACAGTGTAAGATAATCTTTGATCTTTTAAGGGGCAAGTTGGCTGCAAATTAGGGGTAATCTGTATGCAGAAATAGTTAACTATTACATCCATCATCAGAATAAAATTGAAAATTATGGAATACTCATAAAATTAAATACTAAACAGCAATAAGAATGAGCAAACTACAACTATATCCAACATTACAGATGAATCTCACAAATATGTTTAGTAAAAGAAACCAGATGGGCAGAAGACCTAAATAGACATTTCTCCAAAGAAGAGATACAGATTGCCAACAAACACCTGAAAGAATGCTCAACATCATTAATCATTAGAGAAATGCAAATCAAAACTACAATGAGATATCATCTCACACCAGTCAGAATGGCCATCATCAAAAAATCTACAAACAATAAATGCTGGAGAGGGTGTGGAGAAAAGGGAACCCTCTTGCACTGTTGGTGGGAATGTAAATTGATACAGCCACTATGGAGAACAGTATGGAGGTTCCTTAAAAAACTAAAAATAGAACTACCATATGACCCAGCAATCCCACTACTGGGCATATACCCTGAGAAAACCGTAATTCAAGAAGAGTCATGTACCAAAATGTTCATTGCAGCTCTATTTACTATAGCCAGGACGTGGAAGCAACCTAAGTGTCCATCAACAGAGGAATGGATAAAGAAGATGTGGCACATATATACAATGGAATATTACTCAGCCATAAAAAGGAATGAAACTGAGTTATTTGTAGTGAGGTGGATGGACCTAGAGACTGTCATACAGAGTGAAGTACGTCAGAAAGAGAAAAACAAATACCATATGTTAACACATATATATGGAATCTAAAAAAAGAAAAAGAAAATGGTCAGAAGAAACTAGGGGCAAGACGGGAATAAAGATGCAGACCTACTAGAGAATAGACTTGAGGATGTGGGGAGGGGGAAGGGTAAGCTGGGACAAAGTGAGAGAGTGTCATGGACATATATACACTACGAAACGTAAAATAGATGGCTAGTGGGAAGCAGCCGCATAGCACAGGGAGACCATCTCAGTGCTTTGTGACCACCTAGAGGGGTGGGATAGGGAGGGTGGGAGGGAGGGAGATGCAAGAGGGAAGAGATATGGGGACATATGTATATGTATAACTGATTCACTTTGTTATAAAGCAGAAACTGACACACCATTGTAAAGCAATTATACTCCAATAAAGATGTTAAAAAAAAAAAAAAGAGAAATATCCAGGGCATTGACTTAAAAATGGAGATACACCATCTCTATTCCCAGAGAGTGTGATTCAGCAGGACTAACAAAGAGCCATTAATTTGTATTTTTAACAGATATTCCAGTGAAACACTTCGTAAAATGCGAAATAAAATTGTACAGGTGTTTTTTGCACACCTTGATACATACTCACATTTCTGAATTCTAAATAGAAACCATAGTTTTAACTGCACACGGTTTTTGTTACTTTTGTCTAACTTCCCTCAAAATGAGGGTAGACAAAAAATAAGACAAAAAATAAAGCTTGAATATAGAAGCTTGTATTTTAAATGTCTTTGGAGAATAAAAATGATATGAACCAAAAAAAATCACATATACTTTACTGATTCTGTTACACACAGAAAGGTGACATCTATAAAATATATGCACCCAATGTACAATGAAATGTCATTCTCATAAAACCCCCTACACACACACACACACACACACACACACACACACTTAAATTGCAGTCCAACTTTGAATCCTCAGATAAAACCCACCACAAAAAAAGTTAAAAAAACAAAACAATTTTCAGTAAGATCACAGTATTTTCTTAGAAGTTTGTCTCTTCCTACTTGTGTCCCTCACTACAGTTCATAAATCTGCACTTGGCTGTGGATGTGACTGTAGCATGGAGAACACGTGATTCTGACTTAGAGGGAAGAATAAACAAAAACTCTCAGAGGACAAATATCCAAATAACCTGTTTTCATGCAAATACACTCATAACAAACAAAGCAAGGCAAAAGGAATCCTGAAGTTATAAGATATGTAGGCAGAATTATTTATAAACTGTATTATTCTGAAACTGCCCAAGAGGCATCAGAAAGTCTTTAAAGGTCCCTTATGATCACTGTTATAAGTACTGCTGGAAACAGCATATAGCAGTAATAAACCACAGGTGGCTACAGAAGCAGGCATATCATTTATTTTACCAAATGGGGTTTATTTTTCCTCTGTAGTCTCCTCTTAATAATATGAGCCCCAAAGTGAGGTCTGTGTCTAGATTTATGAAATAAGTGAAAATGGGGAGGTCCCAGGTCCTCGTGCACACCAGCGACTCTGTAATCAAGCAACAGCTTGCTGGGTGGGGCGATGTGCCTGCCTCTGTGTTCTGTACATTAGCTAGGCCTGTTAGTGCTCGTTAAATTCTTAGTGGGACTGATGACACTACAGCTGAAAGAAGGTTATAAATGCAGCTTTCCCAGGTGCAAAATGATGGGCCAGATTTTAAGCCCCCTATTGCTGAGCCCTATGGATTTTTTGGTTAGAACTATCACGTGAAGGAATGTATAAACATGCTTATTAACATCTTCACTCTCTGTAGAGTAACTATTTGGCCCCAGTGAAGCAGGTAACATCTCCCCTTCTGGGCAGTGAACTTTAGGGTAATCAGAAGTCAAGGTGGTGCCTCAAAGGGCAAAAGAATAACAAGGACGCTGGCATGCTGGCAGAAGTGGAATAGGAAATGTGTGTGTGTGTATGTATATGTGTATATAAAAGCACATATATGTACACACACATATATAGACACATATATACACACATATACATATATATACATAGATATATGAAAGAAAAAAGAAGAAACACTTTCAGAACAAACAAAATCAAAACTCCATTAAATAGAGAAATTATATCTGTGTTAAACCAAATGTTGTAGAACTGTATTAACCAGCGCAAAACAACAATATAGAGCTATCTAGTTATTTTTCTCAAATGCTAAATTCATCGAGGGCTAGAGATAATTCAAAACCTCACACCTCAATTTTGACCTATGGAGATTATCATGAGTAAAAGAGTTGGTGAGATGCAGTATATGAGGAGCTCTCAATACTGCCCCCTCATAATCTGAGAAAGCAATTGTGGTCGACTGATTGTAAAAACGTCCCCAGTTCTCCTCCCAGCCCTGAACCCCTGCCCTTTGCAATGTGACTTTCAGCTCCTCCCTTCCAGTGGTGGAGCTGACTTCCCCATCCCTTGGATCTTGGCTGGCCTTGTGACTTGCTTTGGCCACCTGACTGCAGCAGAAGTGATGGTGCACCAGTTCTGAGATTAGACCTAAGAAGCCACCTTGGACCAGCCAGACATGACTGACCTGCCAGCTGCCCACAGACACATGAGAGAGTCCAGCTGAATCTGGCCTAGACAGCACAACTGCCCAGTCTATCCATGGGCTCTTGAGAAATAATAAATATTGTTTTGTGTCATTAAATTTTAAGGCGATGTGTTATACAGCAGTAGCTATATAATCTTGCCCGACATTATAGTGAAGAAACTCCCTCTCTAAAGAAGTTTTTTACACTCCTTTTCTGATTCTAGATTATAGCCACTATTATCATTTTTGCTATCTCATGTGAGGTACAGTTCAAAGTACCTCACACAATTACTACAATTAATGGCTTTAAAAATCCAGATTTCTGATAAAGTGCTTTACCTAACTGGGAGGTCTGCTTCTAACCACAGAGACACTAGTCTCTTGTCATTGACCCTCTGCATTAGAAAAGGTAGTTCAAAGGAGTCGCAGCCAGTACAGGAAGGCGGTGGGGAGATGAAAAGTGATCCAGGCATGGGGTGACTGGGGACCCAGATGAAAAGTGAGTTCCATCATGAATAGGCAAACTCTCTAGTAACCTTTTCATCCTCAATTGGCACTTTGAACTGCAATCAACCTCAAAAGCTCAAGATGAAATGTATTCCGAAAATGACTAGTATCTTTAAATCATCACGGACAGGTACCAACTGGGACATTGGTCCCAGGGTGTGCTCCTCTGTAATTGAGCAAAGACAAACATCCTAATATTCTTCTTCCTAAAAACCAAACTCTAATTGCTGAGCAGACTGTCCCCAGGCAAAGACATCTGAAAATAACCCAGTATCCAATCTACTACATATTTGAATTCAAATGATAAAAGAAACCGTATAATTTTAAACATGGGCTCTCTAAAAACACTGGTGATCACAACATATTGAAAAATCTACAACTTGGAAGGGACTGTAAAGTATCATCAAGACAAAAAATAAATAAATAAACATTTCTATTTCCTTGACTCTTGCAGATTTCCTGCTTTGGCCCAGGGGTAGCTGCCACATGAAACCCTCTTCATGAAGACAGAAGCTACAGTGGGAGAGGTCACAGTTATTACTACTTTTAACCACCATCACATGTGTTTCATGGCCCAGTCTGCAAATACCAGCATCACTAGTTGCAAAGAAACACAACATTTAAATGAGAGTGAATTTCACACTTGAGGCAACAGGCAGCTTTACATTTGGATATGACATTCAGAGCTGTGTAAAAATACTACTTTGCATACAGATTATTGAATGCTTTGCCTTGGAAACCAATTCGTGTTCTGCATGCCAGGACCAAGGGAAAACTGGTGGTGCTGACTGGCAGAGTCTTTCGTTTAAGTTACAGAAGTCCAAGAAGGAATATAATTCCCCCAAAGCATATTTTATAAAGAAAGGAAACCAGGAGGGTTTGAGGATGGACTTACAAGCATCTACAATGAGAGAAATACACCCTTTGAAAGTCAGAGATACTATCATTTTCCCCGAATTGGTAGTGAAACTGAGTACAGAAATTTGCATAATCATGCTAAATAACATAGCACAGTTCACCAGATTATCTTTTTGTAAAATTTAAAGTTCTTGGAAAACAATATCTGGATACTTAAAAACTTAACTGTCATAATAAGGGTTACTAATTATTGAGGATCTACATGTGAGGACCGTGTAGCTGATTTTTTATAATAACCCTGGTCCTCACAGGATCCCTCATCAAA
This sequence comes from Balaenoptera physalus, assembly GCF_965194825.1. Taxonomy (NCBI): domain Eukaryota; kingdom Metazoa; phylum Chordata; class Mammalia; order Artiodactyla; family Balaenopteridae; genus Balaenoptera; species Balaenoptera physalus. The sequence continues at coordinate 49,044,031 of NC_138891.1, read as the reverse complement.
GGTATTATTGTTATTCCAATTTAAAAAATGGGGAAAATGAAAAGAAAATGATATATAATTCACCAGAAGTCACCTTCTAAATACATTAATGATTTAAATAAATAGTTTTGATTAGAACAATTTTAATGCTTTTTTTTTTTTTGCCTTTCACATTTGTCATTTTTTGCTGGCTCTATGAAAACAGCAAAGTCGGAACAATTCAGACTCCTCTAAGACCTTTCTTCTCTTCCCCATCTCCCTTTTCGATTACCTTATATCTCAAAATTCCTCTATTCTCCATTTAGATATCTATTTTTCACTGGTCACCTTATTCCCAAACTCTTTCTCCACTAAATTCTATGGTTTCACTCCATGAAAACAAGATGCAGATTTTAGACCGTGAGGAAGACTTCATCATAACTGTCATATCTCTGACTGGTCCTCCAGTTAGCAAACTTAGTTACAAAAGGTTCCAGAGGTAACCTGTCTTCCTTAGAGGATATTCCTCTGTACCAAATTTCTTGACTAGTATGCATATGGCCATAATTTTCTCATTTAATTGTTGTCAAACACACTTGAGTTAAAGTCTATGTGTATGTGTTTTAATAAATAAGAACTTTAGGTTGGTGAAGAAGGCAGAGAGTTTTATACTGTGTCCTTTTCAGAGCAGATGCATTTTATTTCAGATAACTAAAAACCACTCAAACTCTTTGACCTCAAAGTTGACATGTAATTAATCTTTAATGAGTTATTAATATTCTTTGCAAAGTTTTAAAAGGCCTTGCTAGGGACTAATAAAATTATTAAAATTTGAAAAATTAGCCCTGAACAGATGAGTAGGATATTTTACTATCTTGTCAGGTGGATAATGTACTTGAATACTAAGTGTGTGGAATGTGCCACTTTACACAGGCTGGCTTTTGCAAACATTTGCACGGCACTCTTAAAACTATGTGTCATCTAGTCTTTTCATATATTTTCAACCAGAATTGTCTTACTTTTCATTTTCAAAAAACTAAAATAGAAGAGAAAAAAGAATATAAGATCCAAGACAGTGCGCTATTAAGACTTCATATTAGATACCATAAAGAACATATAATTCAAGATTGAAAGCAATAATAATTTAAGACACTAAATATAACTGGAATTGGCCTTTTTACCATTTCAACAGTAGTGTAATATTAAGGTAGACACCATTGTTTCCCCTTAGATAAATTTCCAATTTTGAACAAGATAATAGAGGTGAAAAATGCTTTGTAAAGCATAAAGTTAAACAATTTTTATCATGATTTGATTATTAAAGTACATCAGACTGCTGGATCACATAGTTTAAGTTATAGACATTCTCTGCAGAAATGCACACTTCTATGTACACTATATATGGGTATGTCTGGCACTATCATTTTGTGTTTTCTTAAATTTAAATGAAAATCTAGCAACATACAGTTGAAGTATACAATGGCAGTATTTCAGATTCTATAATATAATAAAATATAGTTCCCTAGTAATAGCTAACACACATTATCCTTGTGGGACTACATAGGCAATTTCAGTGATATTACAGAATTTCTTCCTCAAGATTTGCAAAGTTTCAGACTGAGCTTGCAAAACAGATGAATTATGTGGAGACTCTCACAAAGGTAGGCATCCAGGAAGCTGAGCTCTTTGCTACTATGCTAAAGTGAGACACATTAAGTGGTCTGCAGGCTTCCTTCCCTTTCTTCTCTACATTCAGACAATTGATTAATGATGGCACAAGAACACAGTTAGTGAGATCGACAGTATCTTAAAATAGCAGAAGGATTTTTTTCTAGTTTCTTGGGCCTGTCATTTTTATTCGAGAATAAAAGCAAACTCAGATATCTCAGCCTGAGCATTACTATTGTCTCTGAAGCCAAAAGGCAGTTATTTATTCCAACTTGGAAATAACTATTATGATCCAGCAGGCATTTAAAATTGAGGCACTTCAAACTGCTTGAAAATTAATACACATATTACATTTGATTTTTCCCTCCATATTCTATCTCCTTTGGGGCCCAGGAGATGGAAATTATTCATAATGTAGTAACAGACACTTGACTTCAATGTGTTCCTAGAAAATAGACTATGTTAGAAAGTTACAATATAATTATATATTGCTGTGCTATCAGTTTGTAAGACACTCCCTAATTTTAGAGATGTTAAAGTGTCAAAAAAATTGTGTCTCAGGATACATGATATAAATATTGTGTACGCGAGAGAGGGAGAAAGAGGGAGATGAAGTTAAAACTTGACAATAGAAAAATTCAATGAGTTTAAAAAGTTACATATTTCTCCAAGTACCCATCAGCACAGATATTTAAATATATTCTTTGCAAGTTTCACATGAGAGCAAATTTCCAGGTATTTGATTTCATTTCAACATTAATAACTCTCAGGGATTCTGAATCCTTTCTATCATGACTACATTGGACCTGACCTTCAAGTGTGAGAGGGATCGAGAATGAATAAGATTCATCAACAGGAAAATGATGTATGTTGATGACTGGGAGGGATTACGCATCTTGAAGAGGCAAGAAAATTTTAAACATTCTGTTGACAGAGAACAAAATGGACTAAATATTTACTTCCTTCATTGTTGAGCTTTCTGGGAAGGTAGTCCACAGGTGCTATTTTAATTTCCTCATTTACCATTCATTTTTAATCCAAATTGTATTTCACGTTTTTTTATTTTCCAAAAACTACCAAGTTCTAAATCACAAATCCTGTGCTTGTCCCCTATTTTTTTATTTTCCTTTTTAAACAGCAAATGAGACAATGATTATCCTTTTCTTCTTGAGAGTCATCTTTCTCTGGAATTATATCTCTGAGTTCTCCTATTTCCTTTCCACCTTTTTCCATCTTTTAAAAGCAGGAGTCACAAACGCAGGTCCCTGAGACCCAGGCAGGCAACCCCCAGGAGAAAGCAGGTGGAGTCCCTGCGGGTGAATCCCCATGGGGTGGTGGGATTAGGACCAATGGGAGAGTGCCTGCCCCCCGCCCTCCATAAAGAGGTATGAGCTAATTAAACGGAGCCATTTGTTCCCACACAGGAAGACGGGTCTAGAGTTTCTACATCTTCTGATTTTTAAAATATTGAATCACATACTTTAAAAGGAATTTGCCTGCCATTCAGAGTACATCTGCAAGTCAAATTCAGCTCTAAGCCTGCCAGTTTGTAACATCTGCTCTAAGTAAATCTTGTTCACTGGTTTCTCTTTCTCTAGATCCCCCTAAATGTAAGGAATTTAGCGAGTTTCTGCTCACAGTTTTCTTGGCTTTCCCCTTTAGCATCTTCTCCTCAGTTATCTCATCCAATCCATCTCTATGTTGATGGTTCTCACCTCTACACTACTAGCTCTGATCTTTCCTTTGAGTTCTTAGGATCTGACTTTCCAACATTGTTCACATACATCCCGCTCAGCATGTCTCAAACTATATATATCAAATAATTTTTAAACTTCAGTCATCTTTCATTTTCCACACCTATTCACTAAAACCTGTGACTTGAGTTCCAAACCTAACATACTCTCTTACTAACCATGTGGCCTTAGGCAAATGACTTTGCTTCTCTGTGCCTCACTCTCCCTACCTGGAAAAAAAGGATAATAATAGTCCCTATCCCACAAGGTTACCATGAGGATTAAAAAAATATTGACTAGATAGCAGGATACAAAATGGAATGTTTTTGTTGTTGTTGTCTCAGATTTGCAGAAGAAACCTCAAGTCACTGTGTGCTAGACAATTTATTCAGGTCTTCCTGAGGAAGTGCTAATCTAGTTTTGTGATTTGTATATGTTCGGTCACTTTGAGGGTATATAACAAGTGCTACAGACTAATTTTCAAAGATTGGTAGAGATTTTCTTTAAGGAGAGAGGGTTTTAGCTTATAATTTACCGAGTGTAACTATGTGCTAAATGCCCTTCCAAAGGTATAATATGTATTAACCTATTTAATCCTCATAAGAATCTAGTAAGCTGGGTCCTTCATTAGTCACATTTTACAGATGAGGAAACTAAGGCAAAATAAGTTCATACCTATTGCAAGTGTAGAAAGATAGACGGACAGGACTCACAAGATCTTTGCTTGGGAAGGAAACAATGATATTTGGCCACAGTCATATCAAAAAACAAATTAGAACATAAAGTATTCTGTATGTCATACTGACCCTTATATTTAAGTACTAAGGAATTACAGTACTAGAATGAATACATGTCCAACAAGTAAAACTAAATATTCAGCCATTGTAGATAAAAATTCCAAAACACAGTGGACCATGAAACAAACTAATAATGCACGAAGGGTCTGTGTATATATATATATATATGAAAGGTGTGTGTACTGGAATGCAGAACTTCTGGATGACTCACTGTGTAGAAATAAGAATTTATTTTGTGCTCTGCCAGATATTCAATTTAGGGCTCTGGAAGAAAGCAGCAAGAGTAATCATGGATTCTGGTAGGCAGCTAGCCAGCTATATTTACCAACACACAAAGAGAATGTTAAACATGGTTAAGTTTGGGCAGCCCTATAAAAACGAAAAGCACTGAGACCACTCAGCAAGTGCATAATGTAAAGAAAAATTCTTTGGGTCATTATTTATGTTAGATGATGAACAGGACTTATGATCAGCTTCTGATTTACAGCATCTGTCAGCAGGCACCATCTGACAGGCAGGTACACTGGCTGGTATCACGGTCCCACTGAGAACTATCATTACTGATGTGGGGCAGCAGGCAGCTTAAGCTGTGGAAATAGGTTGGACAAGCTGCATACAGACAAACAAAAAGCATCCTCCCTCCATCGTTAAATTGAGCATAGGCTGTTATGGCTCTTTACATTTCAACAATGCTCTTGGCTATGTCAGTCGCTCTTTTTGCAACCTACAAATGCAAGGCCAAAAACAGAACAACCTTAATGAAACTTCCTGACTACTTAGGTTTTTCTATGGAATCTAATTCTTCTCTATTTTCTTTACATTTTTACGAGCAGGCAGCTACACTACTTAATATTGATAACTACAGTCTCACTTTATAGATATCTAGTGTTTGTATGAACTTCACTGATTATCTAGTCCTCAGTTACTAATTATATGAGTCTTGACAAGTTACTTAGTTCGGCCAAGAGTCAGCTTCCTCATTCATAAAATGGGAATAGTAAGAGTACCAAACACAATTAGTTGTCCTGAGGGTTAGGTGAGTGAATTGATGAAAAACACGTAGCACAGTGAACACAGAATGGGCACTCAATTAACAAGAGCTTTGAGTAATTTATTATCATTATACAGCATATACCTATAATTATCATCTTGTGTTACTTACTACACATTGGATTATATATTATTACATAGATATTACCTATTACATATTATCTAGTTAAATCCTTTCCGTTTTTTTACAAAAACTAAAAGCCAGAGACATTTATTCACTATTTTAATGTGGCTCTGTTATATTCAGAAGAAAGGATTGAATATATTGGAGGTGAGTACAGAAAGAAATAAATCCAGACTCTTGAGAAGCTAAAGAAACATAAAAAACTTCATTGGTGCTTGATGTTAGTCATCAAAACCTTTGAAAAAGCTTCTTCTGAAAAGTGCTTTCAGAAACTGAGCATCAACAAAGCTGTGGTGCTGGGTTATAGCAAAAAACCTCCTTTCTTCTCCTTGTGCCACTGCTGCCATCTTAAAAGTCCTAGCAATTTAACCTGGTTTAGTGTAGACTACTGAATATTTTTCAGTACCATAAACTCTGCTTCTCATGTCTTTTTTTGACTTGGTGGATTAATTCTATGAAACTTTAATCTCAAACTGCTCTACTAAGTTGTCAAGAATGTTCGTTAATTGAATCTAGCAAATTTTTAATGAGCATCCCTTGTAAATCAAGAGCTGGGGAATACAAAAATGAATGATAGTTTTAATCATGCGTAAATAGACCATTATAATACACTACGACGGGCAATACTACAGAAGGAAAGGATTTAGTGTTTTTGTTTGTTTGTTTACATATACTGAAAAATAAAAATCCCTGAAGAATTTTAACAGGCAACAAAAATGAAGGAAGAAAAAATTGATTTAAGGGAAGAGGAATGAACAATAGCACCATGTTTCAAAAGCACATGGTGCTTGGGAGAATGATGAAGGTATGTGGGGTACAGGTGAGAGTAGTCAAAATTATGATGAACTTAAATTTTGGAATTTTGTAAGGCATCAGTAATTTGTTGAGGGTTATAAAGTAATAACAGGATGAACTTTTTTAAAAAAGATCTAACTGGGACATTATGGAAGTTGATAAGAATAGGGGAAAGAACAGCTCCTGGACCCACCACTCCTCAATGTAAAGCCGTTGACTCCCTTCCGTTCCTGCAGAAGATGGGGAGATGAATGAATTGGTAATGACATAACCATCAGTCCTTAACCACATCCCTATTTTAAAACTGAATTTGCACAATAGCTTTTTGAAAGGCCTGTCACTGCTTTAGTGTCGCCTCTTGTCGCACTTCTCTGTGGGAGCTGACATTTTGCTGATGCTTCATCAGGCTGGACCGCCTGCTGAGAACCAGATTGGTAAAGGATATGCATCTCACTGCTGGGAAGCATGGGAGATGTATTATTTAAATACAATTTATTTTACAGCAACTTTAAAAATCAAATTGAGGATTGCTTCAGAGAGGTTCCAAGCATATTATTGCACCTCACCTCTTTGTGCTTGGTGATGCTTAACACTCAAAATTGTTCTACTAATAGTTTTTTGTTTGTTTTATCTTATTTTACATTACAAGTACTCTTTTCTTTTTCTGCCTTAGATAATTGCCTTTTTCTCTTTTTATAACAGTATGTCATAAAGGAAATTCTAGCCCTGGTTTAGGGTAGGTGTGTTACAGGAAGTTGGAAAACAGCGTAGTGGTTGTTTGAGGGCTCATTTGGTTCCTTGAGATCTGAGTCAATACTCCAGCTACATGAACCTTAGAGAAAAAGGATGGGGGGGGTGTGTCTACACATATAGCAACGCAACTTTTTTGTGTTTATTTATTTATAAATATTTTTATTTTTTGATTGATTGGCTGCATGAGGTCTTAGTTGTGGCATGTGGGACCTTTCATTGCGGCATGCGGGCTCCTCGTTGCAGTGCGTGGGCTTCTCTAGTTGTGGTGCAAGGGCTCCAGAGCCCGTGGGCTCCACAGCTGGGGCACGCCGGCTCTCCAGTTGCGGTGCCGGGCTTAATTGCCCCGTGGCGTGTGGGATCCCAGCTCCACCACCAAGGGTCGAACCGGCGTCCCCTGCATTGCAAGACTGATTCCTAACCACTGGACCACCAGGGAAGTCCCTAGTTTTTGACTCTTGAATCAGTTAAGCTGAGCAATTGATTTTTCTTTCAAAAATAAAATAGACTAGCCTGAGAGTGAAATTTTTCTTGGTTGATTTGTTGGTTAATTTAATTCAACCCAAAAGGTCAAATTAGTCACCTGTTTAGAAACAGGAAAGTAAAATCAACACCTGCAAAGTTATCAGCTCTTAATATCAAAAGAGAAAGTAAGTGTTAAGAAATCATCCAGATTCCTAAGAGTGTTCAGAATACAATTATTTGCCAGCCAGTGGTACACTGGAGCTGTTACTACCAGCTTGGAAAGTCAATGGTTAAACTGCAACCTGTTAAATTTTCAGGAATTTTGTGAGCTAGTTGACACCACATTGGTTGTTTGAAATTTCCCCTGTGGGAGTATTACAGGGGAAATCGTCAAATTATACAAACCAGGGCTTTTATTTCAGAGAATAATTTGTTAAACATTTACCAGCTTTTATCTACAGAAGGTTCACACTTGTGTTCATTAGGGTTTTCATGACGTTTGATGGTGTTTGACCATCATCACCTCATGATGATTCATCATTTCATGATGTTTGATCATATAATGTTTAAAGCAAAGTTGTATTTGGAATTGGTATCTCCCTTCCAACGTCTTCTCCCCTATTCTCTCTAATTTTCTCTCCTTCAATAGTGAAGGGGCCTATTTTGTAAACATTCATAAAAACATGGCAGAATTCAGGGAAGTAATAACAATGACTGAGGGATAGAAAATAGGATTTCTGGAAAAAAGGGAAATGAAGTGTCCAGAGGAAACATTACTATGTCACTTTTTTTTAAAGCATTTTAGTAGTGCTGCCAAGCTATGCTCAATATCCACCTCATCTGAAACAGGAGAAAACAGTCTTAAATTAAAAGAGCAACAAGATCAAAAAAAAAAAAAAAAAAAAAAAAAAAGAGCAACAAGATCAATTAGACTGAAGAAAAAACATCTTCACTATACGAGAACAGTTAAGATCACCAGACAATACTTTAAGAACAGACAACTATCTTACTTAGATTTTTAGTAAATGATTGGTCTGAAGATGATGTATTTTCTCCCTTGTAAAGGGGAAAAATAGTAAAGTAGTACATATGGGAATGACAGAAATGTAAAAAGGAGAAAAATATTCACTAATAGTCCCGCTGTCTAGATATGGGCACTGTTAACAACTGCTGTCCTTTCTACTACAATTTTCCACATACATACACGCATACAGGTTTTTACAAATTTGGAGCATTCTCTATATACAACTTTTAATGTCAATTTAATGTCAATTCTCCTGACATTACACATTCTTCCAAAACATGAATCTTAATGGCCTCAGAATAGTCCACTGATGTGTTATATGATTTGTTTACTCTTTCTCCTTCTGGTGGATATTTAGGTTATTTTTATTTTGTACTTTGACTATTATAAATAATTCTGGGATAAAGAAAAAGTTGGGATCACTTCTGAGATTATTTGGTAAAAGGCCTGATATACGAGGCTAAACTTTCTCAGAGACGATACATTCTCATCAAGGGTATGAGTGTCCATGCAGCCACAGCTGCCCCCAACCCCAATACTGCCTAGGAAGCAGAAAGAAAAAAATACAATCTACCATAATCCAGAGAATTTTCACACAGTGAAATAAAACCCTTTTTAAAAAAGAATTATTTTGCCCAAGTATTTGTATTTATAACTTCCAAAAGTTGGAATTTATATAAAGCCAATATCTTTAGAAATAGCTTTTTTGTCTCTCCTGCCTCTAAAACATATTACTTTGTATAGCCTATAAGTATTTTTAAGTTCATTATGCAGAATAACTAAGTTTTAAAATTCTGTAAGCACCATTTTCAGGGTACTTAGAAAAATGTTGTATACTTTTCTTCAAACATAAGTCCCTTTTTAAATGGCACACACATTCCTTGTGGCGTATACATGAAGCATTTTTAATGAGTTCTATCCTTTGGTTCCACTTATTTTCCTAAATAGCCTATTATGATGATTATATAATTTGTGTGTGTACCTTTGTTTGTGAAATCAGATGATAGCATATAACACTAAAGTTGAACGATACTAGAAGTTGGGGTATATTTTTGCCTATCCAATTCAATACATTATCTCATGTATCAGATTGACAATAAAATTAGAATTGTCACCCAAAATCACTCAGGATTATCATGATATATTCTCCTGGGTTTTGAAATCTTAGAATGGAAGAGAGTTGTAACATAACTATTAAAATTAATATTTTAAAGAATGAGCAGTTTATCTCTCGACTTGTTTCTAAATAGTCTATTTATATCACCTGACAAGTGGAACAGATATATCACTATCTGCTTAATAATTATTCCATTAAAATTGAGTTAGACAAGAGAAAATGTCACTTCATTGTGGAAATAGCAAGTAACTACCTTTTGAATATGTAAATTCTTACCTTTAAGCTTTTTTTTAAAGCAAACAAGTAGGTTAGGGATAGCCAATTGCTGCACCAGCAAACTTTTAAACTGTTGAAAGGCCTGTCAACAGTGCCAGAATGACAGTCCTAAAGTATAAACTGATCTAGTTATATCCAGAAAAATTGTCAGGCAACAACCTTGTCCTATCACTCTTGCTTGAGGGTTATCCTTAGGAGCAGTAATGCATTTTCCCAAATGATCAGATGATTAGCTAAGTGCTAAATACTATCCTGGTGTTACTTTTTATATTTATGTTTAAGTTTCTGATTTTATTTGCTTGTTGGTTTATAGAAAGTTCTAAGCACTGCAAGCTAATTCAGATCACTGTTCCCACCTCATAACATCATAGACAATCCAAACAATAAACTTTCGCTAACCTTTATCAGACACATTTGACATAGTAATGTAAAAATACCATCATTACCATCCAGCCCACAGCTGTCCTCAAGTTCTCAGGTTACCCTGTTTCAACGTGGATGGAGTAGAGAATGCAATACCGTCAGGGTTAACAGAGGTTATATAAGAATCACAAGCAGAAAAAGAGATAGCAAGGAAGTAGTTCTACTGGCTCTTTGAAGCAGATTGAGTTTAACTAATCACTTTTTATCAGTCTATAATCTGCTCTCTCTCTGACAAGAATGATAAATACAGTCTAGCAGATTCTTAAAGTGCCTTTCAGTATAACTTTTTTTTTTTTTTTCAGTATAACTTTAAATAGTATGTTATGATCGATTGGTTCCAAAGATGGCTGCAACAATATCTCCCAGCTTGCAGGTCTTTTGCAACGAGATTTTGCTACTCCTCTCATCAGGAGGTAGAATCTCTTTTTCCTCCCCTTGAATCTGTTATGTCCTTATGATTTAACCAATAGCGTGTGGCAGAAGTAACTATGTGTGGCTTCTGAAGGTAGGCTTTTTGATGCATTGTACCTTCTGCTTTCCCACTTTTGGGATGCTCTTTCTTGGATTGCTGTCTTGAGACTGCCATGCAATGAGGAAGCCCAAGCTAACCTTGTGGAAGTGCTATGTATAGGAAAGGCCAGATTCCCCTGATTAAGAAGCTTAGTCAAGCCCAGTTCCCAGCTAATCTACTTGCTAGAAGCAGCCACTAGTGATTCCAGGTGAGACCAGAAGGAGAACTATCTTATCAATCCACAGAATCAAAAAAATAATAAATTGTTGTTGGCAGGATTTGTTACCAAGTATTGGGATGTTTGTAATTTAAACATATACTCTTTTATCATAGCCCATAGAGCAGTTTTTAAAAAGCATTTATAACGCTAACAATTTTAATAACTTTGTTGGTCATCTTGTCTAGGTTAATGACTTTCGTATGGTACAGGCTTTTCCCGTGTAACCAGGAAGACACTCACAGTTTCCAGTTTTTTTGTTGCACTGACCTCCATTCTCACAGGGTCCACAGGAGAACGGACGATCTGGTCCCCAGAGGCCATTAGGGCAGGCTTATAAAATGAGAGAGAAAGAAAGGAGCTAAGACTTGTAATAAATCTCAAGGTGGTCCCAGATTTCTGCTGTTGCCCACGTGAGTTGGAAAAGTGTGTGTGTGCGTGTGTGTGCAGGTGAGTGTGTATGAGTTGCAAAGAAAGAAACGGAGTAGCCTCTAAGGATTTATAGCACTTCCAAAAATATTCCCTGGAGAAATCAACATGATGCCATACCTTGTCACTTTGGAAACACAGATACAGAGGTTGGCTTTTTGCTGAAAATGTGGTTTTGCAGATGTAACAGTGGAAGCAATTTTGATTCATATCTTTGGAGGCAGTTGCACACACGAAATCTGAAATGAGATGTAATGTGTAAAGGAAGCTGGGGAGGTGTAGTGCTTGGGAAGCTGTCCCCAGATGTTTACCTGAATCCTGTTCTCCCAGTCTTTGCTTATTTCGTAAGCCGGAATAATCACCCAGGAGGTTTGTAATTTGTGGGTTTTATAAGAGCGGGCGATGTATAAGGTGGGGAAAGAGGAACTTTTGCTGCTTCGTTGGATGCCCTTTGAACTAGAAGAGGATGGCTGATGTTACAGGGACCGCTGAGGTTTCAGCCTCTGTTGAAACCACTGGAATTAGAAACCTGGAGGAAAGCATGCTTTCAACACAGGCAAAACAGTGAAACTTTCCTGAACACGTGACAATTACAGAAAGTTACATCAAACCAAATTGGGCTGTTAAGTATCTTCTGGTCCTAAGCAGAATCTCTGAATAACAGAATTATTAAATTTTCCGGGATGGTCACACAATTCCTGGCTACTATCTGTTGATCACTTCCTCTGTGCCAAGCATTTTACATAAATTAGCTCACATTTCCATAAAAAGCACTATATGACATAAGCAACTTTATCTCCATTCATATAAGAAACGTGAGGCTCGGAGGAGCTAAGTGATTTATTCTGGGTCACGCAGCTAATAAGTAGCAAAGTCAGTATTTGAATCCAGATCTGGCTTGTGAAACTGTTGCTCTCAGCCACTACACGCAACTTATGTTACAATACGAAGTACTCAGCACTTCTCAAGTCAATTAACCTGCTCTTAGAGACCCACCGTGTTCAAAATTTCAAGGCCATCAGTGTGGAACTACTGTAACAAAAATCTGTCCTTTTTATGGTGACACAAAGGTTGATCAGGCCTCCTTAGATGGACTCAAGAGGCTTGCTGGGCCAGAGTCCTCTACATTCAGGTCTGCCTGCAGCTGGGGTCCAAAATACCCCAGGCAACAAACTAATCAAAACAAGGCAAAGACACCGTTTTCCTTTGTTTTTTTTCTCTCTCTCTTTTTTGCTATTTCACAGATTAGTATAGAAACCAGCTCTTCTGCTCTTAAAAGTCATCACCGATGGGCTAAATAAGGCCTGGTGCTGATTGTGGAGAGTACTGTTCATTAGTGCCATTGAAACAATTTGCAGTCTTTTTAATTAACTATTCATCTGCAATCTAGACACAGGTCTGGAGTCAAGATTTTTAAAGATATGTCTGGCTCTAGGAGCACTTGGGCTAGTTCACTCTTTTAAAAAAGAGAAAGAAGAACAACAGGCCTGATTTTCATCATGCAACGACACTTAGAAAGCTTTTTTTCCCTTGATTTCAGCTGCCAATCATGGCGATCCCGTTCACCCGCTCCAGTCTGAGTCATAATTTCATTTTGTGGTTAGACAAAAATATCAGAATTGGACAAAGTTATCTGACTGAAAAATAATATGTTTTCCTGAGATGATGGTGACCTCTCTATTTTGCTGATTTACATATACTTTCAACTCATTTTCCTTCACAGTGGGAATCTCAGAAGCATTTTCCAATATAGTATATTCGGCAGTTGCTTTGAGAAAATGTTATCAGAATAAATTAAATTTACCCAGGTGTGTGTATATGGTATTGTCTCCCATGTGTCAACTTCTAGGGCACGACTTCTCTAGGGGGCAAATGAATAAGGGGCTGACTCTCGGTTTAAAAACCAGTTGAAGCAGAAGGAGGCTTAGATATTGGAATGGGACCCACGCTCATACCATATTAAACGCATTTGTGTCATGTCAGCCTTCTGTTTCCCCAACTTCTCTTCCCCATTGCCTAGAAAGTCACAATCCAGCTACATAAATAGCCCTAATCTCTACAAAATCTTGATGAACAATGCTGTTCACATACTCTAGTTCCATAGCCAGTTCCACAGCCACAGGCAACCTGGAAGACCCTTACTCCCTTTCAGTCAGCTTGAACAAGCCCTGCAGACCCTTTGAAGATGACAATGCAGGGAGGAACATGTAATACACGAGAGCCAAGGACAACCTCCCACCCCAGTCCCTGCCTTTGTAAGTGGACCCAACAGTATGACAGCTTCCTTACAAACCTATTATCTCCCCCTGATTTTATTTATCTATTTATTTATTTATTGGCTGTTCCACACGGCATGTGGGATCTTAGTTCCCTAACTTGGGATTGAACCCGCGCCCCCTGCAGTGGAAGCGTGGAGTCCTAACCGCTGTACTGCCAGGGAAGTCCCTCTCTCCTGATTTTAAACAAGATTGCTTTGGATCACTTCAAAGGCAAAAAGTTCACTTGCCATTAGTTATGATAATTGTATTTGTTATATGTTCAGTTTTGCTGTGTATTGAAGAGAAAAAAAAAATGCTGTGATAATTTCCCCTAAATAATACAGTAACATGTGCTCAATTCAGAATGTATAATATGAGAAAAATGAATAAAGAATAAAAATGGATGATTCACATTTATATATTCATTTAATAAAATACTTATTGAGTAACTTCTATATGTCCCGATTGTTCTAGGAGTTTGGGGATACTTTGGTGAAAAAAATGAATAGCTATCCTCCCCTTGTTGGAGTTTAGCTTCTAGCAGGAAGGGCAGGCAATAAATATTAGGCATAATAATAATAATTAGAGTATATGGTAAGCACTTTGGAAAAATGCAAAAGTTCAAGGAGACTTGGCAAGTTGCAATTTTAAGTAGGTTGGTACTGACAAGATTCAGTGAAAAGGTAAAATACAAGTTTTTGAGACAATGAGAGAGCCATGGAGATGCATTGGGAGAAGCATTCCATGAGTCCATAAACCAGAGAGAGCCATTACTAACATCTTGGAATACCTTTTTCCAAATTTTATATGCACCTACACACACATATATATCTATACATGTTACTTATCATTGGAATTACGCTGCACATAAATTTTTATCGATTTATAAAGAAATTGTTTAGAAATTTGAGAAAGGACCACACTGATGGCCATATTTAAATTTTCCAAAGATTTTTCTATGGTTTCTCTTGTATTTGTTTGAATAGTCTGTCTTTAGATATAAAGAAATGATTCTTTAACTCTGGAAGCTAGCAGCCCTTACTTGATTAGCTCAGCTCAAGGAAGTGATTGGCCAGCTCTCATCTCCTTAGGATAAGATTCTCTGCAATGTGATCTTTCTTCCCTTGCTCAAGCCAGTAAGGGGACAGCTAACATCAGAGGCTAAGAAAACAAGGTTACATGACTTTATTGCCCCATGTCTCAGTTTCCTCACCTGCAAATAGGGGATTAATAAAGTTTACTGCTCTCCTGAGGACTCTGGTGGATTAACTAATTAATGATGGTATGGTGCTAAACAAAAGCTGAGCATTGTTATTAGAGAAGAAAGAAAATTTATAGTCAGACAGTACCTTTCTGTCATCTGTTGCCTTGGTAACCAGATCTGCAGGTGCAACTGCCGTTTTTGGCGCTGCATCCCAGGGTGTCCTCCTCCACACACTGACATTCTGAAGTGCAGCCAGCTCCATGGGCTCCCTTGGGACGGTCTGCAAGCAGATTGAGGCAACCCGGTCACCTGAAAACCATGCTTTGTTTCTTTCGCATTGTTAGTGCACAGGCATGTAGTTCTGTGGGGCCCGATTATGGGGAAAACAAGGGGATCATCCTGACTGCCAAAAAATTAGGGAAACAAATGTCTTTCAAATCAGGCAATTCATTTGCTTTTTGGCAACTGGATGTGAACAGTGAAGCCTGAACTACTTAAAAGGCTTTAGTGCTTCCGGGAGAGAAATCGCTTCTCAATGCGCGCCATTGGTGCCTGTATTTAATATTCTCCAAGGACTGCTAAGGCCTGCCAGGCCCCATATTCATCCTGCCGCAGCACGGCGATGATGGACAAGCATTGATGGGAAAGCTTGCCATTGTTTTCATTCCCTTTCATTATACGGTAATCTGAAGTAATTTTACATCGTGTAGATGACACAAAACTTTCATCCTGACAGCAGCATTATCTTGGCCATGTCTTTGGCAAATGGTGCCCGCCTTTCCTTCATTATTTTCCCCATGACTTTGAGTTTTAGGGATGCTAGTCAGCACAGGAATTCTAATTTGAGAAAGTCCCACCTTTGCATTCAGGAAAACATACCGCACCTTAGTTCTCTCTTTGAGGAGTTATAGTAATTCAATTCCCTTTCCAAAATATAAGTCTGACAATTTTTTCTCTTACAAGTGTCTACAGGACTCAAATAAAAGATCCTTCAAGTGCCCTCCAGGATCAAAATAATTATATTATATACCTATATAGGCTTTGCTGTGGACAGGTGCTTGGAGAGAACAAAAATAAACCACTTGACTTTCTGATGGATGGAAATTATTAGCATCTGCTAATATTTGCTATTATTAGCAGAGCTAATTTGAAGTGGTGGTTACAATGCCACCATGGAGGGTGGTCTTTGTCTCAATTGCCAGGGACAGAGTTACCCCTTAAAGCAGAACAGAATTATTAACAGGGCTCCTTTTCACTGTTAATAGTATCCTATTTGGATGATAAATTATATGATACCTCTGTCATCCTTCCTGCCTCTTCTTAGTGTTGAGTCCTTCCCCAGACCCACCAAGCCCCCAGCGTCTCTCAGAGCTGTTGTCTTCCTTGATGTGGACCTCGTGCTCATTCTAGAGCACTCACCTCCTTAGATTGGCTTCCATGCCCTACTTATTCTTCCTGGTTCAGCTTGTAGAACAGTGGTTCAGGGGACAACTCAGACACCACGGAATACTTAAATGCGACAATTGGGTACATTAAGAACTTAGAACTGGAGAGATATACTTACAAAAAAAGAAAAAGTGGAAGAAGTAACTTTTTTAGCAATCTAGTGTCTTCTCAGGATTTGCTATGCATTGAAATGTATCCTCCAAAATGCATATGTGGAAGTACTTACCTCCAGTACCTCAGAATGTGACCTCATTTGGAAATTGTGTCTTTGCTGATATAATTACTTAAGATGTGGTCATACTGAAGTGGGATGGGCTTATAATCCAATATGACTGGTATCCTTATACATAGGAGAAATTTGGACACAGAGGCACTCACACAGGGAGAATGCCATGAGGATGCTGGAGTTCTGCTGTCACAAGCCAAAGAACTATAGGAAGCTAGGGAAGAGGCCTGGAACCGACCCTTCCCTAGCACCTGCAGGGGGAGCATGATCTGCCAACACCTTGATCCCAGACTACCAGCCTCCAGAACTGCGAGGCAATGCATTTCTGTTGTTTAAGGCACTCAATTTGTGGTACTTTATTGCGACAGCTCTAGAAAACTAATATAGGGTTGCAAAATTCAAGCTTCTTAGGGCCAGGCAAGTGGCATTAATAAATGAAGCCTCAAGTCTGAACAATAAGAGTCCTGAAGAACTGGAATGTGTATGATTTTCTAAAGAGGGTCACATTCCAAATGCTAACCAACATTGCCACCACCACCATCTGCTTTTTAAATTTTTGAGCAGATAAATTATGACTTAAATGTTTTTGCCAAAACATCTGGTATTAGCTTATAAAATATTCAAAAGTTATTACTAAAAAATGGGGAGTGTCTTGTTACCCTAGAAGAACAATAACAGAAGTGATGCTATCTTTGTTTCTAGGTGAGTTTTCTTCCCTTGGCATGTTCCAGGAAGTATCTGATGCTCTGGAACATACCATTGGCCTCTCCATTTTCTCATTTACCCATGTCTTCTCCCCTTCTCTTCCCTTTTGCTTGTCCAAGCCTTTCCTCATGACTCAGGCTCCGTTTTCTATGATGCCTTCACTGGCTCTGTTATTGGAGAATTCACAATTTACTCTCTGTTTTTAAGGAGCATGCCTTTTCTTAAGTAGATAAGGTCCATGGACATTCAACTAAAAATACAATATAAGACTCTAGAAGGTCTCTGTTATTAAAAAAGGGTCATGGTATTACTGAGGTTCACTCAGGAAGGATTTTCAGAGGCAGGCATATGGAATAGGTGGTGGAGCGAGGTACAGACTGTTTCAGGCCCACAGGTACTTGCACACAGCTTCAAGATGGGATGGTCGGTAGGCGTCCAGAGCTGTCCCACTGGGAGACAACTTAAAAGTTACCGATGAGCTGAAACATTTATTGGTGATTGTGTTTTCTTACATCTTTTGCAGAATGTGATTGCTGGCCAAAACGCAAAATGAATAATACGTTTTAGACATTTTAGGGAATGATATTGTTTTGCACTAGAACCCAGAAATAAAAGACACTTGTACTGGGCCTTCGATATTCAACTTTCACAAAGTGTGGAATGTCCACTTAAATGAACTATTAACAACCCTCTCTCAATAATCAAGGTAAGCCTAACTAGGAAAAAAATGGAAAGACTCCAGAAATATTTTTCTTTCATTCATCAAAATATAGATTCTATAACGTAAGGAGGCTAAATAAAGATTAGAGCATAAATCGTCATATATATATATGATATGACCATATAAAATATGTTATACTTTTTACTCTGTTCTTTTGTCTAATATGAACAAAGAAGAACAGAGATGTGTTGCTTACCACCCAGTTCTACAACAGTTAAATCCTAACCCACTGCAGAATAGTGTACCCTGAGGGGAATCCAGGATGAAAAACAGGAAGAGGCACTCTGTGCTTTGGATAAACAGGCACTTAGATGGTTAGATGCATATCTCAGGAAAAATTTCAATGAACCCAGATTCTTTTACCAGCATGTATATATATATATATATATATATATATATATATATATATATATACACACACACATATATATATATTTAGTAGAAAGAGTGTTTATTTTTTTTAATTACCTTAAAATGTCATTTACAGAGGTGCAGATTTACATAACTTGGCAATAACATTTTTAAAATGTATGGGCTATTTCATATTACTGCACTTCCTCTTTAATAATATATAAGGCATTTCATTTTACATAAGTAAAGGATAATGTATAATATCATACAACAGGTGTGGTGCCAGTTAAGTCAACCCTAAAATTAAACGAGATGTGTATGGGAGGATAGAAATAGATATAAATAAACTGGCTTCTCCCCTACCTCTTTGGAGCAGTTTCTTCAGAGCGAACTGAGGGGCTGTCTCCTAGGCTCTAGTCTTCAGCAAGACCCTGAATAAAACTTAAGCTTGCAGCTCTTATGTTGGCTGTCTTCCTTTAAGTTGACACTGAAGTATTTTTAGTATTTTTCTAAGCTTCCTTGCTTACACACAGAGAGAAAATTTCATGCTTGTGACTTACTCAGATGACAAAACCTCCCATAGCGCCCTGGCTCACACATACAGGCACCATACACCCTGTGGCAATGGCCACTGTTGGCACAGTTACATTTGCTTTTGCAACTCTTCCCAAAGAATCGTTTTGGGCATCCTAAAGGGTAGAAAGACAAAGGAAGTGAATATTAACCCACATGCAAACCTCACTAGAGCTGTTGTTACATAAGATAAGGAGCTTGCAAAAGGTAAGACATTTCCAATCTGATTGGACCAAGGCTAGAGAGCTCTTTTAAAAACCACCCCTGTGATTTTATGTCCTCCGCCAAAAATTCTGCAATGACTTGCCATTGCTGTCAGGTTAAAAACTCCAAACATAACAAGACTGATGAGCCCCTGCACTGGCTGACCTCATGTTGCACTAATATCTCCCTGACTTTTGCTCCACCAGCTGACCTTCCTTAGGTGCCTCTAATGTACCTCACTCTTTCCCATTTCACAGCTGGGCAACACGTGGCTCACTCTCTCATCCCCTGTCTCATGTCTCCTCCTTTTGCAGGCTTCTGCTTAAGGGTCACTTCTCTAGAAGTCGTTCCCTGGCTCACACAGTCTGTATGGTTCTCATGGTCTGACCTCCAAGCACACATTAATATTTAATTTGAAATACCTACCAACATTTGTAACTGATGTCTGCTTTGAACAAGACTGTAAGTTCCACGAAGAAGGACCAGGAGCTTTTTTATTTTTGTTTTGTTACCATATCATAAAACCTGGCACAGTGCCTCACAAGCACTTAATATATATATTTTGAATAAATGAATAAATAGCGTTCGGGGGATAAACAACTAGAGGTGCCTTCCTGCACCTCTCTGAGAGCAAACTAAACTTGGTTTCCATCTCCCCAATTTCACGACCTGTGAGAATCTAATAAACTCCGATGATTTCTGGCAATCCCTGAAGACTTATATCTTCATTGACTCTCTGCCTTCAACTCCTGGGACTGTACAAGCAGTTTCTTTTTTGTGTTTTACCAACCCATGTAGAAAATGTGGTCTCTTGACTGGTTTCCATGAAAAATCCACACACAGCAATCATTGGATTGGTATTTTGTGAGCTTTTCAACCATCATTTCTCCTCTCTTTTCCTCTCTCTCTCCTCTCCTTTTCTTCTCTGATTTTTATCTCACTTCCTCCCTGATATGCCCAAAGAGCTTCATTTTCTTCATTCTTTTATTATGCAGAGCAAATCAATTCACTTAGGCCGTATGTGTAAACCTCTGCACACAAACTCAACATTTTGCTCAGCAAATGAGAAAGGCTGTCTCTGTATCTGGATTCATCCTGCTTAGATCACAGTTGGTGATTTAAGTATCAGTTATTTTTTTCTGTTACACATTCATCAGTCAAAGCAATTGTGCTCTTGTATATATAGACACAGCCCTTTACTTATTCAGAAAAACCACCTTGAAGAAGAGCTACAATCCTGCAGCCTGTGGAACAAAACCCACATTCACAGAAAGATAGACAAGATGAAAAGGCAGAAGGCTATGTACCAGATGAAGGAAAAAGATAAAACCCCAGAAAAACAACTAAATGAAGTGGAGATAGGCAACCGTCCAGAAAAAGAATTCAGAATAATGATAGTGAAGATGATCCAGGACCTCAGAAAAAGAATGGAGGCAAAGATCGAGAAAATACAAGAAATGTTTAACAAAAACCTAGAAGATTTAAAGAACAAACACTTAGATGAATTAAAGAACAAACAAACAGAGATGAACAATACAATAACTGAAATGAAAAATACACTAGAAGGAATCAATAGCAGAATAACTGAGGCAGAAGAATGGATAAGTGACCTGGAAGACAGAATGTTGGAATTTACTGGTGAGGAACAGAATAAAGAGAAAAGAATGAAAAGAAATGAAGACAGCCTAAGAGACCTCAGGAACAACATTAAACACAAAAACATTCGCATTATAGGGATCCCAGAAGGAGAAGAGAGAGAGAAAGGACCTGAGAAAATATTTGAAGAACTTATAGTCAAAAACTTCCCTAACATGGGAGAGGAAATAGCCACCCAAGTCTAGGAAGCGCAGAGAGTCTCATACAGGATAAACCCAAGGAGAAACATGCCGAGACACACAGTAATCTAACTGGCAAAAATTAAAGACAAAGAAAAATTATTGAAAGCAGCAAGGGAAAAATGACAAATAACATACAAGGGAACTCCCATAAGGTTAACAGCTGATTTCTCAGCAGAAATGCTACAAGCCAGAAGGGAATGGCATGATATGCTTAAAGTGATGAAAGGGAAGAACCTACAACCAAGATTACTCTATCCAGCAAGGATCTCATTCAGATTCGATGGAGAAATCAAAAGCTTTACAGACAAGCAAAAGCTAGGAGAATTCAGCACCACCAAACCAGCTCTACAACAAATGCTAAAGGAACTTCTCTAAGTGGGAAACACAAGAGAAGAAAAGGACCTACAAAAACAAACCCTCCAAAATTAAGAAAATGGTCATAGGAACATACATATTGATAATTACCTTAAACGTGAATGGATTAAATGCTCCAACCAAAAGACACAGGCTTGCTGAATGGATAGAAAAACAAGACCCATATATATGCTGTCTACAGGAGACCCACTTCAGACACATACAGACTGAAAGTGAGGGGATGGAAAAAGATATTCCATGCAAATGGAAATCAAAAGAAACCTGGAGTAGCAATACTCATATCAGATAAAATAGACTTTAAAATAAAGAATGTTACAAGAGACAAGGAAGGACACTACATAATGATCAGGGGATCAATCCAAGAAGAAGATATAACAATTATAAATATATATGCACCCAACATAGGAGCACCTCAATATATAAGGCAACTGCTAACAGCTATAAAAGAGGAAATTGACAGTAACACAATAATAGTGGGGGACTTTAACACCTCACTTACACCAATGGACAGATCATCCAAACAGAAAATTAATAAGGTAACACAAGCTTTAAATGACACAATAGACCAGGTAGATTTAATTGATATTTATAGGACATTCCATTCAAAAACAGCAGATTACACTTTCTTCTCAAGCGCACACAGAACATTCTCCAGGATAGATCACATCTTGGGTAACAAACCAAGTCTCAGTAAATTTAAGAAAATTGAAATCATATCAAGCATCTTTTCTGACGACAACAATATGAGATTAAAAATCAATTACAGGGAAAAAAGCATAAAAAGCACAAACACATGGAGGCTAAACAATACGTTACTAAATAACCAAGAGATCACTGAAGAAATCAAAGAGGAAGTCAAAAAATACCTAGAAACTAATGACAACGAAAACACGATGACCCAAAACCTATGGGATGCAGCAAAAGCAGTTCTAAGAGGGAATTTTATAGCAATACAAGCCTACCTCAAGAAACAAGAAAAATCTCAAATAAACAATCTAACCTTACACCTAAAGGAACTAGAGAAAGAAGAACAAACAAAACCCAAAGTTAGCAGAAGGAAAGAAATCATAAAGATCAGAGCAGAAATAAATGAAATAGAAACAAAGAAAACAATAGCAAAGATCAATAAAACTAAAAGCTGGTTCTTTGAGAAGATAAACAAAATTGATAACCCTTTAGCCAGACTCATCAAGATAAAGAGGGAGAGGGCTCAAATCAATAAAATTAGAAATGAAAAAGGAGAAGTTACAACAGACACCACAGAAATACAAAGCATCCTAACAGACTACTACAAGCAACTCTATGCCAATAAAATGGACAACCTGGAAGAAATGGAAAAATTTTTAGAAAGGTATAACCTTCCAAGACTGAACCAGGAAGAAATAAAAAATATGAACAGACCAATCACGAGTAATGAAATTGAAACTGTGATTAAAAATCTCTCAACAAACAAAAGTCCAGGACCAGATGGCTTCACAGCTGAATTCTATCAAACATTTAGAGAGGAGCTAACACCCATCCTTCTCAAACTCTTCCAAAAAATTGCAGAGGAAGGAACACTCCCAAACTCATTCTATGAGGCCACCATCACCCTGATACCAAAACCAGACAAAGATACTACAAAAAAAGAAAATTACAGACCAATATCACTGATGAATATAGATGCAAAAATCCTCAACAAAATACTAGCACACAGAATCCAACAACATATTAAAAGGATCATACACCATGATCAAGTGGGATTTATCCCAGGGATGCAAGGATTCTTCAATATACGCAAATCAATCAATGTGATACACCATATTAACAAATTGAAGAATAAAAACCATATTAAAAAGAAAAAAGAAAAGACCACCTTGAAAAGTAGAGATGCAGCTTTTATTTTGTTTATTTCCTATTAGAAACATCAAGAACTTAAAGAGCTGTCTCATGTGACCAGCCATTCCTACCATCTTCACAGGTTTTCCCATGAACCCCTGAGGGGCACTGGTACTGCCAGCTCAGAGGATCACAGGTGCCTCCGTTCTGACAATCACAGATGCCGTCATACTCTTTCCCACTGGTCTCTAGGGAACGAACTATGAAGAAAATGGAGAAGGTGGACACACAGTGTAATATACTCATTGTGATACAAATGGTCAGAGAATAAAAGCTTGTCTTTCTATTAGAATGGATTCTCAGTAATTAAAATCTCTGTAACTTGCAGACCCAGGAAGAGTCTCTGGCCTGTTCCTAGTTTGAATGGCGTCATCATTGCTGGAAGAATTACTGATACAGCTAGTTAAAATGATGTTGACTGAAGAACTGCTAACAAGGTTTACATGCAAAATTTACCTTGTTCCTTAAACTCTAACCTTCACATTTTCAGAACTACTTAAACATTTTTGCTCTATATATGTTACTAACCTTAGTGAGAAACAAACTGCATCTTCTATTTTGAAAAATGGGAAGAAAATGTAGAAAAAAAAGCCATGGATTTTTAACCGGAAATGAAGGCAACTAAGACTGTCTTGATGGTTCCAAGGTATTCTGCACAAAGACTGACAAAGTCAAGCAAACAACTGTTTTCTTTGGTTTGTTGTTTTGCGGGGGAAGTGCTTAGTGTTCCATTAAAAATAAATAAAGTGGGGGAAATGTCTATGACTTTAAGCTTAACTTGAGTAAATAGAGCTGTTGAGATAAGTTCAGTACCTATTTAAATTGACATTTTATCATAATTGGCTAAATATTGTAAAACTACATTTATATCACCTCCTCCATCTACCCACCCACACCATTCCAGATGTTGCTAATATGGAAACTTGGCTTCTTATTCGCTTTTTTCTTTGCTTTCAAGCCTGAGGTTACTATGAAAAGGAAAGGGGGAAACAAAAGGAGTAAGAGAGAAAGAAACTGGCCACAAATACTGGTTGAGACCTGCATTGTTAATTTACATGTAGTAAGTCTTTGAATTCTTACAGCAACTATAGATGGCACATTTTTTAAAATATATATACCTGGAAAATGAAGCTAGGCAAGTTTAAATAGCTTGAACAGTATGTGGATTATAGCAAGGCATCAATATTGGCATACCAACACTATCATCTGGTAGTCCCCCACTAAAAGAATATGATATCACGGTGCACACGGATTTGCTAAATACTTCATTAACATCAAACAGAGCAATTATCCTGGAGAAGAAAATTTTAAAACAAACATGCGCCAAACCATAGCTGGATGATTTGGAAGAAGTCATGAATCTTCCCTTCCATATAATATACAGTCCATTCATTTGTCATATGAAAATACTCCTATCTTCTCTTTCCACTGGATAGAGTCTCACAATAACAAATGAGACAGTCAATATGAAATCTCTTCAAAAGAAATGGAGTTCTAAAATGTGCTGTTAAAATTAATATGTGGTAATTTTTTAATTGTTTCACTGTAACTACTTGGAGAAATTCCTAAAACATCGAAGTATATGTTTTCATTATAGACCAATAAAGATATTGGGCTAGAAGATCTACTCCATGGGAAAACCAACTTTCCAGATCCCTGCAGAATTTTTTTTTAAATGTCTCTTGCTGCACTTGAAGAGCTGGTACTCTTAGAAATACTAGTGATGAATGATTGGTCACTTCCATTTATTACAGTTTATAGGGATTTTTAAGAAAGTGTTCTTGCTCTCCCTTTTTGTTAAAGAATTACTGAGCACTTTTTTTTTCCAACCTGGATTGTTCTGTTTTAATTTTTGTAGAAGAAAAATGAAAGAAAGACAGGAAATGCAAAGAAGACATAAGTTTCTGCTTTCAGGGACAGACTGCCCTTTTCTGGACCATGTGAACACTTAGAGAATCTCAAGGTTTTCCAAAGCCAAAGAAGGGGTCATGTTATCTTCATTTTATCAGGAAGTTCATTTTCAACATTTCTATATTAATTTTGTGTCAGATGTTTTATTTTGATGCATTTGCAATAGATTTTTAGTTTCATCTCTCATGCTGACATGTTAGGGATCAAGGGTTTGGAAGATGCATATTTACCCAAAAAATTTACAATATAGGGAAAACACTTACTTCCTAATAGTCATGCAATAAGATTTATTTGATCCCAGTTTTATACAGTTGACTATGTCAAGCAGCAGGTCCGTATAGCTGGGAGTCTCAATACAAAGTTTTATCCATTCATGCACAGGTGCTTCCAACTTGGAGAAATGTGAAAAGGATCGGGCCAATAAGCTTCCAGGCTAGTAAGGAAATGGAACAGGAGCATAGCTAACTCTAATTCAACGGAGAGAGGGAGAGAAAGAGAGAGAGAGAAGTAGAGAGAGAGGCTTTAACTCCACCAAAAATATAAATAGCTGTGATTAGACTGGGGCCATCAAATAAAGCTTCGTGCAATAAATGGCAATAGACAAAGATGGCAGTTTAGCAAAAGGCACAAAGCTGAAAAGTGCAAAGCATTAAGTAGTGAGTGGTTTAGCTTGCTGGAAGTGATAAGCTGGTCAAAGAGTTGTGGATAGAAAGAGAAAAGGATTTATGAGGGCCTGATATTAGATGGTTGCCAGTAACTAGATTAGAAGCATAAAGCTTTATGTATCAGGAAATGGGACACTCCTGAAGCTTTCTGAGCAGCAGGGAGACATGATCAGACTGATGCTTCAGGAAGAGCCTCCACACTCTAACTAGTAATTCTGGGGGAACCACTTCGCTATGTTATAATTCAAGTTTTGCATCCATCTCATAATAGAAACAATATTTGTGCTCTTTCTTCCCACACGCAGGGGCTTCAAAAGAAAATCTGCTCATATCATCTTCCAAGCGATTCACAAAGACCAAGAAAACTCTTTTATTAAAAAATTTATGAGGGAAATTTAAAAAGAGAAAAAGGAAATAAAAATAGTCCATATATTCTGTTTTTATTACTTGGCAGTTTTAGTATCTGCAAATACACCTCCATTTAAAATATAAAGGAAAAAATTTATTAGAGGTATTATTTTTCAAATCATTGACATTTTCTCATGAGAGACTTATATAAAAAACTTACAAGTGTCACTGGCTGTATTTACATATTGTTTAAAAGAAAAAGAAGAGAAAACACAAACCAAAAAGAGGCAGCAAACAGTCAAGCAGTTCCATTAACTACACTTCGTAACTCAAATCCTTTCATTTTTTTTTTTCTTCATTGGGAGTAGCTTGCCAGGGCCTAATGATTTATTTAAATGGAGGGACTTTTATAGGCCTAGAATATGAGGATCCTTTATAAACTTTTACGTTCCATGGATAAACAAGAGACAGCACATCAAGTTTCCCAGGGAACACAAAATCTCCCATTTTAATCACATGTTCAGTTTGAAACCTCAGTGCTTCACAGACATTCTTTGTGCACAACAAATAAATTGGTTTCTCACCCACATCAATTGTTAACCTTGTTAAAACATTTTGGGGAGAACATATGTAAAGCGCTCATGACCAACAGTTTACCAGCAGTAAAGGAAAATTCATCACTCTCTTACCAGGGCTCCAAGGAATCACTTACTTTCATTACAAGGAATGTCTCCCCAGCCAGCTGGGAAGAAGCATCCACTCTTTCCTTCCTGGCACCAGCCTCCATTCATGCAGTCCTCACAGCTCAATGTGCAATCGTGTCCGAAGGTATGATCTAAACAGACCAGAATGCAATACCATCTTAGTGGACCCATACTGTCTACGTCACTGAAAATAAAGATGAAACCCTTCATGTTCCAAAAAACAAATAAACATGATCCTTGAGCACATTTCCTAAAGAGTCTCAGAAAAAGACAATAGCAAAGAGATACCTTTTAAAATAGAGCTTGGAAGTAGTCCCTAAAGAATATTTAGGTTATTTAAGAAAGTAAAAAATGAAAAGAAATTACCATTAATTTCTGAACAGAAAAATAATCAATGGTCCTGGCACTTTAGTGTTTTTCCTTCCAGGCTGTTTTATGCAAAGTTTTGTTTTGTTTTTTTCCCAAGTAAGCCTTTTTACTGAGATTTAATATACATGCAGAGAAGTGCACAAAACTCAAGTGTACACTTCATACTTTTTTCTCCCACAGTGTAAACAACCCCATGTAAATGCCTCCCAGATGAAGATATAGATTATTACCAGCACCCCAAAAACTGAAAGGTGACTTGATGATTCTTAATCATTAACCTTACCAATTAAGCTCTATTCTGATTTATATCACCATGGATTATTTTCCCTTATTTTTGAACTTTATATAAATGGAATTGTAAAGTATGTACTCTTTGGTATCAAGCTTCTTTCATTCTATATAATGTTTATGAGACTCATCCATATTGTGTGTTCACTAGTTTATTTTTTATGGCTATATAGTATTCTATTGTATAAATGTACCATAATGTGTTTATCCATTCTATTCTTGAGGGAAATTATCTTAATCTGAATAAGGATGGAGAGACTTTATCTCAGCTGTTTTTTTAAGGCTCACTCCATTTTAAGATTTGCCCCTGTTTCTAGATGGGGTCTTTCAGATGTCCCAGTTGAAAGCCTGTCATGTTTAGCAAGGCTTCTCCACCTTGGCAGATTCTCAACTCCAACTTCTACCTCTCCAGCACCATGCATGATACTGCTGTAACTGTGCTTAGCTCCTTACTCTCTTTGCAGCTGTCGGTAGACTTCCTGTCTTCTCTGTCTGCATAGCCCATACATTAGCAAATGGCTCAAGGAGAAAAGTAGCACAGATTGTCCATCTCACCTGTCTGAGCTTCTCTTCTCTCTAGATCTTGGCCACTCAAGTTCTGACTGTCTTGGTAGCCCTGAACTATTTCTATTCTGACTTTGAGTAGCCAAAGTATCAGGAGTCTAATTCAGTAACATTAAAGCATTTCTATCATTATGCAGATGCATTTATTGATATTATTATCATTGACCATAGCGTATAAACACATCTGCTATTTTACTGAATGTCTTCTAAAGAAATCATTAAGCTTTGATGCTCTTAAAATACAAGGAATAGAGGGAGAACAAAAAGAGCAGCTCTGTCTTACAAAGAAAAGAAAAAGAAGCAGCAGACTGGCTGCAAACTGTTACTTTTGAAAGAGGTTATGCTAATTTATTCTGATCAGAAGTGATTTGATGCTTGAGTTCCGTTGCATGGATATATGAGAAAAACTGCTCACATTTGTAAAGATATTTTTTCTTGGTCCACTTGAGCATATTGAACCATTGATTTTCTGCATTTTAAAATTTAGAAAGGGTCTAGATTTTAAGGCTATTTAAGGTAAATTTTAACTATACAAAAATGACTTCTAGTAGAGTTTAAACTGTTAGAACTAAAAGGTCCCAATCCTTTTCTCCATTACGCTAATTCAAAGCTATTTTTCAGCTCCATTTCACTGTATCACATTTTCAATAGCGCCCACCCCCTTGCACCCCCTCGTCCACACATACCTACATAGCAACCTTTTTTTGTGCTAAAGGGAAGAAAGACAAAAGATGATGAATTTCATAGGGAGCTTTGAAGAAGTAATTTTGGTCCCATTTTTCTTGCTAATATCACGTTAAAACACTTGATGGCATTAAACATTGATAATGAAATTGTCTATGAAAGATTTATGTGAATTATCTAAAAATAGAGAAAAGAGGTGATTTTAATGAGATACATGCTTTTACGCACCAACTCTGTGCAAAGCAGTCAGTTCTCCTCGAATACCTTTCCCCTCTTCCTCCTCATCTTCTTCATCTTCGTGGGTGAGAGGCAGAGAGGTGGCCACATAATGAAGCAGTTGAGGTGGGCTCTTGAATAGAAGACCTGGAAACTTCACAATGTCTAATTCCTCTTCTTCTTCCTTTAACTCATCATCAACTAAAGCTCAGACCGCACAGGGAAAGACCTGGATTCCACACGCTGGTTAAAAGAAGGAAAAACTGAGCAAGGGTTGATGGGAAAAATGAGAGAGTCTGAACTATACAGTCAAGGCAGGGGGCAGCTGAAAGGTAAAACTCTTTGAGAAAGCCATTTCAAACTGCCTATTGTAAATGAAGGTGAGAAGCAGCAAGCACAGAGTTGAAACTGCCGCAGAAAGAACAAAAGGAAAAGAAAGATCTCAGTCTGTGAAGAGAGAAAGGGGAGGACAGGTTGAGTTAAAGAATATATGGTCCCCGTGCTCCCAAAGAACAAGACAAGGGTTGAAGTCGGTTAGAAGAGATTCGATAAAACTCTCCACAGCAACTTACAGATGCAAGGTTTTCCATCACTTCCAATTCTGCAGCCTTCCTCACAAGTATACTCATAGGTTCCCACAGAGTTGACACATAGTTGGTCACAGACGCTACTGACATCCAGACAGTCATCCACATCTGGGAAAATTTAAACAGTGTCTGCTCTTAGGCATTGAGAGATAAAATAGACATTATGAACTCATGGGCATATTTGTCACCTTTATTAACCAATAACAATGTATTGCTATATAGAAAGCATAGCCCCAAATTCTTCCTCAAATATATCCTGCCAATTATTTTTCCTTCACTCATTTCCAAGTTTACCATAGCTTACCTACATAGACAAGGTCTTTCTGAGAGCTTGTTCATGAGATTTGAGGAAGAATTTAAAACTTACATGGTCTTAGGCTGTGTACCATTTTGCAGAACGTTCATTCACTCTTGAATTATTCAATATCTATGGTGAAGCCTTTATTCCATGCATAATTCTGTACACAGTTTGTGGAGAATTTGAGAGATGGAAGAACCCTAGGCCTTAATCTCATATGACTTACTGGTGTTATGTCCACGTCTGAGCCCAGACTTTGATCAATGTGTTCAGTATACTAAAAGCTCATTTATGAAGCTGAGTTTCTAGGCCTGGCCTCAGATTGTGGATACCTTTTCCATTTGGATGTGTGTACCCAAGTATGTATATTCACGCCATACAATCATCTCTTGGCTCACTCTGCTTAAGAACAGATGGCACATGAAATTCAATTTTTTTTGGCCCTGTTAATTGGATGGGAGGTGTAAGTGGTAATATGCTCTACTGTGTTTAGAATATATAGATATCATAGTTGTATGTTCTTTGCTGTTATCTATACTGCAAGGCTGGGGAGTTTGGCGTCTATATGAAGAAACACAACTATTATCCTCAACAGAATACAAGAATTTATTTCTTTAATCCAAGAAACACTATTTTCTCTGAGGCACTTCTTTTTAAAGTCTTCTTATATAATTTGACTATTATTGAAATAGATAACAATCTTCTAATCTTTTATTTCAAGAAAAGTAAGGTTCAAAATAATGGTAATAATAATCACAAATGAAAATTTAAAGATTATATATTTAAGGTAAACTCGTTAAAGTAATTTACAGCAATGACTGACATGAGCCCTTCTTAATGGTATAAAAAAGTGAATTAACTCTACTCACTGAATTCAAACTCTCCTATCATATAAAAATATACCTATCAGCTAGAAGTCATCTGAAAGGTAAGTGAATCAATTTCAACAAATAAGTTAGAAAACTATAAAATGACTCATCTTAAAACTTGCATTAGCTAGATTAATATCAGATATATAAAGGATTCTGATACAGATTTGGACTGTGGCTCATGAACCCGCAATCCTTTTGCTATTGCCCTTAAATTAGAAGGACACTCAGTAATCACCTCTGATTCCAGTCAAGCTTGCCACGAGCAATTCCTGTGGCAGTGTGCTATGGCTTGCTGGAATCCCTCACTTGCCTATATATATTAAATTAGGTAAAAGGGATTATGGGTCGATGACTATTATTATAATAATAATAGCTACTTTTAGTTGAGTGATTTCTCGATGTCAATCACAGTAGTAGGCACTTTACATTTATTACTTTTCTTAATTTCCCCAGTAATTCCATTATTGTCTTCATTTTACTGATGAGGATTTGAGGCTCAGAGCACTGTCACCCAAGTTCATATAATAGAACGTGGTCGAGCCACAGAGAGATCCAAGTCTCTTTAGTGTCAAAGCCTTCCCTTTCCCACCCTAACACTCTATCTCAGATATTCCCCCTCCATTGATTGCCCCATCACATCAGGGATTTCACATTAGAGCTCAGGAATTCACCATCACATCCACAAGCATCAGAACTGATCCTAAAGCCTTCCTGACAACTGCATTCACAGCCTCCTAAATAGTTGATGCAGAGCTGGGCCCAGCAGGCTTCTCCACTCTCACATTCATCAAGGTCTAAAGGGGGAAAGGACATTTCTGTTACTTAAGGGCAGGAATTTAACTGACCTGTGAAGGTGCCGATAAGCCTCACTTCGAAATTAAAACTGTTTTACTAATCATTTCCTATTTCTCAGGTTACAGAGTACAGACACTGAAGAGACTATAACACAAAACAAATGAGGCCGCATTTGGGTTTATGTTTCTGACATGCTTCTATGCCTGGTATTTATTTGAAAAGCACGTAAGTCATCTCCAAATGCATTTATAAGCACAGGGTAAGAGATCTCTGCTATTTTTCCAGTTTAAATAGCAATCTAACTGAACAGAGAACTTGAAGAACGACAACAAAAAAACAGCTTGAGAAGAATAGCCCAAAAATTCCATTTAGTGGACATTTAATAGCTGCAAAGAGGAGGCAGTCTTAGGCCCCTATGTGATTGTTCTTCTGGAACTTCAGATGAAAGAACGTTCCCAAGCAAAAAGAAGTCACGTGACTGGGAAGAGCCGTGGATAAAGGCAATTTAGAGAGAGGGCAGACAATCATTTTAAATATTATGTGTTAAATTACAGAATATTTCAGGGCATTTGCTTGAACTTTTCGATGATGCTTTGACTGGGATGAGTTTTTATTATAATTGGTGACACTATTACCCTGGAATGTCCTATCAGATAAATAGCTTTCTAAATGATGATCTTTAAGTCTCCTTCAGCACTGTTACTCTAGAATTCTACAGTCTGGCATGTGTCTTCCTTTATTTGCCTTGCAGAAAATAAAAATGCACCAGAAGATGTCAAATTGAAACCTTTCAGCCAAAGGCTAATCGATTTGTCCTGAGTTTTGAGGGGATCATTTATAATATAATTGGCTAAAGGGTAGCAACAGACTCTTTACCCACTGCTTTCACCAGGCTAGACACCTGGGAATTGTGTGGTCAGGGTTTTTGGCTATAGGTCCTTAGTTCAATTCTACCCCCTTTGTTGAACTGTTAAGTTGGGTGGCCTGTCAGTGCTGAGTTTACAAAATCCCATTGCTCCATAACTACATGAGCGGCCCCAGATATAAAAGGTCAGTGTCTCAATTAACCTTGGAAAGGGTACCAATGTAAGAAAATGCAGACAAGAGAAAGGAAGGAAAGAAAATGCAATCAATCAGCTAAGGTTAAGGGTCACCATAAAATATCCAAATGAAGGTCATTTGGACACAAAATAACCTTTCTCCTGCAAAATGTCACAAGCAGTGCTACTCACAAAACTCTAGATGATATTTTTTTCCTTTCTTATATTAAAACTTCATTTATCCTTTGTATTACGTAGCATGAATATAGAGGACAAAAAAAAAACTTTAAAAAATTCAGTTTCATTTTATCTAAAACATTATCTTTTATGTTTTTTGGATTTTCTTATTTCAAGATTTTTTAAAAAGTCTTCTCAGATATCACCAGAGCCTCTAAACATATACGTCTCATGATTCCCTGTTCTCAACCAGTAAGGAGCACAATTGCATCACATAACTGGAAAAATGAATTCCTCGATCTATCATTTTATGACCCATTTTGGATTCTTCTTCTATTATCATTCCTCTGGGGTTATTTCCTGTCTCATGTACAGAACTCACCTGAAACCCCATTCTTCCTTTCTTAAAATGCCCTGTCCCTTCAACCCTTATATCACCTGTTTTCCTAAATTTCTTGATTCCTTTTCAGATCTTATTTGGTAATATCTTTGCTTGCTTATTTTTTATTTTTAATTTTTCTTCCTCTCTGATGATCATATTTTTCCTATTTACATTGGCCAATACACCAAATATTGCAGCATCACAGAGAAATTCACCTGTACTTAAAAATTTAGCCCTAATCAAAACTACAGCATTAATTGCAGTCAGGTGAAACAATTAAACATTTCAACTATGACTTCAGAACAGCATCAAAAGTAAACCTTGAAAAAACTTGACCTTCTGTATCTGCCCCCCACACACAGTCACTGAATAAAGCTCCAAAGATTAGAATAAAATTATTTTTCTGATAACTACCAATTGTTAAATTTAGTGAACTTACTGCTGGTCAGACACTTGTATTTTGTATAGTTGTCTTTCAAATTGTGTTAACACATCTCTAGGATTTAGCCCTAATAAATTTTTGCATTTGGGCAAGACTGACCATTTGCAGACTAGAACACATTTATATGTAAAAGGAAAGTTGTGTAAAAGGAAAGTTATGTAAAAGGAAAGTTGATCTTAAAATACACTAAAAAGAAAATTGTTTAATTTCCCTCATGCATGAATGTTTTACAAAGCATCCATGGCCTTAATCTGTTCTCAGGCAAATAAGCAGAGTATGTATATGCACACTCCAAACAAATCATTGCCTTTACTCTAGTGAATATTTGGTCTTTAGGAATGAGTGTTATTTACTGTTGGAAAATGAAATAAACTTGAGCCGTAAACAAAACAATGTTGTCATGTT
Source organism: Balaenoptera physalus (assembly GCF_965194825.1). Taxonomy (NCBI): domain Eukaryota; kingdom Metazoa; phylum Chordata; class Mammalia; order Artiodactyla; family Balaenopteridae; genus Balaenoptera; species Balaenoptera physalus. The sequence goes on along the minus strand of NC_138891.1, from coordinate 49,010,168 downwards.
GACTGCTGAAATGTCATAAATATGCAATTTTCTACATTTTGACCCTGGCAGATGCTATTTTTTCTGGCTGCAAATAAGAACTTTACTGAATTGTACTTTTCAAAGAATAAGGAAAGATACCAAATTATAAGTTGCAAACAAAAGGTTTAGCAAAATTCCAGTTTCCCTTACCCAACAGTCAAAAAAAGAAGGTAGGAAGGAAAGAAGGAAGGGAGGGAGGGAGCAAGGGAGCAAAGAAGAAAGGAAGCCCTTTATTTTTTCCAGAGATACAAATGTTAGCAAGGTAGAAAATTATAAGCATAATTTTCATTACAAAAAAGAAGCAAGGCAAGCAACTGGTTTCATTAAGTTAATCACCATAGACACTGAGAAAAATGCAGAAGGTGATGTTCGATCAAGAAATAACAAGTAATGACATTGTTTTGGTTAAATAATTTATGAAACCAGAATACTTCAGAATCCCTTGAAGTTCATTCTGTCACATTAGTACCAAACTAAAAAGTCCCAATGACTTAGGCTTTTGAAATTCACCTCTCCTCTTTTGGTACTTCAATTTGCCTCAAACCATACTGTAGCATGAAAAGGTCAAAGATATTTTTTAGTACTCACATCATAATTTTTAAGAAAGGGGATATAAAGTATCACAGAAGAAAACAAGCAAATATGGTGTCATAATTCTCAAATGATGGCAAATTGTTTCAGAGGCTTGTAGGTGCTCTCAGACCCAGAGCACATAGTAATTTAGTTTGATGTTCACTCTCCCTATTTTTTGTAGATATTCCTTTTTCTCAGAAGTTCTAGATTAAACATTTCATTATGAAGCAAGGCTGGGGTGGAATTTATTCTTCTCATTGTCTCAAATGATATAAGTTCTAATAATACGTTGAAAAAGTTATCCATTAAAAATAGTTTTGAGCTGGGATTTCCAAAGAATAACATCTTTTAAAGTTTTCTTTTGGAATGTAGCTACCTGCCATGTCAAAGGTGAACATGCATCCAAATTATCACCAAGTTGAAAACCAATGAACATGATTGCTTCTGCTTGTGGTGGAGAGAATTAGCATGCGTGGTGGCATTTTTGTTTGAATTATAAATTACATTAAATGGTTAGATAGGCCTTAGAATATTTTCCAGAAATAAAACTGTTAAGTCCATATATATTGCTAATAAGTTTTAAATCTCCTTTAACTTCAAAGTAAATATCTAAACACAATGATGTCTTCTGTCAATTAGTATTTCTTTTACATTTATCCAGTAGCCAAAGACACTGTTCATTTTACTTCTTGCAGTTTGAGAGATGTGGCTACATTAGAGCACTAAGTATTAGAGAAGAAAGGGCTAAATGAATCCAGGGCAACCTCTGAAGGGAGATGGCATTTACCATACATTACCTATGCATGTTTTCTCATCTGAATCAAGCCGGTGTCCATGGTTACAGGAGCAACAGGGCCCACCAACTGCATGTTCACAGTGACAGGAACAACCACCATTATTCTTTTCACAGCTATTGACAATTTCCAATTCAATCCCTTTCCAAAACAAGCAAAAGAGAATTATTAGCATAATAACAGAGAAATCTGAATACATGGCAACAATGGGTACACTCTCTCTGTTGGGAGATGACAAACTTTATTGGAAATCTGTCAACACTCTAAGCATATAAAAGTAAAAGTCTGAGGACTATTAAGCATTGTAAATATCTATACCATATCAAAATGCTAATAAACCTATAAATAATGTCAAATTGACAGTGTGGCAGAAAGGTAATGAGTCCACCAGTGGTTATTAAACGTATCTTAAAGGACACTTACGTCTGGGAATTTTCAGTATTTTCAGAATGTAAAAAATACGTGTATTGGATCAATGATCAGACAGCAAATACAGCTGACATATCTGTTCTCAAACTAATGGTATGTTAATATCTGCTCTTTTTTTAGGCTGTGAGTACATGAAAATACCGTTAAAAATGGCTTTGGAACAAAACTATGAACAAAAAACCAATGAATTAGCTGATTATATGTAACTGGTATCATGTTCGTATGCTAATCAGCTTTGATGTATACAAGAGTCACTTATTACATAAACATTCTCTTCCTCTGAGCACTAATTTGCTGATCGTGGTACATGCCGCTACTCTGGGGCACTTTGTGGGGCATTCAGCTCAGTATACAGATGCCAATTTTCCTGAGCACACAGGTATTATAACCAATCATTTTCTAAGTGAGAAAATGAAAAATAAAAGAATGCTTTGCATCATTGTTAAAAATATGGAATTAAGATACTCTGCTATTTTCACCATTGGCCTCTACTGTTCTTCATTTGTGTTGCTTGGACACACCTCTAAATGAGAGCGACTACATTGGTTCATTTCCTTCCATCCTTAACTCCTGAATCCTTTGAAAGAAGAAAGATGGGAAAGAACAGGACAAGGGCACTTAGGATTGTGGTATTCCTTGAGAGCCTATATCACCATTCAAACTGCCAAGGTATCTGCTATGTTCCTGTATGGTTACATGTACAGAAATCATGCTCCCTGGTCCCAGCTTCCAGTCTTTGTGTCCCAGGGCACCCAGGGCACATCCCTGTCATTGTGCTCATTCCTCTGTGCCTTCATCATCTTGTATTACCCAGCTCCTAACAGATGTTCAAAAATTGGTTTTGAGAGTAGAGAATGGACTTGAGGACACGGGGAGGGGGAAGGGTAAACTGGGACGAAGTGAGAGAGTGGCATGGACATATAGACACTACCAAATGTAAAATAGATAGCTAGTGGGAAGCAGCCGCATAGCACAGGGAGATCAGCTCGGTGCTTTGTGACCACCTAGAGGGGTGGGATAGGGAGGGTGGGAGGGAGATGCGAGAAGGAGGAGATATGGGAACATATGTATATGTATAGCCGATTCACTTTGTTATACAGCAGAAACTAACACACCATTGTAAAGCAATTATACTCCAATAAAGATGTTAAAAAAAAAGAGTGCTAAAATTTTTTTTAAAAATAGGTTTTGAATGATTGAATAAACAAAAAAAAGATTATGCTAATCAATTTATTGTTGAAAATAAGAATGCCTTTGGGTTTAGAAACAGCTAGTTTAGGACTGAGCAAAATAAGAGAGCTAAAGGAAAGGCTGAAATAATTAAGGGAACTGATATTTTTCACAATATGTTAGCATATACTCTGTAGGGAGACATATTTCAAATTTTGGCTCCTATTCTTGTTTCCCTGTGATCAATGCAGCTGTAAGACTGCCAGAGGTACTTTACATATAAATGACATTACTGTAACCTCATAAAGAGCTAAACTATATGGGACTCAGACATGCGCATACGCATCTAGAACTGGCCACTAGAAGTAAGCTGAGAGTCTGCGTTCTTGATACAGATGAAACTGTTTAACTATCATACCTAAAAATATGCTTTAAAAAAACTTTAAAACCTGATCCCTGTGGTTTCTCATAGATAGCAAAAAATCATTATTTACTCAGTATATTAAATATGCATTAAATACATATGGAACTTAGGTTCACTATATACTGCTTGGTAGTTTGGGAACAGTTTTATTTAACCATGCTAGATCTGGAATTTTCTAATTTCTAATCACAAGATAGTGATAGTTCATTCATAGCACACTTTGAGGATTCAATGTTTATGCTATACAGTATTTTGAGAGCCTCTGAGAAGAAATGATATAAATACAAAATATTGTTGTCCTAGGAAAAAGTTAAAACAATATTTGCCTAAAATATACTGTTACATGAAGAACACGTAATTCATTGTTTTTTTCTTTTTTTAAATTTATTTATTTATTTATTTTTGGCTGTGTTGGGTCTTTGTTGCTGCGTGCGGGCTTTCGCTAGTTGCAGCGAGCCGGGACTGCTCTTTGCTGCAGTGCATGGGCCTTTTCAACGCGGTGACTTCTCTTGTTGTGGAGCATGGGCTCCAGGCACGTGGGCTTCAGTAGTTGTGGCACGCGGGCTCACTAGTTGTGGCACGTGGGCTCACTAGTTGTGGCACGCAGGCTCACTGTTTGTGGCTTGCGGGCTCTAGAGCGCAGGCTCAGCAGTTGTGGCACACTGGCTCAGTTGCTCTGTGGCATGTGGGATCTTCCCGGACCGGGTCTCGTACCCATGTCCCCTGCATTGGCAGGCAGATTCCTAACCACTGAGCCACCAGGGAATTCCCTCATTGTTAAACATTACCATGTTCTGAAAACATTTACCCCACCTACAAGTTTTAAAACACTCAAAATACCAGTTTCCACCAAGAAAGTTTTGTATGTCAGTAAATATTGAGGTCTGGTGAGAGCTACACAAAGAACTCAGCCAAATATTCACATGAGGGAAATAAATGTAAAAATACACCTCTACCAAATGTATTCAACTCTAGGGCAAATTGCTTTCCCAAGTAACTTTCACAGAAAGCCTATACCTCATGACTCATTAGCAATAAAGGCCCCCTCTTTCATGATAACTGAGAACTCACCAGTCAGATTGCAAGGGATTTTATTTCAGGCATCTGTAAAATGTACTCATCTCCTAAACCTCTGGCCACATTAAAAAGCCAAAATATTAATAAGAAAGAAAAACCCATCCACATTTCTCTCTGCCTGAAAGGACTCCTCAGGGCACTGAGAGAAAGACTCACTTCAAAAGAAGTTATATCCTAATTAGTAGTTAATTCTTCTCTCCCATGTTATTTAGTTTGCTCTTTAAAAGACAAATATCACTGCAGCAAAACTGCCCTGTCTTTAAGCAGTAGAAATATATCAACAGACCTTAAGGCTACACTGGCAACCCAGGCACTAAAGAATTAGAGTTTTATGCAGTGGAGGAGAAGGAAAAATTTAGTGACCTTAAGAATGTCTCTTCGGGGCTTCCCTGGTGGCGTAGTGGTTGAGAATCTGCCTGCCAATGCAGGGGACACGGGTTCGAGCCCTGGTCTGGGAAGATCCCACATGCCGCGGAGCAACTGGGCCCGTGAGCCACAGCTACTGAGCCTGCGCGTCTGGAGCCTGTGCTCCGCAACAAGAGAGGCCGCGATAGTGAAAGGCCCGCGCACCGCGATGAAGAGTGGCCCCCGCTTGCCGCAACTGGAGACAGCCCTCGCACAGAAACGAAGACCCAACACAGCCATAAATAAATAATAAATAAATAAATAATTTAAAAAAAAAAAAAAAGAATGCCCCTTCATGAGAGAGCTTAGGTAAAAAACACTACATAATTTATTCTGTTTATCATTATCCTTATTCTTCTTCCTTAATTAAAACTGATCAAGAGACATATGATGTATACAAACACATAACAAAGTTAAAAGGATAGTATATTTGGAGCCTAAAGACCCTAGTTCAAGTCCCAGTTCTGTCACTTACTCATTTGCATAATTGCATTTTTGACTTCCGCCCGGAAAGGATGGTTTACTAAGATGTGGAGAGCTGGGAAGGGCATCTTTGGAACTGAGATCGGAAATCAGACATGGTCTTACAATCTAGAGCCGCTCCTTGTGTTGCTGGTTCCTTCACCCCTGCTAGTTCCTTTTCCCTGAGTTTTACACTGGAATTATTAGTGTTCAATAAATATTGCACAGCAGAGGTGGTGAAGGAAGACAGACTCTTCACAAAGGAGAGCCATGGGTCCAAGAGAGCCCGAGTCAGAAGACCTGAGACTTAGTCCTTGTGGTCTACACTGTGGATCATGATGCCGACCATTGTCTGTTGACTCTGGGCCCCTGTTTTGTCAAATTAAAATGAGGGGGTTGGCCTTCGAAGCTCTCACTCCCACCCTACCCCAGTGGAAAACATTCTCAGGAGCTTCCACTTTGGCAAGACATTCAGTGTAGTTCTTTTGTTTATTACTCTTGCTTAATACTTGCAAAATGCCACACATTTCCTGGGCTGCGATTATTGCCACTTACTGTAACACTGTTTTCCATCAGCTCCCAGCTCAAAACCAGGGTGGCAGGCACAAGTGAAAGATTCCACTGTGTTCACACAGCGATGGCTGCAGGGAGCAAGCCCTTCAGCACACTCGTTTACATCTGCAGAAAGAGATACACAGGAGCTGTGTCTTCAGAGCTGGAATTAAGGTTTATTTGTAAACTATAGAAATGAACTAAAGCATCCCCTGCCTCTCAACCCCCAACATCAAACATAACAGTAAAATACCACATAGGCTCCATATTTGCAAATAAACCAACTGCGAATGACATGAACTCTGCTGTAGGTCTTATGTTCTCAAACACTTCTTTCTACCTATTAGAACCTACTAGTATCTATTAATTTGAAGAAAGAGAAAACAAACAAAAAATAGACCTTTTCTATCCTCTAATAATACAAGCAGAAGTCATTGTAATTTGTCTTCATGAATATATATCAAATTCTTAACCAAAAATGGTATCTCTCTGATTTAAGACAGTACAAGTGGCCATACACAAGGCAGATTTGGAGTCTTCATATGTAGCAATCCATGGTGTGTATTGTACATATGATTGTCACAGGGCAATGCCATTTAAACACTGGTGCCCTCTCTCTCTCCTGACACTGACGGCCAAGTCTATTCAGTATAACATCATTTTGTGGCCCATGTAGTTTCTGCAGCTCCCCCCACCCTTTAAACGGATAGGTCTCACCATTATTTTCCCAAATAGCACCTCCTCCTTGTATAGTCCTGCATGTCACCCCCAACCAGGACTCTTAAGAGAAATACTCATTTTTCTAAGGTATTTATAAAACCCTACAGAGGCAGTAACTTTGGGGACAGACTTTTTAGGAATAATGTACCAGATATTATTAAAATAAAAATTTGAAAAAGATATTGTATAGATAAGTATGGATATATGTATATATCTATATATGTATACATCTGTCAATTTTCCACAAATTTTAATAAGATCCTCTTCTGTGCCAGAAACTCAGCAAGGTAGGTGCTATGCACACAGAGGACCAAAGCAGAAATGTTCTCTGTCAGAAAAGTACGTTAACATAATCCACAGAAAATTTTATCTTGGTTTTGGCTTAAAGAAAAAAAAAACTAACTTCACACTAATTTTTATGTCTAATTCTTTTTCAATTTCTTAAAGTGTTTATCAGTCCCATAAGTCAGGAAACATTTTGTATTTTCTTAATTAATGCAAATAAACTGTTTCTCATTTCATGGAAATGCTGTGATAAAAATGAAGGATTCTGTGATTTCTCAGAAGTTATTAAAACAAAGACAGTCCCACAGGAATGACTTCATTTATCAGTTCTGGTCACGAAGTAATTTATCACTTTCATCTTTGAATTGAAGTATGTCTGTTTTGCTATTTCTAGGAAACAGAAATATGTAACCTTGTAGTTATAGAGTTTCTATCTTTTTGGTTTTAATTATTCCTAACTTCTGAGAGCACTCATTTGCACATACTTGCTTTTCAAAGGTTATCCCCACCTTCTGTAGCCTATAATCAAAAACTCCCTGTGAGGTTATGGAAGGTTTTGAAATATTAATTCTGGAATTCACTTCAGAATGAAAAACAGAAAACAAAAAGAATTAATTCTGAAACTACACCAGATCATTTTTTGTAACTAAAAATTTCACTGAGTTTTTACAGTTTCATAAAAATACCTTTCAGAATGATCAAATAAGAATATACATGTTCTTTTTTAAGCATAAATGAAAACACCTTTCTCCTAGCTGTTCTGACTATTCAAAACTGAATTACCACAGAATTTCAAACAATGACCCAATTAATCTATCAGCTTCAACTTCCAACCTGCACAGGCCTTTTTGTATGCAGACAGCTGGTACCCTGGGTGACAGGCACTCCTGGCCACGCCATGCTCACTCTGACAGATGTGAGCACATCCATTTCCACCCATGCAGGGGTCCATCGCTAAAAGCAATTAAGCAGTGATAGTTTTCAATTCATTAACTTTAGAAAGATGTACAGAGCAGAAGTGTGGAGGAAGGTAAAAGAGAACTGGGACAGGAGGATTTCTTACATAAAGATGGTAAGGCCTCTGGAAAGGCTTTCCCACTTTCAGATGACGCTAATCCAACAAAATGTTTCCCATTTTGTGATCTGAACTCCAAAATCTGAACAAATCCAAACATGGATCAAGGTCAAAGAACTGGCTAATTTTACTCTTCTCAAAAGTCCATCTGCTGTGCTCTTGCACCCAAAGTTAAATAGAGTCAGCAGGAACTCCCCCACACACCTTTGCAGTTTTTCTCCTTCTCTCCCCACCTTTTCTACTCCTTTGAGCAGCAATTATCCTCAGATAAACCTTTCACCTCCTCTAGATCTCCTCTGCCTTTGGATAAGCAACCGCGGTGCCAAGAAAAGGCCAACTGGAGCAACATGGGAGAGTCTTAGCTACAGCTGCCATGGAGATGAAATAAAGAAGTCCAGATCCCACTGGAACTAGTGAGTGACCTCCTTCTGACCTCCTTTTCCCCTCACTTGCTCTTGTCTTAGTCTTAGTCATATTCTCTGGAAGTCCAAAGTAATGTGAAGCCACATGTCCTATAAGGAGTACCTCCACACAGAGCTTATTTGTTGAATTGATGAGCTAAGTGATCCTGGTCTGACTCTGTAAATCAGCCTTGGCTACATTACAAGCTGCTAGGGTGGGAATTCCTACTCCTGTATGCTCCCCATTTCCTTTTTTAAAATAATGCACAGAATAGAAAAAGCAGAACAATGAATAAAGCTACCTTGCTCCCACATTCACCCAGTTTCAATGTAACCACTACCACAAAATGTAAGCTGGTGGTACATTAATGCTTACATGCTTTTATTAATTTCTTGTAAATCCTTCCAGACTTTATGAAAATATAAGTGATACAAATATCTATCTATCTATCTATCTATCTATCTATCTATCTATCTATCTATCTATCTATCACAGATACAATATACATTGTTCTCCTTCTTGCTTTTATGTAGGGAGAGATTGAATTGAATTTGTAGATCAATTTGGGGCAGTATTGCCATTTGAACAATATTAAGTTATCTGATCCATGAACGCGAGATGTCTTTCCATTTATTTTAGTATCTAACTTATTTCAACAAGGTTTTACAGTTTTCATTATCTAATTTTGGCACTTCTTTCATTAAATTTGTTCCTATGTATTTTATTTGATGCTATAATAACTAAAACCGTTTCTTAACTTTACTTCCAGATTTTTCATTGCTAGTGTATAGAAATCCAATTGATTTTTATAGTTTGATCTTTAATCCTACAACTTAGTTGGATTTCCTTATTAATTCTAATAGTTTTTTAGGTGGACTCCTTAAAATTTTCTGTTACAAGATCCTGTCATCTGTGAACAGAGATATCTTACTTCTTCCTTTCTAGTCTGGCTGTCTTCTATTTTCTTGCCTTTTTGCTCTGGCTAGAACTTGCACTACAATGTTGAATGGAAGTGGCATGAATAGATATCCTTGCCTCATTCCTGATTATAGGGGGAAAGCTTTTAGCACTTCACTACTTAGTGTAAAGTTACTGTGTGTTTCTCATAGGTTCCATTTATTAGGTTGAGGAAATTCTCTTCTATTTCTAGTTTGTTGAGTTCTTTTATCACGGAAGGGAGTTGGATTTTGTCAAGTTTTTTTTCTTCCATCTATTGAGATGATCAGGTGGGTTTTGATATGGTATATTACATTAATTGATTTTCAGATGTTGAACCCGTCTTGATTTCCTGAGATAAATCCTACTTGATCATAGTGTATAATCACTTTTATAAATTGTTGGATTTGGTTTACTAATATTTTGCTGAGGATTTTTACATCTACATGCATAAGAGATATTGGTCTGTAGTTTTCATTTTTGTGAAATCCTTGTCTGATTTTGATATCAGGGTAATACTGGCCCCATGGAATGATCTGGGAATTGTTCTCTCCTCTTCTATACTTTGGGATAATTTGTGAAGAATCTGTATTAATTTTTCTTTAAATGTTTGGTATGATTTACCACTGAAACCATCTCAGTTTAAACTTTTCTTTTGGGAAGTTTTAAAATTACTAATTCTATCCCTCTCTGTCTCTCTTTTTTTTTTCCCCCCAGGAGGATGTGTGTAGGTCACACACAAATACTACACTATTTTATTTACTTTTTTTTTTTTTACCTTTTTTTACAATTTAAATATAGTTAAGGAACAGTATTATGTCAGTTTCAGGTGTATAACATAGTGATTCGACATTTAAATACATTATGAAATGATCACCATGATAAGTCTAGCTTTACTTATTAAATGTCTAACCAGATTTTCTGTTTCTTTAGAAGTCGGTTTCAGTAGTTGTTGTCATTCTAGGAATGTGTTCATTTCATCTAAGTTATCTGATCTGTTGTGACACAGTTGTTCATAGTATATCCTATTTTCTTTTTAAATTTCCTTACGGTCAGTAGTGATGCCGCTCTTTCATTAATGATTTTAGTTATTTGAGTCATCTTTCTTTTTTCCTTTGTCAGTCTAGCTAAATGTTTGTCGATTTTATTGACATTTTCAAAGAACCAACTTTTGGTTTTAATTAATTTTCTCTCCTGTTTTTCTATTCTCTATTTCATCAATTTCTATACAAATCTTTATTATTGCCTTCCTTCTTTTCTTACCTTTTCTCATCCTTTTTCTCCCTGTGTTGCTTCTGCCCAGTATCAACTCTCTAAGAAACTCTTACATTCGAGTCTGCAGATTCAATCTGCCCTACAATTTCACAAAAGTAAAATTTGCTGGACCTTTTTGGTTTTGCTTGTTTTCTTCATTTTTTTCTGTATGCCTTGTCACAGGTTAAGAAAAAGATGTTGACCTACACAGCCATGTTTATACCAGAAACTTACTTTCTTTACTCCATAACCTCTACCACCAGCTTTTAAGACCAGTGGTCCCCAACCTTTTTGGCACCAGGGACTGGTACCGTGGAAGACAATTTTTCCACGGAAGTTGGGGGGAGATGGTTCAGGCAGTAAGGCGAGTGATGGGGAGCGATGGGGGGCAGCAGATGAAGCTTCACTCGCTCGCCTGCCACTCACCTCCTGCTGTGCAGCCTGGTTCCTAATGGGCTGAGGACCAGTACCGGTCTGCAGCCTGGGGGTTGGGGACCCCTGCTTAAGACAACGGGAGAGGTAACTTTTCTTAACTCTGAAAAGTGAAAGTCAATTCCACCAGATGCAAGATTATAAGCAGATTGCAATTATCTTTGATATATTCTTCTCATTGACGACTACCTCTGGGAACTTCTCTAAATTTACTTAAATCTCTTATTGCCCTTAATGCCTTCTTGATGCCCAAGGTCTCCAACTATGAGGGTTACCGGTCCAGAAAATGGCTGCATATAACCTCCCTACAGCAAGCCATTGTACTGTCAAAACTCCCTTCTGTTTTTGAGACTGATTTAACTGTGAACTTAAGGATTGGGCTCTAGAATAAAACATATGGATTGGACTCTAGAAAAACCATAAAATAAATCTCCTACAATGAAGCATTTGATTGTAAATTTGCAGCTTTTATTCTCAGCTGCAGAACATAGGAGGGCATTTGAAAGTAGAATGTGGGCCACAAGTGTTATTTTCAGTCAAGAAAGACTGAAAAGACATTAGAATGTTTATCTTGTGTTTAGAGATAAAGAACAGTGCCCTTTACATAGTAGCACTTAAATGGGGCTTGTGATCCTCCAAGAGTAACCGTAACTGGGTTTACCTTCTACGATAAACAACGGATATTGGTCAACAGACAGCACAGGAGGTAGAACACTGAGCGAAGAGAAACAAAAAGCTCAATTATTGCTGAGTTCTGCTGGAGGCAACTTCTGGATTACAGCACATGAAAGAGAAACCAAAGGAGAGCTCAATGATCTACCTAAACTGGAGAGACAGATCCCACATCATGATTGTTAAGGCAAGTTGAATTTGTGGAGTGCTGGAAAGGGGGCGGGAGAGTGTTATGTGGAGAAAAAAAACCCTCCAAAATCTATATAATGATCCTCTTGAACCTTTGACTAAATATAATTCAATATATACATAGGGTAAATCTCCATGGATCAGACAAAGAACAACACACTGGAAAGAAGAATGAGGGTAACTGTTAGTCAAACAATTCCCAGAGCACACACAGAGCCAGGAATCAGTTTTCAGCAGCCAAAGTGGAGAAATGTTGTTGACTACACAGGGCATTCAGTAGAGATTCCAGAAGGGCCATGGCTAAGTAGTATGGCTAATTGAACCCCAGAGTAAAGTTTACTCAGGATTCGCCCTAACAACTCTTAAAAACAGTGCTTGACAGGATTAAACTAATCTGCACATGAGTTAACTTGGCATCCAGAAAAAAATTTATGATACTTTTTAAAGGAGTACAACAAAAGCTAGCACTCAACCATGTAAAATTCATAATGTCCCATACCACATGAAAAATTAATAAACATCTGTAAAGAGTAAGAAAATGTGACCCATAATCCAGAAAATACTCATTCAGTAAAAACAGACTTAGAAATATTAGTGATGATTAAATCAGCAGATAAGGATATTAAAGTAGCGCTATAAATAAACCAAATATGTCTAAAGAAAAAAAATGCATTTAATAAGGAGGAAAATAGAAGATATTAAAAAACTACAAAAGGGAACTTTTGGAGAAGAAGAATAGCAGAACTGAAATAAAAATTTCACTAAATGGGACTAACAGCAGATTAGATAATTAGAAAATTATGGAACTTGAAAAAACTTAGAAATATAAATTATCCAAAATGAAGCAAGGAAAGAAAAAAAAAAAAAAGGCCTATACAATTTAAATAAGCAAGTATGGGTGACCAGTAGGGCAATATTAAGCAGACAATATCAAGTAATTTGAATTTTAGAAGGAGATTCTCTAGTCAAAGTACCAGGAAAGAGGCAGCCTAGCAAAACAGCAAACTTCTACAAAATAACCGCCCTGCTGTAGCCAAACACCATAAAAATAATGTGGCCCCAACCATGACACCAGAGGTTGAGTGGCAAGGCTAGACTATCCCCTTCAGCAGGCTGTAATGAGGTGTTTCTCCCCCTCCCTTGGGGTGGTATCAGAGGAAGCTTTTGGAGAGTCAAAACTTTCACCACCACTCTGATAATGAGCCCACTCCACCATGGTATCCATGAAAGCCATATGGGAACAGTAAATAGGCACATCTACACTTCCTAGCCAAGTGGTATCAGTGGCGGCCCAGGGCAGAGCTAGAATTCCAATCTCTGCACAGAAGTAATGAGTCATACTCTCCTCAGGAGTTCACAGAAGCCAGATAGGAAACTTCGACTTCTACCTCAATCAGGCAATAACAGGTGGCATTCTCCCCTTATCTTTCCTAGAGTTGTGTCAAAGAAAACCAACTAAGATAGAAGATTTAAATGAGATATAAAGTCTCATAACATAATACACAAAATGTCCAGGTTTCAATAGAAAATCACTAATAACATCAAGAATCAGGAAAATCTCAAAATGATTTAAAAAGTCAACCAATAAATGCCAATATCAAAATGTTAGAAATGTTAGAATTATCTGACAAAGATTTTAAAGCCACTATTATAAAAATGCTTCAATGAGCAATGACAAACATGCTTAAAACAAATGAAATAGAGTCTCAGCAAAGAAATAGAAGATATGAAGGACCAAATGGAAATTTCAGAACTGAAGAACACAATAACTGAAATAAGATATCAATGGATGTGCTAAATAGCAGAATGGAGGGGACAGAGGGAAGAATCAGCAGATGGAAGATAGAATGATAGAAATTACCCAACTGAACAATAGAGAGAAAACAGATTGAAAAATAAAAGAAAAAAAATGGAGCCTCAGAGACCTATGGAACTATGACAAAGCTATAGCATTGTGTCAATTAAGTCTCAGGGGATAGAAGAGAGAAAGTGGGGCTGAAAATATGTTCAAAGAAATGAGGCAAAAAATGTATCAAATTTGACAAAGGACATAAATCTACAGATCCAAAAAGTTGAGTGAAGCCCAAGCAAATTAACCCTCCCAAAACCGACCCTAAGGTACACCATAGTCAAACTTCTGACAATTAAAGTCAAAGGAAAAATCCTTAAAGCAACAAGAAAGAAAGGATACCTTATCCATCAGAGAAAAATGTGAAATAACAAAAGATTTCTCATCAGGAATCATGGAAACCAGAAGGAAGTGACAACATTTTTCAACTGACGAAAGAAAACGCAACCCAGGATCCTATATCCAGCAAAATTACCCTGCAGGAATGAAGGAGAAACCAAGACCTTCCCACATGATGGAAAGCTAAGAGAATTTATCTCCAGCAGACTACTCTGAAATAATGTCATTTTTCTAAATAGAAGGGAAATTATTTTTTTAAAAAAAAGGAATAGTGGAACATCAGGAAGAAAGAAAGAACAAGAGCATCAGAAAGAAAGAAAGAGCAAGAATAAGAAATAGTCTCATTTATAATTCCTTTTCTTAATTTTATTATTCTTATTAATATTTATATATATATTATTTATATATAAATATAAAAATCTTTTCTTCCCCTCTTGAATCTTCTAAATTATACTTAATAACTGAGCAAAACCTGTAACATTGTCTGATGTGGTTATAAATGTACATAGAGGAAATAATTAAATAATTATATATGAATGGAGAAGAGTAAAGAGAAAGTAGTTAAAGCTTCTACACTTCACTTGAATTGGTAAAATGATTCTACCAGTAGATAAGTCAGTTATACACAATATAATACCTGAAACAACCATTAAAAAGCTAGGTAAAGAGATACACTCAAAACTGTTATGAATAAAATGAAATAGAATTCTAAAAACTGTTATAGTAATGCATAGGAAGATAAGAAAAAGATACAGAAAAATTAAAAAAACAGAAACAATAAGCAGAAAAAAGAAATGGCAGACAAGCTGTGACATATCAATAATAACATCCATGTAAATGGCTTACTATGCCAAATAAAAGGCCCATATTTGAAGAGTGACTTAGAAAACATGACTCGGGGCTTCCCTGGTGGCGCAGTGGTTGGGAATCTGCCTGCTAATGCAGGGGACACGGGTTCGAGCCCTGGTCTGGGAGGATCCCACATGCCGCGGAGCAACTGGGCCCGTGAGCCACAACTGCTGAGCCTGCACGTCTGGAGCCTGTGCCCCGCAGCGGGAGGGGCCGCGATAGTGAGAGGCCTGCGCACCGCGATGAAGAGTGGTCCCTGCACCACGATGAAGAGTGGCCCCCGCTTGCTGCAACTGGAGAAGGGCCTCGCACGAAACGAAGACCCAACACAGCTAAAACAATAAATAAATAAATAAATAAATAATGTAGCTATAAAAACAAAAACAAAAACATGACTCAACTATATACTGTCTACATGAAACTCACTCCTAATATAATGATATAGGCAGGTCAAAAGTAAAAAGATGGAAAAAATACATATTGTGCAAACATTAATCAAAAGAAAGCAGGAATGGTTATATTAATATCAGGTAAAGTAGATCTCAGTGCAAAGAAAATTACCAGAGACAGAAAGAGACATTATATAATAATAAAAGGGTCAATGCACCAAGAAGATATAACAATCCGAAATGTATATGCACCAAAACAAAAGAACTGCAAAATATGCAAAGCAAAAGCTGATAGAAATGAAGGAGAAATAGACAAATTCACAATTTTGGTTGTAGACATCAACACCACTCTTTCACCCATTAATAATAGAACAACTAGACAGAAAACCATCCAGAACATAGAACTCAAAACCACCATCAATCCATAAGATCCAGTTGACACTTATAGAATACTCTACTCAACAACAGCAGAACATACATTCTTGTCAAGTGCTCACAGAACACTAAACAGAACACATCTTCTATGTAATCCCTAAGCCAAAGAGAAAATCTCTAGAGAAAATAAAAATCATCAAGCTGAATAAAAATAAAAATTCAACATCAAAAATTTGAGGACACAGTTAATGCAGTGCTGAGAGGGAGAGAGAGAGGGAGAGGGAGAGGGAGAGGGAGAGGGAGAGGGAGAGGGGGAGGGGGAGGGGAGGGGGAGGGAGAGGGAGAGGGAGAGGGAGAGGGAGAGGGAGAGGGAGAGGGAGAGGGAGAGGGAGGAGAGGGAGAGGGAGAGGGAGAGGGAGAGGGAGGAGAGGGAGAGGGAGAGGGAGAGGGAGAGGGAGAGGGAGAGGGAGAGGGAGAGGGAGGAGAGGGAGAGGGAGAGGGAGAGGGAGAGGGAGAGGGAGAGGGAGAGGGAGAGGGAGAGGGAGAGGGAGAGAGATTTGCAGTACTAAATATATTGGAAAAGGTCTCAAATCAATAATCTAACCTCCCACCTTAAGAACTTAAAATAAGAAGAGCAAAAGAAACCCAAATCAAGTAGAGTGAAGAAATAGTAAAAATGAAAGCAGAAAGCAATAAAATTAAAAACAGAAAAAATAGATAATATTTTTGAAGCAAAGAGCTGGTTCTTTTTTTTTTTCACATCTTAATTGGAGTATAATTGCTTTACAATGGTGTGTCAGTTTCTGCTTTATAACAAAGTGAATCAGCTATACATATACATATGTTCCCATATCTCTTCCCTCTTGCATCTCCCTCCCTCCCACCCTCCCTATCCCACGCCTCTAGGTGGTCACAAAGCACCGAGCTGATCTCCCTGTGCTATGCGGCTGCTTCCCACTAGCTAGCTATTTTACATTGGTAGTGTATATATGTCCATGCCACTCTCTCACCTCGTCCCAGTTTACCCTTCCAACTCCCTGTGTTCTCAAGTCCGTTCTCTATGTCTAAGAGCTGGTTCTTAGATCAATAAAATTGGCAATAGCGACTGACAAAGAAAATAAAAGAAAAGATACAAATTACCAATATCAGGCATGAAACAGGACATCACTATAGACCCTGATGACATCAAAAGTATAGTAAGGCACTACTGCAAACAACTCTGCCAAATTTGGCAACTTGGATGAAATGGGCTAATTCCTTAAGAGAAATACAAACAGCCACAACTCATTCATATGAAATAGAGAATGTGTATAGACCTATAACTCTGAAAAAATTAATTCATCATTTAAACACTCCCCAAAGAGAAATCTCCAGGCCCAGATAGTTTCACTGAATAATTATACCAAATGTTTAAAGAAGAATTAACATCAATTCTACAATTTCTTCCAGAAAATAGAAAAGGAAATACTTTACAACTTATTTATTTTATGAAGCTTGTATTATTCTAACACCAAAGCCCAGCAAAGACAGTACCTAAAAAAGAAAAAAAAAAAGAAGAAAGAGAATACTATAGACCAGTATCACTCATCAATAAAAATGCAAAAATCCTTCACAAAATTTTAGCAAATAGAATCCAGCAATATATACACAAATTATGCAACATGACCAAGTAGGTTTATTGCAGCATGCAAGGCTGGTTCAACATTCAAAATCAATCAATGTACTCTTCATATTTACAGAACAAAGAAGAAAATTCACATGATAGTATCAATCAATGTCAAAAAACATTTGACATAATTCAACGTATTCAACGTAAAAGAAAATGGGAGCACTGAGAACTTCCTCAACTTGATAAAGAGCATATACAAGAAACCTACAACTAACATTATACTTAATAATAAAAGACCAAATTATTTCCCCCTAGGATTAGGAACAGCACAAGAATGTTCATTCTCATTGCGCTATGCAACATAGTGCTAAAAATTCTAGCTGGTACAATCAGGCAAGAAGAGGAAATAAAAGGATCATTGATCAGATAGGAAGAAATAAAACTATTCCTATTTGCATATGACATGATTGTCTGAAAATCCTAAGGAATCTACAAACTCCTAGAACTAAAATGTGAGTTCAGCAAGTCAGCAGGATACAAGATAAACATATAAAAAGAAATTGCATTTATATAAACTATTAATGAACACATGGACAGTGAAATTAAAAAGACAAAACATCTGCAATTACTCATTTACAAGACACATTTTATATATTTGAATAGATTACATACAATTCTTTGAAGGCAGGGACCTGACTCATATAACTTGATATCCCCATATGTCTAGAATCTATATAGAAGGTGCTTTATAAACTGTGGTTTGTTGGAAAGAGGATGCAGCTATCAGAAATTCAGTTTCAGGTATTGGTCTGCTAGAAGCTGGAAAATTGAATGACACAATAGATACACAGTGGTAGACTCTAGATGCATACGAGGGAATAGGAGCATGTCCTTGTCCTCCTGAACCATTCATTCTGCTGGGTGAGGTAGACAGTATATGAGTAAATCAATAAGAAAAATCATCACAGATTATTCTGAGTGCTGTGAAGGAAATAAACAGGATGATGTGAGAGACAGTAGCTGAAGAGGAGAGCCTGACGGGAAAAGAGAATTTGGGGTAGAGGTCTTAAGACATTGAGGTAGAAAAGGCATAGCACACTCAAGAACAAAAGGAAACCTCTGGATGCACATGTAAGACACTGTGGTCCACAGTAAAGATTTTGGAATTAATTTAAGTTCAGTAGTAAGCCATTGAAGATTTTAAATGGAGAAGTGGTAGGGTCAAAAGTAAAATTCCCATGTCTCCCAAATCTTGGTTCAATAATCCTTTATCTTTATTAAAGATGGTTAAAATATGTGTATTTTTTAAGAAAATGCTTTATTACAAAATGGTAGCCCTGAAGCCACATAGGATAAAATCTTTATCCTTTGTTATATGCATGTTATGACTTTGCAATCTTAAAAATCTCTCTGTATCTTGCATTCTTATGCACAGTTAAGGCATTTCAAATTCAAAAGAAATTGCTGTTTCTTTTTTACTTCTGTGTAACTTGAAGAAGACAAATAACAAGGTAATTTGGATGTATGAGTTTGCATGGATTTCACTAAATATGTTAGCTTAAGAGCAGTTTAAAATAATACGTTGCAATTTATCTTGAACAGCTCAAACTCTGGCTGAAAATCATGTTAAGGGCTTGATTATTAGTCACAAATATGGAAAATGTTTAAGTAAAAAAAATTATTATTTTATTTTATATATTCCCAGTACAACTTAAAACCTTATTTAGGTTTTTAACAAATAAGAGATAAAAATATGATTTAAAAATTGGTTATGATTATAATATTTATTTCAAATGAGTGTTTGTCATATACTTCTACTTTCCAAAGAATGTATTGGATAAACAGCCAGAGAGATATTCTTGACTTATGTGTAAAATTAAACACATACAGCTATCTTGCAAACTGAGCCAATTTACACCTCTGAATTTTAAAGAAAAACTTCTTATAGAATCTGTACACATGTACACTGAGGCAGCTAAATGTTATTTAATTACAATCAGTGACACAAATTTCAAGCTCAACACCAGAATTTTTCCTCTCTTAAAGATGCTCTATTACACTTCCTCAAGTTTGCCAGTCACCAGTCTTCTGACAGTTAAAGACGGAAGAATTAAAGATGCCATGGAAAAGATCTGGCTACTTCTGCTCTTAGTATTAAGACCTCCCAAGACTCTCAGGTAACACTTTCTCAAGAGCACATGTTGGTAACCTCCATGTATATCCCCATAGGCCCCAGAGCATTTGCTAAAGGTATTCACTAGCCAGAGCCCCTTGATTTCCTCTCTCTAGAGTCTCACTTTTTGAGTTTCAAAGATGCCTGAAAGCCAGTGATTCTATTCATAAGGTTAAGATATCCATGTTTAACAAAATACCCATGTGGCTAAACAATGCACCTCTTCATATATGAGGGTTAATCTGCATTTTACCGGGGAATATATTCTGGTCCACGAAATACATTCCTAATGAAAATTACTTGGAAATATGGCAATAAAATCCCAACAGCTTCCTTAATTGTTGATGTTTTAAATATATGGGTCTCTATATGTGCAGCAATTCTAGGTAGAGGACTTCTGTGACCTTGGCATTGTTCTCTGGACCAATTCTTACTCTTCTTTCAAAGTTTAACTTAGATATCATCTCTTAAAAGCTTTTTCTGAAGCCCTTTAGGCTGGTTTACATGCTATGTACTGGGGTTCCTGTAATATATTATGTACAACTTTACTACTGTGTACTCTTCATGCATTTGTCTCCCCCACCAGACCATGAGCTTCTTGAGGGCAGGGACCTTTGATTTTTTTTTTTTTTTTTTTTGACCTTTGATTTTTGTATCACAGAACTCTTCACTTCCAACTCCAGTGCCTGGTATATAATAGGAAGTTGGAAATGTCCCTTGCAGGAAGGAAATGAATGACAAAGCAAGCAACATGTGAGAGAATGGTGAAGAAGATAAGCAGATTTTCTATCGGGTGAAATACCAAATGACTATCCCAAGCCTGAAAGAAAGAAATCCTCAAAGCAAAAATGAGATAAAACAATCATTCATTCCATGCTCTTGAAAAAGAGGCAGAAAACCCCCCAAACCTTTAGATTTTCTTTTTAAGTTTTGCTCATTACTAATATTATTCATTTCCTACCCTCACTAGATCTGTTAAAGTCCCTCAGAGAGTCAAGATTTATTTCTAGCACAGCATTATGGATCCCTTTCATCTAGTCCTAGATAAAATGCAAGAAACCTATTTAGTTCATGGAGAGAAGTACGGCTGCCGTCGGAGCTTCTACATGCTTAATGAACTGCTTGGTCACTTGAAAGGCTAATCGCATCCAACTAGAGTCAGGGCCATTATGAGGCTGACAACGGTGCTCAGACATGAAATGCTGGCTAAGAATCTAACTGAGCTTCATAATAGACAGCATCCTGGTGTATAGGACAGGGAGAGTGTATTCATCAAAGTACGGTATAAGACTTTGTATTGACTGAATGGAGAAACTAGCCACATCTCCCTATGCTGCTATAGTTTAGTCTAGCTGTCAGCTTGGCAGTTCCTGGGTTGCAAATTGTGGACACTATTGCTTAACATTCGTGTCTGCTTCACATCCCAGCAGTGGCAGTTCACCATCGATGATCATGTTTCCTAACTGCAGTCCAGCCCAGCTGAAGAGCCAATTTCTAACACAACAGCTCCAACAAGAGGTCTGGTAGTCAAATGCCACCTTCTCTGAGGCCCTTTGGA
Organism: Balaenoptera physalus; assembly: GCF_965194825.1. NCBI lineage: Eukaryota > Metazoa > Chordata > Mammalia > Artiodactyla > Balaenopteridae > Balaenoptera > Balaenoptera physalus. The sequence goes on along the minus strand of NC_138891.1, from coordinate 48,989,155 downwards.
GACTATCTGCTTTATGCAGCACTGATAGATGCAACGAGAAAACCAATGGGCAGAAAACAAACACTTTTTAAAGTTAAGTATTTTATCTTATTAAAAATTCTATTCTTCCTCAGAATTGCTATAATAATTACTGTCTAGAATATTCACATTGATATTTAACAGGTTAAACTTTCAAAATGGCATAGAGAAAAGATAAAAAAGACATGAATTTGTAACCTGACTGCCAAGGTCACTAGCTCTGTGACCTTGGGACAGTCTTTTGACTTCTAGGAGCTTTTAGCCCCTTAACTGTAAAACAAGCATAATAACAACTACTTCATGGTATTGTTGCAAATATTAAGTGAAATAATGTATGTAAATCAACTAATACAGTATCTGGAATATTGTTCAAATGTTAGGCATTATAAGTGTAAATATAAAAGAGAGGAATTGAAATGGACAAAAGACTAATAAGCTAACATCAGAAAGAGAGTTTTGGAATTTAATACATTTAAAGTAAAACAACTGTGAGTGATATGAAATCCAGAGTGTACTCAGGTTTGTGAATAGCTAAACCTGACTGGAGTTGAGGAAATAAAAAATCCTTATGTAGGGAGTTAAAAGAATCAAGGCAAATACCAAAATCAGCAAAGATGTACTGAATTCTTACTAAGTGTAAGATCCTAGGAGAGAAAGATAAATAAGAAGTGACACTATGTGGGGAGATGAACAAGTATGTACAAATGGGAAAAGATGTAGAAAGAGAAGATCAAGTATTAGAAAAAGAACCAGACCAGGTAAGAATAGGGTCTCAAAATCTAAGGGAAGAGACTTTCAAGAAGGAAGTCAAGTGCAAGCTGGGTCAAAACTGCTGAGGGCTGAGAGTCAAAAGAAAGGGCTAGCATGTTATGAGTGATTTCCTGGTGCTAAGTACAGTTTCAGGCACTTCTCACATATTTGTTCAATACATCATTCAAGTAAGATAAGGAAAAGTATTTATTGAATGGTGGTAGGGAACAAGGAGATGAACTGAAGAGATAATAGCTCTGAGCTACATTTGGAAATCTTTAACAAATAATAATACTTTTTATAATTCAGACTAATAATTATTAAAATTATGGATAATATGTGCTTAATATGTTCCAGTAACTCTTATAAGTGCTTTATGTGCATTCATTCATTTAATCTTCATAAGAACTCAATGAAGTAGGTACAATTTAAATATCCATTTTATAGATAAAGAAAGTGAGGCAGAAACTCTATTCAAGATTCCAAAGCTAAAAAGTGACAGAACTGGGATTTGTGGAAAAAAGAGGGCTTCAAACTCAGGAGGCTGGATTCAGAAACTTGTTTAATTCCTACACTATACTAGAGGAGAAGAGGTCTGGGCTCTCTCGTGATAGCTATAGAGATGGAATGCTTACAAAGATAGGTTATAAAGGGTGGTGCACCCAGAAGATAAGTGATGAGAAGACAGAATTAAAGTTGGACAACAATGATAAATACAGAAGACAGAACAGCCAGTGGGGGAATGGGGCTTTTGATCCTGGGAGATGGGAGAAATGGCGTCAAAGAAAAATTTGAGAGTGTACAGAAATTGATTCCTAAAACTCAGTAATCAAGGATTAGGAACCAGCAAAGTGAGGCTCCTGGAAGGTTGCACTGGATAAAGTATATGTGGTATGAGAACAAGATTTGGTGTCATCAATAACTGAATTCCAGTCCTGACTCTATCAAGAAACAGCTATGTAACCCTGTAGCTGAAAATGTACTCCTCTCTGCTTTAGGGTTCTAACAATAATTTTTGTAAGGCAACTTACTAAGCTCTTAACATGCATTACTTATTTAACCTTCATTCACAATCTTATAGCATATGTATGATTATTATGCCCAAATCACAGATGAGGAAATACTAATGAGTTTAAATTAACAGTGCATCCTCACAGTGAATGAGGGAGCTGGGATTCCAACTCAGATCTATCTGATCCCATAGTCCTTTATACCACTAGGTCATACTGCTTCTTTAGTAACAAGATGTTACCAGTGAGAAAAAAATAGGTTTGAGAAATTTGAATCTAATCCACAATGCGTAAGTATAGGAATGCAGGAAGTTGAGAGCTATGGCAGCAGTGGCAATTGGGGATCAGTTATTTGAAACTGAGTATGTGTGTAGCACCAACCCCAAGGACCGAGTTGGAGTGCTGGCTAGGGAAAACATCCCCAGAGTTGTGAGCAATTTTTTTAATGGGGGCACTTGTTGGGTGGGTGATTGAGGTAAGACATGTGCAGGAGTGATTGAAGAGAATTCAATAATAAAGGATCATTTCAAAAGTGAGAAGAACAATGAAAATGGATCTTCATTGCTTAGCTTTTCCTAAAGCTGGAAATTATTTCACAAGAGTTTTCCTCTTAATGATGCAGGAGGAATGTTGGAATACTGATTTGCAAATTGGGATACTACATTTTTCAAGGAAAGTCAAATGTTCAAGTATATTTACAGATACCAGACCTTTCATTTTAAGTTTTGGTTCGGAAAATGTTAAAATACAAAAATTTCAAATCATTTCCAAAGTGTTACTATAGCTTAATAACTGTCATCAATAATTTCCATGTATAAAGGCATTTCTAGACATACCAATATTGAAAACAGACACACTTGAAACTTCTATGAAAGCAATGGTAGATATAATTCCTTGATGTATTTGCAAAAGGTACAATAGGTCAACGAAAACCGTTTAACCTCAATGCTCCAATAATCATTTATTCAGCTTCTAGATGATCTCTGTAATTCAAAGGATTCAGGCAAACATTCCCTTAGGTCAAATATCACTAAAATAGGAGACATAGGACACTTTGCAGATCTGGACTAATCAGTCATCAACCCTTACTGAAAGCCTGTTATATATGCAAGGCACCTGAGTCTTAAAGATTCTGTCAAATGTGAATTTATACAACTCATCTTTTAGACTTCCAAAATATTTCGTAAGGTCAGAACAGAATTATTAGGCTTGTTTCCCGCAAGATACACAGTGGTGATGTGATTTTCTAGAAATAAAAACAGGATTTGAATTTAGTGTTCTGTTGCTTCCAGTTTTCAGTCTATGTGTGTAAGGCTGAGGTGCCCTAAGATTTAAGTTTGCATAAAAATTTGATGTCATGAATTGTGCAAATAACCTCTGAACCCTAACAATTTTAACCACTGGAATTTATCTTAAGGAAATTATCATATTGGGAGCAAAGATTTATCTATAAGAATATTTACTGCAATTTTCTTTAAAATAATTAAAATGTGCAAATCTAATTATCCTACATCAGGATATTGGACTGCAGTTATAAAAACAATGGTATGTTATGCATAGTACAGTCAGCTGGAAAAATTTTGGGTTCCAGAGTTCCAGTTCCTGGGTTCAAATCCTGTTTCTGTCACTTTCATGCTACGAAATCTTGGGCCAATTACCCAACTTCTACTGTGTTTTATTTCCTCTTTTTTACAGTGGGGATGGTAACAGTGCCTACTTCATACAGTTGCTGTGAATTTAAATGAGACAATGCATATAAATGTACTTTTCAGTGGTGTCTGACCCAAAGGTAATTCTAAGTAAATATAAGCTATTATTATAGTACAGTCATCAAACATCATATGGAAAAACTAAATTTTAGTTAAATTTTTGTAATTAAATTTATTACACTAAATAATGTTTTAAAATATTTTAATAAGGCAAATTGTATAATGGAAGGTACAGTATAATCTTATGTCATTTACTTATACAAATAAAATACTTGAGAATATATACACCAATACATAAAAATTGTTACTTCTCTATCATGGAATGGGCAGTTTCTACTATTTTTCTTTTGTGTTATTTTATTATCCATTTTTTTTTAGATTTCCTTTAATTAATTTGTATTGCTTTTATAATAGAAAGTGTAAAGCAATAAAAATAAAATAAATTGCATGACATATACTGATCCACGACAAAGTTAAGAGGACCTCAGTAGAAGCTGCTGGTTTTAGTATGTCAGTAGTTCTTGAGGCAAGAGATGCTAATGACACCAAAAAGACCACAGGGAGAGGAGAGGTGTGGAGGAGGACTCAGTGTTTTCAATATAAATTAATAGAATTTGAGGTTGATGACAGTAGGACCAAAAAGTCAATGTCTGCTGAAAACACAAAAGGTGCAATTTCAACATCAAGATCACTACCACTGAAGTAGAAAATTATTGTTTCTAGTGATCTGGAAATAGAGTGATTTTACCTTGAGTTAAATATGTAAGGCCCTGATTAAATTCAGGCCCTCTTTATGCTTTCTTTGGGATTATTTTTATTTTCGGTTCAGTTTTAGGTGTCATTTCAAGGTCTGAGCAAATCCACCCCCATGGTAAACGGCAGTGGGATACAAGAGTGGAAGGATCTTCAATCATTCCAAATGGTGGCTCTACAGCTTTAGTGTTGGTTTCCCTTATGTACTTTTAACCTTGATTTTTTTCGGTACTCCTTTTATGATGCCAAATTGTTTGGTAAAAATCACTGCTGGTATCTAAGATGCCATAACATATATATGTGTGTGTATATATATATATATATATATATATATATATATATGCACACACATATATATACACACACACACATATATATATATATATATACATATATATACGTATATACATGTCACATTCCTGTTGCTTTCTCTTTACTGCCTTGGACAGTGACACGATGTCAGCAAAATCACAGCCCTGTGTCTGTGAGCACTGCAAATGTCCTTCTGACTGCCACATGACTATTTGTGGGTTCTGGATAAAAATATAGGTGAACCATGAATCATCCCATAGGTCTTTACATTTTTCTAAAGTCAACTCCTTTGGCACAGTTGCATGATTTCGAGCTTTTGTTAAAAATGGTACAAATCAATGTGATTAAATCAATGAAATTCCAACCACGTGACTTCATAACTGGAAACATAAGTGAATATGATTTAAGTAATCCCAATAGCTTTTGATAGAAAAAATATGTGTGACAGCAAAGTCCCAAACATTAACTTGAAATAAAGTAATTAAACTATGCTGAGACAGTCTAAATCAGTGGTTGGAAAAGGGCCCCACTTCCCTGTCCTGTGTTATTCAGTATTCCATGAGCTACCTCGAGGAAAAGAGGTGCTACTACCAAACTTCAATTTACAGCTGAACTAGCCTTTCAATCAAATTTATAATCACCTTCCTAGGGGCAGAAAAATCACTCTCATGCAAACTGCCAAACAGAAAGGAAGTGATCCATCAATGTTTGTTGAACAAATAAAGTCTTCCCATCTTTTGCTGGATTAGGATTAGATGACTGTAGGCAGAGAATCTGCTTATGTCAACAAATAACTTAATTATGCACAGTATTTGCTAATGTCAGTAGTTGCTGGAAGGCAGATTTTTGGGGGACTACTGGAATTTCTTACTAAGTGTACCAGGATACTAGAAGAAAATGCCTCTGTATCCTGATTTTATCCCAAGTATAACAAAACCACGGTCTTGGGAAGTTTGTCTCCACTATATAATATATCAAGTTTTAGTTCACCCACATAATTCTAAAAGCAAGAAACCTTAATATGTTCATTTTCTTCTTCCCACTTCTATCCAAAATTGCCAGTTGTTACTTATTTATTGCTGGCAAACTGTTGATTTTATAGGTGTTGGAACATTAGCCACCATAAGTCTATGAACTTGCACTTGTAAATTCACACCCACCTCTGTTGATATCCCACAAAATGGCCTCTGTTGCTTTCCTTTGGTTACCCAGAATGACTGTAGCAGAATAACTCACAACTCAAAATGTATATAGTTGCTCAGATAAAATATGCATAATTTCAATTACAAAGATCACTTTTTGTCAGTGGTGTTAAAATAGGTAGGGTATTTTTTCTTTCAGTGTATAATGGGGGTCTCTGCCTTACCCTACCCGCTGTGCAGTGCTGTAAACTTGATCCCAATTGCCCTCTAGTCTTTTGCTTAGGAGAGTAAATTCTAGGGTTCATGAAAAGCTGTCATTCTTTTGCATAACTTCAAGTGGTCTGAGAAAGATCTCTACTTAAGGAACCCCTAGGATGTGTAGACTGAAGGGAGCTCATATCTCTGACAGTGAGAAGGCTTGGGGACAGAGGAGCAGTGATACAGCACTAAATCCCAAGGGAGGTTAGTAAGGAGAGCTTGGTTGCCAGGTTGGAGATAATGTTGACTAGGACACTAGAAGGGGAGAAAACATTGGGATAGTTAGGAAAAGAAAAACCCCCAGAGATCTAATTTGGAAAAAAAAAAGTTGGAACCATCTAGGGAAAAAGCAATGATTCCAGAATTTCGATAACGAAAGATCTTGGGGAAAAAACGCCCTGTTTGGAAGAGAATGCAGTCTTGAAGCTGCATTTTCGTAAAAGCAAGCACACCGTTTATATTTAGATTTTATGCTAGAGATTAATAAAAATATCAAAAAATTAAAGGATGGTTTATTTACATTTTACATAGGACTGAGAAAAATACATTGCCCATATTAAAAAATACTTATCATTTTGGGGTACAACTGGGAAATGGATAAAAATTATAGGAGGAAGGCTAAAGCCTCCCCTTAACACCGCTACTGAATGAATTGAAGTTAGCATGTGGAGACTTTTCAGAGAATTTTAATTAATTAAATAAAAATAAAAGAGAGAAGACTTGCTTTTTATCAAAAACATTACTGTGAATAGACATAGCTTTTTCTTTTGGGTCTGCAGACCATTTCTTCTTGATATACAAGTAACAAAATACACAGTGGAGAATAAAAACCCTCACCCATCCTGCTTAGTCTGTGCATTTCCACATTTTCCAGAAATCTTTGTTTGCGATTCTTATAAACTCAATGGGATACTTAATATCACCTTAAATTCTTCAATCGTCACATTTCATCACCGTGAATCATATTGCTATAGCTGGCTGCCCTGCCTTAAAACTCAGTGAATGTGAACCTAAGGCCACAAATGGTTCCAGAAAGAATTAAGGCAACAGCTGTTTATGGAAAGCAACGTGTGAAGTAGATTGCAGGGGAAAAAATGATTGTTTCAAACACACAGCCTTGCAAAATGGTACATAAAGCTGGAAGAAGTTTTATTGCTCTCAACACGTTGTTCCTTTGCAGCAGGTAATATGTGTTCACTGTGACTTCCTCTCACAGTGTCTGCCGTCTCATTTTAGCTGGTGGTGTGAAAGGCTCCAAGGCCGGTAGTGTTCATCAGTGATCTGAATACACTATGGATCATAGCCCCCATTGTTAACAGAGCAAGAGCTGACAGCTTGAATGCTGGAAGAGGCAAGAAACAAAGTAAAACAGATGTCAAAAAATCCTGTGCTTGTTTGGGCATAAATAGCATGCTGAGGAATCAATTGCTAAAGAAAATCTATTTCTGTCTATTTCCTACCTACTCCTGAGGTCCTTTGGCTAATATATTTTGATATGACCCCCCTCCTCTGAAGAAAACCATCATATATAAATTAGTCCCAAACTCAAGAGAAACCACACAATCATTATCTACAACATTCTCATTCTAATAAGATGTATTTCTTCCTTAGTGACAGAACTTCTCACATTTGGAGGACAATATCCTTTCAGGGAGTCAGAGTAATGAGAAGAAAATTTCCAGCTGCTGCTACAATTCATAGTACATATATACCCACTGTAGATATGAAAAAACCCTCTACAAAGGGCCAGTATACTGCTTTATTGGGAGTGAAAGTTTTAATGATAAAAATAAGTTTCTAATTTTATTTTATCTTCACCTAGCTCATAGTAGGGTGTCTTGCACACAGTGGTCATTTAACAAATTCTGCAAAATTATATCCAGGGACCTGGCAGTTGAAAAACTATGTTGGGGATTGGGAATGAGTGTAAAGTAGTCAATTTTCTAAAACCAATTCTGAATTAGAGAAGATACTAGAGAACTACTCAAAGAAATAAATTAACACTCTTCTGCTTTCATCTACACTGAATCTGAGTTCCACAAAGGCAGTAACGGTGTCAGTTTCCTCCCCACTATAATCCCACTGCTTAGATCAATATGTGGGTTATATTCAGTCATGGGCCATCTTTGTGGGTGTTAAGCCTATGTTGCTTCAAAAGGGCCCCATACTTCACCCTTGCCTGAATGCTTTGCCATCACCATCTTGAAATTCTTAATACTTTTTGAACAAGGTAGCCCACCTTTTTAGTTTTGTACTCATCCCTGCATATTATGTAGCCAGTCCTTCACTCAAATGAATAAAAACAAATGAACAAAAGCAATCACCATCTAGCTTTGCCATCCTATGAATTCCAAAATTTTCAATCATGTTTGGAGGCCTTCAAATTTAGTCTCTATAACTTCCCTGAAAGTAAACCTAGCTTAAATATTCAAAGTTTCATGAATGACATCTTTTTAGAAAAAAAAAAAACAAACAAAGGACAGAAAAGTACATATCTATATGTTATTTCAGTGTATTTCAACGTAACTTTTTTTAATATTTTCCTCCCACATTGTTAAAGTATTCTACACATGATTTGTAGTATAGGGAAATCAAGAGCCAAGCTGACGCAGAAAGTGAATGATGATCTTATTCATTTAACACTTGATAAATATTTATTTTGTATCATATGCTCAGGCCTGAAACAGAAAATGCAGGAAATTTAAAAAGAAACATGCAACTAACTAATAGTTTTCGAAAATTGACTGTAAGGGAAAAGAAGAGGGGAAAAAAGAGGAGAAGACAAGAGTGTGACATTTTCAAAATGCATTTAAATATTTGTCAAATGGAAAAATGCATAGACCGATGGTCAGAAGTGAGGAAATATAGATGTGTCCATATAAGCGAAAAAATGTAAAAATTTCAGTATCTAAGATGACCATAATCATCTACTCTTGTGTCAATAACTTGTTCCCTCTGGTGGGTTAGCTCAACTGAGTAATTAGCCATAGTATAAAACTGTAATAATTTAGACAATATGTTTCTGACAGTATAAACAGGTTGATTGATATGATGCAAAATAATATCTGATAGATAAAACTTGGTTTATAAAGGAACTTAATATACTTAATATATTACCAAGAAAGCCGAAAATCATTGAACAGGAGAAGGACCACTCATAAATGGTACTGGAATAATTGTTGAACTATCTGGAAAACACACATAATTTAAGTCCTTGCCTTACACCATATACCACAATAAATTCTAAATGGATTAAACATTTAACAAAATAAAACTATGAAATTACTAGATAAAATTATCTGTATTTATTTATAAGCTGGATAAAAGGCTCTTAAAACTCAAATGGAAGAAAGAAACACAAAAGGAAAACATATAACTATATTGTGCTAAATAAAATTTAAACATGAATATACTGAAAAACAATAATTGAAAAATTGAAAAACAAAATATTTGTAACATATGTGACCAAAACACCCAAATCAATGATATATTACCTACATAGGAAAATGGAAGAAATAAGCAAGCAATTCAAAAAAAAATGCATGTGTTAATACATATCAAATAATACAAATTACATTAATAATGAGATGCCATTTTAAACTACTATAACGGATACCACAGCATGTTGCCCAGATTCCATTTTGGGACTGAAATGCTCATTACTTCAGCTGCTAGGGGTGTTGGCAACTGACAGATTTTGGCTGAGTCCCTCTCCAGAAGTGTCATTAGCTGAAGAGAGACACCTTGCCCAAGGTCACATGCTGTACTCTAGCAGCCTTCATCTAATGACTGGCCCAATTCTAGAGTACAAAGTCCTGCCGCCTTGTGCCAAGATGGGGCCAATCTGAAAAGCTATTCTAGCTCTGACATTTCTACAGAATTGTCTGAGGCTGGTTGCACTGCATCTCAATTCATTCATCCACCTAACTCAGTTCTGCTTCCCTCACCTCTCACATGTGTTGTGCCCAAGAGCTCTCTTCAATAAGTGTCCTGTATGCACATCTCAGAGTCTGTTTCCCAGAGAGCTCTACCTACGATACTTGGTAATGGAAGGAGGGTGAGAAAAATCTAGAACTGTAATGAGAAAAAGGATGTTGAGCATCAGTTTCAGCTTCAAGACCAGCTGCAGTGGCAGGGATTGTAGTTCATTTCACTAACCTTACTCTTGCAAATTTTCCTGGAAAAGAAAGCAAACTGGAGGAGCGGGTCCCACTAATTAGCAAGCAAGCAATTTCAAAAGCAAGTAGATCTGAGTGGCACAAGGCACGGTCTGCAGTAGTAGCTCTGGCAAAACCACCCAGTTGAACCATACTCATTCCTCAACTGCTGGACATGTTGGCAGCACGTAGCTCACAGCCAAGTCCTTCTCCAGAAGAGGTGCCCTCAGCTGAAGAGAAACTCCTCATTCAAGGTCATGCTCCTCCCAGGGCAGCCTGCAGGTTGTTACGAGGGTATCAAGTCTCAATCCCCTTGCCTCAAGCCTGCACAATTTTGAAGGGACACCCCAGCTCTCAAATTCTCTGTAAAGGTCGGCAGAACCCTTGTTGAAATTGCATTGCACTTCAATTTCTCTCTCTGCCTTATCCTGCTTCCCTAACCCCTCACTTGTGTTGTTCCCAGTAAATCTTTTGCACAAAAATCTTGAAGTCTCTTTTTTAGGGAACACAATCAATGACACCTATCCTGTTGGGAAACGTGATAAAATAAAAGATATTGTATATGTCTTACTTGGGCATAATGAAAAAGGGCAGGTTTTCCTAAAATACTGCTGATAGAAATTTAAATTGTTATTTTCTGGAGGACGAGTTGACAATAAACATCATTTCTGAGGCAGTCATTCTATGTAGCTTGATTCATCCTAAGGAAATAATTCTGGAGATAGTCAAAGATTTGGCTATAAATGTGCTCATCAGTGACTTTGTTCACTACAGCAGCAGAGAGAGAGAACACAAAAAAGTCCACAAACAGGTAAATCATTAAAGAGATTCTTTAGCATAAAAAAGGAATAGCAGTCATTAAATGATTTTGTCAAGTATATAATAGCATGGAAGAGGGTATATATTACATTTCAAAAAGAGTTGCTGAAAGTTATATAAAGAATGATTTCATTTCTGTTGGGAAAGAAAAAGAAGTATATGTTAACTCCCATTCAACACTCTTCCACTTTGTCATTTTTCTGCCTTGTGGGCAAAGCTGAAATTAGCAGACTAAGGACACTGTCTCCTCAAGGCTTACATACCTCTCTTAAGAAACTGCTTTCCAAATCTATAGTTAAAGATAGGGAATTCTGCATCATCTTAATGGTCCCTTTTGAAGACTGATAATCATGCTTGTCTAATTGTTCTCTTCAAAATTTCCTCTTTAAGATCAATGCTTTTAGGTTGTTAAAATTATGAATTTTTACATAATATCATGGAAATGAATATCCACTAATGTCCCAAACTTTAAATATATATTGAATTAATGTGACCACAGGCCCTTAATTTGTTGTCTTGAATAAAACCATGTTAAAGGTCAGAAGTTTTTCTCTGAATAGTTGCTTGGCTGTCCCTGCTAGAAAACCTCAGTGGTTAGCAGCCCCTCTGCAAAGAATTTCTTCTGCACTAGCTCCAGGGCCCTGAGAAGAATCCCACTGTCATGTAGCAGCTATGTTAGGGCCGATGAAGGGTGGTATTGTTAGAATTAGGGAATACAGAGAGCTGGAACCCTTGGATGAGTCTTTCCCTTGGAGTCCTGACTTTCCATTATGTTACAATTCAAAGAATTAAGACACAATCTCATCTTCTGAGAAAGGAGGACAGACAGTCCTAGTTCAAAAGCTCTTAAAACCACTTAGATGATTGATAATAGATAACTAGATAGATGATAGATATATAGATAGATAGATATATAGATAGATATATAGATACATAGATAGACAGCAAAAGTGCTGGAAATGCAAGGAACCTCTTTTAGATTTGTCTCTAGTTCTGCCCCAATTATCTTTCCAGGCCTCAGTACCCAAATTTCCACCAGTTTAACAAAAATATTGACAATGATTAATTCTGAGTGATGGTATTGATTTTTTACTCTTTTCCATTTTTTTCATATATATGTTCTAAATTGTGATACACACATATTGCTTTTATGCTCAGAAAAATTATGATAACATATTTGTAACAAGTATGACAGACAATGATTATACTTGCTTTAGAAAGCAATATATATGTGTGTGTACATATATCTATATCTACATCTATATCTATATTTCTTAAGGACAAAATTCACAATTAAAATTTAGAAAAAGTAGCTCAGCAGCAAACTCATAAAAGGAAATACAAATGACACATATACTTTTAGATTCTGAGCTTAAAGAAAGAAGTAAAAGGATGTGAGTGGTTTTACTTATCAAATTAGTAAACACTGAAAGGGAGAATAAAATTTGATGCCAGTAAAAATAAGACAGGAACTATCATATAATGGTAATGGATCAATAAATCATATGAAAAATTTGAAAACATTTTGACAATAGGTTTTAAAAAAATTTTTAAGTATGCTTTCTTTTAACTTCTTTAATCCTCCTGCTTGAAATATTGCCTAGAAAACAATAAAAATATCTAGACAGTATATGCAAATAAATATTAATGTCAGCATTCTTAAGAAGAGAAAAAAGATCCCATAATGTGTGTGTTTATATAAATATCAAGAAGTATTTGCCACAATAAGTCAGCCTTACAAATAGTTTTAGCTTACTGTCTATTGAAGGTGTGTATGTGTGTGTGTGGGAGTGTGTATAATATGTATGCTGTTATATGAATAGATAACAAAAGGTAACATGGTCTCAATTATGAAGAGAAAAAACTGAAATGAAAAAAGTCCAAATAACAACAGCTGTTTTCGAGTGGTGGGGTTGTGATTCTTTTATATTCTCTCCCTATTTATACTTGTTTGTACTTCCAAAAATGTTTTACCCTAAGGATGTAATCCTTAGGAAATCAGGAAAAAAAGGAGCAAAAGAACAAACTACAATAAAAAAAAAAATCTGAGCTTCCCACGGAACCTTTCATTAAATGTGCATTATTAAACTAAGGATAGTATTATATGGTATTTAGCTCGATAGAATATTATTCAAAATATCCGGTTTTTAATCCTTGCTCTGACCATTTCTAGCAGTGTGACTTTAGTCGTGCCTATTTACTGATTGTTTGATAATAGGAGATTTATTTAATTCCTCCAAGCTTCAGTTTTCACATCTTTAAAATGATTATAATGAGTATTTCACAGGATCGTAGGGGGGATTAAATAACTTTAAAAGGGAAAGCATCAAGCAATGTGCCTGACACCCCCTAGGTGTTCCATCAATGTTTGTTGAAGGTAAAACAGTTGGGTGGTTCCACCATTGAAAATCATGTTTTTTTAAGTGTAGAAACAGCCTTACTTCACAGTTCTGGGTCACAATCTCCCACCCAGACAAAAGAATATCCTAAAAATATCTAAGCCTCTGGATACTAACCAACTCAACAGAGCAATGGCAGTGTGAATATTAGTTCTGGCTTCAAATCCTTTTTTTCCTTTTTATTTACTCTTATTCTTTATTTTCTTTTAACCTTTTTGTTGTTGTTTGCTTGCTTGATTTGGGGAATTATTCGGCCTGAATTATCATCCCAGGATTTGTCCTATTCTTTATGTATTAATTAATGGTGAATTTTCATTCATTCCACATTTAAAGCAATATGATTCTATGCATTCAATTCATATGAGAACTTTTTTTTTCCTCGAAAAGGAGGAACAAGGAAATAAAAAAAGGAGGGACATCTGTATTCATTTTGGACATTTCAGACATGGTAGTTCCAAAGGACTGCGAAGCAGAAATTAATCCCACTGCCTGTGGAGTTCTGAGGATGAGCAGGGCAGCGGATCTCATTTAGAATCCTCCTTTGCCATCTATTAAGAAGTGAGCCTGGCAGAGCTGGCCATGGGGAGGCTTTTTGATTCTCAATTCCTCTGAACATTGTCAGTGTTTAATCAATAGCTATTCCAGGCATCATTAAACATGAGCTCTCAGTTCAAGGTCCTCTGATCGGGATGGTTGAGGGAATTGCTCAGTTTTGCTGTAAAGTGCAAAAAAGGGTGCCTATATTCAGGTTAGCCTACTTGAAAGAGATACAATTTTAAGTCGTATTGCATTAAATGAGACCTGTTTTAATGGGTCACATGGAATATCAATTATTCTTGATCTCATAATTTTTGCTTCCAATGTAGGATGTATCCTACTGAATTTGAGATTCTGCACTTATTAATTTATGCATTCTACAAGGAGAAGGGTTAGCAAAGATGTCAGTCATTGGAATGAAGGAAGGCTATTCTTCCACATCTTACATTTTCTATTTCGATGATTCCATACAAGTTTAAATTCCTTGTACCATGGGTTTAATCAACTGTGTGACAAAGCAGGACAGTCTGTTTCGACATTCAGAGTGGGGCTGCAGAGACGAACACACAATTTTTTCTTTCTAGTTTTAATCCATTGTTCTGATATGTATGTGATATGGCACTTAGCGAAACCATCACTAGTCTCGTGGAAATACTAAGAGATGAAACAGTATAGTTCTTATACCACAGGGTCGCATAAAAGTTATAATGAGAAATACAGAAGATTGTTAAATCATTTTCTTTTGGAAATAAGGCCAGGTTGAAATTAGACTGTTCTCAGACTTAAAGAATTTTAAAAATGTGAGTTGTAGGAATCAGAGCATTCTCCCTAGACAAAAGAGTACTAATTAATTGGTTTGATATAATAATAAATTTGCATTCTTTTCCCTTGAATTCAGAAGAAATGTTGAAATCGTAAATATTTTTACCAACATATGAAAGAGAAAATGTTAGAGGCAGAAAATCAATCCAACCATTCTACTGCAATTACTAAAAGTTTGAGCCATATACTACATTCACTTCTAAAATAAATGAATGTGGGCACTGAGATTATGGCAAAGTAGAACAGGCAAAGGCACTCTTCTTGCTATTGGTTTATAATCTGTGAATCTCATTTGGTAGAGATGGTGGTAGGATGATGAAGGCTTCTAGTAAATATGAAACCATACAATATAAAACCTTCAAGTCAAAATTTAAACAATGTCAGACAAGAATAAGTCTTGGAACACCTTTCGTTTTACTTTGTTGCAAACCATTAGGTTGTTATTAAATAATACAGCAAAATTTTAGAGTTTGAAGCACATCCTGTGTTCTTAGAATGTATATAATACAAATGATTACACTGATTTTGATAAAACTAATTTTAAAACTGTGAAAACTCAAACTACAAAGTTGTATATGGTCTATATGATACTATTTTTTTGTAAAACAAAATTCATGTGGCTAATACTCTGTAATAACCTACATTATTAGGGAAACGAATCTGAAAAAGAATAGATATAGGTATAGGTATAACTAAATCCCTTTGCTGTACACCTGAAACTAATGCAACCCTGTAAATCAACTATACTTCAATACAAAATAAAAATTAAAAAGTATCTTGGGGCTTCCCTGGTGGTGCAGTGGTTGAGAATCTGCCTGCCAATGCAGGGGACACGGGTTCGAGCCCTGGTCTGGGAAGACCCCACATGCCGCGGAGCAACTAGGCCCGTGAGCCACAATTGCTGAGCCTGCGCGTCTGGAGCCTGTGCTCCGCAACCAGAGAGGCCGCGATGGTGAGAGGCCCGCGCAGCGCGATGAAGAGTGGCCCCCGCTTGCCGCAACTAGAGAAAGCCCTCGCACAGGAACGAAGACCCAACACAGCCAAAATAAATAAACTTATAAAAAAAAAAAGTGTCTTACAAAAAGAGTCACCAGAATAATCTGTTTTTTGTCTTGATAGATTTTTTTAAAAATTCATATGGTTGAATATACATAGGAAAAAAACCCTGCCGCTTCCTGGTGTCTTAACTCTGACAGTCCAAAGTGCTAGGATCTCTCACCAGTCTAACCAGAAGGCAATAATCCCTACTGGTTCTCCTTGATTTACATGTGGCTAACCCATTTTCCACACTGCACTGCATTGTGAGCCCTTTAGATTTTAACTGGTGTCTTTTCCTTCCTTAAAATGCTTTAACAATAGAGTCCAAACATCCAAACACCTTTTTTGAACAGATGCGCTTGTTTGTTTTAACGTAACTGGATTCAATTGATCAGCTATGCCCAAAAGGCATAGTCCATATCTACCACTTACATGCTGAGTGTTCTTCCTCAAGTTGCTTAAACTTTCTAAGTCTCATTCTTCACATTGCTAAAAGAGTGATAACAAGAGCACTCACCGCTCAGGGTTTTATGAAGCGTAAATGAAACAGTGAATATAAGATTAACACTGTGCCCCGATTGATAACACACACTCCATAAATATTAGCCATTGTTATCATTTAACAACAGGCCCACGTTCACACAGCTAGTGGGTGCAAAGCTGGGATTCTAACATAGAGCTTTCTGGCGCCAAGGTTTGTGATCTTTCTGCTATGCACTCTGTATATCAGATGTCTTAAGGGAAATTTGGATGAATGCTGGCTCCCATTCAGTTCACAGTCAAATACTCTAACACAAGCCTGTAGTGCAGAATCTCTACATTGTCGATTGAAGTGAGAGCCATAAGATTTAGACACCAGACACTGGGGAGACAAGGTTGACATTCTGTTGTGAAAGCTTAAGAGTCTGGCTGGTATTCTTGCCCAGACAGAAAGCCAGCCCACCGCAGCCCAGACCAACCAGGGGGGGGAGTCTACAGAAGGAGCCAACTTTTATTTCCAAGCGGGAGCACAGAGAATCTTCTTAAGTTCCCAAGCATGGGATGAAATAAGACTAAATTACCTTACCATATAGCCTGGAAGAGAGAAGCTTAGCAAAGGTTACATGGCAGATGTACCCAACTCCTTTTTCCCCTTCAAAAAGTATAAAGCACATTTCAGCATACTTCCCCATGGTGCTTATTGATTTCAGACCAGTCATCTACAGGGCTGTAAACCCAAGCCTGTGATTCCAAAGCTGTCCTATTAACCTCTGTGAACCCTGGTTTCATTATCTTTAAAATGAGAGTAATAATATCTCCCTCTTAAGGTTGTTGTGAGGATTAGAGATAAGATTTTTAAAATCATAGTCATTATTTTTACTAATGGACACAGCCAAAATTACTTCCAAATTGTAATTACTTAGATTCTAGAATTTGATCTCTGGATGAATTAATGTGTCTGAAGGGAGAGTACATAGACTATGCTTGCTGAGCTTCTGGATGACACGTCAACCCAGAGGACCGAGCCTTGAAGAGACTTGCCTTTCCCCGGGAACGCTCCACATCCCAGTAGCCTTAATCCACTCAAACCAGCAAGCGTGCATGGGCAGGAGTCATGTGGTTTTGATTGTTAGGTCGATGGTTATATCCTTGTCTTATGACTACTGAAGAGATGGTCTCTGAAAAGCTTTCAGTGTCAGAGTTCAAACCCCTTTCCTGCCTCTCTCCTTCTTTGGCTCAAACTTTAACCCTGCTTTGGTCCTGTGCTTATAGATAGCACCTCCACCCGCCTTCAGAACTCATATCCTCAGAATATGTATTTATCTACTGAGGACTCGGTATACAGCCTGACTTCCGAATAGTGACCCCAGACCTTTCCCTTAGGTTTTGTGTCTTACTCCTTGTCCTGTGACAAGAAAATGATTGGAAATGACAGCGTGCATTCTTACCACGGCTTTGCCCTTGACTCCCATTGATAATCATACATATATCCTGCCTTTATGAACTGCTTGCTCAGTATCAGGCTCTAGGCTCTACAAAGCCCTAGGCAGTCTTCCCACCCTTGTGGTGTGGAGGCCAGTCTTTGTTCTCCTGACATGCTCTGGCACTGACAACGATACCCGGGATTTCTGAGAACCAATAGGCAAACCATCCCACTGAATGACAGGTTCATATCTTTTCTAAATCTGGGGTTTTAAATACTGTCTATGATGCTTTAAAAGAAGCCAGGCGATAAATCTAGGCTTGAATTTGGTTAGTTTTATTCCATTTATATTCCATCTACTTCCAGAGATGATTTGAGGCTGTGTACGATCTAAAACATATCTATAATAGAACCACTAAAGCTATGGTTTAAAAAGAGGGGGAAAGGTACAAAAAATAACCACTGCAGCAAAACAAAACCATGTTATGAAGTGGGGTGGAGAAAGCTAAATTAGGAATATAGGTTAAATAGAGTCTATGTAATTAAGCCTTCAACGTAGTGCTGGGTTTCCTAAGAGCCAAAGCCATGTATTGTATAATTCTTCTTGTCTAATAAAGAGAAACAGATCATAAGAAAGGGAAAATGCCCTTACTTTTAAACAAAGCATACTTTATTACAAGGAACTTTATATTTTAAACCCTGAACAAATACAGGGTCATTTAATAAAAGTAAACACTTTATTTCAGTCACATGCTAGGTCCTGAGGATACAAAAGAGATTAAAGCCTAGTGGGGAGATAGAAAAGAAGAGAAACCTTTATAATCCATCGTGAGAGGCTCTATTAGAGACATGCCCTTGGCTCTATGTGGTGTATGATGTAATATTCCACAAGTGCTGTTTTGACTCGGTTTCGAAGCCATGGCTCAAAACCCTCAGTTCCCCTTCACAGAATAACCTCCCACCCCAACTATTGACTACTTCCCTTATCAGACATTCCAGAGTTAAGATACACACACACCCAACTGCCAGAGGTCCCCAGGTACCTAAGATCCAGGGATGCCCCCTTCTCCCTTGGGGTTGTGGAATTATTCAAAATACCTAATCCTCAGGAAGACTATGAGTTTAGCCTAACCCCACCCCACTTGCCATATATAAGCCACCTCCTATCAGCTTGCTTTGTTACCCTGTCCTGGGTGTAACCCAATGTGTAGCCCTGAGTGGTACCCTTCTCTCACTTGGAGCTGTAAGTAACAAAGGTTTTTCCTTTCATCTATCTGAGTGTCTTTATGTTGTGTCCCACCATTGAAAGAATCTCTAAATCTATAAACGATCTATAAATCTTATAAAACAGGTGACAAATTTGGATTATAAGTATGGGAGTAGATCTGGAAAGTCTTCTCAGAGGAGGTGATTCTAACCTTTGCTTTGAAAGACAGGAGAAGTCAGGTGAGGAGAGGAGGGGAGGAAAGCATAGGAGGAGAGAGGGGAAAGTGTTGACTTGCACTCAAATCCAGGAAGAAGCATGTGCAGAAGCAGGGAGTGTCTGACAGATGGAACACTAAGACAAAGGTGTAGGAGTGTGGAAACTTCTGGTACACGTAAGGAACTGCAACTTTTCAGTGTGTCTGAGCCTGAAGCATGAAGTACAGAGTAGAAACACGGCAGGTAAGCAGAAGTAACAAAGAGTCAGACCCTGAAACATCTTGTAAGCCCTAGTAAGAATTTTGAGTTAATTCTAAAAGCTGTATAGAGACAATAAAAGGTTTTAAGGATAGTAAAATAATTTTTTAAGTTACATTTTCAAGAGGTGTCTCTGGCAGTAGTTTAGATAATCAGTTGAAGGGGGCAAGTACGAAGGATGATACCAGTTAAGAGGCAATTACAGTAAACCTTTCTGTAAGAAATTATGAGGGTCAGAATGAAAGTAGTCACAGTGGAGCCAGCTCTTTGGGGGATATTGTGGAGAACTTGCCCATTGGTCTTGCTGGGGAGCTTGATATGTGGAATCAGAGAAAGAAGGAGTCATGAGTGACTCCAGATATACTAGACTGACCTGGAAAATGGGTGGCCTGAGCTGTCCTTACTACTCAGAGGAGAAGAAGAAAGTTGGGGGGGTGGAGGGCAGGAAGGAAGATATATTTCATTTTAGGTCCAGTAAGTTTGCAAGGCCGGAGGACGACGTCCTCAAAGAGGGCCTCAGGCAGTGGCCAGTTCTCTGGGTCCAGAGAACAAAGAGAGCCATCTGATTTAGTAATGTTGATTTGAACATCTTTCATTTCTAGCTAACTGGAGTAGGTAAAGATTTGCAAGTGGAAACAATCACTCAGGAGGGAGTGGAGAAAGGGCCAAAACAAGAACTCTGAAGATCAAAAAAATTTTGGAGGTGGGCAGAGGGGAAAGACTATATGAAAAAGGTTAGGGAGTCATCACAAAGAAGGAAGGGAACCAAGAGAAAGTTGTGTCCTACAATCCAAGGACAAGAGAAAGGAAGGAAGGAGACGTCTTTGCTTTCAAGATGTTAAACAGAATGATTGAAAAGTACTCCTTGAAAGATAGAGAACCTTGCTCCTAACACGTCCTTCTTTCTCCTCTATCATCAACTTCTTTCTCTCTATCTTAAAATAAAACTCATCCCTAAAACTAGTTTTACCAGGGTTATCCATACATTATCCACGGAGAGTTTCATGGAACACCTTTCAGTCCTTTTACTTAAATCTTGAACGTAATGACCTCTCCTTCCTGACATTCTCTCCTCTGTGGGTTGTAGGACACAACTTTCTCTGGGTTCCCTTCCATTTCTGTGATGACTCCATAACCTCTTTTATATAGTCTTTTCCTTCCATCCACCTCCAACATTTTGAGGTTCTAAGGGGAAGGCAGGATGGGATTAGCCTGAAATAACAGCAGAGCATTTTTCTTCTCAGTGAAGAGTAAAGCAGACAGAGCTAAGAGTTAGTATCAAATGTTCTAGATGGGAGTCAAAGTTGGGAGGTCTCTTAGCTGAAAATTTCTGTTTTCTCTGCAAAATGAAAGACATGCATTCAGTAGTAGATTCTGAAATCACTGAATTTAAAAAAATGTCTCTATGATTATTGTTGTTAGAAAATGCAAACGTGGTTTAAACCATGTGGCTCTTGTCAGCTGCTAGAAAACTATACTGGGATCCTAGATTTGGATTTAAGTTTTATGCTCATATCTGGTATTTGCAAGCATTTAATCCTTCTGCTGCTTCTAGATGGAGGTAGTACTATTTTATGTTTCACGTCTTTTTGCATTTTGAACCCCGTGAAAATGCATAAGCTGCCTAAAGCTTGCTGCCTCCAGTGCTTTTGGAAACAGGGAGATATAAATCTTCAACCCAGTGATAAATGAGAATGAGAATATTTTACTATTCAGTGAAAATATAGTTGTGAATATTGCTTTAAAGCTCCAAAAGCATTAAAAATGCAAAGAAAAAGAAAGTGGAACAGGGAGTTGTTAAAAGAATCAATGAATGTATGTTTGCTAAAAAGCTAGCAACAAAGCTGCCCATCTGATCACCAAAGTCAGTTTATAACTATAGTGTCTGACCCTCTGTAATTTTATTTAGTCCTATGCCTACAGCCAACTGCAAGTATAGAACTAATATTAATATTATGAGCTAAATTTTATTGATTGCTCGCTCTGTGTCAGGCACTGCACTAAGGGTTTCACTGTAACTTTTCCTTACTACCCGCTACATATGGAGAAACGGAGTTTTGAACAGCTAAGTGACAGCTCAAAGTCACACACCTTTTATACAGGGTAGCTATGTGGTAAAGTTAATATTGTTACCCTGAAAAATTGGGACTTTTTTCCCCAAGACATGCTGCTTTCAGATTATCAATATTTTTCTCACAATCCTAAATCCCATTCTCTATTTTCATAAACAAATAATTTAAAGAGAAGTTCCTGTATTTCTAGTTGCATACAATTCAGAATCTCCTATTCTCAGTATCTTTGTGCATTGAATAGGTGCTCTGATTGTGGGGAAATAATAAAGGTAGATACATAATAATTATAAATTACTGATTCAAGCCACCATTTACTGAACTTCGATTATGTGCCAGGTATTATTTTAATCTCTTCATATTTTTGTTCATCTCATACAGGGGGTATATTCTGTAATGCACTATGAAATTATTTGGGAAACGTAAGAAAACAAAATTATTTAGTGCTTAAAAGTAGGGTTTTATTATTTGTTCAATATATGTTCTGAAAATCTTACGTTTAAAAATATTTTACAAATATAGCTAGAAAAAATTCCTAGAGATTATTCTGAAGGAAGACCTGTGAATTTACTTTCCACATAGAGGGAAAGAAGAAAAGAAAAGGCAACTGGCAAGGATGAAGACCACTGGGCTAACATTTCATCACTTTTTTTTGTTTTAACGTTGGATACAGAAGGTGAAGTTTATCACACTGCTCAGTTCAAGAAAAATTCTTATCACTCCCCAGTCCTTGGAAGGACCACTCTTGTTTCATTTGTTCACTTTTAGCCCAGAATACACTCTCAGTCTCCCCCATTCCCCATTCTAGTGTGTTAAATACATCCCTCTTTATAAGGTTTGTGGCCTTGTACAATGTATAATATTGATTTTTGTGAATTATTATCCTGGTTATATTAGGTATAGATACAGCTAGAGAGACAGAGAAAGAGATAAAGGTGATATGAACTCTGAAGATCAGAGATTAAGAAACTGGGCCAAGATCACACAACTCTTATACGATGCAGTAGAATTCAGACCTTAGTCTGACTCTATCTAAAACTGTCAGTCTTACCTTCTCAAGTCTGAAGACTGTAGAAAAACTGGAGAAAAAAAAGATTTCTGAAAGCATTCCTAAAATCCATTGGATTTGGAAATAGGGTTTGAATTGGGTTAATTATCAACAAAATGGATAAAAACTTGGGAAGTTCATGATTTTTTTTCAAGGCCACAGATAGGGAACGAGGACGGCAGAGGAGAAGTATTCCTTAAATTCAACTTTGAGGAATTAAATATATCACCTACCACACAAAAGTGATTAATATTGCGAGGGCGATGAATTTGATAATGACTGAGAGATGCCATCAACCTGACAAACTAAACAAGTTTTTTAACCTGACATAGCCCTATTCAAGATATCAGCTGTCACCTGAAATGAATTATGCTTCTAATTTGTCTTCATAAATAATGCAATTAATTGAAAGGTAGTTACAATGAAAGTCTTTAACTTCTTTCGTCTCTAATTTGAGGGCAATCTCTTTGCATTCCCTAGAAAGAATCTTCCACTCCTTTTATCAAATAAAACTTAGACATCACTGATCAGAACACTGAGATCAAAAACAAAAGAATCCATTGTGTGAAGACCACCACATCTAATAGTTTTCTCAATCTTTTTTTTCTAAGTTTAGCATTATCTTAAAATGTGAAACATAAAAATCTGATGTAAGAAAATTTATTCAAGCTCAAAATTTTACTAAGAATATCTATTTAATCAAGCTTCCAGGTTGTATATCTACCCTCTTCTTGCCACCTAACTTCTGTTTACTTAGAATTAAAATATGACCTCTGACTCTATTATGCTTCACACTTCATCACACAGAAAAATCTTTGGTTTACAGCTTCCAGGTAACCTTTCTTCTTCCTTCCCCCCAACCTCATTTAGTGAGAATAAAAAGGAACCATTGAACAAAAACAGTTCCTGACCACTTCCAGCAAGTGGAAATAAAGAATTCTTGTGTTAAAGATGAAAATAATTAAAATGTTGTTTATCTGAGGTTTCTCTGTGCAGACACCAGTGATTCCATTTGTTTATTTGTGAGTACAGATGTTAATAAACCTATGTGCTGAAGGCATGAAAGAGAGGTAAGGGAACTATGCAAGCATTAAAAGTTTCAATCATTTAATTATTTCGTCCCTCTGGGAAGGCTAATTTCAACAAATATAGCAGAGGAAGGACATGATTATGAACGGAGATTTGAGCTGAGCATGTTTCACAAGGTTGCTATAAAAAAGAAAAAAATGGAAAGACAAAGATTTTGTGAGGTATACCAAATTATAGCTAAAACCTTACAAGTTACTTACAATGCAAATTACACAGCTAAATACAGAAAATTTGGGTAATATAATTATTTTGGTATCTAGCCCCTGGCTGTTAAAAAATAGCCACTGGCAAAAGAAGGAGTTTAGTCTACATTATCATTACTTATATTTAGTCATATTTACTACAGTCTGCCTCTCAACATGAGAAAATCTTCAATTCAAAGCTATCAGAAGATAATGTATTTTGTCCGAAGTCCCAAAGCTAGAAATACTGCAAGTTTGAGTTTTTCCCCAACAAGCAAATCCATCTGGATAAAGTCCTTACATCTTTTTACATTCTGTTATAATAATAGCTAACATTTAACTAATACTTGCTGGACATTGTATAGGTATTGACTTCTGTCTAAAAGTAGAAGAGTAAAATGGAGATAGACTAGAGAAGGGGGAATAAAGAAGAGATGAGTGCATTAGTCCGCTTGGGCTGCTGTAACAAAACACCCTGGTCTGGGTGGCCTTATCAATTTATTTTCTCACAGTTCTGGAGGCTGGAAAGTCCAAGGTCAAGGTTCTAGTAGGGTTTGGTTTCTGGTGAGAGCTCTCTTCCTGGCTTCAGATGGCCACCTTTCAGCTAGATCCTGGTATGGTGGAGACAGCAAGCTCTCTGCTCTCTCTTCTTATACGGGCACTAAACCCATCATGAGGGTCTTCCACCCTCATGAGCTCATCTAAACCTAATTATATCCCAAAGACTCCACCTCCAAATACCATCACATTGGAACCCGGGGCTTCAACATGCGCATTTGGGGGACACAATTCAGTCCATAGCAAGGAGAGAGGAAGATGATGCAAAGTCAGAACCGGGTAACAAGAATGTAAGTACAGAGAGGCAGCAGTCAAAGGTGAAATCTGTGCTGTCAGGAAGTCAAGAGGAAGATTTAGAAAAATGAGTGGTTAATAGTGTCAGAGGCCATTGAGAAAGGCATGGAAAAGACTTCTCTGAAAGCTAATCATTAGAAGGTCATTAGTGTCTTTCATTTGGTCTGAAGCCCAATTGCACACGTATAAAACTATATGTTATAATGTGTCATTAAGGCAACACTAAATCATATGGTATTAGAAGAAAAAGAAGGAATGCTTTTGTCTGGGATCACCAGAGAAGGTTTAACAGGCCAACCGACATTGAACATGGAACATGGTAAGTAGACTTTTGACAGGTGGAGTATTGGTGAGAGAGAAGTCCAGGTTGAGTAAGGTAAGGTGTGGAAGTGGAAAAGGGCATAGCTGACTTGGAGAATTGAGAGTAGCCAGGTTTGTTGGAGAATATGATAGAAATGTAAGAGAGAAGTGATAAATTTGCACTTGTAGGGTGATAATATAAGGTGGATTTCTTTCATCAATAGCTATTATGAAAATACATTATTTTAACCCTCAGCTCTATTTACTAAAATAGAATGTAAGAATTTCATTTCACAGTACTTTTATGATTTTTCTTAGTCTTTTAAAATATTTATCAGAAATTATTTTAAAGCATTTGATTAGAAGTGAAATTAGCCAGATTTTCCTGAAAACTTCTTTTGTTCAGAGTGAAAGTTACTTGATTTCTTTGGATCTCAGACTTCTTATCTCTAAAGTAGATTAGGCTGAATTAGTCCCTGGATTCCTCCAAAATATGATTCTATGATACAGAAAACAGTATTTTCAAAAAAGCACCAAAGCGTAGTTATTGTTTTCATTAAAAACATTGAAGTCATGCACTCATTTTTATTAAACTGGATATAAAATTCTCACTCATTGTTTTTATGTGGGACTTTCTAAAGTCTAAGCTCTTTATATACTTTTCAAATAAAATCTGAGCTCTACAAAATAATTATTCCACAGAATCCAATGGAGTTTTAAAAAATACAGGTTAGCAGATGATACGTAACAAATTAGTAATTTGGGGAACTCCATAATATTATAACACTTTAGAGATGCAGTAACTTTAAGGTCATTTTGTCCAGTTTCGCATGAGGAAACCAGACCGTAGAGACTGTAGAGAGATTAAGTGATTTGCTGAAGGCCACGCACCAACTTGGATTCCACCGTGCCAGCGTTCCTAGCCCATGGACGAGAGTCAATGGTGGGCTAGTATGAATATTTCTGTCTTTCTGATGATGGCTAAACTCTAGTTTCCATTTTTTTTAAGCTGTTGGTTTCCAAGTAAAGGGAAATTTAAAAGTATATGTATTACTTGGTAATATCTGTGTTAATGGAGACCACTGATAGCAAAGCAAATCTGGTCAAAATTTCATTTTTGACTGCTTTCCCATGCTATGTCTGGACCCTTCACCAACCAGGTGTAACTGTGCTGCTCAAGGACAAGGACCCAGACCTCTGGCCCAGAATCCCATTATAAAGGAAGGTGTAGGGAGAAGCAGTCATTGACCAGCTTAGCCTCAGACTATACGACAGTGTCATGAGACTGTATCATGATATAACAGTATCATGAAATCCTCCCATGTATACACCTTTTAAAGAAGCACCATCATAAGGACAAAATTATATGGGGGATATTTTGAAGTGTCATAGACGCCTTTAAAAAGCTCAAGAAAGTAATAGGCCCTTGCCACCAGTAAAGTGACATGCATTCCAAAAATTTGCAAACAAATTCAGGGGCTCAAACTGAGGGTCACTGAGGCCATGATCCCCAGTTTTACTGGGATCACATTTTATCAGCAGTCCAGGCAGTACTTTATGGGGAGCCAAGTGGCCTGTACACCATAGCTGGATATTATAGACCCCCTCTCTTAACACCACTTTGTGTAACTTTATCATTCTGGTGGAGGTTGACTAGTAACTGCTGGCCATATGTCACCACAAGTGCACAGCCCTTAGAGAGGAGATCCTTTCTTGAAATGAAGTCATCTTAAACTCTGTAAGGATTTGGGATACAAGAAGTTTACTGCTGCTGTGACTAAGAGAAAGTGCAAAAAGTACCAGCGGCTCTAACTCAAAAAGTCACACTAGCTTAGGCCTGTGACTGATGGGCAGAATGGAGCAAAGGAAGGGAAAGAAGGTCAAGAGGAAGGAAGAAATGGAGGCAACTAATTTCAAGGACTCTAAAGTAGTGGAATCATAAAATTCCATAACTCCATCTTCTCTTCTGTGACTCTGCCACAGGTCATGAAGAATTTCTGTCTACTACAGTTTCCTGGTAAGATCAACCACCGTTCTCAGTTTCCTGCCAGGTAACAAATACCAAAGGGAAAGTGGGCTAATTTAATTGTCCTGTTTTTAAAAATATCTGACCCTTGCTACAATATTACTCAAAATACAAACCAATGTGAGACTCAGTTCTCTACAGTACACCCTTTCTTTCAAAGCAAACAAACAGTTCTTATCCTTAAGCTCACATTATTAGTATTTAAATACAAAATGCTTAAATTCTTCTTGAGTTCATTTTAACAAGACTGCTGTAATTGTGTCAACTGAGGTTCTTAGGACCATTCTTTGAAACCAGAACCAGTATATTCATGTGAGAGAGGTGTGAAAATTTCCACAAAGGTCAATTGCTGGACTCTTGAGTCCAGTACTTCTGTGGAATGACATCCAAGGGGTTAAAAGCTTCAAAATGACTGCAATCATGAAATCCATATTTCTCTTTAGCTTAATTTTTAATTTGTACACTATGTTGAAATTCTGTACAAGGAGAGGATCAGCCTATGCAGCTGCAAATATGCTATTGCCATAGTGTCCATGTGTCTGTACAGGATGGACTTTAAGGAATAGAAATAGAAATGATAAACCATAATATTCTTATCCAAGTCCACATTTGATCTGAGGTCATTGAAACAAAAGTTGGAAAATTCCAGAGCAATGTTGGTGAGGAGCAAGGAAAGAGCTTAATGATTTTACTAAGAAATAGCTAATAACTGCCAGAGTTTAGAAAATTAATTATACCTGAAGATATAATTTTAGTTGGTCACTAGAGTGTTTATTTTGCCTTATCGCAAAGACCAGACACCATAGATATATAAAATTCATTACTTTGCAAAATATTTTTATATCAGACACAAAAATTCACCAGCTCAACCTTTACCGATAAATACCATATCTGCATGTATAGGTAATCCTGCCCCTAAATATTTTGTGACTGAGAGAAGTTAGAGTGGTAGTTTAAGGATATTACCAGCTGAAGTCTTTACAGGTTGGGGATGGAGATGCGGACGGGAAAGGGATTCCTGTTGCAACAAGCAGTAATTTTGCAAAAAGAAGGGGATATTTGGGAGATTACAAAAATATGCATGTGCTGCTGTCCCACCACTGGTGCCTGCTGTAGATACTGAGTTCCCTGATACTACGATATGGCTTCTATCTGCATCTTCACTCAACTTTGGAAAAGTCCTTTCTTTGCTCTCAAAACCTCCATTTTCTTCTATCAAAATCAGATCTATGACTAGGACATCTTTACCTGGTTCACCTGGCTTCCTCTCATTTCCTATGTTAGGAAAAAGAGAGAGTATATGTTATGAAGTTAAGCAAAACTGGCTGATTTCTATTCCAAATTTCATAATTATACAATACTCATAAAATGCTAATAATTTTGAGTAGATGGACAAGTTAACAAACCCTATATAAATTAAACCAGCAATTAAATTGTGTTGTATAAGGTGCTATTCTTTCAGTATAATAGATATTTTTCAAAGGGACCTGGAGGTGAAATCAGAATGTGCTTGATGCCATCTGAGGATCATCATTCAATTAAAAAAACACTTTTATGTAAATTACTTCAGTTAAAAAAGAACATTTCAGGGAGATCAGTTCAGTGCTTTGCGACCACCTAGAGGGGTGGGATAAGGAGGGTGGGAGGGAGACGCAAGAGGGAGGGGATATGGGGATATACGTATGCATATAGCTGATTCACTTTGTTATACAGCAGAAACCAACACAACACTGTAAAGCAATTATACTCCAATAAAGACGTTAAAAAAATAAATTAAAAACAAGAACATTTATAAATCATAGAGAAACACAGTATTTTTAAAGTTTTTCTGTTTTTTTTTCCTGCGTACATACTCATTTTAGGAAATTTATAAAATTCAGAAACATACAAAGACTTAACAATAATAATCTTACCACCCAAAACTGATATCTAAGAACATTTTGATACACAATAAGTGTATAGTAACCTCAGATTTAATGTGTGTAGTTTTAACTATTCTTGAGAAACCCTAAACTCCTTAGTATATAATCTGTTATAATTTTTGCTGTTATAATCATGAGTCCACTTCTGAGTCTGGTTTGAAATGAGTGAACATTGTAGCTAGTGATTGTAACAGCCCAGCCTCCTCTCTTTATTGTGATTCTGTGCTGAACTTGTTGTATATAAGCAGTAATTAACAAATTTATACTTTACTGCATGTGGCAGAAATGATACCCTATGGAACAGTCACACATTTGGGGGGATCCAAGCTTTGCTTGCGAATGTTAATTTCTATATTTCCTTCCCCATCTTTTTTGTCTTTTAGTCTTTTAATAGCAAAATATCTTTTTTAAATTCTAAGAGATAGAATTGTACTTGAAAATTGTCAGCTTCTATAGATGTTTTTACAATAGAAAAACCTTTTCTTCCTGCCCCTATGTGGGCAGGTCAATTTTCACTGAAAACGACTTCAAGCTGGTTCTAATGTTTACTCACTTAGGCAGGTGCGTTCATCAGCATGGAGACTGTACCCCGTATCACATGCACAATGGAAAGTGCCCAGAGTGTTAATACAGCGCTGCTGGCAGCCTCCACTCACTACCGTACATTCATCAACATCTAGAGGGGGAAGACAGATGGTCAGGATTACAATGTCATTCCAATGTCAGCTTCAGAGAAGTGGCACAATATTTCTTTGATACACAGTATGTGTTTTATTGCACAAAGGCACCATCTCTGTTGCCACAGTTCTTTGCCTGTTTGATCCATTTTACTCCACAGTATAAACAAAAAAATGTAGACAGAAACTTTATTGAGCTTTTTAAAGCCCAGCAACGATGAGCATAGGGATTGTCTCACAATTTTCTATTCTTCGCATCCTGATTAATTAGACAGATCTGAGATATAGATATTTCCTTAGGGAAGGGAACCTGGAAGGGAGAATTACAATGAGCTACTCTATCTGGAGCAGCACACACGAGTAGATAAACACCTTTACTGGTCTGATGCTGCTGAATAAAGTCAGTAATAGAGTTAACACCTTG
The DNA here is from genome assembly GCF_965194825.1 of Balaenoptera physalus. Classification (NCBI taxonomy): domain Eukaryota; kingdom Metazoa; phylum Chordata; class Mammalia; order Artiodactyla; family Balaenopteridae; genus Balaenoptera; species Balaenoptera physalus. Next base: position 48,959,259 of record NC_138891.1, on the reverse strand, counting down.
ACTCTCCTTCTCATGGGCTATGGTGGACATCAGGGCAGAGACAGATAAATTCAAATAAAGCCATGGTTTGGAGTTCTTAAAAACACATTGATATATTTGCTCCATTAACTCAGATTCTTCCTTATCTTTCAGGGTTCCACTTTCTGAAATACTTAGCATGTTTATGTATGAAGTTACATTAATGTAGAATAAATGAAAAGAGGTCAAGACTCATGGTCACCTATGTCTTACAATCAGTCAAGTTTATGATAAATGAATATAATATTTGTCTTCCTTTGGAAAGGAAAACCAATTTATCTCTTAGAACCTATACTTCCTTGTACCCTATACAATCAGTTCTGATATATCTAAAATCACAACAAGAAGATATCCACAAACACAGGGAAAGCTTTTCAGATAATCAGTGATTTTTTCAGATAATCAGAGCTTCTAAATTTTCCTGTTTGGAGAATCTGTTTTGTGACATGTTCCAAAGAAAAATCAGACAGAAGGGTCAAGATTTAGTCTGCACGTGTCTCATGCAGAGAATGTCCCTGACTCCCCTGTCCCCAGGTCCAGACATTCTGGCAAAGACTGTTGAGTATGAATATTCTTCACTAAAATATGTTATCATAATAGATAATTAGCTTTACATTGAGTGAGATTTAATTCCACAGGGCAAGATCCTTACTCGAGAAGACATCAATATTGGGAAGGAATACTATTGCAATGTTTCATCATAGGCCCTTTTCACACTGAAATCCTAATGAATGTTTTGTACTGTAGTAAACATTAGGGCATTTGACCTGAGAGAAGCACAAGAGTTTTCTTTTACTCGGCATTGTTTTTTTTTGTTTGTTTTTCTTTTTATGAAGAAGAAAAAATATGAAGAATATAAATCACAAAATAAGTCCCACATTTTAAAATTACTAGTTTACCATATTAAACACACTTTACACAGTCTAGTATTTTCCTTCTAAAATTAGATATTCTGGAGTAATTCTGATATTTTAAAAGGAATCTTATTTTAGAGATAAGAACTACTGACTTTTCAAAGTGTTAGAATTTTTATTAAATTTTGAGTCTGTGATAAACCACTAATTTTTTCCATATAAACTAATATCAAATCAGAATTCTCCATTTGTAACTTGTACTTTGTGCAGGGCTTTAATATTTATGCTACCTAAATTTTTATCTTTCTAGCTTTAGGGTATTATTCACAGGGTTGAGATATAATTTTGAATCTTAATTCTGTCAACCCCTGAATTATATATCCTTCCCAGGTCTTTTACTTTAGACATACAAATAAAACTCTTAATTCCCAAGAGTCATATGTTTTTATCAACAAAACAATCAATATATCAGTATTTGCCATGATCAAAATGTTTTATAATATACCATATATATGTATTTAAATACATTAAAAATGTCTTAAAGAGTGTGCACAGATAAAATGATTACTTCTGAGGAGGGAAGGAAGGTATCTGACTGAGTAGAGTGCAAGATGTGTGTGTGGGACAAGGAACGTTATCCACATCTATAATGTTCTAATTTTTCACAAGAAAGTTATTCAGTTACTACTTGTGTATTAAAAAGTAATTTTAAAGAAAGAAGCATACAAAGAATACCTCCCCTTCCCATTCAAGCTCCAATAATTTTCTGGCAAGAGAAACCAAGTTAGTGTAAAAGAGAAAAATCACTGGGTTCATTCCAAAGATCAGAGTGGACATTGATTTTAAGGATGAGTATTCTTTCAGTATGTTTTAGTGTGTTCATATTCTTAATCTGCCCCAGAACTATAATTAAAGTACTATAATCTATTAAAAACACATACACACTAACAAACAAAAGCAAACCAAACTTCCTCTGTCCTCTGAGTCAGACAGTCTTGGGAAAAATATCTTAGTGTTGAAACTTATTAACCTGTCCCTTTGCCTCTCTGAGACTCAGTTTCCTCATCTGTAAGATGGGATAATAATGACTGCCACATGTACTATGCTCTGATTTATGTTTTCCTTTCCTATTCATGCATAAGAGATTGGAATAGACTGCTAATGCTTGAGATTATATGTAGAAATCAAACAGGCAATGATAGAAGTACTGAGAAATGTGGGAATTCAGGGAAGGGGAAATGCATTTGGGCTACAGTGATAAGGGAATGTTTGAGGTAAAAACTGAGAATTGAGTGCATGGAGAAAAGGATGGGTAATCCAAAGGTGCAGAGGTTTAAACATGCAGTGTCTGAGATTCAGTATTTAGACCTGTCAGGTTGGTGAATAAGGTTGGCAAAAGAAAGTAAAGTTGAAAAACAAACCTAAAATCTTCTTTTAATTAATTTAGATAGCAAAGTCTTCCTCTTCTTGATTTACAATACAATACACTTCTGGGCAGGTTGAGACACAGCAGGCTGTGTTCACACAGTAGCTAAGCAAACTTACTAACAGTTTAAAAAATCAATCATTTATAGAGTGGTACCAAATGCAAAGTAATTGGTTTGACTTTCTTCTTCTTTTTTGTCCTTTCAGAATACACTGGATTTACTGATTGTTTGGGCATTGTGTAACCTACTGTTCTCAAATCTGGCAGTGCATTAGAATCACTTGGTGGGCATTTAGAAATACCCAGGCCTTGGTCCTGTCCTTAAAAAAGTCTGATTTAATTGGTCTGGGGTAAGACTTGGGAATCAAATATTTGAAAATCACCTTTAGTGATTCTAATGGGGAGCCAGCGATGAGATCCCCTTATGTAGTTAATGCTTTAATCTCCTAGAGATCTTGTTATAATGCAGATGCTGATTCAGTAGACCTGGGGCTGAGGGGCTGGATTTTGCATTTCTAATAGATCCAAGGCAATTCTGAAGCTGTGGTCTGTGGACCATACTCTGTGTAGCGAGCCTGAGTCCTCTGTTCAACTGTAAATGTCACACGGGTCACAAATGTCATGATTTGGCTCAACTTCTCAGCTGTTTGACCAAAGCAGACCAATTCAGTTCAGATAGATAAATCAATACTCTGACCAAAATAGTGTGTGTATACACATACATACAAACATATATACATACATTAAATTATTTACCAAAACCTCTGAAAATAAACCACCCATATTTCTCACACTATTCACTCAATAATAGCTAATATTTTTAAGACAACGTTAGCATTATCTGTTACGAGAGATGACTTTCTTCTGTAAAACATGAAGGACATTTTAGTTCTTTTCTTATGAAATACCTCTGATATAGGATAAAACCGGATTAAATTGCCATGATATTAGACACTCATGCTGAAGCTGTCACAAGTGATTTTCTTTTCCATCAAGATTCTGCCCAACAGAGTTAAAAACCAGAAATGTCAATATTACATTAAAATTTTATTATGAAGTATACTTCATGTGAAGAAACCATTTCTCCAATTTTTCTCTCAGTTATATCTTAATGTTAGATGCTTACAGAAAGCCCTGCCCTCAGAATTGGAGCTCCAGGACACTTCTGGGAATAATGATAAAGCGATTAGAATTTTTTCAGCATTATCCCTGTGATATGGACCAAGGATTTGATGATTTTTATACTGTAAAAGAATGTCAAAAAAGAATCAACTGTGCCTGCTATTCTTCCTTTTTAATGTCCTTTCTCTAAATATTTCTGCTGTATTTATCTCCCAAACTATTTCCCCAGATGATCACAGAATATAATAGCTTAAAAGAAGTCACACTATTATCAAATGTATTTTGCACATAAAAGCTCCCTGAGACAACAATGATCCACTTTTGTTTCCAAACAATCAAGGTTGTTTTATATTATTTTTTTAGAGTGTGCAGCCAGAGTAAGATAAATTATTCTTCCATTTACCTTTTAATATAGGCAATATAGGTTTCTGTTCTCGGACACCTGTTGATTGGAAATAAGCATTGCTTTATGTTAAAGATTGCATTATAGAAGTGTTAGATTTGAAGGAAATATTAAAGGGTGTGTTGAAGACTCCACTAGATTTTCTATGTGGCTTTATTTTCACTCTGTTCTATTATACTTTCACTCTGATGTGCAATATTGCTGACTTTTCACTTGTATCTTAATTCTGTAGTTCCTGATCAGATGAAGTCCTTAAGGTCAAGGATCCTGTTATATTAAGCATTTTCTGGAATAGAGTTGATACTCCATAAATGTTCTATGAATGAATGAATGAATGTGTGGTTTGAGAGCCATCCACATAATTCAGTCTTCTATCCACCCATATTCATCAATGGGATTTCTTAGAAATGGGCTCTGTTCCACTTCGCTCTCTTCACCCTTGCAATAGACTACTGATATTTGTTTTTGACCCTTTACAAGTTGCTTTAAAAACTCCAGGGCACAGAGTAATTTTTGTTTGCTCATGAACAAATTTAAATTGTGTCTATAGTGAATATTCACAGGTTGGCTGTTTGGGATTCATCCATTTTTCTTGTTCACTAATACTCAATAACTATCAGGTTTTCCTTTGGGGAATTTTATCCCTGTCATTTTAGAGAAACCATGTAGATTATATGGGACTGATGAACACCACTCCTCTCTCAAATCTGAGGTGGACTTTTCTTGGCATAAACCTACCTCCATCTGCCACAGTGATTGGACAAGGTAATGTCTTTATTAGCATATGACCATCTCAGGAATGAATGAATTAGTTCAGATGTGATCCAATCAGCAGGAAGCTCAACTTATAGGTTGGGAACCCTGGGACATAGAGGCCCTCTTGCTCTGGAAATTGTAATGTGTGTATGAGCCATCGTGCAGTAGCCATTTTGTTCCCATGAATGAAGCTACACTAAAGATAAAGCCAACGAAGAGGACAGAGCTGAAGGACTAACAGAAAACAGGAATTGGAGCCCTGAATGAACTATGCCTGAAGCCCTCCTACCTCTGACTTCCTCAGTTAAGTGAGTCAATACCCTCCCTTTTGTGGTTGAAGCATTTTAAGTCACATGATTCTATTGATTGTAAAAGAAGTCATCGTAACTGAGGCATGCATACTGTAAAGTGGGTGTGCAGGAGGAAGTTACCCAGTGCAGCTCAAACTTAGTACACACTTTCCAAAAAGATTTATTGTCTTCCAATCAGTAAAATGTTTTCATCAATATTCACCAAGGCTTATAACATTATTGGAGCAATTATATTCTGTCAAGATTCTAATGAATTTGAGGATTTGTCACAATTTTGGTTCATTTTTATTACAAATATATGGGTTTATCAAACTGCCTGTGCAAAGTTGTGGCATATCTGATAGTGCTAGAGGGGTTGAAGATGCCTTCTTGAATGGTTTCCTCACAATTGCTCTGTGAGGGTTCCTTGATTTGGTCTGTGTAGAGTAAGGACTAAAGCAAAAAATTATTATGCTAAAGATGTGGCTAGGGTCTGATTATGGAGAGTCTTTTCTGCCATACTAAGGAACATGGCTTTACTTTATAGACCATGGGCACCAGCAGGGCAAAGGATAGATTAGAGAATTGGGAGACTGAAGGCAGGGAAGCCAAGTAACAGCAATTGCCAAAATCCAGATAAAAGATGAGGACTTGACCTAAGCTAGTAGCAGTGGAAACAGAGAAATGTGGGCAGATATAAAAGAGCTTAAGAAGAGAAAATCAAAATGATTTGGTTATTAGCTGGATGTGATGGAGAAGAAAGAGTCAAGGTCAACTGACTTGAACAACTGGATGGCTGGCTGTGGCATTCACCACATTCACTGCAATAGCACAGAAGGAGGAACATTTGATACTAGAAGAATAGTTCAGTTTTGGACATCATGATTTGATGGGCAAGTGAGATTGGAAGTTAGGGATATATATAGTAGGCAACTGAGTATGTGGACGAAAATCAGGAGAAAAATATGGGGGTATTTTTCAGCTACCATCTATCTACCTGCACAAGTCTAAACTTAGGGGTCATCCTTGATATTTTCCCTTCCTTCACCCACATTTGATCTAATACCAAATTTTACTATATCAAAATTATCTCCTAAAACATCTCAAATCTGTCCATTTCTCATGTCCACTGACACCACTCAAATCCAAACTAAAGCCCCCCCCTGCCCCCCACCATCCACCATTGGGTCCTCTAATATCTGCTGCACCACAGTGATGTTTCAAAAACAAAAATTTGATCATGTCACCAGCTTCCTCACTCCTGTCTCAGTTTTATACCCTTCAATTCCTTCCCGTTGCTTTTAGGATTAAACTGAACACCAACATGGTCTGGAGGCCCTTGTGTGGTCTGGTCTCTGCTTCCTTCTCTAATTCTCTCTCATTTTTTTTTTGTTTTTTAAGAATTCTTTTATTAATTTATTTACAAATAACAAAAAGTGTTATATGTTAACATAATTTTTATTAAAAATATAGGTATTTTTCTTTAAAGAAAAAACAAAAGAACCAGTGAGAAGAGTGGCATTGTTTTACATTTTTGTCCATTTCTTTCACATCTAGCTTAATGGAAGAGAGCTAGACTCTCATATCTGCTTTGCATTCAGTCTGCTACAGTATCACACAACATGCAAACTGCTCTGTACACTCAGGAAAGAATGAGAATGAAAAAAGCAAATGAAGTCTTCATATGACAAAAACAGCTTTAACCCTGAGGACCCTTGAAAGGGTCTTGAGGACTTCCCTGGGTCACACTTTGAGATCCACTGCCCTAGTCTAATAGCATTTTACACATAAGGAAGCTGAATCTCAGATCAACTGAGAGATCCAAAATGACAGGGCCTGTTAATGATGGGATACAGATCCTGGATGGTTTGTCTCACTTCCCATACTTTAGGTTCTCAATTGGAAACCTGGGAAATACACCCTAAAGACCTGTCTTGTTTGCTCTAGTTGCAGGGACTGTCACAATATATTACCCCAAATTTTTTTGATTTAAATAAAAGAGGAAAGTCAACAAATGTGTTAAATTCTGCAACGGGCATACTGTTGCAGAATGCCCTGCACCTGAATTAGGTTCTCTATTAGAACTGAAACACTAAGACAAATTCTGCACTCTCCTCCATGCACACGCAATGACAAACAGCACAGTCAATACCACAGAGAAACAGGGAAAGCAGAATTACCACAACATCACCATTTATCACATTTTCTGAGTCTGAAATACAATTCATAACACAATCCCTGAAAATTTTGCACAAGTACTGGCTGAAAGGGTGTTGGGTATATTAAGAGACTCCAAATAAATTACTGGCAATCACGTGGGACTTTTCAGATAAAATGGAGTTGCTCTGAAATGTAGATATTTTTCATTCTTTAACAGGACCTTGTTTTGCCTTTTATGTATGGGTTGGCCAAAAAGTTCCTTTGGTTTTTTGGGTAAAAATAAAAGACACATTTTTCATTTTCACCAAGAACTTCATTGAACAACATATTCACCCTTTTGTAACACTACCTTCTGCCATTTTTCAGGCAACTTCATAATTCCATCTTCCCAAAACTTTATATCTTTTTGAGCAAAGAACTGTGCCAGGTGCCTTTTACAGTCTTCCAGGGAATTGAAATTTTTTCCATTAAGAGAATTTTGTAAAGACCAAAATAAATGGAAATCCGAAGATGCAATGTCTGGTGAATACAGCAGATGAATCAGAACTTCCCAGCCAAGCTGCAGCAGTTTTTGCCTGGCTATCAAAGAAACATGCAGTCTTGCGTTATCCTGATTGAAGATTATGCATTTTCTGTTGACTAATTCTGGACGCTTTTCGTCGAATGCTGCTTTCAGTTAGTCTAATTGGGAGCAGTACTTGTTGGAATTAATCGTTTGGTTTTCCGGAAGGACCTCATAATAGAGGACTCCCTTCCAATCCCACCATATATACAACATCACCTTCTTTGGATGAAGACCGGCCTTTGGTGTGGTTGGTGGTGGTTCATTTCACTTGCCCATGATCTCTTCCGTTCCACATTATTGTACAGTATCCACTTTTCATTGCCCTTCACAATTTGTTTTAAAAAAGGAACGTTTTCATTATGTTTCAGTAGAGAATCGCATGCAGAAATATGGTCAAGAAGGTTTTTTTCACTTATGTGGAACCCAAACATCAAAGCGATTCATATAACCAAGCTGGTGCAAATGATTTTCAACAGTTGATTTGGATATTTTGAGTATGTCAGCTATCTCCCGCGTGGTATAACGTCGATTGCTCTCAATCAATGTCTCGATTTGATCGCTATCAAGTTCAACTGGTCTGCCTGACCGTGGAGCATCGTCCAGCGAGAAATCTCCAGCACGAAATTTCGCAAACCATTTTTGACACGTTCGCTCAGTCACAGCACCTTCTCCATACACTGCACAAATCTTTTTTTGCATTTCAGTTGCATTTTTACCTTTCTTGAAATAATCAAGCATAATATGCCAAAAATGTTGCTTTTTTCTTCCATCTTCAATATTAAAATGGTTACACAAAAATTCACCAGTTTTGATAAGTGTTTTTTTAAATGCACACTGATGTGACAGCTGTCACAATACAATCTAACAAAATTTTTTCGAATGAAGTTAAAGACAACTAAGCGCTACTAGAGCCATCTTACAGGAAAACCGAATGAACTTTTTGGCTAACCCATTAAAAAAAAAAAAAATCAGGGAGTCTCCTTGTTCACCTGTAGGTGATTTCCTTTATATCCTACCAGATGATCCAAATCTTCTTTAAATGGATCGTAGCCTTGTTCCTTTAAACAACATAGTGCCCAGAAAAGCTGGTCCAGGGGAGGAAATTCTTCCCAAGGAATCCACTCCCAACTTTCATTTTTCTCAGGCTCTACATTCTTTGGTTCTGAACCATGAGTCACGTCCACCTCTCCTTTCATTAAAATAGTGACATAATGGTAATTCTCTTCCTCAACGAAAGAATTCACAACCGAGGCCAAGCGAACATTTTTCAGGTGAAGAGCTGCTTCTTCCCAGGTTTCCCTTTGAGCACATTCTTTCCAGCTTTCACCGAACTCCAAGTGGCCCCTGGGAAGTTGGAAATTGCCTGCTCCAAATGACCCTTTCTTCCTCCCCAGGAGAATGCAGTGAGGATGCCTGCAGCTGGTCACCACGACTCCTACCCCGACTCCTGGGCGCCGCCCCTGCTGCTCTGCCCTGGCCGTCATAGCCCGAGAGTCTAATTCTATCTTGCTCTTCTTTTCCCCTTACGATGTTTTAGCAAAACTGATCTTCTTTAAGTTCCTTGAATACTTTGTACTCTCTTTTATTTCCTTCTCTCCTCCTTTACCTAGTGAGTTCCTTTGCATCCTGTTGATGTCTACCCAAGCACCACTGCCTTAAGGAGCCCTGCATTTCTCCTTTACCCTAGGTCAGATTGACATGTTATACTTTCTTAGGACTATCTTTGCTTTGGAGCCATTAACTCATCTATAGGTGTAGAGTCGTATGTGTGATTATTTGTTTTATATCTGCTTTCCCTATTAAAGACTAAGTCGCATGAGAGCAGGAATCCTGTCGGTTTTACTCACAATAGCTATCCCAGTGTTTGGCACATAGAAGATGTCCTAAAAATATCTGTTAAGAAAGTAAATGAAAAGGTAAAGAGTATTGGCATCTCCATATAGAAAGTAATTCAGGTACAGGAGTGGATAATATCATTAAGTGAAAGCATGTAGATAAAAAAGAAAAAGGAGGTTAACAGAGGACTCTGAGGGATATCACCATTTAAGACAGCCTGAGACAGAACACACAAATCTGACCAAGAAGGCTGTCCAGAGAAGTAAGAGGAATATTAAGAGAGTCTGGCACCATGGAAGCTGAAGGAGGGGGAGTTTCAAGAAGGAAAAAGTGGTCAACACAGGGATGTCAAATAGGAACTGAAAAGTGCCCACTGGATTTAGCAACAAGAATTTCATTGATGACAATGATGAGGACGAGGTTGCCACCTAACAATTACTGAACACGGACAATGTGCCAGGCACTGCTCTCAACTCGTCACATTTATTAACACATTTCATACTCAGAACAGACCTATTAAGTGAATATTTCTGTTACTTCTACCTACAGAGGAGGAAGCTGAGACTTAGAAGGCTGTTTCAATAGAGTATCAAATTGATCCCAGATGTAGTGTGGGGGGTTGAAGAAGAAGCTGGAGACAAAGAAAGGGAGACAGAAAGTTAGGACACATATTGTAATAAGTTTGACTATTAAGAAAAGGTTGTAATTGGACAGGAGAGTGTGGTAGAGGGAGAGAGTTTTTAAGGTGGACCAGATTTGCATTAGTTTAAATATTGATGGGAAGGGACCAATAGAGAAGGTTGACTTAAAGATATAAGAGAGGGAATTCTCAAATTATTGATCATCTCAAACCATATTAGTGCATTCCAAGAGAAAGTATATGCTGGGAGTAGCAATCTACACTGGACCCTGAGCATCCTTACATTATTTTATGTCTGATCACTCTTTACCCAAGCTATTTTTCAGGGCTGGGTTTGCACAGAGAGATGAGCTAACATCTCCACTGAGAAAACAAACAGGCTTGTTTCCACTAACTCTAAGAGTGGTGGATTCCCCAAGCTCAGTGTTCCCCTTGTGTAATGCAACCGACTGATATGTAGGCATCTATAATGAGCCCTTTGTGTCACTGCTATGGGATTTGGGGGGGACATGGGGAATTGACACAAACAAATGAAGCTCTGGCTACTGCTTTTGCCCAGAGTAATAAAGTCCTTTGTTTCTAACCTAGGAGTCTCATGTCTTCTGTCAGCATCTATGAAACAGTTACAGGCTAACTGGTTAATGTAAAAGTAGGGTAGAATCTGAGACCCTGCACAGTCCTTGTTATATACAGAAGAGAAATCACACACATGAGCATCTGTTACTCTGGGTTAGAGAGATCATGTCCATTGCAGAGTGGGAAGACCTGAGCAGCCGCAGAGATATTCCTGTTTTCTCTTTGTTCCACTTATGCCTGTTGATTGCTTGTAGCCTTGAAATTATTAGCAAAGCATAATACTGGATAGATCTCTTATCTTCCTGGGCCTGATTTGACAAGCTGATCCTTTGTATTAGCTCAGGAAGGAGGAAGGAAAAGATGTCATACTTGTGTGCCTGCAATGCGATTTTAAAGAAATCGAAAATACCCAATCCAGGGAACCAACAATTTTACTATATGTTAGCTCCTTGAGGGCAGAGATGGTGTGTATTTTGCTTATCGCTGTATTTCCAGTACTTAAGTCAGTGCCTGGCCCATAGTATGCACAACAAATATTTGTTGAAAAAGTGAAAATTAAAAGGGACTTCCCTGGAGGTCCGGTGGTTAAGACTCCGTGCTTCCACTGTGGTGGGCGCAGGTTTGATCCCTGGTCAGGGAACTAAGATCTCACATGCCACCTGGCATGGCCAAAAAAAAAAGTGAAAAAAATGAATAGATGAGTAATGGATAGATTAATTTAGAGGAAGAAGGCTCAGCAAAAAAGACTGAGAAAGAGGAGTGGGAGAAGGTGGAAAGAAGCAGACAGTGTGGAATCCTGGTACCCAAGGAGGAGAGACTTTTTAAAAGGGAATGAACAACAAAATCAATTCGGTTGAAAATCAAATGAAATGAGGACTGAAAACGATCTGGTCGATTTGGAAATTATAAAGTCTTTCTGCTACAGTGCAGAATGTGGACAGCAAGTTAGCCTTTGAGGATGACTATTTTTTAAATTTTTTCCAAGCCCAGAATAACCTATTCTTTCTTCTTATTGAAAACAGAGCTTCCAAGGTCATGCTTTCTTGGATCTATTATATTGCTGCTTCATCTATAACATGACCCAATATCATCCCTGAGGATCACACTGTGACGAGGCTCTGGTGTATTGTGATACGATATTGTCATCACAGTATCTTTATGTGAGGGAGCTGCAAGCAATGAAAACAAAGCTTGTACACAGAGCTTACTGCAAACATCAACTTGACATACACTTAATCATATGCAACACCATCTTAGTACTTCATCATATCACACACAAATGGCAAAGGAAGGTGAGTGAGCCAGTAAAACTGAGCTGAACAAAAATTCATCTAGTTTATTTTGCTTAGCTACTTTTCTCTACATCCAGTTCAACTCACAGTCCAAATACATTCATTCTCTTCTAGTTTTCTTTTTTTTTTTTTAATTATTTTATTTTATTTATTTATTTTTTGGCTGCGTTGGGTCTTCATTGCTGCGTGTGGGCTTTTTCTAGTTGTGGTGAGCAGGGGCTACTCTTTGTTGCAGTGCATAGGCTTCTCATTGTGGTGGCTTCTCTTGTTGCAGAGCAGGGGCTCTAGGCACGCGGGCTTCAGTAGTTGCAGAACGCGGGCCCTAGAGCACAGGCTCAGTAGATGTGGCACAGGGGCTTAGTTGCTCTGCGGCATGTGGGATCCACCCGGACCAGGGATTGAACCCGTGTCCCCTGCATTGGCAGGCGGATTCCCAACCACTGCACCACCAGGGAAGTCCCACTTCCAGTTTTCAAGAAAGAGCCAAACTCTCTGTAGGCTGAGAGCTAAGGATATTATTTCCAGGAATGGATAAGGCATTCACCCTAGGCATTCGGCTAGAGAAACAGAAACGTTTAGCCAAACTCAAGGTTCACCCCCTAGGAGAATGAAAGGTATGATCCTCTGAGAGGTTTTAATCTTTTGAACAGTGACTGGTTCTGCTTCTCCTCTTTTCCTCGGGGTCTAACATAACTCTAGCATTTAGATGCTGCTTAGTAAGTGTTTCCTATGAATGGTGAATGGAGACACATCTAAAGAGGGAGAAGAGGGGCCATGGGAGAGGGGAGGACAAAAGCAGGGCTTGGAAATCAGAGGCAGGTAATGAATAATGGTTAGCTGACTGCCTGCTTGATTGAGATAACTGGGTTGATCTAGAAATTATTCAAAGACCTTTGAATACCTAACTCTAAGGGTCTTGAATAGGGGGGAGGGGCACCTGGAGCTCTGGATACTGTACAGGTCACTGCTTGAAAGGTGCATTTTTTCCCAGGTGTTGGAACACAGGACAGAATACACACTGGGGTTCTGCTGATAGATGATAGATAGGTAGATAGATAGATAGATTGATGATAGATAGATAGATAGATAGATAGATAGATAGATAGATAGATAGATAGATAGATAGATAGGTAGATAGATAGATGATAGATGGGGAGCCTTTTCTTGCCCAGTGATTGTACGAGTGAATGGGAAAACTTTCTTGGGAAAGTGAATGTGAGGGTGGTGTTCTCCTCTCAGGGTGGATTTTGATTAGCTTTGTCCCCACATATCAGATTCAAGGAAAGAGTAAGATCCCTTAATGGTAGTGAGAAGGAGAGACACACAAGCTGGGACAGCCAGCAGAGAAACTAGGAGAGTGGCTGCTTTGGGGCCTTGGACAGCTCTAGGTCATGGGGCAGCTGATGGAGTGAGAAGAGGATTCAGAAGCTAGGAATTAAGACTCAGAAACAGAGCTCAGAAACCAGCCTCTCTCTTTTCTATTACCTCTGATTAACCCTACCCCTTTTAGTTGACTGCCTCTCTACACCTCAACCTCAACTATCAAACTAGCTAAAGGGAACTGGCCATTTTATACATCCAGAAACCTCACAATTCATACCATGAATGGGAGTCTGATAAAAAATGTATGTGACGAATTGATATTATGACTTTAGGGGGTTCTAGTAAGGATTTTATCTGAACAAAACTTTTTTCTCTTCTCTTTTCCATGATTACAGAGCTCCTTTCTTGTGGGCTGGGGCAGAGTGAGGGCTGTTGGCACCCATCTGTCCCATGACCACCATCAAACTATAGGGTGGGCTCAGGACCCCAGCTGGGACACCCTGAGAATTCTGTCTCCCTAACCACATGGTTAGATCAAGGAAGGGCATGTGACCCAGATGAAACAGAATCTCACCACGGACTCTTGTTCATATTAGGAAAGAAGCACTGCTTTTTCTATATGATGCTTGAGTTGCTCTTTACATTACAAAAGCTTGAGTTTGCTTTATACTTTTGTGAAGGTAGTTAAATTGTGTGCCACTTCTAAGGTCACCTTTATTTCTTTTCTAGTAAACTTTTTTATTAAAGTGCTAGGAATAACTTATTTATCCAATTGTAGGATTCGAAAGGGCTTTAAAAGATAAACTATTCTCAACTCCTACACATGGCAGGAGTCCCTTCAACATTTTTAACAAATGGCTATTCATACTCTGATTACACATCTGCAGAGAGCCCACTGTTTTATCATTTTTATGACTTCTTCCTCCTCCTATTTCTTCTCCTCCCCCTTGTCCTTTTGTATTTATGTAACATTACCACATACAAAACATTTGGAAGGAAAAAAACGAATTATGTATTTTTTCCATCAGAGAAAGTTATTTTAAAACATAAAAAAAAATATTATAAACACAATCGTACAAATAAAACAATGCAACATTTTGCTACTTTACTTATTTAGTAACATTGGTACCTTTCTTTAATTTGCTCTTGAGAATAAACATTTTACGTTTGTTTATAAGGTATACTTCCTTTTAGGAAAAATATGTTTATGTTTTTCACCCATTATTAAGTTACATTCTCCTGTACTTTCTTTGTAGCTTTCCTTGTCTGATGTTTACCAAAACAGGTACAATTTATCATAACGTATTACACACTAAAGACGAAATCTTTTTTTTTTTTTTTTTAGTTTTTTTTCTCTTTGCCAACAGCTTTCAACCAAATTTCCAAGAAAGATCAATTTAAATTAAAGTGCACCTCTAGTCAATCCAGGATTTAAGCATTTAATTAGAAATCCATTAAAATAATTGTATTCCCTTTTAATGTAGTCACTTAACCTGTAGTTAAATGCGACTTCCATTATTATAAAATAGCTCATCTCTAATCTGATATTACATTTCTTAAAATTATCTCAGAAACATTAGCACTTGTAAATTAAGTAGAAATGTGCTGAATTTAAACCCTGAAGTTCCTGTTCACAAAAACTGGTGCACTGATTATATTTAAAAGCCCCAACTGGAACAAAACAATATTGCCTTTTCTCATTTCTTTCTTTAATCACAGCCAAATAAACTGCAACTGGGAGAGTAAAATTTAGGTATCTTCGTTTTTAAAATTTAAGAGTCATCTACAAAGGTTTTTTCCCCCTGAGAAAACTCATTTTGTGTGTATACAATGAGTAAAATTAAACATAAAAATAAACACTTACGTGGCCCATGACTGGCCTTTATCTAGACCAAAGCTCTGAACCTTTTCATTTTTTGAAAGTTTCAACACCATAGGACCTAGACTATTTCCCACTCGGACTCCAGACTTTCATTTGTTTATTAATCCATTCCTCTTGACTACTTCCCTCTCCTTTTGCTGTGGCTCCAGACCGTCATCTAAAAATTCCTCATTCCCTAGGGACTTCTTGTACGGCTCTCCACCCAGCCAGGATCTCAAGCTGTCCTCATTGGCTCTCCGGAATCCTTTGCCTGATCCCATCCCATATGCGTGTGCCAGTTCTGAATGACAATTACCATCCACCAGGGGTCAACTTATCTGTTAGGCACAGTGCCTGGGACCCACAATACTTTTAGAGGCCCACATAAATGTTTTAATACTATAACCTTTTAGGTTGAAGAAAATATTTTAATATAGAATTTTAATATCATTGCAATCATAAAATATACATTAAAAATTTTCTGTGACTGAAAGGGTCCATGAAGGCAAAAACGCCTTGGGGTTCATGAAAATCCTAATATGGCTCTACCATCTACTTACTCTACTTTTCCACCAAAGACAGCAACCAAAGTTAGCATTACTGAGGAACTCTCACAAACAATTCTGCTCATGCTGATGCCCTATTGAATTCTACAGTGGATATTCTAAGCTTTTTATATGACACACACACACACACACACACACACACTCAGAGGCAGCTTCAAGGGCATGTGACACTTACAGTGGCAAAGGGCATTGGGCTCAGAAGGGCCCGGTGTTTAGAGTTTAACGTTCTATGTTCACCATTTTGAAATATCTAATACTTTAACTTGGGCTTTGTGTTTTGTAGGTGAAGTCGGGTGGGACCATAGGGCATGATCCAAGAACTTGGAACCTCAACTCACGCATCTTTTCATCTCCTACCAACTCCCCTTCTCTCTGAAACGGTTCCTCCAGGCTGCCCTTCCCCACCTGTACCCAGTGACCATTGCTGCTCTCTGTTGCCCACACCCCTCAGTGAGGGCCTGACCATGGGTTGGGAGAGGGTTAGGGTTTGGTGAACATTCTCCATGACACCTTGGCAAGATTTAGCAGCAGCTGGCCACACTCCAGGCTGGCAGCCACAGAGCACACCTGGAGGATGATTTTGCAGGGCTGAGCCTCCCACTCACCCCTGATCCAGTACTGAGCATGTCCAAGCACAGAGAACCCTTGGGCTTTGCCAATCCACATTGGGTAAGGCTGTAAGCAGGTAGGCAGGAGAGATTGGCTTTCTGGCCCCCAACCAGGGCACTGTGTGGGTTCTCAGGCACACACATGCTTAGTTGCAAGGCAGGACAATGGGGCCCGTGTGAGTATCTGCACTTCACCAAGTACCCCCATGCCAAGGAGCACGGTAGCAATAAACACCCTGATAGGATGAGAGATTATTTTAAAAAATAAAAGCCTTGTATTTTAGTACCTATAATAACACTTTTTCCTTACTTTTTGAACAACAACTACACATTTTCATTTTTGCAGTGGACCCTGGGACTTATGTAGGTCACCCTGCACACATTTCTCAGGTTCTAAGAGCTGTTCCCCTCTGATCTTATTGTGAACCCTGAGCTAGTGATGAGAACCCCTTTGACTTCCTTCTTTCTATGACAAAATGCCTCCTATTTCCACTTCTCTTCCTCTTCTGTTTATGGGTTCTAAAGTCAGTTTTTCTACATGATGCCCTCAATCTGATTCCATTTCCATCCTTCAGGCTTCCTAACATCAGTTATATCCTTGAGATTAACTCTTCCTCTCTCCCTTGTCATTGGTTATTTTTCCCTGTGTCTTCCATTTTCCAACCCCTCTCTTTACCATTTTGCTACTCCTCCAACTCCAAAAGCCAGTGGCCCAACTATTACTTTCCCTGCTCCGTTGACCTCCTCTGGCAGTTAGGCCATCTCACTCATCATACTGCTAAAACCGCCTGATCAAAGGTTACCTGAGATTGCCTAGTAGTTGTGGACCTAGTACTTTGGACCTTTCTGTAGATGTGGAAAGCACTGACCAGCTCCCTGCTCGGTTCTCTCTCCTACCTTAGATTTGCTGTCCTGGCATTTCAGTGATTCTCTCTCACTTTCTTGACTACTTCTTCCCAGTCCTGGGTATTTTCTCCTCTCCATCCTATCACTCACCAAATGGAAGTTTAACAGAATGCCCAGTAAAGATCTGAACATAGCAGACGTTGGAATATTTCATTTTCTGGGCCTACAAGTAATGCATGTTTTTCAGAGTAGAGACTGGAATTCTCCATTGGGATTAATGTTGTCTTTTTCCTACAAGAGATTTCTTCAGTGCCTATACTCTTTTATTTAAGAAGTCCTTCAGGAATCTCAAAATCAATGAGGTAATTCAAATGCAAATACTTTTGACTGAGACATGAAATGTTCAGTTTAGTCATGTAAATTAAATGCATTGGCAGAACTGTACTTCTTCTGCTCTCACATCCAAAAATTACAGGTTAAGTACTTTGGCCCAAATCTGACAGCATTTAAATGTCAAAGCAAGGATTCAAACCCATAGTCTCTGATGCTGCATCTAGTGTTCTTTCTCCTTCATACCATGCTGCCTATAACTATTTTTATATGGTCTAAAATAAATGACCCCTAGTACTTAGTGTAATATCTTGGGCATAGTAGATAGCCTAAGAGAGATTTATTAATAAATTAATGATACTATACATGAATATAAACAAAAGTACTCATACTGAAAAAAGATACCTTGCTTAACATAAAAGAGCTCTAATAGGACAACTTATTTATCAAGAGACATATCTTCATTCCAAAAGAGTCACAGATGCCAAGGATACAGTTGACAATGTCAGAAATATTCCAACAAATGTCACAGTATGGACTTAGATTTAAGTCATTCATTTTAGAGAGTGGATATGATTTTAAAAGGGAGAACTCTATTAGCACCTGACGTGACAGTGTAAGGAAAATACATTTCCAGGTTTATCATTTAAGAGTTTCTGACTGCAGGCAAACAAGACATAGATGAGGTTCTCACTGAGAACTGAACAAACAAGACAAACATGTTGGGGCTGAAGTGCTTTAGTAAAGAAAGCATGCGTTCTGGCCCCTATGCTCTTTCTTCCACTAGTGTTCTGAACATGATTTTGTGGATTCACAAAGGCAGCACAAATGAAAGAGATGGAAAAATACAGGCTAGTTGCATTCAAAGGGAAGCACAAGCTGTCTGGATTCAGGCTGATAAGGCTGAATTTGTCTAGGGACGGATTCCCTTGAAATTCGCACTTGATGCTCAAGAGGCTGTACCAAGAATTATCAGCTGTAAGAAGGCACTCTAATTTAGCTTATGAAGCAGTTATTGCTCTGGTTGAATGGACATTGATTAGAAATTGGAAGAATGTGCTCCAGTAGGTCAGGTTTTTATAATGCATGTCTCAAAAATGCGAAGTTTAACCCCAAATACAAACTTTATTTGGAGGTAGACTTTAATTTATAGGATTGCGCCTATTTTTGAAGAACCTGGCATTTGTTATTACATATTACACAATGTCATAGAGGAAATTACATTCTCAGAAAAAAGGAAAAGCACAGAAGAGGCTGCTTCAGAGAAACGAAACATATGAAAAAGAAGGACTTAAAAGCATTTTTTAAAACATAAAATGTTTATTTTATAATTAATATCCTAGTCTTAAGAAATATATAAATAACAATGTAATATTTTACGTTTTGCAAAATTTAAGCATCAAAAATGGAGAAAAATATATTACTTTGATCTTAGAAGGAAATAAAAATTATCCATCTATTTAATAAAATAAATTAACTGTAATAAATCAAATAAAGATAGCTTCAAATAACACTTATCTACATGCTTTAAACTGGTTAAGTAAAACTGGTAAATCCACCCTATAGAATACTTACTATGCAACAATTTTAAAATAAAAAGTTCTATTTAAATGGGCTGGCGTGAAAATACGTCGATGTCATAATGCTAAATAAGAGAGAGGAGTGGGAGAGAGAGAAAGTTCCTGAACAATATATATGGCATTATATGAATGTATACATATATATGTGTACATGCATATATATGCATATGCATTTATGCAAATATTTAGGATTTATGAATATATATACAGATATATTCATGCAGATGCATATAATGCTTAGAAGAAGACCACTAAGGATGCACACAGAACTGACACCAGTGATTAAGTCTACCTAAAGAGAAAGGAAAGCACAAAGGGTAGAAAGGGTTACTAAAGAGAGAATCGCACTTTCTCTTTTTTATTTACACATATTATAATCAGAATGAATCACTTCTATATTTTAAAAATTACATGCATTATGTCTCCAAAACTGGTAACTGAAATCACCAGTGGCACCTGGCTGCCAATCTCTATTTATCAGAGAGTGAATATATTACATATTCTATATCTAGTATCATAGCTACAACTAAACCTTGTCTAGGGTTTCTTTAAACTTCCTCAGTAACTTAAGATGGTTCACAGGCAAGGCCTATTTCCCACATTTCAAAATCTGAACTTAAGGAAAGAGCATCAATATTTAATCCACATTTAAGATTTTTCAGAATTTTGATATAATCTGAGAGCAAATGCTCCTTTCAAGGTTTAATGTATTCGTAAGTAACTGCTACAAACACATGGTAGAAGTAAGTTACATCTGATCACTATACAACACATAAGTTTTTAGGGGGTGTCTATTCACTACTTGTATTAAGGTCTTACCCACAAATTCTATAGAAAATATAAAGGCCAGAAAAGAATTATCATATGTAATTCAAAACCGATCACTGTTCTTTCAGTTTGTCTTTTACATCTGAATCACATTTGATAGTTGGCTAGTTGAATATTCTTTTAGCTATTCCACAGACAATAATTACCCTTCTTTCTATTCTTAATCTTTTATGCAAACCATATGGCACATTTAGAAATTTTGCAGGCTCTAATTAAAAGTGTCCATTCAAATTAAACAAGGTCAAAAGAGACTATATTAAGATCTACCGAACACTTTTAGAGGAACTACACATAGAGAACAATATAACAGACTCCTTGTCAGTTAAATCTATCTGCAGTCTTCGTGTTGATTTTTAATACACAAAAGCTGAGGAAACAAAGCACATCACTGGTTGGTCTTCTAAATATGCAAAGAAAGGTAAAGTGTCAGGGAAGTGAAGAGGTAGGAGAAGAAAGAAGCATCTGCTCAGTGATTTTGTGTGCCAGGGCTGTGAGAGCGGCTCAGCTCAAAACAGCTTGATGTAGATGCAGTGAACATGTCCAGCTCTGCTTGTGGTAGACTAGTGTATTGGATGCTACGATATGCCACCCAGAGCCCCCTTTAGGAATGGAGGACTTACACACTAGGTTCCAGGAGTGCTGCCAGAACACAGCCTTCAGCTGCCGTCCCTCTTCAGGAACTACCTCTACTGAAGACAGCCTCTTTATCCAAGGATATGTCCCCTTTTGGGGGCAGCCCAAATCCAAAGACTGGTGCGTGCAGAGTATAAAACCCAGGCCTTGGCCCCCAGTCAGCACAATTCTGAAGGGCCATCCTAGTTTCAGAACTTCCCATGAGTTCCGCTGAATTTTTTGTGTGACTGCATCACACACCACTTTCTTCTTTCTGCCAAATCCTGTTCCCTTCCTTGCTTTCCACACTTTGTGATCCTTAGGGTACCTTCTAATAAAATTCATGCACATTAATCTCCATCTCAGAATCTGCTTCCTGGGAACCTACCTTGTGACAGTTTACTTAAAAATCAGGCAAGAAATCAAATTTGAAACAAAATAATTCACCAGAAAAAACATTTCAAAAATATGGTGAAATGTGAATGTTGGAAATAATTTTTATCTTCATATTTTTGTGAATATTTAACATATTTCTGAACTTGTAACATATTTTTGTGAAACAACATTTTATTATTAATTTTTGAGAAGGAATCTTTGGGGGGAAATTATTGAATTTGCTGAATTTGCTGTCATGAGGTGAAAGCAAAGTATGTTTATAATAAAGAGAGATAAAAGTGTAATAAGGACTGGATATTTATCACTATTAAATGTAAGTAAAATTACTGATACTTGAAAGTAAGTGCCAAGGTCATCAGTGGTGGAAGCCTGCATTTAGAAAGCTAGATAACCATAGGTGTTATAACTGAAGAAGGTAAAACACAGCAAAAGAGGGACAAATTCTTAACCAAGAGATACATAAAACAACATCTAGAAAAAATTATTTTTAATAGACATAGTTAAGAAATATTCCAAACTGTAGACTTTATTTTAAAATTCATTTTTGGAAATAATAATGGCAGATAAATTTCTGGTTAAATGAATCAAGAAAGAGATAATTACTAGTAATCACACTGTGTGAGGTTATGTGGAAGACACAAAATATTAACACTCAGCCCTCAACATCAAGAAACTTAAAATGTAAGTTGTCAAAACTTCCCTAAGAAAAGGTTTTTCTTGAAGGGGAAATCCAAAAAAATTATGAGCTGTGAATGCACTTTTAACTAAAGATGTAATTGTTTAAACTGATTGGAAAGCCATATAAGGGAAAGATACGTTTTCTCAATTTCTAGTTATTAATTTATGTTCCAAGGAGAAAAGGACTACATTTTTTTCCTTATTGGAATTGCCATTACAGTATTTTGACTTACTGCAAATATCTGATAAGTGTTTTACGTAAATCTCCCATTATAAAAGTTGAACTATAATTGTAATCAACTCTGAACACAATACATTCAAGGTTCTCTCAAAAAATCCTTAAAATAAAAGTAATAACATTTGGTACAAGTACAAAAATTATATAGTTAGAATATTAAAGATTTATTTTAAATATATTATATGAAAGCAAATTTTAATATTTGGTGCTATTTTCTTTCCTTTATTAAAAATCTAATAACAGGGCTTGACAAATTTAATTATTCAGAAACACATTTTGAGCCCAGAAAAATAGTTTAGATTACCTTTAAATATTCTTACATCACAATGTATGTCTAATATTCTCATGAATATTTTCACAGAAATTTAATGCACATCTTTCCAACTTAAATCATACATTATCAAAATGTCAGCTCAAAAGGAATATGCTGAATCTTTCTATTATCAATTTTTGAAAGCTTTTTCTCTCTATTAGGAGCAACTTGAATATTAAAAAGCTATTGTTTACTCCTTCATACCAAATTCACAATGTTCAAGACCTTAACATAATTATTTTTAATTAATATGGGGAATAAAAGGAATAAGGTAGCAACTGGTCTTAAAAACATTTCTAAACACAGAAAGGGAGAAGCAAGTTAGTTTGCAATACAGTGAATATAGTTTAGCATTCTCATCAGCATCTCATCCAAGATAAGAGAAGATGATCTCATCTATCCTCTTAGAACACTTTACTAAAAGCCCTGACAACACCCCTAAGGGATGGAGATATTGAGTCTTTTTATATACTCTTTTTCTGAAATGTTAAGGAACAGCAGAAAGGGTTAATTCCCTTTCCTTCTCCTCTATTCCTATTTCTCCCATAAAATGAAAGACACAGACAACTCCAGTTGATAAATTCTTGGATGGTTTCTAGCTTACTAAGATTCTCTTTCTGATGTTGTTGGTACTACTCATTCTGAAATTTACTTACTCTTTTGAACTATGTCAATGAGCTCAATGAGACAATAAAGAAGTGAAGGAGATCAAGATTAATGGTTGGATTCCAGGATAAAATCTAAAGAAATGACTCATGAGAAATTATTGTCCAGAGGTTATTTACTATCTTTTACCCTTAAGCAGCCTCTATACATATGTGCATTTTTTATAATAAAAGGCAAAATATAAACAGCCTGGTACACCTAAAAGTTTTACAGCCTAAAATTCGTTTAATACATATGTCATTGTGCATCAGCCAGCACTAATATTCCTGTAGAGTGTGACACAGTAGAACCTTCTCTTCAACAAGAAAAGTAGCAATTAGAATTTTAAAACCTAGAGCTTACACTGTCTTCTTCATCTAAGGAAATGGGGCCTTATTCTATGCTTACTCAAGCTTATGTAGGGGAACAAAACTTGTCACCCTAAAACGTGTCTCTTTGGTTGGAGAATTATTTGGTTATGATCTTTTTTAAGTAACAAAAGGCTCAGGAAGTCTTTATTTTTACCTCCTTCTTAACTGCCTAAAATAACTTAGGTAAAGTGCCTGGTACAGAAAAAGCACTGTTACCAGAGATATCTACAAAAAAAATATGGGCTAGGTGTGGTAGGGGGAAGTCTGCAGGGCCTGGAGACCAAAGTCCATTCTGTGTCCCATCATCTCTGCACGGCCCAGCAAACATATTTTAGCAAACATTTGCTTTTCCCGTCTCCATGTCAATTGCCTTCCTCCCCTTTGAAGTCTCCAACCCCTACCTCCTTCTTCTCTCAGATGGCATACAAGCCTCAATTGCCCAACTTGTCCTCGGGCTTCATATTCTTAAGGAACCCCGGTACGTGCGTAATTAAATTTGATTTTTTCCTGTTAATTTTTCTCATGGCAGTTTAATTTTTAGACCAGCCAGAAGAACCTAAAAGGGTAGAGAAAGACTTTTTTCCTACCCCACACTTATCTCATGCATGAACTTTAAAAAATATTTTTATGATTCTAAAAGTAACATATTACCGTCATCAACAAGGTAGGTATTACAAAAAAGAATTTTTAAAAAGGAAATTAAATATCTCATAAAACCACTATTGGGAGAGAGTGTGTTAACATTTTAGTGTGTTTATTTCTAGTCTCACATATCTGATCTGTATTTCTATCTTTATGAATTTCTTTCTTACAACTCCTATATCTCTAGCTACATCCATGTCTAATTTCTGTTTATTTATTTTTCAATCTCTGTGAACATACATCTATCTATCAGGTAGTGACCCTTAGGGTGAACTCCAAGATATCCTTCCATTTCCTTGGATCTTTCTTCAAGGCATCCTTGCAGGAAACGCTCTTTCTGCCAACCCCTCCCCTTTTTTTTCTTCTAGGCAAAGTTCTCCCATCTCATGCCAATCATCTGGTCTTCAACCTGGCAAAACCCCATCACTAGCTAATTAGAGTTTCTCAAGTCCATTTCAATCCTTTTGAGGCTCTAGTTATATCTGCTATATTTTCTTTCCAATATAGATTTCAAATCATGCTGTACAAACCTGTACTCTGATTTTTTTCACTGAATAGTGTATCAGAATCATTTTCTCATGTTGTAAGTATATTTTCAAAATTACTCCTTAATATTCCAATGTATTATTTATATTTTTAATGAGCTCTGTTGTCTAAAAGTAAGTCCAGAGCTAAAAAGAGGAACTGATCAGAAATCAGGAGACATTTATTCAAACTGAAGAAGAGGTGAAATAACCATAAAAAGCTAATTCAATACTTCCAAAAAGCAGAGTGTCATGTTACATTGTTTTGTAAAGGTAAATACACGTGCATATATGTAAGGTTCATGGATAGGCAAAGTTAAATTATTTCATGCACTGCTTAAGAAGCCAAGGAGGGGTGTTTTATGTTCATGTTAGATATTCACTATATCACACACCACGAGAGATAACGCATGTCAGTTTTATTAATACTTTCTTTGCTAAACCGAGTATAATTTGCACTGATCTCCATCAGACAGGACATTCTTTCCGGGTCCTTGGGTTGGGGACAGAGGCTCATCTTCCTCAGGGTGACACAAGTGCCAGGAAATGGTCCTGCTCTTTGGTCCACAACAGTCACCCCCATGCAGGGTTCTCCAGGGCCTTCTACAGGCAGCATTTCTCCCTCACCCTTGTGCCAGGCTTGGGAATGGGACGGGCCCTTTCGCCAGTACTGGGAGACTCCACACTAAGAAGCCACTTTCTGGTGGCTCTGTCAAGTCCCTGGCCTTCTGCAGCCATGGGGCCTGACTCTGTTCCCAATGGGAGACACTGATGTACCCATCTCCTCCCCAAGTGACCAGCAATTTCTCTCCACTTCTTCCTCAGGTTGCTTCTTCCTCTTCCCCCTTTTTTTTTATATCGCCTTGAATTCTCTCCACATTCTAGAGTCCAGTAACGTTCTCTTCAGGTGTGTAGGCTTTCAAAACCCACAGCATGGCAACCACTCTATGAGGCGAACGGGCCCAAACCCAGGGATGGGGGTGCCTCCCTGAAGGTGGGGGAAAGCAGACAAGATGAAGGAATGAGTGGAGAAGCCCTTTCTTACTTTCTTGACTTCTGAGGCCATGGCAACAAGAAAGGCATTCCTGTCATTACTGTTGCAATGTATTACTTTCACGTCTTCTAATTTTAATTTAGAAAACTTTCCATCAAATTAAAAAGATTTTGTGAATAAACATAAAAATACCTCTAGAAAGCTTGGTTATTCAAAATGCCTAATTCCTAGAGGTATCAAGATTATCTTGGTATCACTATAGAATTTTTATAAGCAGTGGTATATTAACTGATTGCTTTATCCACAGATACATCCCAATCACTCAGAATAGAATTCAAAGACTACAAATCGTTCATTTGGCTAATATTCCTTAAGTCATTCAGCACCCTACCATTTGCATGCTGTAAAAGATTTAATGAAAAATTCATAGATGCCTTGATTGCATAGATGATTTTGGTTATGTTGGGCCTTTCTTTATAAACAAAATAATGCCAATGAAACTAGCTACTTGTATACTGTGCTTTACAATACTTTCAAACACAGCCTGTTTAGTTACAAGTATTCTCAGAAGGAGAATTAGCTGATAAGATATAGGTATATAATGGAATTAGATCAATTTAATGCACTGGTTCAGATTTGAATTTTTTACAGCATGTTACTGTTTTGTCCCAGCAAGTACCAGGAGTGAAATACACACTACACAACTGAAATACAGAAAGGGTGGTGGTGGATTATGGTGCTATAAGCAATACCCATTCATTCTATATTCTTCCTCTTAACTTTGGTTGGCCACCTGCTTGCTCTTGGAAGCACTTACCCATGCACATGGTGTATTTTGATCTGTCCTCATAAATCAAAAGCTTTGGCACTTCTGTACTCCCCTTTTATCTGTCTACTCTCTCTCTAAGGTAACATCCTATATTTATTGAAGGATTTCCTTTTTAGGAATTTAAGTGGTCTTTTAAACCACAGTAATATTTTTAAAATTTTGGTTGTTTTAGATAGAGCTCAGGTTATATAGTTGCATTTGTTTTTAGTGCTGTGCCCTTCTTATTTTTAAAGCTGCATTATTTTTAGGACTGTGAATGTTTTTAGGAACACATGTTACAGTACAATGGTCTGTGTGTTATGCTTTTTGATTCTCCTAATAAAATGATGAGGTAGGTAGGGCATTTTACAGACAAAATGAGGCCCCCTATTCTAGTGCTCTGGACACAACACCACAGTCTACAACTTTAATGATTACCTGCATAAATTTTTTTATTAATTATGATCTGCTTTATAATTTGGATTCTCTTAAATTCGTATTTTAAGCTTTAATGCTTATCTGTTTTGTGTAGTCACAACTTTTCTGCTTGTTTGTGACTCCCTGAATACACAGAATATAGTAGAAGCCCTCTCCCCTACACTCCTGACCCCCACTCTGTCAAAATACAAACACAATGAATCAAGTGCACTGCTCAGGCCTCGAGGTCTTCAGAAGAATGCTCCAATTTACAAGTGAAAACCCCATCATTACACACTGACCCTGGTGTCTCAGTAGCCTGATGTTTGCTTGAAAGGAATTACAGTTCTTTCTACCTGTAAGAAGAGAAAACACATCTAGATAAAGTGGGCTTGTGAATGATCAAGTCATCTTGTCATGCTCAGAGCTACCTAGGATGAATCATTACAGATTGACCCACAACTATAAAGTGTGTATTGACTAAACACCTCTCATGACGCAGGCACATTTGTTGGCACTGGGACACAGATCGGAACATGGCACAGCCCCCTGCTATTCAGCACAAAGCAAAAAAGACCCCTGGGGCTTCCCTGGTGGCGCAGTGGTTGAGAGTCTGCCTGCCAATGCAGGGGACACGGGTTCAAGCCCTGGTCTGGGAAGATCCCACATGCCACGGAGAGGCTGGGCCCGTGAGCCACAACTGCTGAGCCTGCGCGTCTGGAGCCTGTGCTCCGCAACAAGAGAGGCCGCAATAATGAGAGGCCCGCGCACCGCGATGAAGAGTGGCCCCCACTTGCCGCAACTAGAGAGAGCCCTCGCACAGAAACGAAGATCCAAACACAGTAGCCATAAATTAATTAATTAATTTAAAAAAAAAAAAAAAAAAGACCCCTGTGAGAAGTTCCATTGGAAAGGTACATGTTTAGGCCAGTGGTTCTCAAGCTTTAGGATATCCAACTTACCCGGAGAATTTGCTAAAGCTGATTGCTGTTTTAACTCCTCAGTTTCTGGTTCTTTAGGTCTGGGGGTGGGGGGCTGAGGATATGCACTTCTAAAAACTTCCCAGGTGATGCTGAGGCTGCTGGTAACTTAAGGCCACTGAGATTGTATCATCTGTAAAAACGCAGCTTTGTAATAGGACCTAACCCATGGGTATGTCTTAAGGATAAAGGTAGTCAATAGCATACCGCCTGGTACCTAGTGAAAAGTCAACAAATGTTCCCTTCTATTATTATTTTTATTATTTTCCTTATTATTAAGGGGGTTTCAGGAGGATTCATCCAAATTCTCTCCTACTTCAGAATGTCTGAAATCCCTTTAACCAAAGACAAGCTGATAAAAATTAAATAGAATTCTCTGGGAGAGTTCACCTCTAGTAATACTAGGAATTAAATCAGTGATAGCATATCCTTCCCTATTCTGCTTTTGATAAGGTGGAGACCACTGGGGCTCTGGCACGTGTTGATAAAGGTGAAAGTATTATCCTGAGGAGAACATAGAAGTAACAATAACAAATAAGCTTGAAGTAACACAGAGAACTTAGGTATTTTCCTGAGGTCTGCCCTATCCCCACATATACAAAATTTCTATCCAATAGAGTTCCATCTACATTCTATTTGTCTCTGTAAAACCCTTTATTATTATAATAGCAAAATCATTAAAGAAGAAAATGTTGGACTCCTTTTTTCAGTTGAAGGTCTGCGGTTTCAAAACTCAAGCTGTGTCCAGTTCTGTTACATGACAGGCCCCCTGAACCTCCCCTCAGCAGGACATGACACATGTTGAAAACCAGGTTATTAAATAAGAAATACAGAAAATGATGATTGATCTCCCATGGAAAACAGCTGCTTCTTGTTAGCAGCTAAACAAGTGCCCTCTCTCTGGGTTTTGCAGAAGTCTTAATACTGTTTGGAAGTAGAAAAATGCCAACAAAGGCATACACAGTCCAAAAGGAATACAGCTAGTGCTTTTTATGAAGGTAATTTCTTTTAAATTTGAAGTATAAGAAAATCTCTAAACAACAATTAATACCCAAGAAAGGTGATGCCTGCCCTAGGTCAATGAAAAAATGAGATGTTTCTTACAGATGGGCTCTTCGTTACATATATGACAATGTGGGAAATAAATATAAATCCCAAATTATTTAAACATTAGGTGATACAATCAAGCTAATAGAGTGTCCATGTGGTAAGTTACTCTTTTTTGGTTTCTTGCTAAGAATGTGATGCCCTGTTCAAGTATAAGAAGAATATACTTGATTCTTTGGATTTTAATTCCTAGGGGAGATTTAATCATTGTTCCAAGGGGGACTATTAGGTTAGCTTTCTGCAAGCCTCTGTTTACAACATTTTCACCAACGAATCAATACATAACATTGTTTTATGTGTGTTTCTGCCTAAAGACACCATATTCAATATGTATTTTGGGACCATTTTGAACAGCAAAATCAGCAACTAAAAGCACAAATTTATGAAAAATGTGGTATTACATAGACTGCAAAAAAACACTTTTTTACAAGTTTACAGTTGCAAGCTAAAACAAGAAGGCAGAGTGTTGTTTTGTTTGACCTCAGGTGGGAACATATGCATTGGGTGACTCAAGTTTTTAGTTGCTCTGTGCATGTCCTCAAATGACTGGGAAAGCACTGGGAGTATTGATTTGGGGGTTACAAGTAAAGTTTAGTGAGTTGGTGAATTCACAAATAATGAAGATTGACTGCATATTCTTCACCATTTTGAAGATCTTGCTCCATTTTTTTTTTCTAGATTCTACTATGACAAATCATCTCTCATTTTAAGCTATTTGTCTTTTCTATCTTGTTGCTTTTAGAAATTTCTCTTTATTCATGATGTTCTGAAGTTTCACTATAATGTAGAGAGGTATGAATTTAAATTACTTCTACAATAGTTAGTGTTTATTTCCAATCTGAAAATACATACATTTCTCTAATTCTGGAAAAACACTTTTCAGCCATTATCTCTTCAAATATTACTTCTCTGCCCTTCCTCCCTTATTTCTGGGATTCCTAATATACAGATATTGAAACTTCTCAATATAACATCTATATATCTTAACTCTGCTTTCATATTTTTCATCTCTTCATATCATTTGACTATATGCTAAGTGAAACTTTCAGAACTAACTTTTAATTCTTAAGATACACACACACATGCACAGTTTCTATGAGTTTTATTTCATGACCCCTTTTTCAGATTCACATCTGCCAATTTTTGTTTCACTGCTTGTTTTAAGTATTCCTTTCTTTTTCTTTTTGATGATCTTGAACATACTTATTTAAAAGCCATTTATGGCTGGTACATTATTTTTTGTTGATGAAACTAAATTCATCTACTCACTGTTGAGTTTTTTAGTTCTTTTCCTTAACATTGATTTTTTTTTCCCATGGGCTTTAGAATTTTGGTTGGCAACTTCAATTTTTTATTTTTTTATTTTTTTTTATTTTTGGCTGTGTTGGGTCTTCATTTCTGTGCGAGGGCTTTCTCTAGTTGTGGCAAGCAGGGGCCACTCTTCATCGCGGTGCGTGGGCCTCTCACTATCGTGGCCTCTCTTGTTGCGGAACACAGGCTCCAGACGCGCAGGCTCAGTAGTTGTGGCTCACGGGCCTAGTTGCTCTGCGGCATGTGGGATCTTCCCAGACCAGGGCTCGAACCCGTGTCCCCTGCATTAGCAGGCAGATTCTCAGCCACTGCACCACCAGGGAAGCCCCTACAACTTCAATTTTTATGAAAGCATTTTACTTCATTTGCTGTCTCTCTGAGCTCATTCCTCTCCATCTATCAGTTTTGGGGTCACCTACACTTGGACCCTCCAGAACTGGTGTTGCATTAGGGCACATACATTCCTGGAATGGGGCTACCACAGACACAGTTTCTGAACAAGCAGATGCCTTGGCCTAGTTTTGACTCTTCACCATCTGAGGTAGCAAATTAGAACAAGCAGCTCTAGGCAGCCTCCTTTCAAAGGTAGGGAAATACTTTCCTGGCTTCTGGTTTCCTGCCAGGAGACTGACCTTGGTACTCTGCTGTTATAGGTTGAATTGTGTTTCTCCCTAACGCCCAGTACCCCAGAATCTGATCTTATTTGGAAATAGGGTTGTTGCAGATGTAATTAGTTAAGGTGAGATCATACTGGAGTAGGATTGGCCTCTAATCCAGTATTTACAATCTTTACAAAAAGAATGCTTTGTGAAAAGAAAGACATGTACACAGAGTGTCATGTGATGATGAAGGCAGAGATTAGCATGATGCTTCTACAGGCCAGTGAACACCATATATTGCCAACAAAGTATGACAATTAGGAGAGAGGCCGGGAACAGATCCTTCCTTAATGCCTTCAGCATGGCCCTGCTGACAATTTAAATCTCAGACTGCTAGCCATCAGAACTGTGACACAACAAATTTCTGTTGTTTAAACCTCCCAGTTGGTGGTAATTTGTTATGGCAGCCCTAACAAACTAATACACTCACCATTTGCTTATTTCAGTCTCTAACTCCAATTCTTGGTGTCTTGCCGGTTTCCAGACTTGGGAGCCCCCAGTGTCTGACTTTAGCCAACTTCATCCACAGCCATTAACAACTCTGTGATTCTGTGTCTTTTTTTTCTTTAATATGGAAAAGTTTGTCTTTTTTTTTTTTTTTTTTTAAGTTTGGCTATTCTTACTTGATTTAAAAAATATAGTCTATTTACCACTACAAAATCTCTGGAGAGGATGAGGAGTCTAATATGAAAACTCACCATAAAATCTTCTCTGAAAATCTCTATTTTCTAAATATTCTGTAAGAAACACATATCCTTCTTATAATAGGGAAGAATAGTTTAAGAAAAAAGAGATATAGCAAAATATATCTTGATCCATGATTTTAAGAACATGTTACAAAGGAAAAGAAAAAATTAGGAAGGAAAGCAAAGAGAGGAAAATTGAAGAAATAAAGAAAAGAAGGTACTATTCCTCTCCAGAGCATAAGTCAAGATTCCTCTCTACACAGAGTCAAAGGAGCAGGTAAGGTAAAAAAAATCAATAATCAAAATCTATTATTTCTGTTTGCCTTTGACTAATATTAAAATTTTTCTAATCCACTGTTCTAGGTCCAATGGTTCCCTTACTTCCTTTCACTGGCAAGCTTTCACCCATATGTCTGCTTGGAGAAAAAAATACACAACATTAAATCAGGTCCCCTAAGAAAGGGGTATAGGTGTTGCCAAATTTCTCAGGTCTTCTGGGACTCTGGGCATGATGACATACTTTGCTACCCAGAGACTAACATCCATATGCATTTGTGCTATTTTCACTGATGAACAGTTTGAGAAGGATTCATTAATAAAACCTTTCAATGATTCCAGATTCAGAATGTCTGCAAACAGCAATCATGACCCAGAAACAAATCAAAGCAGCCTAGAAAATTTTAAATAGACTTGAATTTAGTTTGGAACGTGCATTTAAAAATGTCCAATAAACCTAGGATCTAGGTCATACTCATAAAAAATAGACAATAATTACATTAAGTAAAGCAATGGAATATCCTCTCACTAAATTCTTATCTAATTTTTATTATATTTATTAAAGGAAGCATTTCTGGGATATTAACTAACACATTTTCAACTTAAATTTTTCATTAGAGGGATTAGAAATTTGCACAATATGTATATGGAGGCAGGTGGCACTGTGGAAAGAGCGTTAGATTTGGAGAAAAAAAAATAAAAAGGCTGGTTCTACCATTTACCGATCACAAGCAAATCTTTTAATCTTTCTAAGCCCCATTTTCCTCACAACTGGAAATAGCAATAATAATACTTTCTACCTAGATAGTAGATTATATGAGTTACAAAGTGTTATTCAACAATGTGTTTATTTACACTATTATAGAAATTTAGGCAAAAAAAAAACCAAAAAAAAAAAAAAACTGAAAACCCAGAGACAAAAATGAAAGTTGGCACGGACTAATGATGCCCTTGAAGAGTAAAAGCACGTGGTGGCGCTGTTATTTCAACCTGTGAAAGGGTACAAGAGTGCCGAGTCAGAATACCCTGGAGACTTGGATGAGTAGATTGGGCTCAGAGAGCCTGGCCCTGATCTTAATGCTTCATGTTCTGACTCTCAGCATGGCCCACTCAGAGGTTTGAATGTGTTGGTTCACATCGAGGGCCTGGGAGAGCAAGGACATATAGGTTCAAATGAATTCCTATTTATGGATCTATTAGTAGCTAAAAAACCTGGACTGTTCTTCACAGTGAACTGGGTGCCTGGGGAGTAGATCTACTCAGGAAACCAAATTA
Source organism: Balaenoptera physalus (assembly GCF_965194825.1). NCBI lineage: Eukaryota > Metazoa > Chordata > Mammalia > Artiodactyla > Balaenopteridae > Balaenoptera > Balaenoptera physalus. The sequence continues at coordinate 48,926,447 of NC_138891.1, read as the reverse complement.
TAGATGAGAAGCTGGCAGTGTCCATCTGAACAAAGAAAGTCACATGCCTTTAACACTTAGTGCCCTCAAGCTCAAAACCCCAGCGGATTGCCATCCTCTACTATACATTATTTCTCCTTTTTTAAGCAGGATGGGTAGAAAAGCAGGCCCTTCCTTGGGGAGCGTCAGAAACATCAATTAGCCAACATTTATTTTCTGTGGTCCAACAGTGTGCTGAGTCCTGGGTAGCTAAAAAGATGTATGAAAAAGGACCTGTACTCAAGGAGCTCTGAGTCTAGAAAGACAAACGTGTGAACCACTAACTATAATAAAGATAAGGTGAAGTGGGTCTGTGTGAATCTTGTGTGAGCTTGCGGTGAGTGGTGAGAAAAGAAGGAAAAGGAAGCTGACATTTTTGGGGCACTCAGATTGGTAGGACCGTAGGCATTTTCCACACATTATCCTAATCAATTTAATTCTTTCAACAATTTCAGGAGCTAGAGGTGGAACCCACATATCAGCTACGGTCACCTTATTCTCTAAAATTCTACAGAAGATTGGCTCCAGTAGTCCTTTTGCTACAGCAGGTCCTCAGTTGACAGAGTCAGTGGAAAACCTGGGAAATTATAGGCTCATTCGTGGGAGGCTGAAAAGTCCTGCCGCAGGGCTTAGAGAAAGTAGTATGAATGTCCTTGCTACTCTGGTGTTTTCATTTATTATATGTTATAAATCACACATATTTATTTTATGGCATGTAATGCTTTTTTATGTTTCAATACTTATAACATTTTAATTATTTAAATACCCCTCCACCCTTTATTTTCCAAAGTGTCCTAGTTTGGGCATTAAATGTAATGATTATCTTACTGTAATCCCAACACTCACCTGGCCCAGTGTCCCTGGCAGCCACCTACAGGGGCACTCCTGGAATCACTGCAACTACCCTTGAGGTACCACCCAGCCATGGAACCCAGAATTTTTTCTATTGATATTCAAGTGGAGTACACAATTGCCAACCAGTGCACCAAACCCCAGCCAGGACGAGGATAGATTTTGACCCTCAACCAGGCCAAGAAACTCCCAGTGGCTACCTGGGGAGGCTTAACCCACCATCTCATTAAACTCACTGTAAAAAGGGAGTCTTTTATGCCATTAATCTCCAAAATTATTTTATTATAATCATATTTCATATTGCCTACCTGCCAGAGAGGAAGAAAATATCGATTATATATCCTGAACCAAGTTTTGGTACACATTAATCAAAAATATTTTTTATGTATAAATTTATTCAAATAATAAATGTTATAAAATAAATATATATTTAGTAATGCCCTTAATAAATTGCCTTCATTAAAAAGAATACAGTCATTAAATCAGGATATACATAGAAAATTTGGGTAATGTTTTCATTTATGTAAACAAAAATAATGCCTGCAGTAAGTAGTTCCAAATTATAAATCATTTGATGGAGCTTCCAAAATGATCCTAAATTATTTTTCTCTAGCTTTAGAAAAAGAATAACAACCTAGATATGAAAATAAATCCCCAAATCATCCTGAAAGGGTGTCATTAACCTGAAAGAGAGTGTTTCTGACTCTCTTAACATTGAAAATAGCGAACTAAAATTAGCATTAATTGAGCAACAAAATTTAAAAAAAGATATTGCAGATTTGGTCATAGAGAATACCATGGACATAAGTGGGAGTGAGTCATACACGAAGTGTTGTATAACTTGAGAAGTCCAGGTGCTGCTTGGCATATAGAGATGTTGTATAAGCAAGTGTTTGAAATGCAACAGTTACAATAATAGCAGAAGCACTATCCAAAAAAGCAAACAGATACATCAAAGTGAAAAACAGGTTTTGTAATTATTACCTTTCATGGCAAGGCAGGGGAGCACACGGCTTTCTATGAGTAAAAGAAGTAATTCTTCCAAGGAAACTAGATTGTCTCTGCAGGGCAGGTAAAACTGCCTTTCACTGAATCGTACCCAGGAGCCCAGGATGTTAATTTATCTCATTTTGTCCTCCTTGTCTCATCCAGGATTAGGTAATCATTAGGGATGAAACAATGAGGACATTGCCAATGAAAGCCGGAGGAGAAATGATTTCAAATATTTTATGTTTGTAACTTTGCCCTACATCTGGTCTAATAATCTTTGGGAATTTAAAATAATTTTGGATAAACGAGTAGAACTCTAAAATAAATAGATTCAAAAGTTAGACATTTGTGATTTAAAAACTAAGAAATATGAACAAGAGTATATTATTATTGTTCATTCTAATTCTGTAATTCCGAATCTTAATAACTGATCCAAAATGACTTTAATGGCTCAACTGACATACTAAGAACTGAATATGTTGCTGAACTTAATGCCAAAAGTATACAAAAATGGTGTCTAATGTCTAAGTTGTACAATAAAGAATGAATACTGGCTAAAGTTCCACTAACGTGCAGCAGAGGATAACTGGTAGCAAGCGTATTAAGTCTCTTTCTGTATTTGTGTTGTTGTTAAATCCACTACGAGGCCTAGTCATCTAATAACTATGGCTTGGATTTCCTTTCATTGTAGTTAATAACAATAAAAAAATTGTTTGCATGTTTTGAACTTAGTGTATATTTTGTCAACTTTTGTTTGAATATTTTTACTGGATATAAAATACAGTAAAGTTTAAGGAAACTGAATAGTGCCATTTTGAAAATGTTTTGTTTTCATTTAAAAAATACTACATGCTCAAGGTAAAAAACAGAAACAAAAAAAAAAAACTTAACGGTACAAAGGAGAAACAATTGAAAGTAAAACTTCTCCCTTTTCGACTGCCCTCTCTTATCCTCCCAGACCCTGAAGCCATATTCTCAACAATTTGCTATAAATCCATCCAGATATTTTTCAATACCAGGTCTAACACACACACACTTGCACACATACACACAAGGATTAATACAAGGTGGAGAACTTTTCATTGCAACAAAGGTAACTGTCTCATTCTTTTTGATGATTATCTTATGCTTTAATCTGCTAACACCTTTTATTAAGGCAGGAAAGTCTAGGTAAGTGAATACTTTTGTAAACAGGTCTGAGGCCCAAAGGATATCCTCTCCAGATAGAGGAGTCAATAAAAAGACAATTATATGTAAAAGACAAGTGCATGTGTTGAATTTGTTCATTGTTGGTCCCTTCTGTGAACAGTAGGTGGGGCAAAGACTCTGGCCTTTTTGTTTTATATAGTTAACTGGGCAAATATTGTGTGAGCATAGTGTCATGTTAGTTTTAACAAGCTAAGGGGTCTTTTCCTTTTTCTTTTTTTAAAAAATTTATTTATTTTATTTATTTATTTTTGGCTGCACTGGGTCTTTGTTGCCGCGCGAGCGGGCTTTCTCTAGTTGTGGCGAGCGGGGGCTACTCTTCGTTGCAGTGCACAGGCTTCTCATCATGGTGGCTTCCCTTGTTGCAGAGCACGGGCTCTAGGCATGCGGGCTTCAGTAGTTGTGGCACGTAGGCTCAGTAGTTGTGACTTGCGGGCTCTAGAGAGCGGGCTTAGTTGCTCCGCGGCATGTGGGATCTTCCCGAACCAGGGATCGAACCCGTGTCCCCTGCGTTGGCAGGCGGATTCTTAACCTCTGTGCCACCAGGGAAGCCCCTGGGGGTCTTTTTTTCTTTTAATCAACTATTTCTTCTCATGCAGAATCACCTAGTTGGCATTTTGAATGAACTACATATTTGAGGAAATGAATACACATCTGTACTTTGAAAATAAGAACAAAATTCAATTTTGTTTGTTAAATTACTCTAAATAGCAATTTAACTGGATTTTTAAATAATTGAGCTTCCTGTCCCTTCAGCTAGTCTTTTACTATTAAACAACCCCAGTAACATTTTGCAGATAATCATGCCTAAATTAGTGCTTCAAATTGGGCTGTTCATGAGAGTGCTGGCAGATCTGAGCTTCCTACAAAATCTATCATGGATTGTTTTAAAACTTTATTAAGGGTCTATCAGATGGGTCCATAAAATACAGGGATGTTTCAATACAGAATGTGACTTTTATTAGTCCTCTCATGATAAACGACATCAGTTTGATTCGGGATGGCAATAAAAAATATATAGCCTGTTCTAGGGAACGCCATTTCCCAGATCTTGAGATTTGTGATTAGTAGGCAAAGAATTTATATCACATAGCAGGCAAGGTAATGGACAAAGTAAGATTTACCTTAACGAACTTTCCATTGAAAGTCAAATCTCTCCAGCCTGGCAGATATGATATTTCTCCTAACATTTCTTGTAAGCACATTCACGGATTATACATACTCTTTTGTCATGCTTAAGATTAGGAATGCGATGACCCGTTTACAGATTGTTAATAGTTAAGCTTGCTCAAAAATACTAGAAAATGTTTGAGAGTTTCAGGTTATCTTTAAGACATCTGAGAAAAATGAAAGTTAATGCCCTATTATAATTTAGAATATGTTCAAGCCAAACAATTTTAAAACTTACTCTTTTATAAAATAAGTACACTATTCTGTATATGATGACAAAGATCCCTAAGTTTTTAGGTTTACGTAGTGGACATACCTCTCTGACTTTTATAACACCTCCTCCTCCATTCTATTCTAGCCTAAAAATACATTCCTTTTACAAAAAAAAATATATATATATTGTTATCTTTTGAATGGGATATCATAGTTGTTTTAAGTCTATTTTTAAGAAAAACATTAACATAAACATAGGAACTCAGATATTAGATATTAATCATGTTTTCCAGGAGTCTCCCCCCAAAATATTTGCAAGTTGATGGACTAATTTTCCTATTAAAGTTTAATATAAAATATTATTGTGCTGTGTCTCAAAAAAAGTTCCTTAATATTTAAGAAGTGCAATGCTTTGTTTAAAACTTCCTAAAGCCTCTCTCTTCCAATTACTTTACTCTGATCTATTTTCTACCTATTCATCCCTTCACCTAACATTCATTGAATATCTATTATATACCAGGCCCTGTGCAAGGTATCCGTCAAGACTACTAGAGAATGAAGACAGGATTCTTAACTTCAAGGCATTTATGGTCTGATGGGAGAGACAGACAATTTAACAAACAAATACAGTATACCATGTGACGTTCTAATAGGAGGTATGCCCTAAGGGCTAGGGGATTGCAAGAAACAAAGAGATTAAGTGCTCACTAGATTCTTGGGAAAACAGAGTCCAGGAAAGTTCAGAGAGAAGGTGACCATGGGCTGAATGTATTCCCTACATCCCTACCCTCCTCCACCTCCAATCTGCCATTGAGCCTCTTTCCCATGATTCTCTCTCTTCCCATTTTAGTGATAATATTATATCATTATTAGGGAGCTTATTGGCAAAAAATTTCTCTACTGCTTGACCCCATATTTAAAAAATGGGACTTTGGGGAACATGATACTTCCTGGTAGTCAAAGTTATAATTAGGTTATTAATGACTTCAGAAAAAGGAGAAATTACATTTCTACCTACCCTTACCTTTAAAGTCTATCCCAATATCTTGTGTTTCTTTCTGTGGTAGGATATATTTTGGAGATTACTCTTCTGATTGAGTCTTATCTCCTTGTCTAGGCTCCAAGTTGAATGGGATTTAGGAAGATACCAATCCACCATTAATCATTTCATAGTATCAAAAATTTCATATTTGCAAACACCTTTATAATTTACATATCTTTTTCGCTGACACATTTTCATTTGATTCTTTTAAAAAATCCTATGAGTTTGGTAGGGCAGATATTATTATCCCCATTTTAGAGATGAGAAAACTGAGATTCTGCAAGTACGGTGGCAGAGACTGGACTAGACTTTGTGACTTTTTTCTACCTTCTCATGATGCCTTTCATTCATTTGTCCAATTAAATTAATTCTAGGACTGATCATTAGTACAGAAACAGGGTCTGAAAACACTAGCCAATATTTTTTAAATATCCATAGGAAGTAATATCCCTCACATTCAAAGAAAAGTATTAGAACTATTTAATTTTTCTTTAGTTATATATGTATATATTACATACATGTTAGTATTTGACCCATATTTTAAATGTTCAATGATTAAAATCATAGCCCATGAATGCTTATTTCTGGTTTTAATTTAAAAAATTATTGAGTAGCAGCATGATTTTTCAGCTGAATGAAGGCTGAAATATCTACTCTTAGATGGCTGCTGGTGTGTGTGTGTGTGTATGTGTGCATGTGTGCATGTGCGCTTGTGTCTGTGTGGTTGGAGGTGCTTTGAGATTACCAAACATAATAATAATAGCAATGTAGTAAGAGATCCATTATAGTTATAATGGCTAGTAGAACAGTGAGCTAGAATATAATTTTTTCCTAATAGATCAATGAGAAAAGAGAAAGCCTACATGAATATGAAGTTGTCAGAGTATAGTGAAAGCCAAAGAAGAATTTATACAACTCTGTTTGTCAAAAAACCATTTCCTCCACAAAAAGTTGTACAGAAGTCTATCAAGTCTATTCAAGAACAGCAAGTTATCTAAAGATAAACCACAACCCAGGATCCCAACTGATATGGGGACATTTGATTAAGATAAGGTAAAATGAGGGCTTCCCTGGTGGCGCAGTGGTTGAGAATCTGCCTGCCAATGCAGGGGACACGGGTTCAAGCCCTGGTCTGGGAAGATCCCACATGCCACGGAGCAACTGGGCCCGTGAGCCACAATTACTGAGCCTGCGCGTCTGGAGCCTGTGCTCCGCGACAAGAGAGGCCGCAATAGTGAGAGGCCCGCGCACCGCGATGAAGAGTGGCCCCCGCTTGCCACAACTGGAGAAAGCCCTCGCACAGAAACGAAGACCCAACACAGCCATAAATAAATAAAAATTTAAAAAAAAAAAAAAAAAAAGATAAGGTAAAATGAAATAAACGGTAACCTGACAGCTAATCGTCAAAACTGGCAAAGAGAGAAGAGTGATAGCAGTGTAGAGGGACCTTCTGCATTAATGAAATAGTTGACTAAAACCTTTCCATCTCTAACCTTCCACCAGGGAGGTATACCCGAGCAAGGTGGAAATGTCATCTGGCAAATACCAGCTAGCTGCCTCTTGAGACTTCTCTCAGGTTGACACTGCTGGGATGAAATTTCCTCAATCCCAGGACAGGTCTTGTCTCTCCATTCTATTTTCTTAGGGCAGGTAAATATGTAAAATCAGAAAATAACATAATGGTTTACACTACAGTTTATGCAGCATAATCATAATTAGCCACACCAAAGTCAGAGTTGTTTGTCAAGCATGGAGACTGCATTAGTCACCTTTTTTGTAATCAAAAACAACCAAAAACCTCAGGCGTGTATAACCATCCACGCCTTTTCTTCTCTTAGTAGTCTGCAGGTTGGCTGTGGCTCCACTCATCTGTGCACCTCATTCTGCGACCCAGATAAAAGAGTAGCCTCTGTCTGGGACTTGTTTTCTTCACAGCAGAGGGCAGTGATGCAAGAGGCCATGATGAACTACACATTCACATTTAAAACCCTGCTCAGAACTGGCGCTGTATCACTTCCACTCAAGCACTATTGGCCCGAGCAAGTCACATGACCAAGGTGGCCACGGGCAGGGGAAGTAACTTTGCCTTCTGGGGAGTACCCAAATGTACACGGCAAAGGACATGTATTTATAATCCCCGTATGCGGTGGGATGAGCATAGTTGGGAATCGTGCTGATTGTTGATTTATTACTCCCCAGCTCCAAATGTACTGTTTGCCCTCTTTGAGAAAATGGATCTGGGCCCTTTAAACAATTTTCCTTTCTCAGCCAACATGATGTTAAGCCTAGCCAGTAGAGGGCACTGGAGAGACACCAGAAAGGAGGAGTCTTCCTTCCTGGCTGCAGCTTGCTCTCTAGGCAGGCTCCTGACCCAGCTTCTCCAGTGCCTGGCTCCCTTAGCAAAGAAGTCTTCACCAGCATCTGGCTCTTGCAGGGTGCAGGCTCTCCTACTACCCAACTTGGTAACGCAGGCTGGTTTGTCCAGCATCACACTCCTGCAGCATGGGCGGCTTCTCTAGCACTAGGAAGCTGCATTTGTGCACAGCTTCTCCAGTGCAGGCAGCTTCTACAGCTCCTGGCTCCTGCAGTGACTGGTGGTCAGCAGTACCCAACAACCAGCAGCTTCCCCTGGCACACCCTCTCAGCAATGTTGTAGTGAAGAGACACGTCTCCGTGAACAGTTTTCTCCAGCGCCCCAGAGAGCAGACTTCAGGCAAGTTCCAGAGGTCACATTTCCAGCAAGTTCTGCAGGAGTAGCCTCTCTGCCATGCAGTGAGCCAGGACCACACTCTCTCCAACAGTGTCTGAGATCCCCAGGATCTCAGTCCTGGGGAGTCTCTTCCTCAGGTGTTCCAGCTTTTAGCCCTTGGGGTAGTAGCTGTAATCTTGTATCCTTTAAAGTTCTCTATTATTTCTTACTGGCCAATTTCTCTTTACTCCAACCTCTTGTTATGGTTAATAATTCTTTGTATTAACCTTCCCATGTTTAAATTACTGTGTGGTGATGGTCTCTCCTAATTGGACCCTTTCTTACTGGCCAAGTCCTCTTTAACCTCCTGTTATGGTTAGTAATTCTTTGTATTAAGCTTTCCATCTTCAAATTACTGTGTGGTTTCCATCTCTCGTAATTGGACCCAGGCTGATACAGGAACCATATTATAATCTATCACAGAAATCTAACAAATGGAATTAGATGATACTTGTTCTTATTTAATGGGATAAATTAGCCTATTCACTGGCACACAAGACTGGAATTCTCTGAGTTTGTTGGTTTAAGGCTCCGTTTCTCCTGGGCATGCTTGGGGGCTATCCTCTTTCTACATCTTTATGTCTAATCACACTTAACTGACAAACACTTTTTTTCAAGCTCTTGAGTAACTTAAGGTTGTGGTTGCCATTTTCAATTTCTCTGAGAACAGAGTTAACTGTTTATTTTTACTCTAATTGATTTTGTGTTGACTTTCAGAAGATATCCAGTTTTCTTTGTCTCCAAATCCTTAAGCTTGGCCTCACTGGAACCCTCACTTAGGCCAATTAGAAATGACCCACAAAAAATAAACGTTTTAAAAGACACCATCCCCTTAAAAGTATAATGGCTACATTTCATTTCTTATGCATTTGATAACCTATGATAACTATTAACTGAATTATGTGTGTTTCAACTATACCCAGAAAACACAAGGATAAAATTTTTGATTAATTCTTCTGCTAAAATAAGGGTCATATATCCCTTTAAAGTTTAAAATTTCCTGAAAATCAGCACAGAAAACGTGAACCATTTTACTGGACAAAAAAGAACTTATACTTTTTATTTATATATGTATATGATTTACAGAAACATTTACTGAGAATGCAGCTATTTCTCTCAATTTAAAAGTGAGCAATTTTTTAAAATTTATTTTAAAATTTTATTGGAGTATAGTTGAATCACAATGTTGTTTTCATTTCAGGTGTACAGCAAAGTGATTCAGTTATACATAGACATACATTCATTATTTTTCAGATTCTTTTCTCATATAGGCAGGCTATCACAGAACACTGAGTAGAGTTCTCAGTACTATACAGTAGGTCCTTGTGGGTTATGTGAGCAATTCAAAAATTATTTGAGGAAATAGTGTTTTATTTTCTTATCTAATATTTCCTCTAGACTGACTACTGATGTAAATAATTGATGACAATAAGTTCAACATGAATACATTGAATATGTATTGGATATAAGGTAGGTGTCTGACACTGAGATGGAGCTGTGGGAATCCAAGAGAACTTTTTTTTTTTTTTAAGTGACAATTTTTTTTAACATCTTTCTTGGAGTATGATTGCTTTACATTGTTGTGTTAGTTTCTGCTATATAACAAAGTGAATCAGCTATACGTATATGTATATCCCCATATCCCCTCCCTCTTGCGTCTCCCTCCCACCCTCCCTATCCCACCCCTCTAGGTGGTCACAAAGCACCCAGCTGATCTCCCTGTGCTATGCGGCTGCTTCCCACTAGCTATCTGTTTCACATTTGGTAGTGTATATATGTCCATGCCACTCTCTCACTTTGTCCCAGCTTACCCTTCCCCCTCCCCGTGTCCTCAAGTCCATTCTCTAGTAGGTCTGCATCTTTATTCCTGTCTTGCCCCTAGGTTCTTCTGACCATTTTCTTCTTTTGTTTTGTTTTTGTTTAGATTCCATATATATGTGTTAGCATACGGTATTCGTTTTTTTCTTTCTGACTTACTTCACTCTGTATGACAGACTCTAGGTCCATCCACCTCACTACAGATAACTCAATTTTGTTTCTTTTTATGGCTGAGTAATATTCCATTGTATATATGTGCCACATCTTCTTTATCCATTCATCTGTCAATGGATACTCAGGTTGCTTCCATGTCCTGGCTATTGTAAATAGAGCTGCAATGAACATTGTGGTAGATGACTCTTTTTGAATTATGGTCTTCTTAGGGTATATGCCCAGTAGTGGGATTGCTGGGTCGTATGGTAGTTCTATTTTTAGTTTTTTAAGGAACCTCCACACTGTTCTCCATAGTGGCTGTATCAGTTTACATTCCCACCAACAGTGCAAGAGGGTTCCCTTTTCTCCACACCCTCTCCAGCATTTCTTGTTTGTAGATTTTCTGATGATGACCATTCTGACCAGTGTGAGGTGATACCTCATTGTAGTTTTGATTTGCATTTCTCTAATGATTAGTGATGTTGAGCATCCTTTCATGTGTTTGTTGGCAATCTGTATATCTTCTTTGGAGAAATGTCTATTTAGGTCTTCTGCCATTTTTGGATTGGGTTGTTTGTTTTTTTGATATTGAGCTGCATGAGCTGCTTGTATATTTTGGAGATTAATTCTTTGTCAGTTGCTTCGTTTGCAAATATTTTCTCCCATTCTGGGGGTTGTCTTTTCGTCTTGTTTACGGTCTCCTTTGCTGTGCAAAAGCTTGGAAGTTTCATTAGGTCCCATTTGTTTATTTTTGTTTTTATTTCCATTTCTCTAGGAGGTGGGCCAAAAAGGATCTTGCTGCGATTTATGTCATAGAGTGTTCTGCCTATGTTTTCCTCTAAGAGTTTTATAGTGTCTGGCCTTACATTTAGGTCTTTAATCCGTTTTGACTTTATTTTTGTGTATGGTGTTAGGAAGTGTTGTAATTTCATTCTTTTACATGTAGCTGTCCAGTTTTCCCAGCACCACTTATTGAAGAGGCTGTCTTGTCTCCATTGTATATCCTTGCCTCCTTTATCAATGATAAGGTGACCATATGTGTGTGGGTTTATCTCTGGGCTTTCTATCCTGTTCCATTGATCCATATTTCTGTTTTTGTGCCAGTACCATACTGTCTTGATTACTGTAACTTTGTAGTATAGTCTGAAGTCAGGGAGACTGATTCCTCCAGTTCTGTTTTCCTTTCTCAAGATTGCTTTGGCTATTTGGGGTCCTTTGTATTTCCATACAAATTGTGAAATTTTTTATTCTAGTTCTGTGAAAAATGCCATTGGTAGTTTGATAGGTATTGCACTGAATCTGTAGATTACTTTGGGTAGTATAGTCATTTTGACAATGTTGATTCTTCCAATCCAGGAACATGGTATATCCCTCCATCTGTTTGTATCATCTTTAATTCCTTTCATCAGTGTCTTATACTTTTCTGCATAAAGGTCTTTTGTCCCCTTAGGTAGGTTTATTCCTAGGTATTTTATTCTTTTTGTTGTAATGGTAAAAGGGAGGGTTTCCTTAATTTCTCTTTCAGATTTTTCATAATTAGTGTATAGGAATGCAAGAGATTTCTGTGCATTAATTTTGTATCCTGCTACTTTACCAAATTCATTGATTAGCTCTAGGAGTTTCCTGGTAGCATCTTTAGGATTCTCTATGTATAGTATCATGTCATCTGCAAATAGTGACAGCTTTACTTCTTCTTTTCCAATTTGGATTCCTTTTATTTCTTTGTCTTCTCTGATTGCGGTGGCTAACACTTCCAAAACTATGTTGAATAATAGTGGTGAGAGTGGGCAACCTTGTCTCGTTCCTGATCTTAGTGGAAAGGGTTTCAGTTTTTCACCATTGATAACAATGTTGGCTGTGGGTTTGTCATATATGGCCTTTATTATGTTGAGGTAATTTCCCTCTATGCCTACTTTCTGGAAAGCTTTTATCATAAATGGGTGTTTAATTTTGTCAAAAGATTTTCTGCATTTATTGAGATTATCATATGGTTTTTATCCTTCAACTTGTTAATATGGTGTATCACATTGGTTGATTTGCATTTATTGAAGAATCCTTGCATTCCTGGGATAAACCGCACTTGATCATGTTGTATGATCCTTTTAATGTGCTGCTGGATTCTGTTTGCTAATATTTTGTTGAGGATTTTTGCATCTATCTTCATCAGTGATATTGGCCTGTAGTTTTCTTTTTTTGTGACATCTTTTTCAGGTATTGGTTTCAGGGTGGTGGTGGCCTTGTAGAATGAGTTTGGGAGTGTTCCTCCCGCTGCTATATTTTGGAAGAGACTGTGAGAAGGATAGGTGTTAGCTCTTCTCTAAATGTTTGATAGAATTCGCCTGTGAAGCCATCTGGTCCTGGGCTTTTGCTTGTTGGAAGATTTTTAATCACAGTTTCAATTTCAGTGCTTGTGATTGTTCTGTTTACATGTTCTATTTCTTCCTAGTTCAGTCTCAGAAGGTCGTGCGTTTCAAAGACATTGTCCATTTCTTCCAGGTTGTCCATTTCATTGGCATATAGTTGCTTGTAGTAATCTTTCATGATCCTTTGTATTTCTGCAGTGTCAATTGTTACTTCTCCTTTTTCATTTCTAATTCTATTGATTTGAGTGTTCTCCCTTTTTTTCTTGATGAGTCTGACTAATGTTTTATCAGTTTTGTTTATCTTCTCAAAGAACCAGCTTTTAGTTTTATTGATCTTTGCTATCATTTCCTTCATTTCTTTTTCATTGATTTCTGATCTGATCTTTATGATTTCTTTCCTTCTGCTAACTTTGGGGTTTTATGTCCTTTTTCCTCTAATTGCTTTAGGTTCAAGGTTAGGTTGTTTATTTGAGATTTTTCTTGTTTCTTGAGGTAGGATTGTATTGCTATAAACTTTCCTCTTAGAACTGCTTTTGCTGCATCCCATAGGTTTTGGGCCATCGTGTTTTCATTGTCATTTGGTTCTAGGTATTTTTTTATTTCCTCTTGATTTCTTCTGTGATCTCTTGGTTATTTAGTAGCATATTGTTTAGCCTCCAAATGTTTGTATTTTTTACAGTTTTCATCCTGTAATTGATATCTAGTCTCATAGCATTGTGGTCGGAAAACATACTTGATACTATTCCAATTTTCCTAAATTTACCAAGGCTTGATTTGTGACCCAGGATATGATCTATCTTGGAGAATGTTCCATGTGCACTTGAGAAGAAAGTGTATTCTGTTGTTTTTGGATGGAATGTCCTATAAATATCAATTAAGTCTATATTGTTTAATGTATCATTTAAAGCTTGTGTTTCCTTATTTATTTTCACTTTGGTTGATCTGTCCATTGGTGAAAATGGGGTGTTAAAGTCCCCTACTATGATTGTGTTACTAACGATTTCTCCATTTATGGCTGTTAGCATTTGCCTTATCTACTGAGGTGCTCCTAAGTTGGGTGCATAAATATTTACAACTGTTATATCTTCTTCTTGGATTGATCCCTTGATCATTATGTAGTGTCTTTCTTTGTCTCTTGTAATAGTCTTTATTTTAAAATCTCTTTTGTCTGATATGAGAATTGCTACTCCAGCTTTCTTTTGATTTCCATTTGCATGGAATATCTTTTTCCATCCCCTCACTTTCTGTCTGTATGTGTCCCTAGGTCTGAAGTGGGTCTCTTGTAGACAGCATATATACGGGTCTTGTTTTTGTATCCATTCAGCCAGTCTATGTCTTTTGGTTGGAGCATTTAATCCATTTACATTTAAGGTAATTATCGATACGTATGTTCCTATTACCATTTTCTTAATTGTTTGGGTTTGTTATTGTAGGTCTTTTCCTTCTCTTGTGTTTCCTGCCTAGAGAAGTTCCTTTAGCATTTGTTGTAAAGCTGGTTTGGTGGTGCTGAATTCTCTTAGCTTTTGCTTGTCTGTAAAGGTTTTAATTTCTCCGTCGAATCTGAATGAGATCCTTGCTGGCTAGAGTAATCTTGGTTGTAGCTTTTTCCGTTTCATCACTTTAAATACGTCCTGCCACTCCCTTCTGGCTTGCAGAGTTTCTGCTGAAAGATCAGCTGTTAACCTTATGGGGATTCACTTGTATGTTATTTGTTGCTTTTCCCTTGCTGCTTTTAATATTTTTTTCTTTGCATTTAATTTTTGATAGTTTGATTAATATGTGTCTTGGCATGTTTCTCCTTGTATTTATGGGACTGTCTGTGCTTCCTGGGCTTGATTGACTATTTCCTTTCCCATATTAGGGATGTTTTCAAGTATAATCTCTTATAGTATTAAAATATTTTCTCAGTCCCTTTCTTTTTCTCTTGTTCTTCTGGGACCCCTAGAATTCAAATGTTGGTGTGTCTAATGTTGCCCCAGAGGTCTCTGAGACTGTCCTCAATTCTTTTCATTTTTTTTCTTTATCCTGCTCTGCGGTAGTTATTTCCACTATTTTATCTTCCAGGTCACTTATCCATTCTTCTGACTCAGTTATTTTTCTATTGATTCCTTCTAGAGAATTTTAAATTTCATTTATTGTGTTTTTCATCATTGTTTGCTCTTTAGTTCTTCTAGGTCTTTGTTAAACGTTTCTTGTATTTTCTCCTTTCTATTTCCAAGATTTTGGATTATCTTTCCTATCATTACTTTGAATTCTTTTTCAGGTAGACTGCCTATTTCCTCTTCATTTGTTTGGTCTGGTGGGTTTTCACCTTGCTTCTTCATCTGTTACATATTTCTCTGTCTTCTCATTTTGCTTAACTTACTGTGTTGGGGGTCTCCTTTTTGCAGGCTGCAGGTTCGTATTTCCAGTTGTTTTTGGTGTTTGCCTTAGTGCGTAAGTTTGGTTCAGTGGGTTGTGTAGGCTTCCTGGTGGAGAGGACTGGTGCCTGTGTTCTGGTGGATGAGGCTGGATCTTGTTTTTCTGGTGGGCAGGACCATGTCTGGTGGTGTGTTTTGGGGTGTCTGGGAACTTAGTATGATTTTAGGCAGCCTCTCTGCTAATGGGTGGGGTTGTGTTCCTGTCTTGCTAGTTGTTTGGCATGGGGTGTGCAGCACTGGAGCTTGCTGGTCGTTAAGTGGAGCTGAGTCTTAGCATTGAGATGGAGATCTCTGGGAGAGCTCTCACCGATGGATATTACATGGAGCCAGGAGGTTTCTCATGGTCCAGTGTCCTGAACTTGGCTCTCCCACCTCAGAGGCTCAGGCCTGACACCCGACCCATGCACCAAGACCCTATCAGCCACACGGCTGGAGTGCCTTCAGAGTTGGAGAAGCTGGCCTGCAGTGGCTCTCCTTCTGCGCTGCACATTAGAATCACCTGCTTCTTCCTAGTTTTGCCCGAAAGGCAGTGTTCCACAGAGAAAAACAGTAGCCTTGAAAATAGTCACAGCTCTGAGATGGCTTTTTTTTCCCTTTGTGCTTAGTCGCGTTTCACTTGCTCACAGGGGGCCACATGCAGAGGCCTCGCACCTGGCTCTTCTGACTGGAGTTCCTATTGTGGAATGGCTGCCACCAACACCTCAGCTCAGGTGGGCCATGTGCAGAAGTGGGGCGAATGACACTGCAATCCAAGATGGAACTTTTTTTTTTTGAGAGCCACAGAAACAAGATCTATATGGAAAACAAGGTTATTTTAAAGACATGCCTAAAAGGCAGGAGGAATCCATGGCTTCTTTAACATCTGCTGAAGTTTAATTGCTGCTTATGGTTTACTCTTTTCCATCCTCTAATTTGATATGTTCTCACATCTTACTAGATAAATTAGGTTCTCTGTGTAGCCCCAGGGCTAATGAAGAAAAGCTGTGGGGTTCAGGGAAGAAGTCTTTATACTGTCATCAACCTCTAGAAATCTCTTCTGGGCCTCTTTCACAGAATTCCAGCTTTTGGATTACCTTGAAAGTTGTAGGTTTATGCTTTCTGAGTTATGGAATTTATAACCTGCAAGAAGCTTTCTTATGTTACAGATGAGGAAATTGAAGCATAGAGAAGGGAAGGGATATATTCTGAGTTCCCAGTGGGGGATGTGAAGTGATCACTGAAGGGGTTTCATAATGTCCACATTAGTGATCTTCAAACAATTATGTGGCTAACAAGGGAAAATCTTTACTGATATTGGAGAGCAACACTTGTGAAAATGAATGAATTTTTTCTTCAGCTATAGCTGAAGAAAAATGCTGGCCGGAGGGCTGTCTGCATGTTGTGTGTATTACACTGACAATCCGTGGCTCCTAGAGATCCACTTTTCTAGCTAGTTTAAGGACTATCACCCATACTTGTCATACTTTTCCTGTTATAAATAAGATTATGTAATTAACACTCTGAGGTTCTGCCTGTGTTTTTATGTTTTAAGCAAAAGTTTTTTCTTGTTTTTTTTAAATTTAAGCTAACGTTCTTTTTTTGTTTGTTTTCTAGCTTGTTTGTATGTAAAGAGTCTTTTAAGAAAATGTCATTGCTCACTTTTTGCAAACCATCTGGCAATTCCACTTCCAATGACAAAGGAAAACAGTAAGTAAAGTAACAAGAACAAAAGCAAAAGCAGGTCACCTCTTCAAAGAGAGAACTTATTTACAAGCAGATTTGAGCAGTGCTAAATAATGCACCCCACAACATAATTCATAATAACATTCAGGGCAAGTTTTCATCTTTAGTCTGACTTCTCATTAATTTGATATTGACTTAACTTAGGATTTAATGAAGAAAAATAGGAATCAGCATCAAGAAAACCCAGGTCTATAATGAAGACAATAAGCAAGCTCTGCCAGATGGCACTATCATAACCCATGGCAGGTCACACACAGCAGTCAAGCACTGATTTTCAAATGAGAAATGAGGAAGAAAAGGGCTGGGCTTTTCTTCTAATGATAGAAATTTTTATATGGATATGCTAATAAATCTGATTTACATGTCATATCTCTGTTCAGTACTTTTTCTATCATGTTGCACATGGCATTTCTGCTATCAATAATTTATTCCATATTATTCATCATCTTATTTACAAAGACTTTGGTATTCTCCTCTCCCTTGGGTCTAGTAATTCATCAGAACTTGCTGGTTCTTATCTCCTTATACATCTTATGAACATCAATATATGGACCATTTCAATGGTCTCCCTGCCATTTCCATATCTTCTTGTCTTTCCATATCATCCTACATATCACAGCCAGAATAACTTTCAGAAATCACTGTTTCACCCTATTATTGCTCTACTCAAAAATCTCCCATTGAAAACCATACTCCTTCCCATGTACTTATAGAATGTACCTCTTGAGTTGAAGCCATCTGCTGTGTAGCCAAAACAAATCCTTCTTGAGTTCCCTGAAAATACTCTCTGCCCCATCCAATAGTTCTTCTATATCCAGAACATGGAATTAAACAACTTCTCAAAATGCATTCTACAAAACACCACATCACTGAAATATAAATATTTTACTTTCAAAGATTTCCCGACATGTTTTCCCAACGTGTTTGGGAAGCCTGGGTGAAACAAAGTTAAATGATTCCTCTTTTGCCTGGTTTTCCTTAAGAGAGCTTTGGTATGCACCATTCCTCAAAATTATTTGACCATGGAACTCTTTTCATGAAGCCAACTGTTTGATGTATATCTATCCATATGCATACCCATATAAATATCTGTATTTCTAAATCTTATTTATTTATTTAAATTAAAAGCTTCAGGAAAATTAAACACAAGAGTTACCATATAATCCAGCAATCCCATTCCTAAGTATATACCCAAGAGAAGTGAAAATATGTACACACAAAAACTTGCACGTGAATACTGATAGCAGTATGATTCATAATGGCCCAAAGGTGAAGACAACCCAAACATCCATCAATTGACAAATGGATAAAAAATGTGGTATATCCATAAAATGGAATATTATTCAGCCTTAAAAAAGAAGGAAATTCCATAAATTATATTACACAATATGGATGAACCTTAAAAATGTTATGCTAAATGAAAGAAGTCAGTCACAAAAAGCCACATATTATATGATTCCATTCACATAAAAGTCCAGAATGGAGAAATCTATAGAGACAAAGAGTAGATTTGTGGTTGCTTAGGTTTAGAGGGGAATAGGGGGAGAAAGGGAGGTGATACTAAATTGTATAGGTTTTCTTTTTGAGGTGATAAAAATGTTCTAATATCAATTGTGGTAATAATTGCATATATTTTTTAATGTATTAAAAACCATTGAATGGTACATTTCCAAAGGGTTAATTGTAGGGTATGTGAATTACATCTCAATAAAACTGGTTATTAAGAAAAGTTTTTTATACTATATATGAAAAATGCTACATAAATGTAAGATATCATTATCATCTTTTATCATTCTATATAAAACAAAGGTCATAATTATTAACAATAATAAACAAAAAAGAAACATTTTTTAAATGTCAAGAATAGCAGGTATCACACCATTTGGTAATCCCTTCCTATGGCCATATTTTAATTAGCAAGGGCTTAACAATTATCTGACAAATGAACTGAAAGAAAAGGCTAACAAAAGCCTTTCTACTCAGGGTGGTCTATGGATGACAGCATCTCATGCCCTGGCAGCCTGTTAGAAATGTAGATTCTCAGGCTGATCCCACACCTGCTGAAACAGAATGTGCATTTTAGCAAGATCTAAGGTGATTCATATCTGCATTGAAGTTTGAAAAGCACTGAACTGTAGTATCTTCTCATTGTTGAGAACACTAAGCTTTTACATAGCTATTTTGCTTTCTTGTGCCTTAGGGCTTTTAAGAGGGAGTAAATCAGTTCACTTTTAATAAGGACAGCATCTAATGAATTACAATTAACCTAATTTTCTCAGCTGCAGTTTTAATATGTTTCCAGTGCTCAGTCAAGCCTCCAAAATGTGATGATTATTTAAAATAGAAGAAATCATATGAAAATAAATAGATAACTTGTTCAGGTCTTTTAGTCCGCTGAATTTTACAGACAGGCCATCTTTTATAATCACTGATTTAAATTCAAAAGCTTATAGTTACCTTGTTCAAAGATACATAACAAATTATTTTAAACCAGCTTATTTTCTCATCACTGAAAGCAATTTATAACCACCAATTTTTTTCCTTAGTATTGTCAACATTTTTGATGAATTAGCAAGGGTTATTTTGGTCATGCTCAAAAAATATTAAATATACATGAAGTAGAGAAAAGACTTTGTTTCAGAACTCTGCTGGATGGTTTGTGATATTGCTGGGAATACTGTAAGATGTGAAGTGCCCCACATCTATAAGCTTGTCAGAAATTAGATAAATTTATAACTGAGAAACATGTACTTAATTACAGCATAAATATACATATAAAATGCATTCCTTTCAAGGATTATTCTCATTTCTTCTCCTTCCTGCCCCTGACCTTTCATGCCCACACAGACAGGGAAGCCTGAGGCATCTAGATTCTGCTGCTCTCCATCTCAACCCAGAAATGGGGGTCAGTCGGACCGAGTGACAAACTCATACCAACCAGGGCTAATTCCTTTCCCCATCGCAGGTGTGTGCTTGGGAAATGAAGGTCTCTTATGATGAGCAGCACCACTCAGCATTGTCAGGTGGTCTATTATTGGACAGTTATCAAAGGGTTTTAGAAAAATCCAACTGCTTTTCTCAGTCTGCAAGAGAGACTGCAGATAACAATTCATTTGTGATCAATTACCCTGAGTATTTTGATAAACAGTCACAGGACCATACTTTTATACAATGCCAGAGGCCCGCCATGCCCCTTGGTAGAAAGAGAACAACACTGTTCAGAAAAATTCTCAGATATGATTCTTTTACATATACCTTTACTACCTATGGGGAATGATAAAATACATGAACATCTGTGTTTGTAATAGCATGAAGCACTCTACATATTTACAGTATTTACTATTCTTAGGAATATACTGTTACCAGTGAGACACTTGTATAGAAGATATAAAGTAAAAATACAAATAAATATGCATCCTTCATGTGCTTGGTTTTACTGGCAATACATGTGGAATATATCCATCAAGTGTAGCCACAATAAATAAAATGAGTGATGTCTTTTCATATTGATATTAGTTGTATTCAAGGAAGTGCAGACTTGGTCTGGAAATAGATGAAGAACTAGAATAAATAATAAAAACTGAAACTTAATTTGAACTTATGAACTAAGGTACACAGTTTTTTTTCAGAAATGAGTAGTTTCAGTTCTTTCTATGAGATCCTATACTGAGGAAGTTCTGGTCTTCAGGTCACTAAAAATACAGACACATGAAAGTCAACAGCAAAATAACAAGTCAATTTTAACTGGCTTATCTCCTGGTTAAAAATTACACATACATATATTCAGAGTTTCCCTTAGTGAGTCCTTATTGAAAGAAAAAAACGTTTCCATTATTTAGAAATTGATGAAGAATTTCTTATAGCAAGAAAATTAAAAAATCTCTTACCCATTACTATTTTTATGACAGTAACAGAAGATAATATGGGTCTTGCAAAGGTAGGAACCAACCCTCCACATTTCAGAAGTCTAAAAAGATCACTCTTTAGAATACAGAATCATACTTATCCTTTGGTGGGTGTGATTCCATAATCTAAGAAAATATCTAGAGGGAAAACACAAATCTGAGGAATTCAGTCAGGGTGCCTCAGTTGGGGGATTTTTTTTTTAACTCTTTCAAAAAGATGAGCTCATTTTTAAGAGGACTAAATAGAAAAATTCAAATAATTGTGAATGAAACTAAAAGGTTTTATTCTTAAGAATAATAAATTTATATTATGCTTCCTGATATATGGCAAAATTCGAGGACCATGAGCCAAACTTTGAAAAGAAGGTCCCTTGCTGCCCACCATTCCCAGACAGTCTCATAGAGCCATTTGCCCTGATTGGCTGTTCTGTTCCATCACTTTTGCAAGTGGCAGGAGCTACTGAGGCAGTAGGTTTGCCTTAGGATTTCTGTCTTGACTTATTACCAACAAGAGGCCTCTGTGAGCGATGCCTTGCTTTTCAGCCTCATACTTTGGAGACCTCTTTTTTCCAGTCTCCCTCCTTTGGCACCACCTATAGGAGCTATGCCATAAATCTATACATCTCTAATTAAATTTGGAAAGTGAGCCAGTTCATCCTGGGGAATCTATATCGGTGATGGTTTCTTCCAGCTTGCCTCACTTCCAAATACACTTTTGACTATAATAAGTATTAGCTGAAAACTGAGGTGTTGAAATGATTACTCTGAATTACTAGGGGAGAAATGATGGGCTTTAGTTAAAAGATTAACTTCAAAAGAGTCAAAGTGGATTTCCACTTTCATAGCAGAGTCTTGGATTTGAATTATATGTGTTTTCTCTCTAGACGAAAAGACACAGATACTTAAGAATACATTCAGAGTTTCTACAAAGAATGACCTTGGTGTGACAGTGGCAGCTTTGCTGTTCAAATCTCAGATGTCTTCTAGTGTCAAACAAGAAGGAAGAATGACAGCAGAGCAGGGAGTATGAAGAAAATTAGGAATTTTTTTAAGGAAATTAAAGAAGTGGAAGGAGGGCTGTTTAGTCCCAAGACTGAATGATTAGTGCCTGCCCCTGTTCCTCACAGCCCATTTTGATTCAACAGTGGGTTATCTCTTTCTCTGGTTAATTCTCATAGCACTTTGCTTGTGCCTGCCGTATATATACTCCTGCTAACTTAAACTATCGTTGTTTGTATATCCATCTTATATTCTTTATTGAACTGGAAGCTCCTTGGAGGGAGAAAGATAACCTTACACATATTTTTATCTTCAGCAACATATAGCATAGGAGGAAATTTTAAAATGAGGGAAAAAGGAAAAATTTTTGAGCATGTATTATGTATTAGGCAAATGCAAGGTGTTACTATGAAAGTATACAATAACAAATTTGTATTCCTTGCCTGACTTTTGAAGTAACTGAGATTTAATCCAAAACAGGCAGATGTAGACAAAATATCAGCTTAATTTTTGTTATAGTTGAAACTAGAGAAAAGGATTTAGGGGTTTACTAAAGATGTATGCAGAATTAGGCAAACGCTCCCACCTGGCCACAGGTGTAGCTGGAAAACCTCAGTCTTCCCCATGTGGGGTACTGACCTGGTGAAGCATGCATCTGAGCAGAGCAGACCAGCATGGGCATTTCCTGTAGGCATTTGTAGATCCTAAAGAGGAAATAGGGAGGTGGGCCAAACTCCACAATCTCTTTCCCCAAACAAACAATTTCTTTCCCAAAACTCCACAGTGAGGTAATTAACTCCTCCCTTGGGAAGAAGAGAGTGAGTGAGGGGTAAGAGAGATGTCAGGGTTGATAATATCCCTCTTTATGTGGTCATGAAGTAGGGGAAAGGAGTTTTCTCACCACGAAGTTGTTTTCCTAGAACATCTCATTTAACCTCTCAATCTATATTAGGTTAGATATTGTTATTCTGGTTTTACAGATGGAAGAAGGGACAGCCCATAGATATTAAGTAACTTGCCCTAAGCCTCAGAGTTAGAGAATGTTAGAGTCAATATTCAAACCCAAAGTGTGTGCTCTTTGTTCAACGTGGTCCACAGTGTATGGGACAGACACATAGTTTGGTGGATGGATGGATGGACGGATAAAAAGAAAGAGATCTTTGTATACATTTTATGTGTCAAATATGATAAGTCCCATATATAACAACAACAGTTTGCTGAATTACATTGTTTATTCACATTATCATTTCTAATGTGTTTCAGGAAAAATCTGGCTAAAAATATTATCAAACTACTTTAAAATATTTTAACAGTCAATTCATTAAACAATATACCTTTATGTTCATTTATTTCTTCCAAATGGAAGACTATCTCAAATGTCCAATCAATGTTCATTATCTTTATCAGTTCACTTATTAAAATGTACAGTAGGGGCTTCCCTGGTGGCACAGTGGTTGAGAATCTGCCTGCCAATGCAGGGACCACGGGTTCGAGCCCTGGTCTGGGAAGATCCCACATGCCGCAACTACTGAGCCTGCACGTCTGGAGCCTGTGCTCCGCAACAAGAGAGGCCGCGATAGTGAGAGGCCCGCGCACCGCGATGAAGAGTGGCCTCTGCTCGCCACAACTAGAGAAAGCCCCTGCACAGAAACGAAGACCCAACACAGCTAAAAATAAATAAATAAATAAATTTATTTTTAAAAAAAGAAAAAAAATGTACAGTAATGTTAATTACCATCTCATTTAGAAAAATTCCTTGGCTCCATGGTACTACCATGCTCAAATAGTCACACTAGTTATGTTGCTGCACCAATAATTTAGACAAGCCACATGGAGAAACTTCAGAAAGTTCAAACTAAGCTAAGACTTTGATTTGCTCTCTAGAAGTAAAAATGTGATTTGCCCTTTCAAATGAAACAGACCTGTTATCAGCAAATATTTACACAGACCTACTGATAACCAAATGGTTTAACCAGTCAGAATTTAAATGACAAACCCAGCATGATTAAAATTTGTACATAAGGAAATGAATAAAATGTGTACTGACTGTATGTCTGTGTGCATTTATGTTTGGATGGGTATGTATTCATTCATCCATTCATTCATTCAATAAGCATTTATGGAATTCTGCTAGGTACTAACACCTGTGATATAGGTATAAAAAAGTGAAAAGACATGGCCCTTACCTAGGAGATACTCCTAATCTCCTAGAGATAGTACGAATGTGTAAATAAATACAGTGCTCTGTGAGAAGTTTTATATTAGAAGCATGTATAACATGAAAGGAAAGAGTCTAACTTACAGCCTAGAAATAAGAAACAATAGATTTAGACTCCCCCATAAGGACCATAGATGTTGGAATCAGACACAGAATACAGAATAGCTGTGGGCGAAATATCAAAAGAAAAGGATATAATTATAATAATGAGCATACAATAGAAAGGAACTAACTGGAGAAAAATGAGACTTCTAAAAATGTAAAGTTAAATTGTGGATATTTGAAACTCAATAAAACTATTTGAGCACATGCAGTAAAGAGAGAAAAGAAAATACAGCACATGAAAGCAGCATGTGAGACAATGAGAAGGTCCAACATATGTAAAATCAGTATAACAGAAGCAGACATTTAGCAGTATC
Organism: Balaenoptera physalus; assembly: GCF_965194825.1. Taxonomy (NCBI): domain Eukaryota; kingdom Metazoa; phylum Chordata; class Mammalia; order Artiodactyla; family Balaenopteridae; genus Balaenoptera; species Balaenoptera physalus. Next base: position 48,902,190 of record NC_138891.1, on the reverse strand, counting down.
CTGGCCTCAACCCAGTAGATGCCAACCGTACTCCCTCCCCTCAGTTGTGAAAATCAGTGTCTTCAGACATTACCAAATGTCTCTGGGGGACAAAGTTCCTCCAACTGAGAACCACTGCCATAAAACACATATGAGCAACACAAATTATTGACCTATGTCACTCATGGTTATGGATGCAAATATCACAAACAAAATTATAGCAAATTGGATTTAATAACAAATAAAATTACAAAATCCAGTTAGACTTTTTCCCTAAATGCAAAGATGGTTGTATATTTGAAAAACTATAACTATTTTAACCCACATTAACAAATTAAAGAAGAAAAGCTTTACGTCCTTTCAATATATATATATATATATATATATATATATATATATATATATTCTCACAGTGTCCAGTGGTATGCAGGCATTTCCCCTTATAATTTACACATTATAATAAACTATTTGCAGAGTGAGTTAGAAACTGTGTTTTATGCTCAGTGCTGTGCTTGAAAGAAGGGGACACTCATGTACCTGAGCTAATCAGAAGCCTTTCCCACAAGTTTTATGGCTCTTTAAAGAAAAGGTTAAAGAATAAGATTAACTCACAAAGCCATTTATAAATGTTTCAATTCCACTGAAGGGTAGGCTCTAGATGTATTTTAATGCTGCAATAAATGTCTACTAAAATTTTGATCTGTATTTTAAAAAGCAATTCAAATAACTTAAATCCAATTTATATTAATGCAAAGAAAAAGTATTTTCAAATGATTGTTTAATTCTATGTCTGCAGTATTTAACACAATGGTCTTTGAAACCAACTGACCTTTATTGTTAGTATCCAGTAAATAAATATGAATGACTCATCAGTGCCCTCACATGAACTGAAGTGCTCATTTGCAGTGGCTTTAGAATGTATTTAATTTCAAAACAACCTCTATTATTTTAATTTAATTATGCATATAAACAAATCTGGGATCACTGCATGTTCAACAGTCAAACAAGATGAATTTCTAGCATCACTATGTCTACCAAATGGTCATTTAAAGAAATGACAAAGAAAAGATGCTGAGAAGTATGAGACCGAGAGAGGTGGTTCCTTATTGGCAAGTTGCTCCACCCCAAACCACCATCCCAAGTTCTGCATCTTGGTAAGTAGGAAGTCAATGTTAATTCAGTGTCGAACTCCTGATTCTGACAAATACTGATGTTACTCTTGCTCAGTTTGCGCGAATGAACATCAGTTAAATGAAAGCATGGAAATCAGTTCTCTAAAATGTTGACATTTATATGAAGAGGGACTAATTTCAATTAAAATATGAGATAATTGCATATAAATGAATTAGTGGATATAAAGTTTACCCTGTCTTATCAGCCTAATAGTTGTTATAAGAATAACAACAATTGGCTAATTGCTGTGCTGGGCACTTCAAAGGTATCTGTGATAATAATCATGCTGATAAAAGTAATACTCAGCCAAAAAGAAACAAAACCGCCTGTCAGGCAAGGAAAGGGTTGTGCATCATCAGGCAGATCATGCTAACTTCAGTGGCCATTTTTCTACCTCTCATTTGGACACCATGGGGTGCTTTACTCCTCTGGTTCTCTGATATTGAGTCCATACTGGAAACACCATTGCCAAACAATCTCATCAGAAACAAAGATGATCTCACTTGAATGAAAAAGGACCTGGGTGAATTTAGGGCTTGCCTTTATAAATTTATACCCTTATAGGCAGAGGACCCTGCCTGGAATGAAGCCTGTCTCAGACAGGCCCAGATGCAGTCACCCTTGAACATCTGGTTGTCCGTTTGGAGCCCTTCCTGTTGCTGCCTGCCAGAACATTTCCAGAAGGTAAGATGCTACACTGCTTCCTGAGAATCTGAGAAATTCTCCAACCTACTCACGTCTACAACTTGTCTTGTCTCGGCAGTCCCAAGCAAACCCACAGCCCCGGCACCAGACACCTTCAGTTGGATGTCTTTTGTTTGTTTTGTTTTATCCCAACAACTTATTCAGATATGTCCCATTAGGAACTGACATTGTCAGGGGAAAAAATAAGTGTGATCTTGTAAGGTCAGTGGGAACCAGAGGTGCTAACCAGAGGTGCTTATGGTGCTTAAAACATAGAATAAATGCATTTCTATGTGATCTAAAAAAAAAAGGCTGAATACATAAAATGCTCAAGCATTTAAATGGTAAGACTAGATAGGGGAAAAAGTCAGAAAGGACAGTTATAAGGCATGGTACAAGGGATCATTTTATTTTGGGTGTTTCCTCTTTTAGAGAAGAAGACAAGGAAGTGGTCTGTGGTCCCAATTATATTCCCCAAATGGGAAACAGCATGGTCATACATGAGAGTACAATTCATAGTTATCATCTGAATACCTACTATATGCCATCCACTATGCTAAGTGCTTTAGATGCATTATCTTATTTAATTCCCGCAGCAACTTTTGTGGTTTTAGGAGCTACCATTATCCTAAATTTTACAGTTGAGGAAAGAGTCTTAGCAAGATTAAATAACATGCCCAAGGTTACATAAATTGTAAGTGACAGAGCTAAGACTCAAATCCAGGTCTCTTTGAATCCAATGCACTTAACCTCATTCTACAATGCCCTAAAACACTAATCTGTAAAGTTTTGGCTTATGTTTCAATCTTTGCCTCTAATCAGCGAGCTCCTTCAGGGCAGAATTTATTTCTCATTAATTTTTATATCCCCAGAGCATAGAATAATGCCTGATACAGAGCAGCAACTCAATGATTGTCAAATGAACAAAATGATGAATTAATAAATAAAGGAAGGAAGGAATTAATTTTAAAAGGAGTCAGAAAATGGAAGTTCGTGAAAAAAAAAAAAGTTAATTGTACACTAAGAATGCTGTTTCTGTGGTTAGTTTTGTGTCCCTCTCTTTCTATTGTAACAACATATGAGTATTTTATGATAAGCACCATTTTCACTTTAGAATTAAACAAAATGCTTTCACAAATATGTACTTTACCCAGGGATTTAAATGAACGATTGAAATTCCACAATCAGAACATGACACAACCAAACCAGCATATAATCATATGTTTCTCATAATAAGCTACTAGAAGTGTTCTTAGGGTTACAATTTTGTAATCTAGACACGAGAGGAAGATCTGTGCTCTTGACAACATTCAGCACAGGCACTTCAACTGCCTCTGGATCAAAGACAAGCCCCTCTTCTGCACTACATAGATGTTCTCTCTTTCCTTATCAGGAAGCAGACAGTCCTAACCATTACCTTCACATCCTCTGCCATCTTCCTCCAGCTTCTGGCCAGCTTGACACTTGCGGTAATAACTGCCAATCGTATTACAGCATTGGTCCTGACAGACACCACGGTACATTCATTTATATCTGCAATTGAATATGTAAACAGAATTAGCTTCCTGAAACTAGACACACAAAAAGACTTCAGTGGCTCTCCTAAAAATGTACCATCACAGAGTGACATCATTCTTTGACCTCAGATGAAATGAGATAAAACTATAGTATCTTATTTTAATTAGAGCTAACACACTCTAATTTTGATGTAAAGAAAAAGACAGGTCATAATCTTTGGTATCTGAAGTAAATATTTTTGAACAGTGTCCCTAAGGGGTTGCCTAATCTTATGGAATTTGGAGGCTTATGGTACAGATCCAGATGTTTCACATCCAAGTCATCATTTCAGGATGAGATTAAGAAGAGAGCGAGGAACTAGCAAGTCAGAATACCAGGTCACCTATCTATCCATTAAATGTTTTGTTGCGGGCTTCTCAGATAAATAATTACTGAGCACCCACCAGTATATATTTGGCATTGTGCTAAACAGTGTGGGGAGGTGAAAGGGTAGTTTCATGGCTTCCAATGATTCAAATCCAGCTGGGGTTGAGGACTAAACAGAAGTGTGATTTGGTTGTGTCCATGTGCTGGGTATGTCCACAGCCTACTTCTTAACCTGTGGCCAGAAAGCATCTTCACAGATAGGGCTCAATTTTATGTACACCCCCATCCAGCTTCCAGCTGGTAAACATTCCAACCCATCTGTAGGTTTGATAGTGAGTGGCCTGCTCTGCTCCAAGTAGTCACTTCTGCGTGTTGACTTGCTGACAATGGTATTTGTTTCCTGAAACGAGTGTGGCTGGAAGACAGAGCGCGTAGAGAGCAGAGAAGAAATGGGGAGGGGCAGGTAAGGATGGCAGAGGGCAGAAGAGAGAGACAGAGGGGGAGAGGAAGAATGAGTTAGTTGGGACCAGCCAAAGAAGCTGACAAAGTAGAAGCACCGCCAAAGAGGAACTGAGTTCCCATAACTTTGGAACCAAGAGTGCAGAGAACTGATACTGAAGAAATGATGAGGTACCAAGCAGAGTGGGGTAAGGTGCACCTCAACTGGATAGAACTGAATTTGTCTGAGGCCTGGCTGTGCAGCTGTTGAGACTGCTTCCATTTGTTTTCAGTTAACTTTTCATTGACATGTGACATACACATAGAAAAGTATACAGATCTTTAGGATACAGTTTGATGAGTCTTAAGAAATAAACTATAGCAATGCAACCCCAAGAAATAGACCATGGCTAGCACCCAAGGGGCACCGTGCCTAGCTGAAGGTAACAACCATTCTGATCTTTAACACTATAGGTTAGTTTTGTCTTTTGGAACTATATAGAAGTAGAATCATACTGTGTGTTTTTCGTGTCCATCTTCTTTTGTCCAGCATTCCACTTATGAGATTATGAGACTGTACTTGTACTTTGCTCATTCCTATTCCTATATATTTTTCAAATCTATGAATATACCACACTTTTTATTTATCCATTTCACAGCTGATGGGAATTTACCTATTTTCTTATTTTTGGTTATTGTAAAGAGTGTTGCTATGAACATTCTTATACATGCCTTCAATGAATATACATATACATTTTTGGGGGTAATATATCTAGGACTGAAATTGCTGGATCAAAAGGTATGATATGTTCTGCTTTAGTAGTTACAGCCAAATAGTCTTCTAAAGAGGTTATTCTAATTTACACTCTCACCAGTGGTGTACTAGAGACCAGATGCTACTCATCCTTGCCAATGTTTGGGATATTCTGTTTTGTTTTGTTTTTCATTTTAGTTCTTCTGGGGAGTGTGTAAGAGTATCACATTGTGACTTTACTTTGCATTTTCCTGATGATTAATTAGGTTAAACACCTTTTTCATACTATTCGCCATTTGGATAACACCTTGTTGACGTGCTTGTTCAAATATTTTGTCCATTTGTCCAATTCTTAAAATACTCTTCTTTTACTAGTGGGTCAAGTAGAATGTTAAACAGAAATGGTGGCAATGATTATCCTTGTCTCGCTTCTGAATTCAAAAGGATAGTTTTTAACATTTCACTGTAGGTATGATATGTACTGTGGGGATTTTTTTTTTTTAATAGATTAGTTTTATCAGATTAAAAAAGTTCCTTTCTACTTCTAGTTTCTTAAGTATTTGTATCATAAATAGGTGTTAAGTTTTATTTACTGCTTTTTCTGAATCTAGAAGGACAATTATATGGTCTTCCTAGTTAATTCTGTTAATATGATGAATAACATTGATTTTTTGCCTCCCTGAAATGAACCTGATAATGATACACTACCCTTTTATATATTCCTGGATTCAGTTAGCTAATATTTTGTTAGGATTTTTGTGACTATATTCATGAAAGAGATTTTCCTGCACTTTTTCTTTCCTGTAATATTCTTGTTAGGTTTTGGCATCCAGGTCATACTGGGTGGATTAAACAAGTGAGGATGTTTTTCCTCTTTTTCTATTATCTGAAGAATCTGAGACTTTTGTCTTTCTTACTTAGATTTTTGAAAGAATTCATTTATGATACCATCTAGGCCTGGGATATTGTATGTGTGTGTGCATGTGTATGTGTGTGTAGACTTTTAATTACAGATTCCACTTCTTTAATAAATAAGAATATTCAGATTTTCATTTAAACATGATAGATAAATTATATGTTTGGAGGAATTTGTCCTTTTCACATGAATGTTCAAATGTATTTCTGTTAAGTTGTTCACAATGTTCTCATCCTATATTTTTAATGTTTGTTCAATTTGTAGCAAGGTTCCTTTTCCTATTCCTGAAATAAATAATGTGTGCCTTCTCTTTTTTCTTGATCAGATTTGGTATCTATCTATCTATCTACTATCTATCTATCTATCTATCTATCTATCTATCATCTATCTATCACCTTCATCTTTTCCAAGAACAAACTTTTGGCTCTATAGATTTCTTTCATTGCTCTGCTTCTAAGTTCTTGAGATTGAAATTTAGTTAATTAATTTTTGGACTTTCTTCTTTAAAGATATTTCTGGTTATCTATAAATGTATAACAAACCACCCCCCAAATAAGTGGCTTAAAGAGGCAATTTACTGTTATCTTTCACATTTCTGGGGATTGAAGGGCTCAGCTGGGTGGTCCTTATTTGGATTTTCACATATGGGAGCAGTCAGGTGGCAGCTTGAGTTAGACTTGCATGCAGACTTTTTCACTCACATGTTGGGATTTGGGCTGAGATGGTTGGAATATCTGAGAGGCTGGTCAGGCATCTCCCTTTATCTCCACGTGCCTAACTTTGACTTTCTCACTGCCTGGTGGTCTCGAAAAAAGAAATTGATGGCAACCTTCTTGGAGAGAGTGTATCACACTAATATGTTCATTTAAGGCTATACATTTTCCTAAAAATAAAGTATTAGCTACATCCCACAGGTTTTGCTATGTTATGATTTAATTATCATTTGATTCAGACAATGAATCTTATGGAATTTGGAACTCCTAATCTAAATTAATATTTTTGTTTGGGTTATTTTGAGGTATATTCTGGGGGTTGTCCAAACATTTTAGGAACTTCCCATCATCTTGTTATTATGAAATGCTAGATTAATTCCACTGTGGACAGAGAATATGCTCTTCATAACTTCAGTTCTTCAAAATCTGTTAAGTCTTGCTTTATATTCCAGCACATGGTCAATTTTGATTTTTTAAAAAAATCTATATCTACTGGAAAATAAAGTGTGATCTACAATTGTCAGGTGCTATGTTTTCTGTATGTATATATGCACATATAAATTATTTATATGTATATATTTCAAATATGTACAAATGTATATTTAATTAGTTCAAGTCCATTAATCATGTTTCTCATATCTTTATATACTTAGGAATTTTTTACATGTTTGTTATATATCAGTTAGTGACAGAGGCATAGTAAATTCTAATTTTACGTTTTTCCTTTTATGACTGCAATTTTTATTTTATATACTTTGAAGCCCTATTATAAGTGGAATACAAGTTCAGAATTGCCACATCTTCCAAAAGATTAACACTTTGTTATTATAAAATGTTCCTCTTTAGATCCAGCTACTTTTCTTTCATTAAAGTTGAGGTGTTAGCAAATATGGTCCTGTCTAAAACATGCCTAAGACATTTTGTCCATGCCAAAAAATCCTTGATATTTAGTCCTGTCCAAAACCTCCATTAGACATCTGGTCCATAAGACATCTGGTCCATGCCAAAAGGTCCAAGATATTTAGTCTTGTCCAAAACTGTTTGGCATGAACCAAATATGCTTATGGACATTTTAGACAGGACCAAATGTCCTGCAAGGAAGTTGAGGTTTTGTGATTATTAGTAGCTATATAAGTTTTCTTTTGGTATGTGTTTGCATGACATTTCATTTTCTAAACTTTAGGCTTTTTGTATTCACATATTTGAGAAACTATATCCATGTATCTTTATCTGTATGTGCTATTTTAAACATTCTAACATCTTTAAACCATGGTATTATATCACTGACTTTTAATGTAATTACTAACATATTTGGATTAAATTTACCATTTTATTATTTTTCTAAATTTCTATATATTTTACATTACTTTTACTCTGAACTCTTAGATCCTTTTAAATTTATAATTTTTAGTGTTCTACACATACTCTTTATTAGGTTGTCAGTAATATATTCCTTTATTATCCTTTTGGTGGTTACTCTAGGTATTACAACATCTATTATTAAAGTCTAATATAAATTAGTACTTTAACCACTTCCCTGACAATGCTAGAAACTTATACTTTAATTCTCTTTATGCTTTTCCTGCTTTTTATATTATTGTTATCATGCATTTTAATTTCAGATATTTAGAACCCATAAGACATTATTGTTATTATTTTATATAGTCAAGAGTAATTTATCTTTATCCACATATTTGCCTTTTCTGGTATTCATTATTGCTTCTTGGATTTCTGTGCTTCTATTTGGAATAATGTTCCCTCTGCCTGAAAACTCCTTTTAGTGTTTCTTTTCATATGGATCTGCTGGCAACAGGTTTTTTTCAGATTTTATTTGTCAGGAAATGACATTTTTCACCTTAGTTTTTAAATAAACTTAAAAAATTTTAGAACATTTTCAGATTTACAGAAGAACTGCAAAGATAGTAGAGGTTCCCATAAACCCCACTTATTCCATATTCCACTATTATAAGTATCTTACATTAGTGTGGTACATTTATTATAATTAATGAGCCAATATTGATACATTATTATGAACTGGAGTCCATACTTTATTCAGACTTTCTTAGTTTTTACCTAATGTCCTTTTTAAGTCCCAGGATCCCTTGCAGGGTATCATATTACATTAGTTGTCATGTCCCCTTAGGTCCCTGTTGGCTGAGACAGTTTCTCAGACTTTCTTTGCTTTTGATGACCTTGACAGTTTTGAGGAGTACTGGTCAGGTATTTTACAGAATGTTTCTCAATTTGGATTTTTATCATGTTTACCTTATTATTAGACTGGGATTATGTGCTTTGAGGAGGAAGACCACACAGGTGAAGTGCCATTTTCATGATCATATCAAGGGTACATACTATCGACACATCACTTAGTCCTGTTGATGTCAACCTTGATCCCCAGGCTGACAGTGTTTGTCAGGCTTTTCCACTGTAAGTTTACTCTCATTCTTCCCCTTTTCCATACCAGTGTTCATTGGAATGAAGTCATTATGCACAACCGACATTTAAGGAATGGAGTTATGCTTCCCCCTCCTTAAAGGTAGGGTATATATATAAATTATTTGGAACTCTTCTGCACAGATTTGCCTATTCCCCCCATTTATCACACTTTAATTTTTGAAAAATATTTTCAATGGAATAGAATTGTAGGTTGAGAGTTGTTTTCTTTAAGCATTTCAAAAGTGATATTTCATTATCATTTAAATTTCCTTTTGAATGTAATGTGACTGTTTTTCTCTGTCTGCTTTTAAGATTTTCTTTTTGTCCTGTTTCTGATATGTTTTACTATGGTATGCTTTAATGTGGGGTGGTTCTTTTTTTTTTTTTTTTTTTGTAGTCTTCCTCCTTGGAGTTTATGGTACATCACATTTCTGTGGTTTGATGTCTTTCAGTTTTAGAGAAATTGTTCTCACCATTATATGTTCAAATACTGTTTTTGCCCATTTTCTCTCTCCTCTTTCTAGTACTGCATAACACGTTTGTGAGATCTTTGATCTATACATCATTTTTCTTATGCTATTTTCTGTTTTTTTGTTTTATTATCTTTTTTCTTTATTTGCTTCAGTATAGATATATTCTACTGACCAGTCTTCTAGGTTATTAATTCTATAAACAACTGTTCATAATATACCATTAATTCCATCTACTGCATTCTGCATTAAAGTTATTGTCTTTTCCATTTCTATTATATATAGCTGATTCTTTTTATAAATTCTACTTCTTAGGTGAAATTTTAAATTTCATCATCAATTTTCTCACTTTTACCAATCCACTCTCTTTTGACTTGCTTTATAATATTGAAGCTGGACCCTGTAAACACTTCTCCCTTGCCAGGTGGTACAATGGTAAGCCTTCTTAGTAGAGGGCACTGTATGAACTCTGTAAGAGGAAGGGACTTATCAGTTTGATTCTAGTACTTTCTGTTTCACAGGCATGTACACTGTGGTTGCCAGTAGGCAGCTCCCCTGTCAGTGGGAAGCTTATCTATCAGCAAGCAGCTACCCTGCCAGTGGTACATACCCTTCAGCAAGTCTCACCAGTACTCCAACAGGCAGCTTCCCAGTGAATTTCACTGCCATCCACCATTTCTGGCCAGCAGCACCTCAGCAAACTTTTATGCCACCCAGTGACCTATAGCCAGAACCTCTCCAATTGGATCTGAATTTCAACCTGGTGGGGAGATTAGGAGACAGTTTCTAAATTTGTTCCTTTCTTGGGCACTCTTCTTCAGTCCTGGAAATAGTGGCTGTTCCCTACATCTGCTATTCCTATATTCTTTAACATTCTCTTAACCCTTCTTAGTACTGTATCCCTAGTTTCTAATTAATATTTTTTATAGTAATTTTTTTCCTGATTACATCCTTGCTGTGGTTTCTGGTATACCCTCTCTCCAGTATCTTGATCCCTCAAATTTTGGCTTTCATGATAATTCTGAATTCCAATTTACATCTTCCCAGTCCAGTGAGACTGATGACTGCCCTGTCTACCTTGTCTTCCTATTAGCAGCAATTTTCTTCTCGTCTTTTGGCATTTCCCACTATGTCACGTATGAATCAATCCCTCAAGGGGAAAACTTATCTCACTGACACTCCTGGCTGCCATGATATTCTCCGATATCTTCAGATGAGTGATTTTTTTATATTACATGCAACTTTTCTAGTTGTTCTCAGCACGAGAATAGGTTTGCTACCATGTAGACCATTTTAGCCAGTAAAAGAATGCCTATTCACACTTTTCTTGATCTTCCTTACTTTTCCTTACATTACATTAGTCCAAAGAAAACTCCATTAACTGAGGCATTACATGCTTGTTTATTTTTCTTAAAACTTGACTCAGCCAATAAACCAGGAATTCATGAAATGATTAACAAAGAATACAAGACTCTATAAATAGGTCCTGAGCTTTGTGTTGCAAAATATCATACAGAGAAAGATCAGTGAAGGCTGACTTTCTAAGGAATATTTGAGTACAAGTTCACATATTATTCTCTAAGCTTAGTTTGCTGGAAAAAAAGGAGATATGTTAGAATAGGTCAGATATCAAGAGTCCTGTGATTCCACTTTTAAGAATTCATCCAAAAATATATTCCAATGGAATTCAACTGTGTTAGACACCTTTCCGTACTTAATATCATGCAAGCCTCACAATGAACTGATGAAATCATAAAAATTATGCTTATTCAAAAAAGCTATGGCCATTAAAAAGAAAACTGAAAGTCATATATATGTTAAGTAAAACATTTATTACAACTGAAATGTTCATCAATACGGAAATAACTAAGTAAATTAAATGTATCACTTCAATGCAGTCATTACAAGTTGTAATTGTGATGGCTATAAAGCAACATGGAGAACTGTTATGTTGAAATGGATAACAAATTGTTTCTGTGTTTTAGTTGCAACTATAAAAGCCATATATTCTTATGGAGAAAGCTTGGAAAGATTGAAAAATTAAATAATTTGACATAACAATAGTAGAGTTATGTCTTTTAAAGTTTTAGTTTTGGTTGTTATATTACTTGTGCCATCATTACTTTAAAAAATTGGTCTGAGATGTCTGACGGGCAATAAAAAAGAATAAAACAATGGATTATACAATTTTTGGAGACTGTTCAAAGGGAAATAATTTGTTTTTTAGGAGGGATGGATTTTTACTCTTATTAAATTCTTATGGAAATCTGTTTGAACATAAGGATTATTGGATAAAACAATGATGAATCTTCAATAGAGGTTTTTCCAAAAATGCCAACATTTTTTACAACAATTTTTGACTAATATTGACCTGTACTAAGAGGTAAGGCCTAATGGAATAGCATATTATGGCTAAATTAGTTCAACTGAAAGCTGAAACAATATGGCCCAAATTGCCTCTGCCTGGTTTTACCTGAAATAAATCTATAATTTTAAAAAGGAAAGTAATGCTGGTTTGCATAGTCCTGAACAGAGCTTTGGAAAATAGTTTATGCTTTTGGACCACACTCATACTTTCTACGTATTTTCCAGTTCACCACAGTCTTTCCCACAACATATCCCTTCTCACTGAGCGGTCTCACTCATTTATTTTATTTGACTGGCTCTGAAAGCTTATGACCTTACCCTTCCTGGTTGGAAAGACTTGGCTTCAAATCCTTAAAGATTCACAGATGTCTCTCAGGGAAGGCCTGGATAGGGATGGAGAGGACGAGCACCGTAGCATAACTCCTCTAATTCAATAAGTGAAAAATTGCTTTTATTACTTTTATATTGGGTAGCTCTCAACGTAAAATCTGTTTGAATAAAGTGGTTGTTTTTGCTACTAAAAATATTTGAATCCTTTCCCTAGACTATTACATCCGATTACAGGAGAGTTGAAGACAAGGTCTTTTACTCCTAAAGAATGTGAATAAATATATCTCTGGGAGGTAATATGAGAGAAAACTGTCAATAAAGGGACCCAGTTTTGATTCTGAAATATTAAAATAATAAATATCATGTGTAAGGATCCCTTTCCACATATGTCTATTTACTTCAAACCGTAACAATCATGAACAATATTAACAAGTGTCAAACTGAATTTGGCCCTTCAGAAAACTCATAATCAAATAGATAAGATGGGGCTAATGTAGCAGGAATTTAAGAAATAAAAGACATTTAAAGGTTTTGTTGGTCAAAATGATTAGTATATAAAAATAACATTAAAAGGACTTAAAATCTCTTCTGCTCAGTAAGAATTTTAGTATCACAAAAAACTGTTAAAGATATTTTACAAACGTGTTTCATGTTTTGGGAAGTAGATTAACACCAGTAGTGAAAAACATAAATGAAAGAAGCTGATAGATTGCTCCACATAAACTTTAAAATCTACCATTCCAAGAGACCAAAATTAAAAGACAAATAAGAAATGAAGAAAACAACATTGACACATAGAAGGCGAAAAGGGCAGATATCATTAATATATAAAAGGTTAATATAAATCAATAGGAAAAGGTGAACTCACCCTAACAGAAATTTGATCTAATGAAATGTGATGAATTGAAAAAAATCAGAAATACAAATGTCCAATAAATGTCAAATGTTTTTGAACCTAACTGATAATCAAAGAAATTAAAATAAAAATAAAGTTATACTATTGCTTCTTTATCAGATTTACAAAGATTAAAATCAATACTAATGTGTAAGGGTTGTAAGGGTGTGACGAAAGGAATGTACCATACTTTGCTAGTAAGAGCACAAGCTGAGAAATAGTTTCTGAGATTCAAGTGTCTACAAAAATCAGGATATGCATATACTTTTCCACCCAGCAATTCTACTTTCAAAAAAAAAGAATATATCATAAGGAGATAATCACAAGTGTCTATAATGATTTATGTATTTCTTAATACCAGAGGAAAAAAAATAGAAACTAAATATAAAACTGTAGTAAGTAAATTATAATACATACGAATCAAGGACCACTATATGATAATTAACAATCACAGGCCAGGAGAATATTTATATACCTCTGCAAATATGACACACTAAGGGTGTGTATACTTACATATACATATATAATGATCACCCCATATATCTACTTAACCTGTTAATACATGTTTTTTTTTTAAATGCAAGTACATACTCAAATATGCTAAAAGTCCTTATCTTTGAATGATTGATTACAGTTGGCTTTGTTTTGTTGCTCTGCACTTGCCTGTTTCCTAAACTTCTCTGTAATGAGCATACTTTCAGAAAAAGAGCACAATAAATGCAAAAAAAATATATTTTAAGTTAAGGCTAAAAGGTTCCTACTACCTTCCCTTTCTTTTTTTAATATACGCTTGCCATGGTGCACAATTATATGACTTCCAGTGTATTCACTTGAATTTTAGAATACGTGGCATGCTTTTATAAAAAGATGAATGATCTTTAAGATTTTGCTTGTTAAGCTGCTTTGTAAAGAGCTTAAAGCTGCTCAATGATATAGAATGTTGGCGTTCTCTTCAGTCCATTTCCTGTGGCCACGGCTGTATCATTCAATGAGTTGGATGCTCCATACTTGAGAAAGCAGCAATGCATGTGAATGCTTCTGATCTCTGGAGGACTCTTCATATTCAAATGATAAGGATAGCATTCTAGAATATTCTCTGTGGAAGGTATGCAAGAGACCACTATTCTCCTGAAAACTAGACCCATGCTTATGTACTGAAGATTTGATGAAAGGAGAGGATGGCACACTGTCTATACCAAGAACTTCCTGCCAGGGCTAAAGTAGAAACCCTTTAAGGACAACTAAATGTAACAAGCAGGTGAGTTTCCTGGGCAAGGCAACAATTCCAAACGCAATGGCTCTTATTATCAAGCTTAAGTCTTGGTCTGCCAGGGCACAAATGAGCACAAGAGTAAACTTCTTTATGAAATATTTGATGCTAACTTCACAGTTCTTAATTTTGTTATATGTATAGTAAGGGGAAAAAAGTAATTATTTTATAAGACTATTGTGAGGATCAAATTACATAATACATTTAATATAACACAGTTTCTAGCTTAAAGTAAGCTCTTACTGTTATTATTATTATTAACTAAACATTATCTATTATTATTTATTTATACTTGAGAATCCAAGTCTGGTTCATATAAAGCACTCAATTGCTCTCTTGTTTAATTTGTATTGAACATGAATTCCATCTTATATGGATGGAATTATACATTTATAGTAACATATGCCATATTTCTTGCTCTACACACAGAAAGCTCAAAAACAATTTTGCTTTTCCTCTTACAACACTATTTTTTTATACAACCCTGCTGTATTTATGTACAATCTGAGATTTTTTAAAAAATTGGCTGAATAATCCAACCAAAAGATAGACTTCATTGCTAGTGCTTGTTCACTGGTCTGTTGCATATTGACATTAATAAATAAAAAAATATAAGCATGCATTTCCAATTGTATTTTTTTTCTACTTTAAAAAGTAAATAAGAAAGCATGGTGCACATTTGGTGACCTCAAGTACTCAGAAAAGTATATATGAAAATATAATGTTATTTTTATCAACTGAAAATCAGTGTTCATATGTGAAAAATTTGAAAGTCATTAGCTTTGAAGATGGTTCTGAAAGCCAAGTCAATATTTAGGATTTAACATTGCAGTTTTATAAAATACTCACTGCATGATAGATTTCAGGCTGTTTCATGTGCCCAATGTCATTCAAGGTTGCAAATAAATTTGGCCTTTCAAAAGCAAGATGAATGACAAAAATTCTCTGACTATATTATAGCAAGTCTTCCAGGTTAGGCATGACAAAAGTTCAATGACATCATTAAGGCTATCAATCCATCTGCAATGACATACTGCAATCTCTTCAAGAATTAAATATGATGTTTGCAAGGGCAGTGTTGCATTTCTAGTTGTAGGACAAAACAATATAACAGAACTGCAAATGCATAAAAAATCTGTTAAATTAGCTACAAAAATAAGCTATTAATTTCTATCTTTAAACAAATTTGTAAATTTGGGCTCTGTATATTTGATCATTTTCCTAAAACATGCTTCACTTCTTTTTTTTTTTTTTTTTGTTTAGCTGCACTGGGTCTTCGTTGCTGTGTGCGGGCTTTCTCTAGTTGTGGCAAGTGGGGGCTACTCTTAGTTGTGGTGCACGGGCTTCTCATTTTGGTGGCTTCTTGTTGCGGAGCACAGGCTCTAGGGCGCACGGGCTTCAGTAGCTGTGGCACGAGGGCTCAGTAGTTGTGGCTCTTGGGCTCTAGAGCACAGGCTCAGTAGTTGTGGCGCACGGACTTAGTTGCTCCACAGCATGTGGGATCTTCCCAGACCAGGGCTCGAACCCGTGTCCCCTGTATTGACAGGCGGATTCTCAACCGCTGCGCCATCAGGGAAGCCCCATGCTTCACTTCTAAAGTCACATGATCCATTTAGTTTGTGGTTATTGGGTTTTAGTGATTGCTTATGCTGCTTTCAGAAACTTAGCAAATACTGAACAGAGTTGGCCACAGGGCAGAGTAAAGAAGCAAAATCAGAAGTGTTTCAATTTTTACTCACAACTTTCTCTAAATCAAATATATTTGGCCCAATTTATTAGCATGCACGTTTTTGTTTTTAAAGGATTGTGTGTTTGTTTTGTGAAAATTACCCCAAAAGTGCGTACACATTTTATGTATCACAGTCATTTTCAAATCAATAGACTTGCTGGAGTGATGAACTAAGCTCTTTATTGCAATTAGCTTTTCCAGCAAATCAGTTGATTTCTCTTTAGGTCCCAAGCTTAATATAATTCTCTACAGGTTAAGATATGGCAGTAATCAACATCTCTGGAAAATTCATACATGCCTAAAATATAATTGGGAAATGTATTTAAACAATGTTCTGGGTCTTTACGATCTCATTTTGGGATTATAGAATTATAAATGAAGTATAGTAACCATATATGTATTCTGAAGAATTTTTATAATGCCAATAGCATACACTTGCATGTATCGTTTTAATTCTAGGATTTTCCTTAAAATAGTGCATCTGTGGTTCCACATCAAGACTTCAGCACCTTGTTCTACTCTTAGTCACTAAAGAACAAACTGAGAACCTCAAAACAAAAATCTTAACCTTTATGAGTCTCCTGAGGCCCAACCGAGTTCCTTCTTCTACTATTCATTATTGGTGGTAGAGAGAAAGAAAGGAGGAATGTGGAAATGTGTTAGCTTACCAGAGAGGAGGAGAGGAGATCCATTCTTACGATCCAGTGACCTCATTCCTTACACCGCCACTGTACAGGAAGGAAGAAACAATCACAGCTATAACGCAATATAATACTGAACTTCAGCCTCTGAGGATCGAAGTTTGAATCTGAGTTCTAACCCTTATGTGAGAAACTGTGCAATTCACTTCACATTTGTGAGCTCCTTCTTATTCATTTGAAAAAGAATATGATGACAATTCATAAAAATGTTGAGAAATATAACTATGGTAACACCTATAAGAATGCTTTGCAAATTTTGAAACCCAACATAAATGCACTCTCACATACTACATACAAATGCTTTATTTTTTTTCATATTTCCACTAAAAGACTTCTTAAAAAGATTAATCATAATTTCACCTAACAAGAGGAATTGTGGAAAAAACATTTTTTTTAATTGAAGTATAATTGATTTACAATATTGGGTTGGTTTCAGGTGTACAATGTAGTGATTCTTTTTTTTGCAAATTATATTTCATTATAGGTTATTATAAGATATTGGGTATAATTCCCTGTGCTATACAGTAAATCCTTGTTGCTTATCTGGTTTATGCATAGTAGTTTGTATCTGTTAATCCCATACTACTAATTTGTCCCTCCCCCCCCTTTTCTCTTTGGTAACCGTAAGTTTGTTTTCTATGTCTGTGAGTCTATTTCAGTTTTGTATATACATTCATTTGTATTACTTTTTTAGATTCCACATATATGTGATATCATATAGTATTTGTCTTTCTCTGCCTAACTTATTTCACTAAGCATAATATTCTCTAGGTCCATCCATGTTGCTGCAAATGGCCAATTAGATTTTGATAGGAAAAACTTACATTAAACAATGGCTACTTTAAATAAATGAAACCAGAGGCACTGAAAAAAAGCCATTATATTACAGCACGTTCAGTCAATGCAGCTTACATTTCTAGAGATATATTTATTTTTTAAGAATTTTTCAAAAGGTGACAAAAATATTAAAACTAATGTTATGCTGACTTTAAGCTCACTAAATTTGCAATAAATCAGCAACATTAAATACGATTCTAAAATCGTTACCTTCTTACTATGGTTCTTATCTGTTAATAATTAGATGTGTTTGAAATATTTGGGGATATTTATAAAGCAATTTTTAACTGAAATTTTCAATTGAAACTAATAATCACATACTAACTATAGTGATATGGTGAAGACTGTGATGTTTGGACTGAATCTGAATATCAGATCCTTTGCTTACTTGGGAAATTCACTTATCCTCTCTATTCTTCAGTTTCCTCATCTGTACAATGAGGGTAATATTAATAGCAATAGTACCTGCCCCACTGGTTAACTGTGAAAATTAAATGAATTATTACTTGTAAAATGAATGGAACCAGTTAGTCACACAGTAAGGGTGACCTATTATTATTATTATCATTATTTCTCATATGTTAGTTACAAAGGAAATTTGTTCTCTTTTTTTTCTTTTTTCCAATTCATAGTAATGTAACCTTCCAAGTGCAACTGCCTTTAATTCAAATTCTCTATGCAACTTATATATAACTCTTACCAAGTAGCTGCAAAAAAATATCTCCACTGTGTGATATGCTGGAAGGCTGCAAGTTTGTAGAAAACACAATCTTACTGAATTGTTAGCTCTTGTCCATGAAGTCAAAAAGTCATGACAAGTCTATAACACAGCTAACAAAGATTAGATGAGGAACTAAAACCGATTTGCTCTTTTGGTCTATATTTCCCTTAAGCTATCAGCAACACAAATTAGTCATAGTTAATAATTATAATTACCAATTATATATCGCTTCACATAATTAACATTTGTATATTTGCATCATGTTCTCATATTCTGGGTTGCATTTAAACTTCACAAACCAGAGAAGTAGAGTAGGCCTTATTATTAATGACAGTACAGTACAACTTTCTAAATTAAGGTAGCCATGGTTGAGAAACTTCTATCCCAGAAGAGTATTAAGAAATCACATGAGCCTCTGTCACCTAAAGTAAAATGAGATATTCTCAATCTGTCTTTTAGCTGGATTCTCAAGTCTTCTTTCATTCATGCATCATTACAGGACAATGGGAGGAACAGATGTCACATTAGTGCTAATAGTGTTTGTTTTACCCATAACATTGATCTATCTTCTAACGTGTCAAGAAGACAAATTTTAAAAGTAGCTATTCATTTATTTATGAAGTACAGGTCTCCCTATGACCTAGAAAATTTCCCAGTCCAAGGTATGACAAGTGCTGATAATTTCTGCATTGCACACTCAGCTATTGATTTATATTTTAGGTATAAGGCAACTAAAGGTCTAAGAGTTATAATTATTCTTTTTCCTAATAATTTTATTGAGATATCTTTGGCATATACAAATTGTGTATATTTAATGTATACAATTTGATGTTTTGATGTATGTATACATTGTGCAAATATCACCACAGTCAAGGTAAATAACTTATCCATCACTTCTATATAATTGCCATTGTGTGTGTGTGTGTGTGTGTGTGTCTGTGAAGAAGAGGTACTATATAAGGAACTCATACAACTCAATGGCAAAAAGAAAAATATATCAATTAAAAAAGGGGCAAAGGAGCGAAATAGGCATTTCTCAAAAGAAGACATAGAAATAACCAACAGGTATTGAAAAGGTACCCAACATCAATAATCATCAGGGAAATGCAAACAAAAACCACAATGACATGTCACCTCACACTTATTAGAATAGCAAATACCAAAAACAAAACAAGTAACAAGTGTTGGTGAGGATGTGGAGAAAAGGCCACTCTTGAGCGCTACTGGGAGGAATGTAAATTGGTTCAGCCATTATGGAAAACAGTACTGAGGTTCCTCAAAAAATTAAAAAATAGAACTATCAGAGGATCCAGCAATCCTACTTCTGGGTGTATATCTGAAGGAAATGAAATCTGAATCTTGAGACATCTGCACTTCTAAGTTCATTGCAGCATTATGCACAATAGCCAAGACAGGAAAGCCACCTAAATGTTCATCAATGGTCTAATAGATAAAGAAAACATGGCATATATACACAATGGAATACTATTCAGCCTTAAAAAAAATAAGGGAATCCTATCATTTGCAACACATGGATGAACCTGGAAGACATCATGCTAAATGAAATAAGCCAGACACAAAAAGACAAACACTGCGTAATCTCACTTTTATGTGGAATCTAAAATAATGAAACCCATGGAAGCAGAGTAGAGTGGTGGTTGCCAGAGGAAGGGGGGGAGTGGGAAATAAGGCGATATTGGTCAAAGAGTACAAAGTTTCAGTTATATAAGAGGAACGGTTTTTGGAGATCTAATGTATGGCATGGTGATGATAGTTAACAATACTCTGTTGTATAGTCATTCCCTCACTTAGTAAGTATTTACTGGATGTCTTCTTTAGGCTGGGCCTGGAGGATCAAACCCAATATTTTTTTAAAAGATAAGCCTTATTCCCATACTAAGTAAGCTTACTGGCTAGTGTAGGAGATGCAATTCAACAAGTTGCTGTAAATAAACTAAAGGCAAGATTGAAATTTAAGCTCACTAAAATCCAAGCTTTCTGGCTCTAAAGCAGTTTCAGTCTTTTCCACTCCAAGCTGCCTATTCAGAAATCAAAAAAAAAATTCACTGTCTCCCCCTCTATCTAAACTGCCATATCATTTTAATATAGCTAGAAATCATTACTCAGATGTGCAATATATATCTCCCCAATCGCTGGACAGTCAGCTTTTACAGTTATGACAGTTGATATGTTTATGATCCCATTAAACATTCTCTTATTCGTCCCTCATTTAATTTTCAATCATAAAAGAAAGAGTTCACTAGCAAAAACATTTTCTGTTCTCTCAGAATATTGATTTGAAGGAGAGGATTTTGCAACACGCTCATATAACTGAAGGTTTTATTTAAACCTGAAGGAATGTGCATAAATCTTCTCAAACTTTACTTTCTGGCTAAGGAATAAGAGTGGCTCTGGAGTCACAGTGGGTCCAGATTCTGGCTCCAATACTTATTCGCTGTATGACTGTTACCAATAGTGTTACTGTGTAACAAAAACTGCCAAAATTTGGTAGCTTAAAAGCAGCAATTATTTTGTTGTCTCGGTTTCAGTGGGTCACGAATTTGGGGCAGGCTTGGTGAGGCAGTTCTGGCTCCACTCATGCAGCTATAGCCAGATAGTGGCTGGAGCTAGAAGGGCAGAGGGGAACTGGAGCTGCTGGGACTAGGCAGGCACACGTTTCTCTCTCTCCCTGTAATCTCAAGATTCCCCAGGTGGCCTCTCATTCGGGCTACTTTGGACTTCCGCAAAGCACGGTGGCCTCGGACAGCTGGCCTGGCAGCCTGGCAGCTCAGGGCTCTGTCACAAGTGTTCCAGTGATCAAGGTGGATGTTGTATCTTCTTTCCTGACCTAGCCTTGGAAGTCACTTAGTGTCACTTCTGCCACAATTCTATTGGTTTCATCAGAGTCCCAAACCCATCCAGATTCATCCAGAGGAATTAGACTTCCTCTCTTCATGTGGGAATGGCAAAGTTCGAGAAGAACATGTGGAAAAGGAGACATTGCTGTGGCAGATTTTATTTTCCAAAGATGAGCTTGGTAAATTTCGGTGAGCTTGGTAAAGTTAACTAACTTTTCTGTGCCTCAGTTTACTTATCCATAAAATAGGTATAATATATGGCACTTCATAGTGATCTTGAGGTTTAAAGGAGTTAATTCAATTTAAGTGTTTAGAACAGTACCTAGCACAGAAAATGTCATTTCATAAACTTTATTTTTAATTTAATTTAAAATTGAAATTTTATTATTATTAATAACTTCATGTCTCAGCACAAGTATCACCTCTTCTGTGGAGCCTTTCTACTATTCACACTGATTTTTCATTCTCTCTTCAAGCTTCAAAGTTACCTCTTTTCTAATCTACTTTTTCAGATTGTATTGTAATTCTGTGTTCATGGGCTGAGATCCTCTAGTGTACTGTGAACTTTGCAAGAGCTGGAAACAAAATGGTTGCTCAGAAACACAGGGTTGTTTATCAGGGAATGACTCAGTCCAAATTACAGGCTCAAACAGCCGCAATGAAAATGTAGATTAAAAAGGATGGCGAAAACAAGGTAGGATAACACAAAATAAAGAAGGTGGGATATACATGGGTAATGAATGTCTGACTTCCACTTAGGTTTACCCTTCTATCAAAGCTTTAAAGATTATAATTGCCTTAATAAGGGGCTGCAGGAGATGGGGGATTTCCAGATGAGAAAACAGAGCAGTGAGTTGAAGCTTTGGCCTCAAATTAACATCTAGAAAGTAGATTAAATTTGTTGTAATAGACTAGCTAAAATTTAACTAGCTTTCTTATCACTGTAATTTCACATTTAAAGTGTCCATAATTAAAAACATTTGCTGAAAGAAAACTGCATTTGAGAATGAACATAAGCTTTGAAGCTGTAAATGATATAAATCTGCAGCATTCTATTCCTTTTAGAAGAGAAATCAACATTAATGTCAAACTAATACAACAAAAATGTCTGTCCTCGGGAATCACATAGAAATCTACAAGATCTTGAGCAATGAGGAAGACTGCCAGCTCCTTTACCAACAAGAATGTACTGTAAATCATAGAATAGTCATGCAAAATCATGCAGGACTTGGTCTCCTGCACCAAGAGTAATCATTTAAATTCAATAAAATAAGAAACTCATAGTACATTAAAATTTCAAAAAGCCATTTGTGAATAATACAGCCCTAGAATTTTCATTTGTTTTTTTTCCTCCAGAAATGTTCAAAAATGAATCTTGCGGTTGAACCCTAGGAATGTCAGATCTCAGAAACAACAGACGAAGAAAGTCTAATTAGCTGTGATGAACGTTGATTATAGAGCACGGATATAACAATGATTACAAAAGAAAAAAAAGAGGTGATACATCAGGCCCGCATATCAAGTGTGGTTGTGTAATTAGAGAAATTTAATCACAGCAGGCAAATGTGATGCATTTGTATCTGTACCATTTTGTGGATTCATGGGCAGAACTGTCCTCGGAAAATACAAAAGGAATAAAAGCATTCCTATTTTATATGCTGTATCTTTAAACCATTTAATACATGAAGGTCTTTTTCTTCTTGTTCTTTTTCCACGTCCTCCCCAATCCCCACCGAAAACCTATTTCTTTTTCAGCTAATACTCAGTACTATCACCTCATGTGGGTGTTCTTTTCAGAATGTCCCCAGCTCATTAGGGTTAATAGAGGATATACATATGCTCATGGGAAAAACAGGCTCTGTTTTATCTGATATATTTGAATTTAAAGATATGGCACCTCATTGGAGTTTCTAAAGAAAACAGAATATAGCAGCTGTGCCTGAAGACGAAGCCAGGAACAGAACTAGCGCTCTCAGGTTATGTGACATCAGCCACAGTTTTGCTGGCTCATGAATAAATCCCCAAACATAAAAAGTCACTTGGTCAGCTGAACTCCCACAGAAGATTCAGTAACCTGTTAGGAGGTCACAGGGTTTATCTGGAACAAGAGTCTGTCTTGCAGCTTGCTGTCTTTTGATTTCCTGATTAAGTGATGGATGAGAAGAAGAAGTCACCCAGGCAGTACAGAACCAAAAAGAAAAACCTCCCAGAAGCCTTGGCTGGTCCACATTATTCCCAGCAAGAGATTCCTGCTTTGCACTGATTACTCGTAAAGCCTTTTCCCCAAGCAAACCCTTTTTTTTCTTTTCTTTTTTCTTTTTGGCTAATGTTGTTCCATAATTAGGTTCTTCCGCTGGAATTAGGCGCAAACATGAAAAAGCTGTTCTTGCAATACATTTGTAAAAGGTATCTGAGTTATCACTGGTGAAGTTGGATTAAACTATATAATTTATCATTATGACAGTGTATCTGTGTTTGTCCTGGATATTCCACTTAAGTATAATAAAATAGAGAAGTAGCATGAATCATTAGAAGGTTACACAGACACATACACACACACACACATCTTACACATTCGTATTTTGTGTAGTTTAACATCTATATATTATCACTTTTCTGGACTCAACCTGATACTATGCAAATTTATTCACCTATGTGATAATCTTGCTTAAGATATTCAAGAGTCCATTATCCTGCAACTTTAACTGTGGAAAAGTTTCTCTTTGATGACAGAGCTGAACCAGGTAGAATAGAATCCTACTCCCAACAGCCTCATGGGAAAACCTGGCTGGGTTGTGGGGCACTTGAAGCTAAATGAGCCAAATCAACAACTCAGAGATCACTGGATGGGCACAAGGTAAAGAGAGACTGGGGTGAGAAGAAAGTTATCCAGAAGATGGTGCCAAGGAAAGCTGGTGGTTACAGAAGACACTGGTCAGCTCAGGGGCCCAAAGAAAACTGGTTCACCAAAGACAACCAGATTATCAAGTATTATTCACAGGGGAGTAAACAATAAAGGTCCAGAAATAGCATTAAGAATGAATGAACTCTTTGTACCTCAACTATACTTCAAAAAAAAAAAAAAAAGAATGAACTCTGGCAACACTAAGCCAAAGTGAAAATTTTCAAGCCACCTGTTTTGGCTTCTTAAAATCACAGGTACCAGGATGGGCCCCAGAAAAAAGGGCCTAATGGAACTAAAACCTCTGTGAATAATTTAACTGTCACAGCAAATGCATATTTTGTTGGCTGATAAATTAACACAGGGACAAACAAGCTTTATAATTTAAGAGCTGACATTAATTGCTGTGCAGTAACATGGCAACTGAAATGTGTAAGAGTCTTCTCTAATAATCTGCAATTACCCACTTTACTGGTATCCTCTGGATATTTAAATATGAGGATGAAAATGAAAACCTTCAGTTTTATCATAATGTCTTTCAGCATTCTCACCTTGAGCTGTAGGAATATGGCAGAGATGACAGAGAAATGGCATAAAACTTTCTATGCCACCTTTAGAACCAACCCATTAAATGTGAAGAACAGCCTTTCAACAACATGAGAGGTTTTCTTGAACCACTGTTTCAGTGCCTTGACAGTCTGAGAGGGCTGAAGAGGACTGCTTGATGGGAAGGAATGCTCCCAAGCAGGCTGAACAAGAGGTCACCAGGAGGATGGATTGGGCAGAGTTCCTGTACTCTACTTAGAAGACAAGCAAGGGCAAAAATAACACCATGGCCATTGCCAAGGTAAGAGAAAATGAGTCTCTGTTTTCTGAAAGAATCTGCTATTTAGAGAGTGAAGGAAAAGTGAATACTTGGATTGGGAAGCAAGGTCAAGCTAATAAAAGCAGTAAGTAGAAACTGTCACTCTGCTTAAAAAACAGCACCTAGATTTCAAGCCAAATTAAGGCTTTGGCCTTAATTCTAGTGTTACCACTGCCAAGCCTGAACTGTAAAGGAAGAAAGAAAAAAAAATCAGATTCCCCATGGCTCTCATCTAGCTAGCTTTAGTTCTCTTCCACATTTCCAGCATAATATGGTTTTAAGAATAAATGGTATTCAAAGCACTGTTTGCATAGCGCATAAGGATTCACACTTTTGTTATCGCAATCCTGGCAGGCTGTTATGATCCAGATATTCCAAGAGGGAAAATGAAACTCAGTGAAGTTATGTGCCCATGGTCACCTAGCTGATAAGCAGAGAAGTTAGGCTAAAAACTCAGTAGGTCTTCAGACACTTAGTGTAATGACATTTTAAATGCACTCATATTTTTGTGCTTTGTAAGTATATATTCTTTCAATGTTATCCCAACTGTTTGTTAAACTCAGTGAAGTTATGTGCCCATGGTCACCTAGCTGATAAGCAGAGAAGTTAGGCTAAAAACTCAGTAGGTCTTCAGACACTTAGTGTAATGACATTTTAAATGCACTCATATTTTTGTGCTTTGTAAGTATATATTCTTTCAATGTTATCCCAACTGTTTGTTATGTTGTTTATCTTTATCAACATCTGTCTGATTCCTCTGACCCTGTGGTCCTTGGTTAATTGTCCCCCCACTCAGTCTAAGGCACCAAATGCAACATCCTTCTCTGATCCTGTTACTTCAGGCCAAGGTTACAGTGAACTGTTAAGAGATTTTTCTGGTTTGTTTGCCCAAAAGTACAGGGCAGAGGCAAAGACAATAGGGACCACTACAATGAAAACAAATTCTCAAAATGAGGAAGAGAAAATGTTGAACTGCCACAGCAACAGGACTGCAGAAAAGTCAGGGTGGCGGAGTGGGGGGATAAGAGGTTAGAGCCTAGTGCTGAAGACCAGAAAAAAATCTGGAATGTTCAAATTTGAAAGAAAACAATGAATTTCAGAGACAGGAAGAAAAGCATGCATATAATAAGAATTAATTTCCATTTACCGTACTCATATGTCCCTAAAGGAGCACCAGAGAGAAGCAGCAATTTGGCAAATGTATCTTTTGTGTTTAAGCATCAATTTTGATTTGTGATAGATACTTATCTTTCAAATATTACATTTTCCATAACTAGAAACGATCGGGAAAATAAACTCTCTAAGCTGTTTATGAATTAAATTCTACTTTGACTTTTAAAATAGAGTAGAATTTCAATAAGACTAAAAATCTGAGATAAAAGGAAAAAATAGACACTTCGCTTAGTTCATTTTCTATAAGGACCAGAGTCTCTCAAAAGCAGAATCAACTAGAATTTGGCATATCATAGATCCAAATTTAAATTATTTTTATAAAAAGGAACAAACGACCTAGACTAAACACTTACATACACACACACAGGCACACACACCAATAGCGTAGCAGACCAAGGATGGGAGAATAGACTTGCTTTTCTGAAGCTGGGGAAGTGAGAAGTACCTCTCACCTTTCCCCTGCAGCCTCATCTCCCAAATGACAGAGCTGTTATTGATCATGAGGCACTGTCTGGTGCCCGAAAGCTAAAATCCAAGCAATTACTGCTGGTGGTTGAAGAGTTCTGTTTGGGTGAAGGGAGGGAGCTAGACTGAGATCATTATCCAGCAACTTACAATTCTTTCAACTGCTGGTCAACCTGTATGTCTTTGAAACTAAGCATCTAAAGCATTTTAATTGCAGAGAAACTCTTGGTATAGAAATCAGCTCCTGGTAGGCAGGCAAATTAGTTCACTTTCTCAGACACACTCTTAGTATCCTTCCCTTCAATCTCCTCCCCCTGCCCCCTCCTGCTTCTATGAATTCCCGTCCTGCTGGAGACAGTGATAGCCATAAAACTTGACTCATAAAAATATTAATGAACGTTCTATTTTCCCTTCACGCCTTCAGTGTGTTGATACGACAAAGAACTGGCTCTCTCCTGCCCTTAGAAAGAGAAACCAAGGGATTTCCCAGGTCACCTTTGATGGGCCCTCCTGAAACGTCTGCCACTTGGGAACGTGGACTCATTCACAAAATTTATCATCAGGAAATCGAAACATTTGCTGAATCCCCCAACGTAAGATGTGCCTAAACATGTAATCGTGAACTCCCCAGGCTTGGGGACTACTTAGTTGAGGAATTGATTTTTTTAGGATCCCTACTCTCAGCGATTGGAATTCCTCCCCAAAGTCATCAATTTCATTATTGACACACACTCGTGTTCACTGTGCATTATTCTTGTATTGTAACAAATTGCTCATGGCTTTAGAAAATCAGAAATAATATTGCTTCTTCCTCTGGCTACTTTTTCATTTTTTTCCCACTTCCTCCTTCAGCCCTCATTCTCTATATGCATTAGATGTCTTTACATCTCCAGAAACTTCCTCGTCAAATTCTCTTTAAGCTGACTGCTGTTTCCATAATTTTCTAAAAAAAGGACATTCTTAAGTCACCACGAGCCTTCTTATTGTGAGCCCAATGGCCTTTTCGCCACTGTAATTTGCCTTGAGCCATACCAAGTAAATACCAAGTGAAAAAGGAAGTTTCTGAGTTGATGCCAGGCTCTCCCTGTGATACAAATACTGTCTCTTTGTCTCCATCTTTTCAATCTGTCATTTCCATTTTATTCTTGGTTTCCAGACTAATTGCCCTTAAAAGGCATTTGCATATTCTCATTCTCTTGCTCTGATACTATCAATAACTCACCCTCTATTACTGCATCAGACCTAAACTCCTTTGTTGCCTCACATGGTCCTCCATCAGTTTGTGGACAGAAGTTATTTGTCGAGAGTCAAATTTAAGCAAGATTAACCTGGCACCTTGTATGCTGCAGCCATTCCCTGTGAAGAATGAGAATATATAGGATGCAAGAAGGGAAGTAATATTCCTTATTTGATTTCAGTTGTATTTATATTTAATCTCAAATTTCAGGTTATAATACATTAGAACTTTAGTCCTTATAAAAGAAAATAAATTGCTTGAAGGGAAAAAAAAGTCTTGTGACAGCTGAAGTGTTCATAATCTCATTCTGATAAAAATTATTTATTATAGTTTTCCTCAATCACCTTATTTTTAGAAATGCATTGATGGCTATGTGTGATCAGATGCAAAGCTCCAAACTACTCACACATAAGTCTACAGTTATCACATATAACGTAGGGAAATCGTTACCATTATGAACTCAATTTATTTGTTAATACTTCATTAGTTTCATGTTAATATTTCTTTCTTGAAGCCTAACCCACAGAGAATTTCATTACCACTGCCATGCAGGTGTCAAATCCCTTTCTAAAACAAAACAAAGGAAAATCTTTTATAAAGGTGGATCTTTAGTTTTGCAAACAAAAGAAACTGTGAAAAAGAAGATTAAATCTTCATCATTTTAGCTCACAAAGAAAATGCATAGGGAAATAGCATTGCTCACCATTTAAATTGCCTAATTAGTCTTGGGAGTTTTTTAAATCTGTCCAAGGTAAAGGAATTCTACATCCAGTTATAATAATGCTAAATGCCTAAATAATAGATTTAAGTAAATCCTTCATTGAAAGAAATAAATCACTTATGTGCTGAGGAAGCTCTATTAAGATACCATCTGAAAGATCTATTCGAGCCCTGAAGTGAAATACATACATTTTTAGAAGGATAAACATAGGGAAAAGGTCTGTCATGCTCTACAGTGAATATATCCACCCAAATGTTCAAGAGCTCCCTGATTTATTCTCAAGTAACAACCTTGACTCTTTAAACATTGTTTATGATGGTCAAAGGAGAACATACACAGTTTCAATACAAGATATCTGTTAGTAGACTTTCTTCTGAGAGTCAAACATTCTTAAAGCATCATTTACTTTCACAAACAGCATATGCTCACCACGTGGCACCATTCTTGTTAACACTAAAGTAGCAATTTGAGCTGAACAGCTTGGGAGCTCTGTTTATAATAATAATAGTATGTGATGTCAAGTCCTCAGAGTCTCAGATGTCAAAGGTGATCATGAACATAAATGCAAATTCCCAAAATCTGCTCTGCTGGGAAAACGATTCTTAGCAAGCCCAAAGAATCCAGCAGAAATACAAATGATTGGTCTCCAGCTTCTAATAAGCCCAGGAATTGTCTTTCCAATTTCACTGCATCACCTTCATCTGGTTCTAATGTACACACATGTCTAGTGAATTAGTTCCCCTTGGCAGAAAATTTTGTTGTCTCAAGAGCTTGAGATTTTCAATGAAGTGCCAATGATTTTATACAAATTGTTGAAAAGTTTTATATTACAACTGTTCTCTTCCTTTCATATGGGCCGACTGTTTACTTTTTTGAGCACCTTCAAACCTTCTAGCATTTCAGAATAATGTTTAAAACATGGCATTATTAAGAAACTTTAAGATTGCAGCTGTGAAAACAGACCTATGTCATTATAATCAGTGAGAAAGTCCCTTAAGTGGGATTTCAGAATATAAAAGGAGCCAGTGCGGAGAACTGGCAGAGTAAGAGCCAAGGAGAGAAAAGAGGGAAAGAAAGAGAAGAAAAAGTCCATCAAGCAAAGAGAGGGGGTGTTTCTATTCTTGACAGCCCATTTAAAAAAATATAAGTAATTCAGTATTTGAGTAGAAGACTTCTTTTATGAAGGAGGAGGTACAGTTACTTACTGCATTGGCTTGCATAATCATTGGATATATTACATCTATTAAAAGACTTACTCCTTTCTATTCTAGATGTTTATTTACCTATCTGTTTTTCTTGTAGACTGTGAGCTCTTCAAGTACCATAGCTGTATTGTATGTATCCTACAAGCTAGGACCTACTACATTGCAGATATTCAAAATTTGAGGTTAAATAAATGGTAGAGACTAGAAATAGTATAGAAAACACATTTTTGGCCGGACTAAGATACAGAAATAGGACAATATTGGGGGAAGGAAAAATTATTCCATATTAGCATTGCATTAATGAAAAGAAATGCCCCAAATACATTAACATGCTATAGTAAGATGGCCACAAAGAATAAGCAAATTATTCAACACTCACGTGGGGCGTCCTCATCTCTTAGTACAGGCAGTAGTCCCACAGTGAGTGTTTTTCCTCCTGCCACTGAACTCCTAACTTTGCAGGAACAGAGATGGAAGACTATAGTATATTACTCGTGTGATACGGTTTTGTAGCATGGTGTCCTGATAAGTGAAGATGAAACACTCAGAGGTCCTCCTGAAAGAATAATTCAGATAAATCCAAACTAGATAAGAGGGAAGAAATTCCAAAAAGGGGCTCTAATGGACTGATGGATTGGGGAAAGTGGTATCCTGCTTCAGCTTGGCCCTAGGCACTGCCTCTCAAGTCTCTTACACTGTCTTTTCTTGTAGAATTTGCCAGTCCTCTTAGTGTCTGTAAGGAATCTTCATCTCTCCACTCAAGGTCTATAAACAATATCTGCAACTCTTAACCTTCTTCCATCCTAAAACAAAATGCCCTCCCTTTAGTCTGTTGCCATTAAAACACTGTCATTTTCTTTCCTATCCTCTTAATGCAAACTCCTTTATCTCTACTTCCACACCAACCTGTGGTTCCTCTATCCACTGGACTCTAGCTTCCAGCTCCACCCCTCTACAGAAGCGGCTCTGGCTAAGACTGCCAGTGACTTCCCAATTGCCAAATCTATGGATGCCTTTAGCCCTCATTGTATTGAAGGTTTTGATATTGTTGATCCCTCCTTCAATCACTATTCAAAAGAGCTGACAATGATAGGCTAGTTATGAGGACTACTTTTTGCACATAGTATGGGCTCTTTAAAAATGTTTGCTAATGTTATTATATTAATATTTTTCTCAGTTGCCTTTATGAATCCTCCTTTTGTGTCTCCTTTAAAATGCAGGTGTCCCTTACTCGGTGCCCTGATCATCCACACACTGTTGCTGAGTAATCTTACCCGTCTTTTGTTTTCAACAACTATCGTGCTATGACTCTCA
The DNA here is from genome assembly GCF_965194825.1 of Balaenoptera physalus. Taxonomy (NCBI): domain Eukaryota; kingdom Metazoa; phylum Chordata; class Mammalia; order Artiodactyla; family Balaenopteridae; genus Balaenoptera; species Balaenoptera physalus. Next base: position 48,871,153 of record NC_138891.1, on the reverse strand, counting down.
CATCTAGATCTCCAGCCCAGTGCTCTACTAAATCTTTATATGTATACATCTAACTTTCTGAGAGAGATCTCCATCTCAATTGGCAATATGTCCTTGAGGGGTAAAATCACCCCCAGTTGAAAATCGGTGGTTAACTTCGATATGGTTATTTGTGTCTTTCCTCGGGTGACTGTAAACTTCTTGAGAGCCAGCTTAATGTCTCATGCATCTCTATGTCCCTCAGACACAGCACAAGGCCTCAGACATACTGAAGCCATGAATCCAACTCTACAATTCTCAATTTAGAAGATCTTACTTTAATGGCAGATCATATTTATATCCCTACCCCACAGAAGTCCCTGTATAGAATGTTACATTTAGTCCTAATTCCTTTTGAAAGAAAGCATCTGGAATATTTCAATAATGAGAAAAATACATGTTAAGTGGATGGTGGCAAAAACTTTGAGATAAGAGCGTACTGTTAAATTTAGAAATCAGATGAAACTTTACTTCAGAAAAGGTTTGAATAATAATATACTCTATTAAAAGAATGATTTGCTGGTTATTTTTAAAATAACCCAAGGAAACAGGAACTTCTAAAAATTTCACAGCAGCCTAAGACTTGAAAAACAATAAAGTACTGGGGCTGCTACATCTGAAGCCATCACATCTATGGCTCCATGTCAATTTATAATGGTAAATTTGTCATGGGAATTTTCACAGCAGTAAATATCACAGTCTGGTGGCAGTAGATGGAGTTATGGATCACACCCTCACAAGTCTTAGGCCTAGTTTGGGGAATGTGACATGTGTAATGCACATTAGCTGAGACCTTCAAATCTTCTGATGCTTCAAAAACCACACCGCGTTGGCTGAACTGCAGAATATATTTGCTGCCACACAATAATTTGTCGCCTCAAGTCACACCCCAGCTGATTGTGAGAGACAAATTAGCTGATATTAGATCTTCAAGCCAATGTGATACGGTGGGAATGGAGATCAATATTAAAATCATTTTGATCCACAAATCATAACGTTCTCCATTGCTTAAAGGCAGGAAACTACTTAAATGGAATATGATTTACTAAGAATATCATCAATTAAAAGATAAAGTATTAGAACCTCTATGTTCCAAAAAGTCTTATATTATTGGCCTCTAACTTAAAAGCTTTATAATTGTGGCTATTATCTGACATCTTTCTTGTGCTTCTTTCTCTTCTCTTCCCTCAGCCTCCACCAAACATCTCCCCCTCGAAAAAAAAAATCTGACGACCTTGCCTCTTCTTTCTTTCACAAACTTTTTTCTTCTTCCTTTGAATTCTTAATTTAATAAATATCTATCTTCTAGACAGCAGGTCACATATCTCAAGGGAGTCCTAAAACAGTCAATAATACCCTTGCCTTTAAAAAATTAATAATCTATCATTAGAAAACACAGGTACAAAATGATCATAAAACCAGGTAGAATTTGAAAGTACTATAAAAGGGAAAAATTAAGTGCCATGGAGGTTTCAAAATAAAGAGATATTACATTTGATAGGAGGATCCCAGGATTCTTACAGATGGAGGAATTTTAGATGAGGTGATATATTACAAGTAGAAATTGGGTTGGGATAGGTTCAGAAAAATACCAAGTCAACCATTTTTTAACTTATGTGAAAGCATAAAACATAGTGCTTGACTCATGGTAGGCATTCAACAAACATTTGTTTTCTTCCCTCCTATAGGGGTGTCATGGGCTGAATTGTGTTCCTCCCAAATTCATGTGATGAAGTCTTAACCCACAATGCCTCAGAATGTGACTGTGTTTGGAGATAGGGCCTTTAAAGAGGTAATTAAGGTAAGATGAGTTCATATAGATGGGTCCTAATTCAATATGACAGGTGCCCTTATAAGAAGAGATTAGGACAAAGACACACAGAAGGGAAAGACCATGTGAAGACACAGGGAAAAGATGGCCATTTACAAGCCAGGAGAGAGGCCCTCAGCAGAAACCAGCTCTGCCGACAGCTTGATCTTGGACTTCTACCCTTCAGAACTGTGAGGAATTAAATTTCTGTTATTTAAGCCATCCTATCTTTGTTGCTCTGTTATGGCAGCCTTAGAAAATTAATATAAGGTGTCAGTGAATATAAGACTAAGATGATACCTCGGATCTCTATCGTTAAGGAGATGAAGTTTGAAGACTTGGTTTTTTAGCCAATAGAAAGTCAAACAAGTTTTGTGAGCTGAGACGGTCCCAAAGACCTGAGGTTAGATGAAAAGGTTTGGCTTTTTTTTGTGTTTGGTCTGTGACAGTGGGGGAGACAATTTAGGAAGATCAGTTTGGAGAGTATTGGGTCATTGGATCAGCTCAAGTACAAAATAATTGGGACTTGAACTGGCTCACTGAAAGTGGGAATGGGAATTGAAGTAAAGTGTATTTAACTCAGCAACTGATTTTCTAAAGGAGAGCCAGGGAATGAGAAAGCTCAATGGTACCAAGTGTTTAGCATGGTAGAGATATTAATAATAAGGATGTTAGTATAATTTTAATAAGTTAAAAACATGACTCTCCTGTACATACAGAATAAATATGGTAAATATTTTATTCAACTTTTTCATTAATGAAAAAAACAGTGATATATACATACACAACATACCCCAAACATGGGCAATCATGAATCCTGATAATAATTTGTTAATAAATGACAAACTAAAAAAAAAAAAAAAAAAAAAAATGACAAACTGGTTAATATAAAGGGCAATAAAATTATTTGGGTCATCTTTTCAATAGTGCAATAATCAAGTGTGTATTTATGGGACAAAATACCCTTGCTGTGGAGAAAAATCATTTGCATGACTAGCGGTTTTCTACAACTTCTACACATTCAGAATTGTAAAATAACCCAGTCAACAGAAAGACAATAAAACATGCACATTCCTATAGAATTAGATAATCCCCGGAGGGTCCCCTAGGTATGCCCAGTACTCCAATGAGAGTACAGATACCTGTACTCTCCTTTGCCCATTCCCAAGTCTTGTGGTATTTTTTCTGGCAACAAATACAGGAGAAGCTATTTTTCATTTTAGGTATACTAAATATGTAGTGCCAAAGAAACAGGGGAGAAAGTCCAATGTGCAATATGAAGGGCTGAGTCTGCACATCAGTAGGGGAACAGCTTTGAATACCTTTGTCAACTCTGCTTGATCTTTACACATACCTCATCAGCGAGCTCATCAAATTGACACTCAATCATAGGCTGGAATTAGAGGCAACTACCCAGGACTCTGCCCTTTCCCTCTTCCTTGCTTCTCAATAACTTACTTCACTGCCACCCCTGTGTCTAACAGGCTTAAAAATTTTGGTTCTGAGTTCTTGACCTGGCTTTACTTTTCTGGCCCTTTGATATCTGGTAATTATGTTTCCCTTCTGGTATCTGAATCTCAGCTTTTCTCTTCTGCAAGACTGGCCCCTTGGATTGAGATTTCAGCTGATACTTCCGGTCGGAAATGCTTGCTCCGGTCTAGACCTATACAAGGGAGAGCCCAAGTCTCAACGTAATCATTTGGTGAGTACTCAGGTGAACTGCCCAAAAAGAGAGGGGCCAGAGAAGTAGATCTGAGTCACTGGCACAGAGATGAAACTTGCCATATAAAAGCCAAGATTTTCAATTTTCTCTTTGACCTTTAGCCTCTTCTGTGGCTCAGTGACAGAAGCTCCTTTTCTTTACTGTATATGTGCTGGGTATTTGTCATGTGATTTGAAAATAGCTCTGGTAACCTCTAGGTAAAACAAAGTGTTCATTCATTCACTCGTTCATTCATTCATTCATTCGTTTGTCAAAAAGTACTAAATACCTCATTTGTGCTAAGCACTGTACTAGGTACCAGAAGATACATAGATAAACAAGATATATCCTTGTCCTCTACAAACTTAACCACTGAGGGCTACAAAGCAATGATTTTTTTTTTTTTTTTTTTACCTTTTCAAGTGCATTCCGGGGTAGAGTAATAGTAGAGCAGGCACACTGGTGTGTTCCTCTATCACTCCACTGGCCCCTCTTCCAATGAAGAAACAACTACAAATAAGGTAAAAATAGGGAAATAAATATATAGATACAGATAGATGGACATCTCATATACAAGTGATATATGTATAGCGTGTTGCCTTGGGTTGTTGTACATTTTGGGATAAGCTGACAAAAGATTTTAGACAAAAATTTCTCTTTCAACTCATCATAGTAAGAAAATGACAATAACAAAATAATATCAACACTGAAACAAACAAACAAATAAAACTATGCTCTGTAACCATGTCTGATGTGGAAGGTTTTGGAGAATGGACTCTAAAGAGGAAGAAAACCCCAAAAGGGTCATATTTATTCTGAACAATGCTCTTCTGCCTCTTTTGCTTCTAGGTAACTTTTAACCCCTACACAATTACTTATTGTTATGGATGTACCAACATAAGCTCCCATATTTTCGGAATTTTATTTTAAAATTATCTCCAAGTAATGGAGTTGCGCTATGCCACTCCATCCTTTGGCATACACAAAGAACTAGTAGGTCATTTTGAAAAATATACATATACATACAGTAGGAGGGGGCATTTTCAAAATTTACGGAGGTCATTAATGCACCAAATGTAAATGGTCTCCCATTTATCAAAAGCCCTGGGGAAATCAGGAGATAAGCGAAATGATAGATGAAGAGATGAAACTCTAGGCTAATGGGCTGTATATCAATAAATCAGTGTCACATTTATGAAAGGTTTTGGAAAATGATTCCTATTCTTTGCTTATTTTTAAAATTTTAAATCTCAGGAAGGTAGCTGTAGGAGGACTAAAAACTGAATTTAAAAGAGACCCATCAGAAGCATTTCTCCTATGATTTTTCTCATGATAATTTGCATTTCCCTACACTAATTTCAGCAGAATTTATCATTATCTCCACTTTTGTATTTGTGTTGCCTCTCTTCTTCTTTTCGTGGAAATAATCAGTTCATAAATTATCTCACCCAGGGATTATTTTTCTTACTTCTTCCCCCTGAAAAATTATTGGGACGTTATATAAGAAAAAAAAAGATTAACATGCTAAAAAAAGATTTAAAAACAAAAGAATCTTTCAATTTAGTTAGTTATAAACAATTTTTATTGACCAAAAAAAGTCATTAAAATGAATTCAGGGTGACTTAAGAGTTAAACCTGGCAGAGAGAAAACTTATTTTCTAGAGCACGTTATTTAAGGTTAAATCAGACATAGGTCCATGGGAAACAAATGATTCTCAGAAACAAACTTTCTCTGCTCCCAAAAGTGACAAAGAATTGAGATGACAATCCAAATACTGGATAAGAGGAGACATGTTAAATTACAGATGTAAAGTCAAACCATTAGCGAGTTTTAGGAATGACAAGTGTGTCTTCCCTGGGCAAGTGGGGTTTTCTGTCTCCTGGACAAATGTGTATTTTGACACCTCCAGTTGATAATGGAGAAAGGTGCCTGTGATGAGGCAGGTTTCCTCCAAGTCGGGCTAGATGTTGGTGATCAACGTGGCTCTCAGGGCTTCTGAGTGAGTGAAAGGGAAGCACTGATAGGTAACCACAGACACAGGGGATCAGTCTCAGAGGAGAGCTTCAGGGGAAGAGATCTCCTCCAGTACTAGGACAGGGTCAGTGCCTTGATAGTTGTTTCCATCAGAAGCCACACAGGAAATGATCTTGCTGATGGGTTCACCAGGCCAGTAATAATTGTCCCTCTTAGGGCTTGAGCTGGGAAGCATGACCAACCAAGGTCAGCCAAAAAACAAAAACCAAAAAAACAACAAAAAAAGCACAGGACCCTGCAACTCAAAGGGAAGGGATAGCGGGAAATGCTTAGAAGAAATCTCTTAGAATTGAAAATGTTAGACTTTTAAGCTCAGAATAATACTTCAGAACCTGAAATCCTAGACAAACTCTCCAAATATATATTCTGTAAGAATTTAGTTGCTGATATGCATACTGGATGTTAAAATATTGATGTACTGAATATTTTCAGGTTAGTTGGAAAGTAGTCTCTGTCCTGAGACCACTGAGTGCCCCTACCCTCTGGACGGCCTCCCCAGTCCCCAGGGTCTAGCAGACTTCTCCCAGCCCAGCTAATAAATTATTAAAGCAGGGGCCCTTGAGGACCCTGGTGGCTCTGGCATCTGCTCTGAATTTGTAAATTTCCTGTGTCATACAGTTTACTAAATAAATTTTAATTTTACCTTTACCTAAATCCAACACTTAAAATGAATTGTATCGGTTTTCCCATTCCCTCTTCCCTGCAACCACCCTTCCTTTCATACTAGTCTTCCATACACTTCACAAAAAAGTAAGCTCCCCCAACCTATCACCTTTATCTATAATGTTAACAAAAGGGAATATTAATATCACTATTTGTTACTGAATTCAAAGCTTCAATTATTGTTTCCAATTCCATCAGCCCTTTCTGAGAGTGGCACAGCATGAAATAAAGGAAATACAAGATGTGACTATAAAGTGATGAAACTGATTTTCCCATGTGGCTTGTGGGATTTCCCTGATTACTTCTCAGTCATGCCTTGTATTAGTCAATAGGTAAAACTAGCCTTCTGAGCACGAAGATTTCTTACACGGCACAAATAAAATATGCATTCTTCTCCTCATGTTCACAGGGGTCTTTACACAGGAAAATTTAGTGCTTATAGAGAACTCCAGAGACTAATTAGTCTTTTTTGCACTGTTAATCTATTCTTTTAAAATATTTTGCTCTGAGAGCATTACACAGAATTTCACCTGGCATAATAGAATACTATCAATGTCCCTAAAGGTCAGCAAACCAATTAAGGACCAAAATAGTAAAACCATACTCAGTACACAATTTTTATGAAAATAGAATTTTCAAAGGATGACAAACAAATTATGCTAAGTGGTTTGGTCTTGTCACTACCAGTCACTCATATAACTCCTCAGACAGTGGCCAAAATGGTATGTAAGAAGGCAAAAGTGGCAACAAAAGAATTTTGCATGGATACTTCAATTTACCCTGGAGTTTTACTTATTGGGATGAACCTTTCCATATTCTTCTGCAGAGTTTAGAAATTAATTGCACGATGTTTTGGGGGTGTGTTTGAAAGGATGTTGAGTGCTTCCGGAAAATTTATTACTGAACTTTGATAATGGTACAGCCAAAGAAAGACAAGACAGTAGCATTTGTTTCTAGAGTTTCATTTTTCTATCTGAACAAAAACCCAGTATCCTAAGAAGGTGAAATGTACCATTTTTATTTTCATGCTTTGGAGCCAACCACCTCAAAATAACTTCTTCTAAAACCAATTGTCTATTTATAGTAGAAATCAGAGAGAATCAAGGAAAGGATGTGCAGACAGCTGCTTAATCCTGGTGTGTTTATATAGATATATAATATCTCCACATGGAGATAACTAGGTAATCTTCACTAATATCATGTTGGATATCTTTCTACTATTTCCGCTCTATAGAGCAAAGAAAATACTATATGGCTATAATACTGCATGCATGTTGTTTTACCAATATGGGATTACATTGCACATTCTCTTTTATGAACTACTTAATTTTATGAACGTAATAATATTCCCCATGAATACTTTCCAGGTTATGACCATTCTATAATGTTTTAATAATAAAGAAGTACCATGATTTATAGGGAAAGCTTCCTATTAATGGAGTTCAGTCTATTTCTATTTTTTCACTATTTATAATACTCCTGTTAACACCTTCTAGCTAAACATTTGTGCCTATTCATGCTTATGATAGGACTCCTTAATGCTGCTGAGAACAATCAGACACAACTGAGGCTAACTTGTCATTTGTATACTGGTCTGAAAGTTCTGTCTGCAAAGGAAATACAGCAAGCATACTCTGCACTTAATACTATAATAATGACTTCAGTGTTCTCTCCTCAGAGATTTATTTCAAAGTGTCTGCCATGTGTACCTTGCATTAGAAATGAATATCACAATATTTTGCATTTCAAAAAAAGTGTTTTGTCTTTTAAAATTTAAATTTGAAATAATTCTTTAGACCAGAGACAGTTGTGTTCTCTGTAAAATTTGAATCATAGATAGAGCATCACAAATCACCAGGGAATGGTAAATTATTCAATAATGTTTGTTTGAATAAATGATAAGCAATCTTGGGGAAAATGCATTTAGAGCCTCACCTCACACCATTTACCAAAACAGATTCGGGTGGATTAGAATTAAATATGTTTTAAAACAAACTATTAAAAAACTGGAATTGGATATTCATCGAATCTCTGAAGAGGGGGGAGTTTTTACAATCAGCAGTTAGAAAAATCACAAAGAAAATCATCAATGAATTTATACTCAGGAAATTGTTTTTTAAACTTTTGCATGTTATAAAAACATAGGTCAAATAAAATATAGTGTTTGAAAATAGGATAAAATAACAGAATACCATCTTCACTAATAAGAACATAATTGTTTATAAGAAAATCACTAAATAGATTAAAAAAAGAAATTCTATAGAGGCAATTCACAAAAGTTGGCAATTCCCAACATTTTAGAAAACACCATCACCAGAAACCAAACAAAGCAAGTTAATACAATAATGATACATCATGTTTTAACCTATAAAACATGACAATTTAAAAAAGAAGATAAGATACAATAAAGGGGTGTTTGCTCTTCCAGATATTAGTACACACGGTTATCTAAACTTTTGTAAAGAAATATGTTAATATTAATCAGATGTTATAGGAAATGCATATGCCTTCATTTATTGAAAAAATAATAACATAAATAGCCAATAATACTGTGTAAATTTGAATACATTCATGTTGAATGAAGTGTCAAAAATGATGAAGCCATATATATATGCAAGTACACAGATATAAAATCACATTAAGTGAAAACAAATAACTGTTTCCATAGTTGGCTAGCACAGTGTACCTGGCATGAGAATTTATGCAATAAATATTTGTTAAATGAGTGAAATACAAATATATTTTAGTAATGCTAAATATAATAATATTCCATGAATACTTTCCAGGTATGACTATTTTATAACATTTTAATAATTGTTCTATGGTGCTTTAATAAAAAAAAAGTCTGGAAAGAAATGTACCAAAATGTCAAAGCATTTGTATTAGTATGGTGGTATCATGGGTGATTATTTTTCATGTCCCTCTATTACTTTTTACTTTTAATTAAATTAATTTTAAAAGCAAAATTATAATTCAACAAACATATATTTTAGACTTTGTCCTATAACAGCTTAAACACTTCCAATTTGTTCTACTTAACAGTGTGGTGTGTTTTAATCCTGAGAATGCTCCTTGTAGAAGCACAGAAAAAGTTGCTGAAAAACATATTTTTTCTACTTCTTCAGTAAATGAATCTCATATCTTATTTGGGAGATAGAAAAAAAAACAACAGGATTTCTGGAAAGAACTCTTGGAAGAGGTAATGTTTGAGAGATGGCTAGCATTTCCAAATTTCCACAATACATATCATTTTTGCATTAGCTTTACTTATATATAATTACCTGGAATACTTAAGCATGTAGGCTTAAGAACAGCCACATCAAAGCCCAGAGAAGCAAACAGATCAATGTTCTGGGATTACTGATGGATTTTCCAGCATTTATAATTTGTGCAGGCTATTTGGTGGAAATCCAGATTGAATTTAACAAGCATATGAGAACCCATTGGGAGCATTTGAGTGGGGGAACTGTATGACCTCAAACCGACACATTGGACAGTGCCCTCACCACCTCTCTGAGATTTCCTCCCACTGCCTTTAAAACACAATTGATTTGTGTCTGTACTCCCTTGGTACTCTTCTTTCTGCCATGTAACAGCTGGTTAATATGAACTGATGTGTCAGTGTCTCCCTTTTCACATAACCAGCATGTTTTAACAAAGGTCTTCTGGGATAATACCTAACTCAAGAAGGACAAAGGGATTTTATGTGTCAGCTCCAATGGATTGATTGTGGCTTCCTAAACATTGCGGTGAGACAGGATCTTATACCATTTCTAGTCTCAGCCGTAAAAATTACCATGAATAGTAAGTTTGCCATTGGCATAGGGTAGGGTCAGTGACGGCACATGTATAGTGTTCACCACTCCAGACTTATCCTAAAAGCAAGACAGTTACTTTACACAGTGGAAGGGAAATAATTTGCCACACACAATTCACACCATGCATGTGACTGACAGTGGGCCAGTAACACACAACAGCCACCAAACAAATATGAATTGCGTATATGCATGTAGAAGATGCAAAAACAACCAAGTCCCAAATATTTAAAATCCTTCACAATGGGTCAGTGGTCCCTAAACACCCATCCCTGGACTGGTGCTGATTGGTAACCAAGTTTTGTGCTCATTTGCACCAAAATGAAAAAGAAAAAGGAAAAGTATGATTTCTTTTTAATAAAGTTTAACTTTTCCTCAATTTAAAGAGGTTTTTAATTCTCAGATTGTGTCATTCCTTTTTTAGGTACTATAATGATCTTCTGTACAAAAATGATGGTAATCATTTAAATAGATTTTCTCCCCTAGTACCTTCGCTATGTTAATTTCCTCATGTAAAAAAAACAAAAAGTGGAGACTCGTAAAATCTAAAAGGCCTTGTCTAGCTAACAAAGTATTTTAGATGGTCTATCAGAGTTTGCTTCTTTACTGAATGTCAGATTTTCAACTATGAACACATGGAAGATAAATCTCTCTGCCATCTCCTCCTTACTAGAAAAAAACGCTCAATATAATTTCCCTGTTTTTGAGAACTCAGAGACCATCACTATGCTCATTATTTATTGTTCTCTACTGTAACAAGAAGGAGCTTCTTAAGTCTATCTTAAATGAACCCAGGCCATCCCCTGACTTGACTACATCTATAGAATTTTTCTTCTAATATTTCTTTACCCTTTACTTCTGGTTTCCTACCTATGAGTGCTCCCTGTCAGAGCTGGCAGCAGTTCATTTGCGCTGGCTGCCTGCTCACACAGCAGCAATCCCGGTAAGAACTGGGCAACATACCTGATGGATGGAAGCAAAGTTCATAACTTTTAGTGTCTGACCTTTGAAACATCTAATTTGGCTTGGAAAAAAAATGTTTGTGATGATTTTATGGTTCCAAGGTGTGTTCTGGAGAGACATATGGCCAATTTACTTACTGGAGACAAGATGATTCAACACCTAGTCCCCCTGTGTTGTTTTTGTCTTCTATAGATGCCCGAAAGCTTTCATGAAGCTGGTGGTGGTCAGGTGACACAGTGGCAGCTTATGGGATGTAAACAGAAGTCTGCACAGGACTTCTGGGGATACTTCCTAATATAAGCACTGACCCATCCTACTTTATGCATCATCTTTGAGAATGGAAATGTAGATGAGATGCCTGGAGGTGCAGAAGCCATCTTGAAACCATGGATGAAAAGTATGAAAGAAAAGTGCACATTCTACAGATGCTGAAGTGGGAAAGTTAAAAGAGCGTGGGTACTTGGAGGCATTCTTGAGCCACTGTACCAGTCTTGTGTGCCTTTCCTTAGACGACTTGCAATGGGAGACAAACTACTAATTGTGTAAGCAACTCTTAGATCTTTAAACTTGAACATATTTTACACCATACCTGAGTACGTTCTACATGATTTCTCTAAAGGTAGATTCCACTGAATTTGTTTTATCCTTGAAATATTCCCCAAGGAGATTTCGGAATTATAAAATACAGTCAAGGTCACTGAAAAATTGATGAGAAGAGTTTCGTATGAGCAGAATGAAAATGTATATCCAACGAACATTAGTAAATCATACCTTAATTTTCATTCGAAGGACAAGAAGTGTCTCTATAAGCAAACATTTCCAGGACAATAAGCTAAGAGAGCCTTTTATTACTACAAAATTATTCATTCCTGTGCTTGTACTGTTTCAAAACTCAAACTAATAAAGACAATTTTCGGATGCCAAATTGTGGGAAAATTTTGAAAATTTCTGCTGCATCTTAAATAAGTCATATACTATGGGGGAAAAAAGTTGTCAAAGAGTGTTAGAAAACTTGAAGCACATGTTCAGAAGTCAAGAGCATGAGGAATTTAAGCAAGTTGCAGAGAGCTTCACAATGGATTTAATAACCAGAATGTTTATCACTGATTTTTCCCCTTTCATTTCAATAATGTTAACATTTTTGTGTGAAATGCTTTTAGACACTGAAGAGCTCATTTGGGGAATTAAAAAAAGAGTCCATGTAAATGAAATAGAACAGAAATGTTTGCATCAGCTTCTCTTCATTTTGCATTTTACTACCTGATCACTCATGGAGAGCATAAAAAGCAGAATGCTGAGGTCCATGTATTTAGACTGCACAAATATTTGAAACTTTAAAATAAAACCTCCCCATTTTAGCAATGAAAGCCTGAGCAGGAGCATCCTTGTCTTGTTGGAGGAATTTCCTCACCCCTCAAAGGTAGGCTTCCTGCATTGGGAAAAAAGATTGGCTTTGTTTATCATAAATAATGTTAACAAATTGTACTCATTCAGAAGTCAGTGTCTGAATACACAAAGAGGGTAATTGCCTCAATTTGTCTGTCATTTAACAAAAATATCTTTAAAGTACCATTATAAATATAAAATAACCACATTGTTTTTAAAAATTAGAAAATAGAGGAAAGAAAATCATTGATAAACCTACCAGCCTCAGAAAACATAATTGCTATTAGCATTTTTTGTATTTTCCTTGAGAAAATTTTCCTTTGATTCTTTTGTCATTTATAAAATCATTCTGTACATATAATTTTGTATCTCACTTTTTATTGACATCTTCTAAGGATTTCCATATTGTAGTTTTATAATTATCATTTTAATGACTATAATTCACATTTAATCCAGTATAATTTTCTTATTTATCTTGGGTATTTGTTTCCAGTACCATAACGTGTTTTTTAAAAATGGTAAACTAAAAAATAAAAGTCATATATCATGTTCTCTATTTTAGACTTTTAATTTTGGATATATTTTCCAAAGTGTTATTACGGGGTCAAGGATCAGAACACTTTAGTGGTTCTTTACATGTACTGTCAAATTGTTTCTAAAATGGTTGTAACAATGACGCTCCATCCGAAATATGCGGAAAATACTTATTAAGAACTTCTGCTGGTAAAGGAAATATGATATTTTGTACCCAAGCCAGTGGGAACCATTCAGATATCTTTTTCTACAATAGCATTTATTTTCCATAGAGCATTCCTAGAAACACCCATCTCCATTGCTGCTTCCTAAAGAAGGTTGGGGGGTCAAATATAAGGAAAGTATATTCTCATTAACCTCTTAGAGATTTGCTTTACACAATAGCATATTCAAAGTTCTGTGATATCCTCTCAGAAAGACACCTGTTTAACTTTCTTTCTCAAACACACCTCCCACTGAGGGCCCCCACCTTTTTATAGCACCTGCTCTCATTCTGACTTACAAACATGCTCTACGAAAAACACCTTAAGAAAAGATGATGCGAAACCTACACAAGCCTCTTAGATAGCCTCATCCACCAGAGGGCAGACAGTAGAAGCAAGAAGAACTACAATCCTGCAGCCTGTGGATCAAAAACCACATTCACAGAAAGATAGACGAGATGAAAAGGCAGAGGGCTATGAACCAGATGAAGGAACAAGATAAAACCCCAGAAAAACAAGTAAATGAAGTGGAGATAGGCAACCTTCCAGAAAAAGAATTCAGAATAATGATAGTGAAGATGATCCAGGACCTCGGAAAAAGAATGGAGGCAAAGATCGAGAAGATGCAAGAAATGTTTAACAAAGACCTAGAAGAATTAAAGAACAAACAAACAGAGATGAACAATATAATAACTGAAGTGAAAACTACACTAGAAGGAATCAATAGCAGAATAACTGAGGCAGAAGAGCGGATAAGTGACCTGGAAGACAGAATGGTGGAATTCACTGCTGCGGAACAGAATAAAGAAAAAAGAAAGAAAAGAAATGAAGACAGCCTAAGAGACATCTGGGACAACATTAAATGCAACAACATTTGCATTATAGGGGTCCCAGAAGGATAAGAGAGAGAGAAAGGACCCGAGAAAATATTTGAAGAGATTATAGTTGAAAAATTCCCTAGCATGGGAAAGGAAATAGCCACCCAAGTCCAGGAAGCACAGCAAGTGCCATACAGGATAAACCTAAGGAGAAACGTGCTGAGACACATAGTAATCAAATTGGCAAAAATTAAGACAAAGAAAAATTATTGAAAGCAGCAAGGGAAAAATGAAAAATAACATACAAGGGAACTCCCATAAGGTTAACAGCTGATTCCTCAGCAGAAACTCTACAAGCCAGAAGGCAGTGGCATGATATACTTAAAGTGATGAAAGGGAAGAAGCTACAGCCAAGATTACTCTACCCGGCAAGGATCTCATTCAGATTCGATGGAGAAATCAAAAGCTTTACAGATAAGCAAAAGCTAAGAGAATTCAGCACCACCACACCAGCTCTACAACAAACGCTAAAGGAACTTCTCTAAGTTAGAAACACAAGAGAAGAAAAGGACCTACAAAAAATACCCCAAAACAATTAAGAAAATGGTAATAGGAACACACATATCGATAATTACCTTAAACGTGAATGGATTAAATGCTCTAACCAAAAGACACAGGCTTGCTGAATGGATACAAAAACAAGACCCATATATATGCTGTCTACAGGAGAGCCACTTCAGACCTAGGGAAACATACAGACGGAAAGTGAGGGGATGGAAAAAGATATTCCATGCAAATGGAAATTAAAAGAAAGCTGGAGTAGCAATTCTCATATCAGATAAAATAGACTTTAAAATAAAGAATATTGCAAGAGACAAGGAAGGACCCTACATAATGATCAAGGGATCAATCCAAGAAGAAGATATAACAATTGTAAATATTTATGCACCCAACATAGGAGCACCTTGATAAATAAGGCAACTACTAACAGCTATAAAAGAGAAAAACGACAGTAACACAATAATAGTGGGAGACTTTAACACCTCACTTACACCAATGGACAGATCATCCAAAATGAAAATAAATAAGGAAACAGGAGCTTTAAATGACACAATAGACCAGATAGATTTAATTGATATTTATAGGACATTCCATCCAAAAACAGCAGATTACACTTTCTTCTCAAGTGTGCACAGAACATTCTCCAGTATAGATCACATCTTGGGTAACAAATCAAGCCTCAGTACATTTAAGAAAATTGAAATCATATCAAGCATCTTTTCTGACCACAATGCTATGAGATTAGAAATCAATTACACGGAAGAAAACGTAACAAACACAAACACATGGAGGCTAAACAATATGTTACTAAAAAACCAAGAGATCACTGAAGAAATCAAGGAGGAAATCAAAAAATACCTAAAGACAAATGACAATGAAAACACGACGATCCAAAACCTATGGCATGCAGCAAAAGCAGTTCTAAGAGGGAAGTTTATAGCTATACAAGCCTACCTCAAGAAACAAGAAAAACCTCAAATAAACAATCTAACCTTACACCTAAAGGAACTAGAGAAAGAAGAACAAACAAAACCCAAAGTTAGCAGAAGGAAAGAAATGATAAAGATCAGAGCAGAAATAAATGAAATAGAAACAAAGAAAACAATAGCAAAGATCAGTAAAACTAAAAACTGGTTCTTTGAGAAGATAAACAAAATTGATAACCCATTAGGCAGGCTCATCAAGATAAAGAGGGAGAGGACTCAAATCAATAAAATTAGAAATGAAAAAGGAGAAGTTACAATAGACACCGCAGAAATACAAATCATCCTAAGAGACTACTACAAGCAACTCTATGCCAATGAAATGGACAACCTGGAAGAAATGGACAAATTCTTAGAAAGATATAACCTTCCAAGACTGAAACAGGAAGAAACAGAAAATATGAACAGACCAATCACAAGTAACAAAATTGAAACTGGGATTAAAAATCTTCCAACAAACAAAAGCCCAGGACCAGATGGCTTCACAGGTGAATTCTATCAAACATTTAGAGAAGAGCTAACACCCATCCTTCTCAAACTCTTCCAAAAAATTGCAGAGGAAGGAACACTCCCAAACTCATTCTATCAGGCCACCATCACCCTGATACCAAAACCAGACAAAGATACTACAAAAAAAAAAAATTACAGACCAATATCACTGATGAATATAGATGCAAAAATCCTCAACAAAATACTAGCAAACAGAATCCAACAACACATTAGAAGGATCATACACCATGATCAAGTGGGATTTATCCCAGGGATGCAAGGATTCTTCAATATACGCAAATCAATCAATGTGATACACCATATTAACAAACTGAAGGAGAAAAACCATATGATCATCTCACTAGATGCAGAAAAAGCTTTTGACAAAATTCAACACCCATTTAGGATAAAAACTCTCCAGAAAGTGGGCATAGAGGGAACCTACCTCAACATAATAAAGGCCATATATGACAAACCCACAGCAAACATCATTCTCAATGGTGGAAAATTGAAAGCATTTCCTCTAAGATCAGGAACGAGACAAGGATGTCCACTCTCACCACTATTATTCAACATAGTTTTGGAAGTCCTAGCCACGGCAATCAGAGAAGAAAAAGAAATAAAAGGAATCCAAATCGGAAAAGAAGAAGTAAAACTGTCACTGTTTGCAGATGACATGATACTATACATAGAGAATCCTAAAAATGCCACCAGAAAACTATTAGAGCTAATCAATGAATTTGGTAAAGTTGTAGGATAGAAAATTTAATGCACAGAAATCTCTTGCATTCCTATACCCTAATGATGAAAAATCTGAAAGAGAAATTAAGGAAACACTCCCATTTACCATTGCAACAAAAAGAATAAAATACCTAGGAATAAACCTACCTAGGGAGACAAAAGACCTGTATGCAGAAAACTATAAGACACTGATGAAAGAAATTAAAGATGATACCAACAGATGGAGAGATGTACCATGTTCTTGGATTGGAAGAATCAATACTGTGAAAATGACTGTACTACCCAAAGTAATCTACAGATTCAATGCAATCCCTATCGAATTACCAATGGCATTTTTTATGGAAATAGAACAAAAAATCTTAAAATTTGTATGGAGACACAAGAGACCCCGAATACCCAAAGCAGTCTTGAGGGAAAAAAATGGAGTGGGAGGAATCAGACTCCCTGACTTCAGACTATACTACAAAGCTACAGTAATCTGGCAGAAAAACAGAAACATAGATCAGTGGAACAAGATAGAAAGCCCAGAGACAAACCCACACACATATGGTCAACTAATGTATTACAAAGGAGGCAAGGATATACAATGGAGAAAAGACAGTCTCTTCAATAAGTGGTGCTGGGAAAACTGGACAGCTACATATAAAAGAATGAAATTAGAACACTCCCTAACACCATTCACAAAAATAAACTCAAAATGGATTTGAGGCCTAAATGTAAGACCAGACACTATAAAACTCTTAGAGGAAAACACAGGCAGAACAGTCTTTGACATAAATCACAGCAAGATCTTTTTTGATCCACCTCCTAGAGAAATGGAAATAAAAACAAAAATAAACAAATGGGACCTAATGAAACTTAAAAGCTTTTTCACAGCAAAGGAAACTATAAACAAGATGAAAAGACAACCCTCAGAATGAGAGAAAATATTTGCAAATGAATCAACGGACAAAGGATTAATCTCCAAAATATATAAACAGCTCATGCAGCTCAACATTAAAGAAACAAACAACCCAGTCCAAAAATGGGCAGAAGACCTAAATAGACATTTCTCCAAAGAAGACATACAGATGCCCAAGAAGCACATGAAAAGCTGCTCCACATCACTAATTATTAGAGAAATGCAAATCAAAACTACAATGAGGTATCACCTCACACCAGTTAGAATGGGCATCATCAGAAAATCTACAAACAATAAATGCTGGAGAGGGTGTGGAGAAAAGGGAACCCTCTTGCACTGTTGGTGGGAATGTAAACTGATACAGCCACTATGGAGAACAGTATGGAGGTTACTTAAAAAACTAAAAATAGAACTACCATATGACCCAGCAATCCCGCTACTGGGCATATACCCAGAGAAAACCATAATTCAAAGGGACACATGCACCCCAATGTTCACTGCAGCACTATTTACAATAGCCAGGTCATGGAAGCAACCTAAATGCCCATCGACAGACGAATGGATAAAGAAGATGTGGTACATATATACAATGGAATATTACTCAGCCATAAAAAGGAACGAAATTGGGTCATTTGTTGAGACGTGGATTGATCTAGAGACTGTCATACAGAGTGAAGTAAGTCAGAAAGAGAAAAACAAATATTGTATATTAATGCATGTATGTGGAACCTAGAAAAGTGATACAGATGAACCGGTTTGCAGGGCAGAAGTTGAGACACAGATGTAGAGAACAAACGTATGGACACCAAGGCGGGAAAGCCGCGGGGGGTTGTGGGTGGTAGTGTGATGAATTGGGCGACTGGAATTGACATGTACACACTGATGCATATAAAATTGATGACTAATAAGAACCTGCTGTATAAATAAATAAAGAAAGAGAAGAAAAAAAGAAAAGATGATGCACACATTGTATACAGTTGTCTAATAGACACACAAGAATCCCCTCCAAATCTGAATCTATTTTAGAAAATTCATCTCGCAAAATGATGGCAGGATTAACCAAAAGCAGCTTTAAAAAACATAGACATTAGCAGATTTGGATTTGCCCAAACTTAGTCTGTGTGACCTCAAGATTTCAGGTTCCTTTTGGTATTTGGGGAGGGCTAGAAAAAGAAGTTTTCTGTAGTCAGCAGAGTATGTGCTCACAAAAGGAATTCTTTGTTCCCTGTTCTTTCTTTTTCTCTCTGGTTTATTGAAACTACTCCCGATTTATATGATTCTTCTACTGCACAGAAGCTGCTGCTGTGTCAAGAATAAGAGCATAACTATAGGAAAAAGAGAAGCCCTAGGGTAACAGCAACTTTAATAGAATATTCCACGTGAGCCACTTGGCACATGGCAGGATCACTGTGAATGGTACCACTTGTCATTAACAATAGCATCTATACTTGTTCCTGGTTAATAAAAAGACTAAACAATTTCCCTAAAACATAAATTGGCATTTTCTAAGAATTTTCTTTTCATTTGCTATTGCCCCATTAACAACAGATAAGTACCATTTTCAGGTAGTAATTTAAAATCGCTTGTTAACAACACTGCCTCAGATACTTAGTAAAAGTTTGGCAACGGACTGAACCACAGGGACAAACATAAACAGATCAAGCCCTAGGACATTAAGGGCAGAAAAGAGAACATGTCAACAGAAACAGAACTGAAGCAACAAAACTGAGCAAAAAACAGAAGAACTGAATAAAACAATGTAAACTGACTAAATTAAACACATAACATCATCCATGAGGTGGGTGACTTGTTCTATGAGAGAATCTGAATCTCTGATATGTGAAACAGCATTCAAATATACAATGAAGAATTACTGGACTATCCGAGAGATACAGTCAAGAAATATTATTTTGCAATGTAGATCTGAAAACCTGTCAGTAAAATTTTCAGCCTTATCCTGTCCCATCCTAATGAATGATCTAATTGATAAAGAAATAAGGAACACAGTCCAAATAATTTTAATAGCAATATTTGTAATCTGTTGAAAAATGTGGACCTTGAAGCCAAAAAGACCTGGATTCTCACTACTCATGAACTTTTAGGCTTTTACGGAGACACTTATTTTCTCTAACATTTTCTTCGTCTATAAAATATTACTTACCTCAAGGATTAACTGGGATCATGCATTGGAAGTACTTAACACAGTGCCTGGCACATAGTAAATACTTAGTAAATATTAACTATCATTACAGCATTGTAACAATTATTTGGGAATACAAATGACAAAATATGGGACTAATTTTGAGTGGAGACCCCCAACTAAAGTAGTAGCAATGAAAAGAGCTACTGAACTCCATCTGGGGCTGAGGTCCAGAGAGACTGAGTGATTTTCTAAACTGGTAGAAACCAAGAATTTTAATATCTAATTTTGAGTCTTCTGGCATGACTCTGCACTTCTGTGCCTCTGGGAGTTGCAACTGTGTTAGGCCTGACTCCTAATGACAGGAACAGTTTCTCAATGTCATCTCTGAGCCGTACTTAAGAGGGCAAGGCCGGATCACCAATGCGTAATAAGATCTTTAATGAAATCAGTCCTCCAGGATTAAAGGGTTATTTCCCAATTTTCTTACACCAGACTTAAATTGAGAAGGGACTACCACTCAATATCGAAGGAAAAGTTGGTATAATGAATTAATACAGGAAGTACCCAGAGAAACGGTAGTGTCTTGTTGAAAAGACTTCTTAAATTTCTCTATTTTATTACCGAAACTTGACAGTTAAAATACAACAGCTGAAGCAGATTTCAGTCTATATTAGAAACTTTTCCTCACGGGTATTTCCCATCTTGTTTACAAAAACTAAAGGAAGTTAGGAGCCAAGGCCATATTTTTAAAGATCTGAATCATTAAACATAATTTTTCAAATAAGATACAGTATCAGATCTCCTTTCCTCCACATGAATTTTGGGATAAAAAAAGTAAACTAAGGATAAAACAATGTTTCCAGGGTAATTGTTATAAGGGAGAGGGACCAATGAAAAGCTGGCTTTACCCAGAACCAACAGAGTTCTGGGATGAGCATTATAAAAGGGTCTGTGTCCTTTCCAGAGATGTTGCAGCTGATGATACATTTCTGCCAGTAATATAATGACGGGCCCCTACCTACTGTTTGTTCCATCTCTCTCTTAGAGATGCAAAAAATGGATGAAAAGAGCCAAGCAGTGATATAAGAGGAGCCGTATGCCTCATAATCAAGCACATTCATCCATCATACTCAGATATGTGACAGGAGACATGGGGCAAGGAGTGCAGGAATAGGAAACCAATGAATGGAACCTTCTCAATCTTACCCTTTTTGCCCATAAATCCAATAAATAAACATCTTTTAAAAACACCTGCTATTCAAGCATATTTAATGGAGTTAAACCATATGTGTGGGCTGGGAAAACTGTAATAGACTGTAATCTTGAAATTACCCACATAAGTCATTCTGCATCACTTGTTCTTAATGGGAATCCCCAAGATGTCATTAAACATGAGTTTCATAAATGAGACTCAAAGGTGGAGAGTGATAAATCAGACATGCAGTACCCAAAGAAGGAATGGTCTACTTGGGCAACAGCAGAGGGGGAATGAAACAGAGAGAATCTCTAAAGTTAAAAGACTACAATCAGTAAATTGGCCTCAAACTATTGAATCTGTATGTTTGCGACAAGTTGACAGGGGACTTTTCCTGTTGCCCTGGAATTGGTGACTAGCCCCCAAACTAAGACCAAACAGATATTGAGCATCCTGTGTTCTGCAAAGAACTGCCAACAATTAGGTCTTCTTAAGAGGTTCTCACATTAGCTTTGCTACCCAGCGGCCCCCAAACTTTATAAGCAGAAAGCTTATGATTGCTGAGAAACCTCAAGAAAAATACATCGTGGTTGTATGACCAATGCCTTCCCAAGACTGTGGCCTGCCTGTTGAGGAAACCCCAGCTATGGGGTTCACCAGTTAAGAGGAAGTAGGACAAGCAAGTGTTACAGAGAGTCAAAGATGTCAAGCAGGAGCCAGAAACTCCATCAAGCAACCAGGCTTTGGGGAATTCCCTCAGCAACCTCCCCCAGGAACACACACGTGTGCCCCCTGAGAAAGCCAGGCAAGGGGCTCTTGCATACAGTTCCTGCTTTTCCCACCACTACCTACCATGTCAATCCCCTCAGTGTGGCAGGAACCCCAAGCCTGGCTTTCTCATGGGAATTCTTGCCTTCTCCCCCCAAACTCAAATGCTTGTCTCAATGCCAGAAGAGTTAAAACGCAAAAGAAGATTGAGAGAGATCTTGCCTTCTTTTTTAAAGCAGCTCTCTGAAATCTAGGGTCAAACCTAGAAGAGAAGAGATGGGATTAGAATTTTTAAAAATATTAGTTGAATTTCCAATAACTGAACATGACTAGAAAATATAGAATTTCACTGAGATAATACTATAGCTAACATTTCTTCAACATTGAACGTATTAGGCACTGTGATTTAAACAGAGTAATCCAATGAATCCTCACAACAATCTTTTGAATGACTATTGCAATTGTAAGAGAGCTGAATTTGCCACCCCATAATGTGTCTCTTTGGCATGAGGATTATTTTAGGCTGGTTGCTTTTAAGAAACAAAAAGTTCAGGAAGAGCATTTACTTCCTCCTCCTTAACAGCATTAAAGGATTGAGATAGGGGACCTATCCCAGGAAGGGAGCCATCCCCAGAGCCAACCGTAAGGAATCAGAGCATGGTGTCGTAGATGGGGCAGAACTCAGCAAGGCCTTTTGACCAAGTCCCCTCTGTGTCCCATTGTCTCTGCATCATAGCAAACATGTGTTGGCCAAACATTTGTTGTTCCCATCTTCCTATAAATTGTTTTCTTCCCCTTTGAAGTCCCAAACCCCTATCCCTTCTCCTTTCAGGTAACATATAAGCCTCAGCTGCCTAACTTCTCCTTGGGTCTCATTTTTCTTATGGGCCCCCTGTATGTACGTAATTATGATGATTACATTATGAATGATTTTCTCCTGTTAATCTGTCTCATGTCAATTTAATTCTTAGACCAGCCAGAAGAACATAGAAGGGTAGAAGAAAATATTTTCCTTCTCCAGCACTACTATCACTCCCATTTTACAGATGTGGAAACGGATGCATTAAAAGTTAAGTAACTTCCCTGTAGTCACACAACTAGCATATGTTGGAACCAGGCAGTTCAGGTCCCCTCTATTAATCACCACAGTCTCAGTAACCTCTCCAAATTAAGAGGTTACAAAAGGAGACACAAACATGTGCTTGAAGGAGAAGATTGGGGAAAAAAACCATTCCATATTACTATCCTACTGAGTTCAGCTGTTCAATAAACTGGTTACATGTTTATAGGAGAGGCTTAATAAATATTTAATAAAATTTGTTAATTATGAAGGGGCTAGGGACCATCTACTCATACCATTTTCAGATATTCTTGTATTTCTAAATATAAAACATTATCACTCGCCTTATCCTTTGTACTGTATTAATTGAAAATAATATAAAGTTAAACACAGACACATTGCCTATTTAAAGCTCAGTAATTTTCTTAAAAGATATTTAGTTCATTGACATATATATAAACTACCAAATGTAAAATGGATGGCTAGTGGGAAGCAGCTGCATAGCACAGGGAGATCAGCTCGGTGCTCTGTGACCACCTAGAGGGGTGGGATAGGGAGGGTGGGAGGGAGGCTTAAGAGGGAGGG
The DNA here is from genome assembly GCF_965194825.1 of Balaenoptera physalus. Lineage (NCBI taxonomy): Eukaryota > Metazoa > Chordata > Mammalia > Artiodactyla > Balaenopteridae > Balaenoptera > Balaenoptera physalus. The sequence goes on along the minus strand of NC_138891.1, from coordinate 48,847,780 downwards.
GATATGGGGATAGATGTATACATATAGCTGATTCACTTTGTTATACAGCAGAAACTAACACAACACAGTAAAGCAATTACACTCCAATAAAAATATTTTAAAAAAGATAGTTCGTCTAATTTTCTAATGAGAACCTTATATTTATTACTAATTGACACCTGAATACTTGGGAAGAAATGGTCCAGTTTCTTTCTAAGAATGGAAAGAAATTTGGTTAAAAGGTACATATTCCCAGCATCTCCTACATTTAAAATCAGTTACAATGATTTCATCTCTAGCTCTTTGATAATAATGGGCTACTTCACCCAAAAGGTCTCTCAAACCTCTGATTTGCAGAATTTTGCCTGAGCTTAAACGACTCAGTAAAAATGTACTCTTCAGAAAGAATACTCTCATCCACCTCACTGATTATTATAGATAATCTACTGCATTTAGCTAAAATGAGGCAAGTTTTAATTGCTTGATCTTTCCTGTAATGTCTACCTGTGAGCCTCTACTTGTGGGTTGTAGTTAGTCTCTTAGTGTAGATGTTTATTTTCTCGCTCATAATCTAAAAATAAATAGATATAAAACCTAAGCCTTCTCTGTGTCATGTTGTTTCCTCTCCTTATTAACTGGGGAGCCTGTACTTCCTTCCGTCTTGCTCTTGTTTCAAATGTGTTATGAAAGGCTGGTAACTTCTCCTTGCTGACCTGCTCTAATTGGACCTCATTTTGTGTCCCGGCCCCTCTGACCGCCCTGCAGGCTTCTGCTGTTTCCTTCCTCTGTCCTTGCTGATCTGCCCTTGTTCTATTCAGCAGATAATTGCTTTTTGCATTTCAGATCTTAAAAACAGCCCGATGCTCTGGTTTTCTTATCTTTCTTTGCATCAGCATGGTTATCTCTATGCTTTGCCTTTAATACTGTCATATTTTTTACTTTTAAAGAGATTCCCAGAACTGTTGCACACCACTTTTCCTCTGAGAGTCAGTGCCCCTGGGACAGTCTCCTCAAATACGCTAAGCTCAGTTGTGTGTCTGTTTTACCCCTCTCTGAATTGTGATCCTTCCTTAGTTTCCCCTTCCTTAGTGTTCTGCCATTGACCCCCTACAAGTGACTGAACAACTCACTCAGAACTGTAATTACTCGACTTGCCATGTATTGAATTACTGGTGTGCTTGTAGCCTCTTTCACTGAAAGCCATTGGTGTAACTTCAAACAAATATTATTCCCATTGCGATGAGTCTAAGAAAATACAACCAGAGCTATATAATCCAGAACATTCTCTCCCAGTGGCTGTATTTTCTAAAATCTGGTTACTTCCTCTCATAAATGTTCTTTTATACGAGTCTCTTTTCTTTATCCCAGTTCAGCTAATCATTTTATTTTATTTACATATTTATAAGCAGCTTTAGGCATACACAGCACTTTCAGAGCAGTAAAGAGAACTGGAATCAAAACATAGTCTTTGCCCCAAGAGCTTACAATCTATTTTCGAATTTCTGGTATTTTTCAGAACTGCCCTAAATGAGTCTTTTAGGAGAAAGCTTGACTATACAATAGTAACCGCAATATCTGCGGAACCCAGACAACTCAGAAATAAATGTATTTTATCCCAGACATGGCTATCAGGATTGTGAATATGTAAATAGGTTCTGTCCTTTCACACCTGAATGAATGGATTACATCCTGCAGAAAACTGCTTGCTTTTGAGAGATTTAATTAAGACAGGAATGCAAGAGTTTTCTTGGGACAAACAGGATTACAGCATTTCAAAAATTTATGAATATGTTGCACTCATCCAACTTAATATTCGTTGGGTGGATTTTCTTGCTGTACTTCTGGGTGACTTTTGAATACAGCATTGATCAAAAATCATAACAGTTATGGAAGTCTTTGGTGGAGGGGAATGGTGGTGTGCAAACCCAGGAATCTTGGAACAAACAAGCAAGTGGAAAACCAGGACTACATATCCAGTGTTTATTGCGAGAAACTTCACTAAAACTACTCAGAGCTAAAAATATCTTCAAAGATGATTGCCAACAAACATATGCATTAAAATTAAGAGAAATAAGAATTGTAAGCTCCCTGAGGGCAGGGAATATTTTCTATCTCAGTGGGGACTATGTTTTGGTCACCATTAGGCACATGGTCATCCTGCCTACCACGTGGTTCTTGCATAATCTGTGACTTAACAGCCTGCACCACTGCCTGCCCTAGGTGCTCCCCGACCCCCCTGGTATTCCCTAGCAGAAAACTCCTGCTACCCTCAGGTACTGCAATTACATCTTTGACTTCACTGCAAGACTATTAATTCTTGGATGGAGTCTTTGATTCCTGGATCCCCAGAGCTTTACACAGAGCCTGACACAAAATAGGTTTTTCAATAAATGCTGGTTGATTGAATAAATGAATTAAGGGATGGATAGACAGATGGAATTAATTGAACTGAACTAATCATAAATGGTAATTTTATGTTCTAAGCTTAATCACTGTTCACTCTAACTCTCTCAGGAAATCTATTCATGTTCCTCATTTCTTTTCTCCCTAAACACACAGGCATCAATTGAATGATTTTAAAGGGTGCCGCACTGATTAGATATCCTACTTTTGCTCCCAAAATAGAAATTTTAAAAGTCCTTCTGTGTCTGCGTCGCCAAATATTTTATTGCACAGTGTGAGCTACTGCCATGCCACTCAAGATTAAAAATAAATAAACAGGTAACTTTGCTATTTGATTCTATTGTAATTATCCAGATAGCCTTAATGTCTTTTTTTCCCCCATGAACATTTCTTCTATCAAAAGAAAATCATCTTTCAAAAAAACACTCTGGAATAACTTACAGTATCTCAGAGATTAAAAGGAGACTCATTTAATTCCATTTTGCATCTAGACAATGTTATTTCTGTTTGTATTAATAGTAAGTTTATTAATAACATTTTTTTATGCCCCCATGCCGGGTATTGTGTCAGATGCATGAGCTATACGAGGACGAGAACAAAGGAAGGGTTAGTCTCTAACCTCATGGATCACACAAATCCAGTGATCCTGGATGGCTAGATGATGTTCTTAAGGTTTCCAGGTCAGGGGCACAAATGCATCCATCCTTCTATTCCCCGTGCCTTGCTGTTCACTGGTGTTTGGTGTACTGTTTCACCAGCCCTACGTTGCCTGCGTAAGCTACCACCTTCAATCTCTTGCCGTCTGCCAAACACCAAAGTCTTAAATAAAAGTGAAAATTAAGCTCTCATTTTACAAATAATTATTGAATAACTGTTAAGGTAAAATGCAGAGTGCTAGAGGCATAAGGCAGTTTTTCATCAGTCTTTTAATGTCTTCCTGTCAAGCTACAGGATGGAAAGCGGGGGTGGCTGGGAGCTCGGGAAATAGGTGCTTGTCAAGAAGAACACAATTGAAGTCAGAAAACAGAATCAACTATTAAAAACAATTAAATCAGAATTTTTTATGTTACAAGGAAAATCATTCATGCTTTACCTTCCCGTAAAAGAAAAATCACAATGAATATAAATTTATGGTAAGACAGAGATAGATGGTAAAAGAAAGACATGTTTTCCTTTTTTTTCCCTTGAGGCATACACATGAATTTAACTGTACAAAGTCAGTGGTGTCAAGAAAGTAGCAAGTGAGTTTTGTTTGCAAAATTTCAAATTGCAAATGGAATCAATTATTGGAACACGGAGGGATTTACTGGCTAATCCTCTAGATAACTGAATCACAGTTTAATTTCAAATATATATATTCATTTTCTCACCAAGAATAACTCTCTTCTCCTTGAATATAGGGCACATTGTCCTTTTTGGTCATTAAAGAAGTAAAATGTACAGATGTGTTCTTGGTGTTTTGAAAAAGGCAATTCACCAAAAGTCTTGAAGAAATAAAGCAGTGACCTGTAGTAAAGTGTCATATTTTAACACAAAACCCAGTTGCCATAATGGGGAAATGTATCTTGCTTTAAACCATAGATTATCATGGGTTCATTCTCATCGAATGACATAAAACGTGATCCACAACTCTCCTTGGCCCTCCTATGGGAAATTCAGCTGAAATGAAATCAGTTACTGACTTCCTCTTATTCAATTTCTAAAATTCAAGAAAAGGTTAGATTTGAGGGGTCTGCTCTAGCTTTAAACACAGTGTATGTGAAATGTGAGAGAGAAAAAAGAGCTTCATTTGAAACTTCCAAACTGGAAGATGAAGGGCCTCACACATTTAGTGACGGTATAGCAGCTTTCACTGTAAGGTTCCTGATTTGAATTCTGGCTAAATCAGCAGTGATCAGAACTGCTACCAAGCAGTGAATCAATAAAAACATCTAAGGAAAATAATCATCTCTCACACTGCTGAATTGTTGGCACAATGGGCAACCTATGTGGCAAGGAGAGAGCCAACGTGGGCCTGAGGAATGAATTAATCTTTCAGAGATTTTTTTTTTCTTTCTATAACACTTAGTGATGGGAGGACAGTATCAGGATGCTGGCCTTCCATAAGGCTTAGTTAAATCTAATATTTCTATTTCTAGAACTGAATTCAACCACTCAAGTGCAATCATTTATCTAATTCTCATGTTGTAAAACACTGGGAGAGAGGTCATTCTACAGGTCAGTTAAACAAGAAACTTAAGACATGCACCCATCCTAAAGTATGGAAAGTAATCAAGACAATAAAAATATATAACATCTGAAAAGAAACCTCTATTAAAGTTTGGAGTGAGAAAACTTACTTCCAACCGTGGTGCTTAAATACATTCAACAAAGAGAGAAAATCTGGGTTGGGTCTTCAGAAACTTAGAGAAACGCACTGTTTGTGGATGGAAGAAATGGAGGATTAAAAGAGGTATTATAGGCAAGGTTACTACGTGGCTTCTATGGGTTTATGGGGCAGGACAAAAACTGTAAATGTTGAAATTTCCTCATCCCCTAACACTTGTCTTTATCTCCCTTCAGCTTCTTCCAACCCCCCCACAACCTCTAAGTAGGATTGCCCAACTAGAAGATATTAAGTTAACTTAATAGGAAAAAAAAAAGAGAGAGAGAGAGAGAGAAAAGATGAAGGAAAATGAAGAGTAAAAATCCAGGAACATTAGGACGGAAACACTTTTCTCAGAAGCTTTGAAAAGGGAGCAGAGCACTGCAAAGGCTGTGGGTAAGAGGCATTTATTCCCACAACAATCACCTGAGGTTTTACTTTCTTTTACAGAGTACGATGCTGAGACTCCAAGAAGTGAGTAACCTTGTTAAGATTGAAGGGGGTCAGAATATACCACGTTAAAATACACCACTTTGGCGGAGGGATTATTTGGCGCTGAAAGCAATTGAGAAACAGCAGACTCAAAACAAAGCTCTCCACTCTGCCCTCCCCTTATTTGCCTACACTAGACTTTTATGCCCTTAGTATCCAGAGGTGGCACTAAGGGGTATCATAACAAACTTTACAGACAACTCTTCTCTCCCGTTAGTTTCCCTGTATATTTACCTTCTCACAGTTTGCCATCCCTCAAAACCTAAACCTCTTTTCCTTTGTCTTGTCACTTTTCTAAAAATTTATTGTTCTTTGTTAAAATGATATATAATCCCCAGATTCCAGCCACTTCTTTTGGGTTGTCACTGTTTTTCTATGAAGGCCTCCACATGTATATTATGTAATAAACCATTTATCCTGCTTGTCTGTCTTTTGACAGTTTAATTTGCAGTTCCCCAGATACTGAACATAAGAGAGTAGAAGAGAAAGTATTTTCCCTCCTGTACAAGGTCATGCAGCTGGTAAACGCCCAGAATCAAGCACAGGTTGAACTGATTCCAAGCCCATGACCTACTCTACACCAAATGCCTTCCCTTTGCATGGGCAGGAAAGTATGTGGTATGTACTGTGGCTGAAGCATGGGGTAAAGAGGAGAACAGGAGTATGTCCAAGAAGGGTCAATAGCAGAGGGTCAGAATATCTTAGTAGGAATTAAAGAAAGAAGTGTTTCCAGGTGTAAATGAAGTAACTAATCTTCCCCCAGCATCCTTAGAAGGGAAGGAAATTAGATCCTAAAAGTTAGCAACAGGAAATGGTATGCAAAGTGGTGATTTAAGTCACATGATGGAGAAACCAAAGGAATAGTCGTGGGATTATAATGGCATATAAACCTTCTGAATTCAAGCTGCAAAGCTGTGAATAAATGGTCCCTGGTTTTCCATCCTAGGCTCCAGCGTTGCTGGTTCTCAGATGCAGACTCTTTCTCCACATGTCCTGGCACCACTCTGCTGTCTGCAGAGGTCCCAAGATGATCAGTCTGGGCCCTGCTTTTCTAGTTATAAAACAGGAGGATAGCACCTGCCCAGTGTTGAAGCAGCAAGTACAATAGACACATTAGTGCCTAAATGAAGCCTTTTCTTTTCTCTCATGTAATCAGAAGAACCAGCGAAGGAGGTGGAGGGGGAAGAAAGCACTGAAAAAGAGACCACTCAAGAGACCCATTACTTCAGCTGTCTGAAGCACTTTGTAAAAGGCATAAATACACCTAGAATATTTTTTCTAATATTTATAGGGTATTTTAAAACATATCTCTTAGGAATCAAGAGAGTAGCCTTTGCAGTAAAGCTGTCTCATTTCCATCTCAGCAATTATTGTCTAAGAATGAGAAAGAGAGAAGAAAACTTTCAGACATGTTTTAATTGTGTTTATTTCGTCTGTCTTTACCTGTCATCTTCAAGCTCACTTCTTGTGATTTAATGACTTAACTTTGCTTATGGCAAAGGCTTGATGTACCTTTTATTTAAGCTGAGAATTCAGTGCTTAAAAAGAGACCTAAGCAAAACATTTTACAGACTATTCCTGAGAGAGCTCAGAATTAAACTGTTAAATGTTCTACTATAATGAAATTTTGTATAATCAGCAGAGAAGTAACTGTTGGCCATTTATCAGTTTTTCTAGTTGCATTTTTTTTATGCATGGGAAGCATAATTAGAAGCCTCCACAGGTGGAAAGTCTTATATAATAACCGTACATTTTATCAGAATGGTGCTCTTTAATTTGCAAATTTTAGAGCATTTTAAAGTGATGACCTATTAGCAATAATAACGAGCACATCTTTAAATATTTAACATAGAACTGTGTGTAGAAGAGTGTACCCATGATCTCAACTACTAGTAAATATGTGCAAATAGGTCAACATTTAGATCTTATATGTTAGATGGTATCCAAGGATGGAAAAATGTACACTGGATAAAGTGACTAGAATTTACATTTTCAGAGTGCTTGTTTTACAAAGACATTTACATGTCGTCCATCCTTTAATTCTCATTACAGCTCTCTCTATTTTAGAGATAAGGCAGCTCAGACCAGGAAGACAAGAGCTTTACCTGAGGTCCTCTATCTGGTGACTGTCACCCACACCCTTCTGAGTGCAGTGTCCATCCTCTTTATGCCATGGCTACCTGTTGGGCTTCCCCATGGAACTGCTGGGTGATGGAGCCAGTCACCTCAGCTTTCTGAATCAGTTTCCTCCTCTGTGAAATGAGGCAGTGGTTCCAGATAACTAATTCACCTTCTCCCATAGCTGTAAAAACTCTACAAAGTTGTCTAAATTCTACTCTAATCAGGAGGAAAAGAGCCTAAGTTGCAACGTAAGCAAAATATGTGCTCTGTGGGAGAAAAGAATTATGACTTTTATTAATAGTCATGTCGCTTTATAGAATGTTGAGGTCCCTGAAGACAGCCGGCTGAGGCTTTTTCTTCTCCTCTACCTTCTCCCCTTAGCTTTTTATTCATAAGACAGAGAAAAAAACTTGCCTCCGTCTGGCAGTGTTTGGGGGTGTCCTATTTGTACATTGGTGTAGTAGTATTTAAACCAAGTCGTGAACTACTTACATCATATGAAAACAATTTAGGAAGATGTATCAGCTTTCAAAAATGAAACAGAACACAATAAAAAATATCAGAGTATATCTTATTAAGAAAAATTAGCCAAATTTGGAAGAAATGAGTAAAACATTTGGGCACTGTGCTTTTCAACATCATATGAGGGTATTATTTAAGAGGTCTGGCCAAGAATTACTTAGAGGTATAAACTTTGTTTGACTCTACTACTGATGAAGGGTCCCAGATCCAGTGAAAGTACACATTAACTTGTAGATGTTTGTATAATAGCTACATAAATGATTTCTGTCCAGTAGAAAAGATAACCCTAAAAGTTATGATTGATTGTACGCACATTAGCCAGTTTTGTATCTAACAGCCATCTTAACGTCTTTTATTAAATTGCTTATAAATACTCAGCTCCTCAAATAATCGTTTCGCCAATCTCAACATCGTATTGGTTCGCTCATTAATTAATAAGCTGAATGGAATCTTTTACATGTGTTCATTTTATTTTGGTATGAAAATCGTATCTTTAAAAATATTATACTTTGACAATCCTGTTGTCAAATAAGGATAAATATTGTTTTATAAAACTTTGGTTTCAATTGTAGTATATAGATGAATATAAGCAGTCACACTGTAAATTGTATTTCTTATTGTGAATCTTGGTCAAACGAGTTTGAAAGCCTCTGAATTAGAATTTTATTCCATGACTTCTTGAAATCACCTCTATTTCTCCAATTCAAATGATTCTGCTTTATTGCTTCTCCTTATTTTTAAATTTAAGCTTCAAACAACCAATATTTTTTCATGTTTCTCTAAGAATTACCTGCAAGAAGTCCAAATCCTGGGAGTAATTTTTAAAGTCACTAAAGTGTCAGATGACTGATAGCAAAATCTCTTCCTGGGGTGGGCAGTGCCCTGCGGTGTGAATTGGTGGTTAGGCCTGCAGCAGTAGCCGACTGTCAATTGCTCAAAGCAAGCACTGCTTCTTGGCCAGCTGATGTGCAGGGAGAGACTTGGAAAATGTCAGAAAAAGGGTAAAAGCACAGAGATTACAAACCCAAAGTAAATAAAGTGGTGGCATGAGTCATTTATGGACTTAGCACAAAATATCATGTGGCATTCTACAATAACAGCAAGATTACTACATGGGAATTCAATTCATAAATAACTAGAATCCCAGTAATAAAAACAGGAAATCAGGGCACAACAGGGCTGTATTAGAGCCACAGCAAGAGGCCTGGCTCAGGATTTTCTCATTCAGACTTGGGTTCCATCTGCCTGTTGGCATCATGTTAACTTTGGCTTCTACAGAAAGACTTCCTTGTGGCTTTTCCACTGGGAACACAGTTTCCCTTCTTTGATTCTCAACCAAAACAAGGGGGATGCAAAAGGTTGGTGAAATTTTGATAGAAAACTCTGTAACTTTTTCAGTTATAATTCTCTTTGAGAACCTACAATGATAGAAATTACATTGTTCTCCTAGGGGAGAAAAAAAATACTGCAGTGAATCGCAACTGGTAATATGGTGGATGCTTTAGAATTTGCTCTGATATGTCATAAAATATCATTGTTTTGTGTACAGTCATCTAACATTTCAGTGGAAATTTGTCATTGTTGCTGTGGTTCAAGAAAAATCCCTAGTCACATTTTTTTTCGTGCAGTAGCACAGAATGCCTATACTTGCAACCGGACAGATTCTAAACCTGAAATTTTGGCAATGGGTAAACTGGACAGACAGTATTTGTAAAATTCTTCAGCCCCATGATTCATTCATGTTATCAGAAAGCAGTAAATAGCCACAGTTATCGAGAAAGCAAGCTTGACAGATTACATAAAATACCTCTCTGATAACAGGAACTATGTATTACTTTCAGTGTATTATAGCAGAGATGCTATTTAACTATATCTGTACTCTAGGGTTTTTTTTGCGTTTTTTTTTACCAATAACTGTCATATGATCTTTCATTGATCAAGTCAACCTTCTCATTTCAATCTCCTCAATTCACAAATGAAACAAATAGTTCAATTTCCATACTGAGACAAACAATAATAAAGAATAAGTGAAATAATATAACTGAATGTGTTTACAGGTTATAATATGCTGGAAAATATGAAACGTTTTAACAAGTATCTCAAGAAACATTTTATGTGCATATTCAATGTTTCAATTAATGTGTTTATGACTTATAATGTTAAACTTCAAGATTGTAAGGGATGTCCATCAGAAAATTATTAGCTTGACAGTACAAAGTTTAAGCAAAATTCCTGATTTCTCAGGATTCATTAAAAATTGAACAGCTATTTAGGAGTAACAGGTCAAGGGCAGATTTAATAATATGTACATCTAATCAAGTCAAAAACCCTACATGTGATTCCCCAAAGTCAAACATTCTTAAAGGGAGAAAACAAATAAACCTAGTGACAAAATGGAGTCTCTCCTGAAAACTGGGAGTTTTTGCCGTTTTCACAGGTCAGAAAAACGTGAGATTATATGAGATGGCTGAAGAACATTTGAGTGCACAGAATTTAACATAATATCTTTCATTATATAAAAAAAAAAGTACCCTGAGAAATTACACATTATATCCAATTTATTACCTAATGGCTTGGAGAAGAGACAGGGCCAGTTATCACTCTGACAAGCCCCTCCTTAACTATGGAAACAACCAATATAATGGGATTAATGCTCTCAGGTGGCAAGCAATGGCTTGGAACTTTATAACCCATAGAAACAACCAATTTTCTACTTCTCTGAAGACAGAGCTTCCATTAGGTCAACAAAGCATGACTTCTACAGCCGCCCTACAACTACACTCTGACCAGATGGCATCTGCCACAGAAGGATGTACGTATGACAGGATGCTTTAATACAGAAACAAAGATATTCCACAGTGCCTAGAAAATACGGAATGTGGCAGAGTAGCTCAGTGCCTGCTTCCTAGGTTTGTCATAGATTTATCAGGGTTTCTAGAGCAGTGAATCAGCACACTCTACCAAGCTTTAAAACAAGCCACACTGATCTGTTATTGCATTTCAAAAAACAAGAAAACATATACACTACCTCTGCAGATGATGGTTTGTTCTAGACTAGGTTGAAGTGTTAAGAAGAAAAAGGGATTTATGACAAAATCTTTACGAAATTATGTTGTAAATATTCCTTTGAAAATGTTTGTGGTGCTTAAAAGAACAATTTTGACTTGGCTATGGCTCCTTGAAAAAAAATCAGATTTTATTTATTTCTTAATGCAGAACAGACAGACCCTCTCTCAGAATATACATATATATATGGATAGATATATATTCATTCTTGCTCTTTGTACAAATAAGTGCCAAAACTAAATTTCTTTAGAGGTATCTCATAACAATTAATAATAGTTACACGAATGCAGATAAACCTCACAACAAACAACTCTGTGAAGTGAGTACTACAACCCATCTGTTTTATATACCTCAAAAGTAAAAATTCCAAAAAGTGTGATGGTCTTCCTTATAATTACTTAGCTTATAACTACTGGAACCAACATTCCAGTTCAAATTTCATTCAAAAGCAAATGAGGTTTCATTTAGAAAAGACTTTTGAATAAATTAATCTGAATTACTGAAGATGCGCTATATTTAGTTGGGATGATATTTCAGGGATACATAGTGATGTATAAACCTGCTAATTTTCAAATATTTTTACCCTACCTCAAAGACAGAATATGCATGTTTCCCTGGAAGAAATATTTGAAAACAGCAAACCAAGCCTAATTATTAACACCAGTGAGGCAAAGAGTTTCTACAATTTTTCAAGAATGTGTCAGTGGCCAGAGTGCCCAAAAGAAAACCTTAATTTAACGACAATTTCTTCCAGCTTCTTCATCTCGGAAGGTATGAGAAAGGTCTTTCTTGTTTCATTGTTCCCCTTCTACAATAACCAGAAAGGATATCAATTATTTTTGCCGGACAGGCTGTCACTGTCTCTGGTAAGTAAATATGTTTTTAGAAGGCTTCATCTGAAAGGAAGTAAAATATATGTCATTTTCCTAATCAGCTGTCAGGTATCTTTTATTCTAACATGTTTTCAGAGAGGAAAATAGAATTGCCATTTTTGAAAAGTGATGGAAACTTTGGGTATTTTCTGAGAAAATTATTCAAGAAAAGATGGTCTTCAAACATGTGGCCATTGGGACAAAGTATTTTTCCTCTTCCAAAGGAGAATGAAGGGAAATGAAAAGACTTAAAGGGAGTGCCTAATTTTACTCTGAGGTGTGATAAAAATGGTAAGCGGTAAATGATTAAGTATCTGTGATTTGGTGAATAAACAAGAGAGGACCAAGGGGTCTTGTTAGTAACAACTGCACAGGTAATTATTGTAAATTTATGGTTCTGGGTCTGAGCAAAGTTTCATTCACAAAAGGCAGGCTTGAGCCAGACTGTTGAGAGCTGTTTATGCCTGGGTAACTTGAAGAATAAACAGACACATAAAAACAAACAGTCCACTCCATGTCTCTTGACCAGCCCCTAAATTTTGCTCTATATTTACATGTTCAAGAATGAAATGTGAATGTGTTCCTAAAAGAATACAGAAACTCAGAGACCACCCAAGCAAACAGAATAAACACAGAAACTCAATGAATTGTTTCTTTTGATCAATCTTATTAACAGTGAGCAAAATGAGAGCTGACAAGAAAAATATTGACAAATGGTGTCTCATGTACCTAACACCCTTAGTGCTTCATCATATATTTAACAGGAAAAAAAAAAAAAGATAATTTTGGGCCCATTCTGGTCAATCTAACACACACACACACACAAAAACAAAGGCAAAGACAAGAAAGGAAAATGGTAAGTATGAATTTATAAGCAATTTTGCCATTATCTGGTTCCTATTCATATTTTGTTTGCCTGTAAAACAAAACTCAAAGTTTTATCGTGATTCTGGTTTCTTTTCATTCTTGCTGTAACTTAAACTACTTTAATAGGAGAGAGAATTTTTGTACTGATCAATGACATGATTATGCTGTGAAACTGCAAAATGTTTGCTCCCTCTCTGATCTGAATTCTTTCATGGCCTTAAAGTGGCTGACAACCTCTCAGGAAAGTGGCTGATAACTTCTCAGGAAAGTGGGCTAAGGACAAATGCAATTATTTTAGTTTGACATATTTATTTCTAAAACCAGAAATATAATTTTTCTCTTTGCTATGTCAGGTTGGTTTTCCTGGACTTACCCAATTTAGTCGTTGATTCTGTTCTATTCCTGACAGTCACAGCTGTCAAAAATACTTTTAAAATTGTCAATCTTTGGTCAAGATTAAAAATCTCAAGATTAATGAAAAGAGCTAAACTATATTTTTAAATGGAAAGAGGAAATGATGAATGTTCTGGGTCATGTTGTCAATATATTTAAAGGAAATTATATTCTTAATGGAATCCAACGAGAAAAGGACAATGCCAAAATGCCTGACAACTAGGCTAAAAACTTTCTTAGACAAACAAACCCTTTCTACGCTCCAAAGAGCTCATACTACACATACACACTCAAACACATAAATCCTCTGATGCATTAACTCCTTAACAGATATTAAAAGAAAAAGTAGGGTAATATACTTTGATGAATAAAACTTGCAGCAACATTAATGAGAATTCTTTTTAAAAATAAAGACTTTGTCTTTATTGACATTTTACAGTTTGGTTTGTTAATTGGCTGTAGAAATCAAATAAAGACCAAACGAAAAGGAACTGACAACCCTAGTGCAGATTTGAAAAACTATATTGCTATTTTCAGGATGCCAGTGATAATTTTAATTGTCCAACTTAGCATACTGGTCCATGGTATAGCTCACAACTGGGACATAAATAACCAGTGGTTTATGATTTCATGTTTCCAATTATGTTAGCATGCTGACATTTCCAAAGAGACTTCCAATTGCATGATTCTCCTGTGAAGACAACAATGAACTTACTAGCTGAACACAAAGTATAATAAGCACTAAGGGAAAGCCACATCACTGTAGATTCTGCCACTAACCTTGTATATTCAAAATGAACAAATAAATACCTTTTTATTTTAATCAGTATGTTCAGAGGGAAAGCTAGTTTTGAGTTTCATTCCCATTTTCAAAGCTTACACCAAGTAGCACTAATGGCAAATTGATGAGTCTGTGTAATGTAGACTGCCTGTAATTATTTTTTAATCAGTAGATAACATGTAACAGCAGTTTCTAACCCAATAATAGAGCTTCAGTTGGTTGAGGAAGTCTTCACAGACAAGCTCACTAAAAGAGAGCACTTAGCAACAGCAAATCAAACGCAGCCCTTCAATGAAGCTGTTAGACACACAACATCAGCCTCTGCTGCCATACCGAGGGCTTGTTAAAAATCGATTCATTCTAGTGATCAAAGCTGAAAAATCGTTCCGCAGCCTGCTTCATATCAATAGACAATTTTGTGCAGTACATCACACACACAAAAATAAGGTCTAGTAGCAGTGGAGAGCATCAGAAATCTGGCTTCCAAAACAATATTTAATATGGATTTCTGTCCGATGATAAAGGATGAGCTTAAATAGAACACAGTGTCAAACAGAAACACTGAAGCTTTTAACATAATAAAAACAATCAATGAAGTTTCTTTTCTAGTTTCAATATGAAATAAAACGGGGGGGGGGGCGCTTATTTTTCAGACGAGGAATATAACCCAGACCTTGATATGGCACTTTTTAAGAAATTTTCTTACCAAGAAATATTTTGCTTCCAACCTCTGGACATGTTTATATATGGGACTGTGTGTATGTATATGTGTATATGTGCACACACACATACAATATCAATAAATTAAGCACTGACATTAAGAAACATATGGCTGATATGTTTCATTCCTTTTTTCCTTTTAATGGAACAAAGTTTAAATTGTTGGAGCTGCTTAGACATAGCCACAAAATAGACAGACAAATTATTTTCCACAATGCAGTAAGGAGAAATAATATATCAGGTGTCCAAGTCTGTTATCTTAATTCTGTATGGTAAAAATAGGTGTCTTATACAGTTATGTGGAAAAGATTCCCTGGTTATTTTTGTAAAGGCCTCAACTAAAATTAAACTGCACCTTAGCTATTCCAATAAGAATTGAGCAATCAGTCATAATTACAGCCAAAATAAATGAATTGGAAAATAGCTGATTTAAAGAGGTCATACATAGTCTGAGTTTTAATTTGAAATTAATAACAGCATGACTTGTGCTGGTAACAATTTCTTATTAAAAATGAATAAAGGCAGTGCCTGGGAGTAAATGTCTCCTATTTCATGGCTTTATTCTCCTGATCTTTGGAAGGGGTTTGAAGAGAATGGGAGATGTGGATTTGGCCCTCTGTGGCCCCTCCCCTGTTACAAGATAAGGGGAATTGTAGGAGTAGATAATGGATTGGTAAGCAGTAGAGAAATCCCAAGGTTAGGAGCATAGGTTTGCTTTATTTGGTTATCTCTTCCTCCCAGGAGATCCCATCTACATTCTCCAGTCCTCATTATTTCAAAGCCTGGATAGAAATGGTTATGATCTTTGGGAATACTTCAGGAGAGTCTACCTACTTTGGAGAACCTATGTTCCCCTCTAAACCAAGGGATGCCTGAGCTCACCCCCCGCACCCCTGCAAGGCATCATCTTTGCATTAAACTGCGTCTCCTTATAGAGCACTGTCCATGCCTTGAACTGTTATGGCTGGTGCATAACAATGCATCATTACCTTTTGTTTACTATATTTTCCAAAATAAGAATGAATCCCAACCATAATTAACTCTTCCTTCTAAAGTTCCACATTTCGTATGCCTTATGATTAGATACTCAAAACATGATTCTTGGAATTCTGTGTCACATTTTAATCATAGATTGGATGTATCACAGAAACCGATCTCTAATAAATATTTTTCAAACCCCTGATTAGTTTATATACATATCATAGGAACCACTCTTTGATGAATACTGTTCAAACCCCTGATTAGTTTAAAAGTAATTAGCATCCATTCTATAAAATATTAACCGGAATATGTGTTATAGAATTTTCCCTTTCAGTTTGAGCAATTAGTTACTTCTAAATTATGATATCTTCTCATTAACACTAACTGTGTTGCATTTCTATTCTGTTTATTTAAGCCTCTGGCTCTACCTCAATTTCACAAGCAAATAGAAGACAGAAGCTGTACCTACTGGTCCTCTCGGAATTGGTACCCAGGGTAGAGTTTACACATAATAGGTCATCGGTAAATATCTGTTGAGTTAATAAATGACTTTAGTATCTCATCCAGCTCCTCACAATGCAAAAGAAGTCTACAATTCTCTTGTGGTTCAACTCAACTCCCCCTTCTCCTCTTGATGCCTTTCTAGCCATCTATGGGTTCCTCTGGAGGCACATTTCCTTTGGAACATTCTAACGACATTATTTGCTTTTCACTTCAATTTATCAATAATCTCCACTCCCCACTTACTTTCTCAAGGCTACAACATAGTGTATCCCTACATATATTTATCTGCTTTCTGTCCAGAAATGACACTGAAATCACTGGAAAGGCATAATGATAATAAAACTTACTGCAAGAAAAAGAGGAGGACAGAGCCATCTCTGGATGAGAGCTCTCATTACAGTTCTGGAAAATCTTTTGAGCAGATAGAGAAAAAGGAGGAGTGGAAGCCAAAAGTGGTCACAGAAAGGAGCAAGTTGCCAGACAAAAACTTAAGAAGATTTGGGACTTGTAGAATCAGAGAAGAGTGGCTGATTGAGGCTACTAAATAGAGGATTCATGGAAAGCTCGCCAACAGAACTGTACACCCCCTGCTCCCACCTCAGACAGAAGAGCAAAGAGCAAAAGAAAATGGATGCACAAGGAGAGGTAGAAGACAGAGTGGAAGATCGTGGAGATCATCGGGTATATCTCCCTCATGTTTAGAGATGGCCTCCTGGAACTGAGCTAACTCACACACCAAGTCATTAGCAAGAGCGTAGAACTCTGATCTCAGTTCTGGAGCACCTTCCACTGAAGCACTGGGCTCCCAGTTCAAGGAGCTATCTGTCCTCAAGGTTTGACATTTCTCTGAAGAATGAGGACAATGATTTTGATGGTCTCCTTGTTACAGGAACAAAACACGTGAGATTCGAAAGTTGTTTCCTACTTCCCTGAAGAGCTTTTTCAATAGTTGTGGTCCATAAAACCATTCTCATAAGGTCCTTCTAGGATTTTAAGGAAGGAAAAATACTGCTGCTTACTTTTCAATGAACACATCCATATTCTTGACACTGGCATGATATCCTAGAAAGTATACTAGATGGGCTGTTTGGGGCAATATGGTAACTTTCCTGAGTTTCAGTTTCCTCAGATAAACTGAAAAGCATGCCACGTACCTGACAGCATAATTGAAGATTAATTGAAGATTAATAGTGAAAACACACACAAGATATCTAAAGATATCCTTAATACATAGTGTGCTCTTAAAATGTTAGTTTTTCTGTTTCTGTGTATTATTTTATAGTACTCTGGGGCTCCTTATATAGTGAGCTTATTTGATAGATTAACTTTGGTAGACTTTCTTTCTTTAGTATACCATGGATTTTTATCTCAATTTTTTTAACGTGAGATCTTGGATAGAAACAAAACATGTTAAATCTTAAATAAACATTTTATATTATCTAGTGCAACTGTTCTCCCTAATATACAGAAAAATTCCCCAAGAAGTAAAGTGACTTATCTAATGTCACATAGTCAATAAGGAGCAGTGATAAGGATTGAATCCAATCTTTTAAGTTCAAGTTCAGAGCTCAAGACATTGCCTCAGTTAAATTAACTAGGTCTCCGTTTCTTTCCGATTAAAAAAAAAAGAAAGAGAGAAATGTATCTACACCCAAGGTTCTTTCTAGCACAAAAATCCTAGGATTTGGACAGAAGTAAAGTAACAAACATTTTCTGAGCACCTACCAAGTAGCAGGTACTTTGCTAGATGACTTGGAGGATAATCTTACTCCTGTATGTGAGTCTTGATCCTATTGCTAAGACTTATATAGAAATGTAACCATAAATTATATCATATTTTCTATGGGAAACTTGTACTGTTTTTAAACCCATCTAAATCATACTATCAAAATGATAATCATGAAGACAATACGGCAACACGAAAAAAAATGCTGAAAGTCTAATATTAAGTGAAAAACTGGTCTAGAAAATTGCATCTTGTCTATAATTACAACTCTAGGTACTAGTCTCAGAGGTCCTTTGGTGCAGAAGCAAGTCTTCCCCCTCATTTCGGTGTGCCTGGGCCCAGTCCAAAAAGCATATGTGGAATTAAATCACATTAGGTTAAAAAGAAGAAAATCCATGAGGCTGCACCTAGTAAAAGCCTGAATTAACACACAAAAATTATAGTGGCTGCTGCTGGGTTATCATAGTAGATTATGAATATATGTTCCTTCTGCTTTTAGCTTTTCACTATATTAGAGGTATAAGAGAAGACTGCCCTTGCTTTCTGACTCTCAGTTCAATCCTCTAAAGTATGAAAAAGACTAGGGTATGATGCCCTCAACTCTGTATTTCCTTATGGGAATATGTCAGCCTTCCTTAACTTCCCAACTGTAGAGGAAATTTAGTCAGAAGAAGTGTGGGAAATCTATGCTTTACTAATATCTCTTCTTTCCTATTATTGTGCATCAGCCTCTATTTCTTTTTCAAGAATCATAAGTGTCAATCAGAAAAAGATACAATCAGCTGAGAAAAATGTTGTCCTGTAGAAAATGGAATGAAGCCTTCATTAAAATGTTCACAGTGACAGATAATGCATGTTTTAACGTTTCTTCACCATTTATTTTTAGATTAAGAAAATTCAAATGTAAGAAAGCAACCATGGAATGAAAGAGAAGGACAAGAAATATAAAGACAAAGCAGAGCTCTAGCCTAGCTCACAATGCCTGCTTCCTCTAGGTATGCTCAGAAATTATAATTCAAGTGTCCATTAAAAACACTTGTATTGCATGGAAGGTTTGCATTGTTGAGAAAAATTATCCAAAACTTGGAAATAAGGCAAGAGGATGACTGTGGGTTCTTTCAATGTCAAACTGGAGCACTAACAGGGCTAATAAAGGTTATTTAATTTTCCAGGGCAGAGTTTCTCAACTGGAAAACCACTGAGACTCTGGGCTGGGTGATCCTTCATTGGGGGTGTGAGAGGAGGCAGGGAGGGCTTCCTGTGCATTGTAGGATGTTTAGCAACGTCCCTGGAGTCTACCCACTCAATGCCAATAGCACCCTCCAGGTTGCCAAGACCAAAACTGTCTCCAGACTTTGCCAAATATCCCCAGGGGGGACAAAATCACCTGGATTCCCAATAAGTACTGCTCTTGGGAAATGTACCCTTGTTTGATTTACTATTTACTATAGTGTCCAGAGTCAGTCAAATTACTTTTAACTTGTAGTTTTTGGGCTGTTAGAGACACAAATGATTTCTCTTTGGTGGAAAAGATATACTCAAAGGTTATGATTTTATTGTCTGTTGGTATTTTCTCTAATTTAGCAAACTTATTTCTTCACACCTTTCCCAACTAACTATATAATCTCAGTTCTTCAAAGGCTCTTTAAACCACCTCTACCATCCTGAGGGTTCTCTCATTGATGGGTTAAATAAACTATGATGCATCCTTACTTGATATTTGAATGAGAGTCATGTTTTTAAGATTTTTAAAACTATACTTTGACAGCCCTTTCCACCTTTTTAAAGAAATAATGTATGTCATCTTTCCCCCTAATAAACCATTTCCAGAAATCACAGTTACGTATGGACTCCTGAGTGCTCCACAATCAACCATAAAAGTTGTTTTCATTTAATTAATGATAGAATTGTATGTTTTTAGATGGAGAGATAATCTAGCTAAATTCCATTTAATTAATATCCTGAAAAGATTATTTAATTACACAGTTACTTTCCCTATTAAAAATAACAACACAAAAACATCATCCAGTAGCTCAAACAATCTTTGTTTCAATTAGGAAAATAATCAGGAAACTTACACAATTATATACTTTGAAAGCGTAACCACCATTAACCCCATACCACCGACCAACACAGACACACAAATTCATGCAGACATGTATGTGTGTGGTACTGAACTAAGGGTCCTCGGCTAATTCCTTCCTAAGATAGTCTTAAACAGCCAGGAGGGGGCCAATGAGAAGTTATTAGATTCAACTATGGGACTTTGTAAATCCCACAGTTTTAAAACTCGAAGTGAAGAAAAGGATTGCTCTTTATGGTAATGTGGGACTACTGTATCTAAGGCTTTCCAACACTTACTAATATGCTTAATAAGAACAGTCCTCTGGCTAAGGTGAAGTGTCTGCCTAGGAATTTATAGCACAGTTTAGCTTTTATTTTTCCTGTATTTATTTCCCAGTTACCATTTATTTATGATAAATGATATTGTTTTTCCATTTTCCTTGTAATAAATTTTAAATCAAAAATAAAAGAAGTATTTATAAATAGTAATACAGGTGGTAAAAGGATATGGCAAAACTTATGAATGTGTTAAGTAAACAATTAAGTTTGGAAAACACTCTGCTAGAGGAAACTGATATTTGAAGTGGAATTTGCTTTATAATTGCTTGACCTCAAGCTTTCTTTTTAGTGAATGGTAAAAAAGGCAGTCTCCTCTAGGAGGCAAGTCTTAAAGGCAATGTGGAAAGACCAATAGATTGAGGGTCAGAAGAACCTTCATTCATGTTCTGGGCGTGTCTTTAGCTGGTTGTGAAATCTTGAATGGGTAAGCCCACCAAAATACAATTTTATCATGTCTGAAGTTCAGAATACATGATTTCTAAGGCTCCTTTAGACTTTAAAGTCTTCTTCACTCCTATTTTGCATAATAAAGTTTAGCACTGATTGATTTTTAATTATTTCTTGCCTGCTAGTTTTGTCTTTCTAGCAATACTGTAATATTATTGAGAAGAGGGACCACATCAAATCTTTTTGGTAACTTATGGAGTATTTTATGCAATACTGGCCAAAGACTAACACTCAGTGTGTGGTCATTGCTTGGTAATTGGCCAGCTGTTAGCTTTCAGCAGAAATCTAATGAGTGCTTTTATTAAAAATAAAGTGGCATCCACAGAAATACTTTAAAACTTGGAAAATTGTTTTAGCTCACTCTTTTGTGGACAGTTTATTGTATAAGGAGATGGTAATGAATTAAAACTGTTCTAAAATATATAAGCTTGGGAATTCCCTGGCGGTTCAGTGGTTAGGATACGGCGCTTTCATTGCCGTGGGCCCAGGTTCGATCCCTGGTCAGGGAACTAAGATTCTGCACTCGTGGTGCAACCAAAAAGAAGAAAAAGAAAGTATATAAGCTTAAATTACTAACCAAACCTATCAAATCCATAAGAGAACTGAAAAATGATACATTTGGTGAATTTTTAACCTAGAAGAAATTGTCTAAATGACTGAAGTACTCTAGAACTGTGCTGTCCAATACAGTATCCACTAACCACATGAAGCTCTATAAATTATTTAGTTCTTCAATTGTGCTAGCCATATATCCAGTGTCCTTTGGCTATTGGTTACCATATTAGACCTCTAATACGGTAGGTCACTTCCATCACTGCAGAAAAGTCTACTGGACAGCACTTCTCTAGGCCATCCAAGAGAAGTTCTTTAACTGAGAAAACAGTTGAAAAGAAACTGAGTTTCTCCAACTCATTTGACAACAAAGGAAAAGTCTAAGCAAAGAATTTGCTTTAAGTATCAGAACTCAACAAAATGGGGACGTGTCCTTTATTAATTTTGCATATTTTAGATTAAACTATCTTAAGTGGAACAAAGTCATACCGTTTATAAATAAAAAATGTACAAATATGAAATTCAATTAAGGAAATACAGAATAAGTCTTTATTGGAAACGACATTCATATTTCTCTAAGGAAGCCTACCAAAATCCATGGCCAGGAGGTATGTAATATATACTTGGCAGAACTTGCCTTTCTAGCTTAAATTTTTATGCCAAGGATCCAGGTCTTCAGAATTCTGATTGAGAAAATAAAAAGTAATTTTGAACTGGTTCCTCTGGCCTAAGAGATGACAATACGTATCAACACTACCATGCCCACTATCCATCCCCCTAATAAAATTAAAGAGTAGAAGACAAACAAACAAACAACAATGAACAAATATAAGCTCAACAAATAAATTATCAGCAAAGACACAATGCACGCAACCAAGTATTTAACAATATATATTTTATCTACCTCAGTTTCTTTACTGCTCTTCATCCCACCAGATGGGTTATTTGAAATAACTCCAATCTCCTACATAGAAAAGTGGAATTCTGGCAAATCACTAACTAAAGATTTTTGGCCCTATAGGCAAGCAGCTGTGAGTGGGGCTGGGTGTGTGAAAAATATGTGGATAGAGAAAGGGTGGGTAGATGCCAAAGCACAAATGAGGCCCCCGCTAAATCCATACTCTGTCCTTGCATCTCCATCCATCTCTCTTTGCCCTTAAGGAGCTATTCCAAAACCATGGACAACTAACAGCCACAGCTGGACAGGTCAGGGAAGAGGAGGTATGTCCTTAAGAAGGAAGAAGCTTCATATCTGCACAATGTTTTAAAAATCATTAGCAGAGGTGTCAAATCATTATCTGTCAACCTGGTTCCTGTCCTTTAGAAAGTTCTGAAAAATCCTATTGGATCAGAACTGTAAAACAGTTATGAATTATATCTGTTTCTTAGTTGTTTCTGTCTGTAATAAAACAAGGTTGCCTTGAAGTTTTTGTTCTCTGAAAGGCCTGCATAAACATAAATGACTTTCCCTCTAGACCGTAGGTATTCTCACAGCCTCTGAAACCAAGTATGGGTCGCCTTCTTGTTCTGCACCAGGTCTCACCCATGCTTGATTTCTTAGGCCAGGAGAGCATCTCTGGCAGATCTTACAGAGGTCGGATGTCAGAAGAATCAGCAGAAGGAGGTAGACGAATAAAGCAAGAGAAGATACCGTAAAATCACTGTATAAATAACATTTTACAAAAGAGTCGCTAAAATGGCTCAGAGGAAGATATTTCTGGTGCAATTTTGCATTCAGATTATCTGTACTGTCTCCAAGATAATTTGTAGTGACAGGTAAACATCCAACAACTCTTGAAATTTATTTTGTATATATTTCTTCACTGCCTATTTTCTATCATTTAGGAAATTCAACTGCATAGTCTCATCCATTGTACTTTACACCAATCGTTCTAGACTTAAATGTCTAACTCTCTCAATCATCAAATTGTGTTTACAAAGTATGCACTTCCATACAGTTCTTCTAATGTTGAGTATATTTGTATGAGGGACCAAAAGAAAAAGATATAAAAACACAATTTAAGATATATTGCCAATACATAAATCCACTGAGTTTCTTCATAATACCTAAAGCTTCATCTAACAAATCTGATGTAGAAAATGTAGAACTGTCAAAAAAAGCATACTATATAATTTCAAGAAATTCTGTTAATTTAGGATGTTACAAATGTGTATCACAATCTTTCAATCTAAAAAGGAAAACAGAAACTAAGCAACAGAGAAAAACCAAGCTGACATGGCACTTACCTCTAAATTAGCAAAATGCAATTATGGTCCACATAAGATAATCAAATAAAAATAAATCATAGATTTATTTTATTATTCACAGTAGAGCTGAAAAATACCGGAGAAATAAATCTATAGTCCAATTCCAAGCCCAATCATTTAGAAACCATGAAGCAGGAGTTATTGGCCTTCATTATAATATGAGTTTAGCAATGGGGCAGGAGAGGTTGCTGAAATCAGTAGCCTGTGTCTGTCCAAGGTACCCAAGCACCATGCTTCCATGTACCCTCCAAGAAGAATGACAGGCTAAGAACATTTCATGGCTGATCCTGACAGTAGCCCAGAAACCACCTTGCTCTATTCCCTCCCTGCTCCTATTCAGTTCCATTTTCACCTAACTCCCTGCTCAGCTTCATCTCATTGTGTCAACACTTGCACTAACATTTAAACTTGGTGTTTGCATTTTGTATCTTTGCTTTGACCTTCAGTGCTCTCTGAAGACTCTGTCTTACACTAGCCTCTTTGACTTTTACCTTTCTGGCTTCCTGAGACAGAAAGACCCATCCTGTCTGGCTCTCCCTTCTCCACCATAACCACCATGATCACCACCCAGCACCCCCCAACACGCACACATGAGCTCAGATCCTGGTATAGATACTATGCCTCTCGAGTATACCAGCCTTGAGAGACAGAGAGAGAGAGCACCATTGTTAACAGTTTCTAGTTCTTTACAAGGTCATTGGACTTGTCAAAGTACTATGCTTTAATTCGCAAGTGGCATTTTACCAACATAAACTTCTTTGTAGAAAGTTTTATGTCAAGGTAGCACTTGCAAAAAGGGCACAGGTCACATAATAATTCCATGGGACCATCACTAATACATGATGTGGGGTGGAAGAGTGGTGCTACAAAAGATGAAAAGAGACTTACCAAATGGACAATTAAAATAGAAAGGGCCTTCCAAGAGGAGGGAGAAAGGTGTATAAAGGTGAGATATGAAAGACTCAGGATCTCCTAGAAGTTTACTATCACCAGAGAACAAGTAAGACAGAGAGGCCTCGGGTGAATTGCAGAAAACTGATGAAAGATTAGGTTTGCAAGGACCATGCTGTGAATGGCCCTGAATGCAATGCCAAAGAATCTGGATGTTTTACCAGTAAATGGTGTGATACTAGAGACTACTTACAAAGCTGTTGCAGTGTTCAAGTGAAAAATGAGGAGGCCCTAAATTTAGACTTGTGGTAGAGAAGGGGAAAAGAACATTGAACATCAATAGAGCTTGAAGACTGGGTATTGGGGTGGAGAGATATGATGACACCTGGGATTCCAGTCTACCTGAATATGTGGATTGTGATGCCATTTATTGAGAGTAAACAAGAAAACATAAAGAGATTTAAAGAAGGTAGATAATGAGCTTTATTTTAAATATGATAAATTTGAAATAATAGATTTGACAACTCTGGATTTTAAAACCAAAAGAATAGTCAAAACAACCCAAGGACAGCATGTAGAAACAGAGTAATGACTGGAGGACAGAAAAACAAGTACTTCCAATTTAAGGAGAAATTAAAGGGTAAAAAATCAAGAGAAAGAACATGCCAACTTTTGGTAGGCCATAGGAAGTCATATTATCATACTAGAAATATTTTAACACTTAAACATATAAAGTTTTTTATATTATTTTATCAAATCTCAGTTTTTAACTGTATTTGATATTGTCATAGAAGATATTTACTTTTTTTATTTTGAAAGCTTATTTTATAGCAAGATTGCAATCATTCTCAACCATACACACATGGGTTCATAAGTAAAATAAATGCTGTAATATCGTTTTATATTGATTTCCATGTTATATAATTACTTTGAGAACCTCTAGTAATCATTTACTTTACACTAGGGCTTGCTGTAAAAATTGCTTTTCCCATATTTACTCAATAAGATTCCTCTCCTCCATGAAATCAATTAGGGAAATAAAATAAATTTGTAAAGCTCATTTATGCATACACATCACAGAAAAAGAAAGTTCTTCCTTGTTCTTGTTTACTCATCATCTTTACTTCAGGATACCACACTGTCCATAATCAGACTTGGGTTTCAGTATAATTCTTGATAAATATAACAACCAAGCAGACATCCTCCCTTGCCTGGGGCTCCATCCTCCCCACTTCATCGCTATTCACTCCACTGCACAGTTCACATGCAGGCAAGTCTCACCAGTCTGCACTGTGCTTTGGAGCACAACATTATTTCCAAGAATGTCTGATACAACCTTTTTTAAGAACAGGTGGCCACTACACAGAAGAACAGAGCTTTAATATAACCCCCCAAGACGCACATAAAAGATACCACAGGGGGCTGTCAGTATGTGAAGAGCAATCAGTCACATAATCTTTATTAAAAACAGCACACACCTCACCTCAAAGAACTGGGAATCCTTAAACAAAAAAGGCCTTTTGCTGCAGTTTACTTTAGATTTAGCTTCAGGATCAAAGGGGTAATTTTATTTTATTTTACTTTTTATTTTATTTTACTTTTAAGCCTTAACGTAGAGTGTTTTCCTGAGATGGAATTTTTCATCTCAATGCTGATTTTTCTATCCTCAAGACTTAGGTTGAAGCAAACAGTCTCTATCTATAGAGATGGCTTCATTGAACTATTTTTTCTGGATCCTCTGGTATAAATCAACTTTTATAACTCTACCTCCAAAGACTTCATGTCATCTTAAATCTTTGAATGCCTGAATGTATTCTTTACTCCACCAGTAATTACTTTTTAAGGGGAAAAAAAAAAGGAAATATTACCTACTTGATGGTTTCACCCAGTCTGAGACATTAATCTTTCACTTCAGGTACAGTATCAGATTACAATCTCCATTCACAATCAAGTCTTGATTTGGGATGACAAGGTTGAGCCATCAAGACACTGTTTCTAATCAGCCACTTTTGAAGGTCAACAAATGAATAGTCTGATTATTTCAGTCCTTTGTGAATAGCTCAGAAACAAACACTCCGTTCACTATGGAAAATATTAGTGAGAAAGGAGCTTTGCTAGTAGCAAGCAAAACTGCAGTGTCATCAATACACAAGCACATTTCTATCCATCCCAGATTACTCTACAGCCTTGTAAATTTCCCAGCTGGCTAACAGTTCTCTCCTATATAATACAGTCCAACTGGACAAATCGTTTGCATACTATTTGCAAATACGTTTTTTTTTCCATTTCTGGGGATAATATATTTAAGGATTATTAAAAGAAGTTAGCATAGTCCCTCACTCCTTTGAAAAGCCTCACCGACTTTTAAACGATATACTTTCAACTCTAGCTATAAGTGAGTGAAGAATAATCTTCACAGAGTACAAATTACAAAGCTCTAGTTATGAATTTTGTTCTTTTAAACAGAGGACATAAAAATGCATTTGGTATATGAAAATTCTTTGAAAATTATTTTAGCTCTAGCCATTCCACTATGAGTTTCAATTACTTTAGCTCAAAATAATGTACTCTCATTGATGCTATTTTGCCCTCTACTAATATATTAAAAAATTAGGAGCCCCATCAGAAAATTAGGACACTTTCTCTTCTATCCAATCTAACAGGAAGGTTAATAATTTTTCCACCTTGAGGCCCTGTCAATTTATCAGCTCTGGCTGGAGGCTCCTGTCCAAGCCCAAGATTTCTATCCTATATCCCCAAACCTCATTATTTTAAACCATTCCTCCAAATCTCTAACCCTTAAAGCAGTGAGTGGTCCTAAATCCTGGCTGCACATGAGACTCTCCTGGGAAACTTTTACAAAATATGGATACCTAGAAATTCTGATGTAATTGGGCTGGGATAGGACTTGAGCATCAACATTTTTATAAGCTCCCCAGATGATCTAAGGTGCAACCGGGTTGAGAGCTACTGCCCTAAAGCAATTTCCTAGTAGTCCTATCATCCATTTTCACAGCTACTTCTCAAAACTATAGATTTAACCACTTTCCCTTCACAAACACATAGAACCAGAGATCAAAGGACTCTGATTTTCAATACGTTTCTGTCAAGAAATTTGAACAATCTCACATTTTCTGTATACAAATAGAAGAGTATTTCTATATTCAAAGAACATATTTGAAAGAAAATGGTAAATAAAAAAAAAAAACAATAGCAAGAAGAAACAAATGCCCATTACCTATGCCCTCAAGCATTCAAGTAATCTGCTTTTCCCAATTAAATTTCCACAATCCTTCCTCCCATGCCTACTATTTCTCACCATTAGTCCTCACTGATTAAGAAAAAAAACAAAGACCCACCTTGTCTGGGTAAAGATAAGAAGTGGAGATTGTGTGCTTTGGAGATGGGTGGTAAACGGTTACAGTAGTATTTCCTAATGAACCGTACTATCTTATATCCACATCCTTTGCAGAGTGACTTTACACTCTGTCCATTGAGAAGTGGACACTATTTTTCCACCCCTTGCGATTTGCTTTCACCAAGAGAATGTGATGGAAGTACCACTGTGTGACTGCTCAGGCTAAGCCTTAAGAGAACAGCAGCTTCTGTTTTTGCCCTCTTGGAATGTTTCCATTGAAGAAACCTAGTCTAGCCGATCAGATAATGAGACAACATAAAGGAGGACCAGGGTGCCACAGCCAATAGCCAGCATTAACTGCCAGGCCTGTGAATGAAATCCTTTTGGACTCCTCGACCTCAGGTGAGTTGTCAAATTTCTCCAGCTGCAAGGGTGAGCCCAGGCAGAATCCTCGGCAGGACCAGCAAAAGAACCCACCAACTGAGTTGTGCCCAAACTGCAGAATCATGAGCAAATAAATGGTTACGGTTTTAAGCTAGTAAGTTGTGGGGTGATGTGTTATGTAACAAGTGATAACTGATAAGGAAATTTATTTAATATTCAAAAGAATTGACAATTACTGTGCTTGCTTTCATATAGGTATACTGTATGCAATTTATAAGTAACACATTTTTGAAGTTGCATCTTCGTAAAGTGTTTTGCAGTTCAATCTCCCTCCATTACATTTCATAAAAATCATACATTTGTTTCTTATTTTCTTCCATGATTACTTGTAGGAAAAAATAAAACCTGCTATAGCCATCTCTAAAAAAGGCAGGAAACAAATTAGCCCGAAGTTCCTCTATAATTACTAAATTACATAATTCACTTCATTTCTCCCTAGAGGACAGGTATAAAAAGAAAATTTCCAGGAGAGATTAAAACAAAATTGTTCTGTTGCTGAACCTAAGGATATTTCCAAGCTTGGTTACCTCTGATAACTTTTACAAACCATTTCACTAAATATTCTACCTAATGGACAGCTTTGAGAAACCTTTCTACAAAAATAGTGGTAGCTGGAACATTTTGCAAATATTCCATCGGAATCTTCCTTCAGTAGAGATCTAGGTTCTGGCTGAAGGGAAATGTGGCTTTGTGGCCTTTTTTTTTTTCTTTCTATTTTTGGTTTTCTATTGCTTTGTAGTAATTTGGGGAGTAACTAGCTGTATTAGTTTCCTACTACTGCTATAACAAATTACACTTCAACAATACAAATGTATTCTCTTGCAGTTCTAGAGGGTAGAAATCTGAAATCTGTTTCTCTGAGCTAAGGTTAAGGTTTTGGACTCGAGGAGAGGAATCTTTCCTGGCCCTTTGCAGCTTGTAGAGCGGCACTCCTTGCTTTCCTTGGCTCGTGGCCCCCTCCTCCATCTTCAAAGCCAGGAGCACAGTGTCTTTACATCTCTCTTTGCTTTCATCATCACGTCACTTCTCCTCTCTGTAGTCTCACATCTCCCTCTGCTTCCCTCTTGTACGGACACTTGTGATTACACCACTGAGCTCACCTGGATAATCCAGAGTACTTTTCCTATCTCCAGACCTCTAATTTAATCACATCCGCAAAGTCCCTTCTGCCATATAAGTAACATATTCACAGGGTCGGGGGATTAGGATGTGGATTTAGGGAGCATTATTTAGTTTATCACACTGCCTCTGGTTTTGTACTGTTTGGTCCTGAGGTCAGGATTCTTCAAGTAACTTATGTGTTGAACTAGCTCAGTTGAGGCAAAGTAAAGAAAACCCTAGTTTACTCATCCTACACAGTACAGAATAAACATCTGCTTAAAGCAAGCAACAATTAAATAATCAATTAAACTTCGCTAAAGCCAAAATCTGACTGGTGAAAAAGAATAGCAAAACTGATCATTGAGATGGCGCTGTTCTTTTTTCCAGCAATTTATTCTACTTAAGAATATGATTGTCATCATTTGTTTGCCAAGTTCAATAAAAATTTCACCTGGAATGGTTGCTTCAGGGAATGCTGGGTAAATATCACTTTTTTGTTTCAATTTGAACACAAACGCAATTCAGTGGCATCCCATTTAACTACCATTTTTAATGTATTCTTACCTAACCTAACACACTTTCATTTTATCAGCAGCATAAAAACAACCTCGCACCATAATTTTTCCACTGACAACGTGGCCTACTTGAAGGCATCATAAACTTATAAGCACAGATTCATAATGCATACATTATTTAAAAAGAGACCCTTAATATATTTTATCTTCAAAATAAAGTAATATATTTCAATTGAAAATTATGTTAGCAGAGAGAATGATTCAAGCATGTATGCTGAAGTGTTTCGACCATATAACTAGATTATATTTACATGTATGAAATTTCATTGACTCAGAAAATTAGTAATAATCTCTGCCAAAGGGAATATTTCATAAGGTAAATCAGATAAAGAAAACAAAGCATTGAATGCAAATACTTTTGAGAATGATAGGGAATCAGATGTGCATTAAAACATCTTATTATAGAATAAGATAAGATAAATTTAAGAACATAATCTAAAGTAACCACATTCAAAAGCAACAGTGTGCAAATTAACTGTTTTCATTTTATGGTAGCTCTCAGACTGCTTATTTTTCAAGTTATAAAAATAAATGATACATAGTTCTAGTGGTTTTAGGTGTACATAATTTGGGAAAGTTAATATCCAAAGTCAAAATACTGTTAACCGAAGGTTGGAACTGATAAATGAATTAATAGCAGTTACTATATAACGCATTTAGCATTTTAAAAGCAAATATTGAACAGTTTCCTCTTACTAGTGAGAGAAGAAACTCTCGTAATCTTTATCCCATTCCTTCCCTAAATCTCACTAAAATGAAAACAAAGGAACCAAGTATAAAGACAGAGTGCATAGACAACAGGATGTAGGACGTCAGCGGACAAGAGATGGCAGCAAATTTTGGAAGAAAGAAAGTGGGTGGAGGTGAGGTTATCCAGTTAGCCAAATGGACTTCACTGCCTGGGAAGAGGAAATGGATTTACCAGCAGGATGAAACCAAGCTCAGATGCACAATCCCTGTTAGGCTTAGGAATTAGTTATCAGGGACCTCGGAAGTCCAGGGTTCAGGGGAGGAATGAAAGAAGGAGGATTGTTTTATTAAGTCCATAAGAGCATATGCAGAGTCTCAGAGCCCATGGTCCACTCAGACTGCTAATTAATTACTCTTTCCACACCCTCATAGAAGACCGGAAGTATACATCCTGGAAAGATTCAGGGACTCCAGCTGTGCCTGGGGGTGCAGTACTACACTGAAAACAAGGGTTAAATATACTTGTCCATACTGAATGAAAGCGAAGAATTCTGTTCTGGGGAAACTAAGTGGGCCAAGCAAAAAGACCTCTAGATTCTGACTGACATTTGGACGCCCTCAAAAATAAAAAATCCAGCCCTTGTCGATTTATTCAAAGATGGCTGCCTTCACAGACACACATACACATTTCTCATCAGCCTTTTCTGTACCGTTTGGTACTGAAGTCAGGATCCGAAACAACATAAAACCTTGTAAAAAAAAAAAACAGTGCAAGAAGAAGAAACTAAACAAGTGTGTATGTGTGAGTGTGAATGTATTTGTGTATGTGTATCTTTAGACATAAAAGAAGAAAAGATATTTCAGATACTGTACATATATAATTTGATTAGGAAACTATAAACAAAGTATTTAGAAAACAAGACAGAATGCTTAGAAATTAAAATGGTTGTCAAAAAAATCCAATATAAAGGTTGAAGAAATCTCTCAGAGAGTGTAAAAATAAATCGATGGAAAACAGAAGACCAAAAACTTACATACAGTAGAGAATCAATCAAGGAGAAGAGCACCTGATTAATTAGGGTTTCAGAAAGAGAAAACAGAGGATCAGAAATGACTCCCCCAAAACAGAGTACAATTATCACATACTGAAGGCATGCATTTTTGGATTAAAGGAGTCAGCCAAATGCAGAGCACAAATGAACGAAAAAGACTTACATTGAGATACAGTATTGTGAAATTTCAGAACATCAGGTAAAAAGAAAAAATTGGAAAACCTTTTAAAAATAACCCGTCAGATACAACAGAGGCTATCATGCTTATCAAACTGGAAGGTAGACAAGAATAGAATGGGGTATTGCCTTTAAAATTCTGAGAGGCAATTTTTTTAACCTAGAATCCTGTAACTAGCCATATGATCAATTACATGTGGGGTTATAAGAAGACTTTTTGAGACACTGAAAATTTCCAGGAATTTACCCTTCAATCAGTCTTTCTCAAGAAGCTACTGGAAAGTATTATCCATAAGAAACAGTTAGCCAAGGAGATTCAGAAAACAGGGGACCCACTGCAAGGGAGAGGCAGAAGAAATTCCCAAAGCAATGACAGAGAAGTCCTAAGCAACAACTGTGCTACAACCATAAGGGAAACCAACCCCACTGAAGCAACTGGCTGGATGACACTAAAAGATCTGTCTCTAAAGAAAAAAAACAGGACTG
The DNA here is from genome assembly GCF_965194825.1 of Balaenoptera physalus. Lineage (NCBI taxonomy): Eukaryota > Metazoa > Chordata > Mammalia > Artiodactyla > Balaenopteridae > Balaenoptera > Balaenoptera physalus. The sequence continues at coordinate 48,815,544 of NC_138891.1, read as the reverse complement.
TTAGATTCCTTTCTGTGCCTGATCTTATTGAAGGGAGCCTATAAGTTTTCTTAGAAAGTTTGCATTGAATTAGTGTTAGTTACAGAGACAAATAAACAAATGAGAAAAATGAAGCAATTTCTGGCTCCATAGAAAACTCAGAAAAGAAAAAAATTGTAATCATAATAGTACACTAAATGGCTTATCTATGAACAATATTTATATAGTTATATAAATACAGAATATTGGTTGAATAAAACACATGAGGTAAGGTTGAGAGAATGAAGGAGAGAAAATAATGGATATAGCAAGGGGTGGAGATAGACAAAAAGTAAGAAAGCTCAATCCTCATTTTCTATAGTAGGGAGACAAACGATTGGAATAGAAATGTCATAAGATAGAAATATTGCCATATTATTTAGAAATATAGAATTACATATGAGAAAAAATAGCTACAAAAGAGTTGAAATTAGGTCCAGTCTAGGGAATAGAGACTGAGGAATGGGAGTGGTGGGTCAGTAGAGAGCTTTGTTTTAAAAAATAAACATAGGTCTTTTATTACTCTTTGACTTTTAAAACGATGAACATGTACAACTTTCACAAAATACAAACACAATTTTATAGAAAGTTAACATCTAGTAAAATCCTATAATCCATTAATGGCCAGCTCTTTAATGCTCGTGTTCAAGGGAGTAATCCAAACATGTTTTGACATTGCACACCAAATGTCACTAGATTCATTTTGGTTTCTAGCATTTCTATGACTGCAATTGCAATCTGCAGCGGCTTCAAGATGGCTCTAAGATAATTCCAAAGCTTTCAGCATAAATTGACCCTCTTAAACAATTGCGCATAATTTTCTCAGGCTCAAGCTGACCAAATGGCAATCAAAATAAACCACAAACAGGATGTTAATGTTGCCTTATTGCTCAGTGAGCATGAGAGAAAACAAAGCAAAATACAACCATCACTCATACCCTTGAAGGGAATGGTTTCCCATTGGGATGATTATGTGCTGTCAAAATATATGAATGCCAATGAAGAAACAAATGTATGTGTTTATTATGTCCCAGGCACTGTGTTGGATAAACAGGAAATAGAAAGATGCATAAGATGCAGACACTTCTTTTGGGGAGTCTGTAATCTAGGAAACTAAAACATTGGAAGCTCTCCTAACTGAGCTCCATTTATGTGCCTTAGACTAACTCTCACTAGCCATTTTCTCCTTGAAACGCGACTGATGTCCATGGCATGTTGTAAACTCAAGCTAGCAACTACTCTTTCACCATTAGCTTCTTCACCCACCAGTTGAATTGTTTGCCTATGTAGGAGAGGAACAAATTTCCTCTACCCTCTTAGGTTTAGTAGTTGGGCCTTTAAAATAAACTGACAAAAGACTGAGTAACAAGAGAAAAACAGAATTTATTAATGGGTACATTGCATGCACATATGCGCGAATTCAGTAATGAGTTACTCAGGTGGTTAGAACTTGGGCTTATATAGCATCTTAACAAAGAGCAAAACTTTTGTAGGGAAGTGACAAAAAAAAAAAAGAAAAAAGGGATTTAGATTTTAAGGGCAGTCAATTGTAGGAAGGTAAATATATAGAGAAACTAGTGGTAGATAAGGGCTAGTTAGTAAGGTTTGTTTGTGTAGACTTTCTTGGTGCCATCTTGTCTCCAGTGATAAGGCTGTTACCCCATTCTTGGTATGGAAAATGGGGAGGGGACATCTTCACAAGGCGAATTTATGTTCTTCTTTTAGAACATATTTGTAATTATATAAATTTGATTAAATATTGTAAAAATCAATAAAACTTGAGTGTTAAATTAGAGCTAGTTGAAAGTTTTGAGAAGACTTGCTAAAAGTGAATAGTTGAGAAAACACTGTTGAATTAGGTATGAAAAAAATCATAAAAACCTAGAATTATTTTTCACAGATAACTGTGCAAGTATCTTTACGTTTTCACTTTTTTTTCAAGAAAATGAAACTGGATATAGAGAGGATACAAAATGGATGTGGTTTATACTAAAAATATAACACAAAACAAAAGAGCCCATATTCAAAGAAAAGTCTTAATTCTTCTTTACTAAAAGTATATTTACATGTCTTAAGTTAAAATAAATGCTATAGGTTATATATATCATTGACTTTGGATTCCATACTCTAACCAACATGTCCAGTACCCAGGCCAACTCCTGGTCCTAATCTTATTGAATAAATGAGCTTCCTCTGTTTGCAGAAATCACTTGGCCCCTAGGGGATGTGTTTATAATGGATTCCCTTGGAGTGTATGCTGATAGATATGCTGTTCTCATCACATTCTTTCTCTTAATGTCCCCAGCTGTGTTCAGCAAAACTAATTGATAATGTGCATTTCCAAGGTGGCTGGCTATGCTTAGAAAAAACAAAAAAACAAAAACAACTGGTCCAATACTAAAGACTTTACATAAGATCTCACCCTTCTGACAACTATTTTCTAAACCACTGAGCTAACTATTAACACAGAAAAAAGTAAATTCTAATACAGAAAAAAAAATTGATGCAGATCCTCAAGAAAAGAAAAATAAATAGAATATTAACACATCAGTTTGGAAAGGGCTTTAGATGTCATATGACCTATAGAATTCATTAAGAATAGAGATATACCCAAAGCTGAAGAGGAAAGAGGGACAGTTCTAAGGGCCCATGGCAGTATGAACTATTTTTTGATGGCAATGGAAAATGTGTCATCTCAAAACCTTATGAAAGGCTTTGATTTCAGCTATCATGAGGAGAGGTTTTCAAGCTATAGTACATTCCACGTGACAACTTGGTTTTCCTTGAAATTATTTGAAAATGAAAATTAAAAGATATATTATGGTAGACAGCTTATATTTTACTTTCTTTGAGTTTTATTTGTGTTTAGTTAAATTAGAATATGTTGACTCAGGTAACTCATTAATTATAATTAAGGAATGTCACAATTGAATCCTGCAATAGAAAATAAAGATCCTCCAATTTTATAGAATATATCTCAGAAAACTTGGTTATAATTCATATTTTCTATTAATTTTTATTATAAAATCAAAAGCATTGTCCCACATGGTTAAATGCATAATATTTACATTGGCTTAAAAACCTGGATAAAATATGGGTTGAACTTGAAGGGTTATGACAATTGTCATATAAGAGTATATTTGGTCTCATGAGAGCTGGAATCTTGACTCAACATAGTTTACTTCACTTTCTGCATATAGTTTTATCAGCATCTGAAAATTCACCCTCTTCATTTGCCATTCCTGTCATCTGGGAGATCCAGTCCTCTTCCCACCCTACTCCATTGTTCCAGATTTTGCTATTTGTTTTTGTCCTCCTAATACAGCTAACTTGAAATATCACAATTCCCCAGTGTGGCGTCACATGAAACAGTACTCTTTAAAAATTTTTGTTTGAGATGATGTTTTATAAAACACGGGTTTCTTTTCAATTCTGTAAATATTAAATTCTGTGTATTGGATTAGAATATTGGATTAAATTCTGGGTATTGGCTTAGAGTATTGGATTATTCTTTTCAAAAGATAGAAATTGATATTTATATCCTGTGACCTAGGTTAACTGGCCTGGTGTTTTATTACTCCCTTGTAAAAAAATTGTTTTAATACACAAAATTAACCAAATAATAAAATCACAGATTATAAGAATATTTAATTATCGTCTAGTCCTATCACTTATGCTTGAACCCTCTTTACAGTTCTCTCACTAAAAAGTTCTTCATTGGTTTCAGCATTGCCCAGAACTAAGGAATTCTACCTTCCGGTGCAGGCCCATTCCATTGTTAGGAAAACTATTACAGAGTTCTTGTGAGAGAAGAAATCTGTCTGCCATTCTTTTGATCCCTATTCACAGACCACATGTGTCTCAAGCCCAGGCTTAAAAATTCAAAGCCAACCATTTATTTCCCAACTTGTCTTCTCTCTTCCTTTGTCCCCGCCCTTTACTAAAAGAAGCAATGAGAACTCAAGCCAGGCTCCCCAAATCTTCAGTCTCCTGCTTACATCTTTAGAAAGAGCAAATATGTTTTCTCAGAGTTTTCATATATTATTGTAAGTGCTAGTAGCCCCAATACCTAAATATGGATTCCAGCAAATTCTACCTCCTAATGTTACCTGATTTTGTCATGCATGTCATTATCATAAACCAGTTTTGTTCTATGTACAGTTGCATCTATGTCTCTCAGTCAAAAGAGAATCTCCAATTACTACAACCTGTTACTAGCTTTGAGAAGAAGAAACAAGATGTCATAAGGACAAGTTTTTGAGTCCTGGAGCATGTCACTAAGAATTTAGCAGTCTTTTTTTTACCAAGAGATGTAAAAGCAAACAAAAAAACAAATCCAATGCTCTTCACTATGAGAGCAATTCAGATGGTTACCAGGGTAAGTGATACCTAATAAAGCTGGATCCACTAAATAGAAAACATTCTAACGAACTGAAATAGACGGTAGTAAAAAGTGAAAATTAGTTTGTTGGTTTTTTCTTTTTAAGATTTTTTTTATGTGGACCATTTTTAAAGTCTTTATTGAATTTGTTACAATACTGCTTCTGTTTTGTGTTTTGGTTTTTTGGCCCCAAGGCACTGTGGGATCTTAGCTTCCTGACAGGGATCGAACCCGCACACCCTGCATTGGAAGGTGAAGTCTTAACCACTGGACCACCAGGGAATTCCCAAAATTAGTTTGTTTTTGTTTTTCCAATAAATTTATTTATTTATTTATTGGCTGCTTTGGGTCTTCATTGCTGCGCATGGGCTTTCTCTAGTTGCGGTGAGCAAGGGTTACTCTCTGTTGCATTGCGTGGGCTTCTCACTGCGGTGGCTTCTCTTGTTGCGAAGCATGGGCTCTACACACGCGGGTTCAGTAGTTGTGGCTCGCAGGCTCAGAAGTTGTGGTGCACGGGCTTAGGTGCTCCACGGCATGTGGGATCTTCCCGGACCAGAACTCGAATCCGTGTCCCCTGCATTGGCAGGTGGATTCTTAACCACAATGCCACCAGGGAAGTCCATTAGTTTTTTAAGTTTTTTTGGTTTTGGTTTTTTTTTTATATTTTCTTTTTTTTTTTTAACACCTTTATTGGCGTATAATTGCTTTACAATTGTGTGTTAGTTTCTGCTTTATAACAAAGTGAATCAGCTATACATATACATATATCCCCATATCTCCTCCCTCTTGCGCCTCCCTCCCACCCTCCCTATCCCACCCCTCTAGGTGGTCACAAAGCACTGAGCTGATCTCCCTGTGCTATGTGGCTGCTTCCCACTCACTATTTTACATCTGGTAGTGTATATATCTCCATGCCACTCTCTCACTTCGTCCCAGCTTACCCTTCCCACTCCTCACATCCTCAAGTCCATTCTCTACATCAGTGTCTTTATTCCTGTCCTGCTCCTAGGTTCTTCAGAACCTTTTTTTTTTCTTACATTCCATGTATATGTGTTAGCATAGTATTTGTTTTTCTCTTTCTGACTTACTTCACTCTGTATGACAGACTCTAGGCCCATCCACCTCACTACAAATAACTCAATTTGGTTTCTTATTAAGGTAGTATAGTCATTTTCACAATGTTGATTCTCCTAATCCAAGAACATGGTATATCTCTCCATCTGTTTGTATCATCCTTAATTTATTTCATCAGTGTCTTATACTTTTCTGCATACAGGTCTTTTGTGTCCTTATGTAGGTTTATTCATAGGTATTTTATTCTTTTTGTTGCAATGGTAAATGGGAGTGTTTCCTTAATTTCTCCTTCATATTTTTCATCATTAGTGTATAGGAAACCAGGAGATTTCTGTGCATTAATTTTGTATCCTGCTACTTTACCAAAATCATTGATTAGCTCTACTTTACCAAATTCATTGATTAGGTAACATCTTTAGGATTCCCTATGAATAGTATCATGTCATCTGCAAACAGTAACAGCTTTACTTCTTTTCCGATTTGGATTCCTTTTATTTCTTTTTCTTCTCTGATTGTTGTGGCTAAAGCGTCCAAAACTATCTTGAATAATAGTGGTGATAGTGGACAACCTTGTCTTGTTCCTAATCTTAGAGGAAATGGTTTCAATTTTTCACCATTGAGAATGATGTTGGCTGTGGGTTTGTCATATATGGCCTTTATTATGTTGAGGTAAGTTCCCTCTATGCCTACTTTCTGGGGTTTTTTTTTACCGTAAATAGCTGATGAATTTTATCAAAAGCTTCTTCTGCATCTATTGAGATGGTCATATGGTTTTTCTCCTTTAGTTTGTTAATACGGTGTATCACATTGATTGATTTGTGTATATTGAAGAATCCTTGCATTTCCAGGATAAACCCCACTTGATCATGGTGCATGATCCCTTTAAAGTGCTGTTGGATTCTGTTTGCTAGTATTTTGTTGAGGAGTTTTGCATCTATATTCATCAGTGATATTGGCCTGTAGTTTTCTTTCTTTGTGACATCTTTGTCTGGTTTTGCTATCAGGGTGATGGTGGCCTCGTAGAATGAGTTTGGGAGTGTTCCTCCCTCTGCTATATTTTGGAAGAGTTTGAGAAGGATAGGTGTTGGCTCTTCTCTAAATGTTTGATAGAATTTGCCTGTGAAGCCACCTGGTCCTGGGCTTTTGTTTGTTGGAAGATGTTTAATCACAGTCTCAATATCAGTGCTTGTGATTGGTCTGTTTATATTTTCTGTTTCTTCCTGGTTCAGTCTCAGAAGGTTGTGCTTTTCTAAGAATTTGTCCATTTCTTCCAGGTTGTCCATTTTATCGGCATACAGTTGCTTGTAGTAATCTCTCATGATCCTTTGTATTTCTGCAGTGTCAGTTGTTATTTCTCCTTTTTAATTTCGAATTCTATTGATTTGAGTCTTCTCCCTTTTTTCTTGATGAGTTTGACTAATGGTTTATCAGTTTTGTTTATCTTCTCAAAGAACGAGCTTTTAGTTTTATTGACCTTTGCTATTGTTTCCTTCATTTCTTTTTAATTTATTTCTGATCTGATTTTTATGACTTCTTTCCTTCTGCTAACTTTGGGGGTTTTTTGTTCTTCTTTCTCTAATTGCTTTAGGTGTAAGGTTAGGTTGTTTATTTGAAATGTTTCAGGTTTTATGAGGTGGGATTGTATTGCTATAAACTTCCCTTTTAGAACTGCTTTTGCTGTATCCCATAGGTTTTGCATCGTCATGTTTACATCGTCATTTTTTCCTAGGAATTTTTTGATTTCCTCTTTGATTTCTTCAGTGATCTCTTGGTTATTTAGTAGTGTGTTGTTTAGCCTCCATGTGTTCGTATTTTTTACAGATTTTTTTCCTGTAATTGATATCTAGTCTCACAGCATTGAGGTCAGAAAAGATACTTGATGCAATTTCATTTTTCTGAAGTTTACCAAGGCTTGATTTGTGACCCAAGATATGATCTATCCTGGAGAATGTTCCATGAGCACTTGAGAAGAAAGTGTATTCTGCTGTTTTTGGATGGAATGTCATATAAACATCAATTAAGTCCATCTTGTTTAATGTATCATTTAAAGCTTGTGTTTCCTTATTTATTTTCATTTTTGATGATCTGTCCATTGGTGAAAGTGGGGTGTTAAAGTCCCCTACTATGATTGTGTTATTGTCAATTTCCCTTTTTATGGTTGTTAGCATTTGCCTTATGTATTGAGGTGCTCCTATGTTGGGTGCATAAATATTTACAATTGTTATATCTTCTTCTTGGATTGATCCCTTGATCATTATGTAGTGTCCTTCTTTGTCTCTTGTAACAGTCTTTATTTTAAAGTCTATTTTGTCTGATATGAGAATTACTACTCCAGCTTTCTTTTGATTTCCATTTGCATGGAATATCTTTTTCCATCCCCTCACTTTCAGTCTGTATGTGTCCCTAGGTCTGAAGTCAGTTTCTTGTAGACAGCATATATATGGGTTTTATTTCTGTATCCATTCAGCCAGTCTGTCTTTTGGTTGGAGCATTTAATCCATTTACATTTAAGGTAGTTATCAATATGTATGTTCCTATTAGTTTTGGGTTTGTTACTGTAGGTCTTTTCCTTCTCTTCAGTTTCCTGCCTAGAGAAGTTTCTTTAGCATTTGTTGTAAAGCTGGCTTGGTGGTACTGAATTCTCTTAGCTTTTGCTTGTCTGTAAAGGTTTTAATTTCTCCGTCGAATCTGAATGAGATCCTTGCTGGATAGAGTAATCTTGGTTGTAGGTTTTTCCTTTTCATCGCTTTAAATATGTCCTGCCACTCCCTTCTGGCTTGCAGAGTTTCTGCTGAAAGATCAGCTGTTAACCTTGTGGGGATTCCCTTGTATGTTATTTGTTGTTTTTCCCTTGCTGCATTTAATAAGAAAGAAAGAAAGAAAGAAAAAAAGATAGAAAAAATAAAATAGTTATTAAAATTTAAAAAAAATTATTAAAAATTAAAAATTAAAAAGTAATTTAAAAAAAAAAGGAAGAAAGAAGAGAGCAACCAAACCAAAAAAGAAATCCACCAATGATAACAAGCACTAAAACTATACTAAAAACCCAAAAAACAAAGAAAACAACAGACAGACAGAACCCTAGGGCAAATGGTAAAATCAAAGCTATACAGACAAAACCACACAAAGAAGCATACACATACACACTCACAAAAAGAGAAAAAGTAAAAAAAAAAAAAAAAAAAAATATATATATAAAGGAAGAGAGAAACCAAATCAATAAACAAATCTACCAACGATAATAAACTCTAAATACTAAACTAAGATAAGCATAAAACCAGAAACAAATTAGATCCAGAAAGTAAACCCCAAGTCTACAGTTGCTCCCAAAGTGCACCACCTCAATTTTGGGATGATTAGGTATCTATTCAGGTATTGCAATGATGCAGGGTACATCAAGTTGATTGTGGAGATTTAATCCTCTGCTCCTGAGGCTGCTGGAAGAAATTTCCCTTTCTCTCTTTGTTCGCACATCTCCTGGCTTTCAGCTTTGGATTTGACCCCGCCTCTGCGTGTAGGTCGCCTGAGGGTGTCTGTTCTTTGCTCTGACAGGACGGGGTTAAAGTAGCAGCTGATTAGGGGGCTCTGGCTCACTCAGACCGGTGGGAGGGAGGGGTACAGAATGCGGGGCGAGCCTGGGGCGGCAGGGGCCAGCGTGACATTGCAACATCCTGAGTCACGTTGTGTGTTCTCCTGGGGAAGTTGTCCCTGGATCACGGGACCTTGGCAGTGGCAGGTTGCACAGGATCCCAGGAGGGGAGGTGTGGGTAATGACCTTTGCTTGCGCACAGGCTTCTTGCTTCTTGCAGCAGCAGCCTTAGCGTCTCATGCCCGTCTCTGGTGTCCACGCTGATAGCCGTGGCTCGTGCCCATCTCTGGAGCTCGTTTAGGTGGTGCTCTGAATTCCCTCTCCTCGCACACCCCGGAACAATGGTCTCTTGCCTCTTAGGCAGTTCCAGACTTTTTTCTGGACTCCCTCCCGGCTAGCTGTGGCACACTAGTCCCTTCAGGCTGTGTTCACGCAGCCAACCCCAGTCCTCTCCCTGGGATATGACCTCCGAAGCCAGAGCCTCAGCTCCCAGCCCCCACCTGCCCCAGTGGGTGAGCAGACAAGCCTCTCGGGCTGCTGAGTGCCGGTCAGCACCAATCCTCTGTGCAAGAATCTCTCCGCTTTGCCCTCTGCACCCCTGTTGCTGCGCTCTCCTCCGTGGCTCCGAAGCTTACCCCCTGCCAAACCCCCCGTCTCAGCCAGTGAGGTGGTTTCGTAGTGTGTGGAAACCTTTCCTCCTTCACAGCTCCCTCCCAGAGGCACAGATCCTGTCCCTATTCTTTTGTCTCTGTTTTTTCTTTTTTCTTTTGCCCTACCCAGGTACGTGGGGAGTTTCTTGAATTTGGGGAAGTCTGAGGTCTTCTGCCAGTGTTCAGCAGGTGTTCTGTAGGAGTTGTTCCACATGTAGACGTACTTCTGATGTATCTGTGGGAAGGAAGGTGATCTCCATCTCTTATTCCTCTGCCACCTTGAAGGTCTCCCATTAGTTTGTTTTCAATAGATAAAATTTATCTTCTTCATCAACATAACAATTTTGCATTAAAAACTGTCAAAGTTTCTATGTCAAAAATTAAATTATTATTATTATATAATAATCCAAAATTATTAACTAATGGTCTAAAATACTATGATATTACCAAACATGAGCAATTCATTTTAGTAGATCCATATTCAGTTAAATAAGGGACAAAAAAGTTGTTTTCTAAGAAAGAAAAACAATCACTTTTCTGATGTTTACAATAATAATGTTTTAGTAAATGTTTTCTTTAAACTATAAAATACTTAACAAAGTATTCAATTATTACTAGCAATTTCTCTCAAAATGAATCTCTCCTTATATTTGAGAGACTTTGCTTTACATCTAGAATCAGTTTGCATTTGAATCTTCCATCCTAGTAAAATTCAAAATGAATCTGTTCATTAAGGTTCAAGGTACAGTAATTTGTTTTCCAGATTTTATGTAGTTTTTGTCATGATTAATTTGCTTCAGCCTTTTTGTTTTGCTTTGTTTTGCTGATTTGGCTTCATTTTCCAATCCCTAGCCCTCAGAATGCTCTCTATTCTGTCCTTTGTGGATTGATCTACAGAAATATGCTACCTAGCAACTGCTCAGGTTTTCTACCTGCCATTGCACAAGTCGTTGAAGCAAAACATGTATAGGTTGGAAATTTGATAGAAAAAAAATCTTTTTATTTTTCCTTCTCTCATCCATAAAAGAAAAGAGGTATTCACCCAGAAGTACTCCAAAGTACCTGTATCAAGTAGAGGCACAGAAATAGCCTTCATTAAAGGAGAGTGATAAAAATCTTTTTGATGGAATTAGCCATCATCTGTTGTGCCAGTGGCCTAGAGAGCAAGAAGCAGTGCGTACAATCATGGTCATGAAGAGGACTTGGAGGTCTGTCCAAAGCCAAATAAACTCATGTTAATTTATCAGGAAAGTCTTTGGTTATTCCTTAGTAACTCCATATCTTCAACCTTTGCTTTTCATTCAATGAAATGAAATATTACCCCATGATAACATTTTCCAGTTGGAGTTAGCATAAAAGCCAAATATCATAAGAAATTTCACATTTTTGAGAGTTGCAGAAAGTTGCTACTGCCTAAAAATATTTCCATCTCTTTGAATTATTTACGAAAATTATTTCCTTACCTGGGAAGATATGACATTTTCAGCTTTTCTGTTAAGAGCACAATTCAACCACCCCTTTTATGAAGCTTTAAGAAAAATGAATATGCAGATATAATTCTGCTATCACAAAAAATGTAAGGAGAAAAATCTACTTCAAATTATATGCATAATATGCTTATTCTGGGTATATTTCTTTTTTAGAGAAAAAAATAATTCATTAGTCTGTTAGCATATGGACAAAGCTACTAGAAATAAGTGACAAAATTTGCACTATGGAAGCAGACAATATAGCTTAGTGTCCAAAGATGGGCTTTACATCCATATAGGCCTGAATTTGAATTCCATTTCTGCCTCACACTAGCATGGTAAATTCAAACATTCCTAAGCCTCAGTTTTCCCATTGTGAACTGGGAATAACAATGTATACTTCATCAAGTTATTACAAAGACTAAATGATATCACTTTATCCATTCAACTTTCATTCATCTAATATGGATTATGACATATGCCAGACAATGTTCTAGACATTAGGGACACAGCAATGAATAAAAGATATAGACCACCGAGGAGGCGACATTTGTGCTGAGATAATGAAGGATAAAAAGGAACCATCCAGCAAAGAGCTTTCTAGGGTGAGAGACCAGTGTCTTAGAAGGAGTTTGACAAAATGGACTAATTGCAAGGAGGCCAGAGTGGCTGGCAGACTGTAGAGTGAAGAAGACAAGTCTGGGGAGACAGGCAGGGCAAACCCTATAGGACCCATTTCTCACTTGGTCATCATTTACTAGGACCTGTAAGTTTACTGGCACACAATGAGTCTAATACCATCTGTTTTATTTAGCTCAATCATATTTTCTCTCTCTAGAGCTAAGACTACTTGAGCTAAGACTCTTAGCATCAATTCTACCTAAATCTGTAGGATCAATCTTGAAATCAAACAAGAAATGTGAAAAGGCTACAGAACACAGAACATCATGGTGAGTGACACTTTGCTGGACTACAGATTCCAACCATGGGTATCAGTATTCCACTCAAATGTCCAGATGGGACAAGTCATATCTCATAAGTGCATGCCTCATGAGCAAACCAGACTAGCCACACTGTTGCTAGATAGATATACCTTCACCACAAGCAACAAAGCTACACATGCCCAGTGGGAGAGAAGCAAGGTCAGGGAAGGGGGTATCTAAAAGTTTAAACATTTTCCTAAAAGGTACCCAGTCATCCAGAAGAGATTATTAAAATTGAGAGCATCAGTGATGCTCTAAGTGGGCAAATGTAAAGTTTGTTTCCTAGCCATGAAGGAGTTCAGAATACCCCAAAATACACTGATCTGGCGTAAGGATTATTTTGAGCAGAAGGCAATTTAGAAAAAGCAGACACAAGATGAGGTCTCTGCCCACCCCTCTATCTGCCTGAAAGCAGAACATAAATATATAAATTCCCCGAGTGAAGGTGTTCCCCCATCCCCTACTTCCTATACTGCAGAAAACCACCTGATCACTGCAGACAAGATGGCATCAAGAAAGAGTCTACACAAATAAACCTTGCTAACTGGCCCTTATCTGCAATTACTTTCCCTATATATTTTCCTTTACATAATTTGCCACCCCTAGAAACTCAAAAGAGCTTTTCTGTTGTCTTGCCACTTCTCTACAAATATGCTATTCTTTTATCAAGATGCTATATAAGCCCAAGTTCTAACTGCCCTTCTGAGTTACTCACCACCGAGATCTCTGTCTATGCACGATGCATATGTTTATAAACTCTGTGTTTCCTTTGTTAATCTGTCTTTTGTCAGTCTAATTTTCAGGGTCCCAGCCAATGAATCTAAGATGAATGGAGGAGAAAAGTCAAGCTGTTCCTCCCCTGCACCCATCTACCTTATGTTTAGTAGGCTGAGAGCTCATTAGTTCTTGAAACGCAAGAGGGAGGAGATGTGGGGATATATATATATGTATGGCTGACTCACTTTGTTATAAAGCAGAAACTAACACACCATTGTAAAGCAATTATATTCCAATAAAGATGTTAAAAAAATAAATTAAAAAAGTAGATAGATATAGGACACTTCAGTTTATCTACTTCTTCTTGAATAATTTTTCTACTCACCATGGATGATATTTCTTTGCTTGCCTAGTATTTTATTACTATATGATCTTTTTTTAAAAAATAAATTTATTGATTGATTTTATTTAAAAAAACAGAAACAATTCTATTTATAAGTCTGCTAATAATTTCTTTCTAATACATACATAAGACTTCAAGTCATTTCAATCTGTGTGTATATTATATAACAAAAAGAAAATATCATGTGGTGCTTAAACAGAATTCTCTGCTGAGAATCCAAAAACAAAAAAGGCAGAGCATATGAACAAGGTATTGCAAGCAGATCATCTGCATTAAGAATTTTCAATCAAATTTTAATTTCAGTTGCTTATTTGTAACAAAAAGGCCTCAAAATCACTTAGGTTTAAAAACAACAAAAAGAACTGATGATTTAATTGTAAATGTTTCAGACATGTAAACTTAATATATAAAAATGGGGAAAAAGACTTCTTAAAGAATAAAATATATATTTTAGTTGATTTCCCTAACCAATCCAATACATCCTTTCCTCTCTCATCTATAATGTTGATATTATAATGGTTTCAGTTATTATTTTTCATTTTCATAGCTTTTTTCCTCTGAAGTAATCCTTTTCTGGGAGAGAGAAGATAACCTAATAGATTTTTCTATCTTAATTTCGTGCGTTCCGTGAATTTTTAATGCTAATGCTTTAAAGAATTCCTCTTATTTAAATAAGATATTTGATAAAAAGGTATTCCAGATAATCTTCCTACTAAATCTTTAACAGCAAAGCTTAAAAAAAAAAGTTATTACCATATGCTCTTTAATGCCTAAAGCAAAGATCTAGTATGGAATTGAGAATCATAATGAGGTCAATCTCAATTCCATCAATGTTATGTTCTATTAAAATCAAATCCAATCACATTCCTCATTTCAACCCAGCATGGCTTGGCTTTGAGGTATGTTCAGAAATGCACTTAAATTAGAAGAGAAACATTAACATTTTATCATATGAATACCACTAATGGCTCAGAAGATTAGCAGTCACACTTTCTAGAGACTTCCTCTACTAAAAATGTATTTTTAATAATATTCCTATACGCCTAACTACAACTGTGGGAGGTGTGGTTCCAACTAACAGAGTTCAGGAACTCTTGGTGAAAAAAAAGAAAAGAAAGAAAAACTGCTATCAATGAAATCCCCTTAACCAGAAATCCAGTTTCATTTGCCATTTTCACCAGAAAATGATTCTTCATTTACAACATCCCCAATTGAGTGAGATAAAGTGTTACAGTTCTCAGGTGAGCAACAGATCATCCTCCATAGATTATTTACGAGTTATAACTGAATTTGTTATTTTTAGGAGGGCTTTTTTGGGGGAGTATGGGAGTAGGGGTTTAAATTTTCTCTGCTGCCTAATAGGAAATGATAGTACAAATTCATTACGATTCCACTGCTCTCTCTCTGCTTTGTCTGTATAGATATACAGCCCACGAGCTCAAAACATCAAGTTACTACAACCTGTCAACTTGAGTCTGAAGAAGGCTGGTCTCACCAAAAACAGTTTCAGAGTTAACCCTATTCCATACACCAACGATGCATACATCACTGAGAACAAGGAAATATGATAGACGGTCCTTAAGTTATGGCAGGAATGTATTCCTTAATACTTTATTTCCTTTGAATGAATTCAACTTTTTGAATGCCTAAATTATAAGCAGTGTGGTTCTAGATATGTCAGAACCTAATGGAGATTTTAATATACACCTGAAGACCAGAAATGCAAGGAATCAAAGACACTTTAAACTGTAAATTCTCTTAAAGGTCATGAAGAAGGAGTCATTTTACATTTGTAGGAACTGTAAAGCCAGGAGAGTTTAAGTGCCTTTGTACAAATCACAAAGCTAATTAATATTCTACTGGGTCTAGAGTCCAGAAGCCTGACTCTCAGTCATTGCTCATCTTGAATATGAACAAAGAGAAAATCTGCAGAGAGGGGATGCTGGGACACAAAGTATGCAGACATCAATGCTATGAAAAACGGTGTGGAAAAGACTCAGGGAAGGGCCATCTTTTCTCTCTGAATTTCAACGACTGCTGAAATCACCTGTTCCTGGAGTCTTAATCCCTAGTAATTTAAGACAGATCAGATATGCATTATTCCAAAATTTATTGAAATAGGAATTCCACCCATGCACATGAAGGAAACCAAAATATGTCATGCCAAAACATTCCTCTTTGACACAAAAATTATTTTGAGCTGAAGGCAATTAAGAGGCAGCATGTAGGAAAAGCTCTCTCTACCTCCCCTGTTCTGCCTAAAGGTAGGATATAAATTCTCCTTTTATTCAAAACAGGCTCTTATCAACCTAGAGATGGCAGCAGAGGAATCTGTAAACAATCCAAACTCCATTAGTTCTCTCCCTTATATTTACCTTCCCACAGTTTACCGCCGTGGGAGCCTAAAACCTCGCTCCTTTGTCCTGTCGTTTCTCCACAAATGTATTGTTCTTTGTTGAAGATGGTGTATAAACCAGAATTCTAAGTCACCACTTTGAGCTACTCTTCATAAAGTTTTTTTCTCTTGTGTGATGTGTGCTGCTTGCCTTAAACTGTTTTCCTTTGTTAACCTGTCTTTTTTTCAAGAGTCACAGCTGAAAACCGAAGAAAGATGGGGAGAGGTAAAGTTCGGCCTCCCCTACACATATAAATTCTTCGAAAGCTTGAAAAGACCTTTACCATCCTTGAGCTCTGTAGATCTGTGAGCTAAAAAGCTAAGCACGGAACCGGACCCCCCTGGAACGCACGATACTGCAGTTTTAGTTGAAGCTAGGGGTTCTCTGTTCATCAATTCTGGGACCCTTTTAGGAAGTCTTCTCAGAGGAGTCATAGCATCTGGTGGTCACACATTGGCCCTGAAGCTCCATATCTGCTTTATGAAAACAAGTGAAAGTGTGGAAAGAGAAGGCAGTAGGAATAAGGGAAGCAAGAGAGTCAGAATTAGGGAACTCTAAAGAAGGGAGCAATTTCAGGTGGGGATCCCTACATTTTGACATCAGCAACAAATTTTTTAAAATATTTTTTAACCCCCTGGTTCCTTGCTATAAAGGTTATTCTGTAATGCTAAATATATATATACAGCGTATTGTGCCTAGCCCAATTAAAATTTTTCTAAGACTATCATTTTTAAGAGCTCTAGAGAGTAAATTAGGTTTCTTTATTTTTATTAGTATTCAAGTGCTATACTAAATCTGTTGCAGGAAGGGGGATGCCTTCCAGGGCCCGAGAGTGGGCTCTTGTCTACCACTCGGAAATGAATTGTCCGAGGAGACACATGTACTGATAAAGAAAAGACTTTATTGGGAAGGGGCGCCCCGGCAGACAGAAGCAGGGTAAGGGAACCCAGGAGAACTGCTCTGCCACGTGGCTTGCAGTCTCAGGTTTTATGGTAATGAGGTTAGTTTCCAGGTCGTCTCTGGCCAATCATCTTGCGTGGCCTAATATTTGGTCTGACTCAGGGTCCTTCCTCGTGGCGTGCCCATCTCTCAGCCAAGATGGATTCCAGCGAGAAGGATTCTGGGAAGTTGGTCATCTCCTCCCTCTTTCGGCCCCTCCCGAATTCTCCTGGTTTTCGGAGGCAACACCATGTTCCTCATCAGGACCCTAACAACTCTATTGTCAACCAGTTCTTTATTCTAAATCCAAGTACTGTATATGTGAATATACTCTTAAATATTTGGTCAGTAATTATGAAAAACAGTTCAAATATGCCTAAATTCTCTGACTTTACAAGTGGGGATAATTTGGATGAGAGCTGTGGACACTCATTTTAAAAAGCTAAGGAAAAGTAAAGTTAGAGGTTTTCTTCCCTAACTCTCCACCCCCATGAAGTCTTGAAAATATATATATTTCCCAGAGAGAGACAGAGATGGAGAGACAGAGAGACAGAGAAAGAGGGAGAGAAGGAAGGAGAAGAGAGGAGGTGGGGGGGGAGACCCATAGAGCCTGGGACAAAGGGTCAGTAACTCTGAGTGCTTCGATAAGAACCCATTAAATGCTGGGAGGGTGGCTGGAAGAGCTGTAACTTTATAACTGAAACAGAGCACAGCACATTCAAAAGCAGTTTCTTAAGACAGAAGATATTAAAATATTTACTATGTCAACAGAAAGATTAAAGAATACTTAATATCACACTCTTCATAGTAATGAAAAATGGAAAATAACCCAAATATAAAAATAATAAAATAGAATATTTACTAAGGGAAAGGGATTGGTAGATGGAAATTCTTATAGTAAAAAATCTTTACTAATTTTAAGACCTACAAATTTTACCAATATTATGTATATTTAGTGTGTTGCCTTAACTGCTTTATTTGAATACTCATAAAATATTTATATAAAAGCATTCAGTGGATTACTCTTTACCTCTATCCCCCAATCCTATTTTTTCTCATTAGATCTCAAATAACTCCAAATCTAAGTTGGCTACTTGAGAGGCTTTCAGAAACCTAATCATTATGATAAATATACCTCGCATATTTTCTGTTTTTTGTAATTTATCATTATGGCCTTTGTTAAATTGTTTCTGAAATCCAACTATTCTATTAAATGTTCCCTGATGTATTAAAAAATTTATTTTCCCACTCTAATTAAGAAACTTACATTTCTCACCCCTCACTTGCCTTTACCTGAAAGACATTCAACTGTTTCACTCTTACCAAGCAGGACTTTTATAACTTGTGTTGTTAATATTTCTGCAGTTTCATATATAGCCTGTATATATTTTTGAAAGCCACTGTATTTTTGTCTTATTCAGGGTAGTCTTTGTTAACCTAATCATATTGACAATGTTCAAGTTAACACCACCAAATTTATGGTACTTAAAAGCACATTTTAATACCAATTACTAGTTTTCTATCCATTAATGCGACAAGGCTAAAAATTCAATGCTCTATATTATTTTCCTCCTATTCTGGATGCTCACAAATTTCAATGCTTCCAAAATGTCATACCTTTCCATTATCCATGACCTCTAACCTAGATTTTTACAATCCAAGAAAAATGTTTATAGGGCAAGATGAAGAAAGCATATAACCTTTAATGGTAAATTTTTAACAAACTATGCATAAGATGGATCAGGTAAAATTAGTTTAGAAATAAATATGCTCATCTGCTGAAGGATGAAGATTTACTCAAGGACATGTAAGCAACTTATGGGAGTGAAAATATAAATGAAAGAAAAGGAAAGGAAAAGGAAGAAATGATAACAACCACCTATTTTCTAAATCTCCAAATGCGTGTTCCACACCAAAAAAAAGACACACACATACACACCTATTCCACATCACACACTTCTATACCCTTTTCATATTAATTAAATTCCCCTTGAATTAATTTTATGACATAGTGTGTTAGGGATGGGAGATGGAATGGTACCCTTCAATACAGTAAGCCGCTCTTTGCTGGAATTGTAAGTAACCCCTAAGTCTTCAGAGAGCCACAGAGCTTTGCAAATTTCATTGATTTCTTTGATTGATGTAAATTGCAAGTGACTCTGTATTGTGTCAGGCAACTCTCAAATGGTTCCAGCTGACTCTGCAGTGAGCCACTACATGGTCCAAAGCACTATAAGGAACATGTCACATCTTTACCCTCAAGCAATAGAACTCAATCTGCCTTGTTTTCAATTAAACACCCCCTAAGTAACTGTACTCAAGATTTGAAAAGTTTTTGCTTCCTTAACCAGCAAGAGCATGTACTAATAGCATTGCCTTTTATAATTTTGAGAATAAAAACCATTTGGGAGACCTGAGAAGAAAGGTAGCCTTCAAGGTGGAGGCCTCAAAGCAAGGAATGAAAACATGAAAGCTGTTATGGTCCGCTTTTGACATCTTAGAATACAGAATAATGGTCTCAGCTCCTGTCCTCATTCCTCCTGTGATCAGAGCTCCATTTGCAGTTAATGGCGACTTCTTCTACAGGAGGCCTTTCTGAACAGTGTGGATTCTCTGTGGATTCTGAACAGAATCATAGAACTGAAAAGCATCACTGAATGTAGTCTCTTGGTTGCTCACCACTTGCAGGTTCATGGACAAAGGAGAAAAGAGAAGCAATATAATCGGCAGGTATTCCAAGAAGCAAGCAGGCCCAAGAACGTACCCAAATGACACAAGGCAATAGAGATACAACCTTCATCCCATGAGGTTCAATCCTGGCTACCTCGCTTTACTAGCTACAAGAACTTGAGAGGGTTTCTTAGTCTCTCTGAATCTGACTTCTGACATTTTTTTTTTACCTGAGAAAGTACGATGATAATTCCTACATTGCATGGCCATTGTGATTATCACATGAGATAAAGAAGTCTGTAAGACACCTCGGACAGGATCAGGCACCTAGAAAGTGTTTAGTAAAGGGTAACTGTACGATGACAGTAGCAGTGATGATGATGAAGGGAACGCTGACATGTGCTGGCCACTGTTATTAAGACTATTCACAGTCTGTTATGCTGTTACTGGCCCTGGAACTTTCAAAGACCCTGTTTGCTTCCTCTTATCAGCTTCACCAAAATCTTAGCATTTCATTTTGAGAAATTAGCCAAAACAGTAATGCCTCCAGGGAGACTGCACTAAACCCATCTGATTTGGACACCCTGCTTCTATTACTCACATCAAGTAGAGCAAAGGGTAGATAGCTTGGTGAAAGG
Source organism: Balaenoptera physalus (assembly GCF_965194825.1). Taxonomy (NCBI): domain Eukaryota; kingdom Metazoa; phylum Chordata; class Mammalia; order Artiodactyla; family Balaenopteridae; genus Balaenoptera; species Balaenoptera physalus. The sequence goes on along the minus strand of NC_138891.1, from coordinate 48,795,617 downwards.
CACCTGGAGAAGCTGAGTTCTAAAATGGGATTTAAAGATGCTTGGGTTTCCACATATTCCAGACACTGTGCTAAGGGATGAGGGTAGATTTATAAATAAGACATAGTTACAGGCCATAGAAATGTTCCCAGCCTAGACTTAAAGCTACACCAAAATTGTGGTAAGAGCTGTAAAAGAAGTATGTATAAAATTCTGTGAGAACACGGGAGGGAGAAATTAATTTTTTTTCACATCTTTATTGGAGTATAAATGCTTTACAATGTTGTGTTAGTTTCTGCTGTACAACAAAGTGAATCAGCTATAAGTACACATATATCCCCATATCCCCTCCCTCTTGAGCCTCCCTCCCACCCACCCTATCCCATCCCTCTAGGTGGTCACAAAGCATCGAGCTGATCTCCCTGTGCTATGCAGCAGCTTCCCACTAGCCATCCATTTTACATTTGGTAGTATATATATGTCAATGTTACTCTCTCACTTCATCCCAGCTTCCCCTTTCCCCTGGTGCCCTCAAGTCCGTTCTCTACATCTGCATCTTTATTCCTGCCCTGCCACTAGGTTCATCAGTACTGCTTTTTTAAATTCCATATATATGCATTAGCATACAGTATTTGATTTTCTCTTTCTGACTTACTTCACTCTGTATGACAGATTCTAGGTCCACCCACCTCACTACAGATAGCTCAATTTTGTTCCTTTTTATGGTTGAGTAATATTCCATTGTATATATGTACCACATCTTCTTTATCCATTCATCTGTTGATGGACATTTAGGTTACTTCCATGTCCTGGCTATTGTAAATAGAGTTGCAATGAACATTGTGGTACATGTCTCTTTTTGAATTATGGTCTTCTCTGGGTATATGCCCAGTAGTGGGATTGCTGGGTCGTATGGTAGTTCTATTTTTAGTTTTTTAAGGAACTTCCATACTGTTCTTCATAGTGGCTGTATCAATTTGCATTCCCACCAACAATGCAGGAGGGTTCCCTTGGGAGAAATTAATTAAATCATGGGAAGACAGAAGGAGAAGTTATATGGAACATTTCAGTTATAAAATAACATCTGAGTTGGACCTCAAAAGGTGAGTACAAAAAGTTCCCTAAAAGGATCTTACCACACCATTGTGTCATATTTACACAAGCACACTATCTCCAAGGAGTACTGGGGACAAAGACAGCTCCCACTGAAATGGCAATACATTATTCCACTTATGAGCAAATAAAGGACAAAGAAGTAGATGGGAATAGCTTACATGTAGCTTTTCATTTGTTCCAATGGTGATTTTTAATCAAAGCAAGCCTGGACGATGTGAGCACGGAGGCAATTTGGGGTGCTAAGACCAGCTCAGGTGGTGGTCAGACTACATTTGTTTCTCAGTGCTGGGACTGCTGGGTGATTAAATGAACTGATGATTGCAAATCGCTTTGAAAATACACAATGCTGAACAAATGCCATGAATTACTGTTGTTCAATTTACTCAGGAGACAAACTTGTCTCCAAACAGAAGGTCTCTGAAAGATGGACTATGTTTAAAGACATTTAGGAGCTTTCTTTTTCATAACAAAGATGAATTTTTAAGCTAGATTTATTCTAAAACCATCATAATGCCTAAGGATAATGTTTTTAAAATGCCATTATAACGGAATAAATCTGAAATTGCTCATAAATGCCACTTACAGGGAACTTTAGGGAAAAAATGCATTAAACTAAAACAGTTGTGCCATCTCACTTAAAAATAAATTATAAGAAAAAGAAAGCCTCCCATGGGAATGGTAAGCTGTGACAGCTGAGAGGAAATAAGAAGAAACAAATTAAAGCTATCTAACCTATATAAACATATAGAGAGGGTTCTTTGTAAAAAATGATGGAAGAAACTGCTAGAAGAAACTCATATTTGATAATAATCAATTATTACTTTACTTCAAATGGTTTTCAGCAATGTTTGTAAGTCTCTACCAACTGTATCCAACATTTACAAAAGGTTAAATGGAAATGTGCTTAGTCCTATAACAATGGTGATAATATTGATATGTCTTACATTATTATGCTTTCTAGTTAATACAGTAAATTTAACTAATTCAATACAAAATGTACTGTGAAATTGATAGGACAGGTGTAACCTCTTTTTTTAATTTTAATTTTTAAAATTTTTAAACAAGCAATTGAGGTGAAGAGAGATTATATATGACTAGAAAGGTTAGAATCCCAGAGCAGATAGGTGTCAGAATCTAGGCAACAAGTTATTCTAATTTCCAGGCTACTGACCTAGCAGCACTATTTTCAAACACTGAGAAAATCCTGTAAAAATCTTTATCCAAATAGCAAAGTTTTATGACAAGCTTTAAAAGAAGTAACAAAATAGATCATTTTTTGATGTTATAATAGACTTAATATTTATAGTATTTAACTTTTTAATTAACAAAAACTGTTTTAAGAAAAATATTATTTATGTAGTAAAATGGAGAGGTAACACTGAATTAGACAAGCCTTTCCCAAACTGTGTTCCTTGGAACACTCATTCCATAAGATGCCAGTAAGTGAGCAGTGTGAAAAAGCTTTTATGGTAAAACATATTTGAGAAATGCTGCTTAGTAAGTCTCTTCTTTCTGACTCTCAATCTATATTACTATGCAAAAAACTCTGAGAACATCTATAAACAAAAACCTACGGCCTCCAAAATTCACATGTTCTATCTCTTTGCTTCTTAAACTGGAATACACATTCATCTGAGTTAAAGGTAGACTACCATGTGACATAAATATCCAAAACTACAAAATAAGTATGGTACACACCTCTGGTGTGACAATTTTAATTGTTATTTTGCTAAAGAATAAAAGATGTAAAACATAATTTTTAAATTAAAACAAACAAGAGGCTATTACTTCAAAGCACTTTTGCTCGTGAAAGGCTGCTCTATCCTACAAGCAGAAGCCACTTCCCTCTGCTGTGAAGATGACTTCCATGGAAATTTTTGAGAAGGAATGGAATCTGAAATCTGGGGAGAATTGGCATGTCCAGCATTGAAAAGAAGTTATATGCCTTCTTAGGTTTGGATTTATCAGTTACAAGTAAAAAGGAGGAGAACATGCCTGAAGTAACACACTGCATTGAAGAAAGCTTGTTTGCCCACTCTATCTTCTGCAGAAACCACATGTTTCACTGTCACTGTAAATGCAAACTGTAGTCCTAGTTATCCATATTTAAACAAGTTCAGGTATGAATCTTTCCCATCTTTTTTAGGGTAAGCATTCAATTCTGTCAACTAATAACTTGCTTAGAGCAGGTTGGAGATGAAATAGCAACCACATTGGAAAGAAGTTTCCATAATTCCTAAGAAAGCTGCTCAGTAATTTAAATATTGAGAGACGTGGATCCCTTTGTTTCTCGAACACATAACTTTGTATTAGAAATTACAAAGGGAGCTGTAATTTGTGTGACGATGTCCTGTATGTCTCCAGTTTGAAAATTTTGAGTCTGGAATTTTTCTGAACCAATAACATGTAGAAAGAAAGGAAATACAATTATAATGCTGTACACTGAAGTCCAGAGATCTATACTCTGATTCCTGCTTTGCCTTAAACTAGCTATCATTTAATTTGCTCAGTTTCTTTAGCTAAAATGTGACAGTATTTGTTGAGATGATCATACACTTCATTTCTGATGTCTGGCAACACACACACGCACACACACGCACACACGCATCAAATCTAACATCAAAATGGAAAGCACAGTAAAGAGGCTTACCTAAGACTTGGATTTTTCCAAAATATGGTGCAAAATATTAAGTGGTGTCTCACATATAGTAGGCATTCAACAACCAACCCGGGGCTTCGCTGGTGGCACAGTGGATAAGACTCCATGCTCCCAATGCAGGGGGCCTAGGTTCGATCCCTGGTCAGGGAACTAGATCCCACATGCATGCTGCAACTAAGAGTTCGCGTGCCACAACTAAGGAGCCTGCAATCTGCAACTAAGGAGCCCATCTGCCGAAACTAAGGAGTCCACCTGCTGTAACTAAGACCCGGTGCAACCAAATAAATAAATAAATATTTTTTAAAAAACAAAGAAACAAAAAAACAACCAACCAGTAGTTGAACTGATATGGTCCTAATAAACTTGGAAAATAATTAATTTAGGAGTGAAGTCTGGCATAAATATGCCAAATTGCATCCATAATTAGTTTCTTTTATAAAATAACTGACATGATAGGATAGAATAAGAAAATTAATAACTTCAGAATTTCAATATTATATTCATTCAAAATCCAATGGATCAGTACCTTATTGTGAGAGTTTAGGCCAGTTTCTTGGGAGTTCAGGCAACTGCAAAATTAGAGGGCACAGTCTCCAAATCTGCCGTCACTTCTGACACTAACTGGAAGTTTGGGGTATTCCAAAACCACCCTCAGTCTCATTATTTCTCTAGAAGGACTCTCAGAACTCCCTGAAAGCTGCTATACTCACAGTTACAGTTTATTACAGGGAAGGATACAGATGAACACCAGTCAAGAGAGGAAGCAGATAGGGTGGAGTCCAGGGAAGTACCAAACATGGGGCTCCCACTGTCTTCTCTCCATGTTACTCTCCTGGCAGTGATACATGACAATATACATAGAGTTGCCAACAAAGGAAGCTCACCCAAGTCTCATTGTTCAGAGATTTTATTGGGGCTCCATTATGTAGTATGATTAATTGATTATTCACATGGTTGTTTTCCATCTCCATGTTGACTGGTACCATGACACTCAAACTCCCGTCCTTAATCATCCGTCATTCTCATATCACAATTATGACCAAAATATTAAGTAACAGATATAAAAGTACTTCAAAATATCATAATTATACTACAAACAAAGTTAGTATTAGCTTTTTTCCTATAGGCTTTCTTTTAAAAAAATCAGGCAAGTCTTACCAAAAAAAAAAAAAAGAGGCAGCATGCTATAATATAATTCAATCATGATTTAAAATATAGAAATTATTTTAATTATTAATGATAAGTTGACAATTTTACAATGAAATATTAAATATTAATTAATAACTAAAATATTAATGATGCATCATAATATGACACAAATTAATAAAGCAATTTTTATATCTAGCACAATATCTTGATGGTGCAAAGAAAAAATAATGTTACTGTATAGGACATAATAATTTCAGAGTCTATCACCCTGTCTCTTTATTGTTCACCAAGAGGCTACCTTCGACTATATATACTCTATTTACTAGCATTCTGTAGAAACTTCTAATTTTTAGGAATGAGGAGGTTGATCTTATCTGAGAAGAGGTAATATAGAAAACATAGTGAAAGCAATTTTTTTAACAACTTCACCCATTTCAAGAAATTTCAATTTAAAAATTTAGCTGGGAAGAATAATAGGACAGCACATTACTTTGAGCATATGACTAAAGGGAATATAAAATTGTTATAACTTAGAATTTTCAAATCATGCATAAATTTCCCTGCTTAATAGCATTCTATCAAACCTAGCAACTTTGCATTGCCATTCACTCCCTTAACCTGCATAGAAATCCAGTAGAGGCCACAGAGATATAAAAGCTTACAATAAAACCTCTAAATGCAGGAAAGCCATAGGATGATCTATAAATAAATGCATGATAGAGTAGTAGAGCTACATGCATGTTTGCTTGGGTAAGAAATGTAAAATAAACAACAGTGGGATGGATTCAGAGGACACTCAATGGGCTGGTAATGCTATCATTGTACCTTTAGATTTGTGGAGTCTGAAGTAGCATACAGAAAGAGGAGGGCTTTAGAGGTAGGGTTTTTTGAAGTCTTTATCTACTCATTGGTCCCAGTCATGAAGGTAACAGTGATCCAGATGCTCACTTTCCCTTGTTCAAAAAATGAATATAAGACCTTACTTCAGTTCTAGAACTTGAATCTTGAACCAAAAAACACGAAGACCAAAGCATTTTCTTCTTAATAACAATGATTTGGAACCTTAGGTCTCCTATAAGTCCAACTGTTTCTAAGACTAGGTTTTCTGTTGTTCCTTCAATTTTCTGGGCAACCCCCATAACCTTTCAATAGATCCCAGCAACATTCTCACTTTTACTTAAGTAAGTTAGAAGTGGTTTCTGATGCTTTCAAAGAGCCCTGACTGAAACAGTTCCTATATCCAAGAATGGTACTGACATCTTTGGTCAAGGACCTGTCAAGGTGACCAATGCAAATTTTTCATTTACTTGATATTCACCTCAGTTCTGTAAGAGATCTGAAAAGTGCATGAAGACATGGTTTCTACTAGCCAGTATGCTTTAAATATAGCCAGAGAGACAGAAATCACACATGGGAAATGATTACAGAACTATGAATAACTAAATTACTAAAATTTAAAAAAAAACCAATTTTCTGCATAATAGCAGTTTTGGAAAGGAAGGGAATGAAATATAACTGAATCTTGGGCACTTTCTGGAAGATCAAGATTGAGTACTGTGAAAGGAAAATCAAAATGGAGTTGGTATTGCTAAGAGAGCTCTCGTCAATGGAGCCAAGAGGCCAATAAGGAAGTGTGACTTACGCACCATCTCAGCCTAAATGGAATCCAACCTATTGACCTGATGAAGTCATCCAGAACACCCACCAGAAATTCAAGATACTTATCAGGCCCTTACCCTAAAATAACTCATGATTCCTTAAGGGCAAATATTTTCTGACTAGCATCAAAGTTAATCACAATACTCACCAGGCAACTTTTAACAGCCTAGTGGGTTTCTGTCTTTATAAGCCTCTGACTCTTTCCCTTCCTCAAAGCACTCTTTCAGGTTACCAGAATGTGGGTCTCTCGAATTGCAATTCTTAAAACCCCAAATAAACCATTTTTTTACTTGCAGCCTCCTGCATTATTAGTTTGGTTGACAGTACAAACTAGAATCTAAATAAATGGCCCTGATTATTAGGGGTATAAGTACACTCGTCTCTCAGTATTTACAGGGGATTGGTTCCAATTCCCCTACAGATGCCAAAATCTGTGGATGCTCAAGTCCCTTATATAAAATGGCATAGTATCTGCATATAATCTGTGTACATCCTCCAGTCTACTTTAAATCATCTAGAGTACTTATAATACCTGATACAAATGTAAATGCTATGTAAATAGTTGCCAGTGTGCAGCAAATTCAAGTTTTGCTTTTTCAAGCTGTCTGGAATTTTTTTTCCATATATTTTTGATTTGTGATTGGTTGAACCCACAGATGCAGAAACTGGATACAGAAGGCTGACTGTAAATTAATTTCAATGAAGAAAAATATCTAGTGCATACACTTAAACAAGATAGTAAAATCCATACTGTCAAGAAATGGCTTTGGAGGGGTATAATGAAGAGTCAAGTCTCCACTGATAAAATGCACATTAGGAATGCAGCTGGCAGTGTTTGGGTTCCCTCAAAAAGGTACACATAAACAATCTTACCTCTGCTCACCACCAGACACACCTTGTTCAAAATCTCTGTCCAGTCTTCAGAAAAGAAATGAGCCAGATGCTAGCTGGAAAGGCAACAGGACAGACACCCAGGGGTGAGAAGGTAGAAAAGAGGACCTACAAGAGAAGAGTAATGGGCCTGTTAAGTGTAAGGAAGAAAAGAGTTAGAGGAGATAATTCAACAGCTTAGAAAGGTAGTGTTTCAAGATGTCAGAAGTGACAGATTTGCCACTGATGCAAAATACAAAGTAAAAAAATAATGACAAATGACAACAACGAACGTTTATGAATACCATTAAGTCTTGGCTTTTGAAAGTAGTCAATCCCTTTAACTTGCAGTGAGGATTTTTACTTATTTGTTTTAAGGGTTCCACTAGACATAAATTTCCATGACTTGGGGATTTTATGAGTGGCTTGACTGAGGGATGGGTCACTCCCTGGGGTATCTGTCTACAAAGGTAAAGAACAGGACAGGGCAATCGAGGGAGACTGAGAAATTTGTACTTATCAGATTTTCTTTCAGGCTCAATACTGTTTGTGGTTCAAAAGACATACATTGATGAGCAGGGTGACTATATAATCTATTATCCTATTTCAGACTCTTTTGAGAGTTATAGGGGGTGTTAATAATTGTGTTAGAACAAGGCACAGACCACAGAGATATATAGTCACCGTACTGCAAGCCTCTGAGGGAAGGAGGGGGAGTAAGGTTCCCAGAAAGGATTCCCCAAAGAGTAATAGTAGTTTGAGCAGGTATTTCTTTAGCTGAGTATCATGTAGTCCTGGGGCCAGAGTACACTGCTCAGGACAGCTTCCAGAGAGGAAAGATTCCTTCTCTGCAGCCCCTGCCTTTCAGCTTGCCCTGTCAAAATATACTGAACACATATTTCAAGAGCATTAATTTAACAGGGCATTAAAAAAAATTTAGTCTGAATTTACAGTATCAAAAATATATATTGAAAAGTAAGAAGAGATTCTAGAAAGGCAAGACACTGTTTTTTCTAAATTTCCCATCTGCACAACAAAACTTTCCCTCTCTTCACAAATATTTCTCCTTGAAACCCTTCCCCAACTTTTGTCCTCATCGAGATATTTTCAGAGTTGCCATGCCTTCATTTCATTATGGCCTGTAAATCCTGAAACTTCTGAAGAAAGCCCCTTATATATTCCCAGCTGCACCAAGCAAGGAAGAGCCTCCTGGAGCCCAGAGTACATTAACCAAAAAAGCATCTGATCCACATCTGGCTCAGTCAGTAAGCCTGGTAGATGTGGGGAGTGAGCGCTGAATCGCCCAATTTGATTACAGTTAACTGCTGGTACCAGGTCATTTCCAAACCACAACTGGAGTTGTTCTTTCTATATTTAGACAGAGACAACAAGGTCATGTGTGCAGACATGTAATTTGCCCCATAGATAGAGACTTGAAAGGTCAATATGACAGCAAAATATATCTCTGAGGAGGAGGTTGAAAACTTCACTTGGCTCTAAAGCAAGGAAACCATCACCTTGCAGTGAAGGATCAGGAAGTGATGGGATTTAACTTTTCTCATCTCTCCCCTGTGAAGAGGGAGGCAAATGAGTAATAATGGGAGGGCTCCAGATTATGGGGTGGTGATCACCTGAGCGGTAAGCAAACAGACTTGCTCCTGAGCCAGAAGAAAGCACATGGCAAGGAGATCTAATACCAGGAGCCTGCGATTTCACTACCCAACAGTTCTGTAGAAAATCCAAGTCAGGAATGGCAGAGGTCAGGTTGCTGGCTTGTGCCCTCCCTCGGTGACAGCTCCAGGCAGTTTTACCATCCAGCTGTTCTGTTTTTCAAAACTAAAGTAATTGGAATTGAACTACAGAGCTTTACTAAAACCCTAGCAATTAACAGTGCGATTTCCCAAATTACACTGTAATGGGAAAGTGTCCATCAATCAACCCAGTGAAATAACACATTTTCTCACCAGATGTGAGATTTAATATCTTCATAACTCTCCGGATTTACCACTTATGAATTGTCAGCCTTGCCTGGAGCTCTGAGAATTAATGGACTACATCCCTGCTATGCAAGGATGGTTTACAGCTGTAAAATATCCCCACCTTCATTTTAGATATATTTACCAAAATGATCTTCTTTAAGATGTAATCAGAAAACATGCTAGATGGGAAATCTTCATTTCTATGTGCTATGTTATATATTATCATTGTCTAGATAAATATAGTTTCCAGAGTCTCAGCACCGCCTGCTCTTGTAACAGGAATAACCACTTTATCATGGGCAGTGAACAATAAATTACAGGGCAAAGATGCAATGGCTTTAAGTTTTCAACTTTAGCGTATCCTTTATGGATTTTTGGATAGAGACCCAAAATATTCTAAGTTTCTAATTCTGTATGTCTATACAGGTCCTGCTGTTCCTCCTGGACTAAGAAGAGAGATTAAAGCATCCACATATGTTCATCTTGTCACGGTGGTTATCAGGTACTTCAGTTCTCATTTTAGCTTTCACTCCCATCTCAAACATCTGAGCCACAGCCAGGATGAAGCTGCCTCCTGAAAGCAGCTCAGGCAGATTTCTGTGATGCCAGAGCCTCCAACTTTCCAGGTTTGGAAAATTATTCTTGCTTCCACCCACAAGGGAAAGTATTGTAACAGTGAAGGTCACTCCACAGGCCTTGCCTGGACTGAATTCATTTTAGAAATTATTTTTCTTCCACTGTGTTGTTCCAGGGTCTGTGCAGTAACATGTGCAGGGTGCCAAGGGGGTCCAGAGGAGGAGAGGCTGCAGGAGATTTGAGCATGGGGCTTGTAGTGGAAGTTAGGGACAGTTTCCCAGAGGAGACAATGTCTCAGCTCATCTTCCCATCACAAAGCCTATATGTTGTCAGGCACTGGACTTGTCGAAATGATTACAGTTATTTTAGGAAAAAAAGTCACGAGATTTCTGGCATTCTAAGGAAACTCAGAGACCATCGATTTCATTTCCTAATTTCATAGATACATAAAATGATTCAGTGAAAACTGTCAATCACACCATTGCATCAGCTGATAAAACTCACTTGGTATAATGTGTTACCCTAAATAATCTGTCATTCATTCTCAGCTCATAACATTTAACTCTCCTTGACCATATTAGTTGGCTTTAGAAGTTAACACACCTTTTTTTTTTTTTGGAAGAAGGAAACATTAGAGGACATGAAAAGATCATTTTGTCCAAAGAATAAAATTATTTGATATGCCTCTTCATGATTTATTCTATCAGAGATTAAAATCACAAAGCCATAATTACATATTAAGAAACAGTTCAAAACCCCCAAAAAACAGACTGATGAAGTACAACCGAGATTGATAAAATCAATTCAAATGATTATAAGAATCCCTAACAATAGAGAAAAAAATTACTATTTAATAAATAGTATTGGGCCAGTGTGATATTGGTATAGAAAAAAAATTATCTTAGAGTCATTTCTCATATCACACAGTGTATTAGTTGCAGGTGAGTCAGAATTTAACATTTTTTTGAAAACTAGGAGAAAAAAAACACAGTTCCTCTCCAGCTATGGAGAAGAGATAAACCCTTGATACTGAAAAAATGGAGTCTATTAGAATCTTGTCAGAGGCAAGATGGATGAGCACAGATATGTAAAACTAAAGCATCTGAACTATAATCCCATGCACATATGGTCACCTTATTTTTGATAAAGGAGGCAAGAATATACAATGGAGAAAAGATAGTCTCTTCAATAAGTGGTGCTGGGGAAACTGGACAGCTACATATAAAAGAATGAAATTAGAACACTCCCTAACACCATACACAAAAATAAACTCAAAATGGACTAAAGACCTAAATGTAAGGCCAGGCACTGTAAAACTCTTAGAGGAAAACATAGGCAGAACACTATATGACATAAATCACAGCAAGATCCTTTTTGACCCACCTCCTAGAGAAATGGAAATAAAAACAAAAATAAACAAATGGGACCTAATGAAACTTAAAAACTTTTGCACAGCAAAGGAAACCGTAAACAAGACGAAAAGACAGCTCTCAGAATGGGAGAAAATATTTGCATATGAAGCAACTGACAAAGGATTAATCTCCAAAATTTACAAGTAGCTCATGCAGCTCAATATCAAAAAAACAAACAACCGAATCCAAAAATGGGCAGAAGACGTAAATAGACATTTCTCCAAGGAAGATATACAGATTGCCAACAAACACATGAAAGGATGCTCAACATCACTAATCATTAGAGAAATGCAAATCAAAACTACAATGAGGTATCACCTCACACCAGCCAGAATGGCCATCATCAAAAAAATCTACAAACAATAAATGCTGGAGAGGGTGTGGAGAAAAGGGAACTCTCTTGCACTGTTGGTGGGAATGTAAGTTGATACAGCCGCTATGGAGAACAATATGGAGGTTCCTTAAAAAACTAAAAATAGAACTACCATATGACCCAGCAATCCCATTACTGGGCATATACCAGGAGAAAACCATAATTCAAAAAGAGTCATGTACCACAATGTTCATTGCAGCTCTATTTACAATAGCCAGGACATGGAAGCAACCTAAGTGTCCATCGACAGATGAATGGATAAAGAAGATGTGGCACATATATACAATGGAATATTACTCAGCCATAAAAAGAAATGAAATTGAGTTATTTACAGTGAGGTGGATGGACCTAGAGTCTGTCATACAGAGTGAAGTCAGAAAGAGAAAAAAAAAATACCATATGCTAACACATATATATGGAATCTAAAAAAAAAAAAAGAAAAATGGTTCTGATGAACCTAGGGGCAGGACAGGAATAAAGACGCAGACGTAGAGAATGGACTTGAGGACACGGGGAGGGGGAAGGGTAAGCTGGGATGAAGTGAGAGAGTGGCATGGACATATATACACTACCAAATATAAAATAGATAGCTAGTGGGAAGCAGCCCCATAGCACAGGGAGATCAGCTTGGTGCTTCATGACCACCTAGAGGGGTGGGATAGGGAGGGTGGGAGGGAGACGTGAGATGGGGGGTGGATATGGGGATATATGTATACATACAGCTGATTCACTTTGTTATAAAGCAGAAACTAACATACCATTGTAAAGCAATTATACTCCAATAAAGATGTTAAAGAAAAAAAAAGAAGCAACATAATGAGACCATGCAATAAATATATCTGATTAAAACATACTATCATACACACACACATTTGTGTGTGTATAAAGGACTGACCTGTTATACAAATCAGTACCCAGACAGTGCCTCACAAATAAAGGAGATATACAAAATTTCACATGAATAATGAGATAGAGGACTATCATAAGGGGGGGGGGGGGAAACACAGCCTTACAAACAATTAAAAATGATAACTAAAATAACACTAAGGTATCTTTGCATACCTACTGACGTGGCAAATAAAATTTAAAAATGACAAAGCTCAATGTGGGACTTGAGGGAATTAGAATGTATACCTCAGGGTCACCAACTGGAGGACAGTCAATGGGCTGCATCAGACCAGAAACATTTTTTTCCTCACAGTTTTCAAAAATACTTCCACTGTTTTGCCAATGCTTAAAAGTTGGGAGATCTCCTCTAAAACCTGGATTTCTAGAGTCTCCGTATATTTTTGAAGTTCTATACCAACGCCGGAATTATCTTCTCACAAGACAACATCCAGGCAATGCTGAGTAGAGGACGCTGCCCCTTCTAGATGGGGGCTGTGCCTTTCAGGTTGTTTCTCCTCAGCACCCTCTGTGGACAAACACCTGGCCAGCTGCACTCACTTATTTTACCAGTTTGGAAAACTGAGAAAAGCTCACGTATTCAGAATTTGAGTCTGGAATTTAGGATCTATAGGTGGCTGAAGTCATTAAAAATGTGTTTGTTCTCTCTAAAAAGCTATCTGGAAATATTTAACAAGAGTGAAAAATCTATTAACGTCTTTTGAATAATTGCACTTTGGGAACTTTACTTCAAAGAAACCTGCACGTATCTCTTAAATCCCCATCCCTCTTCCTACTCCAGCCAAAAGGAACAACACATGCTCACTCAAAAATAGCAACAAGCAGGGGAAGAACATCTACATGTCCCACAGTTTATGAATAGCTAGATAAACTAAAGCACGGAAGAGACTTCCACGTAGTTATCACAAATGGAAGTAGACGGTGTGCCTAGATTGATGAGAATGTGAAAAAGTGATTAACAAGAAAAGTGATCATGTCAGGTCATGCCAACTACTTAAAGGTCTGGGGCTTTATACTGACAGAGGTGAGACGTGAATGAGGAATGATGTTGACTGAGTTCAATATGTATGAAATATATTTCACACAAAGGTGTTTACAATCATAATAAAAATCTCTAATAAAAGGAGGTACCTGTGCCTTTCCTTACATTCTTTAGAGGATTGACCCGTATGACTAGGAAAGTGGTTATAACCACTTGCTTCTTGAAGATCTCTCATTCAGATCCACACAGCCCCTTTCTTAGTTCGTTCACTGTTTCAACACCCTGAGGATCAAGAACTTCCTCCAGGCATCACATCAAAAGCTCTCGAGTTCCTTGAAAGCGTACTTTCTCTTAAAATTTGAAAGGGTGGAACAACTGATCTACACTTATATAAAAATATTACTTATGTTTAAAGCCAGTAGTCAAATTCTAACATTCTATGCCCCTAAAAGTCAGTGAGTCAGGAATGTCTATTGGTTAAAGTCATAGGCTTTGGAATAAGTCAGAACTGGATTTAAATCCTACCTCCAAACCCAAGCCATTTATACTTTCTAGTTCTCAGCCATCCTGTCTATTAACAGGGTGGGTAGTGATTTTGGTCACATTAGGAACGCTGGGAGTGTGAATGCGTTAATAAATAGGAAGGGCTTAGTTTAGTGTCTAGCCTATACAACAAGTATAGCGCTATCTATTATCTTTATTAAAATCATTCAAGCTTTAGCTTTGTTTTCCCTTGAACATTCTGATACAAGTCTCAGTTTCCTCTCTGTAATATCTTTCTCTTCTTAGAACCCTCTCGGGATTTTTCTGCCTTCTTCTTTCAAAGTGTGACTTCAGCTATGTGGTGGCAAAGCATTCTGCAGTATCAGCTTCCAACAGGGTTGGCACCCTAAAAAGTGAGGCAAAGACTCCATGATAATAGTTGTTATGATCAAGGCAGGAAAGAATTTACTCTAACCTTCAGCGATCTGTCGTATAGTCACCATAAACTACTCTAAAGTCTACCAAAAAAAAAAAAAATCTAGACACTGAAAACTATGTAAGAAAAAGAGCTTCTCAGTAGGGGCTCGTTATCATCACATTAACAAATCAAGTAAGCTATAATTTTGCCCACATACATACCATACCTTCTAAACCTTTTGAAAGAAAATCTGATGCAAGTACTAAAAGATAGAAGCATGAAATTGTCCCATTAAATTCCCTTTTATTTATTTACTTACCATTTATCATTCAAAGCCTATTTTTAAGGAAACTGACAGCATAACATTTTTTCTTTAATGTTTTAAGAAGTAACATGTATTACTTTGCATTTGATCTTAAAAAAAATTTAATGAATCAGTTTTTCTTCTGTTTTAAGAAAAACTGAATGATTGCACAGACTCCAGTGGAAGTTTAAGTGACAAGAATATACTTGTGACATTTCCCATCACTAAAAAGAGTGAGGAGACCCAAGGGTCTTCGGAGGTAAATATGCTTCTGACTCATGTTCAGATGGAGGTATCAGGGATTTTCTTTCAAATGGAAGGGTACATCCAATTAAATTTTTAAATGATAATAAGAAGAACAAAAAGAGAGGGGATTCTGATTATTTTTAGTCTTCAGTTGTATTTTATTTATTTTTTATTCCAGTTTTATTGAGATATAATTGACATACAGCACTGTATAAGTTTAAGGTGAACAGCTTAATGATTTGATTTATATACATCATGAAATGATTATGATTAGTGATAGTTTAGTGACCATCCATCATCTCATATAGGTACAAAATTAAAGAAATAGAAAAGAAAGAAATAGAAAAAAAATTTTTCCTTGAGATGAAAACACTTAGGATTTACTATCAACAACTTTCATATATAACATTCAGCAGTGTTCATTATATTTAACACATACATTACATCCCTAGTACTTATTTATCTTATAACTGGAAGTTTGTGCCTTTGATTTTTCAATTGTGTTTTTAATAGTTTATACTCCATAGAGATTTTAGTAGAAAAAATTTTACAAGGTTAATATGAGTTTTGTTACATTTGGGAGTGGGAGTGGGGGTAAGTATGTCCTCCTAAGTATTAGTAGTATTCACAACCAAATAGAGCCTTAGAGGAGGTAAAATTATACTTACTCCTACTAAGAATAAGAGACATGATAGGATGTTTTTAAACTACATGAAACCAGCTCCATTTGATTCATAAACCAACAATACATTTGTTCTATGTCTGTGGAAAATAAGTGACAGATTTATTTTTGTCTATTGAAAAAAATAATAAAGGAGGGAGAATGAGTGCCATCTTGTGGAGAGACCTACAGCTACCACATCCAAGTTATCTGTGTCCTAAGCTTTTCCTTCTTTTGTTTTTTCCGTACAAAGCTTTCATCCACCCTGCTCTTTTCTTAGTATAAAATAAACACTTTATTTCTCCAGTGGAAAGGGTATTGTGGGTTGGATTATGCTTGGAAAAATCAATACTGCAGTCCAGACAGTATTAAGAAAGAAGTCTTGGTTGGGATGCTGGGGCATTCAGAGGGATGTACAGACATTTTACAACCTTGTATACGATTGCCTAAGGAGCAATATTCATTTAAAAAAGGGCAGGTCCTAAAGGTGACCAAACAACTCATGTATGTGGTGATCTGGGTCCCTCTAGAATTTCATCTGTTCTGTTGAGGCAGCTTACTATATTCAGCATTTCCAAATTTCATAATTAACCGTTCATCATACCAATGAATTCAAAGTTCCATTTGTTTATTTTGTATTGGATATATTTAACTTGACACCTTCATTAGAAAGGAGTTTACTTTCAGTATATTTTAAAGGATCAACTGCTAAATAATATAGGAATAATAATAATCACTCTGTGAATTATACTGGTAGCAGTACTAGTGATAGTAATTATAGCAGCTATGATTTATTGAATACAGTATGACAAGTACTTTAGATATGATACAGAACTTCCTTAACAACCCTGCAAGGTATATATCACATTATTAAGCAAACTGGTCAAGATCACAGAGCCAGTA
This sequence comes from Balaenoptera physalus, assembly GCF_965194825.1. Classification (NCBI taxonomy): domain Eukaryota; kingdom Metazoa; phylum Chordata; class Mammalia; order Artiodactyla; family Balaenopteridae; genus Balaenoptera; species Balaenoptera physalus. The sequence continues at coordinate 48,778,942 of NC_138891.1, read as the reverse complement.
GTAGCAAAGTTGGAATCTGAATCAAAACTCACAACTTCCCTCAACACCAAATTTACTCTCAGGTCTGAAATTTTTGAGACTTCAGAAGTAACAGCACTCACAAACAACCATCTTGAAAAACAGAAGCCTTCCAAAATATGGCTTTAAATCCCATTTTAATTATTCTGGCTATGTACCATTTTCCCAACATCCCAGCCAGGACTAGAAAATCACTGTATGCTCCACTGAAAAACAGTTTCATTAGCATAGAATGCAATCCAGCTATTCATCGGTGGGGGGACAAAAGTTACCCTCAATTGTAAAAGCTTATTAACTAGAGATTGCTTTTCAGTTGACTATCTCTATTCAACATTAGATAAATGCTCATTAACTATGAACCAGGAAGTGACTCAATATTAACATCTGCCTCAAAGCAGAATTTTCCCAGGTTTCAAGCTCTGTATCTGACCATAATACTGTTTTTTAGAATGCAAACATCTTCTCTTTAAATAAAAACAAACTAAAAACTCAATAACATAAATTGAAAATAATTCTACTTATTAAAAAATAATTCTAATTCTTTCACTTTTGCCAGAAGTGGATGTAAAGACTTGGTTTTGTTGATGTTGTTGTCATTGTGCCTTTTTTGTTTGTTTTGGTCCCAATTATCTACCTTAGCAATTGTTAATAATAAATCACATATGTAGGTAATTAGCATAGAAAGTTATTAAAATTACAAATATTATTCATAGCAGCAGTATATCTTCTGATGTTTCTTTACATCAAAGTAAGATAGCGGGATTTCATCTGAAAAAATAAAATCTGTATATTCCAGGGAAATGTTTATCTAAAAAAACCCATAATTTTCCATCCTTTTGGGCTTCCTCTATTTGTCTCAGGTATGGTTTTCAATAAAGGCAAATTAGATAATACATTTTTGATTCATCCTCCTTTTATTTTTATTGTTTAGTGTCTGACCATTTAAATGATTAATTCAGGGATCCCTTTGGGCTGCATTTTCCTCACCTGATTGATAGTGATCTTTAAAATTTTAGAGCAATGGTTTTCAACTTGTGAGTTTCAGACCACTGTAGAAACGCTGAGTGATTACAGAGTCTGGGAATTCTTATGGGTAAATTTTTGTGTAGCTTGAATACATGATAGGTCGTACACTCTCATACATATACATAGAAATACACTCTTTATCAAATGTATGTGTTGCTTTTGATTAATTCAGTGGATGTTCATTTATAGTTTATTGGTCTCATCACTGTCATTTTTCTGTATATTCTTAGTTAGATGAGATGAAGCATGCAACCATCATAGATGGGGTCAGGTTGGGAAACACTGTCCAGAGGTGACAGAGCTGCTTTTTCCTTGGTGGTCATCATCTCAATGTCACTCAGAACAAAGAGACGCATGGAGCTGTCCGGGCGTAGCTTGATAAAGAGCACAGAGAATGAAAAGGAATGTCATGTATCAAAAACTAGCGGTGGCCCTTGCCTGGTTCATTACTTTTCTATTTCTTCTTCTAAGATGGTCTGAAGGATCACCCAGATCAAATGTCACAATTGTAGCTAACTGAATGTGGTAGTCATTATGGATAAAAATGCCCAATATTTTTTCTATTGCTTTCACACAATGCCCAAAACTAACCTTTGGAAACTTTTCCTAAGGAAAAAAAGAAAAACTTCTCCATTACCCTCAGCCTCCTCCTCTTCACCCTTTTTTTTTTTTGAAATCATGGACTTTGGGTTGTTTTTGCCCATTATTCAGGGAATGATCAGTGAGAAGGTGCAGGAGGGACCAGAGCAGCCGCTGCTCTTTGGTTTGGGTCAGGAAGGCAGAGCTGTGCCGCCCGGCATCCTTAGCACAGAGGTGCAGAGACCACTGAGCCGTCCTGCTACAATGTGCAAGTTCAAAAAGAATAATTTCAATGTAAAACTTCAGTTGGTTGCTCTGTAGTGAAATAAATTATTTCAGCTGCTACATTTTTGAAGTTACTCTATCAGAATTTTAAATCCTTTTCCATACATCCCCTAAGGGTGTGTGAGCTGAACCAAGCTTCCTTTCTATTTTATGATTTCTAGGCTGACGGGAGTTCACAGCAAAAATAACTTCCGAACATCAATCAGGCTCTGTCCATCTGCTCTTTTATTCAACATGCTTCCTTTTCATTGTGATAATATACTCTTTTTTACATTTAAAATATGACATTCAATACAAATCATTCGTTAAGAAGAACTTCATATGAAATGCAAACCTTATCAAATGCAGGAAAATTAATAGAAACCATGAAGGTAAAAATGAAAGGGCATAATATAGATTCAGTAGAATTATCTTTTACTGTACTTAAAGGGAATGCAATACAATTCCATGATGCATTTGAGTGCTTCTGTATTCTTATTTTAAACAAAAGTAACTTTAACCAATGTGAAAGGAGGAGGGGCATGTTACCAAAAAGAATGATCTGGCATGAAAATGGAAAATACTTTAAAAAGTTCATAAATCTTCATAAGATTTTTCTAGGTGTTTCAAACAATTCCTTGGTTAGATTCTGGAAGGAATTCAAAAGCAAAGTGTTTACTTCTTGAAATGAAGTGTTTATCAAACTGCAGGTTGCAACATTTTAGTGGCTTGTAAAACCAATTTAGTGACATTAGTTAATGAAATAGAAGAGACCAGATCAAAAAATATAGAACATTGCACATGGCAAAGATGGACCGTTTTGTTGTTCTTAAGAATGTATATGTGCAAGCTAGCAATATAAAATGTATTGACTTACTGTGTACCAGACCAGACCAAAATGTTTGAAAATTTCACTAGTACATTTTACATCAACCTAATAGCATACAGCAAGGCAGGTTCTGGTGACAAAACAATACTTACAACTTCTCTCTATATGCTCAGAGGATCATGGTTTGCAAAGTGCTTTAGAATTCTTCTATAGAAATATAATTACAAATCCTGCATAGTGTATATTACTTAATATGAAGACAATGTGTACAATCCATCAGGGTATTTTTGGAAACAGTCAAGAATCATGACTCTTCACTTTTATTTTAGCTAATATACCTCTGGTTATTAAAAATATAAGTAAGTGTTGCCAACAGACTTAATTAATATCATGTTTGACAATAAAAGGGCAAAATAGCATCTTTTGAGAGCCATAAGCACACTTCCAATATCTATACACTTTGAATACTAGCCAGGTGTTTCTGCTACATCCAAGAGTCTCTAACTATCTGTAGAAGGAGCCACTTAACAACCAACAGAACACCAGTGTTTTTCATCATGTATGGATTCTTAAGCACTCTGATTTTTGCCATAATTTCTGGTTTAATAACATTAATGATAATATAATATAATATGCAAAAAATTAATAATGGTTGCATTTGTTGGGTAACCTAGGATATGACTAGACACTATAAATATATCTCATTTAATTTGCAGAATAATCCTATGAGGTAGATTTTATGGCTTCCATTTTATGAGGAAAAAAACTCAGAAAAATTTAATAATTAGTGGAGTGTCCCAGGATTTAAACTCAAAAGCCAATGTACCTTCTCATTGTCTCTCAGGATAAGGAGAAATAACAGAGAAGTTGTTCTTCTTCTTTATATTAATATTCCAGATTTCTTAGTGCTTTAGATGGAAGGATGGAAGGAAGGAAAGAAGGAAGGAAGGAAAGGAAGGAGGAAGAAGGCAAGAAGAAAAGGAATAAATGGATTCAAGATTAATTTTACAAAACTAAAGTGAAGTGTCAGAACCTGAGATTATATACTTTTTGTAATAACTCATGAAAACAATGAACATGTAATTTTTAATCACTGTAGCTCTATTTCAAACGTGAATCTTGGTAAACGAGAAGTAACTACACACATGCACGAGATAATAAAATGTTCATTCTTAGTTATCGCTCAGAAGAGAAAACAGGAAAAGGAGAGAGAGAAGGGAGAGAATGATTAAAGAGGAAGGGAAGAGGAGGGTCAAACAGCTGTCTCAACAGTGTTGAGAGGTGACTGAGGACCCCACCTGCTATTCCTTTGCCTGACATCCAGCGCTCACATGGCCTGACTACCTCAAGAGTAGGGTCATCTGACGTAAGCCGTGAAAGGTAGCCTGGTATAGAGGAGACCGCAGAGGCTGAGAGGTAAGAGAGACCTAGATTCACAATCTTGCTTTGCTCTTTCCTTGCCATGTGACTTCAGGAGAGTTAATTGAGTACAAATTAAAAGCAGTAATAATGTATGAGGAAGTGTCTATCACTGTTTGTGAGCATTCATTGTGTGCCAAACTTGTGGGTCTTATCAACTGAAAAGATTTAACAGCTTACTCCCCTCCAACAATATATTAACTTCTAATATCTAAAGATTAGTCAATTCCAACTTATTAAACACTATTTTCCATACTTTTCTTAACACTACCTTACTGTCATTGTATTTGTCAATCTAAGTACCACCCATATTATGGTGTTCTTAATATTTTTCTTTAAATCAATATTACTTTTACTGAAAGAATTATGTTTTCACTATAAATGGGAAGTCTAAAATAAAGGTGTAACCATTAAAATTAAAACAACTTATTCATCCACGTTACTGCCTTAAATAATGAAAAGCCACACTTGGAGAAATTATATTTTAGCAGACACAGAGAGAAAAGCCTTGAAGGCATTAGAAAAGCATAGTTTCAGCAAATAGTAGTGGAACAACTGGATGTAGACAGGCAAAAGAATGAAGCTGGACCCCTACCTCATGCCATACGCAAAAATTAATTCAAAATGGATTAAAGATCTAAATGTAAGAGCTAAAACTATAAAATTCTTGGTGGAAAACATAGGTGTAAATCTTCATGACCTTGGACTAGGCAATGGTTCCTCAGACCCGACACCAAAAGCATAAGCTGCCAAAGAAAAAATAAACAAATTGGAACTCATCATGGGTAAAAACTTTTGTGCATCAAAGGACACTTAGGAAGAAAGTGAAAAAACAACCTACAGAATGGGAGAAACTATTTGCAAATCATATATCTAATGAGGGTCTAATATCTGGAATATATAAACAGCATTCACAACTCAACAGTAAAAAGACAAATAACCCAATTTTAAAATGGGCAAAGAATTTGAATAGACATTTCTCCAAATAAGAAACACAAATGCGGACTTGCCTGGTGGTCCAGTGGTTAAGAACCCGCCTTCCAATGCAGGGGATGCAGGTTCCATCCCCAGTCAGGGAACTAAGATCTCACATGCCACGGGGCAACTAAGCCTGCGTGCTACAACTACTGAGCTCACGCGCCACAACTAGAGAGCCTGCATGCCACAACTACAGAGCCCATGCGCTCTGGAGCCCACGCACCACAACTAGGGAGCCCACACGGCACAACTACTGAGCCCATGCACCACAACTAGAGAGAAGACCACGCACTGCAGCAGAGGATCCCGCATGCCACAATGAAGATCCCAACAAAGATCCCGTGCGCCACAACTAAGACCCGACAGCCAAAAATAAATAAATAAATAGATAAATATTGTTTAAAAAAGAAATGCAAATGGCCAATCAGCACATGAAAAGATGGTCAACATCATTAGTCAGTCATTAAGAAAGGTAAATCAAAACTACAATGAGATATCACCTCATACCCACTATGATGGCTATAATATCTTTTAAAAAGTGGAGATAACTTTTGATGTGAATGTGGAGATTCAAGCATTTCATACATTGCTGATGGGAATGAAAAATGATGCAACTACTATGGAAAATCAGTTCCTAAAAAAGTTAAACATAGTTATCATATGACCCAGCAATTCTACAACTAGGCATCTTCCCAAGAGAAATAAAAACATATGTTCTCAAGAAACCTTGTACACATATTTTCGTAGCAGCATTATTCACAATAGCCAAAAAGTGGAAAAACCCAAGTGACCATCACTGATGAATGGATAAGATGTCCATTAACTAATAAATGAATAAACAAAATGTGGTATAGTCTTATAATGGAATTATTCAGCCATTAAAAAGGCATGAAGTACTGATAAAAGCTAAAATATGGATAAAACTTGAAAACTTTACCCTAACTGAAAGAAGCCAGGGGGAAAAAAGGCCACATATTATATGATTCCATTTATATGAATGTCCATACTAGGCAAATCCATAGAGACAGAAAGTAGATTAATAGTTGCCAGGAGCTGGAGGGAGGGGAGAATGGGGAGTGGATATGAATGGGGAGGAGTTTCTTTTGCGGGGGAATAAAAATATTCTGGAATGAGATGGTGATGATGGCTACACAACTGTGAGAATTTACGAAAAGGCACTGAATTGCGTACTTTAAAATGGTGAATTTTATGGTATGTCAATTCTATCTAAGTAAAGAAAAACAGAGCATAGTTTGGAAGGTTGGGGTGGGGACAGGAGGAGAATCTTGGAAAAGAAAGTAGTTTGAACACTAGGCTATGGTTTCACTCAGTCACTCAACAAACATTTATAAGCACCTACTATGTGCCAGGCATTTTGATAGTCACTGAAGACACTGAGAGGAGCCAAACTGGCAATTATCATGCAACTTTAGTGTTGTTGTAAACAGTCTGAAATTTTAAAAAGTCACATTCACTGGACAACACAGATAATTTAAGGAACATGGTAAGAAGGTTCTAAAGATGAACAGTATCTCTACACTAATTTTGCTAGTGAGGTCAATAGGTAAAAATCGTGTAAAAAATTCATACAGTGGAATTACGTCTTAAATATTTCTTTTTAAAAATTCATTATCATATTCTTATATCATTTGCACAATTAAAAAAGAAATAAAACAAACCTGCACAATGTCCCTTCCTGACAGTGCATTCACCTCACTGTGACTTGACTTGTTTCTTCGTCCATGTTGAAAGCCAATGCTCAGAAAGGGAAAGAATCAAGGTCTGAGGCTCTTTGACCTTTCTGCTCCATTCCATACATTTTGTAGAATGGCTACTGCTCTTTGGGCACTAAAGAGGTAACCTGAAGAAGTCCAGGGTGTAATATAGTATGTGTGTGCATATGTTAACACTCGAGTCTTTTTCTCAGTTGTCGATTATGAATATTTGTTCCTGGCTTCCTCACATTGACATTTTTCCTTTCCTTCTTAAAGGATATTTCTTAGAGAGTGAAGAAATGGACCATTTTCTTTACTGTTGCATGATGACGAGAACACCCTATTATACTATCAACATTTATTTATTCACAGTAATGCAAAGAATCTGTTTTAGCTGCTCAGCAATTGCTCCTGATGATGAAGCTGAACGTTATTGTCCTACAGATAAAAATGTGCTTTCCCCCCAATCCACAAATTCTCCACCAAAATGCATCTATGAAATAGTTAATAAAGGATTATCAGGCAGAAGAGAAAGGCTTTAATGTAGATTTTTTATCAGATGGTTCTGGTTTCCAAAGCCATGTCCAAAGATACTCTAAATTATTACCACATTGTCACCTTCTTGAGGGATCATCTATCTACCTGTAGATACTCATTCAGTGTTAACTAACAACGGAGACCATTGAGGCTACATATGAGGAATAGTCAAACGGCTACATCATGCTAAGAGTAAAGCTAACAAGCACAGAAAAATAAAAGCCAAAGTTGAAACTTAGCTTAAACTGCCTGTGTAGTTAACACAACATTCTTGTGGTCTCTGTACCACTAAAAAGCCAGAACAAAATTTAAAAATTAATCCATATCAGATGTAAGCTACTGCCAGATGTGTAAGGCTGTTTGATTAATACAACTAATTTTGTTTTATTCCTCTTCTAAAATGCTTAGATTTTCCTATACCCATCAATTGGGATGGATATAATTGTACTTTTTGCACTTGTAGTGTGGCAAAGCAAGAAGAAAATAGATCTCTATCATTCTTTCTGGCAATGGTATTTAGTGTTAAATCATAGGAGAAGAAAGAATATTAAAATAAGGATTGTAGAAGCAGCAGAATGTGTGTCACCGTAAGTCACAGGATCTGAAATCCATGGTCAACTCTAACACTGGTGTTGTTGTGAGAACTTAGGCTACCTCCAATCTGGCCTTTTCTCATATATAGAATAGATGAAGTACAAGCATGCCCTCACAAACTTACTAAGACTATTTAATTAGATAAATTATTAGGTGAAAGCATGTTATAAAACAAAAAGAACAAATGCATGCTAACTGGTCATAGTAAGCATACAATATAAATAAGGGAAAAAAATCCATCTTCATGTTTTATCCTTTTAATTGTTTGTGTTATGTTAGATGAGAGCAGGGATTTCTGCCTGATTTGTTCATAGCTATATCTGTAGCACCTAGAACATTTCCTGGCACAGAGTAGGAAATCAGTAACAGTTTGCTGATCTAATGAATGAATGAATATGTAATATGTATATTACTTTCCCTTTTGTCTTTTCCTAAAATACATATATCTGATACAAAGTACCATATATTTTTAATTTCTGCTCCATATACATCATAAAAGATTCTGTCATTTAATCTAATCAATTACCTGAAAGCGATAAAAGCACATTTTCAGTACAAAAAGGAGAAATTCGGTACCATGCATAAATCAGTACTGACTGAACGCATGTTACACAGCTACACTAACAAGAAAGGAGAATTTGAAATATTTCTAATGATTTCTCTTGATTTACATATTATTTGGACCTCAAATCAGCAGGCAAGAAGTGACAAAATTTAGTAATATCTGGAATCTCTAAATCTATACTTTATCCCTCAAAAAATGGGCACTGCTTTTTTTTTTTTTGACAGCTTATTGGAATCACAAGAGAAGTATAACCAGGATCAGTAAACTTTTTAAAAATGATATGCTAGGAAAGGGGACTTCTGTGAAAAATTTCTAACAGCAGACATCTTTCTTGATAAAGGGAAGCAACTTTATTTTAAAATAAGATTTGAAAATATATTAGACATCCCCATGTATCAATCATGATTCAAAGGAGTTTTTTTACATTACCACATTTAAAAATTTCATCACATAGGCATTCTATTTCCATTTTATATAGGAGTTGACAGAGCAACTAACTTGCCCAAGACCCCATAACTAGAAAGCAGTAGAGGCACATCTGAATCCAGGACTCTGACTTTACCTCCCATACCCCTTCCTCTGCATCTCTCCTGCCTATTTATTCTTGGAGAACCAGCGCAAGTCACCAAGTAACTTCCAGCATGGAAAATCTCCCATGGCCAGGCAAGTTAGGAAGCTTGGATGGACATCAGGAATTTTATTGGTCAGTGGGGATCCTGGCTGATTTTGGAGCCATAAACAGCTAGATGGGGAAAATACGGTGCATAAACTTGCTCTAGGGGCACAGATGAATGGACAGTAGCTGCAGGTGATCTTAAATGCAGTTATGATGCTTCTCAAATTGCCCCTGGTCCGGTACAGACTCATCCAGCTCCTAGGATATGGAACTGTCCAGTTATCAGGGAAAAAAGAATTACCAAAACAGGAGCAAGTAATTTTAAAATTAAGTGCTATAAGAAATTGAGAGCAGCTTCAGGCCCTTCATCTGAGTAGCTGAATAACAAAGCTCAAGACTTTAAGCCAGGAATTTTGGGAGGGAAGTTAGGTGTGTATCCATGTATGTACAAGGTATATACAAACACACTTCATTAGCCTACAGTTGAAGCAGAGAGAGAAACGGAGGGTCATGGAAGGTAGTAATGTAGAAAATTTTTTAAAAGTTATCTGTAGACAGGAGCAGCGATATAGAGCCAGGAAGCAAGGAACCCTCTGTGAGCAACAAAAGGGACCCAGTGAATGAGGAGAAAAGGGGTGAGAAAGGCTTGTTGTGCCGTTGTTTCTGACGGTGAATTTAACCCTCATTGCTGGGGCTGGGAGGGTAAGAAGAAGGACCCAAGAAAAGGATAACTTCAGCCTCCACATAACACCTTTGAGATCCAGAAGTAGTTAATAGTCACCTCTGCTCCATGGGCCTGTGGGAATATTCCTGGGTTTCCAAGAATTCTTTGGCAGGCAGGCAGGCAGTCTGTACAAAATCCCCTACTGGCAGTCAGTCACTCCCTGGCTCAATCTACGAGGTCTTGAGCTCTCTCTGGTCGCCTCAGAGATGCTATTGTCTAAGGAGGTAGAAATATAGAGCAATAAAAAGAGCCTGAAAACTGGCCAGACTAGAGTTGAGATCCTGGCTCCTGCATTTAGATCTCACTTTGGCTGTATGACCCAAGCCACTTCCTTGAGCCTCAGAATCCTCATGTGTGATGACACATGTACCTCTGGGGGTCATGAATACTAAGAAGATAATGCCTGTCAAGTGTTTGATACTGTATCTTCTCACGCAAGTTAGATGTTCCATACGTGACAACAACAAAATCATCTTCACCACCATTATTATGAACTATCAGTAGATTTCAGCCTTGGCTGCATTTTACAACTACATGGAGGAGAGGGTCTAAATAATACCAATGACTTGGCACCAACCCAGATTACTTGGGTGGAAATCTGGAGCCCAGGCATGTTTTATTTGAAAGTCCCCCAGGTGACTCTAACATTCAGTTCTGGCTGAGAACTACTGATCCATCATGAAGTCAATTCCTTGACTCGTTTCTACAGCGGCTCTTACTCCCTCTGGAATGACCTGCCTTTAAAGCTGACAAGGGCATCATTCTGGACTCAGATGGATTTAAGATGAGTTTCTGAAATTTAAGCTTCAAGCTTCCTCACCTCCATGAGCCCCTTCTAAGGCCCTGGGTCTAATTTTGTATTCATAATTTTGTATTATTTTTATTAAATATGGTTTCCTTCATTAGGTTAGTTTTGAGCTCCATGAAAGCCAAATCCCTAAAACTTTGTTCAACTTTTCTTGACATGAACAACCAGCAGAGAACCACAAATGCTTAGCTTGTGCCTGGATTGAATCTGCTGTTCAAACTTGGCATTGATTGTACTATTTGTTGGCCCTCTCTGAATATCTGAAGAGTTGGCATTACCTTGAATTCCTATTAACTATCATTAAGTCCTTTGTCCCTTAAAATTGACTCTTCTAGTCTTTCTATTTTTAGCCTGTCAAACAGCTGGCACAGCTGGACAAATTACCTCAACCACCAGCTGAGAGATGACCTGACTAGTCCATATTCGTACATTATATACGTACGAATATGAGAAAATCTGGAAGATATTTGTAGCAAGCTGACTATTATTTCTGGTCTTTTTCCCGAACTCAGAGTAAAAATTAACATTTCCTAAAAGTAACGTTACTCATTGACCTCCAGCCCAGTCTCTTATTTTCTTATCTAATAAAAATAACCATATTTTTACATTTTTATGAGAAATTTTCTTTCACTATCTACCCAGAATCAAAACAGCCCTATTTCTCTCAATCTTCCACTCCCCCAAAGCTTAATTATCTTGTTGTCTATTAGTGTTCTTGAAAGAAACTTTTCCCTCAAATGAATTACATGAACTATTCACTTTATTCATAAATGTGATTTTGAAAGAGGCACTGTTCTTACTATTCTATTAGAATTTGGGGCTTGTCTCTCTATATAAAGTGGTATGTTTTTCAGTATGATCCTCCTAGAAGAAAAAGATAAAACCTCACCACCTAAAATATTCTGTTATTTCAAAGGCTGACAGTTCAATTCTCTGTCGAGAGATGTAGGGTCAAGCTGCACGAGTGAAAGTAGCAGATTTCAACCCAGTGTAATTTGGTAAGGATGGAGGGGAAAAGAAGCAGCAAATCATTCCCTCCCATAGGGACAAACATGTCTACTGATGCCTTGAACTGTGTTTTTTTTCAAGGAGATAAATATCCATTGGATGAGGGTATCATTTTACATTAGAAACAAAAATTAATAAGTAGAAAGTAGGGGATTTAATGAATGGGACCCCAAATTGGGAAGGTAGAAGGTTTGGAAAGGTCAGGAAAGGTTTAGAAGCTGGCCTCAGGTGCCCTGGAGAAGACAGCATTGGGAAAGCCAGCGAGCATATCACATTAGATAGTGGTTTGGCACAGTGTGATTGCAAATATTTTTGTATTTCTTCTCTTTGGAACAGAAACGAATTTTGAGGGAGTTGTTAAGAAATAGGCAGTAATTTCAAAAGTACAAAACTTTAAAAATAGACTTTTTTAGGTAATTTCCAAAATGTCACTTTAAGCAGATGGCTGTTTTCTGTTTTTTGTTTGTTTGTTTGTTTGTTTTTTACTAAATCATCATCCTGGGTTTAAACTATTGACATCATACTAATCCAGACAGCAAATATTCCTGTTACTTCATTAGGAAGCTGTATCGTTTAAAAATAAGGAAATCAGAGCTAAACCTTGAAAAATAAAATGAAAACATTTACCAATTCCAATTAATCATCTCTCCCACCTTCTTTTTTTCTCAGTATATATCTCTTTTTAAAATTATTTCATATTTTTAGTATTTTTGTTTCATTTGTTATCTTCTTTGACCATCCCTTAGTTAAGAGTGTTGTTTTTCCTTGACTTAAAAGGTTTTCAATACCTGGGGAGCCACTAAATGTCACAGAGAGCATCTGTTCATCTATACCCAATAGAAATGTGGCTGCATCTTATAGGAAATGGCATTCTGAGTTTTGCTGAGTCTTGATGAAATTTTCTAAGTTATTTAATTTGCAAATAAATGTTTTCATCTACCTTGAAAGGCCTAATTGATAGAGCTGCAGCATTAGCTCAGTGAAAATAGGACTATTTTTGCAAATTTTCCTTTTGTAGCTCTTTGCTGTTTCTCACCAGGTAACAAAATTATGCACTTACATGGGGAAGTAGCTTAAATATGGTGCCAGCTGTGGCATACGACTGCCTCGGGCAGTTAGAAATGTTTCCACGGATACCTCTGAGAGAGAAAATCATCACTCAATCTAACCATAAAAGCTACAGAGAGACAAAAATCAATCATCCTAAAAGAACAAAGAAAAATATCATGTATCATAAATATACAGTGGAAGCTATACATTAATGATAGGTACATATTTATTTCCTAGACTTATAGTTTAGCATATCTCTGAAGAATATGCATTTAACATGTGTATATACATATGATGCATTGAACATGTGTATATACATATGTGTATATACGTAAGTGTTAAGCAATAACAAACATTCTAATACCCAGGCACAAAATAAATATTAAATAAAAAATAGAATTTTATATTTTAAATCCTTTTGCAGATGAGAATAACAAACTTGGAGGCAAAGCAAAGTTGGTGCTTAAATGCATATCATTACAGCACACTGTGTGTGAGTCTGCATTTTAATAAGATCACTGAAGACTCAGAAATGTTTTGCAAATTGGCTCCAGTCTACAGATCGTTAAAATTTTTGGTCATATTTGCTTTACTCTATGTACCCAGGTACCGTTTCAACTTTTTAGGTGTTTGCCTCTGTTTTTCTCCAAAGGTTACAGATTTCAGAGTTTTGAAAATTAGAAAGATTTAAAGCTAAACTTTCATTACTATCACCTTGTAAATCATAACTCAGCTCCCAAAAAATGATTTAGAACCTAAGTAAAAAGTACTAAGTTGTTCCAAATCTGTACTTCCACAATATCTAATTTCAATGATACCCTAGCCCCCATTTTCTTCTTTGCATTGGATACTCAAGATATTTTCTGTAATTTAAGAATGTTTAAAATGCAAAAAAACAGAACCACTACATGCTCTTTAAAATGTCATCCTTAGAAGACCAATGTCAAGGAGGAAGGGAAATACATGCATGCAAACATACATACTTACATGCGTACATAATACACATATTTGGGGGTGGTAGAAATTTGGGCAGGTAATTTCTTTCCCTCTACCACAAAACCCAGGTTTGGTTTCCTGCTTATCAGCTATTAAATAAACAAGCAACATCAATAAAAACAGAACAGAGGATTATTTTCAGCTAGAATTGACCTTCCTTCCTACTTCTCAGAGTTATCCAGAAAGGTGTGACAACCATGCTCGAGATACCACATCAGAATGATCTGTTCTCATGATGATAGACTAGGTTCTAGAACAGGAATTATATCAAGCATGATAAAATCTGCTCTCAATAGCACTTCTAAAGGCAGGTTGTGCCCCCCTTGTGATCTTCATATGAAGCTGAAAGAGGAAAATGAGTTGAGGATGCAGAGGTACAAGATCAATATATGAGTTTTATTGCCCTAAAATATATATTTTATAAGTGACCTTTCACGGGCTCTGAAAGGGGTGTTCATTCCTTATTTATGGAGAAGAAAAGGCACATTAAATTGAAAACCTTCTTCCCTAAAGAAATATTTTCTTGGTTTCAATAAGGTCACAACAAAACTAATAGTGAAAATATTCCCACTAAATTTACAAACTTAAAGGAAACTCATACTAAACTTAAGTGAATGTGTCCATAATTTTCAGCAATTAGAAATAGTTACTTCTTATTAAGAGCAGTGGAAATGTATCAATCATACTTGAGGGAACTTCACTACTGTGGTTAGTATTGTTTACTCTTTATGATCAGCATTAGGCACTCTTGCAGGTTTCTCTCATTCCATACTTCCATTTCTACTAAATTCAGTTAATTGGTGATAACCTTTCTTGCAAAAGGTACACAAGATTTATTGTTTGGGTATTCCTCTGATCTACACTTCCAACACACCTGCCTCTGCAATCACCCCTGCCGCTCTCAGTGCCTCACGGTTCATGGGAGAAAAACATGGATGCAACAGAGCAGAAACACTTTCATCTTCTCACCACTAAACCCGCCAGTCTCTCTGCATCTGTATGAACATTCTTTGCATTCCTTGTCTGGAAGACACATCCTGGCCCTGCTCAGATGGAAGTCTGCTCTCTTCACTTGAGCCCTGGTTCTCCACCCGATACACCTCTTGGGGACATCACTCCGTAAATTATCCCCTTCTCTCCTGCATCTTCATTTGTTCTCTTTCAGCTGGAGTATGTCCATGAGCATACAAACTTCGCTAAGGTCTTTTTCTTAGAAAACCCATTTCTGGTCTCCTCATTCCTTCCTTCTCGACCACTGCCCTTCTCTGCTCACTTTCTCAGTAAATACAACTTATCAAAAGAGTGGTTCACTGGCGTTTGCATTTTATTGTCTCCCATTCACTCTTCCATAATCAGGTTTCAGTTCCCTCCCCTCCACTGAACTGCTGTCACCAAGCCTACCAGTGACATTCTTATTGGCAGCCCTCATTGTTCAGTAGGAGCTGATACCAATACCTTTGACTGTCTTCTCTTGATTGAAACTTTTTTTTTCTTATAGGTTTCTGTGACAGTGCCCTCTTCTGGTTTTCCATCGAGCTCAGTATGTAATGAAAAGTCATTCTGTGACACACCTACACCAAAGGGTGTGCATAGGTCTTTTCTGGACTGTTTTCTTCCAGAGCTCTACAAGACAGGCTCTCCCTGGCTTTGGCCCTGAGCCCTATTCTTTCTTTTTTTATTCTCTCTCTGGAGGTGATGCCAGCCATAGTATTAATTAATAGCTATCCATCGAAGACCCCTGGAGTTACAGTTTTGACTCAAACTTCTTTCCTTCATCTCCAGACAAAGCCCAACAGCATCCTTGACCTCTCTATATGAAAATATTTGGTCTCTTTGTGCAAAACTGTTCTTTCCACAGACTCCCATTTCTTGCTGTACTCTACCAGCTTCCCCCTGTTGCTCAAGTGAAAAATTGACATTTCCCTCACCTCCAGATCCCGCCTAGGAGTAATACCCATTCGATCTGCTTCCAAAAGCTGTTTAGAACCGTTCTTCTCTCCAGCTCCAATACTATCACCTTAGTCCAAGTCACACTCATGTTGTTTCTGCCAACTGCCAGGTCCTCCTAAAGAGCTTCTTCCCTCTCCACCCATGTCCCCTTTAAAATCCATTCTCCTTACCAGCCAAAGTGATCTTTTGAAAATAGCAATCAGATCAGGTCACTGAGCTACTTAAACTTTTCAGTGCCTTTGCAGTGTTCTTTGAATGACAACATCCTTTCCATGGCTTCCCAAACACTTCCCAAATTACTTCTCTCACTTCATGTCCTGCTAGTCACCATGTCACTTATGCTTCAGCACAACTGGTCTTCCTTCTGCTTCTCAAACATGCCCAGCTTGCTTCCACATCGGGTAACTGAATTTTCTCTTCCCTTTGCCATGAAAGATAGCCCGCACCTTCACCTAATGGCTCCTTCTTACGGTTCAGCTTTCAACTTGCCTGTCACCTCCTGGAAGAAGCTTTCCGCATCTGCCCTCTCGAATACTGCACTCCCCCATCGTACTGAGAACTCACCACCACGCTGCCTTTTTAATTTTTATCTATTAATCACTATCTGAAATGATTTTATTTAGTTTGTTACTCACAAGTTTATTGTCTTTTTCCCTTGTTGAGACTGTAAGCTTCCTGAGGAGCTCAGGCACCTTTTCTGCCATGTTCAGAGCTGTCTTCCAGCACATTAGGATAGTCTCTGGCGCACTGTAAGTACAAAAAAAAAAAAAATATATATATATATATATATATATATATATATATATATATATATATAAAACAGTTGAATAAGTGATCAAATGAATAGGGATGTTTCGCATGATGGATATCTAAAGTGAGAGGCTCTGTGCCAAGACATCCATACAGAGTATCCAGAACCATCTGGAACTTTGTTGTTGTTATCATATAACAACAGAATACAGAATACAGGCACTACAGAATACAATGAAACGTCAAAGGACAGGCATTTCTGAACTGATACAAACTCTACACTGCAATGTTGTTTCTCTTGTAGTTCCCAGTAATGACTCTGCTGTCTTTTAGGAAATGTTTCAGTCATGGGAAGGAGAGCCACAGGTTGTACAGTGTTCCAAAGGAAGTGTGATTTAGTTGTATTTTGATTTAAATTAACTCAGTCAAATCACTCTTTTATAATAGGCTTCTGAAACCTGTTCCTTCCCCAATATCCTCCATCTTAGTAAACTGCACCACCTTTCACTTAGCTGCTCAAGCCGGAAATGTGGAAAATATCCTTGACCCCTCCTCACTCACTCCACCACCACCCAATCTATCACCAAGTTCTATTGATTCTACTTTCAAATATAATTTGAAAATACATGCTTTCCTTCCTATTTATTGTTACCATCATATCTAAGCCACCATTTTATTTTCCTTGAACCATAGCAATGTCCTGACTTTCATTCATATTCCTACCAAACCCATTCTCCATATAGTAATAGCAGTAGCCCCACTGACACTCTTAGTTACTTCAATAGCTGGAGGTTTTTGCCAATTCGGGGCCTTTACCCACGATGCTTTATCTGTGTAGAAAGCACTTCTCCTCCATTTTCATTTGGCCGTGGCTTTCTCATTCTTCAGGTATCAGTTATAGCTAGAGTGGATGCTCTGGTGTGCTGCCTTGATTCCTCTTTAAACTGAGGTGCTTGCCCCTGTGTTGCTGGGAGTGTCGGGGACTGAGTTTCTAACCAGGCGTTATCGTCATTTGAGAAGAGCAATCTTGCCCAAGATGATCTCTCTTGAGGGGCAGCCCATCCCAATGCCTGGGAAGGTGTATGGGGGCAGTGGATATTGTAGAAAGCCCAAGCCAGCCCCCCTTGCTTCAAGTCAGGGACAGCTCGGAGGGACCACCTCAGCTCTCGAGCTCTCCATAGGAATGGCTAAGCCTCTGTCGAAACTGCACCACAGTTCAACCTCTACCCAGTTCTGCTTCTCTCATCCCTCACCATGTCATCCTCAAAAGTACTCCACAATCAACCTCTTGACCTCAAATCTCAGAGTCTGTTTCCTAGGACCCCAATCTATGGTAACACCTGTTCAAAAAGTTCTTCTCTAACACCTGTAACCAACATAAAATACCCCCAGCTCCCACTAGCTCCACACATATTATTTTCTCTCACAGCATCTGATTCTTTTCCCTCATAAACCCTAATTCCCAAATTTGAAATTCTGCAGACTGAAAGTCCCATAGAGGCAAGAAACATCTCTATTACAGGGCTTGGTATATGTGGTTATTGAGTTTAAAAACCACACATGTTTTTCATGGTAGACATCAATAAAACACTCTTTATTGTACTCATCTCTGATCTCCAGATTCCTCAAGGATGCCAGGGACCATTGCCACTACTGAGCAGAGGGTCATCACAGCTGTGACATTTCAAAGCCAAGTAGAACACAACAAAGTTGGACTTCACTGTTGCAAAGTAATCAGCTTAATAAAGACATTTTCATAAATTGAGCAGATATTTAAGATAATTAAAGACTTACAGTTACATATGACAGTGCCCCCTAAAGAAGGAACATACTTCATTTTTCAAAATCCAGTTTCTTCAAAACTCAAAGACACAGGTCAATTTTGCCTCTTACATTTCTGAATTTAGACCATACAGTCCTAGGGAGAGGGGACTATATTTCCGTTTCATTTTCTTAAAAAGATAGGAGGAAATAAAAACAAAGAATCTCCCACTCACCAGAGAAATGAAGTAAAAATACTTAGTGTATGTTTTTTCCGATTTCAGTTACAGAGGTAATATTCTTGCTGAGCAAAGTGATTTTATTCCTGACCTTGATCCAAGCCTTAAATCTAGCCCACAGCTATTGATGAATCACATTTCAAAAGTTTTCCAAGGTAATTATTATGAAAAGTCCATTTTAGGAGTCATCTTAAAGAACAATATCATATAAGGATAATGACTTGATTTTTTTTCCTTATTTAGAGAATTTTACAGAGTAAAGGTCATTGGGTCCACTTTTTATAATTATCATATAATCATTGGAACTATGAATATCATTCTCTATTCAAGTGTCTCAAATGCCTTATCCTTATTAAGTTTAATCAATTGAAACTCTTAGGCCTTGACCCTGAACTTGAAATATGCTTCCAGTATCTGTAAGTGACTAAATGTATATCTGTGTGTGTGTGTGTGTGTGTGTGTGTAAATGGGTTTAGTAGATTTTCTGTAAGTCACACATACCTTGGAAAAGAAAATGGAAAGTGGGAATTTTCACTTGTGGTAACTTCTAAATAATGATGATAATTTAAACAAGTAAACGCAAACTCAAGAAATTAGAAAGCATTTGAATTGACATAAACTATTGTCAAATAAAAAGAGTGAAGTGCAAAATATGAGAATGAAAAAGGGCTAACAATTTCTTGCTTAAGAAAACTCGCTAGTAAATGACCACTAGTTTTTCCATTTTTCCTTTAGAAACAATATAGTTCAAAGAATCCTAGACAAATTAGTGCTCCCTATTTAGAAATGTTCCCCAGTTGGCAAGAAAAATAATTATTTAACAATTAGTTTTCACAAAATCCTGCTAATCATTTTCTCATGAAAAAGAATAAGTGTTAAAACTTCACAACATTCCAGAAAAAGATATAAACACAAAGTTAAATGAAACTCTGAAGTAATCATTTCATTTAACACTATATTAATTTGTAATATTTTACTGCTGAAAGTATATGTTAATAAACTATAAATGTTTATATACATGCAAAACACAAAAAGGAAAAAGTACATCCCTTGCCCTCAATGAGTATGGCTCATTTATAGCATGAACCACTGGATCAAAAATGCTTCACGACTGTGGGACAGAAACACATAGGTTCCTTGCAGTGCACATTTTAGATCCAGTGGTTCATGCTTCTTTGGATTATAACATAAATATTGTAATATCTACAGAGAACTAAATCTGGGAGATTATATACTAAAATGTTAAAATGATTATTACCACAGACTAGAACTTTCTGCTACATTTCCAAAGAATTTATATTTTTTATAATAAACAAACATTTTTGCAAGTAGGAAAATATAAAAAGAAAAGTGTTCTTTATTGAAATGGATAATTGGAACTGAGCAAGCCATCTGGGGAAATGTATCTGTTAGTATTTGGTATAAAGTGAAAATTTCTATTCAGTTTTTTTATTTTTATATACATAGAATATGTGTGTGATTTTGCAGTGTCTGAATTAAGGTTTCATTAAGATCTCATTTTCATCAAGGATACATTCATTTGAAGAAAAATCTGCCAACCAAAAGGAAAATCCTTAAATCACAGATATCATTGCCAAAGTCAAAGAGCATATGTGTAGTGTGTATTCTCTAGCCAAGCTGAAACTGATCCAAGCTGTGTTCTTTGTCATAGTCATATCATGAAAAAAAAAAAAAAAAAACACCAAAAAAACTTGAAATGTAAAAATGTTCTCTAGTTTTCCTATTTCTTCTGGAATAAAATCAGAGTTGCCCTGCCAACCCTCTCCCATATCAGCTGCAGTAGCAACAAACCTAGTTACAAAATTAGTAAAGTTAGGGGTGACTATTACCATCTTAAGAGTCAACACATAAAAAGAATATACTGAACCGAGAGGAGAAGATGGCGGAAGAGTAAGACGCGGAGATCACCTTCCTCCCCACAAATACATCAGAAATACATCTACAGGTGGAACTGCTCCTACAGAACACCCACTGAACGCTGGCAGAAGACCTCAGACCTCCCAAAAGGCAAGAAACTCCCCACGTACCTGGGTAGGGCAAAAGAAAAAAGAGAAAACAGAGACAAAAGAATAGGGACAGGACCTGCACCAGTGGGAGGGAGCTGTGAAGGAGGAAAGGTTTCCACACACTAGGAAGCCCCTTCGCGGGCGGAGACTGCGGGTGGCAGAGGGGGGAAGCTTCGGAGCCACGGAGGAGAGTGCAGCCACAGGGGTGCGGAGGGCAAAGCGGAGAGACTCCCGCACAGAGGCTCGGCGCCGAGCAGCACTCACCAGCCCGAGAGGCTTGTCTGCTCCCCCGCCGGGGCGGGCGGGGGCTGGGAGCTGGGGCTCGGGCTTTGGTCAGATCCCAGGGAGAGGACTGGGGCTGGCGGCGTGAACACAGCCTGAAGGGGGCTATTGCGCCACAGCTGGCTGGGAGGGAGACCGGGAAAAAGTCTGGAGCTGCCTAAGAGGCAATAGACTTTTTCTTACCTCTGTTTCGCGGTGAGTGAGGAGAGGGGAATCAGAGTGCCGCCTAAACGAGCTCCAGAGACCGGCGCGAGCCGCGGCCATCAGCGCGGACCCCAGAGACGGGCATGAGATGCTAAGGCTGCTGCTGCCGCCACCAAAAAGCCTGTGTGCGAGCACAGGTCACTCTCTACACCACCCCTCCCGGGAGCCGGTGCAGCCCGCCACAGCCAGGCTCCCTTGATCCGGGGACAACTTCCCCGGGAGAACGCACGGCGCGCCTCAGGCTGCTGCAACGTCACGCCGGCCGCTGCCGCCGCAGGCTCGTCCCGCATCCGTACCCCTCCCTCCCCCCCGCCCGAGTGAGCCAGAGCCCGCGAAGCAGCTGCTCCTTTAACCCCGTCCTGTCTGAGCGAAGAACAGAGGCCCTCAGGCGACCTACACGCAGAGGCGGGTCCAAATCCAAAGCTGAACCCTGGGAGCTGTGCGAACAAAGAAGAGAAAGGGAAATCTCTCCCAGCAGCCTCAGAAGAAGCGAATTAAAGCTCCACAAACAACTTGATGTACCCTGCATCTGTGGAATACCTGAATAGACAACGAATCATCCCAAATTGAGGAGGTGGACTTTGGGAGCAAGATATATTATTTTTTCCCCTTTTCATCTTTTTGTGAGTGTGTATGTGTATGCTTCTGTGTGAGATTTTTTCCGTACAGCTTTGCTTTCACCATTTGTCCTAGGGTTCTGTCTGCCCATTTTTTTTTTACTTTAAAAATTTTTTTCTTAATAATTATTTTTTATTTTAATAACTTTATTTTATTTTATCTTACTTTATTTTATTTTATTTTATCCTCTTTATTTCATTCTTTCTATTTTTTCTCCCTTTTATTCTGAGCCGTGTGGATGAAAGGCTCTTGGTGCTCCAGCCAGGCATCAGAGCTGTGCCTCTGAGATGGGAGAGCCAACTTCAGGACACTGGTCCACAAGAGACCTCCCAGCTCCATGTAATACCAAACAGCGAAAATCTCCCAGAGATCTCCATCTCAACACCAAGACTGAGCTTCACTCAACGACCAGCAAGCTACAGTGCTGGACACCCTATGCCAAACAACTAGCAAGACAGGAACACAGTCCCACCCATTAGCAGAGAGGCTGCCTAAAATCATAATAAGGCCACAGACACCCCAAAACACACCACCAGATGTGGACCTGCCCACCAGAAAGACAATATCCAGCCTCATCCACCAGAACACAGGCACTAGTCCCCTCCACCAGGAAGCCTACACAACCCACTGAACCAACCTTAGCCACTGGGAACAGATACCAAAAACAACAGGAACTACGAACCTGCAGCCTGCGAAAAGGAGTCCCCAAACACAGTAAGATAAGCAAAATGAGAAGACAGAAAAACACACAGCAGATGAAGGAGCAAGGTAAAAACACACCAGACCTAACAAATGAAGAGGAAATAGGCAGTCTACCTGAAAAAGAATTCAGAATAATGATAGTAAAGATGATCCAAACTCTTGGAAATAGAATAGAGAAAATACAAGAAACAATTACCAAGGACCTAGAAGAACTAAAGAGCAAACAAACAATGATGAACAACACAATAAATGAAATTAAAAATTCTCTAGAAGGGATCAATAGCAGAATAACTGAGGCAGAAGAACAGATAAGTGACCTGGAAGATAAAATAGTGGAAATAACTACTTCAGAGCAGAATAAAGAAAGAAGAATGAAAAGAACTGAGGACAGTCTCAGAGACCTCTGGGACAACATTAAACGCATCAACATTCGAATTATAGGGGTCCCAGAAGAAGAAGAGAAAAAGAAAGGGACTGAGAAAATATTTGAAGAGATTATAGTTGAAAACTTCCCTAATATGGGAAAGGAAATAGTTAATCAAGTCCTGGAAGCACAGAGAGTCCCATACAGGATAAATCCAAGGAGAAACATGCCAAGACACATATTAATCAAACTATCAAAAATTAAATATAAAGAAAACATATTAAAAGCAGCAAGGGAAAAACAACAAATAACACACAAGGGAATCCCCATAAGGTTAACAGCTGATCTTTCAGCAGAAACTCCGCACGCCAGAAGGGAGTGGCAGGACATACTTAAAGTGATGAAGGAGAAAAACCTACAACCAAGATTACTCTACCCAGCAAGGATCTCATTCAGATTTGATGGAGAAATTAAAACCTTTACAGACAAGCAAAAGCTGAGAGAGTTCAGCACCACCAAACCAGCTTTACAACAAATGCTAAAGGAATTTCTCTAGGCAAGAAACACAAGAAAGGAAAACACCTACAATAACAAACCCAAAACATTTAAGATAATGGGAATAGGAACATACATATCGATAATTACCTTAAATGTAAATGGATTAAATGCTCCCACCAAAAGACATAGACTGGCTGAATGGATACAGAAACAAGACACATATATATGTTGTCTACAAGAGACCCACTTCAGACCTAGGGACACATACAGACTGAAAGTGAGGGGATGGAAAAAGATATTCTATGCAAATGGAAATCAAAAGAAAGCTGGAGTAGCAATTCTCATATCAGACAGAATAGACTTTAAAGACTATTACAAGAGACAAAGAAGGACACTACATAATGATCAAGGGATCAATCCAAGAAGAAGATATAACAAACGTAAATATTTATGCACCCAACATAGGAGCACCTCAATACATAAGGCAAATACTAACAGCCATAAAAGGCGAAACCGACAGTAACACAATCATAGTAGGGGACTTTAACACCCCACTTTCACCAATGGACAGATCATCCAAAATGAAAATAAATAAGGAAACACAAGCTTTAAATGATATATTAAACAAGATGGACTTAATTGATATTTATAGGACATTCCACCCAAAAACAACAGAATACACATTTTTCTCAAGTGCTCATGGAACATTCTCCAGGATAGATCATATCTTGGGTCACAAATCAAGCCTTGGTAAATTTAAGAAAATTGAAATCGTATCAAGTATCTTTTCCGACCACAACACTATGAGACTAGATATCAATTACAGGAAAAGATCAGTAAAAAATACAAACACATGGAGGCTAAACAATACACTACTTAATAACGAAGTGATCACTGAAGAAATCAAAGGGAAATCAAAAAATACCTAGAAACAAATGACAATGGAGACACGATGACCCAAAACCTATGGGATGCAGCAAAAGCAGTTCTAAGAGGGAAGTTTACAGCAATACAAGCCTACCTCAAGAAACAGGAAACATCTCAAATAAACAACCTAACCTTGCACCTAAAGCAACTAGAGAAAGAAGAACAAAAAAACCCCAAAGTTAGCAGAAGGAAAGAAATCATAAAGATCAGATCAGAAATAAATGAAAAAGAAATGAAGGAAACAATAGCAAAGATCAATAAAACTAAAAGCTGGTTCTTTGAGAAGATAAACAAAATTGATAAACCATTAGCCAGACTCATCAAGAGAAAAAGGGAGAAGACTCAAATCAATAGAATTAGAAATGAAAAAGGAGAAGTAACAACTGACACTGCAGAAATACAAAGGATCATGAGAGATTACTACAAGCAACTCTATGCCAATAAAATGGACAACCTGGAAGAAATGGACAAATTCTTAGAAATGCACAACCTGCCGAGACTCAACCAGGAAGAAATAGAAAATATGAACAGACCAATCACAAGCACTGAAATTGAAACTGTGATTAAAACTCTTCCAACAAACAAAAGCCCAGGACCAGATGGCTTCACAGGTGAATTCTATCAAACATTTAGAGAAGAGCTAACACCTATCCTTCTCAAACTCTTCCAAAATATTGCAGAGGGAGGAACACTCCCCAGCTCATTCTACGAGGCCACCATCACCCTGATACCAAAACCAGACAAAGATGTCACAAAGAAAGAAAACTACAGGCCAATATCACTGATGAACATAGATGCAAAAATCCTCAACAAAATACTAGCAAACAGAATCCAACAGCACATTAAAAGGATTATACACCATGATCAAGTGGGGTTTATTCCAGGAATGCAAGGATTCTTCAATATACGCAAATCAATCAACGTGATACACCATATTAACAAACTGAAGGAGAAAAACCATATCATCATCTCAATAGATGCAGAGAAAGCTTGTGACAAAATTCAACACCAATTTATGATAAAAGCCCTGCAGAAAGTAGGCATAGAGGGAACTTTCCTCAACATAATAAAGGCCATATATGACAAACCCACAGCCAACATCATCCTCAATGGTGAAAAACTGAAACCATTTCCACTAAGATCAGGAACAAGACAAGGTTGCCCACTCTCACCACTATTATTCAACATAGTTTTGGAACTTTTAGCCACAGCAATCAGAGAAGAAAAACAAATAAAAGGAATCCAAATCGGAGAAGAAGAAGTAAAGCTGTCACTGTTTGCAGATGACATGATACTATACATAGAGAATCCTAAAGATGCTACCAGAAAACTACTAGAGCTAATCAATGAATTTGGTAAAGTAGCAGGATACAAAATTAATGCACAGAAATCTCTTGCATTCCTAGACACTAATGATGAAAAATCTGAAAGTGAAATTAAGAAAACACTCCCATTTACCATTGCAACAAAAAGAATAAAATACCTAGGAATAAACCTACCTAAGGAGACAAAACACCTGTATGCAGAAAAGTATAAGACACTGATGAAAGAAATTAAAGATGATACAAATAGATGGAGAGATATACCATGTTCTTGGATTGGAAGAATCAACATTGTGAAAATGACTCTACTACCCAAAGCAATCTACAGATTCAATGCAATCCCTATCAAACTACCAATGGCATTTTTCACAGAACTAGAACAAAAAATTTCACAATTTGTATGGAAACACAAAAGACACCGAATAGCCAAAGCAATCTTGAGAACGAAAAATGGAGCTGGAGGAATCAGGCTCCCTGACTTCAGACTATACTACAAAGCTACAGTAATCAAGACAGTATGGTACTGGCACAAAAACAGAAACATAGATCAATGGAACAGGATAGAAAGCCCAGAGATAAACCCACGCACATATGGTCACCTTATGTTTGATAAAGGAGGAAAGCATATACAGTGGAGAAAAGACAGCCTCTTCAATAAGTGGCGCTGGGAAAACTGGACAGGTACATGTAAAAGAATGAAATTAGAACACTCCCTAACACCATACACAAAAATAAACTCAAAATGGATTAAAGACCTAAATGTAGGCCGGACACTATCAAACTCTTAGAGGAAAACACAGGCAGAACACTCTATGATATAAATCACAGCAAGATCCTTTTTGACCCACCTCCTAGAGAAATGGAAATAAAAACAAAAATAAAGGAATGGGACCTAATGAAACTTAAAAGCTTTTGCACAGCAAAGGAAACCATAAACAAGACCAAAAGACAACCCTCAGAATGGGAGAAAATATTTGCAAATGAAGCAACTGACAAAGGATTAATCTCCAAAATTTACAAGTAGCTCATGCAGCTCAATAACAAAAAAACAAACAACCCAATCCAAAATGGGCAGAAGACCTAAATAGACATTTCTCCAAAGAAGATATACAGATGACCTACAGACACATGAAAGAATGCTCAACATCATTAATCATTAGAGAAATGCAAATCAAAACTACACTGAGATATCATCTCACACCGGTCAGAATGGCCATCATCAAAAAATCTAGAAACAATAAACGCTGGAGAGGGTGTGGAGAAAAGGGAACACTCTTGCACTGTTGGTGGGAATGTAAATTGATACAGACACTATGGAGAACAGTATGGAGGTTCCTTAAAAAACTACAAATAGAACTACCATATGACCCAGCAATCCCACTACTGGGCATATACCCTGAGAAAACCATAATTCAAAAAGAGTCATGTACCAAAATGTTCATTGCAGCTCTATTTACAATAGCCAGGACATGGAAGCAACCTAAGTGTCCCTCATCGGATGAATGGATAAAGAAGATGTGGCACATATATACAATGGAATATTACTCAGCCATAAAAAGAAACAGAATTGAGTTATTTGTAGTGCGGTGGATGGAGTTAGAGTCTGTTATACAGAGTGAAGTAAGGCAGAAAGAAAAACAAATACAGTATGCTAACACATATATATGGAATCTAAGGGAAAAAAAAAGGTCATGAAGAACCTAGTGGCAAGATGGGAATAAAGACACAGACCTACTAGAGAACGGACTTGAGGATATGGGGAGGGCTAAGGGTAAGATGTGACAAAGTGAGAGAGTGGCATGGACATATATACACTACCAAACGTAAAATAGATAGCTAGTGGGAAGCAACCGCATAGCACAGGGAGATCATCTCGGTGCTTTGTGACCACCTAGAGGGATGGGATAGGGAGGGTGGGAGGGAGGGAGATGCAAGAGGGAAGAGATATGGGAACATATGTATATGTATAACTGATTCACTTTGTTATAAAGCAGAAACTAACACACCATTGTAAAGCAATTATACTCCAATAAAGATGTTAAAAAAATAAAATAAAATAAAAGGGATAACCAACAAGTACCTACTGTATAGCACAGGGCACTCTGCTCAGTGTTATGTGGCAGATGGGAGGGGAGTCTGGGGGAGAATGGATACATGTATATGTATGGCCGAGTCACTTTGCTGTGCACCTGAAACTATCACAACATTGTTAATTGGCTATACTCCAATACAAAATAAAAAGTTAAAAGAAAAATAAGATTCGGTGCCATCTTAACCTCCTGGGCCTCAGGATCTTTATCTGTAAAATGAGACATTTGGACCAAATAAACTATAAACCTTTTGTTTGCTAAAAAAAAAAAAAAAAAAAAAAGAATATACTGTCGGGTTCAAATCTTAGAAAGATGAGCATTTCCCTTAAAGGTATAATGTGTTTGACTAAGACTGTAATTAGTTTACAACTTTTTAGGGATAGATATTTTGCATCATGCAAGCACACTTATCTATCACTTACATTTAAAATTGGAAAATATATTTCTACTCTGTCTTCTTTTGATATTAGCTGCTACAAAGGAAGTTATAATCCATCACTAGTAGTAAATCTGTGGTGTTGGAGAAGATAGTTTGAAAACATGTGAAATGCTCATTCATTTATTCACTCATTCATTTAACAAATATTAATTGAACATCCTATATATTCTAGGCATTGCAATGGACAATAAGCAGGAAAAAGCCTGCAAGGACCTCAGAGGTGCAGATGTAAGTCAGCTTTATAGAAGGATTGTCTTCAAGAATGAATGACGGATTCACCAAGTGGGAAAAGGGATATTGCAGCAGAAGTTCACAATGTCCAAAGGCAAGGAATTCTGAAGCCTAAAGCCTTATACAAGGAACTGCAAGTACTTAGGTTGAACCTAAATATGCTATGAACAGAATTTGTTATTTTGTAGCTCAGAAATGATAGAATATCCACAATTTTAAAAGGCTCATCTTTCTAGTTGAGAATGACTCAAATGGAGTGTGCACGTGGGGAAAGGGCAGAAGGAGGAGCTGGAGACATAGGTAGTAACTATTTATGTTGAGCCTTGTTTGACAGCCTTAGGAATTTGGACTGAACTGTCAACATCCATGCTTTTCAGACTTTAAGTGCATATCAATTATTGGGGCTTATGGCTAAAATGCAGATTCTGATTCAGGAGGTGTGGGGTAGGGCTTGGGATTCTGCATTCCTAACAAGCTCCCCAGGGATGCCCAGGCTGCTGGTACTAGGATTGTACTTTATTTATTTATTTTTTACATCTTTATTGAAGTATAATTGCCTTACAATGGTGTGTTAGCTTCTGCTTTATAACAAAGTGAATCAGTTATACACATACAATATGTTCCCATATCTCTTCCCTCTTGCATCTCCCTCCCTCCCACCCTCCCCATTCCATCCCTCTAGGTGGTCACAAAGCACCAAGCTGATCTCCCTGTGCTATGTGGCTGCTTCCCACTAGCTATCTATTTTACATTTGGTAGTGTATATATGTCCATGACACTCTCTTACCCTGTCACATCCCACCCCACCCCCTCCCCATATCCTCAAGTCCATTCTCTAGTAGGTCTGTGTCTTTATTCCCATCTTGCCACTAGGTTCTTCATGGCTTTTTTTTTTTTTTTTCCTTAGATTCCGTATATATGTGTTAGCATACTGTATTTGTTTTTCTCTTTCTGACTTACTTCACTCTGTATGACTGACTCTACTTTAAATAGCAAGGCTCTAGGGCAGTAAGTTTCAAAATTTCTTGTGAATAAGAGTCAACTGGGAAACCTGTTAAAATGCAGATTTGTGGGCATTTTACCGATTCCATGGATCTGGAGTAGGTCCAAGAACCTACACTTTTTTGTTGAGTACTCTGAGTGGTACTAAAGGAGGTGATCTTTCCCTTAGGGACACTGAGAAGTGGAAAGTAGGAAGATGTGTTCATTCTTGCACTGTAAATAGCCAAAGAGATATCAAGATGAAGGAAGGGTGAAGAGGACCCATTATTTATTCAAAAAAAAAAAAGGCAAGAGAAAGCCATGTGGAAGTGTACAGGGAGACCCTCAGTCAGAAAAAAAATAATGCCCCAAAGGACAACAGCCTAACACCTTTGAAGAGTAGCAGTAACTCTGACTGCCTGTGGTGCAATTTCATGATTCTCTCCCATGGCTGAATCTTGGCCCGTGAAATGAATGTACCAATTTGTACTTTAAGACTGGCCTAGTGATGTATCCAAGGATTCTGCTACTAATTATAGTTCATCGTCCTTGGAAAGAAAATATGACATAGGCATAAATTTACCTAGGATAAAAACAAACGCACAGATGTTTCTGTAGCCTGCATTTAGCGCTGCTGAGTGTGTCCTCAGCAAAGATGAATGCCCCTTAGAGTCACATAAAATATCTCTATATCATGTGTACTGTACACTCAGTTTAGGTTGCCTAAATGGGTTTAGGTTGCTCAACAGGTATTATAAATATGCCAAATGAGGAAACTTTATGTTACTGTTTTCTAACTTTGGTTGAACATTCATAACATCAAAACAATACCATTGTGCTTCTGCAAACTGAACTTAATGTCGTCCTCTGTGAAGTTTCAGAACATTATCATGCCCAGGGAAGACCTGGAGCAAGGCAGGTAAGGCTGAATACCTGTTACCATATAAGCCTGATGGCTGGGATGAATCAAATTGGACAAAGGATTAATGAGCCTCTTAATCAAAGTGGTAGGTACCAAGAGGTAGTGCCAAGGTGAGATGTGATAAAATTTTGGCTTTTCAGTGTTCTCGAGTTTTGAATATACTGATATAAAA
The DNA here is from genome assembly GCF_965194825.1 of Balaenoptera physalus. Taxonomy (NCBI): domain Eukaryota; kingdom Metazoa; phylum Chordata; class Mammalia; order Artiodactyla; family Balaenopteridae; genus Balaenoptera; species Balaenoptera physalus. The sequence goes on along the minus strand of NC_138891.1, from coordinate 48,748,737 downwards.
TTAGAGATTTAGATTGGTTGTCCAAATCCTAGATTTTATACACTGCCTTTTTTTGAAGTAGGGCTGGGAAGAAAAATGTAGTAGTATAAAGGGATTTTGCCATTTATCATTTTTTTCATTTTTTAAAATTCGACAATGTACTTTTATCATCACAAACATTTAAAAAACTGAATAGAATTTTTACAAAGTCAGGAATCACTGGCTGATAAAGGCCTAGCTTGTGAATTGAAAAACAAATGGAGAACAAAGCACACATTGGGCTATTTGCTTGATTTTGTTACTATTTCAGTCCTACCTAAAATAACTTTAAAGGGTCCATGACCTCTGCAGCAGATTGTATGCCCAGGGATAACTGCAATGATAATTTGCATCCCGTATGCTCTCCTCAAATGTGATCCTGACACTTCACCAACAAGAGGCGGAGTCTAATTCCTCTCCTCTTATATCTGGGTTGGCCTTAGTGACTTGCTTAACAAGTAGAATGTGACAGAAGTGATGCTTTGGGATTTCTGAGACTAGGTCAGAGAAAACCTTGAACCTTCTACCTGGGCCTCCTAACATTTGCTCCTGGAAGATTCCCACTTGGAACCCAGATGCCAGGCTCTGAGAAGCCCAAGCCCTATTGAGAGGCTTGTGTAGAGGCTCTGGTTGATAGCCCCAGGCCACAACCAGCATCACCCCTCTCCACAATCCCCTTTCACTCTAGGAGCTTTTGAAAAGCTATAATGAACAGCTCTCACCTCCCAGTCAATTAAATAACAATCTTAGGGTGAAGGGCCCAAGTGGTCAGTGTTTATAAAATGATTTCCAGGTGACTGCAATCTGCAGCCAGGGTTGAAAGCCACTGACTAACAGCATGGTGCAACCCTCAGAGGAAAATAGGCAACCTCCTTATATTCTCTCTGGGCCTTCAAACCTGAAAAGTGATATAATACTCAAGAAGATATTAGGAAATTATATACATAAGTACCCCATTCCCGAATTAAATAATATAGGAGATAGGGTTTAAGTAGCATTCCTTGAGTCTTTGTATTTCTGTCTGTTTGTTTTGCTTGTCCAATTAATGAACCTATTATGTGCAATACTGCAGCTATAAATATAATAGTAAGAGCTCCAATAATGATACCACTTCTTCTACCAGACTGCTCATCAGTGGATGATCTAGCAGGGCGAAATGCTTGTGAATAAATATTTGTAACGTTAAGCAGAAAAAACACAGTAATTGAAGTAAGTAGTTCACAGCAGAAGAAGCGGTTATCTTTCAGGGAAGGGTTCAACGGTATGTATCCAGTAGTTTTGCAAATGGCTTTAATGCTCTGCATCACCATCTTGAAATTACTTAATCACTCTACCTTTGAGTTTGTGCTTTGTAAGTGAAGTTCAATGGACCAGCGGAGCAGGTACCACAAGTTTGGAACTTTAATTCACACAGTGTCCTACATCCCCTGGAAGTGTTCTCACCCTCTTTCTCCCAGACCAGCCCCTGCCCCACTGTGGGCAGCTGTTGCTCTCGGTCTGGGGTCGGGGGACTGGGTTGGCCCCTGGTAGGGAGCCTGAGTGTGGGTGCAGGGAGGCAGGTCAGGGGGACCCCAGCCCTCAGGTAGGCTGCCAGCTCCATGACATACTCAGCAGTCCACCTGGCAGGAGCCTCTTTCCCACCCCCGGTCCGCCTCTTGTCCACTGTCAGTCCAGGCATCTCGTGCTGGAGGATGCAATTTTTCGGAAGTCACCTGTCCACTTGACTGTGGGAAAAGGAGACTGACCTCCTCACCTCCAGGGGCAGCCATGTGCTTTTTTTTGGCACTTAGCTCCACACATTATGTAGCTGGCCCTAGTTATCTTTGTTTCTGAAGAAGGGGTGCTTACATCAGCTCTTTGTGCGAAATCACTGAAGCACAGATCCAAGCAAGTCTATCTGCAGCATTTTGTTTCAATTACGTATGTGTGATGTGCTAGCTAATAGCATAAAATTGGACTAATCACTCAATCACATTTCTCAACAGAGGTGACAAAACAAAACTGATATGCATTAATTGGATGGCAGACAAGGGATGAGAAAGTAAAAGGCAGGCGGGAGGAAGATAAATTGAGAAACAACTTCTGTTTGGAAACTCCCCAACTATTTTCAGGTGGAAATTTGACCTTTAACTTTTTGCAGGCTGGATAAAAAGAAATAATCCCCAGCCTAAGAATAAGTGAAAAGGCTGGGGCAATGGTTTTAAAAGGTCTAAAATAACTCACAAGTCATAAAAAAAGAATCTTGTGATTTAAAAAGCTGTTATTAGACTACTGGAATTTGGCATCTAATTTCTGGTTTTAAGAATATCCATCTTGTGACAAATGACCTGGTTACATAAAGATTCCCAAGATAGGCATTTACTATTATCAAAGATCAATAAGAAATTTGGTATGACAACTAAAGTGAGGTTGATCTTTGATGAGAGAGGGTGTTAAATATTTGAAAGTCTTCATATGACATTGCAAAAGATAAAATTTTCTATTATAGAACTCTGATTATCTTTGGAAATGCTTCAAGACTTTTTGTGACTTGAAGATACTCATTACAAGACAGTTTCACTTACCAGGCCAGTGTTAAATTAAGGTTTCAGTGTACCAAAATATTTCATTATCATCGTATCACAGACGTCTGGGATTGGATGATTTTTTTTCCAATTCTCTTGACAACTTCCCACTTTTAAAATGGTTGCCATTTGTGGTATTAATTTGGAAAGGAAAATACGGTAGGAAAAAAAGTTCAGAAACATAAGTTGCATGTTTCTCAGTATCACAGCCAATAAACTGTCTCTAAAACAGACTGGCAGACATTCTGAAGTGCTATTAAAACAGGAAGCAGGAGAACATGAGAAGCCATACAAAGAATGCTGAAACACTTACAGGAGGAGAGACCATTTATTGCTCTTCTCACTCTCTCACTCCTCAATGTGAACAGCAAGTAAAGAAAGATAAACGCCTTCTGAGACACATTTCCTAATGTGTAACAGGAAACTATCAGTCCCTAAGCAAAGAGATGGTTGCCCTTGTCTTTGATTAATTGGGTTATGAATCCTGGGGGGATAACCTGTATATTCAAGGACTGCTCAGGACTGCAGAAGAGAGGATGGAAAAATTCAGAGAATATAAGATTCAAAAAACAAAGGGACTCAAAGGTCTTCTCCTTAATCCTCATAGCAAATATCAGAATCGGAATTCGGAAAAATGAAAGGAGTTTCCAAGGTTATCTTCTCCATCCAGTGCCACTAAGACAGCTTCCTTTAACCTGTCTAATTGCTTTCCCTAAAAACTGGGGCCAGAATAATAAAAGCCTTCACAAATCCTTTATCGATGCCAACTCTTGCAGTGGAAAGAATGTCACAATTTCATGAAGAACATACTACTTCTAATCCGCTAGCATGCCTCCCCCTCGTTCCCAGCCTTCTTTTTTGGAAGTGTAATGTTTGAGAACATAGCATGGGGTTTCCAGTCTGCTCTACCACATATTAACTGGATGGGTTTGGACAAGGTGCCATATTTCATGAAATTGAAACCACCAGTGAATGTAAGATATACAGGTAGTTTATGTGCCACTCAGACAAACAAAACAGAAATGTATTTATCTTCATAAAATACATTAATAGTAAGACAGTCCAATTTGCGAGATGTGAAAAATGTATGCTATGGTCTGAATGTTTGTGTCTCCATCAAAATTTATACTTGAAAACCTAATGCCCACAGTGATGGTATTAGGAGGTGGGGCCTTTGGGAGGCTCTGCCCTCATAAATGGGATTAGTGCCCTTATAAAAGGGGCCTGATGGGTCCCCACAGCCCCTTCCAACATGTGAGGACACAGCGAGAAGTCGGCAGTCAGCAAGGCAGAAGAGGACCTTCACCACAACCTGACCATGCTGGACCCTGACCTTGAACTTCCAGCCTCCGAAACTGTGAGAAATAAATCTTTGTTGCTTACAAACCATCTGGTCTGTGGTATTTTGTTATAGTGACCTGAATGGACTAAGACAATGTATATATCAAAATTGATGAAATATGATGTTCATGTTTCTAATTCACAGCTTCCTCACCTGTAGTATATGTGGCTACAGGTAAAGGTAATTTACATTATTGAAATTTAATGAGATGAAGACAACAACTATTATTGTTGTTGTTACTATTTTTAGTGAATCTGATTGGACCAAAATATTTAAAGGTAAGGTAGGATCAAAACACACTATCCAATAGGTAAGATAGAATCAATACACACTGACCACAAGAGACCAGTAAAAATCCTGTGAAAATTTCCACTAGAAATCCAGCAAGCATACATAATCTTCTTGAGAAAGGCAGAGCTGCAGAGTTGCCAGAATGCAGTGTCACAAACAGAATCACCAGAAGTGCTTCTGACCACCTCTTGGCTCTTCCACAGGGCCCTCTATTTAAAAGATGCAGCCAGCTGGACCCCTCTCAGATAAGAGATCTGAGATGGTCATAGCCAAAGGTAGTATGACTGCCGGTCATGATTAGTATTGATCCTTTCTTTTTCGTGTGGTACAATTGTTCTCTGTGCTCCTTACATGAAACCCCTCTCTTTCCACTTGCGTATCGCGTGAAAAGGGACCGTGGGGAGGGGTTGAAAGCACGTGTACTTTTATAAAAGTTCTTAAAATTTTTGATGAGTACTCAAATGAAATCGGCTAAGTGAATCTATACTACAGGTACAAAGGAGAGAGATTCAGTGTCATTTTCCTGTGAGTGAAACACCAGAGGCTCAATGCCTTTGAAATACACTTGTAAGAAGCGTGATTGGCATCAGCTGTAAGGACAGAGTGACCAATATAGAAATAATGAGAAGGAGAGGCCTGCAGGCAGAAACACCATGAAGGGTATGATGAGTATTGTGCATGACTGAAGATCAGTATGTTCAGAAGATGATGGAATGGGTTTCAATGAGGGAAAAAAATTGATTCAGATAGCTCGAGCGTGTGCAGGAAGACCCAGGAGGACTGACAACCTGATACCTGCCAACCCTGACGTGCGGGAGAGACTAGGAAGGTCTCTGCCTTATACATTGGCTGCTTTCCAGTTCAGGGTAAAGTAGGGTGTGGGGATGAATGAAGAAATGTGTTCTTATTTTTAGAACCAAGGACTCTGCATTTTCAAAACTGATTTCAAACACATGGGTCAACTCTGCTAAAATTAGTTCTAAGGGGATGGTAAATTTGCCTAAGACCTATGGCATGAGTCTACAGTAATCAAGCCTTGGAAATAAAGGTTAAGCTTACCATCTCTTTCACAGCTTAAAAGTCCAAAATAATCTATGCTAGACCCAAACTATGTCCATAGTAATACCACTGTTATACCTTCTTCTTACTATCAAAGGTCTCTGGCCTTACTGTGAAGAAGAGCTACATGCCAATTTCTTTACTTTGAGATCATTCGAAGGATGAGCAATGGACTTGAAGACCTGGCTCGGAAGGAAGGGATTCTTGATCCAAAGCTTGCAAGAGCTAGATATTACTAATACAGACTATTCAAATGGCCAAATCATTTTATGAGCTAGCTGTACTTCCTTCCTTGGTTTTGTTCTCACACTCCCCCTAACTGCACATTATATTTCTTAACAAATTTTCTGCTAAAACAAATCACAAATCATCAGGAACTTTCTTTCTCCTTTCCCTCCGTATTTGTATTTAGAAGATCTAGACCCCTAAAAATCATCATGTAATAACACCTTGAGATTTCTTTATTACTATTAAGTACTTTCAAAAGCAATCAACAACTTTCCAAAACAAATCTCTAAGTAAATTATTTTAAATATAATGCTTCATAATTGTAACAACAAATTAACATGTTTACCATCTTTGGGCATGTTCTCATGATGATGTATGGATCAACTCTAAATTTCTATTCTAAACATTTCAGGAAAGAGCTGTTTCACTTGTGCAAAATGGAAAAGTACTGGTCTCTACTGGGATGATATGAAATATTCTTTCAGCAAGTGTACACGGTCCCTGACTCCAGGGAGATTAAAGTCTAGAGGCTGTTATAGACAAGTGCACCCACAACTTAAATACAGTATAACAAATTCTGTGATGGGCTCGTTCTTGTGGGGGAGAATATATGGAAGGGGCACCTTACTGAGAATAGTGGCTTAAGGAAGCCTTCTCAGAAGTCTTTCTAAAGTGAGGCTTGAACTAATTGTAGGGTGAAGAATGTGAGCTTCCAAAGTACCTCTTGCGGTTTTCTGGTTCCCCAGATCATTCACTGTACCAATTACCTATTGGTACAATTACCTCCACTTCCCTATTACCTGCGGAAGAATTGTTCTCAAAATGACAGCCAGTGTTCTAGATTTAACCTTTCCTGGTATCTTATTCATGGCTCTTTTGGTTGAAAGTGTCAGAATCCCTTCAACCTAGTTTAAGCCAAGAAGGGAACGTGTGGGAAAAATAATGGATTAATCAGAGAAACCCAGAGGAAGAGGGCAAACTTCATAAGATGTTCAAAGCAGAGAAAAGAAAGCCAGCAGGAACCTAGCGCTCGCACCTTTCTGCCCCTCCCTGACTCTCTGCCCGCCCCCTCACTCTGCCACTTTCTGCCTCTCTTGCTTCCTCTCCCTCCCATCTCTTGACTGATTCTCACTGTTGTGATGTACATGGACATAGTTAAATAGCACATTCAGAACCTGAGTTTGCATGTCTGCATTTCCTGTCACCCACAGAAATAAATGACACATTTCTCAGGCTCACTGAGAAATTTCTAGAAAAAGAGATCCTGATTGGCCTAGGTTGAGTCAGGTGCCCATTCCCTCTCTCTGAAAATATATTGTAGCCAATAGGGTGAGGTCACAAAATAGAAAGGGGTTTCCTGGACTCACCCGAAAGGCAGGATGAGCATATCTCATGGAAGAAGCTGTCAGCTGGCAGACACTTCGAAGGTGTCTACTACATCTCCCTCTTCAGGAACATTGTTCCCTGCTCTTCCTTGGCCTTTTTCTATCTTGTAACCACTTCAAGACGAACGAACAAACCTAGGAATTCATCTTCTCACCCTTAAGGAGCATTCCATTTCTGCCTCAAATTCCATTGCAAACTCTTCTGAACAAGTTTTCTTTATCTTGCTCTCTGAACTTCTATATCAATCAAACAATTCTCATACTGCAAAAAAAACCCCTGTATTTGTTATCATGGAATTCTTCTTTTTTTCCTTATCCTACAACTACCCCCTCCTTGGGGTGTCCAGGCACTGTGTTATGATGGTTCTGCTTTCCCTCCTTCTACTCCCTCACCTTTTCCCCACTACTCTAATATAGGCATGTCTTAAAGCCTGGTCCTTGGTCCCATGCTCTTCTCCCTTGGGGCGGGGGGGGGGGGGAAAGCCATCCAATCCAATGGTTTTAATTATCCAAATCAATATACCTCAGCCCGTGATTCTATGATTCCATGATTCCGTTGTCCTCCTGGTACCCAGGCTTGAAATCTTATCGTTACCTTTATCTCATTAGCTCCTCACAGCCAGCCATTCACTAGCCCCACTGATCCTTTCTTTGCAATGACTTGCAGATTTTTTTCAATCCACATCGAGCACCCTAGGATAGATTTCTCATTTTTGCACACCTGGATAACTCAAATAGTCATCTTTTTGGTCTTCATGCTTTCATTTCTGTTATGCTAACTCTCAAAATCACTTTCTTAGCCAGTATTACATCTACCTGTTTCTTTGGCCCAAGAACCCAAAAGAACAATTTAATGCATCTCAAAATAAAGTCAAACTCTAAAGAAAGGCTTGAAGCTGTGTATTAACTGGGCCACTGCATCATTTCATCTATCCTGATCTGGTCCCTCCTACTCCAGCAAGACCAGCTTCCAGGTGTGTCAATCAATACACACCCTGTTCTTTCCTAACGCTGCTGCTCATAGTCTAATTCTACCTAATCATAACATCTTTCAAGTTTCCTTTTGTCCATCCAGATCCTGAATTTTTTTCAAGAATATCTTGCTTTACCCTATACTAATCATCCCCTAAGCACCTCCCTACATAGTGTTCCTTATACTGTGTTGTTCACGTGTTGCTTTACAGACATTCGTAAATGTTTACTTCCTCAACTAGACTGAAAAAACATGAGTAAAAAAGGCATGATGCTTTGCATAGAGTCAGACATGCAATAGACAAGTGGTTGCAAATAGACAGCCTGGAGGCCAAAATGGACCTACTAAGACGCTATGTATCTTATAGAGTTAAAAAAAAATTACAATTAGTTTTAAACATTTAAATATCCAGATATCTCACCTGAAACATGACTTCACAGCTTCTTTTAAAAATGCAAATATAGTCCACACTGGGCAGAATAACTGCCACCCCACAAATATCCATGCCCTAATCCCCAGTACCTGTGAATATATTATATTATATGGAAAGCAGGAATTACGGTTCCAGATGGAATTAAGGTTGCTAATAAACTGATGTGAAAATAGATTATCTTGGATTATCCAGGTGTACCCAACATAATCATAAGGGTCCTTTAAATGTGGAAAAAGGAAGCAAAAGAATCAGAGTGGGTCAGGGTGAGAAAGGCTTGATTGGCCGTTGCTGACTTTGAGGATGGAAGGTGGCCAGGAGCCAAGTAATGCAGGCAGCCTGCATAAGATGGAAAAGGCAAGAAAAAAGACTCTCCCCTAGAGGCTCCAGAAGGAACATACCCCTGCCGACACCTTGATTTTAGCTCAGTGAGACCCATTTTAGACTTCTCATCTCTAGAACTATAAGATAATAAATTTGCATTCTTTTAAGTCACCAAGTTTGTAGCAATTTGTTACAGCAGCAATAGGAAACTAATACATATGCACACATTAGATCCCTGTTGCTACACTGCAACGATTCCAGTTCCCCACAATTATCTCTTCTTCCTACTGTTGATATCATAAGCATTTGACTTCATGACACCTAAAACAGCCATTTTATGACGATGACAAAAAGAGATACTAATATTATTAGGTCTAATATTAAAGGCAAAAGGTTGTAATTTTTTTAAAAATAAAAGGTAACAGGAAAACATGTTCACAATTGAATAAAATTTGTAGAATATTATGTCTTCAAAATATAGCCCATAAAATTGTAAGTTTAAGGTATGGCTGTAGTTTTATGGGATAATATTATTGCTGAGTAGAAATATTTTGATGGACTACAGCAGGATTTTAGTAGGGCTGACAATTTTATTAAAGCACAATGTGCAAGCATTATATGCCACGGCAAATTTCAGAGAGAATTTCCAAGGCATCATAAACTTGAAACTGAAAGAAAAGTTGAGCATCACCACGGTTATCCACAGACAATTGAGCTAATTAAGCATGTGTTCTTCATCCTGTTATTTAAGAACATCTGATAGTAAGTGTTCTGCAAAATGAACAACTCCATATGTTGAATACTATCCATTTCTATGTGCTTTACAAGTCTGAAAAGATATTATTACACAGTGTTCTTTTCCCAGACCAAATTCAGATGTTTAAAGCTTTTTATGATCGTAGAATTGCTTTGTTTTATAGAGTAGCACGAAAGCCTTAGAGAACATTTTTTGTTGTGACTGGTGAAATGATTACTTCGGAATTATTGTGACTTGAAAACAGGTAAAAGAAATCTAGGCTGCAATGATCTTAAAACAAAATGGAATCAAAGAAGTAAGATAGAAAGCCAATAAGACTCTGCTTTTACAAGCTGAATTTAACCTTCAGATCATTGTGACCCCAGAAAAAGCCCTCACCTCTGCATCTTAGTTGAATAGATGTTCCACCAGAGACATCGCCAAGTCCATATGCTGCCCTATCACTGAACGTTTTAGATAAAGACTCGAGTAACAATCACCATTCAGACTCTTCTGAATTGTTTAAAGGCAAATTACATGTCAGAGAGAGTACTGTTTCATACAAAACTTCAGAGGATGTAATTTCATAAAGCTGTTTCAGTATTTCCTTTTCCCTACAAAAATTATTCTTTTGAGAAGTGAGCCATGACTTTTTTTTCTCAACATAAAGATTATGGAAGTAATATCATGATGATGAAATTCCAACCTAATTTCCTTATTCAGTAGTTTAATCTTTAATTGCCACCAACTTGTTATTCTGCTTCTGATCTCTCCCTTAGAATGGCTGCCAATCAAGTCAACCTACTGGATATGAAGTTTCTAGGATAAAAACTCAACTTGTTCTCTAGCTGAAAGAATCTCTACACTTGTGAACTTATCAAAGTCAAATGTGAACCCAAACAAATGATAGAAATTTGAAAACTCACTGTTCCATGGCTGTTTGGTTCTAAATTGAATAAATTAGCCCAAGACCTGTTCTTGGAGTTCTGTGAAAGAATAACTGCTTGAGATTTTCCTCCCTGCTGTGAATTCACTCTCTAAAATGGCTACTTTTGAAGCCATTAGCCTTTTCAATAATTAAATCTGAACCACCAAGGGAGACTCCAAATTCAAGTACAGAGCTAATATTCATTGAATCACTGCTCTTTGGCAAGCATTTCCCTAGGAGACTTAAATATGCTTTTTATTTAACAACTTTAATAGTTATTTATTATTATTTTCTGCAATTTTCAGATTAGAAACTCAAGGTCCAAAGAGGTCACACAATCCAATGAGGTGAATAGAAAGCCACTCTGACTCCCTGTTCTTTCCTCACCACCAGCCCAACCTCCCAGACTACCCACTTTTGTACCATAGAGACGGTGCTGTGAAGACCTCAGCCAGTTCCCCCCGACAAGCTGAAGTTGTCTTTGTTTGCATGATTTTCTGTTGGTTCATGAAATCGTTTCTATTATAAACATTTTGTATTATAAATATTTTAAAACATAGTTTCACACACAATAATGCACTCTCATTTATTACCTCTAAAGAATTCCCATCTGATTTCATTTTCAGGATAAGAAGCAATTGTGGATTCAATTATTTTTTAAGCCTTTACACATTGATGAGGTTTCTACATTCTTTCTCAGTTACATGTTCTTGGTCATTATACGTTTCTCCATTAAAATGGTTTTATTGGCAAAGAGGCTTCTGGAAGTCTCAATTCTTGGGAACAGTGTAATACAGTCGGGTAATTAATTAGAAATATACTGGAATCAGCCCTTCCTGCTTTCTAATTTCTTTTTGTTTACAAGCATGATTCCTTTGACATGTACATACTCTTTTTATTTATAATTTTCTCATAAAGTTATTATAATTTCTTATAATTCATCTTTATCAAGGGTAATAAGGAAAACAAAAATTTAAAGTAAGGAAATTTAAAATCCCATCACCAAAAAATTTACTGTTAATATTAACAGGAAATTAAGGAAGGAGATTTAAAGGAAAGTAAGGAAATTTAAAATCCCATCACCAAAAATTTACTGTTAATATTATATGCATATTCTTTTTATTTTTTTTTAAACATCTTTATTGGAGTATAATTGCTTTACAATGGTGTTAGTTTCTGCTGTATAACAAAGTGAATCAGGTATACATATACATATATCCCCATACCTCCTCCCTCTTGCATCTCCCTATCCCATCCTCCCTATCCCACCCCTCTAGGTGGACACAAAGCACCGAACAATACTGTTTTTTAATTTGAAAGTTGCTAAGAGAGTAGATCTTTTTTTTTTAAACATCTTTATTAGAGTATATATGCATATTCTTGTTGTCTCTTTTCTTTCACATAAATACTTTCCTTAAAAGAAACAAGAAATATTATATAGTCTTTTTTTTAATAAATTTATTTATTTTTTTAAATTATTTTATTTTTGGCTGCGTTGGGTCTTCGTTGCTGCATGCAGGCTTTCTCTAGTTGCAGCGAGTAGGGGCTACTCTTCGTTGTGGTGGCTTCTCTTTTGCAGAGCATGGGCTCTAGGTGCACAGGCTTCAGAAGTTGTGGCATGCGGGCTCAGCAGTTGTGGCTCGCAGGCTTAGTTGCTCCATGGCATGTGGGATCTTCCTGGACCAGGGCTTGAACCCGTGTCCCCTGCATTGGCCGGCAGATTCTTAACCACTGTGCCACAAGGGAAGTCCCTATTATATGGTTTTTACTCTTTTTCACTTAATCAACCAAGGATAGTTTTCCATGTAATTAAATATTATTTTAGATGATCATTTTAATGCTCACTTAGCTATACCACTGTTTGAATAGAGCATGAGTAAATTAACCTGCTATTGTTGAAGATAAAAGTAGTTACCAACTTTTTGGTATTATAAAATGGAATTGCTGGGGAAAAGTGTAATGCTTCCTATAAAGGACTCACTCTCAGCAGCAGTTGTGAGAAAATGTCCCACATGCCAACAAAGACTGGGAATTGTATTTATTTAAAATACTTTTCAATGTGATCCTCAAAACAGTAGCTTATTTATTGAATTCACTTGTCCTCACATATTCTCCTCCTCCTGACCCATCCTGCCAACTCCGACACACACCTCAGAGCGACAAAAGTGATTTGCAGTGAATCACCACCAAAACACATTTTATCTACCCTTCCCGGTCTTCAAAGTGGAGTGAGAATGGGTCTAGCAGGCCTGCTGACTCAATGAGGTGGACGGATTAAAAAAAAAACACCACTTAGAAAAACAGATACTTCGGGGGGAAAGGAGGCACGTACGGCTAAGTGCACACCATGCCGTCTCCTCGCTCTCCTTTCTTTTACCGAGCAGCGCTTTTACAGAATTGACAAAGAGGGCACAGGGTTCATAAAGAGACTCTCTAACAGCACTTCCCCAGCACTTCAGTTCAATTATCATGAATTAACTTTAAAAACAGCATTAACTTTTCAGCATATACAATGTGTCCAAGAAAAACAGCATGCTTAGAAGTCCATTCTCTATTATTAAACTCTTTCCCCTTTTGTTGAAACCAGTAAGTAGCCTTCAAGAAAGGATTTCTCACTCCACTGATGGGATGTCACTTATTTTAAAACTATGCCTAAGACTATCTCTTCTTTGAGATGGCTGGTTGATTGGACAGCTTGGATTTCTGAGGGGAAAGTATCGTCCACTTCCGGGCAGAAAAGTAGATTAAAATGTGTGAGAGAAAAATCCGTTCCCTGGCCACACCACCTTGATCCTCTGAGTCCTCAGGTCTACTGGTTTGAATCTTAAGAACTCACCTGAAGATGATGAGTGATTAGTTTATAATCCACAATAATAATGTGACAATTACACTGTGTATATTTTTAGAGCCAGACAAATTTTGCGTTTCATTCACAGGCCCTCTTCTTGTCATCAAGGTACTTCAGTTAAAAATGTGTAATTATAATATGCCAATGCTCCAATTAGAGAGAATCATATGAGAATCAGTTGAGAGTCTTTTTTCAAATTATACTTCTTTGTAGTTTTCACTATTTCACCCAGACATACTAGTGTCATCCAGGAACTGCAGGCACATGCCTCTGTTAATAATATGACAGGAAGTGGTACCTCTAGGCTGTGGTGACACAGACAAGATGCCTATCACAGTATCAGAGCAAAGGAACTGAATTGTTTCATGGGTCATTCCAACCAAATTCTAGAAAGAGGTAATGCCAATAAATACTTACTGAACGCTTCTTACATGCCAGAAATGAAGTCAGGTAATTTTATTTAATTTATTCCTAACAATCCTATGGTGGTATCACTAACTTCATTTCAAAGATGAAGAAAGAGGATAGAATTTAACAATATTCCTGAGGATAGATGGTTGACAAGTAGCAAGATAGCACCCAACACATCTCCCTACTCCAAATCAAGAATCAAAGCAGTTTTATACTACAGAGTACACTTTTCTATTTGCCAAACACATATATCCACTAGAGAGGGGTCTCTATCCCACTTAAAGGTAAATTATTCAGTTTTCTATATCCCTTATTACCAGCCAACCAGAACATTTATTTTAACATTACCTCAAGAGGGAAGAAGAATCTTACACTTGTGCTATTTTAGTTAATATCTGAAGATACCACTATCTTTTTTTCTTGAGATTTAGAAAATACCTGTATTTCCTATAAGTCCTAAAAGTCCATTAGCAACACGTATGTAAACCTTTCTTTTTAGGTTGCAATACCTCTGCAGATGTAAATCTCATACATTTTTGATTCTTATTAACTTTCTTTTTATCAGGTGATAATTTTTAACTGAGTCTATTAATTCTATAGCCGTATCTACCGTGCTCAAACATATTGAAATTTCCAAATCTGTTTGCAAAAATGTTTCCCTTTAATCTTGTGCTCTACTCTTCTATACTGGAAAATACAATGTTTATTTTTTAAAAAAACACACCTTTATTTAGAACTTGTCTCCTTTCCAGTCAAGAAGAAAGTTGCAAAGTTAGGAAATGACAGCATGAGAAGTAAAAATCCAGTCTCTATACTGGACCCAAATGCCTCCATAATACTTAGCCAACAGCTGATGGACTATAACAGCAGAATTTTATAAAAAGCAAGAGTGTAAATTAATCAGCATGTACAATTCTTTATTTTAAAATTTGTCACTAGTTTAGCAAAAGCCAAAATTGATTTCTTAACTACCTTTATTTTATTCATTTTGGTAATTCATTGCATGCCAGTCAAGGAAAAGAGATCCCAAGAATTTGTATTTAGGACACTTTACCAGCATGTATTACATGATATAGATTCTGGTGAATAGGACATGTTAGAAGCTCTTTATCTTTTAAAATGAAAGACTTTCCCTCAGAAGCACATCTTAATAAAGCAGAGATTTTTTTATTGTAATTATTATTACTAAGAACATCTCTCAGTAGTCCTGGGGAAACGTCTGTCCCTACTAATGAGTAGGACAGGACTCACTGATTGTATCTGTTACCTTGTTAAGTCCTTGAGCTCAGTAAAGTGCCTATAGGAAGCTTTCGAACCTTGTTACAAAAAAAGGTCATGGGTAAAGTTTGCTCTAATAAATTTTGATATTAATGTGCCAGCCAAAAGCTCTGTAAATCAAGACAAATATGCATATATCCTAATGAACTCAATGACTAAGTAGCATCTTGAAAACTAAGTAATTCTTGAACTTTACTAAACTCTCTCAGGATGCATTCAAAGCTTCCTCTTTCGTGAGTAGATACAAAGCTTACAGTCTTTAATTTCAAAGAATTTTTGCTCTTTCACATTCATCATGTTTACTGGCAGCCGCGTCCACTGGTTTTCAGACATGCCCACACTTGTCTGATCCCAGTTTGGGCATAGCATTCTTCAAACTGAGTTTCCCACTTTCCATCTCTGACCTTTCAATTTTTTTTTTTCATTCATGATTTTTTTTTTTTCTACATCTTCAGAGCATAGTGTCTTGGATCTAGAAATTGTCCACTCAGAGTACTTCAATTTTGTGTTAAAATTTCTGTACATGTTTGAGACACAGCACAGCACACTCTACTAGCTTGCCTTCACAAAGAAGACAGTCTCTCCTCAATTGCAATAGCTACACATGAGGAAAATCAGATATGGATGATAAAAGATCCCTTCTGGGTGAAGTTAAGTCAAATGTGTAATATTATTAAAGGCTACCCTCTCTGATCCGCCCAAGTCAAAACTTCTGCAACATTCACCCTGCACTTTATAATTTACGCAGAGCACATAACATGTCAGACCTTGCTGCTCTCAGTAGGTTAAACGGTCTTCGGTGGCAGGAAGCACACTCTATTCATCTTAAGAATCATAGTTCTTAATGGCTGCCCTAAAATTATTGGTTCGAATCTAATTGAACTATTTTTTGCCAGATATTTTCTCATAAAAATTAACAGAAAAAACTCGTGACTCTTGCCTAATGAGCAAGCTCGTGGGAAGATGACATGTAAACAGCTTTATCACTTTCAGGAAAAGTTGGGAAAGGCTTTAAAAGGGCAAAAAGACTGCTGAATGCCCTGTTTGACGCACCCTTCTTGGTTACCTCTGCCTTTCATTGTCTTTGAGCTAATTGATAACCCTGTAAATTATAGAAAACTGAAAATATTGCAAATCATTCCTCTCTACAGAAATGCAAATGAATTGAGTCCTGTTGAAATGCAATTCATTATTGCCTCGTGAACAGAGGAGTTTTGCATCTACTTGTACATTCATTTCAACTTTCCTTATTGTTCAAATATATGTTTCTGTGAATTCTCCTTTGAACTAGTTGTAGCATCTTACTGGTTTTCTCTTTAATTAATGAGTCAAGTAAAATCTGACATATGTTCATTTTATATTTGTATAAGAACTGTGATTTTATCTTTTTAAAAAAATTATACGTTAACAATACACTTCCAGTTTTTTCTAGCCAGATCATTCAAGTCAAGTGTTTCCATAAACTTAATAGGTTATCTTAGAGACGTATTCACTTTTTCAGAGAACAGTGAACATATTTTCTGACACAAAGCTCTTGATGGTACCAGAATGTAATAACTTAATATATACTAAGAAAACAAATTTATAAAATAATGAAATAAAGTATCCATTAAAATGTATCCTTTAAGCTACAAATGAGAGTCTAGAAATCAATGTTTTAAAATCATAATCAAATAAGAGTGGAAAAGATTATACTCCTAATCATGCTTGTTGGAAGAACATTTTCCAGCTTCATCTCTCCTATTTAAATACTAAACAGACTTTGTATATTATTTTCTTCTTATTTCCTTTCTCTAAATTAAGAAGTGTATTTCTAAGTTTTTCTTTTAGAAATTGATCTTAGCGAGGAAAATCAGAATTCTTCAGTATCCAACACCAGTGCTCTGGCTGTAAAAATCTGTATATTGAGAAAATCTGCAAAATAGGGGATGAATCTATTTTTTAGAAATCTTCTCCTGTATGACAAAATGTTAATCATCAGACTCCCAACCCATTCCCCAAACAATTATGCTGACCGTGATATCCTGGCAAATTTCCAAAAGAGGAAATTAATGCTCTACTCATCGCTGCTTGAAGGATTGTCTCTTTGGAGCAGTTAACATGGTCTAAGATAGGTGATGGAGCTGGTGTGTGTGTTTAAGGCACTCATGTAACTATTCCCTCGGGTCTGGTTTTGCCCAACCTAGAAATAAACCCATCATTGGGAATTTGTTTAAAATTGGAACATACTCTGCGACTTTATAAAGCACCCAGAGCACAGAAGAGGTACTGCACAAAACTTTTTCCAACTTGCTTCATTAAGCCAGTAAACCATAATGGTCCTTCAGGAGATATCAAACTTTATTGGACATAGCCAGTGAGACTGAAGACAAGAGGGGTTTTATAAGTGTGCCAAAAGTGTTGGCATATTTTCACTCTGAAAATATCTATTAAAAGTTTTCAAATTTATTTAAAGACTTTAGTACAGACACACAAATACTGAACCACAGAACTGTTCCTATATTTTATTACTTATTTCATCAAAAGGAGTTTTTGAAGATCTCTTTATCTAATCCCTAGACAATGAAATTACCATGATTAATCTTTACAATAAGAAATGGTTTTAATGCATATTTGTGAATGGCCTTGGGAACCATAATTTAAAAATAAATTTGATGAATGATTACGCTTTTCGGAAGGCAGTCATTAAAGCCAAATGCTAGTGTTGACCTGCTTTCTTGTTTAACAAGATACATTAGACTAAAAACATGAAAAACAGTAACCCTGAAGGAGAAATGCCTAGTCATAAAATATTAGATATATAATTTCATTTCCACATAGCATTTCTAAGCAGAAAAAGAGAATGTTCTCTTTCACCAGGAGGAGGGAAAGGAGCCCCATTACCTCATGCTATCTGTTTTAGATGGACAGTCTCTCGGAACACTAAGTTATGAAGCCTTTCAAAGAGGCAGTTGACCTCATTAGCCAAAACTTAGAGGAGGCAGTAATGACTCAAGAGATGAACATGCCAGCCTTCATTTTCTGGGATTATCAACTTTAATTAACAGAAATTATCCAGCAGAACATATAGCTACCTAATGCGTAAGAATGTACCTAGGAAAAAAAAAAAATCCAAGATGACAAACTCATTCTTTTTGCTAACTATCTATACAGAGATAATTGTAAAATGAAGACAGAGATTATACCTTTTGGTCTAATACATTTATTCTGTAAAAAACTGAGTTGTCCTTGGCTAATTTTTTTTTTTTTCTTTTGGCTGCACGGCATGTGGGATCTTAGTTCCCAGACCAGGGATTGAACCCGTGCCCCCCTGCAGTGGAAGCGCAGAGTCTTAAGCACTGAACCACCAGAGAAGTCCCTCCTTGGCTAATTAATATAGGCAGATTCAATATTGAACTGCAAAAATTATGTGAATTTTAATGGAAACAATTTCAATTTGACCTGTTTGCTATTTGTTTGATAGAAAAAAAAATGTAATTAACCTCTTAAGCATAATTAAAGGAAAACTCTATTTTTATTTTAAAAGATGGGCTTTGCCTGAGTTCAGACACTGTGTTTACCTGTAACCCCACATTTAAGGTAGGCTTTCTCTCCTGGCCGATAAGGAGTGACATGAAAGAGCACAGAAGATTTAGAGAAAGAAGAAGACACAAAATTAGCTATTCCGTCTTTGATCTCATAGTTTCCTGATAATTATCAAGTTAGAGGGCACAGTTACTTTGTTCTTATAACAAAGAGAACCATTTATCAAGGTCAGTAAAAAAAAAAAGGATGAATAAGTTACATACTGAAAAAAGAAAGTGAGAAAGTGAAATTAAGAAATGATTTAATAGTTGACATTTCAACTGATGGAAGGAAGTAAGAGTCCCAGGGCATGTAAGTTGTTTTAAAATACCTCAAATGAATCAGAAGATCACACTGTTTCTGGTGTGATTCTAACCATTGTTTTATAGAATTTATTAAAAAGCTGTTTCACTGTAGGTAAAGGGTACCCATTGGAATTGAATCTCAGTATCCAAAACTACATGATTTGTATACATTCCACAACATAAAGCAAAGAAACATCACATTAGTAAAAGAAATGAAAATTAAAATAAAGTATCTCCAAAGAGTTTTATTTGGGTCAAGAAAAAGGGATGATAAAGGCTTCCCCATCAAATCTATATTAAGAAATTGTGCTTTCAAAAATGTGTAGTAGTTTTTGTAAAATCTAATGAAATTACCTACTGCAGACTAATTTAAAAGAAAGACAATTAATTCAACCATGTTTTTAGTCCTATAAAGTGAATATTTATTACAATACTTGGAGATATGTTTTAATTCACAGAAATCCTATAAAACTACTTAACTGACCTCCTGGCATTTCCAATCACAAGATTCCATTCATAAGCTCAATTCATTTAAGTATTTAGCACTTAAAATTGAATTAAAGTTTCTTGCCTACTTCCACCACAGTCAAAAAGAAATGAGTCTGGAACAAACTCAACTTGAATTCTGCTGGCATATAGATTAATTGGCTCAAAAATTAGAACTAAGATGGTTACTTAAACTGAATAATTGAAATGCTACCACAAATAATAACATGATATAATAATCTCATTAATGTTGGAAACTTTTGATGACCTCAGAGCCCATGCCATAGAATTATCCATGGGTTTGTACTTTAAAATAGCACATTTGACAGTTCAATAATTAACTTCATTTGGATAAAGCTCTTCTCCATCACCAAAATAGAAATACACACAAAATAACATGAACTTCCTTTCAAGTTTCAAACAACAGAGAGTTAATAATGTTCTAATTTAATTGGGGCAGGGGAAGATGAGATCTTGTTTGCTACTTTCTAGGAGTTTTCAGCTCTTTTCTTAACTGCTATAAATTCTGACTAAAATTCTTACAGATGTAATCATCACTCTATTAATAGAAGCATCTGGTTTTCTTCAGAATTAGAAATTTTCGTTTAAATTAAAACTCTATCAAATCATTGGTGTTCAAGTCATTAATAAGCTAGCTAGGCAAGCAACTATTAATTATTTACAGCAAATGGAAGTACACTCCAACACAGACTTCTTAAAATTATTTTTTAATAATACATGTTCAACAGAGGAAATTTTAAAAACAGAATTGTTAAAAAGAACAATCTCATTACCCAGAGATAATCACTGTACACAAATGACCACAGAAGACTGTAACTTAATTTTATTTGGATAATATAATTTTAGAGATTGTAAGCAATTTATGAATTCTAGGGTAGAAAAGAGAATTTTCCTGTAAGGGAATTTTCCTTTTGAAAGGGATCACTTTTGCAAGCCTTTTAGTTAATCAGGCATTTGGTTGGTACCTTTCCATTGTCGTTGGGAAACTTGCTTCAGATTGAGGCACTGGGGGTTCTTTTCAGTGTTAAAAGTTAGTTCTTTTGGCAGGATTGTACCTTTGCAGAGTTAGAAAGTATCTTGTCCCCTAAATACACATTTGGTTTACCCTATGATAAAGTTTATCTTTAGTGCATGGTGTACTCTCATACAAACATCTGGTCACAAAGAAACTGGGAGATTCAATCATGGCAGGAAGGATGTGTCTTCCTGATCAGCCCCCATCACTTCATATTCTAGGGGTTTATGACCTGGATGGGACTGTTGTCCCACATCAATGCTATTTAAGACTTCGGGAAATGTGCTATGGTTACTGTGATTATCACAGAGGTCATGAGGATCCAGCATCCTCCTTATAAGAAAAATTTCCTCTGCAGGAAGTAAACGTTTCCATCATCAACCATTCTGAATCAGAACATTCAGGGAGGAATTTGACTTTAGGCAGAAAAGTCTTTCTTCCTCTTACTGTGGCTGCAGTGCATTAAGACGCAGATACAAGCTATGACCTTGCCTGGAAATTCCCATTTCTGGAAGTTAAGCTAGTGCATGGAGACCTTCTGAGAAGGCTATATATGGGATTACATTCAGATTATACGTGCTGTGAGTTGCCACTGATAGGAGCAAATCTGTGCTCTAACTTCTGTTACTCCTATGGCTTTGGCAAAGTCTGGAGGGATTGTGCTGTGGGGTATTAGGAAGAGAAGGGTCCCCACTCCCAAGACTGCAGCAGCAGTGTTGGCCACAATGGTCATTAGAGGGCAGCCAGTCCCTGTGAAGTGCAGATCTCACAAGGTCCATCAAGCAGCAAGGTCAAGACACAACAACCCGAACAAAGGCCAGAGAAGGGCCTGTTACAAAGCATGAATAGACCTGCCCATGAGAAACTCTCAGAGATAACTTAAGGGCCTGCTTCCTGGCCAGTTGGCTGGTGTATAGAAGTAACATATAGTCACATTTTAGGCGGTGAGGCTGATGGCATATGGGAATGCATGTGTAAATGTGTCATTATATCTACTTCCAGCTTTGTATTCTGCTTTTGCTTTTAACATAGTACTATAATATAAGCATCTGTACATATCACCAAATTGTCATTGAATATATAGTTCTATTGGTTGCATAATATTCCTCTGTGTGAATACTACAAATTAATCATTTCCATTTATTGAGGATTTATTTTTTTCCTATTAAATACTTTGGTTATACATATCTTTGTACATGGATATTTTTCTGCAACTGTGATAATTTTCTTACCTGCATCAGCATTCCTGACTCTGCCTAAGGTGACGGGGGCGGGGGGTATTCCAAGTCTACATCTAGGACAGGAAATACTGATACCCAAAGGAAAGGAAACAAAAATGTGGCTGTCCCTAACAGGATCTGAAAGGGAAACTCGGGCACGGAGGCAACTTCTTATTCTCTCATAGCATGGAGCATATCTTATTTTTGTGCCTCACTTCCAGTCTGCTGCATTGTCCTGAGTTTCTCCTCAGAGTCATTTATTTGGTTTCTTGTGATTCTTCTCCCCTCAAATTCAGTTTTCCAGTGATTGCAGCCTTCTTGCATGGACCGAAGCCCCATATTAAGACCAACTTTCTTCTCCCTCCCTCTAACTGGAATAGTTTCTATATTACTTAGTAAAAATCGCATGCTAAAATATTCAGTTGGTATACTAAGCAGAGTATTGGTTTTATATGGGTTCATGACCAGTCTAATCATTTATGGGCAGAGAGGGGAAAGGTCTTATATTTTATAAAGCTGTTCCTCACCAGTTGTTCTGCCTCATTCCGGTTCTGTTAAAAGGCAAAATTGAGTATCAACTGAAATTAGAATGTTTATAATAGTCTGCCTTTGGCTATAAAGACATGGTATTTCTCCATTTGTTTGAATCTATGAAAAAGAAATCTGCAAATATTTTACTGGAAGATACGTACTACATATTGCATATTAGGGCAATTCCTGGATTTTTTTCCTGCAATTTAGAATAGATTAACATTTTTTATGGTTATTGATTATTATTAGCATACAGAAAAATATTATTATTTTTTTGTCATTTTCTTAAATTCCTTTATTCCACTTCTAAGACGTTTCATGATGATTCTGTTAGATTTTCTGGGTAAAGAATTACATTATCTTCATATGATGATAATCATATAACTCCTTTCCAATAATTGTATCTCCATTCTTGCCTCTTATCTGAGCTCCAGAATTGGATAACCAACTGGCCACTTGAATCTCCATTTGAATATTTATTAAGCATACTAATCTTCATGTGCTGTTCCCCATCCTTGCTCCTCAGGGTGTTTTCTTTCTCATCAGTGATATCACCATCCATCTAATTGTTTAGGCCCAAAACACAGGAGTTACCCTTGGTTTCTCTTCGATTCCTCGTATCTTACTACCAAGCCATCACTCTGACCTGTTAGTTATCTTCCAAAATACACCCCAATTGAACCATTTTCATCATCTCTACTTTGACCATCCTATCCCAAGCCACCATTATTTCTCACCAGAACTACAGTAATAACTTCCTAACTGGCTTCCTTCTTTTCCCACCCTCTTTCCTCCACGATCAAACAGAGCAGCCACGGTGATTCTTCTCAGATGTACACAGATCAAGACACACTCCTGCTTAACATCACCAAAAATCACTCATTAAAATCAGAATTTTCTACACTGTAGCTAAGGAAAGAATTCTAAGACCCAACGAGTGGCAAAGCTATGAATTGTGAAGCACCAGAGCTGCCCTGTGTAGGAAACTTGTCTTGAGAAAATAGATCCCTCCGTAAAAAAAGAAAGAGGGCAGACAGAGAGAATTCTGGTGTCATTCGGTATCACCAATCTTGATGTTCCTGATGCTGTATGTGTGTTTTCCTTCCCATCACTTGATTACTTAGGCTAATACAATCTACATTTCTGCCTGAGCTATTCTGAATTGGGCTTCTCTCACTTGATGGAATCTCAAGCACTCCAATCAATGTGTAATACTCTTGGATGAACTTTAAAATCAGACAAATAAAGCTTTTTCTTGGGTAAATTCTAAAAAGTATAATTTTTTCTTTAAAACATAATAGAATCTATTTTGGATAATACATACAAGCAAAACATCTAGATAGTGTATTCATTTCTGGTTCTGCTTCATGTCCCAGGATCAGGCCCAGCACTATTCATGCTTCTGGAACCTACTGACCAGGTGGCATAAGTGTAGCAGCAGCAATGAAAGTAGCCAAGGAATGAGATCATTAGCTACAGGCTCTCCAGGACTGGCAGCAGGGACAGACAACAGTATGACAACAATGATGACAGAACTTGGGGGACCAAGGCCCATAACTGAGTATAGAGAGAAAGGAAAACTAATAGGCTTGAAGTTGCAGAACTAGGATGGAATTGAGGCAGACGAGAAGGATTAGAACCTGAGTCAAAGGGCTCAGGAAGCTGATCAGAGGAAAGAGATCTAGACTGGGGACTCATAAGTTCAACCACAGTAAACAGAAAGGGTAACAATATGTACATCATTAAGAAATAGCATTCTTAATAGGGCTTTAAACAAGTTAACAGATATTCGGAGGCACATCCAGCATATTTTGTCTTTATAAATATTAGGAGTATTAAATACTAACATTTAATCACTATTAATAAGAGTCCCACCCAGTTCTAGACTTTTAGAATTAGAATGGCTTGACTGAAAAAACAGCTTGGATTGTAATTACTGTGTCCTTTGATGTTGCATTCGTAGACTAATTCTATGAGGCTGTTCATCTGATTCTTGAGCTTACATGACAACAAAAAGAATTTAGGCTAATGATGAAAATATCTTTTGTGACAGTTCAAGTTATTAAACACTGAAATAAGTTATAAAAGAGATCATTGAATCATTTTCTCTCAAAGCCTAAAAGAAAGCATAGATTCCCATCTCACTTGGATGACTTAATAATAGCAGCTTTTATTGGAGGCAGATGTAGGACTGAATAACGGCCAAATTCCTTCAAATTTGATGATTCAAAGCCTATACAATTCAAAAAAGACTGAATTATGTGACAAAGTTCTTCATAGGCACCAGCAGTCTACATCTGAAAGCCACTCTACAGTGTTCAATCACTTCTGTATTTCCATTTATTTTTTTATTTTTAAAATTTTAATCATTTTTTTAAATTTTAGTGGAGTATACTTGATTTACAATGTTGTATTAGTTTCAGGTGCACAGTAAAGTGATACAGTTATACATAAACATATACTCATTCTTTTTCAGATTCTTTTCTCATGTAGGTTATCACAGAATATTGAGTAGAGTTCCCTGTGCTATACAGTAGGTCCTTGTTGGTTATCTACCTGGTATATAGTAGTGTGAGTATGTTAATCCCAAACCCCTGATTTATCCCTCCCCCCACGTCTCCCCTTTGGTAACCATAAGTTTGTTTTCTATATCTGTATGTATTTTTTCTAACTCAAGACTATATTTGTGATGGGAATAAAGAAGGAAGCAGGAATAAACAAAGAAGAAGATGTAAAAGGATATTTATTACATTCTCTTTATTTACCTACCTGGGACTATCAGAATTAGAAGTTGTTTGTCATGAGCACAAATTACATATATTATATAGGCTTCTACAATTCTGCCTGTGGCACAAGTTATCATTCACTGTATTGTTCTACATAAAGCACTATCATCATGGCACAATTTTACTTTGAATTAAACAATAAGCAATAGATTTCTCATTTGGGGAGAGAGAGAAGAAACTCTCTAAGTAAATGCAAAAAAAAAAAAAAAAAAAAAAGCAAAAAAACAAATATCAAAACTTAACATTACAACATGGATACCTCCCAGGTTAATGCCAGGAACCTGGCTTGAGTAAAATCACCTACGACTACTCAAAAAAAAAAAAAAAGTATCACTTTAATAAGTGGCTGCTGTAATGTTTACCTAAAACATTTGTAAGAATTCCATGTGTTCTTTTAAAATGGAAATTAATTTTTTTTATTAGTTTGTCGAAAGTATTAGGTTTCTCTAGCAATATTTTTCTTTCAGACCCTAGCTTCATTTTTTTTGTATATATTAAGTATTTAGAAAATTTATTCTTAAAGAAATCTCACATCTATAACTGAGCTTTTGATCTTATCAATTTAGTGACTGGATGGGGAAAGATAAAATCTAAGTTTAATAATACCAATAAAGAAAATGCTTGAAAAATGTGAATTGCTTTGAGACAAATATTAAGTTGGGCCACAGAGACAATATAAATGCAAAGTCAAAAACTGGAAGGAAGGAGATTTCTAAGAAAAATGATTTCAGGTTCTCAGCGAAGTTACCCAACAAATTACAAAAGATGTATTGCTTTTTGGAAAGAAAAATAAAAGCAAGAAAGAAATGAAGGAAAGAAGGAAGGGAGGAAGAAAAGAAGAGAGGAAGGAAAAGAAAGGAAGATGCTGATACAGCTTGAATCACTGAAATTTTAGGCACAAAAAATATAATTTGTTTAGCAACTTTAATACACAGTGTCATCACTGATGACTTCTTGGCAGCAGACAAATGACTAGTAAATCTTAAGTACACCAAGCTGCCTGTGAACGTGCCAATGTAGTGACAATACATAAAGCACCACAGAGTAAATGGTGCATCACTCTGATTCAGTGCTTGCTGTCGTTTTCACAAAGATACGTATACAACCAAAGGCGATGTATGAGTGATTCTGGAAGGATATTGAAGAGACGCTGAGCAAATACACACAGCTATATAAATCCACTCTCATCCGTAGATAATTTGGAGGCAGAAATAAACCATGTTATTTTAACACAATGTAGCTACTCTCAGTACCATAAAGACAATAAACATCAAAAAGACACTTTGAATGGCTCTATGAAGTCATAATGGAAATAACTTTCATATGGAAAATGCTCAAGCACTGTTTGCAAAGATTAATTCACTTGAAATTGATTTATTTAAAACCATTTCCAACTCCTGCATCCTGACATGCTTGGTTCTTAGTCATTAAGCAATGAACCCTTTTGATGTTAGACCACATAATCACATTAGTAAAACTGAAATGTACAGCAAAGAATTTTATTTAAAAAGTATAACTGCCAAAAGAAGATGGAAATTAAAAGCATTTTTACCCAATCACTGAGAATTGTATTCTCAGTAATTTCCTGGGTTAAAGTGCCCACAACTACAATATCTCTGTACTAGTATTTTAAATGAAGCAAACAGCATTCTATTACCACTAGCTGCTAATACACAGAGAAGTTTATTGTTATGTAAGAGAAATCAGTTATTATGAATAAGTTGATTCAGGTCTATGGAATATTATCTCACAATTACAGCCAAGAGGTGGGCTCCAGGTCAGGCCAGTGTAGTTGTCTTTGCTTTGCCACTTCCTCATTGTATGACTTCTTGGAAAGGCTACATAAAGTTTTGTAAGCCTCAGTTTTCTCACTGTAAAAATGGGAGATAACTGTGTCTACATTATAGGTTTTCTGTGGGAACTGAATACAGTAACAAGTATGGAGTACTGACTGCAGAGTCTAGCTTACAGATAGCCCCAAGTAAAAAACTTTGCTATTACTATTATTATCATGAACCAAATTTTTCTATCACATAGGAAAAGTAACAGAATTTCATTGGTCTGTTTATGTGTGAAATGGGTAATAACCAAAATGCAAAGTTCCCTAGTGAACTTAATAGTTTCTTTCTTAAGAGTTCTTAGTAACGGAGGGGCAAACTACTTTCCAGAATCTGGGGAGAGGAGAGGAGGGGGAATAGAAAAAACCTAAAGTGAGGAAAGATATATTTACCAAGAATCTGTACAGCCCCTGTGTCAGACACTCATATATTATTTCATTTAATCCTTGGATCAATCTGGTGAGATACTCATTTCATGCATGAGGAGTCTTGAAGGATACCCAGGATTTTAACCCATGCCCCTTTTTGTATCCAATGATGCCTCCAGGAAATAAACTATAAATATAGAATACTAATAGTAGAAATAAGACTATATCAGAGGAATTTTTGAAGTTCCCAAGTCTTACATTTAATATCAGGGATCAATTCATCCCCTAATATAGTCATAGTTCTAATAACATTAAGGACCTCCTCTAAATAATTATCTTTAAGACTGTAAAGGGAAGTTCCATTTGTAAAAGCCCTGCATTCCAGCAAGAGATGATGTTTAACAAGAACAACAAAAGAGAGGTGGAAGGAGTCATCTTAAACAGCATTCTACAAAGTGTGGTCCATAGACAACGTGCTAGATTTCGGGGGTACCTGCTGGGGCAGATTTACCAAAAAGCTACTAGTCAAGCTTAAGCTTCTGGGATATTTACTGTGACACTGTACCTAATTTTATACTTATAAGTTTGTGTTATTTTCTTTCAGAAGAGCCCTTACAAATTTGTATTAAGTCCTAGATTTTTTTTCCTGGCCCTACAAAACTTAGATATTTTTTCCCCCTCTCTGTCTATCCAAATGCAGATTCCTGGGTCTCATGCCTGATTTATTAAATCCAAATCTCTGGCAATGAATCCTAAAATATCTAGGAGACCCCAGGTGATTTTATATGAACATTAACATTTTGAGAATCACTGTCCTGGAGACATAATATGCACTGCAAAATACTGAGCATTTTATGTTTATTCATTTCCATGCCAACCCTCCGTTATTCACATTATGGCAATGTAAGTAAGCCCTCAGACCTACTCTCGTTTATATATCACGGTTTGTATTGGTACTTACACTTGAACATGAATTTGTATGTTGTAGTGAATTAATCCTTCCCCTAAGACATGTCCACCCAGAACCTGTGAATGTGACCTAATTTGGGAAAAGGATGAGATGCAGTCATCCTGGAGTGCCAAAGTGGGCCCTAAATCCAATGACAAGTGTCCTTACAAGAGACAGAGGAGAAGAAGGCATGAACAGAGAAGAGGGAAAAGCCATGTGAAGACAACACAGGCAGAAGATTGGAGTGAGGCAGCCACAAAGAAAAGGAGAGCCACCAGAACTGGAAGAGGCAAGGAGAGATTCTCCCCAGAGACTCTAGAGGGAGTGTGGCCCTACTAACACCTTAATATCAGACTTCAGACCTCCAGAACTATGAGAAAATAAATTTCTGTTCGTTTTAGGCCACAAAGTTTATGGTAGTTTGTTATGATAGGCTCAGGAACTAATAACTCTGTGCATTCCAATATTTTACATAACATACATTCATATTACATTCTCCTGATTTCTGTGTATTCTCAAGTTCTATCTCAAATTCCCACTCGCATCACCACCACTTCCTTTTCTTTCTTCCTCAGAAAAAGGAAAAGATAGGACCTGGGGAGAATCAAAACACTTTCTTGGAAATTACTGTGGTGGAAAGATCCTGAAGGACAGGAATTATTCCAGTCACAAATACCAGAAATACACTCTGTGTTAAAATATGAAATTTCTTTTGATCCTTTTATGGCCATAACATTTGTACTGTTACCATTTAAATATTATATTAAACTAAATAAAATAGGTAAAATAAACTTAAAATTTTACTTCATTATGACCATTACTAATTCTGTCAAACCAAATGAGTTTAATTGCATTAAATATGTACATCAGTCAAGGGTAACTGTGTAATTTTTTCAAAGGCGTCATCAACTACAAATAAAAAATTAACTCCATCCAAATATTACCAGATATTTTGAAGATGCAGAATATTTTTAGTAAGAAATATTTTAGTAAGATGTGGAGAATACTGAATCATCATCTCCTTTTAGTTTGCTAATAATAAAGCAATTATCTTATGGCAGGTAATTAAACTAGTGCTATTAACATATCAGGCACTGGTATTCACTGACTACTTAATAATATCAAGAAAAAAATAAAAGTCATGCCACAAAAGCAGAAAAGCCATTGGGCTGTAATAGGAAAATATTTTTAAATATATATTTCAATTTTTAAATCTAAATTAGCTTTGCAAGGATGAATAAATATAGGTTAATGCTACTGAGGATATTTTATTATGAATAGGATATTGGAGAATATGTCAGCTCTGTATTATTCTATGTGTTGAAGATAGTATTTCTGGCAGTTTCATTCTACCTTATTTATTCATCCAGCCAATTTTTACTGACTGACTTTTGAAATGTGTTAAGAATTACACTAGACCAGTGGATTTCAAAGCCTTTTAGCAGTGAAACCACTACCACAGATCAAATTATACAACAAATAAAATTGGAACTGCTCTAACTTTAAAGCCAGGACATCTAAATCCCAGAAGAATGTTGGTAGAAACCCTTAAGTGTGGTCAAGGAACACAGTTTATAAACCAATGAACTTGGTGTATAAAGTCAAAAAGGATCTTATCTCTGCCATTCAGGAACCTTCAATAAATAGTAATAATATTAATACCATCCACTAATTTACTAATTTGTCCATTCAACCGATGTATTTAAGTACCTACTGTAAGTCAAGCATTATTCTAAATCTGAAGATACAGCAATAAACAAAAAGTCCTGACAAAGTCATGACGCTTACATTGCAGTGAATGAGAGAGGCCAAAAACAAGCAAAAGAATGATTAATATGTCAAGCAATGATCAGTGTGATGAAGAAAACTAAAAAAGGTCAAAGGAAAATGAAGTGGGTTCTACTTTAAATTGTTTAAGTAACCTTTGAGCAACCATTTGTATGGAATCATTTAGACATTAGCAACCAAAAACCCAGGTAGAGGAAACAGCAAGGAACAAGGCTCTGAGGCAGGAGTTGAGATGCCGCAGTCAACGAAGAACAAGGATGCCAATGAGGGTGTGTTGCAGCAAAAATAGAAATGAGACTTTTCTGATAAACAAGGAAAATAAGCAAACAATGAACAGGCTGGGGAAACAACATAAACAGGCCTGAAAGAGTTAAGCAATCTTGGTTATTCTTTAGCTGTTACTACTAACGAACACTTGTAGCTAGACTTGTCCTTCACAAAGCTGATTACTCTCTGACTTCATATGAATTACCCTTTACACCTGGCATTTCTTCTCCCCCTACACTCCCTTGTAGCACTCTTCATTTCAGAAAGAAGGTCATGGCCAGCCCGAGAACTTCAGGGACACCAGACCCGGTTGCTGAGCCACCTGACGCCAGCTTTGGCCATGAATTTGCAGAATAAAAGAAATGCAAGACCTTAATTACTTTGAGTCTTATCACCTACCCCAGACCAGGAGCCCCGGGCTGTATAACCTTTCCCTATTCCCCAGGGAAGGGGGGCACAGTTCTTGAGGCGCTAGCCTACTGTGTTCCCCTCTTGCCTGGCAAAAGTAATAAAGCTACTCTTTTCTATTTCCTCCAAACTCTGTCTCTGTATTTCTATTCAGCATTCAGTGGACAGGGAGACAAGATTTGGCAACAGGTGGAGTGAGAGAGCAAAGGAAGAGCTGTAAGAAATCTAGTTGGAAAGGGAGCCAATGGCTGGGTCCTGCAAGACTGTAAAGGCAACCGTAAGTACAGGTATCCCTCACTTTCCAAACTCTCTCTCTCTCAAATCAGAACTGAATCTACTTAGATAGCAAAATATAACAATAGTTTACATTCTGTGCTAAATATTACAGGACCCCATATGAAGGCTGAGAGTAGGAAAGGCACATGACCTAAGGTGCCAAAAACTTTCTGTGATTATCTCAGTTAATGCTCTAAACAGCCCTAAGTGGCCCTATTTGATTTCCATTTTGTAGATGTGGGAAGAGAAATTTGCCTAGCAACTATCAAGTGTTGGACTAAGGGTTCAAACCCAGAGTCCAACCTCTGAACCACACTGCTACCCACATTAGGACAACTTCACTGTTAAAAACACGAGGCTAAATGTACACGCACAGTTCATTGGGAGTAAATAGTGCTCAGGTGCCCTTGATATTTCAGATAGAAATGCTTCCTAAATTACTTGACATTTTATGTCAGCCATAGGGGATGAGTAGGAGTTCTTCAGGAAGACAAAGAAGTAAAGGGCATTTTGAATAGAGGAAGCAGTGTGAATAAAGTCTTGGAAATGTGAAACAGCATGATGCATTTGAAAATTACTTCATTATTCCGTGTGGTCTGGGCATGAGTTCTAAAGCAGGGGCATGGAGAGAGATGAAGCCAGGACAGGCTAGCTCAGGAGCGCCCAACATAATATGATATGATGTTTGGATTGAAGTGCAAGAAATAAAAGCCATCAATGGGTTTTAAGAAAAGTAGTACCATGAACAGGTTAATTTTTTTAGAAAGATCACTCACTCTGACCTGACCCGAGTGTAGATGGATTGATGGGAGTGGGACAGCACCACAGGGAGAAACATCCCTGGAAGGTTATTACCATAGGTCACAGAAATGAACCTGAACACGGGCAGTAGGAGATGGGAAAATGCTGCAGAATGAAAAGAACTTGCTTACTAATTGGCTGTTGTTAGAGAAATGCAGAAAGCAAGAGTGACCTGCCCACTTTGTACCTCAATTTCTCATATATAAAATGGCAATAATAATAGTACTTATAGCGTTGTGTGAGGATTAAATTCATAATAACTACAATTTACTTAGTGGCTGTCATGTGTTGGACTACACGTGGTACACGTGTTATCTCGGGTGACTGCCTCAGTGCTGGTGTGGTGTCAATACCAAGCTAAAAATTATCAGTAGAGAAGTAAACGTGCAGGAGGAGGGGAAGGAAAGGTCTAGTTTCAGAGAAGATGAATCTGGGGAGCCTGGGGACCCCCCGTGCAGACAGATATTCAGCACGTAACAGGATAATACTACATGGGTTGCAAACTCACCAGTGTTATCTGGCTGGAGATCCAGATTTATGAGACTGGACCACAAGGACAGCAGTGTGAGGAGAGAAGACGGCCAAGGCAAAGCCCTGTGGACTACCTTCCCTTCTGTTTGGGCATAAGAGGCTGACAAGTAATGGTCAGAAAAGTAGGAGAAATACCAGGAAAGAAGCATGTCTCAGGAACTAAGAGAGTACGGAGTTTCAAGTAAAAGGGAGGGTCCACAGTATAAACACCAGAAACAAGTCAAGTCCAATGAGATCTGGTGATTAGGAGTGGAAGCATAATTCGGGGATGTTGAAGAGCAAACAGAGGCTAAGGAAGTAAAGGCAGACATTGTAAACGAGTCTTAAAAAGAGGATGCCTGGAAAGGGAAAGAGTGGAATAAGGTGGTATCTTCAGGGGGTCATGGGTTTGAGGAAGGGTTTCGTAAGATTCAAAAGACTTGAGCAAGTTACAGGCAGTAGATATTGAGCCAGCAAAGTGACAGAGTGAAAAATGCAGGGAAAGGAGAAAAAAATGTTGGCAGCTGTTCTAGGTCCCAGAGGAGACGGAAATGCTGGCATCAAGAAGAGAGATGGAAGGTAAACCTTGAAAGGAAGAAAGGACATGTTTCCTGAGGCTGGGTGTAAGTTTAAAAAGCCACAAGTGTTAACCATAATGTTTACTTCCCCAGAGAAAAATCCTAGACATGTGCTTATTTTATTACTTGAAATGTTGCCATAACACCTGTTATAGAGTGAGAAAGAGACAAGGCTTTGAAGTCAGATACAAAATCACATGTTGTCCTCTCTATTTGCTTGTTTTGGATCCTTAAGTATTCTACACAAGCCTCAGTTTCCTCATCTTGAAAAGGGAGATAGTGATACCTATCTTACAGGGTTGTTGTGTCAGTTACTGCCAATATAAGAAGGGTGTCTAGACTAACACATGGCGGGTACTCAATAAGTAAATGGTGCTTAATATTACTTTAACCATCAAAATAACCCTATGAGCTAAAGCACACATGGGGAACTAAGGCACAAAGAGCTGAAATGACCTGTCCAGGGTCATTTGTTTGAGAAATGGTGCTCAACCTTTTTTTCAATATCACCCCCTAAGGAGCCTATTTAGATATTTTTTTCTGACTAGGCCATCCCCACCCCTATGAAACTTTAACATCACAGATATACTATATATCTCTTTATGTTGTTGAGTAGGATTGAGCTTCGGAGGGCCATAATCCACGCTAATATCTAAAATGTTTTTTGCCCACCGAGAACCAATGTTTGTTCCCTTAAAAACCATATTACCCCCATTGAGAAAGCGTGGTTTAGACCACAGATTTTTAATACTGTACCATTTACTTTAATCAATCTATAGATTAAAACAGGGTTTTTCAATCTCAGCACTATTGACCTTTTGAGCCAATAATTATTTACCGTGGGAAGTCTGTCCTGTGCCTAGTAGGATGTTGAACAGCATCCCTGGCCTCTACTCACTAGAGGCCAGTAGCATTCCCCTCCAGTCATGGCAAGCAAAAATGTCTCCAGACATTGCCAAATGTCCCTTTTGGGAGTAAGGGGAGCAAATTTTTCCCTAGTTGAGAATTTCTGGGTTTAAAAAAATGGACATAAGGGAATTAAATTATTTTTCCAAGGACATAAGAAAATCAGAAAACTCTCCACTATAAACTAGTGGTTTACCACTTCTCAAAAAGGTTCTCAAAAAGAAGAACAGTATTCAGTTTATAGCAAATGCTACAGAGAAATGATTTATCCTAGTAAATTATTTTATTAAAAGCTAACAATCTTCCATTTTATAATTCAGTACAAACTTATCACCTTGCCTCTCTCATAAACTGTATTCTGAGTATCTGACCAGCTTTTATTAAAAAGTTTCTGTAATAATATGTGATTTTGAATGTTTTTACCACAGTCCTCCAACTATATTTATGTCTTTAAAGTCATCTGTGTAAAATTTCCAGGACTTAAATAGACTAAATATATTATATGTTTGACTCAGAGCAAATATGTGAAAATAATGAGAATTTATAGTAGCAATAATATGTAAAAAAACAAATCTAGGAAGAAAGATAATGATTACTCTTTATTATGAATTATGTTATAGATATTTTTATCATGTTTTCTAATTATATACAGTTCTGTAGGTAGTTATTACCATGTCCATTTCACAGATGGGAAAATCAGTTCAAAAGTGCTAAAATAAGTTGTTTAGTGCCTGTCACACAGCCAAGTGGCAGGATCTTGATTAAATTCAGCCTTATCCAGCTCCAAAGTGTCTGCTCAGTCCATACCAGGCTTTTAGATTCAGTTTTCCTCTCAAATAAAAATCTTTTATTTTTCTTCACTCTAATCAATTCCTCAGGAGATGATGGAAAAGAATTTTATCTTACTTGTAAAGGATGTTTTGAAAAGCCAAGGCTTCCTTTCAACACGAGAAATGCCATTTTATTGATGCTTTAGATGGATCAGTCTTACGCTAAAGCTACTAAAGCAAGAAAAAGGCAAAGACTAACCTTATATCCATCAACAATGAATCCAGGACAGTTTTCTTAATATAACTTTTGATGTTTTACTACTAAAGCAAAACCAGGACCATGTTTTCTATATAAGAGCTATAAGCCCCAAAAAACTTCAAAATCATCACTCTGATGCAGATTTTATGTAAGCAATAAACAAACAAGCATTGTGTGGCCACTATGTGCCCTGGCTTGTGACACGTTTAAGCCCATTTTCCGTTTTTCAATACTTAACAGTGTGATATTGACCAAGAACCTTCTCTTCCTGAACCTCAGGTGAAGTAAATAGATTTTCACAGACTGGCAAACACAAAGGTCTTCACAGGCTAGGTGGAATATGAGAAAAAACTAGAAAATCAGATATTTTAAAAGGACATTCAGAGAGGAATCAAGATGGTGGAGTAGAAGGATGTGCTCTCACTCCCTCTTGCGAGAACACCAGAATCACAACTAGCTGCTGGACAATCATTGACATGAAGACACTGGAACTCACCAAAAAAAATACCCCACATCCAAAGACAAAGGAGAAGCCACAATGAGACAGTAGGAGGGGCGCAATCACAGTAAAATCAAATCCCATAACTGGTGGGTGGGTGACTCACAGACTGGAGAACACTTATACCACAGAAGTTCACCCACTGGAGTGAAGGTTCTGAGCCCCACATCAGGCTTCCCAACCTGGGGGTCCGGCAATGGGAGGAGGAATTCCTAGAGAATCAGACTTTGAAGCCTAGCGGGAATTGATTGCAGGACTTTGAGAGGACTGGGGGAAACAGAGACTCCATTCTTGGAGGGCACACACAAAGTAGTGTGTGCATCAGGACCCAGGGGAAGGAGCAGTGACCCCAGGGGAGACTGAACCAGACCTACCTGCTAGTGTTGAAGGGTTCCCTGCAGAGGCGGGGGTGGCTGTGGCTCACCAGGGGGACAAGCACACTGGCAGCAGAAGTTCTTGGAAGTACTCCTTGGTGTGAGCCCTCCCAGAGTCTGCCATTAGCCCCAGCAAAGAGCCCAGGTAGGTTCCAGTGTTGGGTTGCCTCAGGCCAAACAACCAACAGGGAGGGAACACAGCCCCACCCATCAGCAGTCAAGTGGATTAAACGTTTACTGCCCACCAGAGCAACAGTCAGGTCTACCCACCACCAGTCCCTCCCATCAAGAAGCTTGCACAAGTCTCTTAGATAGCCTCATCCACCAAAGGGCAGACAGCAGAAGCAAGAAAAACTACAATCCTGCAGCCTGTGGACCAAAAACCACATTCACAGAAAGATAGACAAGATGAAAAGGCAGAGGGCTATATACCAGATGAAGGAACAAGATAAAACCCCAGAAAAACAACTAAATGAAGTGGAGACAGGCAACCTTCCAGAGAAAGAATTCAGAATAATGATAGTGAAGATGACATCGGAAAAAGAATGGAGGCAAAGATCGTGAAGATGCAAGAAATGTTTAACAAAGACCTAGAACAATTAAAGAACAAACAAACAGAGATGAACAATACAATAAATGGAATGAAAACTACACTAGAAGGAATCAATAGTAGAATAACTGAGGCAGAAGAACGGATAAGTGACCTGGAAGACAGAATGGTGGAATTCACTGGTGTGGAACAGAATAAAGAAAAAAGAATGAAAAGAAATGAAGACAGCCTAAGAGACCTCTGGGACAACATTAAATGCAACAACATTCGCATTACAGGGGTCCCAGAAGGAGAAGAGAGAGAGAAAGGACCGGAGAAAATATTTGAAGAGATTATAGTCGAAAACTTCCCTAACATAGGAAAGGAAATAGCCACCCAAGTCCAGGAAGCACAGTGAGTCCCATATAAGATAAACCCAAGGAGAAATGTGCCAAGACAGATAGTAATCAAATTGGCAAAAATCAAGGACAAAGAAAAATTATTGAAAGCAGCAAGGGAAAAACGACAAATAACATACAAGGGAACTCCCATAAGGTTAACAGCTGATTTCTCAGCAGAAACGCTACAAGCCAGAAGGGAGTGATATGATATACTTGAAGTGATGAAAGGAAGAACCTACAACCAAGATTACTCTACCCGGCAAGGATCTCATTCAGATTCAATGGAGAAATCAAAAGCTTTACAGACAAACAAAAGCTAAGAGAATTCAGCACCACCAAACCAGCTCTACAACAAATGCTAAGGGAACTTCTCTAAGTGGGAAACACAAGAAAAGAAAAGGACCTACAAAAACAAACACAAAACAATTAAGAAAATGGTAATAGGGACATTCATATTGATAATTACCTTAAATGTGAATGGATTAAATGCTCCAACCAAAAGACACAGGCTTGCTGAATGGATACAAAAACAAGATCCATATATATGCTGTCTACAAGAGACCCACTTTAGACCTAGGGGCACATACAGACTGAAAGTGAGGGGATGGAAAAAGGTATTCCATGCAAATGGAAATCAAAAGAAAGCTGAAGTAGTTATACTCATATCAGATAAAATAGACTTTAAAACAAAGAATGTTACAAGAGACAAGGAAGGACACTACATAATGATCAAGGGATCAATCCAAGAAGAAGATATAACAATTATAAATACATATGTACCTAACATAGGAGCACCTCAATACATAAGGCAACTGCTAACAGCTATAAAAGAGGAAATCGACAGTAACACAATAATAGTGGGGGACTTTAACACCTCACTTACACCAATGGACAGATCATCCAAAATGAAAATAAATAAGGAAACAGAAGTCTTAAATGACACAATAGACCAGATAGATTTAATTGATATTTATAGGATATTCCATCCCAAAACAGCAGATTACACTTTCTTCTCAAGTGCACACGGAACATTCTCCAGGATAGATCACATCTTGGGTCACAAATCAAGCCTCAGTATTGAAATCATATCAAGCATCTTTTCTGACCACAATGCTATGAGATTAGAAATCAATTACAGGGAAAAAAACGTAAAAAACACAAACACATGGAGGCTAAACAATACGTTACTAAATAACCAAGAGATCACTGAAGAACTCAAAGAGGAAATCAAAAAACACCTAGAGACAAATGACAATGAAAACACGACTATCCAAAACCTATGGGATACAGCAAAAGCAGTTTTAAGAGAGAAGTTTATAGCTATACAAGGCTACCTCAAGGAACAAGAAAAATCTCAAGTAAACAATTTAACCTTACACCTAAAGGAACTAGAGAAAGAAGAACAAACAAAACCCAAAGTTAGCAGAAGGAAAGAAATCATAAAGATCAGAGCAGAAATAAATGAGATAGAAACAAAGAAAACAATAGCAAAGATCAATAAAACTAAAAGCTGGTTCTTTAAGAAGATAAACAAAATTGATAAGCCATTAGTCAGACTCATCAAGAAAAAGAGGGAGAGGACTCAAATCAATAAAATTAGAAATGAAAAAGGAGAAGTTACAAAGGACACTGCAGAAATACAAAGCATCCTAAGAGATTACTACAAGCAACTCTGTGCCAATAAAATGGACAACCTGGAAAAAACGGACAAATTCTTAGAAAGGTATAACCTTCCAAGACTGAACCAGGAAGAAACAGAAAATATGAACAGACCAATCACAAGTAATGAAATTGAAACTGTGATTAAAAATCTTCCAACAAACAAAAATCCAGGACCAGATGGCTTCACAGGTGAATTCTATCAAACATTTAGAGAAGAGCTAACACCCATCCTTCTCAAACTCTTCCAAAAATTGCAGAGGAAGGAACACTTCCAAAACTCATTCTATGAGGCCACCATCACCCTGATACCAAAACCAGACAAAGATACTACAAAAAAAGAATATTACAGACCAATATCACTGATGAATATAGATGCAAAAATCCTTAACAACATACTAGCAAACAGAATCCAACAACACATTAAAAGGATCATACACCATGATCAAGTGGGATTTATCCCAGGGATGCAATGATTCTTCAGTATACGAAAATCAATCAATGTGATACACCATATTAACAAACTGAAGAAGAAAAACCGTATGATCATCTCAATAGATGCAGAAAAAGCTTTTGACAAAATTCAACACCCATTTATGATAAAAACTCTCCAGAAAGTGGACATAGAAGGAACCTACCTCAACATAATAAAGGCCATATATGACAAACCCACAGCAAACATCATTCTCAATGGTGAAAAGCTGAAAGCATTTGCTCTAAGATCAGGAACTAGACAAGGATGTCCACTCTCACCACTATTATTCAACATAGCTCTGCAAGTCTTAGCCACGGCAATCAGAGAAGAAAAAGAAATAAAAGAAATACAAATTGGAAAAGAGGAAGTAAAACTGTCACTGTTTGCAGATGACATGATACTATACATAGAGAGTCCTAAAAATGCCACCAGAAAAGTACTAGAGCTAACCAATGAATTTGGTAAAGTTGCAGGATACAAAATTAATGCACAGAAATCTCTTGCATTTCTATACACTAATGATGAGAAATCTGAAAGAGAAATTAAGGAAACACTCCCATTTACCATTGCAACAAAAAGAATAAAATACCTAGGAATAAACCTACCTAGGGAGACAAAAGAACTGTATGCAGAAAAGTATAAGACACTGATGAAAGAAATTAAAGATGATACCAACAGATGGAGAGATATACCATGTTCTTGGATTGGAAGAATCAATATTGTGAAAATGACTATACTACCCAAAGCAATCTACAGATTCAATGCAATCCCTATCAAATTACCAATGGCATTTTTTACGGAGCTAGAACAAATCATCTTAAATTTTGTATGGAGACACAAAAGACTGCAAATAGCCAAAGCAGTCTTGAAGGAAAAAAACGGAGCTGGAGGAATCAGACTCCCTGACTTGAGACTATACTACAAAGCTACAGTAATCAAGACAATACGGTACTGGCACAAAAACAGAAACATAGATCAACGGAACAAGATAGAAAGCCCAGAGATAAACCCACGCACCTATGGTCAACTAATCTATGACAAAGGAGGCAAAGATATACAATGGAGGAAAGACAGTCTCTTCAATAAGTGGTGCTGGGAAAACTGGACAGCTACATGTAAAAGAATGAAATTAGAACACTCCCTAACACCATACACAAAAATAAACTCAAAATGGATTCGAGACCTAAATGTAAGACCGGACGCTATAAAACTCTTAGAGGAAAACACAGGCAGAACACTCTTTGACATAAATCACAGCAAGATCTTTTTTGATCCACCTCCTAGAGTAATGGAAATAAAAACAAAAATAAACAAATGGGACCTAATGAAACTTCAAAGCTTTTGCACAGCAAAGGAAACCATAAACAAGACAAAAAGACAACCCTCAGAATGGGAAAAAATATTTGCAAACGAATCAACGGACAAAGGATTAACTTCCAAAATATATAAACAGCTCATGCAGCTCAATATTAAAAAAACAAACCCAATCCAAAAATGGGCAGAAGACCTAAATAGACATTTCTCCAAAGAAGACATACAGATGGCCAACAAACACATGAAAAGATGCTCAACATCACTAGTTATTAGAGAAATGCAAATCAAAACTACAATGGGTATGACCTCACACCAGTTAGAATGGGCATCATCAGAAAATCTACAAACAACAAATGCTGGAGAGGGTGTGGAGAAAAGGGAACCCTCTTGCACTCTTGGTGGGAATGTAAATTGATACAGCCACTATGGAGAACAGTATGGAGGTTCCTTAAAAAACTAAAAATAGAATTACCATATGATCCAGCAATCCCACTGCTGGGCATATACCCAGAAAAAACCATAATTCAAAAAGACACATGCACCCCAGTGTTCATTGCAGCACTATTTACAATAGCCAGGTCATGGAAGCAACCTAAATGCCCATCGACAGACAAATAGATAAAGAAGATGTGGTACATATATACAGTGGAATATTACTCAGCCGTAAAAAGGAACGAAATTGAGTCATTTGTTAAAAAGTGGATGGACCTAGAGACTGTCATAGAGTGAAGTAAGTCAGAAAGAGAAAAACAAATATCGTATATTAACACATGTATGTGGAACCTAGAAAAATGGTACAGATGAACCAGTTTGCAGGGCAGAAGTTGAGACACAGATGTAGAGAACAAACGTATGGACACTAAGTGGGGAAAACCGTGGTGGGGTGGGGATGGTGGTGTGCTGAATTGGGCAATTGGGGTTGACATGTATACAGTGATGTGTATAAGACTGATGACTGATAAGAACCTGCAGTATAAAAAAAAAAAAAACAAACAAAAACAACTAATACTAAACTTTCTTTGGGTTATTTGTATGGAAATATGTTAATATAAATGTTTCAGACATTACATGAAATTTCTAAAAATCTTACATGTTCTGGTGTAATGTTATAAGTCATAATTCTAGTTATTACTTTAAAATGTATATCTCAGAAATAACTAAATTTCCTTGTCAATTGCATTATTATGAACTTTCTTCAAATCTTTAACCGTGGTCATTTTTAAGTCTTTTGTCATTTAGAGACAGTTCTGGGTGTACTCTGATGCTTTTGCAAAAATGTTCCTATAAAAGGGTTTCATCTTCAAGGAATTCATGGAAAAGACTCTGAGAAGTACAGGTTTCTGGTAACTGACTATACTGCTGAACTGAATGAATAAGCATTTTCAGAACTCTAATGGAAAACTGATGAATTCATAAAAGTGCTAACAAAAGATCAAGATGAAAAAAAAATTAGTTACATGGGACTGAGTGAACTGATGAGGATGATTATAATTTTTGTGACTTTCTGTTTGAATAAAAAAAAAAAAAAAGATTCAAATGTAATGTTTCCTTTAAACACAGCCGAAGGTTTGGATCCTTGGGTTGAAACTGGGCAAAATATCTCTGGATTAGTTATCTAGAAGGTCTCTTCTAAGTTTGGTATTCTATGATTTGAGATTTTTGCCCTTAAAAAGCTTATGTTTTAACCATACAGTTAAGATTTTAAACATACAGTACATTATATTAAAGGTAGTGTATACTTATAAGTATGAATAGTATGATATGAAGTATATGATCTGAAACCTTACTCTTCAAGATATTGTGGCTTCTAGGACCTAAAGTCTTGTTAGAAATACCCCACCCCAAAACTGCTAAACCAGAATCTGTTTTGTGTGGTAACAAAACCCCTAGGTGATTTGAATATACATTAAAGCTTAAGAAGCCGGGTCAAAAATAGTGTTTCTCGAAGGTTGGATCACCAACTAAAAGTCACCCTAGTGTCCAATTAATAAA
This sequence comes from Balaenoptera physalus, assembly GCF_965194825.1. Lineage (NCBI taxonomy): Eukaryota > Metazoa > Chordata > Mammalia > Artiodactyla > Balaenopteridae > Balaenoptera > Balaenoptera physalus. Next base: position 48,707,033 of record NC_138891.1, on the reverse strand, counting down.
GATGTAAATACCTGGGCCTACTTCAGATTTACCAAATTAGAATCTTTGAAAATGGAGCCAGGAATCATCGTTATTAATCAGCCAGCCCAGGTGATACCCATCTACAGTAAAATTTGAGAACCACCATTCAACATAATTCAGAGATCTGAGTGTTAGATCTTGGTGAATCAGATGGAGCAAAAGAGGTAGAAAAGGCTATGAGTTTTAAAACAGAATACTGAATACTGGAATACTGCGTTCTAAATTCAAGACAGCTGGGGTAAATTAGCGCTAATTATCAACAACAAGCAATTACGCAGAGGTTAGTTGTGGGGGAAGAAGGTAGTCTGGATCACTTGGATGCAGTTTTTCCCAGAAGTTAACAAAAAGGAATCCCAGGGGAGTTATAAAAGGCAGTTTTTCAACACTAGACCTGGGAGACAGGGCCACTGAAGGAAACCTTCCAGCGACCAGAGTTATATTTATCTTCCGGCCTAAGGCACTGACCAATTATGTGCACTGTAAATGCAAGTTGGCCTCCCTGCTAGAAAAGAAGGCACAAGGGTCGAGGAACGCCTCTCTATGCCCTGGTTTATTAGAAAGGAACAAGCGCTTAGAAAAACTTGTGAGCAGCAACCCACAAAGTAGGAAAGAAAAAGATTCTAGGAGAGCAGTATAGGGTTAAAACTGGCACCAAAATTCTGGAGAGTGGAAAAATATGACAAAGAAGGAAAAGAGAGAGAAATTCTACATGCCTGTTACTCACAGTGTGGTCCTGAATCAGCAGCGTCAACTTCCTCTGGCAGCTTGTTAGGAATGCAGACTCTTTAAGTAATGCTCTCACTTAAAGACCTCCTGAGTAGGAAGCTGCATCTTAACAAGATCCCCAGATGATTTGTATTCACGCTAAGGTTTGAGAAGCGCTAAGTTACCTCAGTGTTTCTCAATGTTGGCTGTACATTAAAATCACCTGGGAAGCTTTTTAAACTTTGGATGCTCCCAATTTTCACTCCAGAATATCTGGGAATAGATCCCAGGCACCAGCACTTTTTTAAAGCTCTCCATGGATGGCCAAGGTTGAAGGCCACTACTTTATATTCCTGGAGTTCTGAAGTTACATTACAGGTCTAAGACTTTGGCCTTTTTCAAAGAAGGTTGCCACTGACCTTTTTGATTAAGCCACAGCATTCTATATGCCACACAACTTTAAGGTGCCAGCAGATGAACAGAATGGTGGGTGATGAGTTAGTGAATGGCTGCTAAATACAGGGACGGCACCACACATTATTATACATTTGACAGCTAATAGAGAGGTTTGTTCTCTGCCTGCCCAAGTGCATGAAACCCATCAGATGCTCATCAATTCAGGTAATCCTCTGAGAATAAGTGGAAAAGCCTAGAGAAATCTAAAATGCTCCTCTAATGGCTTAAGTATTTGTGAGAACAAGTGGTATTTGCATGTCTTCTTCCAGTTAAAGGTCATGACATTATAAGAGAACTGGGGATTTGAGATGTGAGGGTGTTTTAATAATCAGATAATCTGAGTCTGAGGTGAAAGTTCTTTGCTCAAATCCACAACACACATGTTTTAACTGCTTGTGCAATGAAAGTACACTGACACTTTTACATGCTGGAAAGCATCTTTTAAATATGTGAATTCCTATGGTAATTCTACTGTGTTCTGATTGCAAAAGCTACATAACATTCAGAGACATGAGATCATAAAGTGGACATTCAGTAGAATCTCTTAAACTGACATGTGGAAGAGGAGTGATAAAATGCTCAAATAAACTATACAGTTGGATGTTATGAAAGGCAGCACACACATCCCTAAAAAGAACAACTTGGAGGAGGAACTCACCCATTCTCAGTTACAAATAACTGGAAAGATTGAGAATTTGGGAAAAAATGCTAACACCATTGTTCAGGATATTAAATAGCTGTGTATAACACGAAATTTATAAAAGTTTCAAAATTCAGGAAAATAAAGTTCAAAGATCTCAGGGGAAAAGTGAGAAAAAACTGTAAAAAGAAAGATTCAACATTTTTCAGACCATGTTTCAGGTAATGATAGGTGTGTTCCTATCGAGAGATTATACGCACTTCACAAAACTAGTAAGACTATATATGACAAGAAATTCAACAAAGAGATTCAAATGCTGAAATTAAAATTCAGTGAAGAAAAAGACAAGTACCTAGCAAAAAAATAGCACATAGGGTATTATGGATGATAATAAATCCGTGGGAAAAACAACAGGAAACAAATAGTTGCCTAGGGATTTCTCCATATTGTGACAAAACTATCCTTAATATGCAAAGATGGTAAGTAACTGTGATATCGTGATGTAATAAAAAATATGTATTCGGTCTTCATCCCCAGTTCCTGGCAGAGTTCATAAATCCCTTGTAATTTCCTGAACGATAGGGGTGAGAGATGTCTCTCTTTTTATTCATAATAACCACCTTTCTTTTTGCCTTTCTGCTATACTTCATTATTTTTTTAATTGCAGTATAGTTGATTTGCAATAGTATATTAGTTTCAGGTGTATAGCATGATGATTCAGTATTTTTACAGATTGTACTCCATTAAAAGTTATTACAAGATAATGGCTATAATTCCCTGTGCTATATAATACCTTGTTGCTTTTCTATTTTATACATAGTTTGTATCTATTAATCCCACACCCCTATCTTGCCCTCCTCCCTTCCCTTTCCCCTCTGGTAACCACTAGTCTGTTTTCTCTACCTCTGAGTCTGTTTCAGTTTTGTTATATAAATTAGTTTGTTTTACTTCTTAGATTCCACATATAAGCAATAACATACAGTATTTGTCTTCATCTGTCTGATTTATTTCACTAAGCATAATATTCTCTAGATCCATCCACCTTGCTGCAAATGGCAGAATTTCATTCTTTTTATGCGCTGAGTAATATTCCATTGTATATATGTACATAACCACAGCTTCTTTATTCATTTGTCTGTTGATGGGCACTTGGGTTGCTTCCATGTCTTGGCTATTGTAAATTGTGCTGCTATGAACTCTGAGGTGCATATATCTTCTCAAAGTAGTGTTTTCATTTTTTCCAGATATATACCCAGGATTGGAATTGCTGGATCATATGGTAGTTCTATTTTTAGTTTTTTGAGGAACCTCCATACTGTTTTCCATAGTGGCTGCACTAATTAACATCACGACCAACAGTGTACAAGGATTCCCTTTTCTTTATATCCTCGTCCTTATTTCTTTACATCCTTATTTGTATAATTTTTGATAATAGCCATTCTGACAGGTGTGATGTGATATCTCATGGTTGTTTTGATTTGCATTTCTCTAATAATTAGTGATGTTGGGCATCCTTTCATGCGCCTGTTAGCCATCGTATGTATTTGTTAGAAAAAGGTCTATTCAGGTCTTCCGCCCATTTTTTGATGGGGTTGTGGGTTGTTTTGTTTTTTTTGATATTGAGTTGTATGAGCTGTTTATATATTGTGGATACTAGCCCCTTGTCAGTCTTATCATTTGCAAATATTTGCTCCCATTCTGCAGGTTGTCTTTTCATTTTGTTGATGGTTTCCTTTGCTGTGCAAAAGGTTTGAAGTTTAATTAGGTCACATTTGTTTATTTTTGCTTTTGTTTCTTTTGCCTTAGGACACAAATCTCAAAATTCCGTCCCCTCCAGAAACAATGGATACTTATATTTCCCTGAATATGCTGTGACTTCAACTGTTCTCTTTTAGAAAAAGAGAAATGGAGCCTATCACACTTCACTATGAGAGGTACTTTCATTCAAAATGTTAATAACCTTGTTTTAAGGAGAGTCTTTTTAACTATCCATACTTTGATTAACCTGCACAAGAGCCAATATACCATAAGGTTTCTTTTTTCCCATAGGCTTTTATATGCACTTTAGAAAATATTTTGGGAAATGGTTAGACTTGAGAGTTACCATAAGAGATGGATGAAACCTGGCATTTTAAATTCAGGTACAATTGAAACACGAAATGAGATTGAACTTATATTAACTTCTAAAAGTAGACTAGGCAGAGTGAGTTTTTACAGCTTTCATTTGAAAGGAATAACACATTGAGTTGTCATTCCTCAAAATTATTCACTCAGCTGTCCGTGGCCATTCATATGATTTGGCAATACATATTGAACCATCTAAATTTTAATATACTTTAAAGTGTGACACTTCATATTCAGAGTAAAATAGCATATTTCATCCCAATTTAATAGTAAAAAGTTAAAAGAAATTTGTTCTCTGCAATATGTAGAGGTATTCTCACCATAGTGGTAAATGAAATACCAGTTTTTAGACTCTTTGAACCAATTCCTGAAATGCAGGTCATTTAGAATTGATCATCTTCTGATATGAAATGGTAAACAAAGATTATGGTTTGACTTAATCTTTCCTTCAACTATGCATTCAAAGATCCCAAAAATGATTCATCTAAACTTCAGAAACATTAGGTTGACCAATTTTTTTTTAACAAAATTCACATTCAGTCTATTTACATTAATAATTGTTTTACCTGGCAAGTAAATATCAATTAACTTCAACTCTTTCCCTATTGCTGTCAAGATGAAAATGTATATGAATGTAAATTAATTTTCCTGGAGAATTTTTTTAAAGAAAATAAGATATTCTAAAACATCTAAAATAGCAGGAGGAAAAAAGCATGACATCATACACATAGTTTATTTTAGATTCCACCTGGGCTATTTTTCTTTTCAAATCTGAACTACTGTCACCTCATGTTTGCAAAAAACATATATACTGAATAATATTTTTAAACCTAAGTCCAAAGTGAAACTTTAAAAGATATTTTAAGAAAAAAATAAATTAATCCACATGTACCCCATCCTAGATTTATTTAGACCAATGGAGTCCTCAAGGGAAAAATCAAATAAATTTTGACCAACTTTTTTTTCAAAATAAATAATATTAAGCAACCAGAAACATTTTTTTTTACCTTCCAAAGGGAAAAAAAACAACAACAACAATGAAACAATTCCATTCTTCTTGAAACCTGGATTCTTTTTTTCTCTTTTATTATTTTTACTTTTGATAGATGTGGCTACAAATACTTCTCTTATAAACCCTCTATAAGAAAATGAGCAGTGCAAGAACAGTAAATGTGGTTACAGGCACCTAATCAAGGGAGATTAGGGGATTTGGTAAATGGGAGACTTGCCACAAAACTTACATCAAGGGGACATCTGCTATTTTAGCTCTAACCAACTACTTCCTAGCAGGGATTGGGGAGCAATGTTGTCAAATTCTGATTTTTCTTAAAATTTCCAATCATTATGTGAACTCTCTGAATTTAAATGTCTACAACTATAGGAGTCATGGGGTTTTCAGCCTTCTGGGCACACAGTAGAACTGGACTGCCTAGCCTCCTCCTGACTAGATGGGACCATGTGAGTAGCTCTGCTCAGTGACCTGTAAACCAGATTTTAATTGTGGATGTATGACCTTCCAAGGCTCTTTTCACTCTGCTCTGGCAACTATTAATAGTCCAGATAGTGGATGCTTCATCAAAGTAGGTCCAGAGCGAAGACAATTCAGTGCAATTGTCATGATATATGTGCCACATGAGTGAGAGAGAAAATTGTGTTATTTTAAACTGCTGAGGTTGTGTGTGTATGCATGCGTATGCGCTCGTGTGTTTGCTCTAAGTTGCTTATCCTGGCTGATATAGCCACTAACTCAATCAAAAACACAAATACAGCACAATGTGAAGGAACACAAATCCACACACCAAAGTGGGCCAGAATTTACCCATGGACCACAGATCACACTGAGCTGCTTCATATGAGAGCTTTGAGTTCAAGGAACAAAAAATCTTAGATAGCTACATAGAACGTATGATCCTGGCATAAATTAGTGTACAAGGATGGCAAAGACCAGAGGAGGAGAGGAAGGAGGGGTTGAGGGAGAGAGGGGAGGAGGGAGAGGAGAACAACAAAAACAGTCATGAAGGAAACAAAGCGGACAAAACCACAGGTTGATTAGGATGGCCAGACCTGGTTGATGTTACAAAACAGTCAAGTCTGTTCAGAAGCCCATGTGGGTGCCCTCCTTACTTCTCACAATTCCCTTTCCCAAATATACCTAGACCCTTTCTGCAGCCTTCTCGCTCCACTTACATCCTGGGTGTTAAACCTTTCTGCCCCTCCTTCCCTCTGGTAAATATCTAGGTCTCAGTTCCCCTCTGGGAAAACCAGCAAGCTCTTTACAAGACCTTTGTCCTTCTTCACTATGACATTTTCATCATTAAAAAATAACCTGTACATATAAACTCTTCGCTTGGAGAAGTTGAAGTATATAGCTTAGTAGCCGAAGGAACAGATTCTGGAGTCAGGCTACATGAGTTTGGACACTTACAGTGTGTGGTCTTGGAAGAATAATGGTTCCCTACTTTGTCTCCATTTAACTCATCTGCAAATTAAGGATAATAAGAATATCTATCCCGTCGGGTTCTCTTAAGTACTTAGGACAGTGCCTGATAAACAGTAAGTGCCATATGAATGTTTGTTAAATAAATGAGCAAACAAACAAGTAAGTATATACATGTTGGGGATATTAGACTTCAGATTGCTGTGAAATACTGGCTGGGAAAGAAGGGAGTTAGGTAACTTTTTTTTTTAAATAAATTTATTTACTTATTTATTTATTTATGGCTGTGTTGGGTCTTCGTTTCTGTGCAAGGGCTTTCTCTAGTTGCGGCAAGTGGGGGCCCCTCCTCATCGCGGTGCGCGGGCCTCTCACTGTCGCGGCCTCTGCTGTTGTGGAGCACAGGCTCCAGACGCGCAGGCTCAGTAATTGTGGCTCACGGGCCCAGTTGCTCCGCAGCATGTGGGATCTTCCCAGACCAGGGCTCGAACCCGTGTCCCCTGCATTGGCAGGCAGATTCTCAACCACTGCGCCACCAGGGAAGCCCGTTAGGTAACTTTTAACAGCCTTCAAATTTCATGGTATACTACTTACATGCCTGATATGCAACTAATCATCATTTTCAACAATGAGACAGAGTTGCTGTTGTTGTTTCATCTAAGTCAATACTCCTACATCAAACTTACACCATTGGTGCTAAGAACTGAGTTACTGACCGCCATTTCCATTTTGATACAACAGATAGGAAATACTACTTAACACTAACACGTAAAAGGAGAAAGAAAATCTACTCAAAAGCTAAACAAAAGATTTCTCGCTATTGTCAATATACTTGAAAAGCACTAACCCAACTCTCCAAAAGCCTTGCCTCATTGTGTGAACTCCAGTGCAAAGAAAAAATGTGTCATTGCAATAAGGCTTTGCTCTTAACTTAGAAAATGACTTGATCTTTCAGTTTGTCTCTTTTTATACAGTGAACATAAAATTTAAGGGATGCCTTCCGTCAAAAGACTCCTTCCTCATAAAACATCCTTCCCAGTGTGTTCTGTATTCATATGTCATGCTATAAAAGTCACCTCTGTGTTGACCTTTCTACACCCCGAGTTGTATTTACAGACTTTCATTTGACAATCATTAACGAAAGTAACAGAAGAAGCTGCTTCTTTGCCCCTCACCCTTATTCAACTCTGTTGGTTTTTGGAATGCTTGCTGCTGTTGTTTCCACACTGTGATAACCAATAAAGGGTGGATCACAGGTCTATGCAATAAATCTGTGCTTCTGAACCCTAACTTCTCCTAGTTATCCCTTTTTCCAGGATGGAGAGGTATACAAAAAGAACTTAGAGGAATGTTGGATTTTTTCCAAAAGATTTAGAAAACTGATTCTGTTTGATTTTTCTAAGTTTAAGATGATCTGGGTGGTAATCTCAAGAAACTTCAAACAAACACAAGTAATGAAGGAAACAGTTCTGAAACAGCCTGTAGGAATTTTCAGAGTTGAGAATTACTTCAGATGTTCAGCAAAGAAACCTCTGAAGCAGATTACAAACTAGTCATTCAGCATATTACACTTAATGCAGATGTCTTTTGTATCCATTTGTGAATCTCATTTATCTCCTGGAATAAACAAAGTCTCATTATGAAAGTTACTGGTTTATAACTTTCGCTTTCATTTCTTCCAGACTTGACCTTATTGGCAATGTCTGGGAGAAATGGTAGGCTTGAAAACCTATTCATCTTTCTTCAAAATACTGTATTTAAAACTGAAAAGAATTCTGTGGAGTAACTACTTCCAATCCTCACAATACCATAGTTATCTCTCTCTGCTTTAAGAAATAGATTTTCCATTTGTTGTCTGAAATCTTTACAAATGTCTTTAAGCCACAAACTTCCCAGAGATAAAAAGCATGGAAATACAGCTTTTTGATGATAAACACTGAATTACACAATCACCAATGTAATTGTTTATTTTGTCCATTCTGAACACTGTATGAAATATAAAAAAAGCTAAAATTTTTCTTGTTTTATTCTGTACTTCATGCTAATCAATATTCAAATACAAGGAATTGTAAAGCTACCAATCAAAACTCAACTGACAAAAAAAAAAAAAAACAAACACTGAAATATTTTGTTAGATTGATTAAGATCCTAGTAATACCTTTTTGAAACTAGATGTCAGCTCTATTTTTATACAATAGTTCACATTTTACATATATACAGCAAGAGCCTCTTCTGCCTTAAATGCATTCACTCTTCCATTCCACATTCAAAAGGACGGTCCTATTAATTCTTCCTCCAAACTCCAAATATATTCATTTTAATGAGAGGAATCGGAAGTCCAATGCGAGATACTATATAAAAAGCTATTTTTCTTACAATGAAGCAAACGTTTAAGAAGCGATTCTACAACTATGTGTGGGGAAAGAGGTACGCAGGGCTTGAATTCCTGTACCATTCCACTCTCCTTCCTTTTTAAAAGTCTAACTAATAAATTCAACTGTTTAAAGGGAGAATCAGAAGAAACTCATAGAAAGCTTATAAAACTGCTTGCACTTTTCTTTGGCCGTTAAGTAATAGCCATTACAGAGGCAAATGTTTGGTTTCCCATCATGTCCATTTGCAAAGAGAATCACCTGCAGGGCTGCATAGAATAATAAGATCGCAGCATGAAGACTAAGCACACACAGAGCCCTCACAAATCACAGAGTGAGTTCCAGTCTCATGGCCTTTGGAAATCAGTCTAAGCAGCCATTCTTGCCAAACTGAGGCAAAACATTAAGAATAACCATGAGAACCAGAAAGAAAAGCAAGCTGAGCAGGTGGCAGGAAAGCAGGTGTAAGAAAAGGTCATCTGAGGGTTCTTAGAATATTTGGAGCAGGTAGAATTCATGCATTCATTCAACATATTATTCAGTACCTACTATTGTACTGACTGTTGAGATGACAAAGATAAAACAGATGTGGCTTTATACCTCAAAGAACTGTGAATTGAGGAAGTCAGGCTAGTAAAGGGATTTATTTAAAATACAGCCCAGTAATACCTATGATGAAAGAAGGTACAAGATGCTTTGGGAACCAAACTAATGCAAACTGCAATTATGGAAAATTCTTGCTAAAGGCTCAAGATGTCCTAAAGAGCAAAAAGATTTTTTTTTATGATACATGTTTATTTGTTTGCCCCACAAAGAATTGTAGTGGAATTTTGTCAGACCACAAAGAGGCTTAGGGCCAGGACAGTCTAGGTAGAGGATACTGATGTGAGGACATGAAGGTGAAAATACCTGCAGCTCATGTGGGGTCCTTGACAGATTTTGGTGTGTCTGGACACAGGATGGCACTAATCAAAGAAGCTCGAGAAATTGTCAGGGTCAGGTTATGAACGGTTTGGTGTACCAAGCCCAGTAGTTTGCAGTGCTGTAGACTATGGGGAAACACTGAGAGATTTTAGCAGAGGAGTGATATGATTTGTGTTTAGAGCAACTCTTCTGGCAGCCTCAGGAAGAACAGATAGAGGAGGAAGGGGATGAACTACAGAGTGATATGTTAAGAGGCTACTGCATGGAGAAGCCTTGAGAGCTTAAACCAAAGCAATGACAGTGAGGGTAAGAATGAGGGATAGAGTCGTGATGCGTAGGAGACTGAATCAATAGGGTTCGGTGATGGACTGTTTAAGGGAAAGAATGAGGCTAGTATGGCTATTGGATTTCTTATTAGGATGTACCATTCCCCCACTTAGAATATACAGAAGAAGGAGCATGTTGGAAGGCAGGAGAATAAAAGATTGATTTAGAAGTCTCTATAGAGCATTCAAAAAGATCTGGTATCAAACATTTGGATATAGAGATTCAGAGTTCAGAGAAGCAGTCTGGGTTAGAGATAAACATGTGGGTGGTATTCTAAGCACTGGATTTATGAGAAGACATAAAGAAGAATATAAATTCAAGAAGAACAGAGAGCCTACCATGGAGCCAAGTAAAACAAGAGCATGTGAGGGCCGATGCTTATGTCTGGCATGCCTGGATATAGGTTGTGTCGTGAGGCTATCTCGGCTCACAAGGGCATGAAGGGGTTAATCACCTAGTTACCATCCAATCCAGCCATTCCATTCCTAGAAATATACTCAAGAGAAATAAAAGCATAGGCTCACACACAAAAAAACTGCACATGAATGTTCGTAGCAGCATTATTCGTAACAGCCAAGAAGGTGAACCAACCCAAATGTCTATGAACTGATGAAAGGATAAGGAAATTGTGGTGTTTCCAAACAATGAAATATTAAAGAAATGAAGTAATGATACAGGCTATAACATGGATGAACTTAAAACCATTATGCCAAGTGAAAGAAGCCAGCCACTTATTAACACTATTCCACTTACATGAAATGTCCAGAATATGCAAATCTATAGAAAGTAGTTTCTTGGTTGCCTAGGGCTGAGGGGGGATGATGGCTAAAAAGTGCAGGGTTTCTTTCTGAGATGATGAAAAAGTTTTAAATTGATTGTGGTAATGGTTGCACAATTCTATGATGATACTAAAGGTCACTGAATCGCATACTTTAAATGAATGAATTGAATGTTATAAGATAATATGAAAGGACAGCTGAAAGCATAGATAAGACGAATGCAAGTACAAAGGCTTAAAAGTTATTAAAATCTCTCCGGAAGTTTATCTAAAGAGAAGTAATCTTCCATCCATTGCAATAGGCATTAGAAGACATGAGTGATAGGATAGTATTGGAGTCAAGGAACAAAGGAGTCTAGTCAGTCTAATAAAGATTCCCCACCTGTTTGGTGAAAGCAAAGTTCAAAGGGTAGGCGGGCAGGCTACTTGGAAATGCATATAAATAGTCGAGTAACATTTTCAAACAATTTAAGTTATTTCACATGTAAATATAAAATATTTCAGAGGACAGCACAGTCTTTGCATTTTTGTATATGCTAATTTATGTGAAGAAAATCCACACTAGGAGTCTATTAATTGTTTAGCCCCGCCACCCCCCAAGACTCCCCATTTCTTTCACTGCTGTAAGGGTTGCTGCATGGAATGGAGAAAAACAGGCATTTCCAAATAGGCCTAGTTTACAAATTTAGTTCTCAAGATTTCTGTACGGAAAATGATAGAACACTTAACAGAGTAGAAACTCAAAAAAAACAAACAAACAAACAAAAGCCTTCTTTCCTTTCTTATTCCTATAAGGCAGTGTCATTGGCTCTGTGTCGCTGCTTCTCCCCAAAGGGCCTTGCTCTTCATGTCTCCCGAACTTTGTTCCCCCTGCCCTCCCACCCTCTCCACAGACTACACTTCTTAAGGAGCCAACTCACAACATCAACCCCATCTCAGTCTGGGGTCCATAATTGCTCCCTCCACCAAACTCCTGTTGCTCTTCCAGGTGCAATCTCACAACTCAGTGTTCTCTAACTTATGTATATGTTTTATCTTCATAACCAGGACACAAGGGGTTCAACAGCAGACAAGATGCCTCTCTACAGTCTCCGTGATGTCTAGCGTATTGCTGCAAAAGTAACAGATTTTTGTTAAATACCTAACTATGACACAAAACCAAATAATTTTTAAAGAATTATTAATTTCCCTAATTTATTTCTTATACATATTAAAAATAATTTACTGGTGTATCAAGTGCATTCCTGCTCTGCTCTTAATAAAAAGTTGCTGAACCCTCGCTGTGTGCAGACTTCGTTAAGTTCTGTAAATACACTATTTAATTTTAGTCTCTTAACAGCCCTGTAAGGGTAGTTACTCTTACTGTCTTCACTTTGTAGATTAAAAAAATTAGAAATATAGAGGCTTGGCGTGGTTAAGTAATTTGTCCAAGAATTTTCAAAAGGATTTCCCCACATTAAATGCAATAAATATGCTACAGTATTTGTTCTTTTACCTCATAATATTGGCCAGAAGATTCCTAATGAAATACTGAAAGATGCAAAGGCTCAGAGTCAAATCCTAAACTCTCAAGAGTCACAGTTGACTCAAACATACAATGAGGCTACTCACACCCAATTCACAGGTATTATGATTAATACAAGCAAAACGAACACAATCAAAAGCTCTCAGACAGAGCAGGAAAATAATATTATTTCACTCTCCATCTCCTTGAATCATAAATGTTTCCAGAATTTTACCATTATTTTTGGAAGGAGACATATCCGTAATTCCAGAGGTGTTTTAAGGCATTTTTCTGGGTATTAGTACAGATACGTGTTTGCTATCATCTTAGCATGTTAAGCTTTTCTTCAAAGAGATGATAAGGGCATCCCAATTATGCCATCTAGTCCTTATTAAAGGCCAAGTTGAGGATTTTACCAGTCATATTACATATCATTCCTGATTTGTTCTTAAATGAAGAGCTCTTCTCAATTTCTTCAGCAACTAACTCCAAAATAGGAACTTGAAAATGACAAGGTAAAGTAAAGTATGTGAAAGTTTCTGAGAGTGTGTAGGTATGGGTGGGCCAGTACATGCTCAGTAGTGATGAAGGACAGAGTAAAGATGAGGGAACAAATTTGTTAATCTAGAACGATACTTTTAGGCACATCTCTTTGGAACTGTATTCTTGTATAAGAAATACCCTTCACAATCTAAGTTCTAGACTCATTTATTTCCCTTAGGGAAAAATCACAGGGACTGACCTACCTAAAAGGAATAAAGTAAGAATAGTGACTATCTTTTCAAAATATAATTAAGCTTGTAGAGCAATGACAGAGAAATACATTCAACTGTGTGTATAACCAGCCTACTCTCCTCACTGAATCTGGGCAAGGTGATCTAGCTGAAATGTAATGAGAAAACCCAAGTATCTCCTAGAAAGGACTTCTAAACTGCACCATGACAGAGGGAAACTCCCTGTATACATGCTTGTCTCATTTTCTTAGGGGCCAGGCCAATCCCACTGATGGATTACATAACATAACTGAGTTTTGTTTTTACTGTAGGTTTGACAAATATTTATTGATTGACCACTACATGACTGTATTAGGCAGGGTCTCCAGAGAAAAAGAAACAATAGGACACATGTACGAAAAGAGATGCTTTGTGCAGAATTGGTTCACACAATTACGGAGGCTGAGAAGTGCCCCGACCTGCCATTTGCAAGCCAGAGACCCAGGGAAGCTGGTGATCTAATTCCAGCCTGAGTCTGAAAGCCTGAGAACCAGAGGAGCCGATGGTGTAATCCCAGTCCAAAGGCAGGAGAAGATCAATGTCCGAGCTCAGCAGGCAAGCAGGAAGCAAGAGAGGCAGATTCCTCCTGTTTTTTTGTTCTACTCAGGTCCTCAATGGATTGGATGATGTCCATCCACTTTGGGGAGATCAAGGTACTTTGAGTCCACAGATTCACATGCTAATCTCATCCAGAAACATCCTCACAGACACACCCCAAAATAATGTTTAATCTGGGCATCCCTTGACCCAGTCAAGTTGACACGTGAAATTAGCCACAATGACAGTACCATAGGGATACATTAGCACACAAGAAAGAATTCATTTCCCTCCTGACCCTTTTAGTGTAGTTGAGAAAATAGTAGGTGACCATGTTATTTTCATCCAAAATCAGACACTTTTGAGAATGAAAGGAAGTTCTATTAATAATTAAGCTGGGACAAAATTATCTGGGGCAAACTAAAATATATATTCATATATTTACCCTTTAGATAAGGAAATAAGTATAATAATTTTATGCAAAAGATGACAAAGGAGGGGGCAATCCTTAAAAAAACTATTTTTTTGTATGGATCTTTTTAAACTTTGTTTCCCTATCACTGTGTGAAGGTTTGGCAGATCCCATAACTTTTCCTATCTTCTTTCATCACTAGAAAAGTTCATTTCAGTAATTTGAATATCTTGTCCAGTGCAGTAATTAAAACTCCAAACTTCATCTCCATCAATAGTGGTTCTCAACTAGGAAAGAGGTATGAAGGAGGAGGGGTACTCTGCCCTCAGGGAATATTTGGCAGTGTCAGAAGACATCTTTCGCTGTCACAACTGGGGAGAGTGGATGCTACGAGCAGCTATTGAGTAGATGCCAGGGCTCATGCTATGGGATCAATGCACAGGACAGGCCCCATAACAAGGAATTCTCTGTCTTAAAATCTCAGTAGGGCTGAAGTTGAGAAACCCTGCCTTAAGAAAACTGCTGCCTCCTAGTTGGAGCTTACTTTAGACCTGGAAATCTGCAAAGGTAATGGGGGCGGGGGGTGCTAAGATTCTTCCTTCTGTCTTAGCTTCATTTCCCTACCACTCCTACCAGTAGTTTCTGATCCTCATATTTGGGTGCAGGGGAATAAGGGATTGGGGAGCAAGAACATATTCTTAGAGTTGTTACAGTGATAATTTGGAATTTTTATCTTTTGGATGTGGTGGACACACAATTGCTGTGGGTGTTTGTATGGGTGGTGGTGTTCTAGACAACATGGGAAGATTTAGCAGTGGGCTATGGCTCTCAAGGGCTAAAGATTGGGACGTGTTGATTAAGTTTAAAGAAACGGATGTGCTCGATGACCTTAGCTGGAGCTGTGTAAAGGGTGAGAGTTGTAAGCAGAAGCCAGAGTAAAGAATGAGTAATAGAGAAAACAGAGGGACAGGATCCTATAGACTCATTTTTCTAAACATTTTGCTCAAAAGCACAGAGAGGAGAGAAAGGTGTTGGGTCTTAAGCAGGGAGAGATTTGAACAAGTTTAAGTGGAAATAGGCAAAGATAGGGGGGCCAGGGGGACAGAGAGAGGGAAAGAGAGAGAGAGAGAGAGACACTGAATTTTGGTAAAGCATGATCCTTGAATAAACAGGAAAAGGAAGGGACAGTATCTAGGTGCATGTGGATTGGGTCAGGGGATAGTGGGTCTCTTTCAGTACTTTTTATGACCTTGAATAGAACTAGTTTGGTTCTGTTTTATTTATAACTTGAGTTAGGTTCTTTCTGGACTTAAGTCAATGAGACAGCTGCCTACAAAATAATCTGAGAGAGAAAGGGTCTGAAATTTTTGTCAGTAGAATAACTGCTTGGTGTTTTGAGGCCTTGCCTCCTGGAGGCTCTCTATTAAAATGTAAATAAGTTACCTGAAAAGTCATCACCTGCAAATCCATTCATGTATTTGCAAGGATTAATTTATCAAATCCCTGGTTCAGGGCTGTGGCCGGACAAGTTTATTGCGATGGTGCTGAGAGTGTGAGTGTGTGCACACAGGCACAAGCTCAGAATTCTGTGGAAGAGAAGGATGTTACAGATAGAGAAGGAAACAAGGTCTGGAACACAAAACACTGTCTGAGAAGACTGAGTCAGGGACAGTGTAAAAATGCCAAGAACCTGGATGGAGGGAACATAAAAGCACCTTCAGAGGCAGCTGCAGTATCAAAGCCAATCTCTTACTCCTTAACAAGTTTACCCCAGATGGCTCTCACAGAATATACAACCCTGCATAAGAGAAGGCAAAGTCAATGTCCAAAGATGTGTCAGAGTCTGTGGCTGCAATATCTGGGGTCTTATTCCCTAGCAAGCAAGGTTCGCTCAGGGTGTGGCTGGCTTCCCCCAGAGGTCATCAGGATTTTCCATACGCCATCTAAATACTTGATTGGCTGTCTATGCAGAGACCATAGCCAACCTTCAGATCCCTGGCCATGCCTGGGGTCTTGGACATTCAGACACTTAAAGGTTGAGACCAAATACTCCCACCATACCTCACTCCCCAACCCCTGCCATCCTGCTGCTGTAACACCATTTATCCTCTCCCATATGCTCACCATGTACTTGCTGCCTACGTGTGTCCAGGGTAGGGGCTTCTTTATAATACAGATTCCCGAGCCACCTCATTTCTGGTGTTTTGAATCCAGTAAAACTGGGGTAGAACCAAGTGTCGTAGTCAGCTCGGGCTGCTATAACGAAATACCATAGACTGGATGGCTTAAACAACAGAAATTTATTTCCTTACAATTCTGGAGGTGGAAAGTGCAAAATCAAGTTGCCCACTGATTTGGTTCCTGGTGAGAGCTCACTTTCTGGCTTCCAGATGGCCCCCTTCTAGCTGTGTCCTCACATGGCCTTTCCTTGGTGCATGTGGAACAAGAGATCTCTCTCTTTCTCTTCATATACGGCCACCCATTCTATCAGATTAGGAGCCCACCCTATGGCCTCATTTAACATTAATTATCTTCTAAAAGCCCTATTGCCAAATACAGTCACATTGAGGATTAGGGCTTCAATATATAAATGGGGGAGGGGGGCAGGAACACAATTTGGTCCATAGCACCATGGAAATCTGCATTTTCAGCCAGCATCCTAGGTGAGTCTGAGGCAGGTAGCCCAAGAACCTGGCTTTGAGAGGTCTTGCTTTAGAATCTATTCCCACACATCCTTCCTGAAAGGAACACAAACTTAATTGTAACTGACTGCAATTCTAAAATATGTTCTATAACACCATATACATAACTGCAATTGCATGTCTGTGCTGGTAAGAATATTACACAACACCTAGTGCAAGCCCTCAGGTAGATGAGGAAACTGAAGCCTAAGACGCTGAGTAACTGAAAAATGTTTTCATTGAGTAGGACATTTAGATAAACTTTGAGAAGCACTGAGGTGTGGCAACATCTTTAAAAAGTTACTGAATAAGGCAAACACATTCCCAAACATTTACTTAAGAGAAACATTACAGTAGTAGAAACCGTTGCTAATTAAATGCAAATAGTTGGTTAATTTGCAGTGCAATTATCTCTTACTCAAAGAATTACATATGGAATATTGCATGCACCATTTCCTTCCTGAAGGAAAACAAATTCTCTTAAATCCACCATAAAATTACCCAACACAAATGGTCCAAACCTTTCACCAATGGGCTAAAAGCCAGCTGACATTCTTCCATCCACACCACACAACCATCCACCTTAGATACTCTGCACAATGTGCTCATTATCACAAATGTTTGTGTCACTCAATTAACAATGTCATTGTATGTTTTCTTCTTCTCTCTGAATGTATTACCAAGCAAATAATTTAACACATGAATGCATCTTCTGTTATTTTTTCAGAAAAGACTGAATGTGTCTTGGTAGCCTTCAAAGCTAAGGAGCCCTGCATGTTGGAATGATGTTTGCAATTGGGCAGCCCAGCAGTGCCTGGCTGCAGTGAGTAATGAAAAGTATTTCTAGGCACTTAGCTTGCCTCCACATGTGAAATCTAAAAATTCTAGGAAGAAGTATATTTCTATGCAAAGAAAATGTGTGTTAATACCTATTTTTTAAAAAATACCAACCTAGTTTAAATGCACACAAAAGCTTTACTCAAAGGCGGATGGGGGGAATGAAAGGAATATACATTATCATCTTTTTCTCTCATATCATCCATGATTCTACAGCCCAAGAAAATCTGAGATAAATCTCTGAAGTACATGAATTCCAACAAAAGCACAAATAATAATTCTTTTAACTTACGTCCTTCATCTACCACACCACTCAGATCCTATGTCTCTTTTCTCAATAGCCCCAGATGGCTCTTAGGCACCACAGTGGTCTTTTAAACCACCAAATGATTCTCAAAGTCAGATCCTTGACCACTATTAGGCTCTACAAATGTTTGAAAATCAGCCCAGGAAGCTTGTCCTCAAAGGAGAAGATAGTCAGTCTTTATCACTGGTCTCTTTTTCTCTCCCCTCTCTCATTCACAGAGAAGAATGAGCAGTTCTATCAATTTTCATTTTTTTCTGTGGCCCAGTTGCCTTTCAACACTCAATACCTGGTGACATTACAAAGCTCCAACTTATTGCACCACACACACACATCCTATTTTCTCTATTCAAAAATGCAGTTTTCCCAACATTTTAATATCTCTGAAATCACGGTAGCCTTTTCGGGCAATTGAAAATTTACTACTTCCCTAATCCTTCCCCTGTGAGATTAGAGCTGTTCCTTTTTTCTCTCCTTCCCTTTCTGAACCCCTGGACTATAAACTTGGGAGTTGTATGCCAAACAAACACACTGCAGGACCAGGTAGATTTCTTTGCACCATCGCTGGGCTCTGATATCTGCCAGCTGAGGTAGTGTAACCATTAGAGACTCTTCTTTGTTTTAAGTTGAGTAAAGCAGAATCAGAAAACTTACCTGGCACTCAGAGGCCTTCTAAAGAGCTCTTTCAGTACATAGAAAATAAAGTGATAACAAAACCTTAGTTTACTTGGTATATTTTTCTTTTTTGATGATACCTAAAATAATGGCATGTCCTACATTTAATGGCATGTTATTTCTGATAAAATATAGGGGATAGTGGCAAACTTTATGCCTGGCAAGTTGAATCCTTGGGAAGGGAGGAGCAAAGGATGCTTTGGCCCTCTTAAATGGGCTATGGCACACATTAAAAAATTTTTAAGATCATGAAATTAAAACTTTTCCTTGTATCTCTGCTGGTATAGTACCCGAGGGCTCCCATAGAAGCTATCACCACTTCTTGCCACTTCACTGGCCTTGATCTCATGTGTGGGGCATTGTCTCCATAGCTATTAATCCAATCATGCCCTTTCCGTATTCATTAATGCAGCCCTCACAGAAAAGGAAACCTTCTGTTTCTACCAGTGTAGCAGCTCTTCCATTGCTGATGCTGTCTTTTTTTCAGTTCTCTCACTCTCTTGATAAAATTGAACTTATCTCTTCAGAGCTAGGTTGGAGGACATTTTGAAGGGCGTCATCCAGAGTCACACCAAAATATCTGTCGATTCTAAAAATCGACATGCTTTTTAAGATAAAGGGCAGGCACCTATTTTAGCCCAGGATGAGCTCCTTGCCTTTTTTGAAAACTTCTATCAAGACGAATCCTAGAGCCACAGGGTCAGACCCTAAGTCTTTTCATCTGTCTTCCCAAAAGATGCGTAAGGTCCACAGGCTGAGACACCTCCTTAACTACCTATCTCAGAAGTAGACAAGCAGATGGGTCTTACCCAGTACCTGCCACACACTGCCTCTCTGTCTTCTCCTCTAGGCTATAAGCTTCTGAAAGGCAGAGTCTGTTGCTACTCATTTATAACCTTCTTCATCAGTACTAGTAGATGGTACCAGTAAAGTCCTGGTACCCAGGTGACTATAAATATTGTCTACTGAGCATAATAATGAATGACTACAGTTAATGATCACTAAAGCATAGAATATTAGAGCTAGAAGTGATATTAAAGTTTGTTTAACACAAAAATCTTATGGAACACATCTGGAGACTATATTCGAAAGTTAGACAACTCTCTCATGATCACATAGCTAATAAATGACAGAACCATGAAGACTCAGACTGGGTCTACTGATGACAGTTATTCAGTTCTTTCCCTTTTAAAACACTATGAACTGCTATATTGAAATTCACAATTTTAATAAGCTATTCCTATAAATAAGGGTATTAAATCAATACATGTATTACTCCCTCATCCTACAGTAATGTGGACTAGGAGCTGCAGGACCCCCAAATTTTCTTTCTCCAACCATTAGAAGCAAATAATGAGTTTAAGTCTTTACAGACCTTTTATATTTACAACACTGCTATAACAAAGCAAGCACGTAATTTTTTATAAGTAGATTTTGGTCCAAGCAGGAAACGGACAGGACACACAAAACTAGAGTGAGATTGCAATTTATCTCATTTGTCCCACATTTCTTAATTAGAGGGTTACAGTTATTAGCTCCAACATTTCCAGCCAGAAGGAAACAAAGAATGAGATGACAATACCCAGGTACCATCCATTGTTAGAGACCCTTGACAGTTTTTCAATGTGATGTGGTGGCAGTAATTCTGATTAATGAGGATGCTAAGTACCAACTTTTGCAATAAATGTTTATAGAGCCTCAGTATCAACTTCTAAGTAGCATTGCCATCACTTTATTATAAGTGCAAATACAGGTAATGATAGCCACAATTTTCAGTCATTGTACAATTTAGAAAAAAAGAACTCTTCACTACATACAAGAACATTTCCTCCCTGAGGTTCCATACAGCAAAGAATTAAAATAAAACTGCTGATGGTTACCTATTCTATAACTGACTGCTTATTCCCATAGTAGGAAACCTTCGAAATGTAACTCTGCTGTCTGCCCCATATTCACCTGATTCCTCCTTAAGGCACCAGTTGAATTTATCTGACAGTAAGTCTTGATTTGGTGAGGTGAGAGTAGGAAGGCTGAACATTATGTTGTTAATATTAAGTCCTAGCTGTCTCTCAAGCTGCACAAGACACTGATTTCCTTGCAAAATAAAATGTGCAAAGGCATATCAGGATCATTCATTTCAGCTTCATTACTGGTAATTGATCATATTGCCCAGAGGAAATCAGTCCATTTGTTTTTCATGAGCCAGACTGGACAGAGGTCACTATTCACATCTCTCCTCTGTAATGAACTAATTATCAAAACAATAGGCACTTAATGAAAAGCACGGTCAAGGAAACATATTTGTCCTCATTCTTTTGAACTTTCCAACTGTACAGATATATGGGACTCAGATCATTTTCTCTACTAAATCCTTGTTAAACAAAACTTGGTTTTTACCTTCATCCTAATTTTCCTCCCAAACTTGATCAGAAAATTCTTGATCTCACTCTCCCCAATACAACAGATGCCCACGTCAAACATTAAAAGAAATAACCACCTCCTCAGAAATGTTCTAAGAGAGCCTCACTCTAATTGGTTTGCATGCCTTGCAAAGAAAACACCAGCACACGTATAAACAGACTGACAGGTTGTCTGATTCCACTATGACGCTTACGAGTCCTTGTGTTCAGTGAGCTTCCAGAACGTCCTCCGGCAATGCTCATTAGCAAAACACAGCTGATACCTCTCCAAAGGTAATTGGTTGGGGGTAGGTTGAGAGGAAAAGGTCATATCCTTTCTCTCCCTGAATCCAGAAGTCCAGAGACTATAAAATCCTATATATACCTCAACACTAAAATACCCAAAATCATTAAAAAAACAAACAAACAAACAAACAAACCCAGAAACTTCTCTCCACTAAGAAGTTAGCAATCTGGATCATACCCCTTCAGCTAAAGTTTCAGATCTCATTTCCTGCCTTGAACTCTGAGAAAGATAAGGGCCAACACATATTGGCACTATTCAAGGTACTGACTACAGACATTAACCCATAGTCGATGACCTTTTCTGACAGATTTTAATATACTGACTTCTTACAGACTGTACACAGTCTTAATATACTATTACCCTATCCCCAAAAGGTTGTGATTTGTTTAGTTACAACCACTTTAAAAGGAATCCAGTGTATATTGCAATATGTTCAGAAATGGCGTATGGCACCAGGGAGTGTATAATTATTCCCCCCCAGCTATTCAGTTTTGCTGACAGCAGATAATAATTGTGTAGACCTACACCCTACATAACCCTAGGGAGCCTTTCAAAGCAACCAATTTTGAAAAAAAAATTTAATGAGAAATTTTCTGAAAATGGTAGCAGCCACAACCAAGCACAGAACACTTAAAATACAATTTGAGTTTTGTCAGGAAGGATGTGGAGACAGAGAAAAAGAAAAACATACATCTCTCCATATACATACATAGATATGCGATTTAAAAGATAATGTTGCACATGGTGACTCTCTGAATTTCTATGTGAATTTCTAAAAATTTTATTTCCTTTGGTAGGAATATATTAAAGATCATAAAATGTCCTCTAGGAAGAGAGAGATAGTATGCATTAGACTGTTATTTACTTAGCTCACCTCTTCCTCCTTCTCCCTCCCACACTGTGACTATCAAGGTTACAAACAAGTCCACAGAAATGTCAAGAAACAGGCTAGAAACCTGCACCACAAGTCCCCAGAGGTAAGCAGTAGCCCCATCACTCACAGCTGTGACTTCTCACTCTGATCTCCTTGCTAGGAAGCTTTGATAAACACTTAACTCTTATGTGCCCTAGTTTTATATTTTAAAAATAAATTTCCCCCATTTCACTTTATAGAAAATAACAATCAACTTCTTAAAAAATCATCTAAGCTGTGACATAAAGATAACGGGGACAAATGACCTAAGAGCCCGTGGCCTCAGAGAAAGTTCCTGGGCCCTATAAGAAGATGGCCGAAGAGGAAAAGAGAAAAAGAAGTAGTTTCTTATACAACTGAAAAGCGATCATAAGGGATCCATAAAGATGAATAACATATGGCAGAGAAAAAAACAATCACAGTGTAAAAACTCCTTATGCAGTAAGACAGTACTGACAAGATCCAAACCCCTCTACTAATCATCAGTCATATACATCTCTTTTTGAGTTTTTTTAGAAAGAGATTTAATTAAGGTATGCAAATATTCTCATACTGATGCAGGTGACTGTATATATATCTTTATACACTTTAGTGCCATAGCAATCTGCATTAGGTCTGTGACTTGGATAGGACTGCTTAGCGCCACTTTCTTCCTTCTGTGACACTCCCTCTAATGACCAAGCAGGATAGGCCAGAAAGAAAAGACTTCAAGGAAAAGCCATCATCTGAGTGCACTTATCAGGAGTCCAGATGAGAGGACTGTAGTTCCACTGAGGGAGAAGTCAAGCTGGTGGAAGTACTTCATGTGTTGCCGAAAAGATGATTTGGAGTTTTACTGGCCCAGATAAAATTAGCTTATTTTATTATCTCTAATTTCCTTTAATTTCTCTGAACCCTGCAGGGTCTCTATAACTATATCTTCTTTTTATTGCATGGCTCTTGTTCTGTTATCATTATTTTTATATTTCTAGAGCTTAGGTGACTTTTGGAATGAGGCAAAGCATAAAATCATAAGAGTAATTAAAGTCATCAGCTTGAGTTAAGGAATCTCATAAACATAAAATAAAAAGGTGAGTATCAATAAACCTAGGCTAAATATACTTACAGAAAAATGATCCCAACATATAGCTCTACGCTTCCTAGTGGATGGTGCAAAACATGGTGTATGACAGACTAGTCACCATTAATTATGTAATAATCTACAAGTACCATTTCATTAGGGAAGACACAGCTTACCCAGCACAATATTTTAAGATATCATGTGGATGTTTATAGAAAGATGACCTAAAAATAATAATAATTACAATGTGCAAGGTCTTCTCATATGCTATTAATAAAAGCTATATGAACCTTCTTCATATGAACATATCTTAATCTAACTCTCAGTGAAGTCAAAGGCATTATGTTAAAGCACAGAGTAAAATCATTTGCATGAGGTCCAACTATATGATGACTTGAGAGTCTGACTTTACCCAGCCTTGAGAATTCAGACGAATGGAGATTTGGCACGTCTACGTTCACGTCCAGAAACAATCCTGGTAGCAGGCTGCCTACAAGGAAGTATCTATGAGGGAAAGACACCAGACCTCCTGAGTGAGGATAAGGCTGCCAGTAGAAATCTCCACAGAAATTTGCCAGATGGAGAAATCCAACATCAGAAGGCCAGAAGGGTAGAAGAAACTGTCAGGGTCAAGAAATAACCAACTGGGAAGGGTCTGGGCAAGCAAGGGTTGACACTGAGAAGCAAGCAAATGCATCAATATGAAAATAGGATAGATTCCAGAGAGAGGACACAAATTATGATCAATCCCTGAGGACATTCATTTTATTTGAGCTCTGTAGCATCTCTCTGGACTGACAATTATATATAGCAAAATGATATCTAGGCTTTTTTTTGTAAAAATCTAGAGAGCAGACAATTTGAGACTAAAGTCACAGGCAGTGAATGCTTGAAATACACAGTTATTCTGTATTGAAGTAACACATTTTTCTATAGAGACCAGATATGCAAGTGGCGAAGCTGACATTTTCTTTTGAAAATTAAAGAGTATGGTTTGCATTCTTACCTAGAAAGTGGGAGACTACCCAGACGGCATTTGAAACAGTGGTATTCAAAAATCAGTGTCACTAAACTTTTCCACCAATTTCCCAGTATGACCTCTCAGAGGTTGTTCAGAGTCAAGGAGTGTGGTCTCTATAATGGCCTGGAAGAGGGCACAAGGGGTTCATGGGTCTCTGTTTCAGGATCACATGTGCCCTGAGGAAGGGGCACAATTTTCTAATATTAACAAATGCTCTAAAAAAGCTCGCAGAGCTCGGGGGGTCACAAAGGGAAAACTGAGCCAGAGTCCAGGCAGAGAGAGGGGTTTGGCAGGAAGAGAGCAAGTGATCCACCTGGGATGGATAGGCCACAGGCAACAAATTCCCAGAAGAGCCAGCAGTAGCTGCAGAGCTGCATAATCCATGACTTGGGAAGGAAGCCATATTGGTGGGTACCATAATTTGGCATATTCTCATATGAAAACTGAAACTATGAGCAAGAGAGAGCTATTACAAACCACGGGAGACTGAACTGTCAAATGAGTGCTATATAGGAATACTGAAATTTCAATACTGATTGTTAATATTGCATGAGATATATTTTAATAGTGATTAGTAGCAAATTATAGAAGCCACTTAACAATACCTGTTTTACTTGTAACCTACAATAGCAATCATTAACAACAATTGTGATAACAATAAACTCACTAAGAATTAAGAGCATTCAAATCTGGAAGAGACAATGAAATGAAAAGAATAGTTTTATAGAGTGTCTGAAAGCCTGAATAGGCACAGGTGTGATAACTGAAAGTCAGCTGTGTCTGAAGAAAGAATGGTTGATAGCTGCTGAGATGTCAAGGATATTTCAGAAATGTATACAAGATTCCTCAAAAGTTCTACTCATAAACACACCCCATCACTACTCAGAACCTGCTGGATGCTAGATGGATGAAAGTGATAATCAAGCAAGAAATTATTCAGGATGAGACATTGACAGAGATCTGAAAAAACCCATTAGCTTTCAAAGACTGAATGTAGAAATATTTAGGAAGAGCAATCAGATATTAGTTCAAGTCCTGCCTCAGCCCTTTAGTAGCATGTTGCTTTGGGCAAGTCACTTAAAATTGTACAATATTACAAGTTAAAAGAAACTGTGGAAATATTGAAGACTTCTTTACATTTTAAAGATTATTAAAGAACCCAAAGAGTTTCAGCTGATGTGTGTATCTATCAGTATTCACTGTATTAGAAATTTAAACTAAGAATTAAAAAAAACTATTTAGTCATTATTTGAATATAACAATAATAAACCCATTATATGTTATAACACATTTTAATGAAAAATAAATATATTGGCCAAAAAATAGTGAGAATAATATCATGTTTTATATTTTGTAAATATCTTGAGTGTTCTGACTTAATAGAAGACAGCTGGATTCTTATACCTGCTTTTGCATTCAATAGGTTGCTTTTGAAAATGGAAGAAAGGGTGTCAACCTACTCCATAGATTTGAGAAATTCCTGAAACATAAAAATCAGATGGAATCTGATTATAGAATAATACAGAATAGAGAAAACCACAGTATCAAACACTACTGCTTAGCTGGATTCTCCCCAAGGGAGCTCTGTCAAGTTCAAAGTCAGTGAGTACAATGACAGAAAGGAGCTACGATACATCATATGAGTAGATTAATTAAAGCACTACGTGTATTTAGAATAGCTGGACCAGAGAGCCCCTTCTCCTCCTTTGCATATAGAGGCTAGTGACTTTTCCCTCAGGATTATGCCCAGAGAACTTTTCTCCGAAGAAAATGGGTCATCTCCCAGAGGACAGTTCCACATGTGCGTGTTGAAGTCTGAGAGAGAGAAGAACATGGCTTAAGGTCATGTCAAAGCTCTATAATATATGGCAAGAAAGAATACACTGTTTAACTCAGAAATAAGATTCACTAAGATTCCTACTCCCAAAGTAAAGCCTTCTCTTGGCAATGGAGAAGGTCACGGGACAGTATATGCTGCCCAACAACTCTGCTGTGCAGTGCCTACTCTCAGCAAACTGTGCATTTTTTTAAATTTATTGATTGATTGATTGATTGATTAATTGCCATGCCGCATGCAGGATCTTAGTTCCCCAACCAGGGATCAAACCCGGGGCCCTGGCAGTGAAAGCACAGAGTCCTAATCCTGGACTGCCAGGGAATTCCCCAGACTGTGCTTTTAGAGTTTGAACTTAGAATCTCACATTCAAGGGCTGTTGGGAACACAGACCTATAAAATTGCATAATGCCAAGCAAGCTAGCTCTACTAATTACACAAGTCCTTTATTCATAAATCTAAACAGTCAAACAAGGTTCATCAGATAGTGGAGGAATATTAAAAGCATGAAAATAAGAAATCAAAATAAAGAAATAAATTAACAAACCTGGGATAAAACTGAGTCAAATCAGTGGGGGAAATTGTTCTTCATAAATATAGTGTCCTCAGAGAGATCCAAGAGGATATTATATCTATAAATCAAGAAGACTCTTCTTATGACTAGGAAGCAATTCAAGGGCAAAAAAGGTAAGATTTAGAAATTCTTTAACACAACTAATTAATCACAGACTAAATCAGTAGTGTTAAAGCTTTCTTGACCAATAAATACATTTAACATTATGACACATAGTGTATATGTATGTATATGTTATATGCATAAAGCTTCACTAAATAATAATTCCTCATACAGTCATTATTCTATGATAATTCTATTTATTTTGTAAAAAGGACTCATGATTTATTGATGTGTTGTGATCCAGGGTTTGAAAACAGTTGATTTAATGATAGAATAAAACAACTTAACTGCAGGGAGTAATCTGTAGGATAAAAGTAAGAACATGTCAAAGAATGAAAAGCAAAGAAATGGATAAAAAGAGTAATAAGAGCCACAGATGAAAAATCGAAGAGGCACAACATCCATCCTTTCCTTAAAAAATAAAAAAAAAAAAATATATATATATATATATATATACACACATACACACACACACACACACACACACACACACACATACACACTTACATATGGTTAAAAAAATCCAAACAGTACAGAAGGAAAAAAATGAAAGATAATTTTTTTTTCTCTATCCTTCATCCTTTGAGTCCCACTCACTACAGATAATCACTGTTACAGTTTTTACAGCTTTTTGGAGACTACTATTAAAATCTTAATGACCTCATATCTTTGTTTATTAATTTTAGACAGTATTTATTAAATGAGAGGTTTAAAACACCTAAACTTCCTGCCAATTTTGTAAACTCATTATTTTCAATTCTTCTAGGTTTCTTATTTTATTATATATATATAATTTATCACAATCTAAAAAATGATTTGTCTTCATTACTTCCCCTCTCATCCTCCATTTTATAAAATTTGCTACATTACTATTGTTATTATATCGTCAAGTTTTATAATATTTAAATTATCCTCTATAAGTATATTTATTTTGTGTTTTGCCTGTAGATTGATTCTAAAAACTAAAAAGCAGCAAACATGATTGAAATAACATAATACTTTCAATCATGTTTGCTGGTGTTTAGTCTGAAGTTGATAAACAAAGATATGGACAATTTTCAGACACCCTGCACGTTTATACATTATATGCTGATAACCTTAAAATACCTTTACTATACCTGAACCTGCATTTTATACATTAGGTGATGAAGGCTGATTCTGAACCATTCCACAGATCTGGGATAAAATTCTAGGTACCTGACAAGGCAGCTAGAATGCCAGAGTAGGACAAGGAAGACTTGGTTTTGTGACATTATATAAGGACAGGATTTCATCCAGACCTGTCTCTCAGGCAAAGCTTAGATGAGTGCGTAATGGTCTCCCACAAAGCCTCTGGACATTTGGGGTCTTCCAGCAGCTGGCTTACTCAAGCAGGACCACTGATTATATCCAGGAGACTCAACTACCTTACCCTTCTCCTCATGTCATTCTTTTCTTCATTTTCATTGTGGGGCGACACCAGGAGGATACATGTATGTAATGGTGACAGCAAGGGCACAACAGGGCAGGAGGCTTCAACTGCAGGGTATAGAAAAGTGCTGGGGGAAGAGTCAGGGAGAAACTCACAAAATACACATCAGCCTAAGACACAGAAAATCCACCTTTCCCTCTCTCCCTGCTCCGGGCACCTAGCAGGTCCTGGAACAGAGGTTTAAAAACAGGTTTATCTGGTCTCTGACTGTGAAGAAATGAGAGGACAATCATGGACAGGAAGAGGAGATGTTTGTCTTGACTTGATCAATCCTAGAGGAAAACAAGATTGACTAGGGGACTTAACGGCAGCAGCCAAAGAATCCCATAGCTTGTGAAAGATCTTAAGAGTCCTCTAGATTTCCCTGATCCAAGAGGGGCAGGGAGTGCAGAAACCTTGTTGGAAATTTTATCATTCTTTTTAGCTTTATAAGAGGAGACATTCCTCCCCAGATAAGTGGGCCTACTGGTCTACTTTGGGGCATTTAAATTTCAAATATATTTTTGGTGAATGTTATCTACTAATCTGGGCAAGATCTCATTACACTTGACATGATTTCCCAATTGGGAAGTTCTTCCTAAACTTAGGATATAAGTGAAATATTCACGTATACTATGTTCTTTTTATATTTTTTTAAAAATTCTTTTTATTTCTTTTAAATATTTCTGTTTAATCCATGTAAATTCATTTTGACAATATATAAATATACATATGTGAATATATATACATATGTCACTTGACCATTCTCCATATAACCAAATTTTCATGATGTCATTTATTGAACAATTTATATCTTTCTTGTTCTATTGTGGTAAACTAGACTTCCAATTTTTTAATGTATTTATGGAATTAGACTTTTATTAGTAATGAAAATACTCAAAGACTTTATTCATAGGACACACATGTTCATACCTTCCCAGGACCAAGATATATGAGAAGCGAAATAATTCACCAGAATGTTGCTAGGTGGAAATGAAATCAGAATGAAAGATGATAAATGTTCTTAAGGATATTTCATCTAAGTCTTGATGAAAGATGATAAAATAACCTTACAACAGAGCTCAACAGACCTTCATAGTGACTGAAATTATTTTGTTTCAGAGCCAATGTCTGTCTCCCCTGGATAGAAATGGATGCCCATCACAGTTTTTGTCTCTTAATAAACTTCCTCAATTTTAGATGTGTCAGTGCTATTGTCACTATGTTCTATGGGGTCTGTGTGTACTCTGTTAATTCCCTGAGATCAGACAGTCTATTTCTCCTAGGGCCACTTCAATGAGCATTCTTATCAATTCTAAGCATATAATCATATTCTTTTCAATTAGCAATATTAATTTCCTTTTCAAAACTTATAATTGTATTTCTATTTCAGCACATATTTCATTGACTAGAAATTCCAGAGCAGTATTTAAATTATAATAGTGATAACAAGCACCCTCAACTTGCCCCAACTATATCCAATGGAAAAGTCACTAAAATTTTATTCTTTATAATTAATACATTTATTCCAAATTTACTTGCATTTTAAAAAATTAATAATGGGTGTTAATTTTTGTAGCATCATCAGACTTAGTGATATGCTATAACCTTAATAGGGTTCTTAATATTAGACCATTTTTGCTTCTTAAAATAACTCTTTAGTTTTGAATCATTTTATTAAAGTGTGGTGAATGATTCTTTGCATGAATTGTTGTTTTATTTCTCTTTGCCAGTATTTTATTTTGGATTTTGGCCTTTATTTCAGATGAGCACTTCCAGCTGTAAAAACAAAACAAAAAGAAAAAAACCTGTAACAGTGACAGTGGCATGTAGTATGTGTGTGTGCCTGTGTGTGTGTATGTTATCTCAGTTAACAGGAAAAACATAGAGGAGACTTCAACCTACTTCAGTAGGTCAATTATGTCATCAATGACCTAAGCTCTTTTTATCTATCTCTCCTCCACCATCTCTAAGTCAAAAGTTTTTGTTTTTCACACTTCACACCTCATGTGTGCAAAATGTCTGCTGCAATCCAGACCATACTAACAAGTCTTCCTCGTCCATCTGATCCTAATATTAGGACTTCAATTTAGCTTTTCCCAGATGCTCTCTAGCAAAGCTCCTCTTAAGTTCCATTAGCTAGAACTGAGTCAGTCAGCCATACTCATGCTCTAAGGAGGGCTGGGAAAATGAATTGCTGGCAAAGAGGAACATAATTGTCATCCTTAGTTTAGAGTTAAACCCATCATGATTAATCACCTTGGGCTGGGAAGATCTCAGCACACAGAAAATAAGGATTCTATTAGCAAGGAAAGAGATGGAATGAAGATGGTTCAAGGATAAAATTAATAACATGTCTGCCACCCTATCTATTCAATTTTTATTTGTAAGTCAGGTCCATAGTCTTTTTGTACTGAATTTATCATTTTCAGTCATCAAAATTAATGCTGGTTACCTAAAATAGGATGTTCAGTATTCTAAATGTTCCATGTTCTGCAATGGTATGTACAAGGATGTCTTCAGAACTTGGGTTAAATCACCTGATTCCAGAAACTACTGTGGAGGGAATAATCTGACTTTTATTTTATACTATTCTGTTAAGATTATTGGTCTATCTAATCTTTGATTTCTGCTAGAGTAAACTTTGATAATTGGTATGTTTTCAGAACTGTTTCATTTATGTTTTCAAATATTATAGCTTGGAGTATAAAATGATATTACTGAAAAAAATTTAATATCTCATTTATAATATCTGTATGCTCCCTCTAATTTTCAACATTGGCTTTACCTTTTATTCTTACTGATTTTTAATAGAACAAGTTCCTGAATGTACTGTTATTTTCTAAAGAACAAGTTCTTGAATGTTTTGTATTTCTTTTTAATAATTTATTGATTTCTGCCTTGAGTTTCATTATTTTTACTAATTTCTTTAGGCTTATTTTGTTTTACTCTTTCTAAATTTGTGATTTAAATCCTTAATTAATTTATATTACTAATTCCTATTTAACATTGAAAGGACATAAAACTAAGATTTTTCCCTTACATTTTGTTTTGGCTACACAGCTTAAATTAAAATACTTCTAGTTCCCATTTTCCTTACTTAGGGTATAGCTTTTTAATTTTGAAGAATTGTTTTTTTCTCCAAAAAAAGTCATTATTTCTAGTCTGTTTGTCATACTTAACATTCATTTGATAAATATTTGTTACCAAAGAATGTACCCTGTACAAATTTCAATGAAGTTTGAGAAATTAGTAAATCACTATTTCTTTATTCTTTAAAAAAGAGTACAGTCTTTGAAAGATACAAAGTTCAATTTTATGTTCATTATGTTTTTTATAAGAGATACTAGTTTATTTTTTTATTTTTTGGCCACACCACACAGCTTGCGGGATCTTAGTTCCTGGACTAGGGATGGAACCTGTGCCCCCTGCAGTGGAAGCTCAGAGTCCTAACCACTGGACCACCAGAGAATTCCCTTATGTATATTATCTTAACCTGGTTAATTTATCCTAGTTGTGTTTATTTTATTTTACTTAATCTTTTATTTGTTGAATTGAATATTAAATTCTTCTAAAACATTTATTTTTATCATTTTTTTTGTATATCTAATAGTAATTACCTAATTTATTTTTCTGTTATTATAGTTTCACCAACTTGAAACCATAAAACACCTAGAAGAAAACATAGGTGAAACACTCTTTGTCCTAAATTGTAGCAATATTTTTTTTGCATCTGTCCCCTAAAGCAAAGAAAATAAAAACAAAAATAAACAAACAGGACCCAATTAAACTTAAAAACTTTTGCACAGCAAAGGAAACCACTGACAAAACAAAAAGACAACCCACTGAATGGAAGAAAATATTTGTAAATGATACGACCAATAAGGGTTAATATCCAAAATATATAAACAGCTCATACAACTCAACATCAAAAAACAAACAAACAAACAACGCAATTAAAAAATGGGCAGAAGCTCTGAAGAGACATATTTTCCAAAGATGACATGCAGATGGCCAACAGGCACATGAAAAGATGCTCAACATTGCTAATCATCAGGGAAATGCAAATCAAAACCACAATGAGATATCACCTCACACCTATCAGAATGGCTATCATCAAAAAGAACACAAATAACAAATGTTGGCAAGGATGTAGAGAAAAGGGAATCCTTGTACACTGATGGTGGTAATGTAAATTAGTGCAGCCACTATGGAAAACTGTATGGAGGTTCCTCAAAAAGCTAAAAATAGAACTACCATATGATCCAGCAATTCCAATCCTGGGTATTTATCTGGAAAAAATGAAAACACTAATTTAAGAAGATACTTGCACCCCAATGTTCATAGTAGTACAATTTATAATAGCCATGACATGGAAGCAACCCAAGTGCCCATCAACAGACAAATGGATAAAGAAGGTGGAGTATTCCATCATATATATATATATATATATACACACACACACACACATACATACATACACACACATGATATATATATGGAGTACATATATATATATACACACATACATACACACACTATATATATATGGAGTACATATATATATATATATATATATATATATATATATGGAATACTACTCAGCCATAAAAAAGAATGAAATTCTGCCATTTGCAGCAACATGGATGGACTTGGAGGGTATTATGCTAAGTGAAATAAGTCAGACGACGGAGGAAGACAAATACTGTATCATATCACTTATATGTGGACTCTAAAAAATACAACAAACTAGTGAATATAGCTTCACTGAAATTGTAATTTTTCTTTAAATCAAAGAAAAATAAATTCTTCTTGGAAAATGAATTTGTCTGAAATTAATTTAGCCACCTCTGTTCTCTTTCTGTTTGTATGTGTTAAGATATTACCCTAACCATTGATTCTTTTTAAAATTCTCTGTCCTTGGACAAGTAGGAAAGAGTCACACTTTAGTTTTTAACCAAATGTATGTGTCTCATTCTAATTGAGGAGTTTAACTTATTTATTTTTATTGCCAGAACTATTCTATTTAGTCTTCCCTTATATAGTTCTGTGCTGTTTTTAAATGCTTACTTTGATTTATAACTTTTAATATTTTTTATATTCTCCAGTAATCTGTGAGGTGGAATAAATATTTTAACTCTACTAATGGTTATCTTCAAATATTCAAACTATAGATCCCAAATTTGCAATAATCAAAAGACAGTGTGTAGCTTTTCACACTCCACCATGCAAGACAAGGAATTAAAGACCTCTCTTTATCCTCTACTCTCTCCATTGAGGTCTGAGTTAATTTAATCTCTTGATTTAATCTATTTTCAATTAAATTATTACGTTTACATTATCCACAGCACTTTAAAAATGGTTTAACTTTTCGATTGAACTTTATTATCAAATTTTTAAACATCATTATTTTTTAGATTTAAGTGTTTAATTGAACCTTAACTCAAATTTATGTCCTTTTTTTTAAACAAAAAGATTTCCTCATTTTTAACATCTCAATTATAGGTCATCTCAATTGGCAGAAGTGTTCCTTAAAGTGATTACCTTTTTCAAAACAGTTATTTCTATTTATCTTTCCAAAAATTTTACTAATGAATAGCTAGATTAACATATCTCCTCAACAATTTTGTGAATTAGAATGAGCCCTATTCAAGCTAATCTGTTTATTTTTTCATTTCAGTAATTATCACAAGTCGCCTCATATTCTGGCAATAGATTGACTATAAATCTTGGCTTTCACTGTTATGAATTAGCTTTTTTCCCCACTATTTCCTAATGGAAATTTTAATGGTAATTCAGGGACTGCTCACAACATGTCACTTCACCTCAAAACTTGAATATTCGCTTCTTACTTGACAATTGATCCTGTTACTGAACATTCACTTTTTTCTTTTAAAAATAAGCCTCAGAAAAAGAAGTAATATAAAAAGCAAATAAGAAATACCAAGCAAAGGAAATCAAAACTCAGAATCTAGATGGCAGTTCAAATATTGAAAAATAAGAGGAGGAAGGAGTAGAGGGTGTGAATGTGATGAGCACAGGAGGGAAGGACACTGGTAAAATTACCAGTTTGTTGGCTTGAAAAATGTTTAATTTGCACTAGAACAAATTAACATTTCTAAACAAAACTGCCCACTTCCAAATCTCACCCACTCAGTCCAAATTCCGACCCCCACTATTTCAAAGCTCTGATTAGTGAGTATAATCATAAAAACATGTACAACTTTCTCTAACCTCATTTCAGAAGTTAACAAAAACCCACTTGGTCACTAGTAGAAATGTGATGATGTCCTTCTCTTATGGTCTAATAGAGCTTAAGCTTGCTGGTTGCCAGAGTCTATTTAATATATTTTCCTAAGCAGTGTGGATAATGAGATAAGATATTCGGGGGAATTAAAATGTTAATTATGTGTGCAGCTTGGTAAATATGCTCAGTGATTTGAACTGATTCATTATATGAGCTTAAATTATTATTGCAAGGGTGAATGTCAACCATTCATGATACATACCTTCATCATCAAAATACTGACAACCAAATTCAACCATGTACTTTCCAAAAATCAACTACTATAAAATTCTTCTCAGTTTGTTCCTAAATAATTTCATTAGAGTTCTGACACTGTAAGCATTCTCCAAAATATGTGTGGCCAATTTCTCTTT
Source organism: Balaenoptera physalus (assembly GCF_965194825.1). Classification (NCBI taxonomy): domain Eukaryota; kingdom Metazoa; phylum Chordata; class Mammalia; order Artiodactyla; family Balaenopteridae; genus Balaenoptera; species Balaenoptera physalus. The sequence continues at coordinate 48,672,209 of NC_138891.1, read as the reverse complement.
TATCTAAAAAAACTCAAGAGAAACCTCAAGTAATATAACGTATGAGCTTAGTGACTAAGTATTTGCCCAAGGTCATACAGCTAATAAGTGGCAAAAATAAAACTTCCAAATGAATCCAACTGATACCAAAACCTATTTTCTTTCTGCTATTATTTTGACTACCTGTTATATAAATAACAATAGCTACCAAGCACTGAGTTTTCACTGTACTTTATCCATATGATCATAATTACTTTTCACCACAACCCTTCTAGATAGATTTAGTTTTCCCATTTTGCAGAAAGGAAACTGAGGCTCAGAAAATTTTAAATGTATTGTATTAGCAACTCACGAAAGAACAAAAAATGTGTATTACTTCAAATCACTATATCCGTGACTTGGCCAGACATTGTGTGAAGTCTGCCTTGAAATAACTTTGAAGGTATTTGTTTGTAGAATTATTGTTTGGAGAATTTGGTATATGAAAAATCAAGTCAGAATTCTTATTTCAGAAGGCAAAATAAAGCAAAGAGAGCTCACCTGGTCACAGGGATCAAGCCAGGATGGGCACAAGAAGATTCTTATGTGAAGTATTCTGCTGTGGCTCTCTCATGTGGCAGTCAGGGTAGGACCCAAAAGCACGCCAGCACTTCCCACTTAGAAATACTGTAAATCACTCTTCTCTACATGGTTATCTTCTCAGCTACCCTCAGCATTTTAGGAAATCAAAGGTCCCAGTGAGCCAGTTACCTTTTTGCTCAGGGTTAAGTGTATACTCTTTACAGCCTATATGCTTGTCCACTGCCATGTGCCAACTTTCCTTGTGTGAAACACAAATAACTTCCATGATTCTATTACAGAGCAGCCAGTAAAAGAGAAGATAGGATTAAATCCATACCATTAGGGGGAAATGGTACCACTACACCTTTTACTGGGTATTAGGGAAAATAACAATGCTAGCCTAACTAAGGGGTGAAATATGTTTGGTTTTTCAAAAGATATATGTTCTGAGTACATATACATATACATACATGTTTTATGAGCACCACCTCTACTTTAAACCCTTTTAATGATGAAGACGTTTTAAGAGAATAAGCAATTAATTAAATATTAAACATCTGGGTTTACCAACTGGCACCAAGACTTCCTACTTTTGAGGCATTCATTGGGTCAGGATTTTGACCTCTCTATTTCCTGGTAGCAATGGAAAAAAAAAATTATAAACCAATTCTTGCCTACCCCACAGAGTTGTTGTGGTAATCAAAAGAGACCACGTGAAGCACACCTAAAGATGTGAGCACAACCTTATTTATGGTGCTTAAAACTTGAAACCAACCTAAATATTCAATAAAAGGTGAATGGTTTTCTAAATGTTAATACATTCATGTGATGGATGATGTTTATTAAGAGACTGTAATTATACTGAATAAGTGTTATATAATATTATTTTAAAGGATAAAATATTATCTAATTAGGTGAAAAATATATATACTTCTAAAATCCTGAAAGAAAGCACACCATAATGTTAACAATAGCTATCAGTGGACAGTATTAATAATAGCTGAGTTAAAACATAATTTTTAAATACAGTTGGGAAAATAAATAATAAATAAGTAAAAGTCACATGCAACAGAAAATAATAATTTTCTTTCTTTTACTTTTCCAAAATACATACTTCTATAATTGTAAAAGTTTTTTAAATATGTGCAAAATACTTTGTACACCATAATATGTTACCAAAATATATGCTAATTACTTGAATAAAGATTAAGGTAAATAAGAAAGTTTATTTTCTGTAGTTTGTTTCATTTCCAAATATAAATTCAAGTTTCTTAACAATCTAGGATGAATCAAAGAGTAATTATTCTAATATTACAATTTGAGATATGTTAGATAACTATCAAGCATAAGGTAAATATAATATGAGTCTAGTTCATTTAATTAACTCAGATGCTAGCATACAATTCTGGTGATAAAATCAGAGAGTTCAAAATAAATGCTACCTAAACATGAATTTGTTTATATAAGTGTGGTATTCAATATTATTTTGTTAGCTTTATTTTCTTAAAGAAAATCTGTTAGAGCTGTATTTTCTTAAAGAAAACACTACACACTTCAAAGAAATCTTCATTAGATAACATTAGTATTGAAATTTTTGAAATAGGACTCCAACTAACTAAAATATTAAAAGAAACTGGGACAATAAGATTATTTTAAATAATAAAATATAGAGTTACAAAATATTATTTGTCTAGAAGATGTATATCAAAAATTTTGGTTCACCAGATGAATAAATTTAAAACTAGCTAAAATTAAGAGAATACTTAAATTTATTTACAATATTTATTCAATGAGCCATTACTTGTAATGGGAGTCAAGGGAGTCAAAACTCTGAGAGGTAATTCTTGACCTCATTTTTAAAAATTTGACTGCATATTTATATAAGTAGAGTTTAAGTTTTCTAGAATAAATATTTAAAATATCATAGCTACATAATGAAACTATTAATTTATAGACTACTAAGGCACCAAAATTATTTATGTGTGTGTGCACATATTTGATTTTTTTTAATTATAAATAAAAGGAAACATGTTTCAAATACCCTCTTCCATTAGTCAAGCTGAGATAAGAAAGTAATTTGAATAACCTTGAGATGTAGTTCTTATTCCTCTTCATCAGAAAGGAATGTAAGCTTTGTCCAAGGTCATAAACCCAGTAAATGTCAGTCTGTGTGCAGTCAAAAGCCAACTCACTTTCTACTACATCACACAATTACTGAAATTACTGCAAAAAATATGGAATAATCACCATTAGGATATACTCCCAAAGGAAATTCCCTATGAAGAAATACAGCAATAAATTAATAATGGAAAACTACCATATCAACAATCCTGAGATACCAGTTTCCTTACATTTAAACAACTCTAAAGTGGAGGTGCATCTTAAAATTGATAAAGCATTTATCAATCAAGGACATCTTGTAACTGTATATCTGAAACTTTCTGGAGTGCAAGATAAATGTTTGTTTGTTTACCCCTGATTCTTATACAGTTCTATCTTGTTCAGTGTGAGTCCACTAACATGCATGTGTTTGCACAAGAAAGACAAGATCCAGACTCATCCAGCAGAACACAGGAACCAGTCCCCTACACCAGGAAGCCTACACAATCCACTGAAACAACCTTACCCACTGGGGGCAGACACCGAAAACAATAAACTTGCAGCCTGAGAAAAGGAAACCCAAAACACAGTAAGTTAAGCAAAATGATAAGACAGAGAAATACACAGCAAATGAAGGAGTAAGGTAAACACCCACCAGACCAAACAAAAGAAGAGGGAATAGGCAGTATACCTGAAAAAGAATTCAGAGTAATGATAGTAAAGATGATCCAAAATCTTGGAAATAGAATGGAGAAAATACTAGAAACATTTAATTAGGATGTAGAAGAACTAAAGAGCAAACAAACAATGATGAACAACACAATAAATGAAATTAAAAATTCTCTAGAAGGAATCAATACCAGAATAACTGAGGCAGAAGAACAGAAAAGTGACCTGGAAGATAAAATAGTGGAAATAACTACTGCAGAGCACAATAAAGAAAAAAGAATGAAAAGAGTTGAGGACAGTCTCAGACCTCTGGGACAACATTAAACGCACCAACATTCGAATTATAGGGGTCCCAGAGGAAGAAGAGAAAAGGAAAGGGACTGAGAAAATATTTGAGGAGATTATAGTTGAAAATTTCCTTAATATGGGAAAGGAAATAGTCAATCAAGTCCAGGAAGCACAGAGAGTCCCATACACAATAAATCCAAGGAGAAACAAGCCAAGATACATATTAATCAAACTATCAAAAATTAAATACAAAGAAAAAATATTAAAAGCAGCAAGGGAAAAGCAACAAATAACACACAAGGGAATCCTCATAAGGTTAACAGCTGATCTTTCAGCAGAAACTCTGCAAGCCAGAAGGGAGGGGCAGGACATATTTAAAGTGATGAAACGGAAAAACCTACAACCAAGATTACTCTACCCAGCAAGGATCTCATTCAGATTTGAGAGAGAAATTAAAATCCTTACAGACAAGCAAAAGCTAAGAGAATTCAGCACCACCAAACCAGCATTACAACAAATGCTAAAGGAACTTCTCTAGACAGGAAACACAAGGGAAGGAAAAGACCTACAATAACAAACCCAAGACAACTAAGAAAATGGTAATAGGAACATACATATCAATAACTACCTTAAATGCAAATGGATTAAATGCTCCAACCAAAAGACATAGACTGGCTGAATGGATACAAAACCAAGACCCATACATATGCTGTCTACAAGAGACCCACTTCAGACCTATGGACACTTACAGACTGAAAGTGAGGGGATGGAAAAAGATATTCCATGCAAATGGAAATCAAAAGAAAGCTGGAATAGCAATTCTCATATCACACAAAATAGACTTTAAAATAAAGACTATTACAGGAGACAATGAAGGACACTAGCTAATGATAAAGGGATCAATCGAGAAAAAGATATAACAATTGTAAATATTTATGCACCCAACATAGGGGCACCTCAATACATAAGGCAAATGCTAACAGCCATAAAAGGGGAAACTGACAGTAACACAATAATAGTAGGGGACTTAACACCCCACTTTCACCAATGGAGAGATCATCCAAAATGAAAATAAATAAGGAAACACAAGCTTTAAATGATACATTAAACAAGATGGACTTAGTTGATATTTATAGGACAGTCCATCCAAAAACAACAGAATACACTTTCTTCTCAAGTGCTCATGGAACAATCTCCAGGATAGACCATATCTTGGGTCACAAAACAAGCCTTGGTAAATTTAAGAAAATTGAAATCGTATCAAGTATCTTTTCCGACCACAATGCTATGAGACTAGATATCAGTTACAGGAAAAAATCTGTAAAAAATACAAACACATGGAAGCTAAACAATACACTACTAAATAACCAAGAGATCACTGAAGAAATCAGAGAAGAAATCAAAAAATACCTAGAAACAAATGACAATGAAAGCACGACGACCCAAAACCTATGGGATGCAGCAAAAGCAGTTCTAAGAGGGAAGTTTACAGGAATAAAATCCTACCTCAAGAAACAAGAACATCCCAAATAAACAACCTAACCTTACACCTAAAGCAATTAGAGAAATAAAAACAAAAAAACCCCAAAGTTAGCAGAAGGAAAGAAATCATAAAGATCAGATCAGAAATAAATGAAAAAGAAATGAAGAAAACAATAGCAAAAATCAATAAAACTAAAAGCTGGTTCTTTGAGAAGATAAACAAAATTGATAAACCATTAGCAAGATTCATCAAGAAAAAAAGGGAGAAGGCTCAAATCAATAGAATTAGAAATGAAAAAGGAGAAGTAACAACAGAAACTGCAGAAATGCAAAGGATCATGAGAGATTACTACAAGCAACTATATGTCAATAAAATGGAAAAAATGGACAAATTCTTAGAAAAGCACACCCTTCCAAGACTGAACCAGGAAGAAACAGAAAATATAAACAGACCAGTTGCAAGCACAGAAATTGAAACTGTGATTAAAAATCTTCCAAAAAACAAAAGCCTAGGACCAGATGGCTTCACAGGCGAATTCTATCAAACATTTAGAGAAGAGCTATCACCTATCTTTCTCCAACTCTTGCAAAATATAGCAGAGAGAGGAACATTCCCAAACTCATTCTACAAGTCTACCATCACCCTGATACCAAAACCAGATACAGATGTACAAAAAAGGAAAACTACAGGTCAATCTCACTGATCAACATAGATGCAAAAATCCTCAACAAAATACTAGCAAACAGAATCCAGCAGCACATTAAAAGGATTATACACCATGATCAAGTGGGGTTTATTCCAGGAATGCATGGATTCTTCAATATACGCAAATCAATCAAAGTAATACACCAAATTAACAAATTGAAGGAGAAAAACCATATGATCATCTCAACAGATGAAGAAAAAGCTTTCAACAAAATTCAACACCCGTTTATGATAAAAACCCTCCAGAAAGTGGGCATAGAGGGAACTTACCTAAACATAATAAAAGCCACATATGACAAACCCACAGCCAACATCATTCTCAATGGTGAAAAATTGAAACCATTTCCACTAAGCTCAGGAATAAGACAAGGTTATCCACTCTCACCACTATTATTCAACATAGTTTTGGAAGTTTTAGCCACAGCAATCAGAGAAGAACAGGAAATAAAAGGAATCCAAATCAGAAAAGAAGAAGTAAAACTGACAGTGTTTGCAGATGACATGATACTATACATAGAGAATCCTAAAGATGCTACCAAAAAACTACTACAGCTAAACAATGAATTTGGTAAAGTAGCAGGATACAAAATTAATGCAGAGAAATCTCTTGCATTCCTATATACTAATGATGAAAAATCTGAAAGAGAAATTAAGGAAACACTCCCATTTATCATTGCAACAGAAAGAATAAAATACCTAGGAATAAACCTACCTACGGAGACATAAGACCTATATGCGGAAAACTATAAGACACTGATGAAAGAAATTAAAGATGATACAAACAGATGGAGAGGTATACCACATTCTTGGATTGGAAGAATCAGCTTGTGAAAATGACCCAAAGCAACCTACAGATTCAGTGCAATCTCTATGAAACTACCAATGGCATTTTTCACAGAAGTAGAACAAAAAATTGCACAATTTGTATGGAAACACAAAAGATCCTGAATAGCCAAAGCAATCTTGAGAGAGAAAAATGGAGCTGGAGGAATCAGGCTCCTGGACTTCAGACTATACTACAAAGCTACAGTAATCAAGACAGTATGCTACTGGCAAAAAACAGAAATATAGATCAATGGAACAGGATAGAAAGCCCAGAGATAAACCCACACACATATGGTCACCTTATCTTTGACAAAGGAGGCAAGAATGTACAGTGGAGAAAAGACGTCCTCTTCAGTAAGTGGTGCTGGGAAAACTGGACAGCTACATATAAAAGAATGAAATTACTAACACCATACACACAAATAAACTCAAAATGGATTAAAGACCTAAATGTAAGGCCAAACACTATAAAACTCCTAGAGGAAAACATAGGCAGAACACTCTATGACATAAATCACAGCAAGATCCTTTGTGACCCACCTCCTAGAGAAATGGAAATAAAAACAAAAATAAACAAATAGGACCTAATGAAACTTAAAAGCTTTTGCACAGCAAACAAACCATAAACAAGACGAAAAGACAACCCTCAGAATGGAAAAAATATTTGCAAACGAAGCAACTGACAAAGGATTAATCTCCAAAATTTACAAGCAGGTCATGCATCTCAATATCGAAAAAGCAAACAACCCAATCCAAAAATGGGCAGAAGACCTAAATAGACATTTCTCCAAAGAAGATATACAGATTGCCAACAAACACATGAAAGGATGCTCAACATCACTAATCATTAGAGAAATGCAAATCAAAATTACAGTGAGGTATCACCTCACACCAGTCAGAATGGCCATCATCAAAAAATTTACAAACAATACATGCTGGAGAGGGTGGGAGAAAAGGGAACCCTCTTGCACTGTTAGTGGGAATGTAAATTGATACAGCCTCTATGGAGTACAATATGGAGGTTCCTTAAAAAACTAAAATTAGAACTACCATACGACCCAGCAATCCCACTACTGGGCATATACCCTGAGAAAACCATAATTCAAAGAGTCATGTTCCACAATGTTCACTGCATCACTATTTACAATAGCCAGGACGTGGAAGCAACCTAAGTGTCCATCAACAGATGAATGGATAAAGAAGATGTGGCACATATATACAATGGAATATTACTCGGCCAAAGAAAGAAACGAAACTGAGTTATTTGTAGTGAGGTGGATGGATCTAGAGTCTGTCATAGAGAGAAAAACAAATACCGTATGCTAACACATATATATGGAATCAAAAAAAAAAAAAAATGGTACTGATGAACCTAGGGGCAGGACAGGAATAAAGACACAGAGGTAGAGGATGGACTTGAGGACACAGGGAGGGGGAAGTGTAAGCTGGGACGAAGCGAGAGAGTGGCATGGACATATATACAGTACCAAATGTAAAATAGATAGCTAGTGGGAAGCAACCGCATAGCACAGGGAGATCAGCTAGGGCGGTGCTTTGTGACCACCTAGAGGGGTGGGATAGGGAGAGTGGGAGGGAGATACAAGAGGGAGGAGATATGGGGATAGATGTATATGTACAGCTGATTCACTTTGTTATAAAGCAGAAACTAACACACCATTGTAAAGCAATTATACTCCAATAAAGATGTTAAAAAAAAAATGCATGTGTTTGAAAAGGCAAATTGCTATTAGCACTTCTAAATGCTTCTCTCAAATTCTTTTAATGCTTGTTTTAACAGTTTGTGAACCACATTTTAAGTATCACTGTGTTAGAGTCAATGAAATATTGTAATAACTAAAGTTTATTGCATATAATTTTGAATCACTTTTAATCAATATTTTATTACATATAATTTTGAATCACGATTATCAGTATATTTTCTTATATTGGGACAAGTAGTAAAATTGGCTTATTTCACTTTCTTTGCCACAAATAAATTAAATGTCTGAGGGCAGGGATCAAGAAGAAGGAGAAAGAATATTGGATAATCTACCAATTTGAAACATGGTTCATGAATAATCAAGAATTAGCCATGTCAGTCAAATTAAATATTTCTTGCTTCCAAGTGTAGGCATTTAGTACCTCCTGCTATTCGGGGTTACTATGGTCCTTGAGTTATCTTGCCACTGGTGGATCACTTGCTCTTGTTCTGCAGTAAAACTTGTGTGTGAAAAATGATTTAGTCACTCATTAAAAATAAAATATAACTGATGTTTACTTCCTAATGGTAAAACTGAGTAAAACTTATGCCATAAAAAACAAAATATGCCTTATCTCACTCTGTGCTAAACAACCCCATATATAATGAAAGATCCTGAAAATAAAAAGTAAAATATGATAAAGTATTTTATATGATAAATCAGTCAGGAAATGTATTTAGGAAATGAGGGGGAAAGTGGATTAATCCCATAAACAAAGGCAAAACCCACGCCTGTCATTAGTTGTAAGATCTTTCAGTTTAAATTATTATTCCTCTACTATGCATTTTTACTATGACAACTTCTTATAAATATTGTGTTTTTTAAAATTCCTTTGTATGCAAAGACTCTCAAAATACTGTACAGGTTTTCTCCATTGAAATGGTTCAGGATTTGGAACTGATGTAAATGGAGATTTAACTGCTTTCTCAAAGGAACAGTCTTATTCACTGCTGTATCCCCTGGGGTATAACTTAGATGCTCAATCCATATTTGTTGACTTCCGAATGAATTACAAAAAGAGGTGTTTTCAAGGAAGGAAAAGAGTGCACCACACCCTGATTGCTCTGTCTCTAGAAAAGTGTGGCTTGCGCCAATAGCAAGGAAAGAAAAGTATTCACCCTTTCTAATTCAGGTGACCTCAACAGGAAACAGCAAATGGAAATCCAATTCTGGTAACCTGATCAAAACAAAGGTGGGTTTCCCCATAACATGTCTCTCACCACATCAGGCACCAAGGCTGAATAATAAATTCTTCTACCTGTTAGAAAAGACATACATTGACTGACCTGACTGGCTAGTGGGAATCCCAGCTATATCCACAACATAGTATAACTCACAACTAGGACTGTGCTGTAGAGGCTCATTATTTAATTAAGAGTAGGAATTACAAGAGCACTAAATGAAATGAAGCAGCACAATTTGCAAGGGCTCTGAATTTATGGTTTTCATTAATTAACATAAAGTAGTGTAGGCAAGTGAAATCAAGTGATCTGCTCAGCTATTAGAATTTTGAGAGTTAATTAATATAACAGCACAGATCATTGAGCTTAGAAATTATGAGTAATATATAGAATTTTAAGGAGTATCATCATGTTTTATAATTACAAGATACTCCTCTGCTCCTTCAAATTGTATTCTTTTGAAGCTTGGTCCCTTAAACTCAATTCAAGATCAGATATGGCTAAACCCATATGAAGGGAAAACAATTGGAAAATTCGTGAATTCAACTCTGCAAACTCTCCTCATAAATGATTTATTTACATAATCATCTGTGATGATTACAGACCATTAGTGACCATTAATAAATAAAACTATTTGCATTTCACAAATGTATTTGAATTTCAGACTTCTTAAATTTCTCACTAGGGAAAGAAACAAAAATAACTGTTCCTATGACCCCAGCTTAAAAAGCAGTGGAGCAAATTCTCATTTCTCCTCTGGAATGGAGGTAAACATGAGGGAAATTGGAGGCTGTGCAAATTGCCACCACTGCCATCCTATACATTCTGCATACCTGTGGTCCTCATTGGCTTCTTAATCGAAGCGCTCTAGAGCAGCGGTCCCCAACCTTTTTGGCACCAAGGACCGGTTTCGTGGAAGACAATTTTTCCACGGATGGGGGTGGGGGGAGATGGTTCAGGCAGTAATGTGAGCGATGGGGAGTGGCACACCTCGTGCTGTGCATCCAGCTTCCTAACAAGCCGCAGACCCAGACCGGTACCTGCTCTAGGGGCTGGGGACCCCTGCTCTAGAGCACCGAGAGCTATTGTTTCTCTTCAGCTGAGCAAAAAGCTGTGTAAAAAAAAGTTGAGTCTTGCCATTGCCATTGAATTCAACTTGTTAAAAATAACAGTAGACATGCATTGTAACCAGAATAGCATTTCCTATGATGTCTTTATAGATTCCTATTATATCTTAGTACATTTTATATAGTCAGGACATCAATGGTCTAAAAATCATTTTCTCTGTATAAGGACAGATTTATACATTTATTTCACAGTTACGATAATCATCATCTACTGAGTACCTAAAATGTGTCACATGCTTTACTCTTACTTTATATAGATTATCTTATCATTGCTGAAAAGAATCTTGAAAAGTAGGTCCTCAGTTTATAAAAAAAGAAACTGTTATGGGCTAAATTGTGTCCCCCTCCCACCCAAATTCATATGTTAAAGTCCTAATCCCCAGTGCCTTAAAATGTGACTGTATTTGAAGATAGGACCTTTAAAGGGGTAATTAAGGTAAAATGAGGCTATATGGTGGGCCCTAAGCCAATATGACCAGTGTCAATTTCAAGAAGAGGAAATTATGGCACAGACAATATGCAAACCATGGGGTAACCACATGAGGACATAGTGAAAGGCTGGCCATCTGCAAGTCAAGGAGAGAAACCTCAGAAGAAACCAAACCTATGGACACCTGATCTTGGACTTAACACCTCTAGAACTGTGAGACAATAATTTTCTGCTGTTTAAGCCACCCAGTCTGTGGTGTTTTGTCATGGCAGCCCTAGTTAACTAATACAGAAGCCATGTTGATGTAGTAACTCTCAATTCTAATAGCCAATTATTTCACTTAACCTCGTTTACCAACATTACTAATGTGTAAAACATCTAGGAAATGGGCGAGAAAGATGTAAATTCATTCTTCTCTGCTCACAGAACATGCTCTTCCCACCCTTCCAGTGATTAAAAAAAAAAAAAAAGTTGTCAAAAGAAAACTTGCACAAAAGTAAGATATTAAAACAGACAAAAATAATTCTATTTCGAATGAAGCATCATCCCACTGGCTGGGTCATTCCCTTGACACTCCCCATACCGAACCTCTCTCCTGGTGTAAGTTAAGGAGGGATGCCATTGGGCAATCACTGCAGCATATCGTGTTGCCGATTTTAAGAAGGTTTATCTCATTCTCAGATTTGTGCTTTCAAGTATTAAAGATTTTCTGTAACAATCTGTAGTTTTCTCCCAATCAATAACAATATAAATAGAAACTTATCAATATATCCAAGAACTTTCTAAGAGCAAGAACAGTACATCCTCCGGTTAAGGAGTGAGCTCCCTGTTCAAGCATAGCTGGAATGACAGAGCACCTGGCAAAGTGGTTGGTGAAGGCATTAAGGTCTCATGTATGCTAGGGATTAAAAACTGAATTTGCAGAATTTTTTGGTATTACAGAGTCACTTCCAAAGATGAAAAAGGATTCAACAGGGAATATAGCTGCTTGGTACTAAGCAACACTGATTATGCATCTTTATTCATTTTACTCAAAGCTAAAATTGTCTATTTGGGAAGATATTCCTTACAGCTAGCAAAAGGCAGCAGAAAGCCCTCACAATTAGCATTTTTAACAGCGTTATTGAGGTATAATTGATATGCAACAAACTGCATGTAAAGTATGCAATTTGATAAGTTTTGACAATGTATATACTCCTGAAATCGCTATCAAAATCTACATAATGAACACATTCATTACCCCCAAAAGTTTCCTAGTGGCTTCTTTGTAATTGTTCCTTTTAGTCTTTCTCCCCTACCCCACTAGGCCCACCAGGCAAAAACTGATCTACTTTCTGCAACTGAATATCAATTTGCATTCTACATATTGAAATCTTGCAGTATGTCTCTTTTCTGTCTGGCTTCTTTCATTCAGCATAATTATTTGCGATTCATCCATGCTATGTGTATCAATAGTTCATTCCTTCGTATTGCTGAATCATATTGCATTGTATGAATTTATTGCAGTTTCTCCACTCTTCTATTGCTAAACTTCAAGGTTTTTTCCAGTTATGCCTAATATAAATAAAGTTGCTATGAACATTAATGTATAAATCTTTGTATGAACATATGCTTTCATTTCTTTGGGTAAATGTCCAGGAGAATGGCTGGGTGATATGACAGGTGTGTGCTTAAATTTTTAAGAAACTGCCAAACTCTACATATTGGTTGTACAATTTTACATTTCCATTAACAACATATGAAAGTTCCAGTTCCTCCACATTCTTGCCAACATTGTCAGTCTTTTTAATTGTAGACATTCTAGTAGGTGTGTAGTGGTTTCCTTATGGTTTTAATTTGAATTTCTTGAATGACTTATAATGTTGAACACCTTTTCATGTGCTTATTTGCCATCTGTATGTCTTCTTCCATGATGTGTCTATTTAAATCTTTTGCCAAATTTTAAAATTAGGTTTTCTTATTGTTGATGTTTGAGAGTCCTTTATGTATTCAAGATACATATCCTTTATTAGATGTATGCTTCATAAAAATAATCTCCCATTTTGTGACTTATCTTTTCATTCTCTGAACAGTGTCTTTCCAACAACTAAAGTTTTTAGTTTTGCTGAAGTCTAACTTATCAATAATTTTTAAGAACTGTGCTTTTGGTGTCATGTCTGGAAATCGCGCCTAACCCAAGATCACAAAGATTTTCTCCTATGCTTCCTTCAAGAAATGTTATTGTTCTCATTTTACATAGTGGTCTATAATCCATTTTGAATTAATTCTTTTTCTTTTCTGTTCTTTTTTGGTTGCATATGGATATCCAATAGTTCCAGCACCATTTTGGGGGGGAAAAAACTTATCCCTTATCCACTGAATTGGCTTTGCAGCTTTGTAGAAAATCAGCTGTCTGTCTCTGTGTAGACCTATTTCTGAGCTCTCTCTTCTGTTCCATTGATATATTAGTCTATCTTTGTGCCAATACCATACTGTCTTGGTTATCATAGATTTATAGTAAGTCTTGATATCAGGTAATGTTAGTTCTTCAACTTGTCTTCCATCACAAAGCTACTTGGGCTGTTCTAAGTCCTTCACATTTCCATATGACTTCAGAATAAGTTAGTCAATTTCTACCAAAAAAAATTCTGCTGGGATTTTGATTGGGATTTCACTGAATCTATAGATCACTTTGGGGAGAACTGACTTTTTTTTTTTTTTTTTGGCTGTGTCGGGTCTTTGTTTCTGTGCGAGGGCTTTCTCTAGTTGCGACGAGCGGGGGCCACTCCTCATCACGGTGCACGGGCCTCTCACTGTCGCGGCCTCTCCTGTTGCGGAGCACAGGCTCCAGATGTGCAGGCTCAGCAGTTGTGGCTCACGGGCCCAGTTGCTCTGCGGCATGTGGGATCCTCCCAGACCAGGGCTCGAACCCGTGTCCCCTGCACTGGCAGGCGGGCTCTCAACCACTGTGCCACCAGGGAAGCCCCGAGAACTGACTTCTTAACAGTTTTGCATCTTCTGACCCACAGACATGACATATCTCCCCCAATTGTTGAGGTCTTCTTTCTGTCAGTAGTGTTTTACAAGTTTCAGTGTATACTTCTTTCACATCTTTTGTTATATTTTTCCCAAACTGTATCATATTTTTCAATCTATTATAAATGGTTTTGCTTTGTTAGTTTGAATATAATATGGTTTATTGCTAGCATATAAAAGTATATTTAATTTTTTAATATTTTATATTCTGCAACCTTATGAATCTCATTTTTTAGTTCTACTACTGTTTTCATTGATTTTATCAAATGTTCTACTTAGACAATAAAGCCATCTGCAAATAAAGACAGTTTTATTTCTTTTCCAATCAAGACACCTTTTATTTCTTTTTCTTGCCTGAGTTTACTGGCTAGAATCATTATACAGTGCTGAACAGAATTGATAAGGGTGAACATTCTTCTCTTGTTCCTCATCTTTCCAGGAAAACATTCAGTTTTGTGATTTTTTTACCATTAATTATGACATTAGCTGTAGGATTTTTTTTTGTAGATGCCATTTATCAAGCTAAAAGGTTTCTCTTCTATCCCTACTTTGCTTAGCGTTTTATTGAAAAGAATATTGGATTTGTCAAATGCTTTTTGTGTATCTACTTAAATGATCATTTTTTTTAAAATTTGTCAATATGGTGAGCTACATTATATTACAATCCTATTTGCCATTTTGGATTATCTTTTTAATTTACTGTTGGATTAGATTTTCTAAAATTTTTATTTAGAATTTTTGTATCAATGTTCATGAAGGATATTACTCTTTCACATTTGTTTTTTCTTGGAATCTCTTTGTCTGGTTTTGATATCGGGGCAACGCTGGTCACAAAGAATGAGCTGGGAAGTATTCTTTGAAAATTTATGAAAGAGTTTGTGCAGAATTGGCATAATTTCCTCCTTAAATCTTTGGCAGAATTTACCAATGAAGATTTATGGGCCTGGAGTTTTCTTTGTTGGAAGTTTTGAACTACAAATACAACTTCTTTATATATAAAGAGCTCTTCAGGTTATTGATTTCTTCTTGATTGAGCTTTGGTTTTTCAATGAGGACCAAATGTAATATGCCCATTATATTTAAGTTGTTGAATATATTAGCATAAATTTATTCAGAATATTCCCTGACTGTCTTTTTAATACATGTAGCATTTGCAGTGCTGTTATCTCCCTCATTTCTGATACTAGTCATTTCATCTTCACTCTTATTCCTTATCAATCTGGCTAGAAGTTTATCAATTTTATTGATTTTCTCAAAGAACCAGTTTTTGGTTTCACTGATTTTTCTCCATTGTTTTTCTGTTTTCTATTTCACTGATTTCCTCTCTGATCTTTAGTACTTATTTTTTCCTACTTACTTGGGGTTTAATTTGTGATTTTTTTTCTAGTTTCTTCAGTTGGAAGCTAAGGTCATTGACTGGAGACCTTTTTTTCATTTCCAATACAGGCACTGAGTGCTAAAACTTTCTCCCTAAGTACTGCTTTAACAACATCCACAAATTCTAATTATGTGTACTCATTTGCATTCAATTCAAACTACTTCTTATTTCCTTTTTTGATTTCTCCTTTGACCTCTGGATTATTTTTAAATGTGTTATAATTGTTTTTCAAATGTTTTGGGAGATTTCTGCAATATCTTTCTGTTACTGATTTTACATTAAATTTCACTGTTGTCAGAGAACTCATTTGAATGTTTTGTTTCTGCTACTCTATCTTGACCAGAAGTGGAAGTCTCTCCAATTAACATTTTTAAGTATTTTAAAATTCATTTACCCATTAGGAGAGTTATAGTATAGTTTTACTGTATAGACAGCAATGATGGGTTTTTAATTTTGAATAAAGAGAATCAATTAAGAAGGTGTTATTTTGAGCCTGAGGTATTGCAGTATTAGAGAAAACTCTATACTGAGATATAATCAACAGTAGGCTTTATTACTAAGTGGTAATACCTTAAGCAAATAACAACTTAAAGTCAGTCCTATCAACTTAAAATATAACTAGGTTAGAGATGATCTTTAATCTGTCTCCTATTAAATTCAATAATTTAATACTTCTGGGAATGGGAGAATGGGGTAGAAAGCATTAGACTTGGAACAAAATAAGAGAAATGGGTAAGTGGAAGAAGGAAAGAGGAGGTGGGAAGTGGGAAAATGTCTAGAGAAGAAAGTAGAAGGGCATTCAGGATGCACAATTATATCTACTGCCTCTGTGCATTATTAAAAATAATCTCCATGCTGCTTCTGCCATTGTCACAGGTTGTCAAAACCAATATTAGGACATCAGTTACAGTTGGAAGTTTGCAACAGGGCTGTCTAATCTCCCTGACATGTCCAATCCATTCCTCATTACTGAACCCCTTCCTCTTCAGTACAGTGTCATGTCATTTGTTTAGCCACAGAGGAAAAGTGAAACGATTAAAAAAAAACAACAAAAAAGAAAGATATAAACCTATAACTTTATATAGGGAGAAGACAGGGTCCAACAGATTGATCATTTGATCTTCTATACACTTATTCTAGCCTTCCTTGTAACTTTGTATAAGTACATGTAATATTTATGGATATTCTTGCAAAAAGTAAGACTTGTTTCTTTTTTCTGATATGCTCTTGGATTATCAAGAGTTGATATATTTTTTAAAGGCATATACCTGCACATCTACTGAAAAACCATTGTTTAGGATACCTTTCATTGTATTTTTCAATATCCCTTCCATCTAGAAAAACAAAATCATTTTAGAATTCAGAACAAGGAAAAAGTGCTCTTTCTTACAAATCTGAACATATCTTTTTCAGTAGATAATGAATATAACCCACTATGTAGAATGCTTTCCCTTTGCTGCTGGAAGCTCAGAACCAGTATAATAGTTAATGGAGGAAAACACATGGCATGCATGCCACCCCACCTGCTCCTCTTCCAGACATCATTAATCAAGCATGACAGTCTTTCCCAGCTGAACCCACTTGGACTCAAAATCTTTCTCAGTATTATATTCTAGCTATACTAGACCAACTGAGCAGACTTTACACATGACGTGAAATGGTTACAACCAGCCCAGATGATAACTATATTTGCTACCCCTCCTGCATATGATTTCTTAAATTTTTCCTGTGTTTATTTGATAGATTTACTGACATATGTCTTTCATCATAAGTATAATCAAATTCTTTTTGGAAGTTAAGGGCTCCCTTAACTCTCCTGACTGACAAAGGTTCTGAGTACATTTGTAAATGTACATGAAGAGGTCCCTGAGGATAATTACAAATAAAATGAGGTTCTAAAACTTTATACTTCTTTACAGTAAAAACCATAAAAATGAGTTTACATATATATATATCTATACATACACAAATATATATATATAAATACATATATGTATGTAATTGCAACTGTGTACCAGTTCTTAAAGCAAACATTGACTAGATTAAACGTGTCAGGGGTGAGAGAGTACTGTTATTTTTTCCAATAAAATTGATGGTTAAAACTACACAACCTAATTCAGGGCTACACAAATTGAGGACTGGTGCCAGTTCCTCACAGACTACTTTTCCTGGTCTACAACAGGATATATAAAGAACTGAGAATAGACATTCAGAAACTTTTACAAC
This sequence comes from Balaenoptera physalus, assembly GCF_965194825.1. NCBI lineage: Eukaryota > Metazoa > Chordata > Mammalia > Artiodactyla > Balaenopteridae > Balaenoptera > Balaenoptera physalus. Next base: position 48,654,482 of record NC_138891.1, on the reverse strand, counting down.
AATCGCATGATATTTTTATTGCATTTTACAAAAGCATCAGTCTACATTATTTGAGAAGAAAGAAAAAGAAAAGGTGGTCTGTTGAGAAACACTGACATTTCTTTTGATGTTTAAAGCAAGATTGTAACATTTTCAAAAACACTTAAGGAATTCCCTGACTTTGAGAAACTGTCAAGCCTTTTCATGCCTAAGATATCTCATCTATAATACTGCGATGGTAATGGCACCTACTTCATAGGATTATTATGGGAATGGAATAAAATAACCCCAGAGGGGCAGAGCTTTCCAGTGGTCATCTGAGCATTTGGCCAGCAAAAATAAATACTACATTTTGCCTCCATCCTTGCATCTAGATGTGGCCAAGGGACTAAGTACTCAACAATGTATAAAAGCAAAGGTGATACATGAACTTCCAGTGTGGGCTCTAAAAGGGAAGAAAACTGTGACTAGGAGAAATATACCCAGAGAGTGAAAATTCTTGGATTATGCCCATAAGGCAAACACTCTAGGGAAACAGAGCAACAGCATGAAAGGAACTGGGCCTCCAGAATTTTGCTGAGCAGAGCCACTATATCAGTTCAGTCTAAGAAAAATAAACTTCTAGCTTATCTACAAAAGGGTTATCGTGACCCTGTGACACACTTAGCTAAACTAACAGACCAACTAAGACTATATGTAAAGCACTTGGAATAGCACTTGCTGCATGGTATACATTAATAACTGGTAACTATTATTATTCTTGATCTTTGATATTTCAAAGCTTTGACTTTAAGAGCACTATGATCACCCATGGTGACATATTTTCTCCTTCAAATGATAACTAGTATAACTCTGCCAGACCCTTGATTCTTAATAATGTTGAAGGTGGTTGAAGGAGTTCTCTAGCACTGCTTTTGTGGACTCCATGAAATCCCATATATTTTTGAATGATCACTATTTTCACTTAGAAATGATTCACATTTTACTGCTCAATACAGCCACATCTAACAATATGAGATATACTGGCCAGAAAAGATGGTAACAGGATGGGATAGAAGAAGAACAGACATCTGTAGGAAGGGATATCTGAATGGGGGTACATTTTATGAGTGGTTGGTTCATCAATGGATGGTTCATATTATGACTCTTGTTCTTTATTAAGTAACATAGCTCTACATCAAGAACATTCGTCTCATTAACCATTTGGTTATCCTAAGGTATAATTTGTTTAAGAAAAATAGGACTGATTCTTGATTCTATTCCTTTACTAACCAGTTATCTTTTTTATGTTCTATTCCTTTATTTTTTAATTTAATTTAATTTAATTTTCATTTTATTTTGGAGTACCATTGATTTCAAATGTTGTGTTAGTTTCAGGTGTACAGCAAAGCGATTCAGTTATACATATACATATATCCATTCTTTTTCAGATTCTTTTCCCATATAGGTTATTACAGAATACTGAGTAGAGTTCCTGGTGCTATACAGTAGGTCCTTGTTGATTATCTATTTTATATATAGCAGTGTGTATATGTTAATCCAAAACTCCTAATTTATCCCTCTCCCACACCTTTCCCCTTTGGTAACCATAAGTCTGTTTTCTATGTCTGTGAGTCTGTTTTTGTTTTGTAAATAAGTTCATTTGTACCTTTTTTTTTAGATTCCACATATAAGTGATAGCATATGAATGTAAATTGATACAACCGCTATGGAGAACAGTATGGAGGTCCTTTAAAAAGCTAAATATAGAACTCTCATATGATCCAGCAATCCCGCTCCTGGGCATATATCTGGAGAAAACCATTATTCAAAAAGATACATGCACCCCAATGTTCGTTGCGGCACTTGGTTTTCAATAACCAAGACATGGAAGCAACCTAAATGTCCATCGACAGAGGAATGGATAAAGAAGCTGTGATACACATATACAATGGAATATTACTCAGCCATAAAAAAGAATGAAATAATGCCACTTGCAGCAACAAGAATGGACCTAGAGATTATCATACAAAGTAAAGTAAGTCAGACAGAGAAAGACAAATATATGCTAACTAGCTTTCAAAATTCTAACGATGGCATGTTCAAACACACTGAAAGTAGAGAAGTTTATATCTTAGGCTTTTAACTTCCCCTAGAATCTCTATAACATAAGACTTTTTATGACAGATTATTTTATTCTGGTGGCATTAAATGCCAGAGTGAATTCAGAACCGATAATAACACATATCAGCCTGAGCAGCCCTTCTTGCCAGAGAGCTAAAGAAAAGAATACAGACAAATCTTCAGCTCAGATTTTCTAAAACCATTTTCCCACTACTGTGACTCCTTTGATATCCCTAGATCATTTTTCTCTAAAAAGAAAGTGAAAGATTTTAATTTATTCCCATAGTTCCTATGACATCTGCCTCCATAGTATGAGTTCCCCTCCGTGAGAAACTACCTCAGTCTACTTGAAAATGCTTTCATGAGAGCTGATATATGAGCCTGGGTGCCAACAGTCCAATAGTCACCATGCTCCTAAAAGCATGATGTCAAATATAAGCTAGACTGGGGTGCATGTATCTTTTCAAATTAGTGTTTTTGTTTCTTTGGGATATATACCCACGAGTAGAACTGCTAGGTTATATGTAAATTTGATTTTTAGTTTTTTGAGAACCCCCCATATTGTTTTCCACAGTGGCTGCTTGGTTTACATTCCCACCAACAGTGTAGGAGGGTTCCCTTTTCTGTATATCCTTGCCAACGTTTCTTATTTGTGTTTTTTTGATGATAGCCATTCTGACAGGTGTGCACCTCAATGTTTATAAAAGTATTATTTACAATTGCCAAGGTATGGTAGCAATCTAAGTGTCCATCAACATATCAATGGATAAAGAAGATGTGGTGTATACATACACACACACACACACACACACACACACACACACACACACTGGAATATTACTCAGCCATAAAAAAGAACACAATTTTGCCATTTGCAGCAACATGGATGGACTTGGGAGGGCAATATGCTAAGTGAAATAAATCAGACAGAGAAAGACAAATACTGTATGATATCATTTATATGTGGAATCCGAAAATACAACAAACTAGTGAATATAACAAAAAAAAGCAAACTCACAGGTATAGAGAACAAACAAGTTGTTACCAGTGGGTGGGTGGGGGGGGAGAAGCAATATAGGGGTGGGTGAGCAGGAAGTACAAACTACTGGGTTTAAGATAGGCTTAATAATGTATTGCACAACATGGGGAATATAGTCCATATTTTGCAATAACTGTAAATGGAGTATAACCTTTAAAATTGTATAAAAAATTTTTTAAAGTAAAATAAACTCTTATGTAATCCAAAAAAAATCTAAGCTAGATCATGTCATTTCTCAAATCTCTCCAATGATTTCCCATCCCACTCAGCATAGAAGCTAAAATTTTTATAATGGCCTAAAAGACCTCCATGCCATGCCTACCATCACTTCTCTCTGATCTTATACCCCTCTATTCATGTCCTGTCCCTCTGTCCTGTACATATTAGCCTGTGCTGTTGCTGACATCAGACATCCCCTGGCTCTGGGACTTGCTTCGGTTGTTCCTTTTTCCTTGAATGGGAATTCTCTCCTAACCTTCTTGTGATATTTTTATCAAATTCCACCTTCTCTGTGATAACTCTGCTGACCACCATCATCCAAATTACAAACTTTCACCTACCCTCACCCATATTCCTACCCACCCCCTGGCCTACTGAATTTTTCTCCATCACACTTTTTGCCAACTAACATACTAGAAATATTACTGGTTTATCATTTATTGTTGGTCTCTCCACACTGAGGTGTGTGCTCCTTTAGGATCCTGCATCACTGGCTCCTAGAACAGTAACTGGCACATGGAAGATATTCCATCTGACTGATTTAGTACGTAAATGGCTTGTCCTAATTCTTCATAAGGCTGGCAACAACACTGTTCGGTTTCTGAATTTAAATAATTAGATATAAGACAGGATGCCACATAATTAAGCACTGGCACTAACTCAAAAGCAGCCTCAAAGTTAAAATAACATAGAAGATGTGAGGGACTAGATATATAGGCAGGAAAAAAAAAAACAAAACGAGTCCAACTACAACGTTGTTTGTTTGCCTGTCTTCAATTTCAACTTTATACGGCATTTTCCAAATAGAGATTTACTTAATCTTCCTTAGCACCTAGATTATGACAGGTAAATAAATGCCAAAAAACCCCCAAACAAACAAAAAACAAACTCCTATGTAAATAAATGGTACTTTAGGAAGATTCATTATTGCTAAGAGCAAATTAGAACAACTCCTATTGTCTCTGACCCTCCGGTTTTCAGGAACCTCAAATATTCAAAACAAAGTCACAGAGCTGAAGGCCCACAAAGAAAACCTCAGCTCTAAGCTTAAAGGAAACTGTTTATTAGGGAACAGACATTTTCTTCTTTAAAACAGTCTTCCTCAAAGTGATTTCTGTAGAATCCTGAGATATTGATAGATAATATGAAAGAAAGGGTCTAGTATCAAGTACTAGTTTAAACAAGATTCTTTACTTTTGAACTTCTAGGAATCTTTAAAAAAATAAGTACACACACACACACACACACACACACACACACACACACATATTATGTTATGCATAAAGAGACTATGACTTTGCCAAAGGGGGTATACAGTAGGCAGCACTCCCCAAACTGCTTTTGACCATAAACAGCACAGTTACCACCACCGTCATCCCCCACCATATTTTCCCAGATCATCTATAGCCAAATACACTTTGGGAAATTAGGAACTCTTAGAACTGAGCCCATAAACTTAGAATTGTGTGTAAAAATCAAGACTGATTTAACAAACTTAAGTTGGTTGGCCTTTTTTGCTCCTGAAAACCTTCAATCCTTCTTAGAGTATGACAGCTATTTAGACACAGAGAGGAAGAAAAAAGGAAAGACATATACAGAAATATAATAGCTGATGACCATAAGACACAAAGACCAGCAAGAATATCAAAGTTGCCTTATTTACTTTCTTTGAGGGCCAAGGTAAGTCCAGAACACTTCAAAGGCCCCTCGGAACATCATAGCATCAGAACAAACTCAAATTGTTTATACCATAGATAAAAGTTGCACGATGTTCAGTAAAATATGCTATGTGAAAATATGTATTCGTGTCCTAGGGTTTCTATGACACAAGTGCCACAAATTGGGTGGCTTAAAACAACAGAAATTTATTCTCCCACATTTCTGAAGACAGAAGTCCAAAATCAAGATATCAGCAGGATTGATTCCTTCTGGAGGTTGTGAGGGAAAATCTATTCGATACCTCTCTCCTAGCTTCTGGTGACTGCTGGCACTTCTTGGCATTCCTAGGCTTGTAGATACATCACTCCAACTCTGTCTCTGCCTTCTCATGTCATTCCCCTTTCTGTGAGTCTGTGTCCAGATTTCTCTCTTCATATAAAGGACAACACATTGGCCCATTATAGTGGCACACCATAATCGAGTATGAAATCACCTTAACTTAATTACATCTACAAAGATCCTATTTCCAAATAAAGTTACATTCACAGGTTCTGGCTGAACATGAATTTTGGAGGAACAGTATTCCACCCAGTACAGAAGGTAACATTTATGTTGTGCATTTTAGAACTAGTTTCACCAAAATGATTATTTTTTGTAAAGTAACGTATTTTTTGTTTAAAGAAGAAATTATTTAAAAACAAGCAAATGCACTGGGGAAGCTTGTTTTTAAGTATTTTAATAAAGGAAAGGCTTCTATAATAATGTAGAAAATTATCCCTGAAATTGTTTTCAATGTTTTGATTTCCCATAAACATATTCTCAAAGGAAACACATTTGTGATAGCAAACACTTAGCAAAAAAGGATGAAAGCAAACCTAATCTTGAAAGTAAAACATTGTTCCATCTACATGGGTGCCTCTTTGGAAAAATATTGCATTTTATATTCTATGTGACCTCAGAGATCTAGCACCTAAAGGCTCTCCAAAGCAGAATGAAACAGAGTGTGATTTTATCTCACTCAGAGTAACACAGAAAATGAATGTAGCATAACGTCTTCACTTAGCTGCCACTGACATTTTATTAAGTGATTTTATTCCAGATGTTCACATATCTTTTCACTTAATTCTTTCCTTAAGTAATTATTAATTCTATTATTGAATGAGACTCCTCTGGGGAAGCGGAGCCATGAGGGGGACTTCTGACCGTGTGGACCGTGTGAATTGGAAAGGATCCTGAGAGCTGGCTAGTCCCGGTTCCTCTCCGGAAAAGCAGTTGCTCTGGCTTCAGAGATGTGCCCAGCCTTCACCTGCATCACACTGCATGCTTTAATACCTTACTGAAAATACAAACCCATAACCACAGTGGTCTCATGTTGACAGAGTGCATATTTTGAAAGCCTGAGGTATTTTATAATGAAACATGCCATGTGGAAACTTTGAAGCATGAATTCTGCCAAACATCTGAATAAAGAATTTCTCACCTGGTATGTAAGGATCTCCTCACCACCACCATGAAAAACCAGGAAAAATGGGCCCACCTCAGCCCCTCAGAAGTTTCCCAGCTTCAGAAATATGCTGAATAGCCGTGTGGCTGTGCTCTGGCCGGGTGTCAGGCCTGTGCCTCTGAGTTGGGAAAGCCGAGTTCAGGACATTGGGCCACCAGAGACATCCCGGCTCCATGTAATATCAAATGGTGAAAGCTCTCCCAGAGATCTCCATTGCAAAGCTAAGACCCAGCTCCACTCAACGACCAGCAAGATACAGTACAGGACACTCTATGCCAAACAACTAGCAAGACAGAAGCACAACCCCATCCATTAGCAGAGAGGCTGCCTAAAATCATAATAAGGTCACAGACACTCCAAAACACACCACTGGACATGGCCCTGCTCACCATAAAGACAAGATCCAGTCTCATCCACCAGAACACAGGCACTACTCACTCCTCTCCACCAGGAAGCCTACACAACACACTGAACCAACCTTAGCCACTGGGGGCAGACACCAAAAACAACAGGAACTACAAACCTGCAGCCTGCGAAAAGGAGACCCCAAACACAGTAAGTTAAGCAAAATGAGAAGACAAAGGAACACACAGCAGATGAAGGAGCAAGGTAAAAACCCACCAAACTGAACAAATGAAGAGGAAATAGGCAGTCTACCTGAAAAAGAATTCAGAGTAATGATAGTAAAGATGATCCAAATTAGGAAATAGAATGGAAAAACTACAAGAAACATTTAACAAGGACCTAGAAGAACTAAAGAGCAAACAAAGAATGATGAACAACACAATAAATGAAATTAAAAATTCTCTAGAAGGGATCAATAGCAGAATAACTGAGGCAGAAGAATGGATAAGTGACCTGGAAGATAAAATAGTGGAAATAACTACTGCAGAGCAGAATAAAGAAAATAGAATGAAAAGAATTGAGGACAGTCTCAGAGACCTCTGGGACATTAAACGTACAAACATTCTGACTATAGAGGTCCCAGAAGAAGAAGAGAAAAAGAAAGGGACTGAGAAAATATTTGAGGAGATTATAGTTGAAAATTTCCTTAATATGGGAAAGGAAATAGTCAATCAAGTCCAGGAAGCACAGAGAGTCCCATACAGGATAAACCCAAGGAGAAACACTTCAAGACACATATTAATCAAACTATCAAAAAGTACACACAAAGAAAAAATATTAAAAGCAGCAAGGGAAAAGCAACAAATAACACACAAGGGAATCCTCATAAGGTTAACAGCTGATCTTTCAGCAGAAACTCTGCAAGCCAGAAGGGAGGGGCAGGACATATTTAAAGTGATGAAACGGAAAAACCTACAACCAAGATTACTCTACCCAGCAAGGATCTCATTCAGATTTGACAGAGAAATTAAAACCCTTACAGACAAGCAAAAGGTAAGAGAATTCAGCACCACCAAACCAGCATTACAACAAATGCTAAAGGAACTTCTCTAGGCAGGAAACACAAGAGAAGGAAAAGACCTACAATAACAAACCCAAGACAACTAAGAAAATGGTAATAGGAACATACGTATCCATAATTACCTTAAACGTAAATGGATTAAATGCTCCAACCAAAAGACATAGACTGGCTGAATGGATACAAAAACAAGACCTGTATATATGCTGTCTACAAGAGACCCACTTCAGACCTACGGACACTTACAGACTGAAAGTGAGGGGATGGAAAAAGATATTCCATGCAAATGGAAATCAAAAGAAAGCTGGAATAGCAATTCTCACATCAGACAAAATGGACTTTAAAATAATGACTATTACAAGAGACAAAGAAGGACACTACCTAATGATAAAGGGATCAATACAAGAAGAAGATATAACAACTGTAAATATTTATGCATCCAACATATGAGCACCTCAATACATAAGGCAAATGCTAACAGCCATAAAAGGGGAAATTGACAGTAACACAATCATAGTAGGGGACTTTAACACCTCACTTTCACCAATGGAGAGATCATCCAAAATGAAAATAAATAAGGAAACACAAGCTTTAAAAGATACATTAAACAAGATGGACTTAATTGATATTTATAGGACATTCCATCCAAAACCAACAGAATACACTTTCTTCTCAAGTGCTCATGGAACATTCCCAGGATAGAACATATCTTGGGTCACAAATCAAGCCTTGGTAAATTTAAGAAAATTGAAATCACATCAAGTATCTTTTCCGACCACAATGCTATGAGACTAGATATCAATTACAGGAAAAAATCTGTAAAAAATACAAATACATGGAGGGTAAACAATACACTATTAAATAACCAAGATATCACTGAAGAAATTAAAGAGGAAATCAAAAAATACCTAGAAACAAATGACAATGAAAGCACGACAACTCAAAACTTATGGGATGCAGCAAAAGAAATTCTAAGAAGGAAGTTTATAGCAATACAAGTTACCTCAAGAAACAAGAAGAATCTCAGATAAACAACCTAACCTGACACCTAAAACAATTAGAGAAAGAAGAACAAAAAAAACCCCAAAGTTAGCAGAAGGAAAGAAATCATAAAGATCAGAGCAGAAGTAAATGAAAAAGAAATGAAGGAAACAATAGCAAAGATCAATAAAAGTAAAAGCCAGTTCTTTGAGAAGATGAAGAAATTGATAAACCATTAGCCAGACTCATCAAGAAAAAAAGGGAGAAGACTCAAATCAATAGAATTAGAAATGAAAAAGGAGAAGTAACAATTGACACTGCAGAAATACAAAGGATCATGAGAGATTACCACAAGCAACTATATGCCAATCAAATGGACAACCTGGAAGAAATGGACAAATTCTTAGAAAGGCACAAACTTCCAAGACTGATCCAGGAAGAAATAGAAAATACGAACAGACCAATCACAAGCACTGAAATTGAAACTGTGACTAAAAATCTTCCAACAAACAAAAGTCCAGGACCAGATGGTTTCACAGGCGAATTCTATCAAACATTTAGAAAAGAGCTAACACCTATCCTTCTCAAACTCTTCCAAAATATAGCAGAGGGAGGAACACTCCCAAACCCATTCTACAAGGCCACGATCACCCTGATACCAAAACCAAACAAAGATGTCACTAAAAAAGAAAACTACAGGCCAATATCTCTGATGAACATAGATGCAAAAATCCTCAACAAAATACTAGCAAACAGAATCCAACAGCACATTAAAAGGATCATACACCATGATCAAGTAGGGTTTATCCCAGGAATGCAAGGATTCTTCAATATACACAAATCAATCAATGTGATACACCATATTAACTAACTGAAGAATAAAAACCATATGATTATCTCAATAGATGCAGAAAAAGCTTTTGACAAAATTCAACACCCATTTATGATAAAAACCCTCCAGAAAGTAGGCATAGATGGAACTTACCTACTAACATAATCAAGGCCATATATGACAAACCCACAGCCAACATTGCTCTCAATGGTGAAAACCTGAAACCATTTCCTCTAAGATCAGGAACAAGACAAGGTTGTCCGCTCTCACTGCTATTATTCAACATAGTTTTGGAAGTTTTAGCCACAACAATCAGAGAAGAAAAAGAAATAAAAGGAATCCAAATCAGAAAAGAAGAAGTAAAACTGTCACTGTTTGCAGATGACATGATACTCTACATAGACAATCCTGAAGATGCTACCAGATAACTACTAGAGCTAATCAATGAATTTGGTAAAGTAGCAGGATACAAAATTAATGCACAGAAATCTCTTGCATTCCTATACACTAATGACGAAAAATCTGAAAGAGAAATTAAGGAAACACCTCCATTTACCATTGCAACAAAAAGAATAAAATACCTAGGAATAAACCTACCTAAGGAGGCAAAAGACCTGTATGCAGAAAACTATAAGACACTGATGAAAGAAATTAAAGATGATACAACCAGATGGAGAGATATACCATGTTCTTGGATTGGAAGAATCAGCATGTGACAATGACCCAAAGCAATCTAGGGATAGGGAGGATGGGAGGGAGACACAAGAGGGAAGAGATATGGGGATATATTTATATGAATAGCTGATTCACTTTGTTATGAAGCAGAAACTAACACACCATTGTAAAGCAATTATACTCCAATAAAGATGTTAAAATATATATATATATATTATTGAATGAAGGGTAAAAAGAAAAACAAATATGGGAAGACTGAAAAGCTTAATTAACCCATACTCGCCTCCTTTAACAAAGGAGAAAGTTGAGTGGTATGTGCATTTAATGATTCTGACTAGGCTGCTCTGATGGCCTTTTGGACTCAATAAATTGCCCTACCCCACACCAAAAAACCCTCTTTTTTCTCAGAAAATCTTTTTAAAAATCAAATGAAAACCACTGGGAGAGAACTGAATCAAAATGAAATCTCTGTAATTTGTAATAAGAGAAGGATCACCATATGATGAGTCAGAGGTTTAATCTCATTTAAATTAAAGACTTTGTCTTTTTATTAAGACAAAATTGTGAGTTCAGGTATAAATACTCAATTCCTCTGCTTCAGGCCCATAGTAATTAAAGAAACACACACACATATATTTACAATTTTATGTTATATATTTAATATTTAAAAACACAAAACTGGACTCAGGGACAAGATAGACATTTTGGAACAGAAATACAAACAGTAATAGTAAACTACTAGGTTCCTGGGTAGAAACAAGACATTTCAAAGTGAGGAGGGGGAATGACAGGAGCTCAAAACACTCCCCTTGTTTCAGGGGACCAGGGCCAGACTCAGGCTATGAAACCAGAGGTTGGGTTTAGTTTCCCTGAGTTACGAAAGGAGTCTCGACAAAATGGTGACCACTGCCCAGGGCTGAGACTCCATCAAGCTGCAATCAGGAAAGTGAGTGGGAGCCAAGACTCCTTCCCACTCTGACCCTGGGTCCAGGCATTCTTGGACTCAGAAACAAGACCTGTAACACACCAATACCTCTGTAGGACTGGAGGCCCCACATGCCAATATGTGACCTGATTCTGGATAGAGAGCTCCAGGGAGCTAGATAAAGGTAATGGCAAAAACTGGTAGGCAAGGTATATAAGCCCAGAGAAAAGGGCATTAAAAATAAAATAACAACAACAATAAAACCCCTACTCAAAATGAGTCAGCAAATAAAAATTTCATACCATGTGAGGCAACTGCCACAAAAGGCAGCTGACATTCTTGAAAGAATTCATTTTGGAGGAATGCAAAACATAAAACTATTATCTGAATATTATTTATAAACAAGTATGTTCAAAATACTCATGGAAATAAAAAGAAATAATATATGTAATTCAAGTACAAAAATTATAAATAATCATTATAAACCAGGAATAGATGGCTATGATGAAGAAAGAGTTATAAATCTGCAAAGTAAATTAGTTTCTAGAATAAGAGCTAACAAGGGACTAATCCTAAGCTGACCATAGTTAAAGAAATAATTATTCAAGTGAAAGATTGTACCAGAGAAATAAATGACTGAAAACTATGAAAGATAATTTTATGAGACATGTAGCATAGGTTGAGAAGCTCCCTATTTTAGTCAGGATAGGATAGGCTAACAGTGCAGTAACAAACATCCCCATATATCAGTGGCTTAATAAAAGTTCATTTATCAATCATTCAAGGCCCTCTTCCATAATTGCTGAAGTGGAAGAAAAAGAGTAAAGTTGCAAAGGCCTTTTCCCTACCTCAGCCTGGAAACAACACACATCACTTCCACTCACACTTTATAGTTTTCAACTGCAAGGAGCAAAAAGGCATAGTCACCCATATGCCCTTGAGGGAATAAATATTCAGATACTCTTGAGTACTAGTAATCACTCTGCTCCACACATTGCTAATAGATGTTCCAGCAGTAGTAAGTCAGGAGAATGATAAAGAAGCAATATTTTTTTAACAACTGTAATGAGATGACTGAGAATTTTCAAGAATTGAAGAAAAATACATCCTCAGAAGGCAAAAATGAGGAGAAAACAGAATACATTAAAAATAAATTCACATTTAAATCCATAGTAATGAAACTAAAACACATTAAAGATAAAAACTTTAAAAGCCTCCTAAGGCAAAATATAAACTATCTAATAAATGACAATTAGACTGACTGCATATATATCAACAGCTACAGTAGCAGCCAGAGTATTTCAAAATACGAAGAGTACATAACTATCCACCTAAAATTACAAACCCAGCTAAACTAAACTTTAATAACAGTGATAGCGAAACAAAGACTGTTTCAAGCATGTAAAGACAAGGAGAGTTTTCCGCCAAAAGGTACTCCCTGCAAGAATTAGTAATGCACATACTTTGGAAGAAGAAAGGCCTAGAAGGAAGGAATGGAATGTATAAAAAAGTGCTGAATGTAATTATAAGATATATTGGAAATTCTGATTAAACACAGTGTAAAAAAGTTAATTTGGAGGGGGTTAAAAATATAAGTGGGAATAAAAGTTCAGACATTAGAAAGATAGTAGGAAAAGACTATGGGGCTAGATCAGGGGGCAGAGTTCCTTGTCTTATTCTGGAGGAAGATAGAAATACTAAATAAATTTAGATTTTGGTAGAAGAAATATAAAGTTAAATATATATATTGCATTAAAGACTATTATATATTAATATTTCCCCAAATCTTATTTTTAAGTTTCTATAACAACAATAAAACAAAATGTGGTCTGGTCACTCTAATAGTTTCCTTTGTATTTAATTGATATGATGTGTCTAAGGACTGTTTTGACTAAATGAAAAATGTGTTTAATGCTAGGTGCTAAAAAGTAAAAGTGAAGTAAGACGCTACTCTCAGGGACAATATTCACAAAGTTTATATTACAAGGTGGCCCACAGAATAACGATAATAGTACACTGTGAGATCAAAGGAAGGAAACATAGCATTCAGTCATGGGAATCAGTTAATGTAGGTGGTGTCTGATTGAGACTGGAAGGGCAATGAAGATATATGGTAGAAGGCAGGATGAGGGGAAAAGGAGTCATTTTAGAAGGAGAAAAAAAATACCAGTCAAGGCAGCACCATCAAGCGTGAGGGAGGAGAAGCAGTCTACCCTGGGCACAGGTAATTAGGTGGTCCACTACCTGTAGATACCGTAAAAATTTTAACAAGGTTAGTTTTTTTATTATCCCCATGCAACTACAATTTAAAAACTGTTAGTGACAAAATACCCTGAAAAACTATTTTGTTGGTCTGATTCTTAAACAATGCACAATTGTGGTTGATTTTGAATAATATATGCAAGTTTCAAAATCACATACTTTTGTTATGTATCCTTTCATAAACTGTGGATTCCACATAGAAGTTTGGAGAACTTTCAAGCATACAACTAAATTCCACTAATACGGCTAATCCCTAACAGATGAGGACGAAACTACACACATTCAAGTGTAATTTTATAATAGTTCAAAATCATTTGAGCCTCCTTCAGGTGCAATTCATTCCTCCAAGATATGTGGTACTATACATTTCTACATTTAATCCTTAGATTCAAAATAACCAATAGTAGCACAGTCTTTGCAAAGAAAAAAAAAACAGAACTTGAATTACTTTAATTCTGTCCTTCTATGCAATGACTTGGAATTTTTATTTGTGTTTAAAACAGGGAAACAGTATAAACTCTAAGGTTTAATATTTAATATTGTGAACTATTTTTTATTTTCATTAAAATTAAAACACATTATAATTTGTTTTAAAACTAAGTACGAACAAGAAAATAACTATATTGCTGATTAACCAATAATTCTTACTGAAAATAATCTTGCTATATATAAAAGAGGGTGTTAAAAAATACCAATGTGCTCTGGTGTCAAATGTATTAGGTATGCAAGTTTTGAAGACAGGAAGTCATAGTAGTGTGTATTTACCTCAAATAGTTTTAAAGTCAAGACTTTGCAATTCAAAATTCTGTTTCATAATTTATCTATGTAAAATTAAAAGAAAATAATCTTAATAAAATGAGAAGTGTCACATTTACTTTTTCTGCAATCTTCATAAATTTATAAAGAACCATAGTTTCTCAAAACAGTGAGTAAACAGAGTTACAATGAAAATTCTCTAACAAGATCCCTGAAGATGCATTTGTAATGGTAGTCAAAGAAAAAGTTAGGCAAAGTAAGGAGCACCTGGGCCTCAATGGGAAACAGTCACAGTTGGAATCCTCTCCAATCTCCCCCCTTCCTGATTCTATCTCATCCTAGTTCAAACCCCCTTTGCACTGTTGTAATAATTCGCTACCTGGCCTCTTTTCTTCCATCTCTTCACTTCCCTTACCCACCCACAATAACGGTGTTCTAACATAGGAGGGTCACTCCTTCCTACTGCCTACAGAGCCAGGACCTCATGACGTCATCACAAAAGAATTTTATAGGCAGCTGAACTACAGCGGCTCTAGGACCTATTCTCCACCCACAATGAACAGCTGACGGCAAGACCAAAAGAGCCATGCTTTCTCCTACATTTGAATTTCGGCTTCCACAGTTCACCCAATCAACAGTGTCCCTCCCCTTACTTTCTTGTGCTTAAATCTCACTTGCTCCTCAAGACCTAATTCATACATTTTCTACGTAAGAGCCTTCCCAATTTATCTAGTCATGATTAACTGCTCCTCCCCCTTCATTTTCACAGTCTGTTGCTTACTACTTAAATGTGCTTAAATTCTTTGAGCCTCGGTAATCTGTAAAATTGAGATACCAGTCTCACAGAATCATGAGGTAAAATGAGATGTGACAGTGCTTTTATAACGATACAACATTAATGTTTCACTTCTTCTACCTGTCTGCCAGAACCTAGATCTTAGACTTCTCAGCCTATAGAACTGGAAAGTAAATGTTTGTTAGTTAAGTCAGTATTTTTGTTACAGCAGCTTAAAAGGATTAAGACATTCTCTTAATTCTAACTTGCAGGAAAGTTAATGCCTGTCTCCCTCAAGGCATGCATCAACTTCCCTTATATCCCTTTTCCCCCATCCCTTTCCCCTACACCAGTATGTACTATGTGTGGCCCAGAGGAAGAAATCAACTTTCTAATGAGAAATAAATGTGATTCCTTAGACTACCCGGTTTCTCAAACTCTAATCATCCAATATTGCCCTAATAAATTAAAAACTACAATTCTTAAATTCAAAGTTTTTATCTTAACATCTCTTTTCCTCTCTCTCAACCACAAGCTTTAGAAGCACAAAAGCCAAAACTAAGAAGCGGCTTCCTAAAATAAAAAATAAATATGAGGCTGCCAATCAAAATATTCCTGAATTTACCTGTTTGACTTGTCTGTGAAATAGTACTAACTCTTTGGCTTTTCTGAACTTTAGGGTTAAAGCAATATTGCTGCTTTATATTTGATCCTGAGTTCTATAAATTCTGAATACAGATTGAGAGCAAAATATGTTAGTAATAATGACCATTCATTATCATGGGAAAGGAAAGTTAAATCCAGAAAGAAAACTGCCTGCCCCCAAAATGCAAATTAAGTCTAGAGTCTTGAAATCAACAATTCGTCTCAATGTGCAAGTGGGATGGTGAGTGGAAGTGTGTGGCCTAGTACAAGAGCTCCTCCTCCTCTGAAGTTAAACAGAAAAGCATTCAAATTCACACATGACCAACCTGCTATATGACCTTGAGCAAGCTGCTTAATTTCTCCAAGTCCCAATTCCTCCTTAGCACACCAAACAATCGGGATAATAAGCACCTCAAAAATTGGTGGAATCTTTAAATAAGTAATGTAATTCAAACACTTAGAGCTGGGTCCAACATAGGAGATGTGCACAATAAATGATTATCATCATCCTTGACAGTAATTTGGAATGATATTGAAAAATAATTCTCTTGCTTTATGGTTTTTGTGAATTTTTTTAAAATAACAACTTATTTTACTTTAGAAGGTAATTCTTTTTTCACTTTTCAAATTGAAGAATGATATTCAAACAGAAAAGTACACAAAATACTATCAATATACAGCCTGATAAATGTTAACACATCATGTAACTATTACCGGGATCAAGAAAAGAGAACATCGCTGACATCTCCTTAGTCCCCACTTTGTCCCACTTCCAAGTACTACCCCAAAGGTAACCACTAACCTAATTTCTTAGATCATATAATAATTTTGCCTGTATTTGAACTTTATATAAATGGAATCATACTGTACCTACTTTCCTGTGTATGGTTCTTTTATCCAACTTTGTTTCTGAGATTCATCCATATTGTTGTGTGTAAATGGATAAGTTTTAACGTGACATTTTCAATTATATACTCATAAAAGTTAAATGTTTCAAACCATAGTTTCTCTGGAAATATATTTATAGCCCTATGTTACTTACCCTTACCCACTTGGTTAATAAGCAACAAATACAGTCCAATCAAATGTGAAGTACTAGCATTCTTTGGCTTTCACAGAAAGTAATATCCTAAAAAGCATCTGTGGTACCATCTCTTGCTGGTTCTACTATTCAGTACCATGTACCCTGGGACCCAGGGAAAGGGAGATGGAAGCTCATGAAACAGGAGAACACCACAAGGAGGTCCACACAAATGGTAATTACTGTTCAAGTACATCTGAACTGTCATGAACAATAAGACCTCTGGGTTTTGTTCTGACAGGCATAACAAGTACCTCTGATGTCACCAGTTCCAAAGCAGACTCTGACATGGGACAGAGGAGACTGGTGACAGATGGGGAAAATTTAGCATGCAGCTTGGACGATCTTTGGGATGGAAGTTTTGTTATCTCTAACCTGCTGCCAAGTCCTGCACATTGCTTTATAACAGTCACCACTGGGAAACGCTGGAGCCTCAGCCAAAAACACAGACTTGAAAGAACCAGATTCCCTCACTGTTGGTATTTGTAACATCGCACCCACACCAGGTTCTGCTGAAATAATGAAATAGTCCCCAGTACGTATCTGAATGTGAAAAACCATTTTGACACACCAGACACATTTTTTAGACTTTAGAGTGTTGGCTTATTAGATATAAAATTTGCCATTCTTAAACCAATTCTTCTATCGTCTACTGAGATATTTCAAATGCATTAGTCTTTATGCCAAGTCTTACTCCCAATATAGGATCAGCTTTAAAGAACAGCATAGACACTGGAAGTGCAATACCTAAAATATGTTCTCTAGTTGTTATGCATTTATCAATGTATCTGCTGTCCATTATGGTAACCACTGTCTACCTTGCTGCCACTTGGCCTCCACCACCTTGGGATCCAATTACTCTCATTGCATTTTGTTTTCCAGTTGAGTGGCTGTAGTTCTCACTGTAAGTTCTGGCCTACAGAGAAGAGCAGACACGGAGCTCTTCAAGGATGCTAGGGCACCCCTCACAAATTTGAACATTTTTTACTTGTTCGCAGTGGGCCATCTTTTGGTCCAACCAACCAAACTGTTAAACCTTTCCTGGAGCTGCAACATTAAATGCAGAATCTTTGCTTAGAGAATCCCTATCAATAAATTTGGACTGATTCAACCTGATGTGCCTTTCCTCCATTATCCCACACCCTTAGCATCCACTCTCACACTCATTCCCTGCATTTCTGATGGATATAAATTAGAAAACTCAAGTAGTTCTTTTGGAGTGTAGCACACCTCCTCATAGGTCACACTCTGCACCTCACATTGAGTCTAATTATAGGTCTAGAAGCAAAGAGGAATATGGTGGGGGTGGATCTTGAGGAGAATCAGCATTGTCTTGCATGGCAACTGCTTCAGGGGAGGCCGTTACTGTTTCCTTAGACCAGGCAGGACTAATCCCTTCAGTCAGATCTCAGCAGAGAGATCTCTACTCTTGGGAGTGGGGAAGCAGTTACCATAGTGGATGAGGAGGCAACTTCCACTAGCAAAAAAGACTCATCAGAATTTAGGGTCTCAATGACCCCAGCTTAATCATGGTCTTCCCACACATCCTCATCTCAACTTATAGAATCCCAACCTTTCCAATCAATGCCCTCATTTTAATGGTGACACTGCTTGAGGCTTAAAGTTCAACTTGTGTTATAATTCAGCCAACCACAGGATGAGGTTCAGCCCTACAGCAACAGGAGATAAGGTTCTCCTTCAAGGCACACACAGAAGCTCTTAGGTCATTTACGCAACTAGTGCTTGAGCTGGGAATTTAAATTCCTGAGCTCATCCTTTTCTTTCACCACTTTGTACAGAGACATTAGAAGCAACCAACCAATGTCATGATATTTCTAAGTTTTCCAATAATGTTCAAAAGTATCATATATAAAATCACATGGCTCCTTGCTTTTATAAATGGTTGATTAGAAGTATCCAATATAGATATTTTATCTATCCCTATAGACAGTTCACACTGCCAACCATCCGTGCTCTCTTCACTACTGGAAATAGAGTCATTAGTGTCTTTTAAGTCTAATCAGCTTAGAGAGCCAATTCCAAAAAAAACAGAATAAATTCATAAGACTCATCCTTAAAATTCTGCTCCTCTAGAACCAGTCTTGGTACTTAAATCTGCATTAATCAAGGTTCTCCAGAGAAAAAGAACCAATGGGAGATAGATAGATTTAACACATAGATAGATAGATAGATAGATAGATAGATAGATAGATAGATAGATAGATAGATAGATAGATAGATGATAGATAGATAGACAGGAAGATTTTTTATAGAAATTGGCGCATGCGATTATGGAGGCCCAGAAGTCCCACCCTCTGCCATCTACAAGATGGTGGTATAATTTAGTCCAAGTCCAAAGGCCCGAGAACCAGATGATCTGATGGTGTAAGGCCCATTCTGAGTCTAAAGGCCCAAGAACAGGAGTGTTGATGTCCTCTGAGGGCAGGAGAAGACGGATGTCCCAGCTCAAGCGAAAAGAGAAAAAGTTCACCCTTCATCAGCCTTCTTTGTCTATTTAGGCCCTCAATGCATTGGATGATGTTTACCTGCACAGGTGAGGGAGATATTCTTTACTCAGTTGATTGATTCAAATGTTAATCTCTTCCAAAACCAATCTCAAGGACGCACCTAGAAGTAATGTTTTACCAACTATCTGGACATCCATTAGCCCAAATTGACACATGAAATTAACCATCATACATAGTATCAGCCATGTTTCAACACCAATATTTTATGTATATTTTACTATATGGCAGCCCAGTATTTTATGAAGATTTTTATGAATAATATATACCAGTATTATATGAATAGCTTACTATATGTCATACCAGTGCTTTATAGATAGTTCACATTTCAGAGGACTCTAGAATTACTTCCACTATTCCAGGTTCTCTCTGAATCCTTAAGGCCAACTCAGATGAAGAATGAATCTTTAAAATGTCTCTTGAGCTTGCTGCATTCCTAACCCTAACCCCCTGGAGGCAGTTCAAAGGTCCTTGAAGTTAACTCAGTTCAGTGGCAACCAGTCAAAGCTGTCACGTGATGCTGGTAGCCCCCAGCATCCTCTGGAGATGGCTAGACTGACATAAATCCACTACCTGCTAGAATAATCTAATTATGCCTAAATGGTTCCACTGAAAAGCCTCTATCTACTCCAGGTCCCTGTCACTTTCCCTGTGGGTGAAGTCAGCTATCCAGTGACTTTCAAACATTCTCCGCAGGCGGCTCTGTAACACATGAAGAAGCTCCTGAAATGTCAATCCTAAGGGACAAGTGTTCCTGTCACTGAAGCGATACATTATAACCTCTGCACTTGCTGGATCTTTCAGACAAAAGGCAAAAGCTAGGAAGGCCACAATGAAATTATTCTTGCTACCCAAGGGCTGATATTTCCAAAGAGAAATATATGTATGTTAGGAGAGTATGGGGGTTGAATTTGCACTATAGTAGCTCCTGCAAAGCCTCTCCTATGAATAAAAAGCCTTCAGTTTCTAAAGCCTGAAAATCTGATAACATTCAGAGCATATGGATATTCATTTAAATAAGAAAAAAAACAACTTAGTGTGACATTTCTTTTAACCCACAATTTTGCAGCTGGAAGAAATCTTTTCCACTCTTAGCATAATGTGACAATCCAAGCAACCAAGCTTAAGGTCAGTAAATTCACCTCTTTTCTTCTACTACCAAATTCCAAGATTTATTAAACATCTCTCATGCTACTCAGGGTTTTATGAGCAAACCAGATTTGATCTTTAAAAATGGTAGAAGCATCTGGATTATTTCAACTGATCTTCCTACTGGCAGTTTCTTTAGTTCCTTTTTATATTCTTACTTTCTATTTAACTCTACACACAAAATATGCAGGGAAAAGTCTGAAGGATGCATGCATTTCAAATTTTTGATACTTTAAGATATGTTTGACTAAAAACACCTGGCCCATGAGTATTGGTGCATTGCCATACTAGATTTCAAAATGCTCCTTTACACCCAGCTGCTGAATTGACTTCACTAGTCCTGATTTCAATTCATATTTCTCAATCTCTATCCCTCTCAAAAATGCTCTTTCATACCCCAACAGCTGTTCTAAGAGCATAACTCCATTCTGGCCCAAACTCAGATCATTAAGATCAAAGACAGATAAAAGGAAGCATGACTTTGGCCCAGTGTTACACTCTTAATGATACACATTCAGGGTCTTTCATCTCAAGATCTCAAAGGGAATCTTCTTAATGGGGTTCCATAATCACAACAGGTCCAGGGGAATACCAAAGAGCCATAGAGCACTGTTGCAAAGTCCAGCTCAAAGTCATCAGGCCGTCATTGACTCTGAATAGATGAGATAACATTAAAACTTTGGGTGAGAAGCACCTCCTCTGGAACAGAGTCACATTTTCTGGATACTAAAAATTGGTCTGAAATCCAAGGTCATCTCTTTTCTCCTAGTCCCACATTTTCTGAAAATAAAATAGAAAAACTGCTGCTAACTGCCCCACTTAGTACCCGGGATTCTTGCTATAGATAAGTCAAAAATGTGATTTTATCACACGTTTTACGAAGTCACCATAATGAAACATGTCCGTTAATTTGTGTCATTGTGAGAAACAGAAGCTTACAGAATTATGGAAAAATACCAACAAGTGGGCAAATGTGGATTATGGCCCCTACTCAACTGTTCACTGATGATGTCTCGAGTAAGACGTTTTTTCCCCTAGTGTATAAAGGACGGATGATCTTGTGGAATCCTTTTCATTCATTCCTCCAGTCAATCATTTATTCCTTCATTCAGCAAACATGCAGTAGAGCTGTTGTGTTCAGTACTGTGCTGAGCAATGGGGAGGTCAGATATAAGATGTTTCTACTGTGCCATATTCCTCTGCCACCAAAGCATCTCGAAGCCTGACTACAACAGACTGAAAATACATTTAGTTTGTCATCATCACCAAGTTCTTCTAAAATGAAGACAAACACATTTTACCTAACTTGGGAATATTTACAAATACTTTTCTGGATAGGTAAATTACCTATATTTATACTGCCTGAATAATAATGACTAATATTTATTCTGAGCTTATTATATTCTGAACATACCTGTTTCCGTGCCTTACATGCACTATCTCACTTTATCTTCATAACACTTTATAAAGTAAGTAGTATTTATAACCCTATTTTATGGATTACCCCACAGAGATAAATTCAAGGGGATCCAGTAGCTTACCCAAGTGGTAAAGATTTGTACCTAGGCCTGTCTGACTCCAAAGCCTAGTTTCTTTAGTTTGGATATAAAATAATTTCAAACTGTCTGCATTTCTCAACAAAGTCTGATTCAGTACTTGCGTAGATCCATGATCATATTCAGAGCGTAGATTTAGAAGGCATAGAATTAAAGAAATGAGAGAGATTTTAGAAACCATCTAGTCTGACCTATTCATTTACAGTTAAAATGTAGGTCTTGAAATTAGGGATAAAAGTATAGATTGAATGAAAAGCTAGAAGAACAAGGAAAAACAGATGAATAGAGAAAAGGAAGTGAGGGATCTTGAATCACCCATCTTTGTATTCCTAGTACTTCATACAGCCCTTGGCAACCAGTGAAAACTCAATATATATTTGGTCATTTGGATTACATTACATGCTATGGATTTTTTAAACTAGAGTTTCCCAAAGGTCAAGAGAGGCATGGGGTACTTTCATTTGTTTAAAGCTTACAATATATTAAAAATGAAAAAGTAACAAAACTGTGACATATTTTATACGTTCAGTCCTGTTAGTTCATCTTAATAATAATCCCTAAGTAACTTCATTTGGATATAAGACCTAAAGTATGGGTTCTAACCAGTGTATAACAATGAAATACTCTGAGATAATATCTCATGCAAGCCTTACAACCACCCTGTTTTCTTGATACATCATTACCTCCAACTACAGACCAACAAAGAGTTTAGGCAACTTCTATCATGTTCACACATTTGAAAGTGACGCAACACTTTAGATTCTATCCCCCTTCAACTCTCAAAAGTCAAAAAAAAAAAGTGCTCATGTAAGATTTTTTAATTAGCAAACACCAAAACACACTATTTTCAGAGGCATTAAATCATTAAATTGCCATCATAGTAAACTGATGAAATTTGAAGTAAAACTTAAAAATGTTCTCCCCTGAAGAGTTCTGAGTTTACTGATTCTAATAAACACATTTAGAGACATCGTAAATATCATCCTTTTAGAATACACTTAATAGAAATAGTACTAAACAATGTGGATGCTTAGAGTTTTCTCATGTGTTGATGTATGTTAGATTTTGCAGGAATTAGATTTGATATGATCTCCTTATTATGCAAAACCATGGAAAACATTTAATTAAAACTTAATTAAAATCTCCATGATGCTTCAACCCCATGGAGTCCATTTTTCAACAGCAAGCAGCAAAGAAAGCCTTCAGGACAAATGATTTTTGAAAAATGGTGTATAGGTACTCACTTTTCTCAGTACCTATACCTTTCTAACAGATCTTGCATCTTCCGAAACAATTTTTTTTTCATTTCCATCAACCTGTAAAGTGACAGATTTGTACTAAAACTGGTGATCATCGATTCTAAACAGGTATATACGTTTAGATCAGTTACTGATGCTTCACTTCTTCTAGAGGTTTTACATATAATTTCAAAACACATGAGAAAATTCATACAGTATTATGTTTGCCACATAGTGTGCTCCTGACAGGAATTCATTTAATGAAATTAATAAGTATTAGATAGGTATCAATTAAAAATACTAAGGCTCTGCTACAATTTTTTCTAAAACATTTATGGCAAAATATGTGAACCACTAGTTGTCACCATGATTGAATTTTATTTATTCATTATTCATTATTAAATTATTCATTCATTATTCAATTGTTTATATAGAAATACTTTGTGTAATAGATATGCTATAGTAAGAACTGGTCTACTGGAGAAGAAAATACTTAAATGTGACCTTGTTCTCTAACTTCTAAGAAGATAGTCCAGTCTTCCCATATAGTTTTAACTTACATCATAAAACAAGAGGTCATAACAAAAGAATTCTTACTCGGCAATAAAGAGGAACAAACTGCCAATACGTGCAACATCATGGATGAACCTCAAAAATGAGGAAAAGAGCCAGGCACAACAGAGGGCAGACTTTATGATGCCATTTATATGAAGTTCTGGGACAGGCAAAACGAGGTTGTGGTCAAAGATATCAGAACAATAGTTGCCTGGCTTGTGGTGGAGGTTCGATTCAGAGAATGAAGGAAAGGAGCAGGAAAAATCGTATGGTAATTGGACTGTTCTATATTTTGATGGGGGTGTGGGTTACACAGGTATGTGCAATTTTTAAAACATTCAACTGCATACTTACTATCTGTACATTTTACTGTCTGAAAATTATACTTCAAGTTTTAAAAAGTAAATATGTACCAGACATAATTCATCTTAAGAAGATTAGTCCTCCTACTCTGATGTTACTGTAGCTCAGAGTTTTTGGAACTCCTCTTTTGGAATTGCATTCAGAGGCTACAACACATTTCTTTGACATCAATGGCAGTGAATCTCATAAAAATGGAATTAACTTTCAGAAACAGCCAGCATCATTCAGGGTCAAGTCTGTTCACTACAAGTGATTAAGCTGGAAAAGAACATTTTTGTTTGTCACACTGGAATACTGATTAATTTAATGAGGCTGATTTTTCTCACAAACTGATGATTTCTCTCACAAAAACACAAATATAGACATAAACAGTTATTCTTAACCAACTGGCACAGTAAATTCAAAACAGTTATTCTTAACCAACTGGCATAGTAAATTCAATTTAAGCATTCCAAAAACTTTTGGGTTAAATGTGGAATCATTGAAATAAGTGTCAAAGCCTCCCTAGTTCAGTACTTTTAAGAGAGCAACTTTAATCTCATGCAGAAGGGATGATAGAGTATAATTGCCCTGATAAGTTAATTATACATATTTTGTGATACCAAGAAAGAAATACCTCACATCTTTTTTTCATTATATAATATCTGAAAGACACAGATATTCTCAAATAAGGGTAAGCTGGGACGAAGTGGCACTGACGTATATACACTACCAAATGTAAAATAGATAGCTAGTGGGAAGCAGCTGCATAGCACAGGGAGATCAGCTAGGGCGGTGCTTTGTGACCACCTAGAGGGGTGGGATGGGGAGGGTGGGAGGGAGATGCAAGAGGGAGGAGATATGGGGATATATGTATATGTATAGCTGATTCACTTTGTTATAAAGCAGAAACTAACACACCATTGTAAAGCAATTATACTCCAATAAAGATGTTAAAAAAATTATGCTTAATTTAATCCCTACTAACAGGGAAGAGGTCTTCTCTCCCTATTAAATTTTATTTACTGTCTAATATAACACAGTATATAACACATTGATCATATCTGCCCCGGGTTACTCCTCCCCAATAAGACTGTAACAGGATTGAATGAATCTAACCCTCTACTATTATACCTTATTTTATTCTATTATTGGGATGGAGAGCATAGATTCTCATAATACAAAACACCCATTAAGAAAATAAAAAAGCAACTGCCAAAATGACCATAGCACAGTCCTGGAAGAGAACTGGGCACTTAAACTTGAACACGTTATATACAATGATAATTTTTTTGCTAAGTAGATCTAAGAAACTTGAATTTACTCTCTTATGATATAAAAAAAAAATTTTTTTGGCCAAAAAGAATGCCAAGTTGAAAAAGTTAGTTTTGTGGAATAAGTAATATATTTGAAATTCTAGTTCTTTATCAGATGCAGAGAAACCCAAGACAGGCTTATCGTTTCTCTATTTTAAATATGAAAGGTTTGAACTAGACATCCTTCAAAGTCCCTGCCTACACTGTCAGAATATTTTCCTATGAATCTATTTGATGTGAGATAGTAACCCGAAACCAATTAAAATTGTTGCAATTACTGTCTTAAGTTAGTGACACACAATGTGACTGACTAAGTAAATGAAATATAGGTGCATAATCTTCATTTCCCCCTTCACAAAAATCACAAGTTTCTGCACAGGTAACTTAATAGAATAGGTAAATGTACTCCAGGGATTTCAAAAGAACTTAAGGATAAATCTGTTACATAGATACTATATCTGATATTTAAAACTTATGTAGCATTTCACAATCATTAAACACACTACTAATAGCTTTATTAGATGTTAATCAACAACGTTCCCTGGAACAGTAGGTTTTTTTTGTTTTAAACTCCTTGCCTAAGAATGCAAATGCATCAAGTACTGATATAAAGATCAGAATTCTGAATTGTTGGTCTTCTTCTGTCCAATCCTGTTCCAATTTTATTTTCAAAGAGAGTTCTACATTCCAAGCTGTTCATCTCCCAGTGACTACAGATTATCCTTGTTCATATTTCTATAGAAAGCCATCTCAGAAAGATGAAAATTTATACTATTTTTACAACCTTTCAGGGAGAGTCCGCAAACTGCCTTAATAATTCATTCTAAAATGTAACCACTCTCATTGTCAGGAAATTATCTTTTATGTCAAACATAAATTATGTCATCCAACTGCCTCCTCTTGGTAGAGTTAAACAATCCCAGATCGCTTTTCCTATGGGTCTTCTTTTCTAATACCTCCTGGATTAGCATCCTATTTTAATCTTTGTGATTACTCTTCAAGATTTTTAAGCCCCTATTAAGACCATACTCCATATTCTAATGAGCACCTAGCCCAGGGGTTGGCAAACTACAACCCTTAGGCCAAATTTTCTTGTTTTTGTAAATAAAGTTTTATTGGAACACAGACATGATCATTCACTTATGTATTTATGTATTATCTAAGGTGGCTTATGTGCTTACAACAGAGACTGTATGGCCTACAAAGCCAAAAATGTTTACTCTCTGGCCCTTTACGGAAATATTTGTGGACCCCTGACATAGTCAATGAAGTTATTTAAAATGCACAATTACTTCAGGTTTCATCTTATGTATGAACAAACAGGGCCTGAAAAGTTTTATCACACCCTGTCTAACTTTTTCAGACCCTCTCTCTCAATTTGAATTTGGGATCTATTAAGCCTGACCTAGCATAACATCCTAAAATATTGGTGGATGGCAAATGCTTAAGAGTGTCAGATAAGGTGAGCAATACAAGTTAGTGAGCAGTTTCCAGCATCTACCCCAAGCAGGGGAACACTTTTGAGTAAAAAGTGTTAAATCTTCCCCCATAATCGGGGCACACATTGGAACACAGAGGACTTCAGAATTCTCTCAGTAAAGGCACACTGAGGCATGCCTGCCTGACATTAGCCACCTCTCTATGACCCGTTCTCCTTCTCCAGCTCAAGAGTGTATTGTGAGGACACCATAGCAAATGCTTCCAAGGGAAGGACACCCATATAACTGAGTGGAGCAGGCTGGTGTTAGACTGTAGAGCATGGAGGATACTGTGGAGGACCGGAGTGCAGGCATCTGTCCAGACATGTTAGCACTGACCTTCTCCAAACTACTGCTGGGCTGTAATATGGGCCCAGAGCAGACAGGTCTTTGAATTTTTCAAGGGAACCTGAAAATCAAGATTCAAATTTCTTAATACACCATGAGGGCCAACACTGTAATGGCTAAAAATCCTCACCTGTGTCCACCTAGACCGCAAAATTCTTTAAGACACCCTGGTTGATTGAGATACATCTATTGAGGAGCCTTGACCTTAATTAAAACTCTTATTTTAGAAAAGAAGAAACTGAAGATTAGAAAGGTTAAATTATTGGTCTACAACTGCACTGAGTATAACTAATCTAGGGCTATAACTGTGGTCGAGTGCTACTTTCAACATACCAGCCCACAAATACCTCTTAATTTAGAGGAATTCCAGGAACCCACTAAGAATCTGATAAAAGCTATAGACCCTATGAGAGAAAAATACACATAAATGTAAATTCACAAAAAAATTGGCTTATAATTTAAAGGATTTCATACACTCATGAAGCTTATCCTTGTCCCTCCTCAGGGAGCCATAGTCACCAGGCTCAGTATTTTTCAAGTCTTCAATATGAAGACTTCATAATCTTCCAATTATGCCACATTAAAAAATAATCAAAAGTCTTCATAACCTTCTAGATAGATTTCATTTACTACTTCTGTTCACTGACATGACCGTTATGTCACCTCATTATACAAGAACAGATATTTCAAATAGAACAAGTTCACAAACTCATAACATTGGTTATATAACATTCGTTGTTATGATTTTAAATGGTCAGAACTTTTGTTCAAATAAATTATAGTCTCTTTTAGGATAAATTATCATTTGACTTCAACCATTCTAAAAGGTATGGTGAAACATCTTTCCTTTCTCAGACACATTGATTTGCACTTATTTTCAAAAGCATCTCGCTAACCAGCTCCCTCCGGGCAGAGTGAGCACCTTTCTCTTGATCTCAGAACATCTTGGACACTGCCCTTATTGCCTCGTTTTCGAATTTTTCTTATGTACCTCTATCCTGTGAGCCTCTTGAAGAGGAACAGTGACTTATTAAGGTCTGGGCACAATGCCTGCCACATAATAAGCACTCTATTAATGCTGGATGAGTTAACACTGGCCTCTCAAGAGATTTCACTAGGTCTGGGTTAAGTTGAAACCTCCCTTGAAAATATGACATCAAGACAAGAGTAGTATTTTGGTATTTGGTATTTTATCTCTTTCATGGCTTCTTAGTTTTTATAAAGGAAATAAGAAGTGAATGATGATTAATTTTGAAAACATCAGTCTATGGAAGGAATATGGGGAACTATGTTTTAAACCATTTCCAAAGGGGTGTCTGGCAGGACAGAAGTTACTCATGGAAGAAAATTTCTGTTGTCATTATTCAGCCCCAAATTTCCCAGTATCTCTTAGGATGGCAAATGGACAGGTAACACACAGATCGCTTTGTCTGAATGTTATTTCAGACAAGGGACCCACTTGCATACTCACTCTAAATTTTGCAAATTATCTTATATTATGTAAAATAAAGAATATATCTAAATAAATTATTAAAAAGAAGAAAATCAAATAAAATGTAGATAAAAGTAGAAAAATACAAACGTTATTCAAACCATGGTATTCTCAGTGTGAGAATAAAAACAACACAGTTTTGTATATTTTCCTGAATTGGTTTCTTAGGGAGTCTATTTTACAAGAGGGTAATTTTACAAAATGATAAGGTTGAGAATTTTAGAGGAAACAATGCATGAATTATTGGCAAATTCAATATAGTTATTATTCAGCATCTATGTTATACAAAGTGCCATGCTATGGGGAATACAAACACAGTGTCTTCCTACCTGAGAGAGGCAGAGAAGTATAGACACCCACCGAGCCATTTTAAAAGAGCTAACATTGGGCCAATCTGGGAGACTCTGAGCATCAAAACAAACAAGCGAGAGTAAAGGATTATAACATATTAAATAAGCATCAGTTGGTCCACCCTACTTATACAAATAAACAAACCAAAAAAAAAAAAAAAAAAAAGAAAGTTCCTCCTTACAATAGAAGTCCAACTATCAAATGTAGAAGGAATAATTAAATTAGGAAAATCAGTATTTGGCAAGAATTATCTATAGAAGCTAAAATCAGTAGGTGAAAGTTTGAGAAGCAACAGATTATTTCCATTGCCTCAAAATACTTCCAAACCAAATACTTATTAATTACAAAAGAAAAACAGAGAAAATTTATAGTGCTGAAACTTGGCAGACACCACCTTAGCAAGCAGTCAAAGTTAACATTACCAGGAATGGGCACTGACCTCACGAGCTTTCTGAGATGATGCACTGAGAATATATCATTTAGTAATCCTCCTGCCAAAAGCAAGTAACCTAAATCCATTCATAAGGAAATCTATCAGACAAACCCAAAATGAGGGATATTCTACAATATAATAGCCTATATTTTTCAAAAATATCAGTATCTTAAAATACAAAGAAACAATTTCCAGATTAATGAAGGAGTATTCCATATTACAAAGACGAAAGAGACATGACAACAGAATAGAACACAGGACCAGAGATTTCCTTTTGCTATAATGGACATCTGACCAATTGGTGAAAAATGAATGAGATCTATAGATTATAATATATCCATGTTAATTTCCTGATTTTAATAATTATCCTTGGTAATGTAAAAGAATTTGTTTGTTCTTAAGAAATACGTGCTGAAGTGTTTAAAGTCATCAGGCATGCAGCCGAATCTAAATAGTTAAGGATATTAAATAAAACATATAAATACATACATATGTGTGTATATACATGCATACATCTGCCTATATTTTAATCAATACTTCCCTAATATCCTAATCTGATTTGACTAAGAAAAACAAACATAGACTTTTTTGTGTACCTACTTTCCTTTTTGTTAGTAATTTGGAGCAGTGGGCAAATAAAAAGTAGAGCAGTTCAAGTATTATTCTAAACAACAAGTTTGGGTCTAGTACTACAGATAATCCTGAGTTACTCTAGGCAGACAGTTAATTTGGTCTGTATCAAATCTTCTTCATTTTCCATTCTAACCCACAACACCTTTTCCGCAAGAAAAAAATCTATATACTATATGGATAGATATAGATATATGGATATTTTAAACCAACTTACTAAGGGAAGAACCCTTACCCCTCACCATATCAGTCATTTCAAAAAAAAAAGCAAAGCAACAAACAATAAAAAACCCAAACTAGCATATACAGGTCATTTTGATAGCATCCGACCTCCTCACCCCAGCCCCTATTACCTATGGACACTGTGGTCTTTCTTTAAGGGAAACTGTCCATTTGGCATAGTCTTGGCAGTAGGACCTTTTTTGTACTGTGGCCTGTCTCTAAAGAGAAGACAGACTTTTCTATTGCACATTCCCTGGTAGCCTATCAGGCACTTGCTTCTGGCAGCTTGAATCATGCACAGACCAGACTTCTACTTATTGACTGCACTTCCTGCTTCCCCCAGAGCTCCCTGGCTTCTGCAAATTTTCCCTGCCAGACTCTGCACCTCCCCCATCAATTTGTGTGCCCTTCATCTCTCCCAGTAGCCTTCCAGTGACATCCTTCTGGGCTTAAAATAACCAGACGGTTTCTGTTGCTTGGAACCAAGAATCCTAACTGACAAAAAGTTATTAGAATTTCTAAAAATCTCAAAATAAGTTACTGTTAGCTCTACTAATAGGAACTCAATAGGGGTCTGTTTACACGTGAGCAAATCTCTTTGGGGCACTTCCAAGTGTCAAGAGAAGATTGGCTTCACATTTGGACATGGCCTTTCTGGCTATTTAGAGATAGGCTTCCATACAGATTAATTCCTATAAGAGGCAATTAAAGCTAAATTCTTTTGATGTGCTGGAAGTTGAGATAAAGATGAAAAACTACCCAACTCTCACTAAATTTGCTAAAACATTTTAATTGAACATGTGGTTGTTTCCAGAGACTGTCCACCTGGTAGAAGCTCTCTTCACCTGGAAAAATGCAATCCCTGCTGGCCACCACATACTATCTCTAGAATACCATCCTCTAACACTTCCTCCAAAATAAAATTTCTTCCTCTAGGGGCTATTTTTCTGCCACTAAGAAAAGTCTTTGTTTTCACAAAGCAAGTGGATTTCATGCCGAAAACTTTTAGTCTGTTTTTCTTTACAAATGTAGAATGAAAAGTAATTGAAAATGCTGCTAATTGAAAGGAAAGTTATCATTTGCCCTTTAGCTGCAAATAATATCAAAGCGCGTTCAACGATAATGAAGTGCAGTAGTAACTAGCCTGTTGTGATGGTAACCCAGGAACATCACATCAGTTCTTAAAATTCCTAAAACTGTGGTAGGGTCCAAAGGCATTTATTTTACATAGGTCACACAAGCCCTTGTTCATGCTCAGATGTGCTAATGTAGCCGTGTCCGTAACTTTGATGCAAATTTATTTAAGTTATAAACCTTTCCAGGGTACTGTTTCATGATAATTATGTTGTGAGAAAAACTGTTCTCTATTTTCATCTATACGTCTGAGGAGTTCACAATTTTTCTAAAGAATGTACACTGCAGTGATTTTTCTTTCCCAAAATGCTAATCTGAGCAAGTCAACTCCTGTGTAATCTTTTAATGATTCACCGCTGCCTACATGATAAATCCAGGCACCTTGGCCTGATATACAAGTGCCCTGAGAATCTGTTTGCTGTTAACCTTCGAATGTTGTTCTCCCATTTCCTGTCCTATGTTCTTACAGCCCTTCATCCCCAAATCTTTACACTCTGCTCTCTCACTTCTCAATGTCTTGCAAACTCTCTTTCTGCTGCCTGAATGCCTCTCGTTTCTCACTATCTGTTCAAAGTCCACTCAGAGTCAAGACTGAACTCTTCTTATGTCAAACGGTCCTAAGTGCAGAGGAGAATCAAGTTAAATAATGAAAGTGAAAATTTATCCACAGTAAGCAGTAAGTAATTGAGAGTGATTATTATTTTTATATGCTATGCATATTATTATATTATTATTTTTATATGCAATGCATATTATTATTATATGCTGTGTTCAGACTGGGAATATGACACTGAACAAAACCAACAAAAATCCTCCCTGCTTTCATATAGCATTCTGGTAAGTGACGACAGAAAACATAAAATAAGTAAATTGTATAGTCTGCTAGTCAGTGGCAAGTGCCAGAGAGAAAAAAAAAATTAAGCAGAGTTAAGGAGGATGGAGAGTGCCGGGGAAACAGCTGTGATTTTTAAGATAGTCAAGGCACCCTGATGGGAAGGAGGCATTAGATAGGGGAGCCCATCATTCGAATATCTAAGAGAAGAGTGTAGGAGCAACAGAAGTAGATGCAAGAGCCACTGCTCAGCCTGAGGCAGGGACATGCCTGGCTTATGTGAAGAACAGCAGTGAGACCAGTGTGGTCCAAAAGGGGAGAGGAAAGAAAGTCAGTGGAGAGGAGAGTTCAGAGAGAGAAAAAGGGTGGTGGGGGCAGATCACATAGAGTCTCATATGCGGTGGGGCAGTGGGGAGCCACTGCAGCATTTGATCAAAGGAGTAGCAGGCTCTGGCTATGCTTTCACCAGGCTCACTCCAGCTCCTTTGTAAGAAGAGAAAGGAGAGCAAAGGTGGAAGCAGGGAGTCAGTTAGGAGGCCACTGCAATAATCAAAGCAAAAGATGACGGTAGTTTGGATGAGGGTAGTAGCAGTGGAGGTGGAGAAGAGTGATGGGTCTGGACATAATTTGAACATAGAATCAAAAGGATATTTTTCAAAGATTGGGCACGAGATGTAAAAGAAACAGTGAAGTCAAGGCTGCCATCCAGATGTTCGGCCTGAGCAACTGAAAGTTGTCACCGTCAAGGAGAAGGGGAAGCCCCTGGGAGTAGTAAGTTCAGGAGGAAGATGGGGAGCTTAGTTTGGGTCATGTCCAGTCCTCTCTAAAAAACCAGGTGTAGGGGAAATGGGCCTTAAAGATTATTTCAGTTTGTAAAACTTTAGCGCCTAAGAAAATTCCGAATATCATACATTCCCTATCTTCAAAGTACTTATTATGGGCATACCATCATTCCCACACTACTAAGAGGCAACAAACTTTAGTTAAAATGATGTAAGAATAAATTAAGAGCTGGTGCTCAATAAATAAAGCACTACGTTGGATATCAAAACGTATTGCACAAATAAGTTTTAGGGATGTCCGGGAAGGGGAAATACCACTAACTTTTACTTAATGATACAAACCTTTTTAGTTAGTTCCTCCACTTATAGACATGAAAAGTAACATTTCAGATTTTTTAAAGATCATTAAGATTCCAATAGAAAATGTGATTCAAATCTGCTCAAAAAAACCTTTTTGGACAATTCTAACATAATATCATCGAGTAGTGTGATGCCCTGGGGCAACAAAGGGAGCATAGACACCTTTTTCCAGAATACACTGTAGCCTAGGTGAGGAATAAATGCTAGAATTCAGATATAAATACTTGTACCACATAATCTATGCTTGTTTACTGCCCCACCAGGTGATTTATACCTGGATTCAAGATGGACTCCTTGGACAAGCTCAGTCTACTGGGCTGTTGATCAACAAAGCAGTCCTCACCTAAAGAGCCAGGCCTTACAAATACTTATTTGAAAGGCCCACGGTCATTTCTCAAAGGGCAAGCTGTCATACATATATTTTCTGCTTTTTTCAAACTTCTAAGTTTTTAGAGGTTTTTTCAAAACTCTAGGTATATTTTATTCTTAAACATTTAAATTTAAAAATAGTTACACATAAAATAAACAAAGAACTCATGCAACTCAACATCAAAAAACCAAACAACCCAATTAAAAAATGGGCAGAAGATCTGAATAGACATTTTTCTAAAGAAAACATAAATATGGCCAGCAGGAACATAAAAGAGCTCAACACCATTAATCAACAGGGAAATGCAAATAAAAACCACAATGAGATATCAACTCACACCTGTTAGGATGGCTGTTGTCAAAAAGATAAGAAATAACAAGTGCTGACAAGGATGTGGAGAAAAGGGAATCTTTGTGCACTGTTGGTGGAAATGTAAATTGGTGCAGCCACTATGGAAAATAGTACAGAGGTTCCAAAAACAAATTAAAAATAGAACTACTGTATGATTCACCTATTCCATTTCTGGGCACTTAATCAAAGAAAACAAAAACATTCAAAAAGACATAAGCAGCCTCATGTTCATTGCAGCATTATTTACAGTAACTGAAATATAGAAACAACCTAAGTGTGCATAAAAAAATAATAAAAATAAAAATAAAAATAGTTACACATAAAGATTTTAGGGAGTAAAAATTAAGACCACATGCCTATGCATGCACAGTGCCCTACCTACTAAATGCCGTCAGTCCAGGCAGTCATCTAAATGGTGGAAACCAGTTGACTATATAGGGAACCATTATTTTTTATTAAAGCTTGACCTTATAAAGTTTTGAATTTCAATGGATTTTATCATATAGATTAATTCATGGATAGACTGACTTCTCCTTTATTATTTTCATCTGCCTAATCCATTTTGCCATCAAATTTCAAAGGCCAAGGCTTAATAAGAGGAAAATAAATGGCTAAGTGTATAAAATTATTCTGATTTATATCCACTTTAAATAAGGATACAAATGTACTCCTTCAGTTGAAATCAACTGTTACCACTTCCTTCTTTCTCATCAAACACACACACACACACACACATACACACACACACGCATACACACACACACACACATACACACACACACACGGAAGCATTTACATCTTGCTGCAGGTTGAATGGATCAGTAAGCATATGGGAAGGCCTTCCTATGAATCTGCTGAAACTGTACCACAACCAATAAAAAATTAAAATATGTGTCCCCCAGGACTGAAAAGCAGAATTAAAGGCTGAAAAGACAACATTATTAATGCAAGGAGTAAAGCACAAAGCCAGGTATGAGGTGGGCCCCTTTTTAATACAAAGTGACATTTCCTATAACCTCTGGATCATGAGTCTACATGTCTGATATACATAATTTCTTCAGAAATTGAGAACACTTAATTTGTGTGGGATAGCAGTAAATTGGGGTCGAAAATGAGGGTTCCTGTTTGTCTCTGAATCATCTCTGCAACATTCCGATTATATTTTCATGCATTGGCCTGTAGTTGGGTATTAATAGGATTTTTTGACAATTATGTGTAAAGGATGCAAAAGTAGCACCCATAGTCTGATGGATGAATATTGTCTCTTCAAACTCCGTCAGTTTTCCTAAACTTGGAAATAGCACAAGATTACTGTGAAGGAAACAGATTCAGGTCAGCAACCCTGAATATAAAAGCTCCACTTGCAATAGATTTGTAATAGTGAGAAAAGCAATTGCCCATGAATTCCTGGTGAACCAAAAGCAATTAGATTTACCAAAAAAAGGAAACTGTTAGAAATAAGTTTTCCACACACAAAAAAATAGCACAGATACTATTCCCATTACTGAAGTACATCAGAACTGATAGTGTTTGTATCAGGATATTCCAAACTTGCTAAAAATAAATGGCATCATTTTTATTCGAGGTTACTAAGAAATAAAGTTGCTGTTTTCAACTTTGTTGATACTGTGACTGGGGCCTTTGGAATGCATTTAAGAAGTGAATTCAAAGTCTGTCAGACAAGGTAGGGTTTAAATCTCTCAGCAAAATGAAATCTAATACTGTTCCTTTAATGCAAGCTGGGAAAGAGAGTGAGTAACAGTTTCATCAACCCCCAACTGCTAAATGTATAGATGAGAGTAGACAGGGGAAGCAGAGCTGCCTGGCAGAGAGGAAGCAAAAGAGAAACCCTGAGTAATACCTGGTGTTACAGAGAGTGCTTTTCTTCTAGGCTTGCAAAACACTTCAAATGACTTCTCTAATTAATCCCTAGAACACTTTATTGATGGTTGGCTGGGGAGAGAGGGGTTATCTTCCTTTAGACCTAAGAAAACAGGAAGAATAAATTCCAGGCTGCTCAAGGTCAGACAGGTAAGAAAGCCAAGGGCAGAACTCAGATTTCTGGGTTCTCTCTCCTGCATGCAAACTATCCCAGATCTGAGTTCTTTAGGTATGGGCTTTGAGATGAACAGGGGTTACAAATATAACTAAAAACAAATAAAATCATCCACATGGGGTTTACGAGGGCCTTTCTTTTGAATCATGCTTTTAAAAAACGGACAAGCTTTTTATTTTAATTATTCTTTTGATTTATTCATCAACACAATGCAGGACAAATTCCCTCAACATTTTCGAACTTCAATCTAGTAACTAAGCTACACGCAAAGGGAGCTGTGATTCAGTCAGCTAATGTTATCACACTTTAAAAAAAAAAAAGCAAAATGTATTTACTGAATCACACAAAGAAATTAAGAAAATGATTATCAATTATCCTGGCAAGGATTCCTTAATTAATTGCCAGCACTAATAACATGTTATCTTCCCTATTATTAAAACAATGCGACTTCTATTAAAAACTGTTCATTAAAGATTCATTCGTTCCTTATTGCATCCCGCTGTTTCATATCTTATGTAGCTAAAGGGCTGCTTCCTAGAGTATGAAGTACTGCTGTGTGGAGAAGCAGCCCCATATAGAATTTATGTTGAGAGACGTTATGCTTCTGAAAGCTCTGTCTAGAGTATCATACGGATATTACTTATAAAAGCAAACAGAGCTAATGTATAGCGGTCTGGTGTGTATGTGTGTGTGTGTGTGTGTGTGTAAACTCGTAATACCTTACCTATATTCCTCTCATAGATGTATGGCAGTGGTTCTTAACAGGGGACGATTTTGCTCTCCAAGGCACTTCTGGCAATATTTGGAGACATTTTTGGTCTTCACAGCCGGGGGAGGGGGCTACTGGCATTTGGTGCATAGGAACCAGGGGTGCTGCTAAACATCCTACAAGACACAGGACAGCAGGACAGTCCCCCACAACAAAGAATCATCTGGCCCCCAAATGTCAATAGGGCTGCTCTTGAGAGACCCTGATTTAGAGGGAAAATATTGGATTTCTGCTGCCAGTAGCCACTGCTGCTCTTAGCCAGCTCTGTCATAGCTGTGACAGAATTTAAGTTGGGACTTAGACATTGCTACTAAGATAATTAGAACCCAAGGATTCTTTTCTACATTTCTCCCATAAATGAGCCGAATGAGGCATGGAGTTATTACCTAACTAAGGATTTCTGTAATTGTCACAATGCCTCCACCCTCAAACTCTCCCCCAGCTCACCCCTCATGCTAAGAATGGCTAACATCTTATTAAGTTAGAAAGAATAAGATCCTGTGTCTCTGACATATTTGAATCGAAGCCAAGGAGACAAAACCAAACCTTAGTCTGCAACCTCCCTTGGGAAATCTTTGTTCATTTTAATACTTGTTCAGTCAGCTGTCTGCCTGAATGACAAGGTTTTTATCTCTAATGTGAGTGGCTTTGAAGGCTACTTGCATTATCCGTTCCTCAGCAATTGCTGCCAAAACCACAACACTGCAAGCTGATAATTAAATCCAGCTGCCTCTACTATGAATTCAATCATATCAACATTAGCAGCAATCTTCGTGGTTGTTGGTGGGTTTCTTTTCCCAGTTCTAGACAACATAATTAACTTCACTAGCCTTCTTAGATTAAACAAAACTCAGAGCTAAAGAATACTATGAATTAAACTACTATAAATACTACTCACGCAAAGGAATGCAGTTGGATCATGAGGATACCGAATTGGTGCTAATGCATTGCTTACTTGTGTCGAGCCATTTGATCTCATACACATTATGTTCAATCTGTAGGTGTAGTTTCAGATTTCACTTGCAAAATCTCATGTTATCTGACCATTTACCACTCATGAAAAATTAACTCCAGAATATGTAAACAGGACATAGTTCACAATGCAAAAAAGTCATCTTGTCAGACACTGAAATGCACACACTAAAACAATATCAAAGTGCTTTCACATCATCTGAACTAACAGTGCAAAAGAAATATCTGTCACAGTTCAAATATTTCAAAACCATCTGATTTTTAAATTGTGATGGTACAAGAGTACCCCAAAAGCACTTTAACATAATCCTTTTAATTAGTATTTGACATACTAATTATTAGTATTATTAGCGAGGAAGTGAAATTTTTCTGTACTAAGTAATATGCTGACTTGCACAAGTGCAACAACAGTTGCTTGATTTTTATGACTAAAAGTTTTAAAATAAAAATAAAGACAAATAAATATGACTACAGCCTTGCTATAAGTATGGTTTATTCAACAATCAGTGAATGCATTAATTTGCTATTGCTGCTATAATAAATCACCACAAACAGTGGCTTAAAACAGTACAAATTTATGATCTTAGAGTTCTGTAAGTCAGAAATCCTACATGGGTCTCACTGGGCTAGAGTGATGTTGTCTGCAGGGTGGGGCTCCTTCTGGGGGCTCTAGAGGAAAATTTGTTCCTTTACTTTCTCCAGCTTCTAGAGACCACCTGGATTCCTTGGCTCGTGGCCCCTTCCCTCCATTTTCAAAGCCAGCAGCACAGCGTCTTCATATTGTTCCCTCTGACCACAGCTGGGAAAAGTTCTCCACTTGTAAAGATTCTTGTGATTAGATCACATCCACCTAGATAGTCCAGGATAATCTCCCCATCTCAAAGTCCTTAACCTTAATTACATTTGCACAGTCCCTTTTACCACTGAAGGTAACATATTCACAGGTTCTAGAGATTAGGAAGTAACCATTTTGGGGGAGCCATTACTCTGCCTACCACAGTGGCTGTTTACTGAATTTTTACATTAAAAAAATTCTCAAAATCAAAGGCATATGTCCCTTGAAATAAAAATATTTACCTTTTTTCTCTTAACCACATATTAGGAAAGAAAGAAGTATCTTTCCTAGGAAATATCGGCAATGTTATTTAAAGTACTTTCAGCACAACTGAAAATAATTTAGTGTCCTATAAGAAAGTGACAGAGAGAAACTGTTCACGGTCATCAGTTTGATCTGCATTCAGTCCCACAGGACTGTCTGCTTCACATTCTTCTGCCATCATAGGTATTGTGAGTCCTAAGGATTTAGTGGCATAAACAGAATGTCACTAGTCTTAAAATACTTGATGACAAACTTTATATCTAATGATCATTCTCCTACCTATTTGGGGATATCCTATGACTTTACAAGTTGATTTTCATACTTCTTCACCCTCTGAGATGTATATGGTTTGTTACTGTGTATATATCATCAAGGTACTGGATAGTGATGCTTTCTTTAGATGCCATTCCATGGGAGGGGCCTTTGTTCTGCCTCCTCTGGACTCAGGGCCCTTAACTATGAATATCAGGTTTTGATCCATCAGTTAACATATTTCTCCTTAGTAATTCCCAAAAGAGCTTTGTAAGAACAGACTGACTGAAAATAACCAAATCAATACTAGGTGATGGACAATCAACATTACTTAAGTGGAACATACACCCACAATCATGAAAAATTATTCAAATATAAACCATAATGAGGCTCACTCAATCAACAAATACTCACTGAGTGCTTCCTATGTGCAAGGTAGTATTCTAGGCACGAGGGTGTGAACAGTGAACACAACAGACAAAAATTCTATCCTTAAAGAAGTTTCCATCTGGTGGGGTAAATGGTCAATAAACAAGGTATACAGTATATTAGACAGTGTTAAATGCTAACGAGAAAAATGAAGTTGAGCAGGAGACAGGAAGTGAGCAGGAGTGGGAGGTGAAATTTTAAGGCCTCCCAGAGAAACTACCAGAGTTCATTGTGGAATGACAGCCTCACTTCATTAAGCAGGACAAGTGCAGGGAAAACACTTGAGCCCGGAATCTGCTCTGATCCCGATTCACCTATTGACATTTGGTCAGTTATCACCTGCTGGTGCTCTTCTGAATCCCCATATTGGAACAAGTCCTGTGTTCATATTGGTTCCTTCATGTCAGGGTGATTTGTATCACCAGTCCTGAAACTTCTCCCTCCATACTAACAGTTTTTCAAAGCTGAGGCTTTAAAGTCCATGCATCTCAGTACTTTTGGCTATTTCTATACTTACTTACCAAAACTTAGATACACACAAGTATAGGCATTTTAAGGAGACACACCTCTCTTCCACTGCACACACTTCAAAATATGGACAGTCTTTTAAATTTCCTTTCTTGGCAATGGGAAGGTTGTGTTTTAACAACATGGTGCACAGCACATTCACTCTAAATCATAAGAATAGCCCCATTTTTGAATGGCAGCACATGATATATAGCTGGTGCTCTGGAAATATTTGTTGAGTATGCAACCTCTCATGTATCAGGTGTTTTGCATACAGCATAATTCTCATTTTAATCTTACAAGGTGGAATTTACAGTTCCCATTTTATACGAGACCAAACAGGCTGAGAAAGGTTAAGTCACCTCCCTAAGGTTACACAGGTGATAAGCATGAAGACAGGCACTCTGTGAAACTGAAAAATCCCTCCCCAGCAGGGTGCATCTGGGGCTGACGGCTCCATCCCAGCCCCCAACCCATCCTCCACC
Organism: Balaenoptera physalus; assembly: GCF_965194825.1. Classification (NCBI taxonomy): domain Eukaryota; kingdom Metazoa; phylum Chordata; class Mammalia; order Artiodactyla; family Balaenopteridae; genus Balaenoptera; species Balaenoptera physalus. The sequence continues at coordinate 48,613,591 of NC_138891.1, read as the reverse complement.
TCCCCACCTCTACCAAAGGATTATCACAGTAGTTCTTACTCAGTCACAAGTAGCTGTGGGATTAAATCATGCCCCCCCTGCCTTCCTGGGTATTTTTTTGTGATCTAACTGATAATCTATACTATATTTGAATGTAAAATGGTAGTACATTAAGATGGGAAGTAAAATGGGTGTTACTTGGAATTATTTGAGAATGAACCATTCTAGGTTTAAAAAAAAAAAGATTTCTAAATAGCTAAGTCTAAACTTTCATACCTTAAATATAATTTTAATAGAAATACTTCTAAAATATACCATGAATTGTGCTTCTTACATATAAGACACAGAGTGAACATTAGGTAATACCTTCTTCACTACTCAGGATCATCATTGGGTCATTAATAATTCACTCTATGCAATATGTACTTGTAGATACAGATGCACATGCAGTTGGTTGTCCTATGAAGACAATCGGGTCTAGAAAAAGGCCACTCAATCAGGTGACTCTATGACAGGCTTGTCCCTTTCACAAAAAGGCAAACAAAGAATGTGGCTGGCTGCCAGACATCGTAGCACAGCTACCCTTGTGCCAAATCAGTGATGATGGCAGTGAGATGACGATGATGATGATGATGAAGAAGATGATGATGATGGCGGCATTTATTGGGTGCTTGCTACATGTCAGGAACAGTATCAAGTAATTTATATAGGTTCTTGCATTTACTCATTCAGTACTCCTGTCAGGTAAGAACTGTTTCTCTTTTTCCATGTTATGGATGAAGACACTAAGGTCAAGAGTATAAATAACTCTTCCCAAGTCACCAACTGGAAATCTGCAGAACTCACCAAAAGCGCATACAGTCTAATTTCAGGACAGTTTTAACCACGTCACTCTGTTGCCCCAAATTAAAAGATGAAGCAGTCTTTATATGGAGGCTCACCTTCCAGAAAGTAACTTGCTTATTCACTGCTGCCTTCTCTTCACCACACTGAGAGGAGCAGAGAATATTAGCTAATGTTGATTAGCTAATGAGGTCAATCAAAGACAAGCCCTCTGGGGCTTGAACTCACCTGAAGAGACAGGGTGTATTAGTGAAGAGCTTGGACTCTGGGGCCAGGCTGCCTTTAATCCAGGCTTTTCTACTTGCTAGCTGTGTGACCTTGGGCAAGTTACATAACCACTCTGCACTTCAGGCTGAAGAAGCAATAATGAGTATTTATTGATACTTCACAGAGACGTGGCAAAGATCGAATATGCAGTTTACATGGAAAGTGTTTTAAACAATGCCTGGCAAATATTAAGAGTTCAATAAATCAGTTATTAGTGTCTCATCTGCACTAATGAGGAAGAAGACCCTCTGTCATTTAAAAAGCTCATGCCATAATATTGTGGGGAGTTTTCTCCATCAAATTCAGCAACTGGAAAATTCCAGCAGCACAGAAGGAAACCAGAGTACACCTTTACTGGGATTCCAGCAAGCTGAGATCAAGTCTTCTCTGTCACTAACTGGAATCATAGCCGGTACTCAAATGTGCCTCTTCCGGAAACTTGTAGATGTCTTAACATTCAACAAATGAGTATGTGTCTCTGTCGGTTAGTCTGTTCTCAGCATTTTGTAATGACATGCCCATTGTTCAGAACAGTTAATGAAATACACATTCTAGATCATTTCATTTTGGTGCTAAAACTTTTACTTCAACTGTTTATAAAAACTTTACTAAAATTAGTTACATCATTTTCTTCAGCGAAGATACAGTCACAAATAAACCATGAACTTTAAAGTGTCAAGTATATACTGTGAGGAGAGCAAAGACATGGAAGACATGATCTCAGGCTTAAAGAGTTTATATCCAGTTGGATGGACGAGACTCAGACCACAAATAGACTACAGACTACAGAAGGGGGGAAGTGCCAAATAACTGACAGACAGGAAATGCTATAGGATTTGAGAGGGCAGAAAAATAATAGTGAGTTGATGAAATTGGAGTGAATTCCATAGAAAAATTGGGACTAAGGCCTGAAAAGCTTACAACTTGGGCTTCCCTGGTGGCGCAGTGGTTGAGAATCTGCCTGCCAATGCAGGGGACACGGGTTGGAGCCCTGGTCTGGGAAGATCCCACATGCCGCGGAGCAACTGGGCCCGTGAGCCACAACTACTGAGCCTGCGCGTCTGGAGCCTGTGCTCCGCAACAAGAGAGGCCGCGACAGTGAGAGGCCCGCGCACCGCGATGAAGACTGGCCCCCACACCGCGATGAAGAGTGGCCCCCGCTTGCCACAACTAGAGAAAGCCCTCGCACAGAAGCGAAGACCCAACACAGCCAAAAATAAATTAATTAATTAATTAATTTAAAAAAAAAAAAGCTTACAACTTATAAACTTGCACTCATTCCCTAATCCCAAAATGCAATTTCTTTTTAATGTGCTCATCCTGTTGATAGTAACTTTGTGGAATTCTGTGTTCAGAAGGATTCTGAAGCCAAATGTGGACTCAGTGGGAAACAATACTATAAGTGGTATTAACATCTGCTTTTGGGAGAGGAAGCAGGAAGGAAAGAGCACCCAATTCTACCCTTTCCTGACCAGCTCTGCTTCCTTCCCACACTTCTGCTCCCTACCCCTACTCCTCCTTTGGGGCCACTATCTACTGATTTCCTTCTTCCCTCTCTTCCTCCACCTTCCTTGGTTTCTGTCATTCTCAGTTCTTACCAGCAAATCAACAAAGCTACCTTTTTTTTTTTCCCCTTAGTGAACCAAATAAATACTAAATCCTATTCAACCCCAAAGCTTCAGATGTTCTCAGCAGTATTAAGCAGCTACTTCCTCACCCCTGGTTTTGCAACGTGAAAACACAAATGTTTATCATTGTGATCACCAGTGCGTCAATGACTTAGGTTTACTTAGGGCGGGGTCTCAACAAGATGAGAGGAGCATGAAGGTTGCTGATTTGGACACAGCAAATTGCCTGCACTATTGCCTGCCTCTCTCAGATCCATAGACTCCATAGAATGTGAGAACAGAAAGAAAACTTAGAAATCAAGCTTAATTTCTTCCTTGTATGAAGGAGGATGATCATGCCTGGGAAATCAAGTCACTTTCCCAAGGAAAACACAAAGATTTTATAGCAGAAACAGAGCTCGGGCTTAGAACTTCTAAACACAGGCTCTTTCTTTTTTTTTTTTTTTTTTAACATCTTTATTGGAGTATAATTGCTTTACAATGTTGTGTTAGTTTGTGCTGTATAGCAAAGTGAATCAGCTATACGTATACATATATCCCCATATCCCCTCCCTCTTGAACCTCCCTCCCACCCTCCTTATCCCACCCCTCTAGGTGGTCACACAGCACCGAGTTGATCTCCTTGTGCTATGTGGCTGCTTCCCACTAGCTATCTATTTTACATTTGGTAGTATATATAAGTCCATGCCACTCTCTCACTTTGTCCCAGCTTCCCCTTCCCCCTCCCCGTGCCCTCAAGTCCATTCTCTACCTCTTTGTCTTTATTCCTGTCCTGCCCCTAGGTTCATCGGAACCATTTTTAATTTTTTTAGATTTCATATATATGTGTTAGCATAGAGTATTTCTTTTTCTCTTTCTGACTTACTTCACTCTCTAAGACAGACTCTGGGTCCATTCACCTCACTACAAATAACTCAATTTGGTTTCTTTTTATGGCCGAGTAATATTCCATTGTATATATGTGCCACATCTTCTTTATCCATTCATCTGTTGATGGACATGTAGGTTGCTTCCATATCCTGGCTATTGTAAATAGTGCTGCCGTGAACATTGTGGTACATGTCTCTTTTTGAATCATGGTTTTCTCAGGGTATATGCCCAGTGGTGGGATTGCTGGGTCATACAGTAGTTCTATTTTTAGTTTTTTAAGGAACCTCCATATTGTTCTCCATAGCGGCTGTATCAATTTACATTCCCACCAACAGTGCAAGAGGGTTCCCTTTTCTCCACACCCTCTCCAGCATTTATTGTATGTAGATTTTTTGATGATGGCCATTCTGAGCAGTGTGAGGTGATACCTCACTGTGGTTTTCATTTGCATTTCTCTAATGATTAGTGATGTTGAGCATCCTTACATGTGTTTGTTGGCAATCTATATGTCTTCTTTGGAGAAATGTCTATTTAGGTCTTCTGCCCAATTTTGGATTGGGTTGTTTTTTTTTTTTTGATATTGAGCTGCATGAGCTGCTTGCATATTTTGGAGATTAATCCTTTGTCAGTTGTTTCGTTTGCAAATATTTTCTCCCATTCTTAGGGTTGTCTTTTCATCTTGTTTATGGTTTCCTTTGCTGTGTAAAAGCTTTTAAGTTTCATGAGGTCCCATTTGTTTATTTTTGTTTTTATTTCCCTTTCTCTAGGAGGTGGGTCAAAAAGGATCTTGCTGTGATTTATGTCATAGAGCGTTGTGCCTATGTTTTTCTCTAAGAGTTTTATAGTGTCTGGCCTTACATTTAGGTCTTTAATCCATTTTGAGTTTATTTTTGTGTATGGTGTTAGGAAGTGTCCTAATTTCATTCTTTTACATGTAGCTGCCAGTTTTCCCAGCACCACCTAGTGAAGAGGCTGTCTTTTCTCCATTGTACATTCTTGTCTCCTTTGTCAAAGATAAAGTGACCATATGTGTGTGGGTTTATCTCTGGGCTTTCTATCCTGTTCCATTGATCTATATTTCTGTTTTCATGCCAGTACCATACTGTCTTGATTACTGAAGCTTCGTACTATAGTCTGAAGTCTGGGAGCCTGATTCCTCCAGCTCCGTTTTTCTTTCTCAAGATTGCTTTGGCTATTCGGGGTCTTTTGTGTTTCCATACAAATTGTGAAATTTTATGTTCTAATTCTGTGAAAAATGTATTGGTAGTCTGATAGGGATTGCATTGAATCTGTAGATTGCTTTGGGTAATATAGTCATTTTCACAATGTTGATTCTTCCAGTCCAAGAACATGGTATATCTCTCCATCTGTTTGTATCATCTTTAATTTCTTTCATCAGTGTCTTATAGTTTTCTGCATACAGGTCTTTTGTCTCCTTAGGAAAGTTGATTCCTAGGTATTTTATTCTTTTTGTTGCAATGGTAAATGGGAGTGTTTCCTTAATTTCTCTTTCAGATTTTTCGTTGTTAGCATATAGGAATGCAAGAGATTTCTGTGCATTAATTTTGTATCCTGCTACTTTACCAAATTCATTGATTAGCTCTAGTAGTTTTCTGGTAGCATCTTTAGGATTCTCTATGTATAGTATCATGTCATCTGCAAACAGTGACAGTTTTACTTCTTCTTTTCTGATTTGGATTCCTTTTATTTCTTTGTCTTCTCTGATTGCTGTGGCTAAAACTTCCAAAACTATGTTGAATAATAGCAGTGAGAGTGGACAACCTTGTCTTGTTCCTGATCTTAGAGGAAATGGTTTCAGGTTTTCACCATTGAGAATGATGTTGGCTGTGGGTTTGTCATGTATGGCCTTTATTATGTTGAGGTAGATTCCCTCTATGCCCACTTTCTGGAGGGTTTATATCATAAATGGGTGTTGAATTTTGTCAAAAGCTTTTTCTGCATCTCTTCAGATTATCATATGGTTTTTATCCTTCAGTTTGTTAATATGGAGTTATCACATTGATTGATTTGTGTATATTGAAGAATCCTTGCATTCCTGGGATAAACCCCACTTGATCATGGTGTATGATCCTTTTAATGTGCTGTTGGATTCTGTTTGCTAGTATTTTGTTGAGAATTTTTGCATCTATGTTCATCAGAGATATTGGTCTGTAGTTTTATTTTTTTGTGACACCTTTGTCTGATTTTGTTATCAGGGTGATGGTGGCCTCACAGAATGAGTTTGAGAGTATTCATCCCTCTGCTATATTTTGGAAGAGTTTGAGAGGGATAGGTGTTAGCTCTTCTCTAAATGTTTGATAGAATTCACTTGTGAAGCCATCTGGTCCTGGGCTTTTGTTTGTTGGAAGATTTTTAATCACAGTTTCAGTTTTAGTGCTTGTGATTGGTCTGTTCATATTTTCTATTTCTTCCTGGATCAGTCTTGGAAGTTTGTGCTTTTCTAAGAATTTGTCCATTTCTTCCAGGTTGTCCATTTTATTGGCATATAGTTGCTTGTAATAGTCTCTCATGATCCTTTGTATTTCTGCAGTGTCAATTGTTACTTCTCCTTTTCCATTTCTACTTCTGTTGATTTGAGCCTGCTCCTTTTTTTTCTTGATGAGTCTGGCTAATGGTTTATCAATTTTGTTTATCTTCTCAAAGAACCAGCTTTTAGTTTTATTGATCTTTGCTACTGTTTCCTTTATTTCTTTTTCATTTATTTCTGATCTGATATTTATGGTTTCTCTCTTTCTGCTAACTTTGAGTTTTTTTGTTTTTCTTTCTCTAATTCTTTTAGTTGTCAGGTTAGGTTGTTTATCTGAGATTTTTCTTGTTTCTTGAGGTAGGGTTGTATTGCTATAAACTTCCCTCTTAGAACTGCTTTTGCTGCATCCCATAGGTTTTGAGTCATCGTGTTTTCATTGTCATTTGTTTCTAGGTATTTCTTGATTTCCTCTTTGATTTCTTCAGTGATCTCTTGGTTATTTAGTAGCGTATTGTTTAGCCTCTATGTGTTTGTATTTTTTACAGTTTTTTTTCCTGTAATTGAAATCTACTCTCATAGCATTGTGTTCGGAAAAGATACTTGATATGATTTCAATTTTCTTAAATTTACCAAGGCTTGATTTGTGACCCAAGATATGATCTATCCTGGAGAATATTCCATGAGCACGTGAGAAAAAAGTGTATTCTGTTGTTTTTGGATTCAATGTCCTATAAATATCAATTAAGTCTATCTGGTCTAATGTGTCTTTTAAAGCTAGCGTTTCCTTATTTATTTTCATTTTGGATGATCTGTCCATTGGTGAAAGTGGGGTGTTAAAGTCCCCTACTATTATGCACATGCTCTTTTGAATGGACTGCTCTAATCACCCATCACCTCCCCCACAAAAAAAAACAAACAACAACAACAAAAAAAACCATTGTGCACAAGAAGATGTATCACCTTGCTGGTCTATGTACTCTGCATTGCTGTTGCCCTCTCTTTCAGTCAGTCTGCCTAACGGCCTCTAGTAGGTTCCTGAAATGCATTTTTGTATTTACTGGAGTTCATCTCTGAATGCTTCCTAACTTTCTAACACATTTTCATATAAGCATTGTATGTTATATGCACCTACTTCTTGACTCCTCAACATCTGGTATGAATCAGATTACAGTAATGGTGAGAGAATTCTTCACTAAAGCCTGTGCTATCTGCTACAATACAGTAAGGCATATCAAATTCCTGCGATTCATAAAATCCAGGTACTAATGTCCTGTATATAAATTGTGATTCTTGTTTTAATTGATTCATATCAATGCTTCAAAGTAGTGTTTGTGGTATCTAGTTAATACTGGTATTTGTTGGAGATTCCTGAAAATAATAATAATAGGCACCATTTATTGGATACTTAGTATCTGCCAGGCATTGAAGTGGGTGTTACCCACACATTACCTTATTTAATTCTTCAACAACCCTGAAACTGGCATTAGTAGCTCCATTTTACAGATGGGAACAAGGTAGAAGCAATGCAAGAAGTGTGCAACCCTTTGGCGTGATTTTGTGAGTGAAGTCACAGATTTCCTAAACTCATGCAATGAAATCACATTATAAAGATGTCCTGCATTGTTTATGCCATGTGTATTCTACTGTGTTCAGATTCACAGCACAGCTCTCTCTCTTCCAGATCCTATATTTTATTCAGTTCTACCCACTGAGATACAAAGGATGCAACTGCCATGCAGTTTGGGGGGTAGGTTTCCTGAGAAAGGGGTTTTATTTTTATGTCCTCAATCCTCTTGTGGCCAAAGGAGTCCAACAGATCGCAGGGTAGCCTCAGAGATGCTTCCTGGGCTATGCTAAAGGCTTCTCTCTGGCTAAAACGCACTGGCCCAGACCGTGGGTGAACCCGTGACCCATCATTTCATTAGTACTGGTTTCTAACTGCTCTAACTATCCCAGGCAAATTTACATAATTACACAGCTGCTGAATACATACTTGAAAAGCCTTCAAAGAAAACAGTTTTCTCTCTATAAACATCAGTTTTCACACATCGAAACCATTTCCTAGACCTCTTATTCCAAAGAAAAATTGCTTGAAAAATGTATACAGGACATTTAAGTGGTTCTTGTTGAGGCTTGCAATGGTCTGTTTATGCCTATTTATAAACTTCTGCCATCAGAAATCTTGGTGCCACTATGGGATCTCACTCGGTCTGTCTCTTCCATTTTGATTACGATGCAAACTACTCTTTTCTCTGCTCCACTTTTACAAGGTTAGCTAGCACTTTGAGCCAGTAGCAATTGAAAGCTAGTAGCTAGAAAGTAATTTACCTCTTTGAGTCACTCTTCAGAGCCAGTACAATCTGAGCACATTTCTGTACCAAAGACATTAAGGGAGAATTCCTTTTCAAGTGGTTATTCTTGAATTCATTTACTTTTGACACACACAATGAAATCCCAATTCTCCTGCAGGCTGCAGTGCCTTTGTTTGCTATTTTGTGCACTGTCTATCTCCCTGAATCTTTGAATGAACAGCTGCAGAAATTTCAGAAACTTGTGAGTGCTTCCTCAAGATGGACTATATCACCATTGGAACTTAGCCAGCTGATGATTTTGCAATCACCATTTTGCTGTTTTCTTTTTAGAAAGAGTTAAAAGCGACAGAAGATCCTCAATTATAAATAGGCTCTATAAAGCATGTGAATCGGTGGCAAGTGCACTTTTGAGTAATAAAATATTTCTGACAAATGGCACTAACTATGATTTATAATGTGTTAAAAACCTAAAACATCTTTTCAAATCTAAGAAGATATTCCTGTTGGCCAGGAGTCATTTTAAAACCCAGAGGCAAGAGAATTTGCACTGTCCAGTTAAACTATGGGTTCTCTAACAAGACAGATGACAAGAGCTTTGTGGGACCAGAAACAGTGCTGTCAACCACAAACACGAATTCATAGGATCATTAAGTCTAAGACTAAGAGGCAGAATAACATTCAGATCATGGGCTCTTCGTTTGAGTCCCATCACCTACACATACACTGATCTCAAGCCATTTATTTAATTGCTCTTTGCCTCCATCTTCTCATCTCTGAAACAGAAATGATAATAAAATACTTCTTGCATAGAGCTGCCATGGGGAATAAATGCACTAATATCTCAGTCTGTCTCTTCCATTTTGATTAGGAGAAAAACGCAAACTACTCTCTTCTAAAATCCTTATACTATTGTATGGCACGTAGTAAACACCAAACATATTTTAGTTTTACATGTGAAATTAGAGGTCACCCAGAGGTTTCCATTAAAATTAATTATAGTAGTGGACTGGCCCTTTATATCCTATCTTGTGTTTATGCCTAGCACCCATCCATTTCAATACAGGAATATAAAGCCATTCAGCGTGATTAATCAATTCTCTCGCAACTGCGACCAGCCTGAAAAATACCTTTGAAGAACTACAAACAAAATTGGCCGAATTTCCCGCCTCATATCTTTGACTTTTTCAAATAAATCTCTCTTAGTTTCATCCTTTTCATTTCAAATGTTTTAACTTCAAAATATGTCTGTTTCCTTCTTGTTCTCAAATATAAAGGTATATTTGCAGTATTGGAAAAGGCACATTCTATGATAAAGCATATAGCAAGGCTAGAAGAATTCTGCTATTTTAAACTGGTATCTTAGTAGAATCTGAATAATTATAATCTGTCTTCAGCATCCACATTTTAACCTGAAAATTGTCAGCAAATAAAACAATAAATAGAAATTTTAAAAATACTTTAATTACAGAAATGTGGTATGAATTTAAATTGCTGACAGTAGCGAATGTTTTGTACTTATGCCTCTTTGAAGAGAGGCCCCCTAAAGAGGCAGAAAACTGAAGATAAAGAATGCCACTGGGGTGGCCTGGGCAGAGATGCTTTCCAAAGGTTTATGCCTGCGGATATAGACATGCACATTCAATGCACATTCAATGTAGGCATTTGTGAGCAACCATCAAGCAGGGGCATCTGGTAGACCAATCCCTTCACCCCCCTCCCCCGCCCACCCCTAATCAAGCCAGCACAGGAAATGAAAATGTCTCCCCAAATACCAGTGTGCCAGAAGACATAATGAGAAAGAGGCACATCTAGACTATGAAACCACAACATCAAAGGCAAATTTATACTAAGACGATTAGATAGGCAGATTTGCATCCAACTAGTTTCAGTTTGAAATAAGCCAATGTGGAAAAAGATTTCTTTTTCAAATGTCCATTACAATTTTATCTAAGTACCAAGATCACCTCTAGAGAAATACAAAAGAAGCATAAACCTTAAACGCATATTCTCTTCTTTTAACCCAACAGTCTCACTCTAAAATCGGTAAAGAGAAATATGGCAAGCATCTGAGATTCTCACTCTCATTCATTCAGTAATAAATATATATTGAGTTCCTACAATGGGAAAGGAATCATCCAGAATTATCATTTAGCAATCCACTAGATCTACATTTTAAAACTTAGTGCTGTTCTACTTAAATGTTTACAGGTAAAAGGGAGATCAGATTTGTTTTTTTCGAAGATTTGAGCTTAAAACTGTCCATTACAACGGCAGTAATCCTGCAAGAGTTGTTAAAATGGAATCTTAATTCAATGCATAGCAACTTCACAACTGGCTACAAGGCTACAAGCTACAAGGCTGGCTACAAGGTTAGGAATTAGGCAAGAGTAACAGGGCAGGTGGAGTGAGAATGCTAACACAGGGAGTCATGCTACAGACAGCCATAGGAATGCTTCTGTAATCCTCCTCCAAGTTACTGAAGCCAAGCACATAGTGTCACAAAAGACTTTCTCCTTGTGGAAAAAAAAAAGTTGTTAGACGAAGAAACAAGAGAATGAAATTGGAAGTCTTCCAATGGCAAATTATTAATGCCTTCTCTTTGAGAAATTGCAAGCAGGCAGAAAAAGGTCTAACCTGAAGACAAGGATCAAAGACTGAAATAAAAGCTTTGATGCCCAAGTTGCTCTGTAGCCCCAAAGCGCTGTGAAGCCATGAATGCAGCTAGGAAGATTGTTAACTCCAGAAAAATTGTGGAATGAACTGGTTACTTAATCCCTGGGAGGATACGGGAGTGGGATTAGGTAGTGATTAGTTGCTTCTGAAATTTAATAATAGCATTTAATTCAAAGCTAGATATTTATATTTCTTTCAATTTTGCTCCAGAGTTTTTACATCTTTAAAAATATATGCCAGTGTTAGTGATTGGTTGATAGGAATGTTTTATTTGAATAAAAAGTTTATTTCTCAAAAGATAACTTTATTGATTGGGTCATGTGATATAATGTGAGACTAAGCTAAGACTACCCCAGGAAAAGCCCAGCAGGGCTGATCAGACTGCCGCAGCCTTGCAAGACTGTTCATCCTGAGACAAGGACCCAAAGGTTGACATAGTCACTCAAAGAAAAAGAAACCACCTTCTAAGCCTCACTTTGCAGCCTCAAACTTAAATCTACACAACAAGCTAAATTAAATTCTTACTGATCTGTTAATTCACTCATTCAACAGGCACATTTCAAGCTCAGTTTGTTTCTGGCCCCTTGCTGGAGGCCAGATATAAAATGGCTAAGATTCAGTTCTGGCCTCAAAATCATCATGTAGAGATCACAGAATCTTGGACTTTGAAATGGACTTAAAAGTCATTTTTTCTCTAAAAGGTCATTTTTTCTCTAACTTTGCAATCTTCTTTATGCCAATCCTGGTCATTCATAATCTAAGTGTACACCTTCAATGAGAGGAAACGTATTACCTCCCTGGGAAGAAAGATCTTCCTTTTTTGCTAAAAAAAAAAAAAATTGTTAAAAAAATTAAGTAGGACTCAATGTCATGCCCAAAAATAACTAAACTGAAGTAGCCACTTTAATTAAGTCTCTGTAATTGGATTTCATGCATTTTCTTTTTGCTTAGCAAAAAATGTTTGTGTAATTCAATAAATAGTACACATACATTCTCTTTTAATAATCAGATATCAAAAAAACTGTCTGTAACATTAAAAACTGTTTAGAATCACAATATTGAGTCTCACCTATTGATCTGATCCCCAGCTGGTTCCCACAGGCAACATTTCACAACAGAGATAAATTGAAGCCAGAAGGATCATAATATAGTTTAAAGTCACAAAGAAATCTCCTGAAAGTCTGTTTTCTATCCACCTTGATTACTTCTTCCAGGACTGAGGGCCAGGATAGTATATACTGTATTTCTACACAACAGAGTAAGGAAGTAAGACAATACTTTTTCAAACAAAGGGGGAAATTTCTGAGTATAGTAACACTGGATGTTTGGGTATGATGGGGACCACCTTTACTGATTTTTGAAAGGTTGTTTTGTTCTTGTTGTGCTATTATTTTTCTTGAACGTAATCTTTACCATTTCATTATAGTAAAATTCAGTTGATCTAGAATAGTGGAAGGCTGTTCCTATTCTCTGAAAAATATGATCACCTTAAGGTCACACACATTTTAGAAGGACTTCAAAATGTTTAAGAAGACAATAAAATATTTACTACTAGCTTATGCTTAAAGTTTCAGAAGGCACTGAACCATTTTGCTTAACCACCAAGAAAATTTCTTAACCCTGAGAGTATTTAATCCTTGTGGTCAAAAGATTTAGCTAAATATCTGGCATAATGATTTTTTGAATGAATGAATGAATATGTAACATCTCCCAACACAGTAGCAGAATACCCTTTATCATGTCAGTGATTTCATTGAAGACTTCACTCTTTTTCAGTACAAAAATGACTTTGAATCATGCAAAACATCATCTATCATTTCCTGTTTATTAAACTGTTAGAGTTGTTCAGCTTTAATTTTCTTATTACCTAACTTTTCTTATCTGTTAGTTGGTATGAAAAAGCCTCTGAAGGATGGTATTTGCCCTGTTGTATTTATAAAATTTTAATCACTGCTTGTCATGAAAAAACATTTTTCAAGTGACACTCATAGAAAACACGTTTTTCCCTCTTTAATTGTACCATCATCATAAAGTAGGACTATCTAAATGAGGAAAAAACTTGAAAACAACAAAGACTTTGAATCACATTTTTAAAAATACGTCTAATATGTTAACTCTTATATTCCTTACATTAGTATATTAGTCAATTCCTATTTCCTCCAGTATAAGTCTTTTGTTTGGTTTGCTTCCTTTCAATTTTAATTTCTATCTTGCTCACTCTTCTTCTGGTATTCTTTTGCAACATGGCTTCCTCTATAGGTGCCATCAGCATTTATCCATAATTCTCTAAGTTAATAATGAAGTTACCATTGAGGTTACCTGATGTTCACATCTTCTCTAACCCACTGCCAACTATACATTTGTATAGTCAAGGCATTTGAGCTTCTCATTGTGTGTTTTTGTTTCTGGGTAAGTGGGGTTGATCACAGCTGATGCCTTATCTGAGTATTTCCCCCTTTGTATATGTGAGTAAGCTAAGGCCAGCAACCATGTCCTTTCTCTGTTCTATGAGAGTACTCTGTCCATGATGAACATTTACCCAAATTAGGGCCAAATGAAGAATAGTATTTCTCTATTAAACTCCAAGTAGATAGAAAAGGAGTCACATCAACTTGTACACACGCTGTAGGGAAAAATAGTTTTGTTTTCTCTTCAGGTATTCCTGACACGCTCTTCAGCCAGCTGTAATGCATTCTTGCTTAATTCACAGATTTTGACCCTTCGTCAAGGTTAAATGTAATATAAGCAACTCAACAATGCAGCAATCGCAGTATCCTGGAGAAGATTATTTGTGATAAATGAAAGCTAAGCAGGGGTCACTAGAACTCACAACAGAACAAAACATATCATCTCCTCTGTCAGAATGAAAAAAAAACAGCCTTTATTTAAGTTACATAACTAAATCTCCAGTTGTTAAATATTCTCCAGCGGATAGTCTTTAAAACCATTTTAAACCATTACAATGACTTCAACAAATATTCATTAAAAATGCAGGCAGGTTCTTAAAAACTTCAGGTCTCATGTACTTTATTCTTCTACTCCCCCGCATCCCCCAGTCTCCTGCATTGTTCAGAACTAACAGATTATAAAAATGTTATTTTTGCACTTGCCTTCTGTGGTTTGTCATCTGATTTAATAAATGGATGGGTTAGACCATTATTTCCAACCCACTTAGGCAGTCCAGACACTATTGTTCTTCACCAGTGATGAGGAAAGCCCTCATCCAATACCATCCTGCACAACTGAGCAGCCACAGAGTACCACGTAATTTTCCCTGTGCCCCACACGCACTAGGAAGAACAAAGACCAAAAGCACTTTGTTCCTGAAGAAGAAAAGAAAGAAGTGACCCCCCTTCTGAGAGAGTTTAGTCCAGCTGAGAATTTACAGGGAACAGTCCCCACAAGAGCCATACCATTTCTGACACCAATTTCAAGTTCAAAGGGTTCACAAAACCACACTCATATTCAATAATTTGTTAGAAGGACTCACAGAAATCATTAAAGGCTACTGTATTAAAATCAGCCAAGGGAAGAAGTGCATAGGGTAGGGTGGAGTCAGGAAGTATCAGAAGTGGACCTTCCACTGTCCTCTTCTTGTGGATACAGAATGTGTTATTTTCCTGACATCAGTGTGTGACAATACACATGGAATGTTGCCAACCAAGGAAGCTCAGCCGAGTCCTGTGTTCAGAGTTTTTATTGAGACTCCTCACATAGGCATGATTGATTGACTGACTGCCCACTTGGCAGATCTCAGTCTCCAGTCTCCAGCCCCTCTGGAAGTAACCCGAAGCCCCTACCCTAAATCAGGTTGTTGGTCTTTCTCACGTGGTAACCTAAGACTATCTAGATGTGTCCAGCCCACATCCAGTGATATTGGGGGATATTGTTATATTGTCAGACTATCCAGTGACCCAAGGCCCCCAGGAAAATAAAATGCTCTTATCAGATAATGATATTCCAAGAGTTTATAGATGACCTCCCGAAGCTGAGGTCAAAAGGCAGAAGTCTTGGACTTCCCTGGTGGCGCAGTGGTTGAGAATCTGCCTGCCAATGCAGGGGACACGGGTTTGAGCCCTGGTCTGGGAAGATCCCTCATGCCGCGGAGCAACTAGGCCCATGAGCCACAACTACTGAGCCTGCGCGTCTGGAGCCTGTGCTCTGCAACAAGAGAGGCCACGATAATGAGAGGCCTGCACACCGCGATGAAGAGTGGCCCCCGCTTGCCGCAACTGGAGAAAGCCCTCGCACAGAAACGAAGATCCAACACAGCCATAAATAAATTTTAAATAAATAAATAAATAAATAAAAGTGAAATTCTTTAAAAAAAAAAAAAAAAGGCAGAAGTCTTTTTGCATAAGCTTAAATTCTTTTCTACACACTTTACTTTTCTCATAAGCCTTTGATTTGGGGCATCTATCTCAATGGTAAACATACTCATTATGATTGTAACTATGCCCTTGGGCATTGTGAATGTCAAGGGAGATGTATTTAATAAAACAGAGATTAAGAAAGTTAGTTTATAGTAGAATACATATGGAGGCAAAAGGCAGTAGGTGTAAAAGGCAGTATGATGTCTGGTCAAAAACCCAGACCTTGGCATTACGGGCTTGGAACAAACATAGCAGGAGCTCTTTCACTTGACGGAAATAGTGAAGGAGTGGATTGCCGCCAAGATCTAGTATTTGCCTGGGAGGGGGCCAACACAGCTAGTTCTGCACCTCTGGATGAACAGCAGCCTACACAGTACATGTAGAGGGATTCCTCAAAGCTCCCCTAACCAACAAGATCAGCCTACCTG
Source organism: Balaenoptera physalus (assembly GCF_965194825.1). Taxonomy (NCBI): domain Eukaryota; kingdom Metazoa; phylum Chordata; class Mammalia; order Artiodactyla; family Balaenopteridae; genus Balaenoptera; species Balaenoptera physalus. Next base: position 48,597,730 of record NC_138891.1, on the reverse strand, counting down.
CTGACTTCCAGAACTCTGTCACCATTTAGGTTAAGCTACTCCAGTCATCTCTCTACTGGGTACTGGTTCCAGGACCCTGCCAAGGTTACCAAAATCCACAGGAACTCAAGTTCCTTAAATAAAATGGCTTGGTCCAGTTGGTCCTCTGTATCACAGATGCAAAACCCACAGATACTGAGAGCTGACTGTAGTTAGACCAGAGGTATCCAGGAATACTTGAGTTTGAAGTTGTTTCTAGGAGAAGCAATGGAACTAAATTCTAACGGATGAAGAGGAGAAAAAAGAAATACATAAATTATGCAAAATGCATGAGGGCTAGAATAGAGAAAGATGAGAAACAATTTCCCAACCCCACTTTGCCCCCTTCATTTCTTAGCCCAGCACAGTTCATAGTGCCATCCAAAAAAAAAAAAAAAAAAAATGCTCCTGGGGCCCATGGCAAGCCTTGCTTATCCCCAGGCAACTGTGGGACAGACAATACCATAAAACACCGGAGTTAAAGATCTAGGTTAAAGCCTTGGCTCAGCTACTAACAAGCTGTGATTTGGGCACATCAATTAAGCTTTCTGAGTTTCTGTCACTTCAGTTCTAATTTGGGAATAATATGAACTCCCTCAAAAAGTGGTTGTGAGGCTTAAATAAGATAACATATGGGAAAGCACCCTGTTAATGTATGTTTTTTAACTATTATATAAATATGTTATTATTAGTTGAGTAGATTGGAAAAAATAGCTTTCAGTTTTTTATTTCCAATTTTGAGAATTTATATATATATATAAATTTTTGTATTAAAGTAAAAGGATTGCTCTAAATTTTAAATAGTTGTTTCAGTTGTTTTTTTCAGGATAAAAAGATGGCAGTTCATTAAAACATTGATGTATATTCATAAAAGCAATAAAAATTAATATTAGGTGACATGGTTGAAATACAGATAACTTCAAAGATATTCAAGGTAAATATAGGTAACCCTTTTCTAAAAGGTTATAAAAGTAATGTAAGTCCATATTTACTAAATAATTAGCCTCTATTGTGTAAACCATAGAATTCACAATTGTCAGATGATTATATCAGAAGATCAAGAATGCTTCTAAATTCTTATACTCTGTATTTTGATCTAGGATCATATAGTACATTGTGAAAGGCTTTATTTAGACTATTTGTGAAATTAATATATGTTAATTAATAAAACTGAATGGTTTTTAACACATAAAATATATACATATACACATACAAAACCTCCAGAGCATTTGGGTCCCACAAAATAATAAGATTTGAAGAATATTATCAAAAAACAACAGGGCTTCCCTGGTGGCGCAGTGGTTGAGAATCTGCCTGCCAATGCAGGGGACACGGCTTCGAGCCCTGGTCTGGGAAGAGCCCACATGCCGTGGAGCAGCTGGGCCCGTGAGCCACAATTACTGAGCCTGCGCGTCTGGAGCCTATGCTCCGCAACAAGAGAGGCCGCGATAGTGAGAGGCCCGTGCACCGTGATGAAGAGTGGCCCCCGCTTGCCACAACTAGAGAGAGCCCTCGCACAGAAACGAAGACCCAACACAGCCATAAATAAATAAATAAATAAATAAATAAATAAAATTTTAAAAAAGAAAGACTTTAAAAAAAAAAAACAATAATAAGAACAAAATACCTAGGAATAAACCTACTTAAGGAGACAAAAGACCTGTATGCAGAAAACTATAAGACACTGATGAAAGAAATCAAAGATGATACAAACAAATGGAGAGATATACCATGTACTTGAATTGGAAGAATCAACATTGTGAAAACAACTATACTACCTAAAGCAATCTACAGAGTCAATGCAATCCTTATCAAACTACCAATGGCATTTTTCACAGAACTAGAACAAAAAATTTCACAATTTGTATGGAAACACAAAAGATTCTGAATAGCCAAAGCAATCTTGAGAAAGAAAAATGGAGCTGGAGAAATCAGGCTCCCTGACTTCAGACTATACTACAAAGCTACAATAATCAAGAAAGTATGGTACTGGCACAAAAACATAAATATAGATCAATGGAACAGGATAGAAAGCCCAGAGATAAACCCACGCACATGTGGTCACCTTACCTTTGACAAAGGAGACAAGAATGTACAATGGAGAAAAGACAGCCTCTTTAAGTGGTGCTGGGAAAACTGGACAGCTACATGTAAAAGAATGAAATTAGAACACTCCCTAACACCATACACAAAAATAAACTCAAAATGGATTAAAGACCTAAATGTAAGGCCAGACACTATCAAACTCTTAGAGGAAAACATAGGCAGAACACTCTATGACATAAATCACATCAAGAACTTTTTGGACCCACCTCCTAGAGTAATGGAAATAAAATCAAAAATAAACAAATGGGACCTAGTGAAACTTAAAAGCTTTTACACAGCAAAGGAAACCATAAACAAGATGAAAAGACAACCCTCAGAATGAGAGGAAATACTTGCAAACGAAGCAACTGACAAAGGATTAATCTCCAAAATATACATGCAGCTCAATATCAAAAAAACAAACAACCCAATCCAAAATTGGGCAGAAGATCTAAATAGACATTTCTCCAAAGAAAACATACAGATTGCCAATGAAAACATGAAAAGATGCTCAACATCACTAATCATTAGAGAAATGCAAATCAAAACCTCAATGTGGTGTCACCTCACACCGGTCAGAATGGCCATCATCAAAAACTCTACAAACAATAAATGCTGGAGAGGGTGTGGAGAAAAGGGAACCCTCCTGCACTGTTGTTGGGAATGTAAATTGATACAGCCACTACGGAGAACAGTATGGAGCATCCTTAAAAAGCTAAAAATAGAACTACCATATGACCCAGCAATCTCACTACTGGGCATATACCCTGAGAAAACCATAATTCAAAAAGATACATGTTGATGAAAAACTGATGAACTCATAAAAGTGCTAACAAAAGATCAAGATGAAAAAAAACAATTAATTACATGGGACTGAGTGAACTGATGAGGATGAGTATAATTTTTGTGACTTTCTGTCTGAAATTTAAAAAAAAAAAAATCCCACAAGGACTCAGAGGCAAAGAATATACAAATCAATTTTCACTGCAAAGTAAAGGAGCTGTTACAGTGGAGGATTACTGGACTGAATGTCAATATTATGACATAGTATGAGTGTGTTTCATGTTTGGTAATTGCAATCATTGTTGCTTTTGTTGTGGTCATCCATGTACAATGCTTGGTGTCAGTCTATTTATCTCTTGTAAAAATAAAATACAGTGTGTGTGTGTGTGGAAAAAAAAAAAAAAGGAAAAAAAAATATTGACTAACAACACTTTTGAAATTACAAACATTGAAGATTTAGTATTACTTGCTTTGCTTTAATAAATCATATTATCTTGACATCAAAAAAAAAAAAAAAAAAAGATACATGTACCACAATGTTCATTGCAGCTCTATTTACAGTAGCCAGGACATGGAAGCAACCTAAATATCCATCAACAGATGAATGGATAAAGAAGATGTGGCACATATATACAATGGAGTATTACTCAGCCATTAAAAGGAACAAAATTGAGTTATTTGTAATGAGGTGGATGGACGTAGAGTCTGTCATAGGGGGTGAAGTAAGTCAGAAAGAGAAAAACAAATACCATATGCTAACACACATATATGGAATCTAAAAAAAAAAAAAAACGGTACTGATGAACCTAGTGGCAGGGCAGGATAAAGGCACAGACATAGAGAACGGACTTGAGGACACAGGGGGGAAGGGGAAGCTGGGATGAAGTGAGAGAGTAGCGTTGATATATATACACTACCAAATGTAAAATAGATAGCTAGTGGGAAGCAGCCACGTAGCACAGGGAGATCAGCTCGATGCTTTGTGACCACCTAGAGGGGTGGGATAGGGAGGGTGGGAGGGAGGTTCAAGAGGGAGGGGATATGGGGATATATGTATACATACAGCTGATTCACTTTGTTGTACAGCAGAAACTAACACATTGTAAAGCATTTATACTCCAATAAAGGTATTAAAAAATAATAATAATACTTCAAGATACCCCCATAAAAGAGCTATATGATCACATGTGTTTGGGAAACACAGGAATCTAGATACTCCTCCTGAGGGAGTCACGGTACACATTAGTACATTGCAGGCTCTGGGAAATCCTACAGGAATGAACACAACGTAAGACTATTTGACATAGAATTTCCCAAACTTATGTAAACACAGAAACTTCATTTCCTACAACACTTCTTAAAATCCAATGGAAACACTGATCCAGAGAATAAGTTTTACAAAATATAATAATGCATATGATTCATGTTTAAAAAATATAATAATAAGGCATTATGTCCTGCACATCCAGCTTTATACTAGCTTGACCAGTAAGGAAGAGGGAGCCCTGCACAGATGTTCCTGTTGAGAAAAGATTCGAATCTGTGCAGCTAAATTTGTAGCTTCCAATATCATCTAGTCTTTCAATTCTCTTGATTATCACTACTCTCCACCCTTTATCTACCTTAGTATTTGATTTTTGGCTTTATCTTCTCCAGTCTTCTTCTTTGCCTGTTTCAGGAAATATACCTTTAAATAACCCTCAGAAAAGCCCATGACCAGGTTAACTAGGTCCCCAGGACCCTCCTGTCTGGAGAACATCACTGAGGTAGCAGACCCATCAGGTGCTTCCTCCTATCTCCTACTCCTACGCTCTAACACAGTCTCACTGGACTGCCCTGAGAGCAGAGAATCTCGTGGAGAAGTTTCATTTTTCTTTACCCAACATAAAACACCCTAATCACTCTAGGGAATTTTAATGATTGATTGTCATACTAGTAATTTCTAACACTGACCAGCCTAAACTCTAATAGAGAAGTGTGGAATGTTCCATTCCATCTACAGCCATTACTAGTAGGCTTTTACAGTAGATTAAGGAACGCATGGTTTCAAAAATGACTAAGAAATGAAGTTGCACCGCCCAAAGCAAGCGATGCATCCCAGTGGCCGTTACTGATGGTGCTGCTGTTGGTGTGTGCTTACTTCACTTTGCCCAGATATAAATAACCTTGAGTAAAATCTTACCCTCCACACACACATATACACCATATACTTCAAATTCAAATGGCAAGCAAAAACTCAGTTACACTATTCCAAAAAATAGTGAACGGTATTGATTTTTGCCATAAAGCATGTTAAATTTTTTATCCAGGATTTCTTCTTTCAAATTATGCTCATCAAGTTTCTTAAGAGAAAATGGGGCTTAAAAATAGTCAAAAAAATAAAAAAGGGCATTGTTAAGTTTTACAATGTATCTGATAAAATAAGAGAAGTGTGATATTTAAAAAACCGGTAACAGCAACAAAAACCTTTTGGCAGCAAGCAATGAAAAAGAAGAAATGACACATGACTACATGCAAGATTTGGCCATTTGAATGACATAAAGTTTTCTTTTCCTTTGGATTTTCAGCCTCTTTCCATTGTATTATAGCTATATCTTTGAAACACAGTTTTACACATAAAATGTCCATGTTAAAATCTTCAGTGGCATTATGTATCTGAGGAGTTGAGATCCAATTTGGCAATAATGAGTGGCATGGCGTTAATATGCATCTTATTGGCCATAATTCCCCAAGTCCTGCTCCCCACTATGACTTGGTCCCTGCGTCTCTTTTAGTGTATTTCTGAGAACACCATTCATCATTCATCACATTATAATGATTTGTTTTCCTATCTCTGTAACGAGAATGTAGCCTTTTCAATAGCAGGGCTATGTATTTCTTACACAGGTTCTAAAAATCCCTCAATACGTGTATGTATAATGAGCAAAACTTTAAGTGAAGAAAATCATTTAGCTCATACTTTTTGTAAGAAGATTGTTTTCTCAGCATACTGACCAGTTTTAAACACTAAAAGTAAAGTATAAATCCCTTGTGTCGCTTTCAGGGAAATGATATCAACTATATTTTTCATAAACAGGAGAGTTGTTACATTTTAAAGATACAGCATCACACAGCAGTTCAAAGGACGAACTCAGGAGCCAGACCGCCTGAGCCCACACCCTGGCTCTATCATTTACTACACGTATGATCTCATGTAGGTTACTTAATTTCTCCTTACTCCTGGTGTGTTATTGTAAAAGGGGACTATTAATGGCACTTACCTTACAGGATTGTTGTGAGTAGTAAATGAGCTGACATGCAAAAAGCATTTAGGACAGCACCTACCATGTAGAAACTCATGATTTCTGAGTTAGCTATTATTGTCATTACTATCCATCTTCAATCTTTTCTAGCCCATCACTAATTATACCCTGTAGAATCAAATAACCCTGGATGGTGCTAGGTCATTCTCTTCTAAGGTTGTCATTCTTGCAATATCAGGCAATTCTCAAGCAGTCTTTTTTAAACTGCATCTAGCTTATAGTTGCTAACACTGGCCATGCAAAGCATACCTAGAAGGGCATGTTAGTTAAAGCACCGTCAAGGCTTCTAGTTTTAAATCAGTGTCAGGGTAGTAAATCTTCTTCATGGATTCCAAATAAGATGTCCCTTTACTAGGCTCACAGGAAGATGTCAAATGGTTGTTGCTTTACTTTCCTCATAAACGGTCTAGCTGTCCCTTTACTGTACTTGTCTCAATCCCTGTCAATACTGCCACATCCTTCTGTCAAGTTATGTAAAGCAGAATGCCGCAGCCCTAATATAAACTTGCTAGAACCCTGCTAAGGGCTTAAGGCTCTAATGCAATGCATCTTTATGTGATGAACAAAATAATACTGTCAGCTCATGCTAAGAAGGCATATCAATTTATCTCCATAATATAACCTGTGTTTCATCTCATACTGTCTCCTAGTAATGCTCATTTAGGATTGCAGATTAATAGGCATGTTCAGTTAATGATTTTGCATTTTTCCAAATTAAATCTTCCTCCCACACTAATTTTATAATTCAATTAAAATAAGCCATCAAGTTTTCTTAGCATGATTTGCTCTTTATAAACCCCCTGCCACTTTTTCCCCATTTTCATCATTTCAGTAGGCCTACTGCTGAAATGAAGCTGTGAATAAAGAGAAAATGTTTTCTAAACTTTCTAGATTAGTTTGCCAGGGCTGCTGTAACAGAGTACCACAAACTGAGTGGCTTAAACAACAGAAATGTATTATCTGAGTTCTAGAAGCTGGAAGTCTGAGACCAAAGTGTCAGCTGGTTGCTTCCCTTTGAGTGTTGTGAGGGAAAACCCTTTCCATGCCTCTCTTCTAGCTTCTGGTCGTTTGCTGGCAATCCTTGGCATCCTTTGGATTATAGATGTCTCACCCTGATCTCTGCCCTCATCTTCCCATGATATTCTCCCTGTGTGCATGCCTCTATGTCCAAATTTCCCCTTTTAATAAGGACACTGGTCATACTGGATTAGGGGCTCACCTTACTTCAGTACGATTGCATCTCAACTAATTACACCTGTAACACTCATATTTTTAAATAAGGTCACCTCTGAGCTACTGCGGATTAGGATTTCAACATACAAATTTGGGGTAACACAATTCAACCTGTACCACCTCTCAGATTTGAAATGCTCTTGGGGACTTGCCATTTTAAGAAAATTCTTTGGTCCAATCTTGTATCTGCATAGAATAGATATATCATGCAGAGAATTCATTGGACTCCTTGATTGGAACCTACTGGTTGGCTTAAAATCACACCTGTGACCCAACGCCCAAGGTTTGCTCAGATTTCCCACAGGATGGGAAGCAAAGCAACCCCAGGAGCCTTTCTCCCTTCACTTTGTGCACTTCCCCTAAAGATTCTCAGGGAATCTACAGTCAACAAAAAGAAGTAATGCTTGAGTAATGCTTTCCAACTTATGGATCACATGCATTATCTCAAGTGACTCACAAATAACAACCTGGCAGACATAATTATGGCAAATATTATTATAAAGGGACCATGGCTTGAAGGTTAAGCTTGCAGACTCTGAGCCAGAACACCTGTACATGGATCCCAGATGCCCTTCTTCCCAGCTGTTTGACTTTGGATAGGTTTTTATGCTTCAGTTGGCTACAAATATGGACAAATACGAGTGTTCGCCTCATAGACTTGTTGTAAGGATTAATAATTTAATCCATATAAATTGTTTAGAATAGTGCCTGGTACAAGGAAAGTGCTCAGGCAAATTTTAGAGCTGTTATTATTTTACAAATGATGACATTGAGGCTTAGAGCTATAAAAATGACTTCTCCAAGTCGTCATTGGTGAGACCCAACCTCAACCCCAGAACTTCTGAGGTTTTCCATGTCACCAGACAACATTCCAGCAACACTCCATTTTTAATGTGTGTAAACATCACACTTCGAATTAATGGAGATGTCTGGGGACTCTGGCATAGGAATAAAGCACCAACCAGTAGGGTTGTATGAAACCCCGACTGCTGGACTGCCTGCTGGACTTAGGGACTGGACTTAGGGAAGGCAAAGTCCTTGAAGAATCAGTAACCCTCTCTGCATAAGGTTCTGGAAGAGCTGGTTTGGCTCGATGAAGAAAAGCTAAGGAAAGCAAAGCCACGTTTTCTGCCATGTCCCATGTGCATCTCTTATTGAAGCCAAAAGAACTACTTTTATTATTATTACTATTATTATTATTATATTATTCATTGAACTTGCTGTGCTTTTAATGTCTCTAGGAAATATTCTATTTTCTATGCCAAATTTCATATTATTGTTCTATTCATCTTTAAGAATAAGTTGTATTTTCAAATCTTTTCATAAAACTTCCTTTATGTCCTAGCATCACACAGAGCAACCCTCTCTTGTTTTCTTTAGAAAAGAACTATCCTCCATCATAGCACTTGTGAGCTATATTAGAATCACTGATTTCTTGGTCTCTATTTCCCACCACACTAAGGATATCATATTTGTTTTGGAATCTGCAGCACCTAGCATACAGACTGAGGTATTAGTATCTACGGACTAATTAGAAGACTGACTAGAAGAATGAATGAATGAATATATAAATGAAAGAAATAAGAAGACCTCTGAGTCTTAGCATCCAACCCTTAGGCACATTACAATTTAACCTGACTTCTGACCAGGAAAAGGGAAGATGGAATAAGTAATGAGGAGAAAAGGAGTGACTTTGTGTATGAAATTAATCAGTTAATGAAGCTCCAAGTTGTTTTGCCTGGATCCACAGAATTAAAAAAGAGCAAATTTTCACCACTAGCTATCTAGCTTGATTTGCATGTGTTCAAATCTTCAAAGTAATCCCTTTGATTCCTTTAATCAATAGCTATTTTAGAAAGCTCTTCATTACTTCCTAATTGTCCAAATTCATTTTCTTCATTTTTCCTTATTAGAAGCAGATTTCTTCAAATGAGTTAAGTAGATCAGCAATTTTGGAAACACTATCAACTTCAAGCATTTCTCTCAGTTATTAGCATGTCCCTTCTCTCTCTAGGACTGGATTCTTTTCTCCATTTTTAAAAGGCCATCTGGCTTATTTTATTGACTTATTTTTCCCATACGTCTCAAATAAAATCAACTTTACCTTATACTGAGAGCAATCCATGTTTACAATAACTCTGATCCTAGATGTTTTAATCTATCAGATATCTGGTTTTAGATGAAGATGCAAGTGATTCTCCATTAAGTTAATATGTCAAAAAATAAGTACATAATTGGCACTCATCTAGGTTTTAATCCATCCCAACCAGATAAGCTTGTAAAGTCATTACCATGGCCCACAAAACATTTCAAAGATAATTTAAATGAATATTTCGATCCTTAAAAATACACATATTCATTGAACCCAACAATCCCACTGCTGGGAATCTGTAACACGGAATTAAAACCACCATACTATTGCAGCACTAATGTTATGCCAAAAAGCTGCAAACAAAATGAATGTCCATCAATAAATGGGTGGTTAAAAATTTATGGTATATCAATTCAATGCAATATTATACAGCTGTTTGTACATGAGCCCAGAGAGATATACAAAAGAGTATTCAGAAGATTGTTACTAGGGAGGAGAGAGAATACTGGATGGGAAGAGGAAAGAAGAAAGAGTAATGTAAGAAAAAAAAGAGGGGGCATTCATGACAAAACCATTATATAAGATGTGATCTCAGTTATGTAAAATTCCATATGTTGTATGAATATGATTAAATATACATAAAAGGATGACCACATGGTTTTCTGAGGGCAATAGGATTATACATTTTCACTTTCTTATACTGTATATACTGTTAGTTTTTAATAATTAAAAAATCTTTAATTTGAATTATTTTTATCATTTGAATCATTGTTTATATAACTTGAAAAACGTTAAATTAATTTTCATTTTGATATATATACTATATCTAGAGGGAGAGAGAGTAATGTCAATCAGACCAAGGTTTATATACTCATAATTCAGAACTCAAATCCAGCCACTGGATAAGAGATCAGCTATAGGCAGTACCTCCAGACTATAATCCACCTGCTTGACAGACTGTGTATATGTCCTACCAATTATATTCTTTTTAAAAACAATCTTTTCTAATTTTCATTTTTGATCTACTTTCAAGACTCAGCTAATGCCATTCCTTCTTAACTGTGTTCTCCATTTGTCTCACCAAATATTTGATTTCCTAGAAAGTCTTCAAAATTCCCCCATCAAACCCTCCTAAATTTCTATACTTTATGATAGCTCATTTTGCTGGATGAAATGTGATATCACGTAGGAGATGCCTGAACTTCTATTTCAAGTTTTGAATATCCCTCAGGGTTCATCAATTTGTCTTTTTACATTCAACAGAAGTTCTACAGTGAGAGAAGAAACGTTGTCAAAATCTAAAGGTAAACACACTTGGACAACAGTACTTAAAAGTGCAATGCAGACTCCTGAATGGTATTTTGTGTGGTTCACCTTCCCTCATGACTTCTGGAACTTCTTGGTATAAAAACAAACTGGTGGGGACTTCCCTGGTGGTGCAGTGGTTAAGAACTCATCTGCCATTGCAGGGGAAACGGGTTTGAGCCCTGATCCGGGAAGATCCCACATGCCACAGAGCAACTAAGCCCATGCGCCACAACTACTTAGCCTGAGCTCTAGAGCCCGTGAGCCACAACTACTGAGCCCACGTGCCACAACTACTGAAGCCCGCGCGCCTAGAGCCCATGCTCCGCAACAAAAGAAGCCACCACAATGAGAAGCCCGTGCACCGTAACAAAGAGGAGCCCCCTCTCGCCACAACTAGAGAAACCCTGCACGCAGCAACAAAGACCCAGCGCAGCCAAAAATTAATTAATTAATTAATTAATTAATTAATTAATTTAAAAAAAAACTTGTGGAAAACACACATTGATTCTGCTTATGTTTAAAATAATCCAGTATTTTCACCAATCCAAAACTGAAAAATACAAAATCTAACTATTTGAATTTCAAAAAGCATTTTAATTAGTTTTATAAATAAAAGTTATGAAATTGGAATAATCAAAATATTCAAGTACTGATGTAGAAAAATAAAGAATAAATTAATCCAGGTGTAATTTCGAGGCTATGATCATTACCATATGTCTCCTTAATTACCTTTCCCCTCAGGGACTTGATGTTTTGCAAGATTTACTCTACCAAAACAAATGAATTAATAAAGTAATAATTGATGTTTTTCATTTTTAATGAATCATTTACATGTAATTGCCCATCTCAGATACTGATCAAGATGAGGAAACCAGTGTTGCGCATGTAGTTGAAACAATTTCTTTAGGGGCAAATAATTTGGTCTCATGGAACAACGTAGAGTTGCTGTTAGCATTTAGAAATAATGGAAACAATTGAAGATGTACTCCAGAGCTCAGACCTCTGTTTCACAATTAGTCTTCCATAGTCAAAGAATAAATTGGGATTAAAAAACAACTTTATTTTAATTCACAAATTAAAAAAAAAGCAAACAACCTAGAAAAGAATATCAAGATTAATTTACAAGAAGGATAGCTTTGAGGTGCCCCATGAAAAACGTGAGCCTGAACCTTACGCCAAGGGCAGAGGAGACAAATGAACATGAGTGATGAGCCCTCAGCAACGTTCCAATTTCACTGACAAAGATTCAAGTAATGGATAAGAGAAGGCACACGTATCAGCAGAAGATAATGAAGACACTATTTTTGTTCGCTTTGTACACCTATTTCTTTAACTTCTATACAATAGGTTTTGCTTTGTTTTGTTTTCTCTGCCCTGAAAAGATAAATGCAGATGCATTCACATTCTCTGGAGACAAGAATCAGATGATCAAGTCAAAACAAATCCTTTTGAAAGCACCCAATCTCATAGCAGATACAGTAAAAGATAAATCACTGGCCATTTTGAAAATTTCCTGCACAAGAAACATGTTAAATGCACATGTCCTAAATTGACAGTTGATTAAGCTCCAACCTTAAAAACTAGGTTACCGAGTTTTGAAACTTCGAGAATAATGCAAGTGTCAGGTTTTTCATGCTTTTTTTAAAAACAACGAACACAATAGTAGTAAATATCACATCACACTGAATTCGTCTTAATCTCCACCTTGTTCATTCACAAACCACATAAATCTCACAGAAGAATACTGTATCAGCACTTCCAAACCATGGCTCCATTAAAGATTTAACATCTGAGGTCAGAAAGAGGTTTTCTTATTAAGCTGCCATTTCCTTTACAAAATAGACTATCTTGTACTTACTGCTACCCTTTGAACTCTTATAGTGAATAATTAAAACTAAACTGCAAAGCATAATTTGCGATGTTGAGTACACTGTAGATTGTGGGTTTTTGCTTAGTGGCTCCTTTAAAATGCTCACCAATCCCCAGAGGGATAACCCTGCCATTAGTCTGAATCGACAAAGTTGGCTGGCCCCTAAAAGCAAGGCAGACAGCTCCAAATCATAATGAAATGGTCTTGTTGGTGACTCACCGTATTGACAGCGGGGTCCCTGAAAACCCTCAGAACACTGGCACTGCTGGACTTTACCCTCTGAGCATCTCTTCCCATGGAAACAAGTCCCCACTGCAGAGACAGCTAAAAGGTAGGTACACAAGAAGGCCAGGGAGAACAGAGTTGAGGGAAAGAAAGAAAATCTTCAAGGTAAGCACCAAGTTGCTAATATAGATATAATCTAGAAATTTCCACCAGCTCTTCCACCGCCCCTCTATAGAAAACAGTGTTTTCATTACACATTAAGGCCTTGCTGTCTGAAGCCTTGTAGAACTCTGTACGTGGTAACATCTGCATCACCTTGAAGCTTGTAGAAATGCCCCACCCTGGACCTAGTGAATAAGAATCCACATCTTAACAAGCTGATCCTTATTCACATTCGAGTTTGCGTAGTAATGGCCTATAAGGGAAAAGAATCCAAAAAAGAGTGGATATATGTATATGTATAGCTGATTCACTTTGCTGTACACCTGAAACCAACACAACACTGTAAATCAACTATACTCCAATAAAAATTAAAGAAAAAAAAGGAGTGGAATTAATAATAAAGGAACTCCGTGGAGAAGATGACTGTGTAGCCCAAACAATCTAAAAAACAAGCAAGAAATATGAATACTTACCAGAGGCAAAGGACTGTGTTAGGTGCCATACAACAATATAAAGAATTCATCTCACGGTCATTAATTTCCAGGAGTCTATAATATAGTTGAGATGACATCGTGGGCAGATGTATTCACTGAGTTTAAGCCAACCAGCTGCAGTGCCCTAGCACTGCATGCAAATACAGTGACCCCCTCAACACTAAGCCTGCTTACTATGGGAAGCCGGAGGCAACTTCACTAAGATAGTTCGAGAGCAGAAAGCACGGCGGGGAGGGGAGCAGGATACCAACAGACTCCCGCAGGTGCAGGATAACAGGAGAGATGAATTGTTGTGCTGTGGTCTGCACTGACTGCAACACACTGAAGCATTTTAAGTGACTTCACAATAACCATAAACACATAGGTAAAGGAGTCGCTATACAGAGCCATTTCTCCTGGCGTGAATGAACTATATAATGCCACTAGTTCTGCTGCTTGAGGGCTGTCAAATATACTCCAAAGGTTCTGCAGTACCCTCAACCAGAGGTTTGTAAAAAGTACTGCATGCCTCATCTTAAAAAGTAAACTGCCTCCCGAGTTCTGCAATTAATCATGACAAGCACAAGTCAAGAAATCCCATTTAGATTTAGTACAGTGATTTCCCTCTGGACTTTTGAATCAGCTGTGGATTACAAATTTGATGATATGGGAAAGGGGCAAACAGAAAAGGGAGATGGAAGCTTACAAGGTGTAACCTGTCTGGCTTTAAATAAACTGTCTTTTACATAAAGAGACAGAATATAAAGCGGCAGTTCTATGGGTCCTGAATTCTGACCTATCATTAGCAGCGCTTAATAGAAAGGCTTTTTGTGCATTTCTGCACATGTCATGTGTGCATTTTCAGTCCAAAGAGATGCTCTGAATCCGTGGTGATTCTAAAGATGTCTAAAACTTGACAGGCATGATATGATTGAAGCCCAAAACAGAGTGAAACCACTACTTCTAGCGACAGAGAGTTAGACAGGAAGAATTATAACTTACAGCATAGACAGCCAGGTTCATCGTCCTGCCAGCTCCAACCAGGGCAGCACCTGTAGATGGTCAGCTGCTCCATGCTGTATGCCTGTCTGTAGATGGTGTAGTACCGGGTCCTAAGAAATAGGAATCTAGATCAGTAATGCTTCCTCTTAAGGCCAAAGCTGTCACCTTAAACTCACTAAAAAATTCTCCCTGCAATCCAAATCCTGCCATTTATACACACACACAAAAAAAAATATATTATCTGTATACATTATACATGCACTCACGTGTGCACACACACACACCTCACTAAATATATAACCAAGATTCGATATAGGTATAGGTTATTGAAAATTAAGAGGGGCCTCCAGTCCTGCAGCATAAACTAACCTAAGGGTCACTGAAGCTATCAAAAATGGAACCCAAAATTATGAAGAGAATAATGAAATCCTGGAGGATAATAAGGCACATGCTTTTCAATCTGACAGTGAAGGCCCCGCATGAATTGGTCTCATGATAGTGTGCACTCTCAACAGTGGTGACATCACCCACAAGTGGGGGGACAATTGGTTCTTGGGTAGGAGCGGTGAAAAAAAATCTTAGCTAATACAATGGTCTCTGGTCCTACGAACCAGCAGAGTTCACAAACAGAAACAAAGTATATCTGTGGTATTAAAACTTCATGGGGGAGGGGGACGATTACTAAAATTAAAAAAAAAGTTTACAAAGGTTCCTTATGGGGGCAATAATGAACAAAAATTGAAAACACTACACTATAACTATTTGTGCTGACCTCTTAATAGACCATAATACCAAACATCTCTAAATTGGCTTACTTCCTTTCTATCAAATCGATGTCATATTTACTCTTTATCCCCAAAGTATTATATTCTCTTCCTTTCACAAACCTATCCTCATATCCCCAGCCCAAATCCCCTTCATGTTCAAAGCCATTTTCAAGTTTCACTTCCTCCAACTTCTCTTTCCCCATCATGTCAATATATATTGTTCTTTCTCTTCTCTCAAAAATAGGATTTAATGTCAATTTTTATGACACAATTATTCACCATTTTGAAGTGTCACCTAATATTTTGGAGGTGCATCTCTTCAACAGGGATATAAGTGTAGGTTTGCAAACTTACATACAAACAAAAGGGATATTAGTTTGGCAAAAATGCCAAACATCTTTTAACACTGCCTCAACTCCAAACTCAGTTTCATAAATACTTGCTGAATAAACAGATGTATAAAACTATTAAGCTCTTGAAAATAAATAAAACATGTTTTACTTATTCATGTTTGCTTTCCCAAGTCTGAACGTCTATATTGTAGTGGACTTTCTTTGGTTCAGTGTAATATCAACAATGATTAAACCTCATGGGATGAGTACCAAAAAATCTAAATGAAAAGCTATTTTCAAAAACAGGTACTCTAATACCTACTATGTACCAAGCATTGTGCCACAGGTGTTAAATATGTTTTCAGTTAATCCTCATAATATCCATGTGTGGTATTATTCTTCCAACTTTACAGACTAAGGCACAGAGAAATGTAGGAAATTCTACCAGTGCCACACAGCCAGTAAAAGCCTGAAGTTTTTTCTGATTTAAATTTAATTTAAAGGTCCTGAGTATAGACCAAAAAAAAGACTATTCATCTGAAGATTAAAAATACACACACACAATGTATATGTAAATATCCACAATTATAAATGATTTAATCTTATTTTACTTAGTCCTATATTATCAGTGTTCTGCCATTTCTACACAATGGCAAACCCAGTTATTTACAAATGCCCTCAACTTTCTTTTAGTAATCGTAGTAGTAGTAATAATAAGAATAATAAATTCATTAATCTAAAGCCACACTTTTTTTAACTTTGTTTCCTGAATTCAGACCAAATTGATTCATTTACGTAAAACTTGAACACATTAGCAGCTATTTGTGTTAAGAGATACTTAGATATTTTATAAAATTATTTTAAAACTTTTTTAAGAAAGTCCCTATGAAGCCTTCACGCATAGAAAGTGCATACTTGCTTTTTCTCTCCTCTCCCAGCCAGCCAAGTTAATCCTAATTCAAATGCCATAATAAAGTTAAAGAAGCTCTAGGTTTCAGAGCGTTACGAGAGAACCAAG
Organism: Balaenoptera physalus; assembly: GCF_965194825.1. Classification (NCBI taxonomy): domain Eukaryota; kingdom Metazoa; phylum Chordata; class Mammalia; order Artiodactyla; family Balaenopteridae; genus Balaenoptera; species Balaenoptera physalus. Next base: position 48,581,060 of record NC_138891.1, on the reverse strand, counting down.
GGCAGGTGAGATGGTTCACAGTCGTAGATGCCCAGATCCAAGTCATGCTAAATTTAGCAAACCAACACAATCTTCCTTGTTTCTCTCAAGCTTCTGATCTACAGCTTTCAAAAGTTTATTATGTCAAGAGGTAAAATCAGTGGCATCTAACTCCAAATAGCTCACACATAAAATGAGGCATGAACTAAAGTAATAATATAGCCTATTTCTGAAGGAAAATATATAACTTTGAAAGTTCCTGGTGGGCATATGTTATACTCGTTTACTTAATTTTGTAATTATTTTCTAAAATTTATTGGATGAAATCTTTAGATGCAGTTGAGGCTTTGGCTTTGATTTTCAGGAATCAAAAGGACATAGCAGAAGCACCCTTACCTTATTTCAGAACCCACACACCACCGTGGGCCACTGCAGCCCTGTTTCCAGATCTTGATGATGTGTGTGAATGCTTGGACACATGGGTGTGGTAGTCCCACCACAGTCAGCTGCTGTTCTTCGCAAACATTTGGCCTTGGAAAGAAAAAAAAAAAGAATAGTAATGCAATAAAAACAGATTACTTCTTTATGTTTTATTCATGAATCATTTGCTCCTTCATTTTCCACAAAAAGCTTGTGGTGACTTACATAAAGTAGGAGAGAAAAATATGGGCAATGTAAAAAAAAAAAAAAAATGCAGGCCAGGAAAAAGAAAAATCAGAATAGATTTTAAAAACAAGGAAAAATTTAGAAGACACATATAAAAGTCATAAATTCCCTTGTGCTTGAGAAAATTGAGCTGCAAATTAAGTTCTGATCTCTTTGGTAGCCAAAATATCTGAAGAAACACAACTGCAGGATTCCCAATATCCATGAAGAAAAAAGGCAGGCTGATTCATCAAAAGGAGTTAAATTTTTCCTGGAAATTATTCCTGAACAATATCTCCATCGACATGTTTAGTTAATTCAGATTCACCCATAATGCTCATTTAAACACAAATACTTTTCAACCAGCACCATTATATCAATATTTCCTTATAGAAAGTTTATATAAATGTACAGGATTTTAGATATATTATCTTTAATTTTTAAATGTGTGGGGCTAGATAACACTCATCACCTGGAGTGTCAGAATTAAATTCTTTTGTAATCTGAGGAATGCTTTACTTAGCGATGAACGATTTACTAATCCATACCAATTGCTTTGCTTTTGAAAACAGCACTAATTATAAAAGCCATTTGGCCCAAACACTCATACTTTTCATGCATTCAAAGTCACCTGCATGCCATACACTGACCTCCCTAGGGTCAGACTTTGACGTTCTTTTTTTGCTGTCAGGAAACTCATAGTCTAGTTGAACTCTCCATATTCATAATCTGCTGAAAATAGAGATGATTTCTGATTCAGGATTCTAGTCTGTCTCTAAACAACTCTGTGAACCTGTCCAGTGTTAACACTGATAAAAAACAGCTAATAGCGATTCCTGCACTAAAATCAGTTACCTTACCCTCCACAGCTGCAGTCCGTTTTTGTGATCACTTCTTTCTGAGGGTCTGACTAAACCTCACCCTCCGATTTCACTTACAGTCCAATCCTCACTTCCAGATATATTTCTGAAAGGTAATTTTTTTGGACTGTTAACTTCACCTAAACTGAATAAAATTCATGTTGAACGTTATTTATGAGTTTGCATAGCACATTTTAACGCTTTAGGTAAATACTGTAATAAAACAATAAATGTAAAAACTGCACCTAAGTCGGGCATCCATGCGATCATCAAGAATTGGGCAGTGGGGCTTCCCTGGTGGCGCAGTGGTTGAGAGTCTGCCTGCCAATGCAGGAGACACGGGTTCGAGCCTTGGTCTGGGGAGATCCCACATGCCGCGGAGCAACTAGGCCCGTGAGCCACAACTACTGAGCCTGCGCATCTGGAGCCTGTGCTCCGCAACAAGAGAGGCGGCGATAGTGAGAGGCCCGCGCACCGCGATGAAGAGTGGCCCCCACTCGCCGCAACTAGAGAAAGCCCTCGCACAGAAACGAAGACCCAACACAGCCAAAAATAAATTAATTAATTAATTAATTTAAAAAAAGAAAAGAATTGGGCAGTGGACCTAAAGAAAACTTAGCTTTTAAAAATGCCGTATTAGATTGTCTCTAACTTGCCTATACCTCTACCTTTACATGGGTTTATGTGTTTTGGGGGAGCCAACTAGCCCCAGTTAGAAGGAGCTCACCAAACATTTGCTTTTTCAGTCAGTAGTCTGAAATGTTACACCTCATGCAGCCTTGAACTCTATTTTGTAACCTACTTTTTATCTATTATTCCATTTATCCACCCACCCACCCAGCCGGCCAGCCAGCCAGCCATTCATTCATTCAGCAAATACTGTCACCTACATGTGCCAGAAGCACCCCTCACCCCCGCCACCAAGGATTTGAATATAAGTAGTTTATTTGGAAAGTGCAGAAAACATCAGTAAGGAAGTGGTGAAATGAGACAGTGAAGGAGAGTTAGCCAAGAAAAAGGATGCATTACTGAGCCAGCCAACTTTAGCTGAGGAGCTCCCCAAATGGGGGACGGAGCCTGGGCATTTATACACTAATTCCTATCAGTGACTGGTTGAGGGCTACTTCCTCTCCAGCATTTCAGGCAGAAGCACAGGTAGGAAGAGTCAGCTTCCGGATGCCAGAGTAAGTCTTCAGGCACAGAACTGCAAATGCTAGCAGTTGGAAGCCTGCAGGTGAGCAGTGATAAAGGAGAGGGACTTGGGCACTGTGCTGACAGTTTCAGCTGCAGGTGGTATAAACGAAAGAAAGGCCATGTTCAGTTTGCGCCAACAATCTAAGTAGAAGGGAGAGTAAGTAAAAGCACCTCAATAAATACAAAATGTGAAGTGCTAAGATGGAAACAATCAGGGGACTGAAACAGAGATAGAAGAAGCTTACTAAGATTCATTAATTAGGAAAGCCCTCACTGAAGAGGTGACACTGTGACCTGAAAGGGTGAACAGAAGCCAGCCACAGGAGAGCCAGGGGATGCCATTGAGGTGGAAAGAAACAGAATGAGCAGAGGCTCCAAAAGGGGAAAACGCTTGGCCTCCAGAGATCTGAAAAAAAGGCCAAATTGGCTCAAATGATGAGATGCTTGGTAGGGCAAACAGGGCCTTTCAGGCTGAGGGGTTTTGATTTTATTCTCAGGGCACTGGAAGCCACAGAGAGTTTTTATTCTGGTCTCATTTCCTACAGACAGAACGTGGAGATGAGCCTGTGATCCTCTCTGATACCAACTCTCCTCCTTGATAATGACTTAGGTCATATCTGCTCCTGCGCACTAGTAACAGCCCAGCCCAATCCAGCAATGGGCCCCCAAGCCTCAGGAATCCACCAAGCCTTCCTTGGGGTTTTCCTCATTCCTACAAAGAAAGAAGTCCCCAAGGGAACTCTGTACCTTCAGAAGACCCAAACCCAGCAGCACCAGTGAACAAGAAAAAGCACAGCACAAATTTTATGCACCAAAAGGAAAATGTATTAGACTAAAGTTTCTAGAAAATTATATGTAATCCAGATTGTCACCAAATAATTTCGCTGATAACATCATAAGAAATGTTAATGTGACTTCAGAACTTCACATATTATATTACTGAACCATAGCTAACAAGCAACATAGTTTTGGATGAGATGAGTTTTTCTTTTAGGTTAATTCATACTAGGGAATGTTTTGGTAAAGCAGTATCATCCTTGCCTACTAAGCAGACGTGGCTAAATAAAATCAGTCACTTAGTTATTCTGCAGGTGTCCTGGTATGTTTCGATTAAAAAAATTAAGCTCCTTTCTTAACATTGAAAGCCATAAATGTTAGTGGTAAAGAAGCTGGAACAGTGAATAAATACAGAAAGTCAAGTTTGCCCCTAAGATGCTCCCAGATATAACCACTGCTAGTAATCTGATGTATTCATATCCAATTCTTTTTGGGAGCACACAAACATATTTTTGCATAAATGGGATCATAATCTACTATTTTTTAATTGTATAAAAAGTATTTTTAACTTATCAAATAACATGGTATGAATATTTTTCCATTTTGAAATTTATTGAATTACTTTAACCCTTTTTTTTTTCCAGAGTATGGACTTATCAGAATAATATAGCAGAGTTAATTTAGCCAACATCCTATTGATAGACATATAGTTGTTTCTAATAGTTTGTGACTGTAAACAACTCTGATGTCAGTCTCCTTATATAAACAGCTGACTTACAGATTAAATTTTTTTAATATTTTCCTATGAAATATTTGTTTCTTCTGAGTCCTTTCAGTTCAGGAATTTTTTAGCCCCTCTCTTCTGTTTTAGGCTTTCTCAAGTATCAGGTTATCAGTGCCTGTCTATATTTAAGCACGAGGCACCAGAAGCTGATTGGGAGCTATGTGTGATAGAAAGGGCTTACAATTGGTGGACTCACTGTTAAGTGACTAGGGGTGAACTTTATTTTTGAGAAGCTCCTGGATGTCAGTGTATGGAAATCTGATTTTTAGGGCCATTCATTTTTTCAGAAAAGTAGCTCCAGTTTCTTGCCTGTGAAAGCAGACAGCTTGTGGCTGGTGCTTGGGGACCAGATAGCGGAAGGGAGCTATGTTTTTAGTCCATATCCACTCCTAGACAGTGTCAGTCTGCACCCCTTCTGAAGCTTCTCCGGTTCTCGTTCTCCAGAGGAAAGAACCAATCCAACTTCTCCCTCTCCCTCCCCCTCCCCCTCCCCTCCCCCTCCCCCCTCCCCCTTCCCCTCCCCCCCCTCCCTCCCTCCCCCCCCCTCTCTCTCTCTCTCTCTCTCTCTCTCTCTCTCTCTCTCTCTCTCGTGGGACTAGAGCACGGCTATTTGTCCAGGTCTACAGTTTGGAGAAAGGGACCTGGGGATTGCACTAACTTTACATTCACTGTTTCAGACAACTCTCTTCCTCCAGCCCCACACATCTCCCCTGTGCATTGCTTGCCTCCACTCTAAATGCTTAATGCGGAACCTCTCCAGGGTTCCATGTGAAAGGACCAACGACCCACCAGAATGGCATAAAGATTACATCAAAGTGAAAATATCTGAGGTACAGGTCCAGAAAGAAATCTTTTCTGAACTTCTCCTATTGACTAAAGCAGAGATTTACAAGAGCCATCTGCCACAAGTGCCCCCTCCCACCTCCCTCCTCACCACTCCAGGGAAGTCTCCAGTGGGGGGAGGGGGGAGGGGGGAGCAGGGGGAGGGGCAGCTGACCTTGGGCAGTGGGACATTTCAAAGCTAATTTGTGTAAACAAACCTCATCAGAACCTCCCATCCTTTGAAGCACCCCCCTTATTAAGCTAGTACGTGAATCCTAATCCCTAGCTGTTCAGAGAGCTACTCCCTATAGAGTACTCCTGCATGCACGCGTAATAAACTTTTCTCCTGTTAATCTTTCAGGAGATTAACAATCGAACCTCAGTTGACAGAGGAAAAGATTTTCCTCCCAACAGTTTTGGCAACAAGGATTGAATGGTCACAAATCTTCGCTCACTCTGGAGACAGCAGCTGAGCTCTTAGGATCTCTGACCAAGCTGGCAAAATTAAACTTTCTTACCATCAGACTCCCAGATCTCTGCTTGGGGTCCAGTTGAGCAAAAGTGATAACAGCCTCTCATCTTCTCAGAAAGAAAGTTTCCAAAACTTAGATTTACAGGAGAAAATGTTTTGGTTAGAACTCGTCTTGTTCTTTGGGTATTATGACCCTTGGTTTGGATCTTCCAATAAATCGTCATTGTGCTGTCTTTTTGTCACTTTCTTTTTTGCTGTTGTTTTGTGTTGTGATGTCTAAAAGTGTTGCTTGTCATAAGAAGGACAGTCAAAGCAAAGAACACAGGTATAGGTTCCATAAGCCTGTTCAAGCCACCCTCACAGACTGGTGAGTTTACGGTTCTCACTGGACCAGTATCTGCTTGGACAAATTTGCTGTGGGCCACCAATAAAACCAGATGAGTTTTTCCTCCTGTCTCAATTTTGTGTCCTGAGGGCTTAGCTTGGAACCAGAGAGTGTACTGAGACATGAGGTGCACAAGCAAAACTTCCTGCCAACCACTGCCAGCTCTCAGGCAGGTTGTCTAAGACTGAATCCTAAAGGGTCTCAACCCATAAGGTACCTTGTCATCTCCTTCCCAATGCCTTCGTAGTGCTGTGACTTCCGATCTCTGTATCACCCATCTGGTATCATAGATTTGCAGGCCTGTGATTGGAGGTGCCTCACTTTTGTGGGAAGACAGGAACTAAGCATTCTTAGCACCTATGGCAACTTGGTTTTCTTCATTTCACCTCTGGTTGGGAGTTATTTTGAATTATGGAAGCTGCATCTTCTGCGCCCTCTTCAGAGACACCTATTGTGTTCATGACTAAGCCACAGAAAGTCTTATTGGTTTGAGTCACATTTGGAATGGGTTTATCTATGCGGATCCTAATTGTCAATGGCCAGATGATGGATTATTTCAGAAAAACTTTTATATTTAAAGGATTTTTCGAGAGCTTTCATCCTAAGAAAATGTCCTATTAGTACCTATAGGAGATCAAATGGAAAGAACATAAATAGTATCAAAGCTAGCCTAAAATATTCCCTTAACAAAATTAAAGCGCAGAAGTCACTCAACTGATTTAGGCCCCTTGACCCTTTCAGGGATGCTTAAAGGACTCAAGGACCCCCAAAAGCAACTATCTGAAGCTGAAAAGGGAAAAAAGGGGGCCAATTGGAAACAGACTGGATATTTTATCCACTTAGAAGAATTTGGAGACACCCAGACAACTACTTGATGTCTCCTCAATCCCTTGCTCAAATTCTAGTCTACAGCCTCCATAAGATTATATATCAAGGCAAAAGAAAATCTTAAAAACCTTCTCTGTAAATATTGGTGGAAAGATTTGCTCTCATGTTGAGCAGGTAACAACTTATTCCATCTGCCAGCAATGTAATTAGGATAAAACATAAAGTGGGGCAAAGACTAGAACCAACTCTTGTATAAACTAGTGTAATTAGCATTACTATAATATGCCTGACTCACAGCTAAAATTTCAGAATGAAAGCCGCGTAAGATCTCTATTTGCATCTGTTTGTATATTTATGTTTGTCGTATGTTATGTATACGTGAGATATTATCCTACCTCTGGATGGTATTATCAATTTATAAAATCCCTTAAAAGAGTTCTATTATATTTGGCTTAAAGAAAAATAAGCTCTTTTATAAATTAAATATTTCTAGGGCTTCCCTGGTGGCGCAGTGCTTGAGAATCTGCCTGCCAATGCAGGGGACACGGGTTCGAGCCCTGGTCTGGGACGATCCCACATGCCGCGGAGCAACTGGGCCCGTGAGCCACAATTACTGAGCCTGCGCGTCTGGAGCCTGTGCTCCACAACAAGAGAGGCCGCGATAATGAGAGGCCCGCCCGCGCACCGCGATGAAGAGTGGCCCCCACTTGCCGCAACTAGAGAAAGCCCTCGCACAGAAACAAAGACCCAACACAGCCATAAATAAATAAATAAATAAAACCCAAAAGTTTAAAAAAAAAAAAAAAAAAAACCAATTTAAAAAAAAAAAAAAAAAATTTCTAAACCTCCCAGAAGTATAGGAACTATCCCAAATATTTTTCAAATTTATGTGATTTGGATAAATCTTTGTAACTAAGACTGGTGTAATATTATTATTGGTTTAATAAAAATAGGTTTGTCTTCTGAGTTATCAGCATTAAGTATAATACAAGCATAAATTTATCTTACTAGGTTTGCTAGTCAAGTAAGCTAATAGTGTATCTACTAGATATTTAAAATTATAAATATAATGAATTTGATTTTAATCAAATTGAGTCATTATTTTGAAATTTTATTTCAATAATAATAATGATTTATATTATGTCTGCCTAAAAATAATTTCTATAATCTTTTGGTAACCTGTAGCCTTAAAGTGATGATAAGTAACAGATATTCACTAAATAGCTCAATCATTTCTAAATAAGATCAAATGCTGACATTCATTATTAAGCATAAGTTAAATTGTATATACTTTTGCCTTTTTATTTTTACATGGTATAAAGAGGTTAAAGATATAAATCTGTAAATAAACATAATCTTTTGCCGCATTGAGAAACTGTACTATAAAGACGTATATATCTTTAAAATGGTGAGATGGTATATTCATAAATTTTACTATCTGCTACAAAATGCTGGTATATGACAGACAATTCACAACTGCCTACTTCCTAGCTTTCTTTGTAAAAGAAAGTCTTCTGTATTAGTCAGCTTAGGCTGTCATAATGAGATTCCACAGACTGGGTGGCTTAAACAACAGACATTTATTTTCTTGTACTTCTGGAGGCTAGAAATCCAAAATCAAGGTGCCAGCAAGGTTAGTTTCTGGTAAGAACTCTCTTCCTTGCTTAGACAGCTGCCTTCTTCCAATGTCTTCACACAGACTCTCCTCTGTGTGCACACACAGAGAGAGAAGTCTTTGGTGTCTCTTCCTCTTTCTGTAAGGACACTAGTTCTATCAGATCAGGGCCCCACCCTTATAACCCCATTTAACCTGAGTAACCTCTTTAAAGGTCCTATCTCCAAATACACTGACATTGGGAGTTAGAGCTTCAATGTATGAATTTGAGGTGAGGTCCATAACAGTTACTAATTCAGTCTACAACAGTTACTACTAATAAAAATAAATTATAATAAAAATGTGAATAAAAATACTAGAAATAAGAGAGTGAAGGAAAACAACTTTGTATGAAAAGTATGCAAGGAATGTAAGATGCATTATTGTTAAAAGAAAAAGGAGAGTAATTTTGTCCTAAAGTAAGGAAAGAATAGGACAAAACCTGAATGGTATATAGTCATAGAAGGTTTGCAGAAAAGGAATTTTATGTTGAATGGTCAAAGCTGGCTACAGTTAAATGGGTTTATTTATACTTTTTTTTAAAATGAGCTTTATTATTAACAATACCTGAATGCAAAACTAGAGTTTGGTTTCCTCTCTCTACTAAAACCAAACTCTAGTTTTACATTGGGCTATTGGTCTGCTCTTAAGAAGGGACTGTAGAAGGTTTTTCTAGACCCTTTAAGTAATCTGCCTAGAAAACAAAGATTATGTCTTTTGAGAATAATTTCCTGTATTGTCTTCATTATATTCCTGATGGCTTAAGAGAACCAAGTCTTCTAACTATCAAAAGAGCTAAGCTTTATCTTATAACCATGTAACTTCCTATCATTATTTTTACAATCTTTCATTGTCACTTTGTTGAATAGATTAAGTATTGTTAAACAGTGACCTATGATCCTATTATTAATCAAGTGTTCAAACCTTTTGACATTTTTCAACTTGGATATTTTGCCTTCTCAAAGTCAAATCCTAAATAAAATCTTGACATTGAACTGACTGAAACATCCCAGAGGGACCTAAAATATCTCAAAGGATTTGTTTTTTCACCTTGTAAAAAGAGAGATGTTAAAAATTAATTAGGTATGTTAAACTGCATGAAAAGCATTGTTAAATAAGGAGAGATGCTTAACCTTCCCTAGGTTATATTTGTATGGGTAAATAGTATTAATATAAGTATTCAGAAATTCTATGAAGTTCCTTGAGATTTATCAATGCCCTCACTGTCCATGATATGTCCTGGTACTATTTTACCTGATATTAGAAAACAACAGTAAATATTATCAGTCATATCTCCAGTTTTTATTTTAAAATATTTTATGTCATGGAAACAACCAAATTTCTCTGCCAACTGCGTTACTTTTATAATGAACTCTCATCAGATCTTTAACCAAAGCTATTTTAAATCTTTTTTCAGCCACAGATAGTTGTTTTACTCTGATGCTTTCCTGAAAGCTCTTGCAGTCAGCTACAGGCTAGAGTGTTTATCTTAACAAAAAGGATCATTCTTAAAGACCCATGAAAAAGGACTATGCCAGGTATTCTGGGGTACAAGCTTCTAACAGCATGGCTTAAATAACTTTGAGATTATACCACTGAACTAAGTCACGATTTCTAGAACTCTAGCGGAAAAGCTGATAGGTTCATGAAACTGCTAATCCGAGATCAAGCAGAACAAGAATTACATGGGACTGAATGAACTCATAAAGGACGATTATGGCTTTTATTTGGAATATTGATGCTGGATTTAAAGAACACTCTTCGCTTTTCTCTTAAGCTATCTATACCTTACAATTTTGTAAATTATACTTTTGTAAACAAAAATGAAACATTTAAACATTTATCTTTTTCTCTCTGCCTGATACCTCCAGACTTCGGAAGCTCTCATTAGGTATTCTTAGTTTCATGGCAATATAGTTACTTGCATAAATTTGATAAGAATCTGTCCTCCTTGTAACAAAACATAATTGGAAACATGGTTATATAATCAAGGCTTTGACTAGAATGTCATATTTTTAAATGATGCATAGAATCACATATGATCAGACAGTTTGCAGGAACTAAGTTTGACTTGACGGAGCCAAAGCTTACAAAGCCCTGTTGGAAAAACTGGACTTAGAGGGTTCCCAGCCATACGGGTAAATGAGGAAGGTCTCTTCTTCAGAGGCCTTGGAATCAGGATATTTGAGGGACCTTGAGAACAGAGGACTTTACTCACATATATACTGCAGGTGAAGTCTACTGACAAGTTTTTGCCTTGGCTTCCTAGCCTTGAGAGGTTTGAGAGGCTTTTAAAGTCCAATCTGAGATTCCTTTATAAAAGTTCCAGCAAAGCAAATTTTAAAAAAGGCCTATGTGGTCAATTGCCATTCTGGCAGCACTTATGTAAATAATCTGGCCAAATGTAATAAGATCAGACGTATTTTGTAAATAATGCTCATCTTATTTTGATTATTTCTGATTAAAATTGAGAGGATCACAGAGAGAAATTTTGTTTCAAGGGAAAGCTATAACCCACCCTTGTGGGTTATCAGACTCTAGCCCTGTTCGTTGCCTTTGAGGTTCTACTCTCTATCCGTAAACTGGACTAGATCCTGCTATCTTACGTATTTTGTCAATCCTTAACAAATTCTAGATTCTTCTAGTTCCCTTCAATATCTAGCTACAACCCTCTAAGTTAACATTTCCTACTTTTCTCCCACCCTCCTGATTGGAAATCACTGAGAACTAAAGCCTGACTAACCCAGGCAATTCTAGGTTGTCTTGGAGCTGTCCTCTTCCCCCAGGAACTAAAGAAGCCCTGAAAGCTGAAGCTGAATGACTTGACATAAACTTCAAAGGACCCATCACTACAATAGATCATATATGGGCAGCTTTTGTGGCTGGTGCTCTACTGTATGGACTGCTCAGGAAGTTCACCGGAACACCTTCATTCTTCCACGCTCTGCTCCAGGAAGTAACCATGACTGTGACATTGATATCTATGCCATCACCAAAGACATTCAAACTTCAAACCAGGAAATTCGTTGTATTGCCACTGACGTCCTCGCTCCACCACCTAAAAATACTTCAGACCTAATGCTTAAAATCTTATCGACTAGCTGCACTATAGACTTAGAAACTGAATTTATAGTTTGCTCTAAACATTAATCTTTTATTTTCTTTCTTTTTCTCATGCTAATCTATGCGTTTCTCTCCTTCTGCAGATTTTTACCTCATAACTTCTAATCTGAGCCTTCTCTCCAGAGCAATCAACCCAGCTTCTTTCTAAGATGTTTTACGTGGGGGAAATGAAGCAACCAACAACCCACTAAAATGATGTAAAGATTACTTCAGAGTGAAAACCTCTGAGCTACAGATGCAAAAAGAAATCTTACATAAACTTTCCCTATCTGCCTAAAGCAAAGATCTACTAGAGTCATCTGCCACAAACCCCACCCCCTCTACTCCAGAGTTCTCAGTCAGGAATGCAACTGACCTTGGGAGTCAGGACATTCCAAAAAAATCTGTGTAAGCAAACATCCTCAGAACCTTACATCTTTTGAAGCCTTAAGCACCCTCCTCCCCACTTATTAAGCTGGTGTATAAACCTTTACCCCTAGCTGTTCTGTGTGCTCCTCCCTACAGAGGACTTGCATGCCTGAATAATGAACTCTTCTCCTGTTAATCTGCCTACTGTCAATTAATTTGCAGGCCCCCAGACCACCAAACGTAAGTTGGTAGAGGACAAATTTTTTTGCCCGACAGATGGAAGAACTGACTGTTGTTGATTTCTAATTAAATTATACAGATGTCAAAGACTATCATCCAGATGATAGTGATTCTTCAAAATCTATGACTATAAAAAGATCTATCATTCTTGTGTAGTTGTGTTTAAAAGTTTTGTGTACATGTATACTCAGTAATATGTATTCTTTGTAAATAAGAACATGGATATGTGCATATGTACACACACAACACACATTCAATCTTGTGCATTATACTGATCAAGCCTCTACACTTAGTAAATGTTTTCTCTGCTTGGTTTTGGATCATGAGAGATGAATATTGAAATCTTCCATTAGTTACCTTGGACATTACTCTTGCAATTTTGACAGTTTAGTTCTTTATGTATTTGAGGCTATGTTGTTAAGTGTTTACAAGTTGATGATGACAGTTGACCCTGAACAATGTGGATGTTAGAGGCACCAACCCTACATGCAATCAAAACTCCAAAGAGCCCTTGGTATAGCCAGTTCCTCTGCATCCCTGAATTCAACTAACCACATATCGTGCAGCACTATAGTATTTATTCTTGAAAAAAAGCTGCATATAAGTGGACCTGTGCGGTTCAAACCATGTCGTTCAGGGGGTCAACTGTATTGTATATACCTGGTATATTGTTCCTTTTCATTATGCATTGTGTCTTCTAACTCACGATAATGTGTTTGTATTGTTTTGTTTTACCTTAAAATCTGTTTGCTTGACGTTAACATTTTTATACCAAATTTCATTTGGTTTGCATTCTCTTAGGCATATCTTGTTCTGATACTTTAAATCTTGCTATGCATTCTTTTACAACTTTAGCTGTCTTTTAAAAAAATTTGTTAGTTTCTGTCTTTTAATAGGTAAGGTAAATATAGTTAATACATTTTCATTACAAGGGTACTTATTTTTACCATCTCATTTTGTGGCTTCTGTATACCAGCAATTTGTATTTACTCTTTTCTTCTCTCACTCTTATGCCTGTTGGAAGGAAAATGTTTTCCATATTCTCTATTCTCCACAATCTATTTGACCTAGTTTTAAATTATATTTCTAATATTTTAATGGTTACCTTTACATTGGCAGGTGCATTCTTGGAAGTACTTAGCATGAGTCCCCTGGTGTCATGGAGTCTTATGTAAATGAGTGCCTGATTCTGGTCCATGGATGTGAGAACCAAAGTAGGGAGACCCTACAAAAAAAGTTTATAAAGTAGGGCTTGTCAGTACTGAGCTGCAGTAATCCCACTCCATCTCAATCCTCCACAAAGTTGGAAGGTCACTTTGGTTTCGTGCAAAGGAGACCAAGATGAGTGGAGGGGAAGAAGTCATCAGGCTCCATGTGGCTACCGGGTCAAGTGATCACACACCCAACCAAAGAAGCTGTTGAGCATGTGGACCATTGTTAGGACCCAAAGAGAAACTGTGCAGCCCCTCTCTGCAATGATCCTCAAAGATGGACTATGTTGAAGATGACTATTTCTCCCAAGAACGTAGGGAACCTAAAATAGAGGGCACCGACTTCAGACAGAACTCTGCCAGATCCAAGTAACACCGGGCACCACCTCCATGACTAGCAGGAAGTCAGCCTCCTTGACCCCTTCTCCCTACCTTTCCCAAACCGGGAGGAGCTATAGGGCTGTCAGAGGAAATGGGAGAAAAAGAAGATGCCTCAGAGCCATACCACAACCAGCCTTTGCCCTTGCTGATCACTTCAAGCTACCAGGGCTACAGTTCTAGCTTGCCGTGGCATAAAGGAGGAGCCAGATTTTGAAGATTTAAGTTTTACACTGAGCGGGAATAAGTTAATAAATGAAAGTGACTGGAAAACTCTGGAATCAGCTAATGACTTGTAAGGATGGGAAAAGGGGAAGCAACTTAACATAACTGAAAGTAGTGATTAGAAAAAAATAAAAATAAAAACAGTCCCATGTTATACCCCAGCATACTGAGATGTCTTCCATATCAGTATCCTTGGCTGATCTGTAGTTCCTTCCACCTATCCTCCTGGGCACTCAGTCCAGAGCCAGGTGTCTTATCTTGTTAGCTCCGAGTTGCTGCCCCCATGATATGGCTGGGCCTTCTACAGACACGTAAACCAAGGCAGCAGATGGTTTGGTTCAGGTCCTGGTCATGGGCTGATTCTGTCCTCCCAGTGCTAAACACACAGCTTCCTGGAAATCAGTGTCCCACGCAGCAGTTGAGGGGAGGGGGTCAGCCAGGTAGGGATGGCTCCTAATTTCATGTTGTTTCTGGCTTCAGGGTACTTTTATCCTCCTCCAGCCCCTCCACTGCCTAAGCTACCTCTGTCTGCTTCCAGACCCAGAGCCTAGCAAGCCCACACTGGACTTCAACTCACCACTGCTTGGCATTTCTGTCCAGTCTCTGGTCCACCTAGAGATCTAATTTAAAATTTTCACATTACATTGTTTTTTATTATTATGTTTTTAAAATATTTCATCTAGCTTTGGTAGATACTTTGAGCAGAGCGTCCTCAAAATCTGAACTTATAACACCAGATTGACCAGAAGTTGGACTTATTTTTTAACAACTCTTAAATATGATCATTGTTCTCCACCTTCCTCTAAAACATTAATGCTTCCAACCTAGTTCCGTGACCAGCACAGACACGGTGTTCAGTAAGTAGTACCTGAACAAGTAAATGCATCACTGCCTAAAAAGGGCTCCAGTACCCAAGATAACACAAATGAGTTAACACATATAAAGCATTTAAAATAGTGTCTTTACTCTTTCGTATTATTAGTTTTTGTATTTACTCTTTTCCTCTCTCAATTTTATGTCTGTTGGATGGAAAATGTTTTCCATATTCTCTGTTCTCTACAATCTATTTATATTTATATAATCTATTTATATAATCTATATATTTTTTTAAGCTCATAAAGTCTGAGGCTAGATTTCTCAAAAAAAATTTATAGACTTGAACTTCAACATCACTGTGGATTTGTAGTGCAGTGAACCAAATGAAAGTAGATAGTGTGTCATTTTTTAAAAAATCAGAATCTAATATGACACTTCCTAATGAAAACACTAATTAAAATTAATATAAGGCACCATACTGCTGCCGCTGCCATCTGACCCTCTATCCCCCTAGGTATGGTTAAGCTTGTGATCTCCAATGTTATGACATAATTTGAGAACTTGTATCAATTTTCCTGTTCCTTAAGCTATTAGTATAATGTTCTGGAGTCAACAAACAAAGGTGTGGTGACCTGAAGGGTACCATAAGGTATTGAGAAGTTAGAGAGAAATCAAAAGGAGGGGTTAAAAATGAATCCCACCCTTATGTTCCAAAAGTTTATTACTATACGGCACTTCCCTCTTTGTTTTAACGTGCTGGATCCCACCACAGCTGCAAATTAATTTTCTCTGCTCCCTAAATGAATTACACATAACTGTTTCTAAAAATGACTACAGACATGAAAGTCATTTTCACTTAATAACTATTAATCTCATATTTCTTGGTGTCACTTTAGTATGAAATGCAAACAAATATTATGCTAAACAGTGCAAATTTATGGCAAACACCAGCCCTTGATTTATATTATTATAGATGGTTTATTACCAGAAGCAATCTAAGCAAAACTCCATCAGATAGATGTTACAATTTGTATTTATTTCTCCCAGCACTAAATGATTCTTCAATTTCAGAACTATCATTAATTTCTTATAAATGCAAATCTTTATTTCTTATTTTAATCTACGATGATTTCTCTGAGTCTTCAGAAGATTGACTTTTATATAAAATATTCAAATAGCAATTATAAATGATACTTTTTGTTTTCCCTGGTCAATCTATTAGCTATTACACATAAACTATTTAAAAGGAATGGGTGGTCTCTATTGATCAGGGATATAATGGACTAATAATGTAGTCCTCCTTCCTTTTAAATGACCCCCTCCCAACTCTAAATCCAATCATTAAGGAAAACCTTTTCAGTGCTTGTGACTATCTTTAAATTGTTTTGCCTACCTCCTTAATCCTCTACTTTTATTATATTTTCTTGCAGAATCTCTGCAAAGACCTAAGCCACCACATTGAGCTTAATGAAGAGAACGCTGCAGCTATTTATTCTTCGTTTATTTTTTACTGCCATCTCAAAGCAGAAACACTCGTGAATCTCACCTGATGATACATACTCGAGAGCAAAGGAGGCAAACAGCTCAGACCATACTCCAGGATCACGTGTTCTCCTGCTGTTAGTCCATCCTCACCTGAACCTGGCCTCCCAAGCCCAGTGCAGTAGCCAAAGCTCCACTAAAATCATCCAGAAATTGAGGACTTCACTAGAGCAAATTCTCCACCACTCAAAACCTCCCAGCCCTATATCCTCTAAAAATTAGAAGACAGAGCAATAGAATCTTCAGAATTCCAAGCTAACCATCCTTGAGTTGTATTTGTCAGGTCTATCAGGCTGACATCCTCCCTGGCCTAAGCCATTCATCATCACCGTTTTGTCTTCACTGCTAATCTCTTTAGCTTAAGATGGGAGGTCCCTTATGAATATCCTATTGATTCTACACAGAAAAACACTGGTTGATTTAGATCCTGTGTTTTCTTTCTCTAAAAAACAAAACAAAACAAAACAAAAAAACTAGTGCTAAATACACGTTCAACATCAAGTTACTGATAGTGACATCAATAGCTCAAAAATAATGGAAATCACACTGCTTTGAAGATACGGTGATGAAGAATTCATAAATTCACTCCACAAAATTTCCTTGAGCATCCACAATGTGTTATCAATTGTGTCAGGGCTCTGTAATACAGTCAGAAGTGAACTGTCCTTGAAGCAAATGAAACTTAACCTTCAGGGCCCCTCACTAGCCTGGGCTGCTTCCAGCCCTGGAAAAAGTTTAATATTTTCACATTGGCGTAAGTTTTTGTAAAATTTGCAAATATAAGATATATTTGTACTCGTTAGGAGGGCCTCCCAGATTTTATGTCTCAGGCTACATAAAAACTGGGATTTACCCCTGATATCCAAGGAAAAGTTGCACAACTTTTCCATAGGCTAGGTGTTACATGGGGCATTCATTTACTAACTGGAAAACACAAAGGGCACCAAAGTGTATCCAAATAAATCTCTGATATAAAGCCTTACTTGAAAGAGGCAAGCTAAATTAAAGTGATTTCTGCCTGTCATGTCTGGGTCAGATAAACTTCCTTTCAGGAACTTGGATGTCTTCTGTGAAATCTTTCTTGTACAGGTTAAAAGAGTTCAGCCTTCTCTCTTCAAAGATAATTGGCCTTACTATTCACCATCCTTTTGTTTATCAAAATTAAATTAAGGTCAGTATTAGGGTACTAAAGCAATATATTACTTAGACTGGGGATATGGGATGGGAGGAAATAGAGACGATTGATAATGATCTTCAATTATCAATGATGCCACCTTTCTAAGGTCAAAAAGTCTAAGACAAAGATGAGGTAAGTTTCAGATAAAGGTTTTATAATAGATTTTTTTTAATTGAAAAACTATTTGAATAAGTTATGAGGAAAGCTATTGTCTCCCTTCCTGAAAATACTTAAACACAGATTTTCTGATCTTCCACAGAATCATGAATATTCCAAAGGAGAATCCATCCTCCAATAGGTGTTTTTTCCTTCCAATTTACATTTTTAAGAAGTAATCATAGTTTTACGCAGTAAAGGAAGCTCCTAGATTAGTGGTTCTCAAAATGTGGTCTCTGTACCAGCTGCACCAGCAATACCTGGGACTTGTTAGAAATGCAAATTCTTGGGCCCCACCTCGATGTACTGAATCAGAAATTCTCGAGGTGGAGCCCTGCAATCTGTGTTTTAACCAGCCCTCCAGGTGATTCGCATGCATGCTACAGTTTGAGAATCGCAACCCTAGAGACCTACTGAAGATCAACCAGATCTTACTGATCAACCAGATCAGTAAGAGAACTTACTAACTAGTAAGATCAACCAGATCTTACTGATCAACCAGATCAGTAGCACACATACCCTTTCCCTATGGTCATAAGAGAACTAGCTATCTTCCAGCAATTAAAGAATTTTATTTTACTCTAAAAGGTCTAAAAAGGTCAAAAGCCAGATCCAGTTTTGTCCACAGTGGCAGATTCACAATGTTGTACAATTTGCAGTCATGAAATATACATTTCATTCACACATGTCCAGCAACAATCTCAGTTGTAGCTCCATGTCCCCAATGATTCTCCAGCTGTGACAAGGAGCTGATCATCTCTGGAGTCTGACAAATACCAAAGGTGGAGAATCGCTGCTCAGTGAATCCATCTCATTTCAGAGTCTCGGGAACTGCTGCTATAATCCCGAAACTGCCTCTAAAGATCATTGGAGGAATAATAAAACGGGCAACATCCCAAGTCAAGTTCCTGGTTTACTGGATTATAAATGAGATAAAATGTTGAACTGAGGAGAAAGTAGTATGTAAAGAGGACTATTCAAAAAATAGCACACTGTAGAAACAGCAGGGAAAAAATGACAGTCATGTATTTGCTCAGCCTTCAAAACACAAGTAATAGCATGAGAAGCTTTGCATAAACAGAAGTTATGTGCAAAATTCTGCTTTTGATAAAAGGTGATAGTAAGTAGGTAAATGCAATATGTAATCATTCAACAATCATTCATTAGGACTCACTACTGATCTCCCATGGCTGGACAAAAAGCATAATCCCACCTCTAACTCCAAGGCTTATATTAATCTCCTTACAAATCTACCTCTCTGTATATTGTTTCCTCAGTATAAGGACCATTTCTATTAGTCTTTATATCCATAGTATTCTGCACAGTATCTGATACATGGTTGGTGCTTAATAAATATATATTAAATCAAGAAGTATTTGTGATCGGTCATCCAACACAGAAGGACATGGATTTTCTGGACCACCATGGGCCTAGGGACCTTGCATGGAATCCCTAGTCAGTTCAGATGAGAAGGACCTTCCCTCAAACAAGGCTCCAAGAGTCCTCCTGAACCAAGGGTAGTTCTTGGGCTCCAAAGAAATAATCAGTGAGAGAACCAAGTCATTGTTGGGGGAGGGACACTTTAACATTCCCTTCCCCCACAATATCCACAAGACTCCCCAAAACTATCCCAAATAAACACATATAAGCCAAAGTTCTGGGATAAACACCTTGTCTCCCTTTCCAAACGTGCTGCCACGCTAACCATTCATACACCTGAGTTCTGGGCCCCCACAGTCTGGCATAAATGCATTCAGTGGCTTTAATACCCAGACAGGACAGAAAAGACTGTTGAACATACAAGTCTTCTGTCTGACTAAAGATGCTCTTGGAATGTTTTCTCTTCTCCCATCTCTGTTTCGATCCCACAAGTCCACCACATTCAGGTCATATCAGGTCCTAACTTGTTATTCTGCTTGAACTTGGATCCCAAGACATGTGCCAATTAACTCGTGTTTCCTGTTTCTGACCATGTCCAGTCATACGTCCAAGAACCTGTGTGCCAGCCAGCTGCCATGAGCAACTGCCCTCACAGTCTGCCCCATCAGGCACAGAGCAGAAGTTCCTCCCAGGTCACTCCCTGGCCATCTGCACTCTGGGGGATGACATTAGAGGAGAGAGAAGCCTTGGCATGGAGCCCACTCAGGTTCAATGACAGGCCTCTTCTTTATGCCCCCCTCAGAACCATTGTGAAAGTGAGTAATGATCTTAAGCTGAATCACACTAAAAAACTGTTCAGCCAAATCCAAAAAGTATAATCGCAACCAAATATATACAATACCCATAATATAAATAAGCATTAAAAAGACTGGAAGAACTTGAAACCAAATGCTAACAATAGTTTTTTCCAGCTTGTAGGATTATGTCTTTTTGTTTGTTTGTTTTTCATACTTCCTTTATTTATTTTACAGGTTGTCTATGGTGAGAGTACATATATAACTTGAAAAATTATCATTTTAAAAAATGCAAGGGCTGAGTCTTAAGTTCAGTCTTTAAAGAAGTATGAGTCAGACAGGCTGTGAAAGATTTTTATCTGTTTTAGAATGATTAAAAACAAAAAAATAGGGAAAAAGTCAATATGATAGAAATATCTTTTTCAAAAATAACCATCCCAAATACTTAACAGTGTATGTGGTTTGCTCTAGATGCATAGGCATTTTTAATATACTTACATTGTTTATCTTCACTCTAAGGAAGTCCAGGGTTGCTCAATAATAGACCTAATCCCTCTAATATTGAGACACTGGCAGGAATTGATTACTGAACATCAAATTTTTTCCAAATATGCAACCCTCAGTCTTAGATTATTTTTTAGTCTCTCCCATGTGGGTTTTTCTCTCTTCTCCCCAGACTGGATCACTAAAGCCTTGTGGAAAGGTGGGAGAAGAGGATGGAGAAGAGAACTAACACTTACTAAGCATCTAGAATGTGCTAGCTCTGTGCTAGATACTTTAGACACATGATCACGGTACTACTAGAAGGATCTAGAACACAGATTTAATATCTGTTCAAATGAAACTCCCTAAACAGCTAGCTCCTCTACACTTCTAGTCTCCTATTCTTTAGGGTAGAAATCTCTCTTTTTTAAACCAAGTGTGCCTGATTCTGTGCCCAATGTGTGAGAAATACTAGTAGGAAAAAAAGGAAGGAAGGGAGGGAGAAAGAGAGGGAGGGGAGGGATGGAGAGAGCAAAGGAGTGAGGGAAGGAGGGAAGAGAGAGAGAAAGGGAGACATCTGTGATGCCCGATTTATATGAATATAACACATAAATGCATGTATGTGTATGTGCGCATATACAAATAAACTAAATGCATCAGCTGTGAACGGATTTAATTGTTATTCAGTCCTTTTTTAAACAACGGTCAGAGAATGGAGACTCCACTCAAAGGCCAATTTTAAAGTGCAGACTAACTAGGATTCCTGGCCACTACTCTTTCACAGAGCAATTGCTAAGCAGAAAAAATACTGGTACTGTAATTTATTTCCTTATGAAACCCTCTTCTACAATTCTTACCCACAGTGATCACTGCCTTTCCTGAATTCTTACTTCACTTAGGGCCTAACTTATATTACGAAGCAGTCAGTTACATACTATTCCTGGCTTCTCTTCTTCTTTATTTTCTCGTGTTTTAATGTTCTCCTTCCTACAACATTACACAGTCACTGAGGACAGAGGCCACATCTTGGCATCTTCCATCACGTCCAGCTCCTAGACATCTACCTAGGTACCCAACAAATTGTCACGTGAGCCCTAGCCTTATAATTGTCCCCTCCTAAATGTCCCAGGGCACACTGTTTCTCCCACTGTCAACACACGTATGACACTAGGCTTTGCCTGTCAGCTGTTTGGGCATAAGTCTGTCTGTTCATGATGCTTTAAACACCTTAAAAGGGCAGAATCAGTGCCTTATTCATTTCTGCAGCCTCCTCTGGGCTTCACGGCGCAACTGGTGCATCACAGGGACTTGATATATATTGATTGGCTTAAATAGATTAAGGATGGAATTCTGATGTATCCTCAAATCAGCAATGGATAAGCAGGATTTTCCAAGGACCAAAGGGAGGTCAGAGATTCACCATCCCCTTTCGTGGGATTTTTTTTTTTTTAATATTAATCACACATTTTAAAAAGCCACATCGTTTAGTAGAAGAAGCACAAATGTTGGGGTCAGACAGCCCTAGTTGAAATCAGAGCTGCCACCACTTTCTTTTTTAGTATTCTCATTTTCAAATGTTCACTTTGGCAGCAAAAGTCCTGTCTGGATCTTTAAGTTTGTAATTACCCCAAGCAACACATGAATTAAAGATTGTAACAATTTAAGAAAATTAATGAAAGAAACTTGAAAAAATTGTTCTACTTGTTCTTCCCCTGCTCAGCCACCTCAAATAACCACTGTCAGCCATCTAGTATGTTCAATTCTGTTTCTTTTTATCTGTATTAATATACATGTGTCTGTGTGTATGTGTGTATATATATCCACACATTCTTTTTTTTGTATTTTTACAGAAATAGTTCCATATTAAATACATATTGTTGTGTTACATTTTTACACTTAATTTTTATCTATTCAACGCCAATTTACAGGTTTTCTCGCGTTTTAATAGCACTGATGCTTTGTAGTTATGGACCTTTGGAAGGATGATAGAGGCTCTGGGCCTCAGTTTCCGCATCAGTAAACTGGAAATAGTATCTTCTTCAGAGATGGGGTAAAGATTAAATAAAATAATGTTTGCAAGACTTGTGGTTGCCAAGGGGAACGGGGGTGGGGGAGGGAAGGATTGGGAGTTTGGGATTAGCTGATACAAACTATTATACTATACATAGGATGGATAAACAAGGTCCCACTGTATAGCACAGGGAACTATATTCAATATCCCATGATAAACCATAATGGGAATAAATATGAAAAAGAATGTATATATACGTATAACCGAATCACTCTGCTGTACAGCAGAAATTAACACAACAGTGTGAATCAACTATACTTCAATAAAATTTTTAAAAATTTTAAAAAAGTAATGTTTGCAAATCAATTGCTACACAGTTGGTGCTGAATAAAATATAACTATTGTTGTTGCTACTGTTATTACCTTTGAATCATAGCAATTAGACTGAGAAATTCCTAGCTTCTTTCAGTGTTGGTCCTTAGTGGGATTTTAGGGAATCAACAGGAGAACAAAAAACTGCACTATCCTCAATGTCCTAATTCACTGTTTGCAGGAGGACTTCTTTCCCTCACTTACCAAACAGGAAGTCATTGGGCTCCGTGGGAATTTAGATTTGCTCCTGGTGCCTCCGTTCCCTCAGGGCTACAGAAGTGTAAGGGTGAAGAGAAATATCTCCCTCCTAATCGCCCTCCAGGGAATCAGCCACGCGAGTTCACCTTTTCATTAACCAGAGCCTAATATACAAAGACCTGCTCACAGCGGTAGCGGCTTGACAGTAAATCGTGACAAAAACAATACCCACTGGCAGCACCACTGTACAGCTGTTCTCCCTTCCGCATCTGCCTCCCTGCCACAAGAAGTTGAGCCCTGCTTGTCTAAGAGAGCATCTCAATACGTACATTTTAAATCAGATCTGAACTGCTGATCAAAACTGTTTGAAGTTTTCCAGATGCAAGAACATTTATTCTACAGCACTTCTAAAAATAAGGGGGAGAAAAGCCCAGAGCCTGTCAAAGTTAATTAGATTCATACAAAAAGCTTAACAGTCCCATGCAATGTTTTTACTCTATTACATATAAATGTACAATAATTCCGTGAACACGGCGTTTAATTGCTCATAATATTTTAATTAAGGTTATGCTTTGTATAAATATCAACTCATCATTTACTGTGACTACAGTCCTATTTAAATGATGAAGTCAATTTGACAGTACATTCATGAGAAAGAGAGCCTTTTAAGAGTTTTGCTCTTATGTGGCCTAGAATACTAATGGAGGTTAATTGTCAAAACAAGCTCAGCACAGACTTCAGAATTATCTTCACATTTTAGTGACAGAACAACGTAACCACATTTTTATGTGACCTGCTGACCTAATACCGTGAATAACATAATGGCTATTATAAATCTCCATGTCTGCTTCCTGAAAACTAGAGAGCTCTCCTTTTTAATATTTACATTTTGCGGCTGCCCTTTAAACAGACACCCTTTAACTACTGTATTTGCGATTCAGATGATCAGATAATTAGATGTAAGATTAGATGCAGTCTGTGCCTCTGCAAATCACTACTTGGTGTGTAACAGAAAATATCAAATTAAGTTTTCAGAGGCAGGGAAATTTCAAGTCTGCAGTCATTTTAATTCCATCTGAGGCAAGGATACAATTTATTACTGTATTCAGAATTCATGTTCTCTTTTTCCAAAACACCTATTTTAATTAGAGAACAGAGACCCGAAAGAGGAGAAATAGGAAAAAAAAGGCCTTCTAGTGCCCCACAGGGATCACTCTCTACTCCTTCTAGAGACAGTACCTGTTCTGAAGTCAGCAGTTGCCCTGAGTGAATATCAAAAGATTAGATTCAGTGAGCCTTTTCCTATCAAGTGGCTCTCAGGGCCTGCAAAAGAGCAGTGAGGCATCTCCCATCTGGCAAATACCTCCACTGTTTTTCTTCTCTTTGCTACTGGTTTTTCATATTTAAATTTCACAAATCACTGTCTTCCGAAATGATCTAGTAGTTTGTCTCATCAAATACACAAAGATGCAAAAAAATCTCATATTGCCAACTATATGTACTTTTTATAAATAGAAGAGAATTTTTAACAGAATAGAAACAGGACATAAAAATAGACCAGAGAAACTAGAAAACAGATGGTAACAAAAGATACCAGTATTTATCCTTGGGTGCTATTAAGAGGGAAGTGCAAAATAACCAGCCCATTTTGGATTCTTTTAACATTTTGGAGTAAAATAAATTCTTAGAGCTTCTACTGAAGTCACAGGTCCTTTAAAGATAGGGGATGGGTGCGTGGTGTTTAAAATTTCTAGTTCACAACTGCCGGATGTGAAATCCAAAGCTGGAATCCTACACTAAGATATGACCACGATAAATCCGACCCTGAAATCATTTGAAGGCTTCACTTCATCTAGGAATGCTGTTATTTGAAAGTTGGGGTTAAATTAATTTAAAAAGGTCACTCTATTTGTTCATTCAACAAATATTTTTGAAATACAGGAAAGCTTTCAAAAATGAATTATCTGCAATGTAATTCCTAGGGAAAAGAAATCTCCATAAATAACAAGAGGGCAGGAATAGCTTGTCATAAACTTTTTTAATATTCCTCTGATCTCTGAATATAAGGGTGACAACACATGGGAGATATGCTAACACCTTCAAGGGTACCTGAAAGAGAAATCTGGTTCAAACTAGAACCAGAACCAATGAGCTTGACCCCATTTATTACCTGGTGCACAACTAAAATAGAGCACGCTTTGCACATCCACTTCTAAGTTTAGCTTCTGCCGGACAGAGACCTTAACCCACCATTTTTCTCTTTTGCACTCACACGGTAGTTATATTATCTTTAACTGTGTGCTAATTATTTCCGAACTATGCATAGATCCTATTCCCCAAACTAGATGGTGAGCAATTAAAAGGCAAGGGGATGTCTTTTGCATGTTTTTATTTCCCTTCATTACTTTACATTGAGCAGAGCAGGCACAAAGCAGAGGCTTCATGCAAGGGATAAAAGGGAGGATGGGAGGGAAGAAAGAAAAGCAGGCAGAAGAGAAGCAGGTTTTGATTCCAAGGACTTGCTTATCAATATCCTTTCCGTCTCTCTAGTTTTTATCAATGGCCTCAACATTCTACTAAGTATCCTCCCATCTTTGGTTCTCTCTGCATTCCCCCCTTTTCACCTACCCAGGTCTTTCTCACAGTTTCTCCCTCACGACTCTTGTCATTTTCATTTCCTTACCTAGGACAAGCCATCATTCCTTTGCCTAAACTAACTCAGTTGCTGCCTAACTGGTCTTCCTGTCTTCTCGCTCCTTCAAGGTTATCCTGCTCTTTCCTCCTTTAAAAGCCCTTGTTGGCTTTCGGAAAACACCACACATTAGGCGTAGAGCTTCTCTGTACTACCAACCACTGTTCTCTGCTCCTAGGACGCCTGTCTTCCTCTGCTTGCATATCTCCATCCGTCAAAGCCTCCATCTCCCCTCCAAGGCCCAGCCCAAATGCCATCCCTCCAGGAAAGCCTTGTGTGTTCTCACAGAGCCCACACTCACTGCCGCCAGCTCTCAGCTCTGGTAGAAATGCCTTGTGCCTCCCGGGGGGCCCTTATGGTGTCTGCTACCGTCAAATCTCCCTGATGATCCTGCAAGCTCCTTTTGAAAAATCCATCACATCTTTGGAACCCATGCCGTTTTCCTTAGTAGTGTGCTTAGTAAACATTTGTCTAATGACACCCACATGCACTCGGAACCTCAGAGCACACACTCAGCACCAAAAATCACAATAATGATGAAGGAATCATAATTTAAGAATTGATTGTAGGAGACCATTGATTTTATCCTTCTCCTTGAAAGCCCATAAATATCTCAGCCAATTCACAATCTATCACTATTTAATATTCTTCAGAGAAAGTAATTCAAATGTTTTAAATAAAGAGCTATTTACATTTTATACATATTTTCCAGACACCAAACCAAAACATTTCTACAAGCACATAACTGTTTGCTATAAACACAGCAAGCTAACATTTTAATTCCTCTCCCTTTTTCTCGATCTTTTTTTCACAGTGTGTTTTGCTTCTCTAGACAGTTCCTTCTGTGCCTCTTTTATATTCTGATGTGCATTAGCACCCCGACTCTTCCGCCATCCCTGAGATGATGTTTTTTTAGCCTAGGAGTGATTCTTTGCTATTCCTCTTTCTTTCTATCAAGTCCCGAAAATTCTTTGTAACCGTAGCTTGTGTACTTCTTTCACGTAACTTTTTCCCACTGCTCTCTAAAGACTCTTACTGTAATGCATTCAGGGGTCAGGGGTACCTGCAACTCCTCTGCCCCACTTTTAGGCCTGCAACGTCTCTTGGGTAACACTTTCCAGTGTTTAACTATCCTACCAGAATATTATTCCTTATAACCAATCTAAATCTCTCACACTGTAGTCTGCAGTTTAAAGACATTTTCTCCTCCTTTTCTAACCTTGGTGGATGTGGAGCACGGTAATTTTCCTCTGCATAATTAGCAGGGGGAAGTTCAAAGTATGTCCCAAGAAACTCTTTTGATATTATTTTGGTTTTCTCTTGGACAATATTGCCTTTTCTATTATTTATCTGCTAGAAAGAGAGAATATGTTAACTTTTGTCTCTGCGAATGACGTCCTATTTCTTTTATCCTGTCTGCACAGTTATCTTGTCTAAGCTGATGGTTCCTGTATTAAAAGTCTATGAAGGATCGAAAGATTCACCTTAAAGCTTGGTGAACTGTGGTTGCTAATCCACCCTCCACACAACATGGTAGTATGGCCAACTCTCCTTAAGATATGTGTGATCTTAATGAAGAAACGGAGAAATCCAAAACAGCTTATTAGCTTAGAGGATTTACATGTATTACCAGCACATCTGAGGTGTCCAATTAACACTGTGTTCTCATATAATATACCAACCAAGCCCTACTAAAGAGTTCACTCACCTGGGTCTAGAGGTTCAGTCCCAGACAACCCTGGACACTGTACTGGCCTCATGAAATGTCCTCATTAGATGGGAGAAGATTACAGGATGCACTCCCTAAAGAGCACCATGGAGGATCTATAATCAGGTCTAGAAGCTTTCTTGCCTTATTTCCTCCAACAAGACATGGCTACACAAGAATCCTTTTGGAACAGTGGATCATTCAACTCTCTTCCCTCAATTTGAGGAACAAGGAAAAGTTAACCAGAGCTGGAATTTTCCCCCAACAGATTATTTGGAATAGAGTAAGAAGGGACTTTGCTGATGACACCCACAAATTTAAAAAGCAAACAAACCAATAAAAACCCTTCATGGGCAGTCAAAGATCTGCTTATAGCTCCTGAGATCCACTAGAAGGGACTACATGTTCTATTCACTTGCTGTGTCTTGATCACAATAGCCCTTGAGGATGAGCCCCTGTGGTTATCTATCCATCATCCCAATAAATAACAAGGCCAGTCTGATAGACTTAAGCTTCTGAAAAATAACCTGACTTATCCTCTGCAACTAAGCAAAGAGGTCACTCCCCAGCTTAATGTTGCTCTCATGCACCAAACTGCCCACTCACCTCGTTGGGAATGTCCATTCAAGTTAGAAGCCCTGATGTTCACACCACCACATCACTTACTCCACCTGATTGGCACTTAAGTCTGAAGTACCAACTGGGACTTCCCTGGTGGCACAGTGGTTAAGAATCCGCCTGCCAACACAGGGGACACAGGTTCGAGCCCTGGTCCGGGAATACCCCACATGCCATGGAGCAACTAAGCCCGTGCGCCACAACTGCTGAGCCTGTGCTCTAGAGCTCACAAGCCACAACTACTGAGTCCACGTGCCGTAACTACTGAAGCCCACACAGTGCTCTAGGACCCATGTCCGTAAACACTGAGCCCGCATGCTGCACCTACTGAAGCCCGCGCGCCTAGAGCCCGTGCTCCACAACAAGAGAAGCTACCACGATGAGAAGCCCACGCATCGCAACAAAGACCCAACGCAGCCAAAAAAAAACTGTTTTTAATAAAACAATAAAAAATAATGTACCAACTGAACACTTACTTAGCAGCCTAATTCCCCTTCATTTTACAATGCAATGACACATGTAAAAAACTTCTGTACATTTTTGTATTTTCATAACCAACCCCAGACATACTGCTTGTCATTTCATAAAAACATTAAGAGAGAAAAATAAAAGATTTCATGATTCCTCCAAAGTTAATAAAGCAAAGGATGTTCCAATGAAGTAATTATTTCCTACTTACTTGCCACATAGCAATTTATGAGATGTCTAAGGAAACTATACAGACACATATACACACATTTTTTTTTTCCGTTTTAGTTACCGACATTTTGTTTTCCATTCTAGGTACTGGTTTTACAGATGTTATATAATGAAAAAGTCAACCATTTGGGGCAACCTGATCTATTGCTGGTGGCACTTTAAGGTGGTGTATTTTTGCAGAAGGACAACAATTTAAATTATATATACATATATATATTTATATGTATATATACACGTACACACACACATATGTATCAAGAGCCCCGAAAATTTGACTCAGTAATTCCACTTCCCAGAATTTACTCTCAAGAAATTATGAGACTTCCACTCAAAAGGTGAGTTACAAAGATGTTCATCATATTTTGTAATTGTAATAACTCAAAATACCAATGATAGGGAGAGATTAATACATTATAGTATAACTACAAGATAAAATAGTTTGCAGCCCTAAAAAAAAATGTTAAAATAATATTTGACTCAGGGAAATGCTTATGATTAAAGTTAAGTAAAAGCAACAGATACAAAGCAATGGTTAAAAGGGATACTGATTTAAAAAAAAAAAAAGATACATGTTCTTTACTCTGCATGAAGATTCTAGGTGGAAAGTCACTCACCCCAATATTAACAATTGCTATCTCTAGGAAGCAGGTTTACAGGTGATTTATAATTTCTTATTTATATTTTTATATACTTCAACTGGTAAATAGTGAATGTGTTTTATTAATTTTAATCACACATTTCTCCACCTCCTTAACCCTTCACACTCTAGGATCCCTGCAACTGTTTATACCTAAATTCTAGGACACTATACATGGAGTTTGTCCAGGACAGTCCCTTCCATTTTTGCTTATTGTCTTGTCATTAACTACTTCCATACTCAAAGGGGTCCTGGTTTACATAATAAATTAACAGTGACCCTATCCTAACTGAGTTTTTAAGATTAGGGATATAAAAGCTTCGAGCAGGGGTAAAAGGCTCAAATATACAACCAGTCTTATGTTTAAAGATGTGCTAAAGCTCTATTCCAAGTATAGAGGAGGGATTGAGAGAGAAAGGCCTCATCTCTATTTATCTGTATTTCTCCATTTCCTAAGAGATTAAAGACAGCTTTTTATCTCCCTTGAATTGTCCTTAACACTGAGGACAGGGACTAGGTGTGACCTAAGCTATCGATACATGAGAGCAGTATGGACACCCAGTTATAGATGCTTCTGCAAAACTTGCATTTTTTTTTTAACATTGGAAGAATGAGGGTTTTCAAAGCAGAACAAATAATCTCTACTGGTGTGTGGAGTATGGCTGCTGTGTTTTAGTGTCTCAAGTTTGTTGTAAATAATCAGATAAATTGCATGCAGTCTCCATTTCCACAGAGATTAGAAAAGTAATTATTATCCTGTATGTTGATACATGGTTTTATTTTCATTCTTCTAGTTTGGTCGAGGAACCTAGAATCCTAGGTTGGTCTAGAAATATATAATTTGTTCTGTTTTCTAGCCAAAGTTAAAGTTAATAGGTTATAGATTAGTATTAATTACTCTAAAACTAAAATCAGTATCTGCAGAAATTTTTCTTTAAAAGGCAATTGGAATTTGTCTGTTTCCCCCTTTCCGCACCCCTTTCAGGAGGTAATCTGTGCAACTAATCATTTGGCTAGATCTTCAGAAAAAGTTCTTATTAAAATAAACCAATCCATGAGAGTTTCTTTTGGATTTTTTTATTGCCAGGATGACTAACTAGACCAATATCACTATGGCCATGCAACATGATGGTAGTTTTCCAAATTTTTAAACAAAATAATTTATTTTATTGTTTGTCGCATAGTCTTTTCCAAAAACCCAATGTGTAAAAATAACTAAAGCTGAAACTGCTTAATTTTACCCCTCAAGTCTTTCTCTTCCTTCACCATCCCCTGTCACCCAACCAAGTGCCCTGGCACCTCTCATGAACTCCGAGCTTCAAGATTTGGTGGAGAAATAAATTATGGTTTTCTTCATAGTGGGCTGACTTAACTAGCTTCCGAGCCGATTTTTAAAGCATACTGGTCTTGCTAAAATTCCCAACCGGAGAAATGACTTGAAAAACACTACTGAAGGATATACAGTCAACCTCTAAACTAAATCTTGGATCAAGTCAGACTACATGAAGTTCACATACATAGAGCAAATTAGCTTAGCCTTTTATAATAGTGCCTTTGCTGAACTGACATTTAATAATAACTTTTAGACTTTTTTCCTAAGGTTGTTTTAAGAAAGAGCATTTGCTTCAAAACATATTGTTGAAGGAACTGCCTATTAAATCAATACTCACTATTTATGGTCCCATGTGAAAAATCTCTTTTAAAAATCAGCACTAAGGAAAAATTCCCCTGAGGAACCTATTTACTTTCTAGTCTGGGATAATGACAGTGACACAATGGATCCTATCTCCTTTGTCATCTTGGCTGCCAAGAACCTCAGAGCTCAATCTAAAGCCCAGTGGTAACATATAATGTTAGATCCTAGGTCCCATGCTTGGGCTCTGCTGTGCCATAGTGCCAACTTTCTACTTTTATTTACATGTTATTTCTTTCATTATTGGTATTCTAATTGTAAACTCCTTCAAATTCCTGATGCAACAAAAAATGTTCATGAGCCATTAATTAACACTGTAATTGTATGAGCACAAATCTGCAAATCCAGCTAACGGTGTTATAATCAAGTCCATCATGTGCACAACCTTATCATTAGGTTTTGTTGGATGGCTTTTGAAAATACCATTTATTTCTTAATTGTCTTCAGAAATATCTCCAAGCTTCCAAGATGATTACCAAAAATGGTTCTATCATAACCTACACACATTATCTCAAGAATCTGGAATGTAATTAGTCTAGGTTTAAAAACCTCAAACTGGGGCTTTCTTACTATCTCCTGACATCTTGAGATTCAATTCCCCTTCAACTGTCGTTCTACCCTTTCTGATTTGAAGACCATTCTCCTCTTTTAATGGTAAGATTAATCTCATAAAGATCATTTAGTGCTTACTCTGTACCAGGCACTGTTCTAAGTATTTTAGATATAGTACCTCACTAAATTCTCATACCTAGTTTTACCTGGTTTTAGAGAGGAGAACACTACAGCCAAGTGAAATAAACTATCTTACCCAGTGTCACACAGCAGTAAGTGGCCAAGCCACGATCTGAACCCAGGTGGACTAACACCAGAATTCATGCTCTTAACCACTATTCCATACTGCTTCTCTTGAATAGGATGTAAAATAACAAGCTTGAATCCTGCTGTAAGAGATTAAGTAAAATATTAATAAGAAAGTTCCAATAGCTTGACTTATTATATTTTGGAAGAAGGATACCAGGAAGAGTTCTGAAAATAATTTTAATGGCTTCCAGCATTTCATTTCCTTGAGCAGTCTTAAGTGTGAGGCTGCCTGAAGATAAGAATGGGGAAGACATTCTAAAGTTTCCTTCTAACTCAGTCACTATAATTTTTATACTTTTGGATGAAAAGAGTTTTATGCAAATCATGGGCAATTCCCAAGCCTCTGTTTCTTCAACTCTAGTCCTGTATAATTTTTGAAAATAAGCAAGTATGGTTACCATAGCAGAAGATAAAATATTATTACCATTCAGATGATATTTCTGTGCAAGGGTAGGGGTGGCAATAAAAGGCAATAAAATGGGGGAAGGCCATTCTCAAGAGATAGAACTCTTTTGAACATATTTTCTGCAACCAGGGAAAATAGACCAACACCCAGAGGAATATGGGAAACTTTACACTACATTTAAGCACAAGCACATTTTCTACTTCTTAATTTAAAAAAGGAAAGGACAGCATTAAAATGCACATACAAATAAACAAGCCATTTATTTACTCCTACTAATTAACATCTCTTGAGATCTCCAGGGTCTCTTAACTTCTCTAGGGCCTCTCTCAAAGGATGTTCTCATGGCAGGAGAACCAACGATTCAAAAACTTGCTGAGTCCAGAGGGAGAAATGTCAGAGAAGAAAAGACACCCTAAAAACAAACATGTTAATTAAAAACATGAGATAAACACCAGCATCTTCCACCTCTACCCACTACCCCTGGGAGGCCAGGGAAAATAGTCTTCCTGCCATTACCGCCAAGAAAGGCAGCTCCTAAAATGAGAACTAAGCAGCAGGAGTAGAAATTTCCAATTGCTCAGATTTAAAATATACGAGATTAAATGAGTGTCACCCCCCCCCCTTCCACAAAGAGGGTCTAGAAATTCCCTTGGCTACTTCCAGTGGAAGAGAAGGAATAAACTAAGATAGGTGGGAGGCATCCAAGAGGAAATGACCAAGGATGGGAGAAGACCAGTCAGGAACAGAGGGGAGGCTGGGTGAGGCAGTGATTCAGTTATCCACCGGAACACGGTCTTAGTAGAAATACGACTCTTGCTGGTTGAGAACTGAAAGTGATGAGACTCAGGACACACTGCCCCAAAATATAGTATCTTGGCATATTGAATATTTTAAGCTGAAGAAGTTTGAGAAAAGAGCAGAAGCAAGAAGCTTCTCTGACCTTAACCCTCCACCTTCCCTTCTCCCCCGAAGCAGGTCTTAAGACCCTCCTGTGACAAGCACCCTCCCTATACCTGGAGGAAAAATGAACATCCAAGATGCCAACATGCCAAGTTGGAGACTTTGAGAAGAATCTAAAGGAAACAGCCTCACTAAGTTTCCACATTTTATTATACTTATCTCCTACTCTGTCTTATCATATCTTTCCACAAATGTCCGCTCTTCATCAAACGTAGCATAAAAACACTCAGGTTTACCATTTCTTTGGGTCTTCGTTTCCCTATGAAGTCTCCTGAATCACATAAAACTGATATTAAATAAGTGTGTATGCTTTAGTCCTGTTAATCGTTGTTGGTCTCATTTTCAGACCCAGCCAAGGACCCTAAGAGTCAAGGAAAACTTTTTCCTCTTCTACAAAAGTATGGGGAAGGAGAAAAGAATAGGAAAGGAAAGAGAAGAATGAATGAGTATAGGAAAAAATGAAAGTGGAAAGAAAATTAAAGTTGAACAAATTAAGTCAAAGAAAAACTTTTTATGGCACCATTTTGGATATCTCATTAATTTTCCTTATAATAGATATATATATTTTATGTGTCAAAGAAGCAACATTACAAGTTTACTATAATCTTAAGGCATGGTCTTGGGAGGCAGACAATGCTGGGATCAGGTCCAAACTCTCTCACTGAGTAGCTGTGTGACCTTGACAAGTTACTTAACAGCACTGATCTGCAAAATGCTGATAATAAGAGTAATTAAATGACTACTATTTTCCATAAATCTATTTTCATATACATATTTGTGAAAATATAATAATAAGTTATCTACAATTTTACCTGTGTAAAATAATTTTTCACCTAGCATCATATAAAAGCAGTTTCCACATTGCTAAGACCTCATAAACGTAACTTTCAATGCCTCCCAAATTCTGTCAAGTGGATGCATCATGTCCTATAGGCTTCTTTCAGCTTCTCCTTTCTATAAACTAGGCAGTTATGAACATCTTCATGCTGATGTAGTTTCCCCATATTTTACGTTATTCCTTTAGATGAGAAGAGCTTCTCTATAAAAGAGCACTGATTCAACAAAGGGTATGAACGCTATTCTTTAACAACAAGAAAAGGAAGTAGAAATCTAGTTCTGCCCTTACTAATCTAGAGAGTCTGGTTACACTAGTATTCCTAATTATCAAGATCTGTAACCAGTTTCAACTGATGACATTTTGTCATCCTTACACAGGCTCCTATGTTCTTCAAAAACTATCTTGAGTGAATTCCAGATTCTAGATCAATAGTTAATTCATGAACTTTCCCAGCATTCTCACCCTAGCTTCACAGATTAACATACTGGCACATACACAGCACGAGGCTATCCAATCAATATGAAGTGAAAAACTGCAGCTCAGTGTATTCAGCCAAAATGCAACTATGAGATGTTTGCCATAGCAGCTTGTGTATTATTTAATCGAGATCTTTATGACAACTATTCCATTATGGTTTTTGATAAGTGCAATCAATAAGCATATGTACACAGATCGATCATCTAACTACTTTGAATTGTCTGGAAACTTGGTTGAAGTGCCAAGAAAACTAAGAACTATAATCAGTGTAATTGGTAATGCTGGAGGGAAATCAGACTTGGATGTTTTAAGTACGCAGGTGTGAAACATGACTTCCCGTCTATTCTTTACTGTCCCTGCAGGCCTGCTGGATTAACTTTAAGTCAAAAGTTCACCTGGTATTTTTAAGGAAGCCGTCACTTCCCATATTAATACCTGCTCCTTCATATTACTAATAGTTATCTGCAAAGATTACTTCTACCTCCTGTCATATATATAAAACTCATACTAATAGCTTCTTGGGCAAATAACATTGGGAGAGTTTTACTCTGGGTTTAACCACAAACCTTTGAAAGGTCATGATACACAAGATAGAAATCAAAAAAAGAACATAAAACCAATTTCTAAGTTTATGAAACACTTGTGTCCATCTGGATTTTGCACAAGATTATCTGTTTTAAAGCACTTCAAGTTACTCAGTGAGATAGAGAGGTATAATCCCATTTTACAGATGAAAGAAAAATAAAATATAAAATGTGATTTAACATGCATTTGAGTCTTATTAAGCCATACATGAAAGCATTTTGGAATAGGAAAAAAAATGAACCAAACAATATATAACTCATTTTTGTAGATACCATGAATGGAGAACATAAGTCAGAGTCCTACATACGCTTACTGAGATAAAAGTCTCCTATTCTGGAAAGAACATTGTATAGTGGAAGATGTCCAGGATTTGGAATTGAAAGTTTCTGTGTGGACTCCATAATTCATCTGTGTGACTTTGTCAAGTTCACAGTTATCCTAACCTCTTTGAAGATTCCTTGTCTGTAAAACAGGATTATATCTCTTTATCTCACTGCGTTTTATGATAATTAATAACATTTGTGAAAGCATTTGTTCAATTATAAAGTCATTCATGAATTCTAATTATGAACGTTGTTTCTTTCACTTTCTCCAAATGTCAGTAGCATTTCCACTTTAGAAATCAAGGTTTCCTACATCTTCTCACTGTCCGGCTCTGCATGGATGGTTCACAAACGTAACACAATTTTCCTTTGTCCCCAGCTCCTGCTTTATTCGATGGAGATTAACAAACACCAGTTTTACCCACGCAGTGGATGCTTTCTATGGATTTATAGGTTGAATTGTGAATTCTTTCTATGGATTTGTTTTCCTCAAACACTTCAAAATCACTAGGCACAGAGAGTTAAGATAAAAATTCCAAACTTTAAGGCATTCCCCCATCTGATGAAGGAGATATCTAAATAAAACTACATTTATCCAAAAATTTGATCATGAATAAGTATGCAAGCTAGTACTGTGGGCGCCTAGAAAACAAAGCATTTGAACTTTACCTAGAGGTCTCAGAGGCTTCGCAAAGAAGACCCTTAAAGCAGCGGTCCCCAGCATTTTGGGCACCAGGGACCGGTTTCCTGGAAGACAATTTTTCCACGGACCTTGGCAGGGGGGAATGAATGAGGCTGTTGAGATGAAGCTTGCCCACCGCTCACCTCCTGCTGTGCAGCCTGGTTCCTAACAAGCCGCGGACCCATACTGGTCTGTGGTCCGGGGGTTGGGGACCTCTGCCTTAAAGGATGAGTCCCGAATGTTCCCATTCAAAATGGCCTTGTCACACTATTTCAGAATATTTAATGATTAGAAATAATTATGTGAATTTAAACAATCTCTACCCTCATAAAGGCTAAAGGTCTTTAAGCTTAAGTCTCCTAAAAGCACATGTTGCCACCTACACCAAGGACTACCAGGAAAGAGGCAACAGGCATTTGTACAGAGTTAAACATTCCTCCACCAAAGGAGGCAAAGTGACATCTGTATCTTGGGCTTTAAGACTAGACAGAGTCGCTTTTTTGCTCTCTCTCTTCACAGGTTTTACATTTTGACCTCAGATTTTCAAGTGCCTCCTTTCCTGACACAGTCAAACCTCACACCTACATTCCTCCCTCATTTCACTTCTCCTCAAAGGCAAAACGGTAAAATATGAAGTGACGTGTTATTTTGTGATAAACAATTACACACAGAGAGAAAAGTGAGGGCAAAGTGCACGCACATCCTAACAAACCTGTGTACCAACCACCCAGGTCACAGACATCACCCCAGAACTACCCCTAATACCCTTTCAGAAGACCTTCCCCTCTCTCTAGAGCAATAGTTATCCTGCTTTAGGGTAATTACTTCCTTGTATATCTTTATAGTTTCATCAGCTTGTTATTCATCCCTAAACACTGTAGTTCAGTTTTGCTTTTGAATTTTCTACAATTGTAAATCAGGAGAAAAATGAACAGACCAGACAGATAAGTTCCATACTGAGATGCTTTCGTGATGCTATAAAGTGCCAGTTTCCTTCCATCTCACCCCATCATGTTCTCCAAGCAGACTGATGTCAGAACTTACTGTCTGGGGTACAGCACATAAATAGTTTGTAGACTTTTAAAACAGTAAAAGAGGATGGTTTTAGAGGCAAAGAAATGACTAAACAGAGCCGGTCTTAACATCTAACCTCCAGGTTGTACAACTTTGGGAAATTGACGTAACCTCACTGAAGTTGAATTTTGCCATCAGAAAAACAGGAGAAGGGGCTTCCCTGGTGGCGCAGTGGTTGAGAATCTGCCTGTCAATGCAGGGGACACGGGTTCGAGCCTTGGTCTGGGAAGATCCCACATGCCGCGGAGCAACTAGGTCCGTGAGCCACAACTACTGAGCCTGCGCGTCTGGAGCCTGTGCACCGCAACAAGAGAGGCCGTGATAATGAGAGGCCCGCGCACCGCGATGAAGAGTGGCCCCCGCTTGCCGCAACTAGAGAAAGCCCTCGCACAGAAACGAAGACCCAACACAGCCAAAAATAAATAAATAAATTTAAAAAAAAAAAAAAGGAGCCAAAAAGAAGGCTTACTCATTTAAAAAAAATAGAGAAAGAAAAACAGGAGAATAATGGTGAGGGACTAGCAAGGTGCCTGGCATATCACAGGTTCTGGCTAAACATGTGTACCTTTCAGCCAAAGCCACCAGAGGTCGACTCTAGCATTGCACTGACTGCCTTCCTCCTTCCTCCACTGTAAGCTCCCTGTGGAACAGCACCTGCTTCCTACTCATCTTTGTATCCTAGTGGCTGGTGTTAGGGGTGATGCCCCACTCTTTGGGGATTAGTATGTCGTCACCACTTGAATAGGGACAGTACAGCTATTTCCAAAAGCAATGGATACTACTGTGGAGCATATGCAAAGCAATATAGCAATAAAATGAATATTAATATGACATTATTACTTTTTTATTTGTTCAACAAGTACTTGTTAGCAACTACTGCATGCTAGATACTTTTTCAAATGCTGGGGATATAGCAGCAAACAAAATGGACAAAATACCTTGCCTTCATGAAGCTTACATCCTAATGCAGGAAATGGACAATAAATATTGAATAAATAAGATAAGCAAAATATATAGTTTCTGAGATAGTTGTAAGTGCTATGAAAAATGTGGAATAAGGAAGGGGGGAGAG
The DNA here is from genome assembly GCF_965194825.1 of Balaenoptera physalus. NCBI lineage: Eukaryota > Metazoa > Chordata > Mammalia > Artiodactyla > Balaenopteridae > Balaenoptera > Balaenoptera physalus. The sequence goes on along the minus strand of NC_138891.1, from coordinate 48,542,881 downwards.
GAATGGTCAAGATCTTGGGGAGTTGGAAGCTTTACTGAGAAAGTGACATTTTATTTTTCATTAAAAGAGGTGAAAAAGGAAACTTTGAATAGAGCTATAATCACATAAAGTAACCTCCCCCTTCCTCATCATTTTAGTTTATTTGTCCCTATGGGAATGAGATAGTGGAGACACACAGTAAATGTGAATGAAATGTTACACCACACACTCCACAATTCACCTAACAAAGGTGTATATTTCACTTTATTTAATAAAAATAGATGAAAAAGATTCCATTCTTTCCTTCTCCAAATGGAAGAAGCAACCACACACACACACACACACACACACAGTGTTGCAGTGTCTAGGGACCTAAAATACACTAATTTTCAAAATTTGATAATCCGGTTCCCGTAGCAACCATAAATCAGTCTTTTGAGGGACACATAGGAAGGATATTCTGGCTGGAAACAACATTCTCTGACCACTGAGAAAAATGAAAACAAAGTCCAATCATAACAAACCAAGATGGCATTTATTTAAAGGTCCCAAGTTTCTTCTCTTTGACTGTTAATGCTAAAGCAGGCAGGCGTCCATCCGCCTGCTCAGGAAACCTTGAATTCCATGGAGGCGCAGAGCGGTGCCGCCTGGCCAGCTGCCAGGGAGCCTCCGGCGGCGCTGTGATTGCCTATCGACCTTGCGCCCGCCTCCTGTCCTCACGGGGTGGGTCAGTGGTGAGCTTGTACCAGGCGTTGGCCATGCCCCTCGGGGCAATCCCGTTTCCTAACAAATGCAGCGCGATGCATTTTCACAGCACCCTTCCTCTCTTTCAGAATTCAAACGCACATCAACAGAGCTCTACTTCCACACACTCCACTGCAAATAATTGCTAGAAAGCCTTCGCACAAGATTCGAGTCTCTCCGGATTTGCTCAGGAACAACTAACTCTACTAAGGCCATGTGAGTGTCTCCTGCTATGTTATCCCAAGCAAAATACTGGAAACTTCAAACATTTGTTAGTAGTCACCAACTGGCAATAAAAATGAAATAGACAAAATCAGGGCTAACATTGCTAGAACAGCATCTAGGACTTACCCGGTTTGCTTTGGCCAGTCACAAACAGCACTTTGTAGTTCTTTATTGTTAAGCCTAGAATTTACCCAATTCACTGGGTTTAAAAGAGCATTCATCAGAGGAAAGTTAGAGTTCAATCTAATTTTTTCAAACACTCCCTTCTAAAATTCCTTGACACAAATTCATTGAGTTCTCTCCAGGGATATACCTTCTGCATCTCTTCGTTAGCTTTCCAGCTGCTGTCCTCTAAGATGTGTCCCTTTGAAAATTCAGTTCATTTCCGTTACATCATGATGATCCTTCTCAAGTGAGCCTCCTTACAGGAATTTTCAAGGAATTGCTCATCCCAGCATCTCCTGTTCTTTAACAAACTGATCTCTTCTCCCAGTCCCCTCCGTTCTCCATTCACATGTCCAGTGCAGTAGTCTCATCAACAGGTAACTTCCCAACAGACCACCCTGATTCTAGTTTCTCCCTTGTCTTCCCTGTGCCCTAATCCATCTTACGTATGGTCCTCCGGGTCCTTTCCCACAAATCCCGTTTGATCTCTGTGTTCTGAGAACAGCAGCCTCCGGGGGCCTCCTTCTCCCACCTCTGCCCTTACAGAGCAGGAGACAGAAGATCAGCATCACTGTTGCCCGATATCACTTAATTAGTTGGACGAAGAGCAGCCTCCATATTCTAGCCTAACCAAACTTCTCTCAGGTTCTGGAAAGTACCAGACTCTTTCATAACTCCACACATGCTGGTTCCTTTACTTTGAAAGCTCTGCCCCCTGTTCCCTGCACCTGGCTGATCCCAACCTATCTTCCAGCTCAGTCTTGCCATCACTTCCTCAGGAAGATGCCCTGACCTCTCTGCACAGAACTGCGGGCCTCTGCTCTCCCTACAGGAGTGTGACTGTTTGTTTCAATGCTGGTCTCCCTCACAGGAATGCAAGCTTTTTGGGGCACGCACTCCACCTCTCCTGACCCCCTTGCAATCCCAGCCCATAGCATGTTGTCTGACACACAGTAGGTGCTCAATGCATAGTTTTGAATGAATGAATGAATGAAACAAGTAAGCTTTCTGTTATCTAGCTTCATGCTCTTTCCAATACACTGTTGTGCCTTTGAAAGAGAAAGTATCCAAATGAAAGGTGTTACCAGTGGTCATGTAGGAAATAGCTTGGTCAGCATGACTGCAGGGGGGTTTTCCTCACTCAGGAGGCTCCCTGCACGGTGGTCTGACCTGCTGAAGAAACTCTTCAGATGATCTCATATACTTCAGGTCAACATCCAGGGGTCCTACTACCCCTAACCCAGACCAATACTCTCAGGAGAGGTTCTTAGCCATGAGAAGGCAGAGTCCCTCCAATGCCTTACTTCATCATCAGCCGGAACACAAGGATGTTAGACTTCTGGCCACCTACCTTCATACACAGCCTAAGACCAGAGTTCCTTGAGAGTATACTCAGCTTACGGCCCAGTGCCAGACACAGAAAATACTGAGGGAAATCTGATGAATAAATGAGGGGTTCCTTTAATTCAATGCTCAGTCCTCTCCCCTGTCCTAGTTCTTTCTTAACTAATATAAAATGCTTTAGATTCACCCATACTTTACTTCTGTTTTTAAACATTTTAATTTATTTATTTATTTATTTATTTTTGGCTGTGCTGGCTCTTCGTTGTTGCACGCGGGCTTTCTCTAGTTGCGGCGAGCGGGGGCTACTCTTCGTTGCGGTGCGCGGGCTTCTTATTGCGGTGGCTTCTCTTGTTGCAGAGCACAGGCTCTAGAGCGCAGGCTCAGTAGTTGTGGCGCACGGGCTTAGGTGCTCCGAGGCATGTGGGATCTTCCCAGAGCAGGGCTCAAACCCATGTGCCCTGCATTGGCAGGTGGATTCTTAACCACTGCGCCACCAGGGAAGTCCCCTCACCCATACTTTAAAACAAACATAAATATTCACTCGACTCTCTATCTCCCCCTGACCACCATCCTTATTCTTTGGCTTCAATCAAGTCCCTTAGAAAAGTGGTCTCCACTTGCTCACTCCACTCTCAGCTTGCATTCATTCCTCAGGCCAGGATCAGGATCTGGGCCCCAACACACCAAGGCCACCAGCAAACTCTTGTAACAAAAAAACAGAGGACACTTTCTAGCTCTTACGTGGCTTGTCTTTCCTGTAACATTAATACAACTGATCTTCCTCTGGTCCACTTTAATTTTTATGACCCCCTCTCCCCTCACAGATGTCCTCCCCTACCATTCTGACAATACCTATTCTCTATTCTTCACTAACTCTTTTTTTTTTGGCCAAATTTCCCTTAATCATTATAATGTTAGAGTAAAGCCACAGCTATCAATTTTTTTTTACTACAAGCCAGTCTACTACATACACTTTAATATATTAACTCTTTATGATTCACAACTACCCTACGACTGAAATATGTGCCATCTCCATATTATGGATGAGGAAACTGAAGGACAGAGAGAATAGGTAACTTGCCCTGGTAACTGGTGGAGCTAGGATTTGAACCCAGAAGCAGAGCCCACACCCATATTCTATGCTGATCCTTTCAATGATGGTGGTCCTCTAGGACCCCTCTGAATCCACAGACGCTTCCTGAGTGAGCCTACCCCGCTCCCTGGTTTCACACTTGTATTCCCAGACAACCCCAAATCTATTGTTCTGGTCCACAGCTGTCTCTCATCTCAAGGTCCACACATCCAGCTGCCTGCTGAGTACATTCAAAACAAACTCATCATCTTTGACCTGCCCTCTCAATCTGCTTCATTCCCTGCATTCTTCACGTGTAGAAGACACCACCGTGTACCCAATCACCTACCCTGGAGATGATGATGTCACCCTCTCTCCCACCCACTCCCTTGCCTCCCACATCCAACAATCAGCAAGTTAATCAGTTCAACTACTTTCTCTCCAGCACCTTAGTTCAGATCCTGATCGTTTCTTATCACAACTGAGAGCCTCTTCATATAGCTGCCAGAGTGATTTCTCAAAACCACAGCTGTTCTCCTCAAGGATCCACTGACAATATATTCAGTGACTCCTCATTCCTTTAGGATAAAATTCCAACTCCTCAGCATGGCATACGATGCCTCTCTGATAGGCCATGGCCAATTCTCAAGCTTTGTTCCGCCTTAGATCCTAATCTCCATGACCCTAAACACCGCATGTTTGCTCTGTAGTCCCCAAAATCTTTTATACATGCGGTCCCTCTACCTGAAACATACTTCATCACCCTCCTTCCCCTCATCACTCACCTACCTTCTCACTCTCAAGACACTTCACGCAGGCATCTCTACGGCCAAAGAAGCTTGACCATGTGCTTCTCTAGCCCCCTAAGCTCACTTCTCTCCTTGCACCTGTCATACTGAATGGCAATTACCTTCTTATTTGCTTTTTTTCATCGTTAGACTGGACTTCTCTGAGTACAGAGGACACATCCTATACCTCTTTGCATTAAATAAGCATCTAACACAAGGACCCACACAAAGTAGGTGCTCGATAAATCTTTGTCAAATGAAATAGCAAATGAAAACACAGCTTTTGGAAGCTGGTCCTGCCCCTCCTCCTGAATTAAGTAGGCTGATGGATACAAAGCTAACTGCATCTCAAGTGAAAGAAGCAGATGGCTTTAAATTACATCAGCTCCAGCCAGGGAATGTATACTCTTCCTTTCAAAACACTCTTAAATTATCACTCTCATTATTGATCCTTTTTTCTTTACTGAAAAAAAAAGGTTACTTTAAAAGGTTTAATCTAAATAGAGGAGAACAATGAGAGCTCTGTGGCATGAAGATAACTCAAGTACATCAGTGCTTCACTGATATAGCATAATTAAGAAATGAACTGATTCACATGAAATAATTTTCTGGATTAATATACATTTTTCCTTAAAGCATCAAATAAATGTTTCAGGTTCTTTTTTAATCCTTTCTGGAAGAAAATCATTCTCAAATATATTATATACCTCTTTACTTTCATAATCAAAGAACATTTTAAAAAATGCTCACACGATAGTGAGGACAATATTAAAAAGTAAAGCATGGTCCCATTTTGTTAAAACATAAACATACATATTTATATTTACATTTGTATTTATAGTGTGTAGCTTTTTCAAAATGTTAACAGTGGATATCTCTGGTTGTGAGATCATGAAAGATTTTTATTTTGTTACCTCGTCTGTAGATTCTAATATTTTCTCAATAAAATGTATACGTTATATAATAAAATTAGAGACTTGTCAAAAAAATTAGGACTATATTGAACTTAACATTTTATTGACAAGATAAATCTACCATGATCAAGTTCCATATTTAGTCATTGGTACACTTGATAAAGTGAACAAGATGCCTTACCTAACCAATCCAGAATATAATGCTTTCAGAGATCTTGAGAATATATTCTAGTTTTTTTCAGCTCCTCTTACTGTCCGTCTACAGCCATATCTTCTTTTTTGCTATCAATTCCTGCTTCTAGAAGTCCTCTCTTCCTCTTTTCAAATATGTTATTTGTAAATCTGCTAAAGTCATTTGAAAAATAGAGTGATTCTTACTTGGGAACTTGAAGTTTAAAATCCAGTATTTTCTGAATAGAGACTTTGTGACATCAGTTTGCACTTTTTATTTACTCTAATAGTTAAGTATACGTTTGGGCTTTGGAATGTAGTTCAGTTTCTAGCTCCAGAGCAACTAGCTATGTGACCTTGGACAAGCTACTCAACTTTTCTGAGCCTCAGTTTTCTCATCTGTAACTAGGGAGAGCAATACAATTGCATTTGTCTTTTGTAAAGGCTAAATGAGATGATGAGGTAAAGTACCCCACAGAATTTAAAACAATAACAAGTACCCAATATGGGTTAGCTACTGTTATTCATGTTACTATTATTATTTACTTCCTGATTCTCAATTATTTTCCAGGCAGATAGGCTGCCAGAAAATTGAGTTGCAGGTAAGCAAAATAGTGCTACCTGTAACCAACTGGTTACAGAAGTAAGAGTCACCTAAAAGCCAAGTCAGGTTAATCTCATCCTTTGGAGTAGGAAAAAATGTGATAAATTTGTTAAAGTATTTAGCAATTTACAGCTAGTAGATTAAATGTTAAGACTGTAACTCTGAGTTAGTAACTATAGGTCTGAAGAAGCCATGTTTATGGCCTACTTGTTCCTGAATATGGTTATGTCAGTTAATCGTGAGCCAGATTACAAGACTGGAGCCCATGAGGTAAAGCTACCTCTTCTCGCCTTGCTCTGGGATGCTTCCAGAACTTTAAACAGAGGACACTGCCTGCATCTTTTTTTTTGGACCATCAATGGAATAAATCATAGCAACCCAGATAGAGCACACAATGACATGTTTTTAATGAAATACAAATGAACCATAAAGGTTCTTACCAGAAATAATTTTGTGGCACTGGTGGCCTCAATAGTAGTCTTACGAAGTTGTCTTCTAGTGGTTCTGGTCAGTAATATATGTCAGGTCAGAAAACTATTTCAGAAGCAAGTTGAATTTTTTTAAGTATTTATCCTGAGAAAAAAGTAATAGATGTTCATTATAGAAAAACTGGCAAAAACTGAGAACTGTAGATGAGGGGATAAAAATTATCCATAATTCACCACCAAGAAATAAAACACTATTAAAACATGTTGATGCATTTCCCTCCTTTTGTGCTTATTGTCTTTATATTTGTACATTTCTGTATAAAATAATGTTGTTACAGACATTTGTATCCTGCTTCTTTTTTGACTTATTATAAGCATTTTATAGAACGTTAAAATTCTTTGTAAACATCGTTTTTAATAGCTGCATAAATGTTCCATCGTAATGGATATACCATAATTTACCTTACTGTTTCCTCGCTGTTGGACATTTAGGCCATTTCCAATTTTTTTGCTAACACACAGAAATTTTAAAGATGGTTTTCAAAAGAAAACAAGTTTTATTTCGTAGGCAAATGAAGTACACAATGAAACAGACAGTGATGATATGTTCGTGTAATAGATTCACTGCTAGCCTCCGGTTCAATCAGAATAGGCATTTATCTTTCCTTCAAACAATAATTAATTTTAATTCAGACTTTCCATTCCTAGCTGCTTTCTCACAAATATGTTTTCCATCTCACACAACTGCAAAGACTCAGCCATAAAGCTCACATTTTTGACAGCTGGCATTTAATTTGTCTGTAGGTCAAAAGCCCTACTATCTCTTGTTGCCACACTGAACAGAGGCAGGAAGCCTCACCTGCAATCCTGCCCATGTGTAACCCTCCTCCCTTGTGAGACTGTTTACCTCCTCTTCATGTTCAATTCTTGGCCAGTCTGTCAGATGTAAAAGTGTCTTCCTTGGGCTTCTGGGGTCCTTCAGAATTAACTTTTCTTCCAGACCCTTAGGCTCTCTTGAAGTGTCTGTCTCCATGGGGACCAGAACTCCCTACCAAGGGACTTACCCGACCTTAAGAGGACCCCTATTTTCTTCAGAACAGGCTTCTTTCCTGCTATGCTAGAAAGTCATGCCAGAAACATAAGTGCCCCACCTACGCTACCAGATGAAGAGCTTAAACTCTGAGATAATTGAAGTAGTCATAGCAAGAAGCAAAGCCTTGGGGAGGCCATTAATAATGCAACATGTGGTCACGCAGATTCTACATACAACAGAGAATATCACAAGCATATTTAATTTGAAATGCAAGGACTACAGCAAAGTGAGTTAGGAATTTTGGTTGACTCTCCTTGGAAACTAATAGCTTACCACAGTCTAAACAGCTATGGATCTATCATAAATGCAATCTCAAAAATATAACGGCTTGCTGGAGTCAAAATAAGGACTTCACAGAACAAAATAAAATTTATGAAGAAAGTGAAATAGGAAAGTTTGTGAGGCAGAGGAGAGCAAAAGACTTCGAAGTCCACTTCTATTAATATTAATCTGGTACTAGGGGGTCCAGCAGACTGATCCTAACCAGACCGCCTTACCTTTCAAAAGACCAGCTCACCCTCTGGAATTAGACATCATAAAAAGTAACCAAGAGTAGGACCAAAGAAGTTTTATCCTTACTTCACAGAGAATAAAATTGGAACGAATAAAATATCTAAATTGTAGAAATGGGTTTTGTTTTGCCTTATCGCTATCCCTAAATAATGATTTTTCAACATTAGAGGCATGGTACAACTGCACAGAGTTTGTTGTTCAGATGAAATAAAATGAAACAATATAGAAAACCCTTGTCATGTTGCCTGGCGTGGAGATCCTGCTCAGTGGATTCCTTTGATTCTGCTTCTTTCATACAGAAGCAATGGGCTTAAGAGAATAACAATAAAACTCATTTTCATGCATTACCCTTAAAGGATTATCTAATCTCTATTTTCTGATGATTAAAATGGGAAATTTTTTCTTTCTTTCTTTCTTTCTTTTTTTTTATTTTTGGCCACACCATGCAGTGTGCAGGATCCTATTTCCCTGACCAGGGATTGAACCCATGCCCCCCACATTGGGAGCATGGAGTCTTAACCACTGGACCACCAGGGAAGTCCCTGGGAACACTTTTCAATGATAAAATCCGCTAACTTTTTTTTTTTTTTTTTACTTTTGACAAGGTATGTTATAAAATGTTGGGATTTCAGATAAAAAACATCCATTAACATTATGATAATGTTCTTTTTTACTCTGGGGAACAGAAGAAGCTGAACCTTCCTTCTTTACACCACCCAACATCCAGAATTTAAACAAACAAAAATAGGTGGGTACTTCTTTGCTTAAAAGCAATTCCTCATTTTATAAAAGAATGGTATGAATAAAAAAACTCCTAAAAATTTAAATTATCCTGTGAAAATCAGTATGTTCTTCAAATATCATATTTACAAATATAGGTTACAAGTATCTGAATTTCTTGAGGCCAAATTGCTTTGGAGTTCAGAATTTTTCAGATTTTAGAAAGGCAGTATGATACATATGTGCCCAGAAGTGTCTAGAGTCACACCCTAACCAAACCCATTAATATTTATTTAAAGAAACTTGAGGATTCTCATATTGAATAAAATAAAGTCTATAATTAGACTCACATCAGCTCGGTGTAGGTTTTGCCACCAAATTAGTTTGTGACAAATAACAGCAACAACCAAAAAAGTACCTGCCAGTATTTGGAGCTCTTTGGATTTCAAAATTATGGATAAGGGCTAATGAAACTATTTTTTTTTTGAACACACACTGTCAGGTAAACCAGTCTAGTGTGTAAATGTAAGATGGGTAAGTAATTTAAGACATAAAAAGGGCAGCTTGTGTGCTGATATCATACAGACAAAATCTACTGGAAATAGAAATAACTTTTAGGAAAACTACAAGACAAAAAAGAAATGGTGAAACCAAAGCACATACCTCCTAAAGCAAAAGAATTTCAAGAGCCTCTAGTGCAGATTTGGCCTGTAAAAGTACCACCTTGGCATAAGACTTCTTAAAATCTACTCTGGTCATTATTTACCACCACTAACCAAAATCTTCTGGCAATGAGTCCGAAGCCATTTTTTTTTTTTAACAGACAACCGAAATTTATTTCCTACAGTTCTGGAGGCTGGAAGTCCAACGTCAGTGTGGCAGCATGGTCTGGTGAGGGCCCTTTTCCAGGCTGCAGACTTCTCGTGAAGCCATTTTTTGAAGGCGTAAAAGAGTACTTGGAAACTGAGCACACAGTGTGGGCAAAGCCCATAGGAGATACTTCCAGAAACTGACAATCACACAAAACTAGTTCACCTCACCCTTCAGGTTTATAAACACACAAAAATCACATGGTAAAAAGGATAAATGAACACACGCTCCCTCTTATTACTGTTTTTGTATAATCTGCATCCTAATATTACTGCCAAATCCCAGGATTAAGAATAGATCCTTAGCACCCCAAATAACAATTTACAGTGAGATGATCTTGGATCTTCCTGGTGTTTAATGCACTTTGATGGTGTACGGCTTCTGGATCCCCTTGATGTTAGACTTTATATCTCTCCATCTCAGTTTTCTCTTAGAAAATCAAATATTTTATCTCTATAAGCAAATGAGAGTGTTTCATTATTATCAACCAGAAACATTCTTTAGAGAAAAAACATCCTTTAACTACATCTTATCAGGGAAGGCTTAACATAGAATAAAGCCAAACAGAAAAAATAATGTCTTGGGCAGACATTTCCTTACATTTAAGGGACCAATGTTAAATAATCACATATAACAAATCACATTAGGGACATATTTTAAGGCTGGTTAATCCTTGAAGAACATGTAGTGGCTTGGCCAAAAAGTTCATTTGTGTTTTTCCGTAAAATGGTATGGAAAAGCACAAATGAACTTCTTGGCCAACGCAGTATCTCTTGGAACATCTGTTTTAACAGATAAATGAGAAACTAGAGACCAGAGATGTTACAGTCTCACCCAGGTAATAAGTAGCACAGCCAGAACAAGAACTCCCAATGCTTACAAATAAGTTTGGGGTACTTTTTAATCTACGAGGGGGCAATAGAGGGGCTGCAGAAACAGATTACCAGTGATTAGTTTAAATTCAACAAACAATTACTGGGCTCACACATTGCCCTCAATGAAATTAAAATCTACCTGCAGAATTAACATGGCCAACTAAATAAAAACTGACAGAAGACGCTCAACAGGACTTTAGGAGACCCTAGGATTCAGATAAGGGAGAAGGGGGGGAGACTTTTCTGGTGGGATTGAAATGGGACAATGCAACAACTAACTGGGAGCACACCTGGCCACTACAAAGAATCCCTCAGTTGTTCAGTGAGCCAAAAATATATTTAGAGCCTTCACAACCATCGCTAGGTCATTAGAGTAGACTATGAACTTACTGGTCCCTTAACTTTTAATGAACCTGAGCCCTTTTAAAGGTGGCACTGACAGCAACTTTAGCTGTGAAACAATTAAAAGGTTAATGGTGTTTCTACTATAAATAGATTTATCAAAGGAGAATGCTGACTGAGTCATTTCCTGGTCCCAACTTGTTACTGTCAGTTGAATTCAAGCAAGATGTGCTTTACAAGAGATGTAAGGCATACCTTTTAATGGCTGCTGCCTATTGTGATTCCTATTTCAAAATTCATTTCATATTGCATATAACATGCCTAAAGCCCAGTACAAATACTATTCTGTTATCACATAATAGGCCAGTGTGTATTGCTGTGTCTTGAGTCTCTACTTGTTTTATTTTACATGTGGTATTTCAGTCCATTGAAAGGAAACCCGTGTTCATTTTTGCTCAGCCTGATACAGAGAGAGTTCAAAAGTTCAAAAGATAAGAAGCGGTTCTCAGCATGAATAAACCGTGAAAAGCATTAGAAAATAAATTTTTGATGTCAAGATACATTCCCAGTTTATTCACGCTGAGAACACTTTTCTTATCTTTGGGACTTTGTAAGCTAGGATAGCCAAAATTTGTTTAAACTCCGCAATAAATAAAAAAGCAATACAATTTGACTATTATTCTATTGTCGCATACCTTTGTCTATAAATCAAACCCTTTACAGTATAATGACAATCTGGAAGTACTGCAAATAAGATTAGTGCTTTACGCTCCAGAGGAAAAAACAAATTCAAAATTAGGTTGCGTTTCTCCTGATCCTGATCAGAATCTACTACGTTAAACCATGAAAATAGTGCTCTTAATATTCAGAGAAACCAAACCTCAAGTCTCCTGGGACTGCCTCTTCCCTCAAGAGTAAAAGCCACTAAAGCTCAGAAATACTGTCAATTCTTAATTAACCATATCAGTGAGGAGGAACACTTAACACCCCTGAAAACTGTCCACTGAAGAGTGACAGAAAACACTTCCCAGATCGTGAGTTGACAAGCCACATAATTTATAAACCAGGAGCTGACTTTACAAACAGTTGGCTGGAAAAGTCTTTACTTATTCCTAACATGTCCTCATCATTATCACATGGTTATCAAATAGATTTCTTTAAGAAAACTAGAGATCTTCACATACCTATGACAAATACAAGTGACAGCTCAGATTGCTGGGACAGACAGAGAGTCAACTAATCGTATCTGAGGGACCTGGAAGTTCTCTGTGAAATAGATGACTTTTGTGTTGGGAAGTTCATTGAGAGTAAAGGAAAATGTGGAGAACACTGGGGGCCTCTGGGGGGTACCCTGGTGAGGGGAGAGTTCCAAGGGCATGGGAGCAATGATGGCAACACCATTTAACCACAGTATTTATCACCCCTGGAAGATACTCCGCCCTTCCAACAGCCTCCGAGGCCTTGCCGTGCTCTGCTCTCTTCCTGTAATGGATGCCCTTCTGCTTTGATTCCTACCTCGCCTTCAAATGCCACCGCTTCCATGAAGCCTTCCATGATTTCCTCTCATGAGTTTGGTTTCTCCTTCCTTTTTAATTACACTCATACTTTGGTCTAAGTATCCTACAACAAAGAACACAGTTTTAGAAGTTCCTTGGGGCTGGGGACTTTATCTTGCCCATCTTGACAATCTCCTCAGAACCAAGGAAAATGCTTTGGCGATTGTGAGTTGATCTTAAAGTGTGCCCCATCTGTAATTTACGCTGCTGGAATAGGACAGCAGGAAGTCCTTTGCCCTGTCATGTCTGGCAACGGGAATAGTGAGGCCGAGAATGATGGCAGACACTAGTCCAGCACAAACTCAGACACATGCAACCACTCTCCAGGAGTCTCCACTTCTTGTCACCACAACCGCAAATGACGGCTGCCACAGGTAAGTTCTCAACTAAAACAAGGTTCTTCCATCGAGTGTGTTTGGGTAACTCTAAGTCAATTACTTTCCAGTAGTGACAGCCTCACTTTCCATGTTCCTCTTTTATTTAACGTTCCTGAGGCCTTCCATGGCATTTACACTCCCTCCTTCCTTCTTCTCAGGCAGTTTCTTAATCTCCTCCTTGGGTCCTTTTTCATCTGTACTCCTCTCATATATTACAATTCCCCAGGTTCATTCTTCAATAATCTTTTCTCCTCACGTTTTATACATATTTGTCTCCTGCCACTTCAACACCCAAATATAGCTCTAGCCCAGACCATTCTCCTAGCCTCAAGCCCTTTTGTAGAGCTTCCCCAGAATGTCTCCATCTGAGATCCCACAGACACATAAGTGCCCACAGCGTCACTGCTGAACTCACCTTCTTCTCGCCTTTCCTGTGTTTCTGATTTTCTCTGTTACCCAGAGGTCACCTCAAGTCTTCTTTCTCTCTCACTCCCTTTCTTCCACACATTCACCAACTCTTCTTTGGAATCTGTCCCTTCTTTTAATCACCACCACTATTTCCTTTGTTAATAAGACTCACACCACTTCTCCCTCTACTACTGAAGGAACGTCCTAATTAGGCTCCCTACCTCTGGCCTCTTCCCTCTCCAGGCCATTCTTCATTCAATAAACACAAATCTGAATAGGTCCCTCCCCTGCTTTCAGTCAGTCACTTCCTGGCTCCTCACTGGTCCACTGCTAAATCCAAAGCTCTCTATTTGATATGTAAGATCCTTCCTGAGCTCTATCCCCTCTCAGCTGCCCTAAACCCATTTTCTACTGTGGCTCCTTTTATATTCTTCTCTCCAGACATACCATTAAGAAAATGATTTACGGTTTTTCCTAAAGGAGAGGAGACCTCCTTCTTCCTGCACATGCTCTTCTCACCAACTAGAACCCACCAGCACCACCTTTATCGTCTATCTAACCTTTACTCAATGAATCAGCTTAAGAAAAATACACTCTTGAAAACCTACACTGAGGCCCTGGATTCTTTCCAACTAGGTTATATGTTCCATCTCTGCAATTTTTTTTTCTTTTGACAGGTTCTAGTCTGTTCCTTGATCTCCCCCCAGGTCTATGAGTTGCTCAACGACAGAGGGTCACCTTATCCTCTCTGTATCCCCAAAGCCCAGCAAAGTAGTTGACATTGACCAACTATTTGTTAAATGGAAGTAACAAGAAAAAAAAAAAATCAGCTACACATTAAGCAACTAGGTTAGTGATTTGATTTCAGCTTCAGTGGAGAAAAGACAGATACTTGGGATTTGAACATAGCCCCTTGAGTCAGCTCATTAAACCTCTGTGTTCATCTAGTTCCAGAGTTTCCCACCTATTGAAAAAGAAATGGAAAAACAAGTGCTGGATTTAACAAAAAAGAACAAAACTAGATTTAAGCTTTAGCAAAGCCCATGCTGCTGAAATTGGGAAGGAAGATGTTAGGGGCGTTGGGAGACAATTCTTCAAGGTCTCTTACATTTCTTCATACCTTGTGAAGACGCTTTGATGGCTTTTGTTCTAGAAGGATGTTTGTATATAGCAAACAGCTTTGGAAGACTTAGAGAGTGTGTCCTGCCAGGGCTGAGGACGGAGTTGTTTCCTGAGCAGGATAATAAAGACGATGTCTCCCTCTAAGGGCAAAAGTTGGGCAAGGTTGCTATCAGCCCCCTTATAAGATTGGAGATTTTTTAAGGCCCAGGTTCCTCAGCTGCGACATAAATCCACTATGTACACAGTATCCATTTGGGCCACCCCTCACTGCCCCATGGAATTCGGGGTGGGGGGGGATGGAAGCCGGTGCAAACATGAAGCTCACACTACCTGCTATGGCTTGATTAATAAAGTCCTTTGTCTCTGATCAGGAGCCTCATATCTTCTGTCAGCAGCTATGTACTGTGGCAGACTAACTTGTTACCTTGAAGGTAGAGTAAAATCTTATACACTGCAGAGTTCCTGACAAGGAGAAGGGAACTAAAGGAAATTTTTTTAACTCTTTGATAAATGTTTATGAAATCGAATACTACCAGAAAGATAAAGTCTTAAATAGAGTATAATAGTTAAGGGCAAGATTCTACAGTCAAACAGTCTGGGTTCATAGCCTAGCTTTTAAAATTATTAACAATATAAACTCTCCTGAGCTTTATACCTTTATATGCAATTTCTCCAGAAAACCTTAACTTCCCTAGATCTCAGTTTCCTCATTATAAAATGTGGATACCAATATTACCCTCTGATAGGGTTGTTGTGAGGATTAAATGAGTTAACATATGGAAGGTACTTAAATTGTTCCTGGCATTTAATAAATGCTATTTAAGAAGAATATTCTGATGCTCAAACTTTACTCCATGGACAATCAAAGTTTTTAAGAAAGGAAATGATGCTAGTAAGTCTTTGCTTTAGAAACCAACTTTGATGAAAGTTAAACCATATATATAATAAAAATAAAGAGGGTCCAGAGAATATGAAACAGAAGACGACCCAAGAGATGACTATAGCAGTCTAGGAGTAAATATAGCTTGGCTGGGCTTGAGTGCTGGCAATGGGGAAGAGAACTAATTCAAGAGATATTTCATTGCTGGTGTTTCTAGAATTTTGGTACCTGATAGGAATATAAAAATTAATTTCTAGTTATCCATTGTCATATACAAAGGCCTTTTCATAATCATCTCACCTAAAGCTCATAATATAACTACAAGGTAAAGTGGGAGAAAAGTGACAGATAAAAGATTTCAAATACGAAGGGAGGGGAAGATGAGGGAAGTACCTCAGAGGGACAGAACGTTGATAACTAGAGATTATCTAAGGACATTTTGAGTCTGAACCCCATGGTGATGATAAATCTATCGTTGAAAATGCAAGTCTGTAGCTCTGAAGAGAACGGGGCTAGATGTACAGATCTGGGTTGCACTAGAATAGAACATATGATAGAAGCCAGTGGAAAGGAAGAGATAAACCAGGTAAAGTATATAGAACGGGAAGAGGAATGAGGATAGAAGGTGAGAGGAAGCAGGGGCCGGTGCAGGAGAACTACAGATGATACGGAGTGTACAAAGGAAAGGAACAAGTGCAGCAGTGGAGAAGTGGGAAATAGGAATAGGCAGTAATATCACATACTATGGGAAAATGAGAGTAGGGTGAGTTCTGGGAAAAAGGCAGCCTCTGAGAAGGAATTTCAGCAGAGGAGGCCAGACTGCAGTGGTTTAAATGATCAATGATAAGATCACTGATAAGCATCAAAGAGCTGTTCTTGAGAAATTGAAGGTGAAGGAGAGAAGCAGGGTCAAGATAGATCCACATATAGACACAGACATATAAACATGGAACAGAAAGAGATGTAGATAAGGAGACTTGGACACATTGGGGAGAAGAGGAAAAAACAGTAGAAAGGAAAGAGTTGGCAATAAAAGAAAGAAAAGAGATGACTAATAAAGAAAAATTTTAAAGGTGGAATGTGGAACATATAGGGAAGGGATTACCTTGAAAAAAGCAGAAAGTTATTCCCATGAGACACCTAAGAAAGAAGTAAAGATACAGAAAACAACATTGAAGCTGAGGACAGGGAGCCTGACAAAATATTATACATTAAATAATATAATGTCAATCTCATCAATAAAGTATGGGTTGAAGTTGACTGCTAAAACTACATGGCCGAGGTGAGGCTTAGGTCCACTTGAAGCAATAGGAGAAAGAGTAAACTACTGCTAAATATAAGCAGGAGGGTCTGGGAGGCTGGTAATTTGAGACCCTAGGAAGCCTAGAAAGGAGAGGTCAAGGGCAGAGGGACCATCACAGGTAACAGTGATTAGGAACAAGTCTCTGGGGTTAGAATGCGTCCAAAGCCCATCCCGCCACTTCTCAGCTATGAAACTTCAGACAAGTTACTTAACCTCTCTCTCTGCCTCAGTGTCCTCATCTGGAAAATAGAGATGATAGTATTATCTACCTCAGAGGATTGTTGTTAGGATTAAAGATATCAATAAATACAAACTACTGGAAATAATGCCTTGCCCATGGAGAGAACACCCAGCCTTCTCTACTTCACTTTATACTCAGTGTGGCTGACTTCATGAGAAAGGAAAATATTTCTGAACTAATTTACACTGAGTAAATGACAGACCACAGACCATTCTTAAATTATTTGTAAATTTAAAAGTGGACTGTTATTAGCCCCAGATGTCTCTAATTGGCTCAATTTCAGGCTTTCTCAGAAGTAAAAAACAAAACCAAAACAAAATAAAACAAATTCCAACATGGTGTGATTCTGAATTATTATACCTTTTTACCTTTCTCTACTTCTAAATTTACTCATTATTTGAAAATCTAAATCTCTGCCACTCTGACCACAAGTTTCTATATCAGCTACAGAAGGCTGAGGTGAAACAGTTCTACAGGCATGTGCTGGATGCGAGGGTAGAGTGGATAAACTGTATCATATCAGGCACATTTTGGATTTGTATGTCAACCTGTATTGGATACCTACATTAGGGAATGGATGTGTGCTGTCTTAAACAGTTTAGGAGACTGTTGAGTCACAAAGTGACCATACCTTTTTAAAACTCCCCCCAAGTGTCAGAGAACGCCAAGTATCTCAAGTCCCAGGAGCTTCAGCTACTGGATCTGCCTTTATAGACTTCTGCCTGTGTGATATCTATCTGCAACACTCTCATGTTTACTACTTCCATCATGTTGTATACAATAATTATGCAAGTGTTTACAAGAGAGCACTACAAAGGATAAATTTTAATAGACTGTATTACAGCCAGTCATTTTCCTTTGATGTCTCAAAGATGTGGAGTAGAGTTTATTTCCATCTATTTAATCCTTGAGAAAACATTTGCAGAGTACCATTAACATAAGTAAACTCTTCAATACCCCTTTATCAAAATGCCATCACCAGGACTTCCCTGGTGGCGCAGTGGTTAAGAATCCGCCTGCCAATGCAGGGGACACAGGTTCAATCCCTGGTCCTGGAAGATCCCACATGCCTCGGAGAAACTAAGCCCGTGTGCCACAACTACTGAGCCCGCATGCCACAACTACTGAAGCCCGCGTGCCTAGAGCCGGTGCTCCACAACAAGAGAAGCCACCACAATGAGAAGCCCGTGCACCGTAACGAAGAGTAGCCCCCGCTGGCTGCAACTAGAGAAAGCCCGCATGCAGCAACAAAGACCCAACGCAGCCAAAACTTAATTAATTTTTTTAAAATGCCATCACCGGTTACAACTCTCCAATTCATAATATACTTGCCATGGATAGCTTTCCCTATTCCATAATTCCCAGTTTAAGCCGAGCCCATTGCTTTAAGTGTTTTAAGTGTCTACAGCCATGAGAGAGCAGGAAATTTCTTATGAAGAGTCTCAGTGAGGAGAGAAAGCAGATCTTCCTCGTGTGGAACGATCTTACCCACTGCAGGACAATCAGCACCCCAACCCACCTCCATACCCAGCACCAAACGCCAACAGAACCCTATAGCTTTCACAACAGTCAAAAAAGCCCCACAGGTTCCTCAATACGCACTAGGTAGAAGGTACCAGCCACCCTCCCACTGAGAACCCCCCGCAGTGATTACAAAGAACTTCTTAGAAACACTGGCTGGGCCTGGGTGTTCTGAAAGGGAAGATATTTGTTGAGAACTCCAGCACTGGAATTCGAACAACCTGGATCCAAATCTCATGAATTCTAGGAGTGTGAACGTAACCTGACTGTGTCTCTTCCTTCATCATAAACAGAGATGATAATGATGCCTACCTTGTAGGGCTATTTCCAGGATAATATGAAATAATACATGTAAAGTAGTTAGAAATTTGCCTGGCATCTAACTAAGAATTCAAAAAGATTAAGTATACATTACCTGTGATTTCCAACGTGGAATCACATAGTAGGTACGTAGGCACTCTTTGTGAAATACTGACTTTATGAATCTGCCTAACCTTAGTTATACAAGGTTTCCTAAAAGTGAAAAGACAAGGTTATCTGATCAATTATCATTAGAGTTGGAGGGCCTATATGTCATATGTCTTTTGCTTCATTAGTAAAATTTCCTTTGAAAATGAGCTTACCTGTGGAGTAATGTACCGTAAATACAATGCATTACGTTTAGGCTGACTGTTATTTAGCTGCACAGTCATTTCCTCTTTTCAGTTGTCACCCCAGCTCCAAAATCTGCTCAAGTACAGGATCAGCTACACAAAATTTTTACCTGTGTTAATGACCTATAAGTGCCAGTCAGTAGGATGATGTGTTCTCATTAGTGGTCCTCATCTCATTAGAAGCCTGCTCTCACTGATAATGGACCTCAGAGGTCAATAAAAATCTCAGGAAGAATTCTCTTTAATTTAATAGATGGACAGGTGTGTGGAAGCCAAGTGCTATACACGGTTGTATTGCACATGCCTACAATGATAGCAAAGGCATCTGCAGAAACCTAGCACTAAATCCCAACATGGTTCCTGCTGAAGAAACCATTAACTCTAATACCAGGGCTTCCTACCCAGATTTCAGAAAGTACTGAGTCATCAGAGTGATCTCAATAACTCCCAGAAAGAGCATCTCTATTAAACACCCAAGAATTTATATTGGTTTTAATATCCAATCTCATCTCACCTGATAAATGAATGAGCTGCAGCAGCAGTGTCCTTTAAAAAAAATGCAATATCATCCTTCCAGCATTTTCAACAAAAGTTATCAATACTGAAACATGAGGTAAAATATCCAGGCAATATGAAAAGTGAGGTGGTATTTCTGTTGGTTTTCAGTGTCCCTCCCCCAAAGGGATTTTTCTGTGTCATGTGCATGGGTAGCTACCTAATGAGCCAGCCAGGGTCCACTTCAATAACAGCACTTGTAAAAGTAAGAGCATGGCTAGCCAGCAGCAAGCATGCTAAAAAAGCAGCTGCTAAAAAGTGGAGGCTTATGCATGTACAAGCTACCCAAAGTAAGATGTGTTTCCTGAGATAAACTGGAGAGGAAACGCCTATTCAGATAAACAAGACACATCTTATCAATGTAAAATAAATCACCTACCCAGAAATTTCTTGCATTTCTGCCAAAAAACGTATTTACAAACTATGTAGGCAAGTTGTTCTGAGATGCCACCGCACTGTGGCCATGTCTCAAGATTTACAGTTGGTGACATTTGCAGTAACCAGGTAGCAAATCGAATCTCACATGAGAAGAATGAAATATGGAAATGTAAAGTGAATCCAAGAATAGAATTTTTTTGATAAGAAAAACTCAAGACCCAGAAAGGTATGGATGGCTTTGTGTACTCCTCTAAACCATTTTTCTACTATAAAGCATTCACATTTCGGAAAATCAAAGATGAAGCAAAGAAATAGCAAAGACGTTTAAAGGTTCAAAATACCCTGGGGTCTATTCATAACCGCTCAGGAGCAGGAAGGAAAATCAGTTAAATTTGGCTTCTCTCTCAGACAGTTCGATGACGATCCCCTGATGCTACAGAATTTAGTGCAAACTTCTTCCGCCGGTCAAGGTGACCGGGCAATTGGTAAAGATTCACACTTCCCCTGAGCTTCTCGCTACAGTTGACACAGTGACCAAGAATGAGTATCTGCTGCCTTCTTCACTTCTAATCTGGAAATGAAAGCATGCCCCACCCTCAGAGGATGCGTTTCAGTCATCTTCCTACTCTAGTTCTCTCCTAACCGGGCCAGCATCTAAGTGGCTGCGCATTCAGTCCTTGCCATACTCTCTTCCCCAGCTCCTCACTTCTGCGAATGAGCCGGGGTTCGCCTGTCGTCAAACCTGTGGAATAATCCACTCCTTCGGACTCGGAGATACTAATCAAAAAAAAAAAAAAAAAGATTATATATATATATATGTATATATATATAAACTCTTTGGTCTCTAGAAAGGACATGTCAAGTAACGATTTCATTCAAAACCCTTTCAGAAAGTGGAACTTAGCATTAGCCCATTACTCTTCCAAACAGGAAATTAACACACACACACAATTTGGGGGAAAATTCTGTCAGGCGCTGAGAAAGTCTGTCAGGTGGAAAGCACCCAGCGCCCCCGGGTCCCCGTCTCCGACCCGAGGACGCGCTGGGGACAGCGTTCCCGCCGCGCTCCGCCTGGGACTGCTCGCCGACCCCGCCCGGTGCCCGCCTGCCACTCCTGCCCTCCATCCCTTCCGGGAGGGAACGGCTGCGGCCGCCAGGACTGCGGCAGGTCTGGGGTGGGCGGAGGCATACGGGGCCGACTCTCCCCCCAACCGCGTCCCGGAGCGCGCGGGCGCCACTTACATGCCGGGACGGAGCTGAAGGGCTCTGCCTGGCGGCCAGCCGGCGGCCACCCAAGCGCAGAAGCACCAGAGCCACAGTCGCCAGGTCATCTCCGCCGGGCGGAGCTGCTCCAGCCGCCACGCCGGCTGCGCGCCGCGCGCCACTCCGGCTCCGCAAGTCCGAGCCCCGCGCAGAAGTTGAGCTCGCTGGGCGGGCAGAAGTTGGTGTGCGGGGCTCGCGGGTCCGACGAGATGCGTCTCCCTGCGGAGGGCGCGAAAGCAGCTCGGGCCCACTAGGCATCACCCGCGACGCGGAGAGCGCGGGCGGAGCGCCTTGGCGAGTCCCCGAGGCGCCCGGGGCCGCCGAGATGCGCGCCCTTGCTCCGCCGGGAGCGACTGGCAACCTGCGAGCCCAGCAGCCCCGCAGCTTCCTCAGCCTTGGTGCCATGGAAACGCGCTCGCCGCCCTCCGGGCCCGGCCCCTCCGGAGCGCTTAAAGAGACAGCCCCGCCGCCACCGCGGCTCGACTAGCTGCTGGGCGCCCCCCACCCCCGCGCCCTCCTCACCCCCTCCTCTCTCCCGCGCCGCCAGGAGGAGGCGCGGCGGGGGCTGGACGCCGGGGGCTGGAGGGGCAGCTAAGAAGAGATTTAGGGGGCTCTGCTCAATCCTCCCGCCTAACCCTGCTCCCTACCTCTTGCTACCCACCCACCCAAGACACACACCCAAACCTCGCCAAAGAGGCGAAGCGGCTCTGGCTTCCCCTCACACACCAACCTGCTCAGAACCAAGCCAGCTGTACATCTGCCACAAGCAGAGACCAAAGGAAGGCTGACTTTTGATTCTTTCTTGCTCCTCTCGCTCCCAACCCGAGTCTTGGGAGTCGGTCAGAACACAGGCCGGGGGGTGGGGCGGGGGGGGGCGAGGTCGGTTTGAAGTAGGAACCAAACAGCAGTTGATTAAGTCAAATCTCCTGCCAAATCGACAGTTGCAGGACACCTCGTCGGCTCATCCAGAAATCCTCGTTACTCCAAGTGGGATCATCTCCCTTCCATTTATTTGCCCACCGTCTATCTCACCCCCTTCAGGCACCAGAGTTATAAGGAGGAGCCAACCCTTTTCCAAACCTACTCCCTCCTTTCCTTCAAACCAGCCCCTCTGCCCCCAAATTTGCTGAGGAGCAGTCAGTTGCGAGCCCCTAGAGCCCTTCCAGAAGGGAACAGCGTCTGCTCGGAACGGGAGGCTTAGGCTGCGGTGCTGGCCCGCCTGCCTGGGACGCATAGCCAAGCGCCGCGCGGTCGCCAGCAGCTCCGGCCCGAAGAGATGCCTCTGCCCGGCGCCAGCTGCTGTCTGGAAGGCCACAAACCTCTGGAGTCTGATTCGTGAAAATAAAAATCTATGGTGCATTGTGCCCTCCAACAAGGACAGCCCGGCTCCGAAGCCATAATCTGCAGTTCAGCCCTGCAGGAAACGGATCAATCTGCAGCGGGACAACTTTTTTCTCTGAATCCTAAACTTACCAAAAGTGGCTCTCCAATGACTCACTCCTAGTCAAACATTTAAAGTGGTACCACCTGATTTCCTCAATCCTAGGAGCCCTAAAAGGATCTTCCCCAAATGGTCTTTTGGGCTTCCCTTTGCCCTTCATAGCTGAATTAACCATCTGGCTCTTAGTTTCAGTCTTCTGAGCCTTTGTTCTCCCTTCTTTTCTTTCTGCTTTTTCTGCAACTAAAGAAGCAACTGGGTATTTACAGGGGAGACTGAGGAGAAAACTTTTGGGGTTTCTATGAAAAGAAAGAAAAAGATGAGGGTGCGTTAGAACCATTCCACTCCTGAATTATTTCGCATTCTGTGACTTTGCCCTCCTTGACGTGGGGAGTTGGAGTTCACACCACCCTGCAGTCTTCTCTATTTCTCTTAGACATATTTATTCTTTTTACTTTTTTTTAATTGAAGTTAACTTAAAGTGAAAAATCATAAATATACAACTAGGTATCTCCATCTTTTGACAGATATCTTTAACAAACAGAATTTTGAAGCAATTTGCACAATAGAAATCATGATTTGAACCCCTTATTTTATAAAACAGGGATTCATTCTTTCTTTTTTTTCTAAATACTTGTTATACATGAACCAAACCTTCTCCAATCACAGAGCGGACTTCGGAAAAGTGCTGACATCTGTTGTAGAAATGCATTGTCACTTGGCTAACTCTTAATTAGTTCTGATAATGACATGCCCAGCATGGGTCGCTGAAACACATTGATAATTTTAACATCTATTTTTAACTCTTAGTTTTAACTTCTCCTGAACCTCTTTGTCACCTTTGTTACCAAGTAACAAAGTTGAATGCTTAATTTCACATCCTCTTCTTTTTCCTCTCCCTCTTCTAGTGAGGTGCTAATGAACAGTGAAATGACCAAGGGCAGGCAGGGCACGGTGAGGGCGGAAATGAAGAAAAGGAAACTGGTAATTCACAGTAATGGTGATTCCTGAGCTGTGTGTACTAACTACATAAGGTGAGGCTGTTTTTCTTCCCTTCTGGATGTAAGTAGAGGTGAAAAGGTTAATTCTTTCCATTGATTCAACTTTTAGTTTGTCTTTGGATGAAACCTAAAGACTCCGGGTTATTTCAATACAGTTTTATCTTAATTGTTTTAATGAAAATGTACAGCACACCTAAAGATGACAGTATAGCTTAACTGTACCCTGGAATTCGTATGATTTGCTAAGCCTTTCTTTGCTTCTGGACTAGTTTTAAGTCCGTAGGGCTCTATCTTCAACTAATCTCATTCTCTCCTGGAGTGTAAAAAGTTTCTAATCATTTTTTTTCTTTATATTAAAGAAAGTCTTGCATAAATAATAGACCTTCTTTATTACAAGGCTAAATTTTATGTAAGCCACAGCTGAAACTCAGAACTATTTTAAGAGCTAAAGAATAATGGGGAAATATAGGAATGTATGTAAATTATCTGACTGCATGTTTGTTTAATAAAGGGCATGCTTAGTTTGGGTACAGGGGAAGTGAATCAGTAAATTGAAAATCCCAAATTAGAAAAATTTCCTTTTATGTACATTAGTTTAAAACCATGTTTATTATAGATGAATATTTAAAAGCACTTCAGATGTGATGCTAAATGTGATTACTGTATATTTCATAAAGTGAGGTTGATTTCAAATTATTCTAGCATGGATAATAATATAACACAACGCCATGTAAGCAATTACCATTAAATGAAATATACTCTTCCAGCATAAGGATTTAAAATTTTCCATGAACTGGGAAGCACTAATTTGAACTCAGCTCTCCTTCTGCAGTTTGTCCATACAATTTAAAAATAATTGGTAATTTGGTTTTATTGGCTGGTTATGCTATTCTCTTAAAAAAGGGTGCATTATGAAACCTGTTACTTACAGTCTTACACAGTAAAAGAGCAATGCAGTTTGGTGGTTTGGGGATGCTATGAACACACAAAATGAAGCCAGATACAGACAAAACCATTCATTCAGCGTTTATTGCCCAACATGAAAGAAATTTTAAAATTTAACAAAGCAAGGGAATGAGCCACACACACAAAGAATCAACTTTTTAAATTAAGAGAGAGAGAAGTTTTGTGTTGATGGCATCCGTTGCTCAGACATAAATTTCATGGAGGAAAAAACAGACACATCATGAATTGGGTTTTATTTTTGTGAATGGTATTTTACACTGCCAACCTGAACAGGTTTTTAAAAATGGGTTTGCTACAGCAGACAAATGTTCTCTCTGAGGAGAGCCCAAAGGATTTGGGGGGACCTCCGGTGGGAATGCCACATGCTACCCCGCTCTCTCCAGACCTGCATCAAAGGAGTGATAAATCTAACTAGCTTCTCCCTTGTAAGGAGGAGTCGGGGTAAGCCAATTTCACGCTGTATGTATGCTCGTTGTAAAAAGGAATGCTTACCTAAAAAGAAATAGATTCTGACCAGATGTTCCAAAATCTTCCTCAGCTGTTGCTTGAAGCTTTCCAGTCCCCGCATACTTTATCTTCTCGTCTATCTTCTTCTAATTGAGAAATTGTTGATCCATGCAGTTCGACAGGCAGGCTGCTGCAAAAACCTTCCTGCCAAAGCTTTTCAAACCCTGCTCTCCTGCACACAAAAACTTCCAGTGTCTGTACGGGGACAGGAAAAGAGAACAGGCCACTTCATCTGGCAGGTGTTGTGGGTGGAAAGAGGAGGAGGTCAGAAAGCCATTCTTCAAAGGACAGATTCTGTCACCTGAAAGTGTAATAAATTGCCATTATAGAAATGCCTACAAGCACTAATGAGCCATGTACATTGAAATCTTGATGTCAGGCAAAATAGAATGAAATTCACCCAGGAACCCACTGGGATTGTCACACCAAGATGTGAATAATCATTCTTGCTTTGGTTTCATCTGCCACTATATTTTGTCCCTACAAACCAATAGCTCTCTTTTTAAGGAAAATGATAAATTTAGCATAAAACTCCTAAGATATCTGTCTAGTGATTAATACATAATTTCTCAGTATTGTGCTACTCATTGGCCGTAAAGACTTGACCAATCAGATGTGAGTTATAATAGAATTACCAACTCCAGAATTATGTATATTTATTAGAACATAATTAGAAGATCAGCCCAGATAAACATTTGACTTGTACTTTTTTGGAAACTGTACTTTACACAGCTAATTTCGTGTGTGTGTATGTGTGTATGTTAAAAAAAAAACATGTAACATTAAATTTACTGTCTTAACCATTTTTAAATATACAGTTCAGCAGTGTTAAGTATATTCACGTTGTTGTGCAATAGATTTCTAGAACTTTTTCACCTTGCAAAACTTAAACTCGATTCCCATTAAACAGGAATTCCCCCTTCCCCAGCCCTTGGCAAACACCTTTCTATTTTGTTTCTATGATTTTGACTACTTTAGACACTTCATGAGTAGAATCATACAGTATTTGTTCTTTTATGACTGGCTTATTTCACTTAGCATAATGTCCTCAGGATTCATCCATGTTGTAACATGTGACAGATTTCCTTCTTTTTTAAGGTTGCATAATATTCCATTGTATGTATATGCCACATTCTGTTTATCCATTCATCTGTTGATGGACATTTGGGTTGCTTCCATTGTATGTATATGCCACATTTTGTTTATCCATTCATCTGTTGATGGACTTTTGGGTTGCTTCCACCTCTTGGCTATTGTGAATAATGTTGCAATGAATGTGGGTGTGCAAATATCTCTGCAAGATACTGCTTTAAATTCTTTCGGATATATACTCAGAAGTGGGATTGCTGGATCATACGGTAATTCTATTTTTGATTTTTGGGGAAACCTCTATACTGTTATCCATAACAGTTGCACCTTTTTATACTTCCACCAGCAGCACACAAGAGTTCCAATTTCTCTACATCCTCGTCAACACTTGTTGTCTTCTATTCTTTTGATAGTCACCATCCTAATGGGTGTGAGATGGTATCTCATTGTACTTTTTACTGCATTTCTCTTACAATTTGGGATGCTGAGCATTTTTTCATGTGTTTGTTGGCCATTTGTATATCTTCTTTAAAGAACTGTCTGTTAAATCCTTTGCCCATTTTTTATCAAGTAATTTGTTTTTGTTGTTGAATTGTAGAAGTTCCTTCTATATTTTAGATATTAACCCCTTATCAGATATATGACTTGCAAAGATTTCCTCCCATTCCTTAGGTTGCCTTTCATTCTGTTGATTGTTTCCTGTGATGCACAGAAATTCTTAAGCCTGATGTAGTCCCCTTTGTCTATTTTTATTTTTGTTGCCTGTGCTTTTGGCGTCATGCCCAAGAAATCATTGCCAAATGTAATGTCTTAAAGTTTTTCCCCTTTGTTTTCTTCTAGGACTTTTATAGTTTTAGGTCTTATGTTTAGGTCTTTAATCGATTCTGAGTGAATTTTTGTATATGATGTGAGATAAGGGTTTAACTTCAGTCTCTTGCATGTGGATATTCAGTTTTTCTAGCACCATTTGGTGAAGAGACTGCCCTTTCCCCATTGTGTAGTTACGGCATCCTTGTCAAAATTGTTTGGCCGTATATGCAAGGGTTTATATCTGGGTTTTCTATTCTATTCCATTGGTCTATATATCTGTCTTTTTGCCAGAACCATACCATCTTCATTACTGTTGGTTTGTAGTATATTTTGAAGTCAGGAAATGTGAGGACTCCAACTTTGTTCTTTTTCAAGATTGCTTTTTTTTCTGTCAAAGAAGAAAAAGTGAATACAAAAATCCCTTCCCTGGAAGCTTTTATTCTGAATTCCAAGTTTTAATGTCTGAATGCCTTGGGTAACTGATCAAATCCTAACAGCCACTATCAATGCCTCTACAACTAACCATGCTAATGTTGAATGGATCTAATCCTAAAGAACACACAGATGGAGCAACACAGCCTGGTACGTGCTTCATAGTGGGCCCAGTTATTTAGGCCCTGGCTGCAATAAGCTACTCATACTGTGCCATTAGCTCACCTTTTATAAGCTAAGCATTCACATCCAGGAAACATCAAAATCAATCATTGATAGTATAGAATTTTCCATTCCTCTCCAACTCAATATGGATCAATCAGAGGAGGGTTTCACAAGAGTGAATCACTGAGCATAGTAGTGACGAATGAACCTCAGTGTAAATAAGGAAAATATATCCACCTAAGGAAAAATTATCAAACCTAATGTGGTCTTGAGCCTATCCATTTAAACCCCACGTAAGAAGATAGGAAACATTGTCGGCTATTCTCTGGAAGGATAAGCCCAAGTTATAGCTGAGGCTCTAAATCACCAACCCAAAGCTAGTGTATCTGAAAGTTCATTATCCTCCACTTTCATACAAGCATAGTACACGCTTGCACCTGGAATATCTTCTGTAGTTTTGACTGTGTGTTTTCTGAAGCATATGAGACAGACAGCTTCAGCTATGGCGCTATGGTATACAAAGTGCAATCAGCACACTATCAAGAAAGTGAAAAGACAACCCACAGAATGGGACAAAATATTTGCAAATCACATATCTCATTAGGAACTGGTAGCCAGTATATATAAATAATGCTTACCACGCAACAATAAAAATGGGGAAATGATTTGAATAGACATTTCTCGAAGAAGATACATAAATATCCAATAAGCACATTGAAAAGATGCTCAATATCATTAGCCACTAAGGAAATGCAATTCAAAACCACAATGAGGTACAGCTTCACTCCTACTAGGATGGTTATAATCAAAGAGACAGTAACAAGTATTGACAATGATGTGGAGAAATTTAAACCCTCACACATTGCTGGTGGGAATGTAAAATCGTGAAGCCACTTTGGAAATAGTTTGGTAGTTCCTCCAAACATTAAACACAAAGTTACGATATGACCCAGCAATTCCACTGTACGAGGATGAAAAACATATGTCCACACAAAAACTTGTACAAGAATATTTGTAACGGTGTTACTTATAAAAGCCAAAAAATGGAAAGAACCTAAATGTCCATTAGTTGATGAACAGATAAACAAAATGTGGCATATCCATACATCATAATATTATTCAGTCATAAAAAGGAATGGAGTATTGATATATTCTACAATATGGATGAACCTTGAAAACCTTATGCTAAGTTAAAGAAGCCAGATACAAAAGGCCACATACTTATTTATGATTCCATTTATATGAAAAGTACAGAGTAGAAAAATCCATAGAAACAGAATGTAAATTAGTGGTTACCAGGAGCTGGGAGAGAGTGGGAAATGGAGAGTGTTCCTGGGTACAGGGTTTCTTTCTGGAGTAATGAAAACACTCTGAAATTAGGTAGTGGTGATGGTTGTATAACTTTGTGAAAATATGAAAAAGCACTGAGTTGTACACTTATTAAAAGGGTAAATTTTAAGACATGTGAATTATACCCCATTTTTTAAAAACTTTTATTTATTTATTTATCTATTTATTTATGGCTGTGCTGGGTCTTCATTTCTGTGCGAGGGCTTTCTCTAGTTGCGGCAAGTGGGGGCCACTCTTCATCGTGGTGCGCGGGCCTCTCACTATCGCGGCCTCTCTTGTTGCGGAGCACAGGCTCCAGATGCCCAGGCTCAGTAGTTGTGGCTCACGGGCCTAGTTGCTCCGCAGCATGTGGGATCTTCCCAGACCAGGGCTCGAACCCGTGTCCCCTGCATTGGCAGGCAGATTCTCAACCACTGCACCACCAGGGAAGCCCCCCATTTTTTTTTTTAAGTGCTGTTTCCTGACCAGTGCCAAACTGCAACCTGTTTCATACTCGTCCCTGACGAGATGAGAAGCTTTTGCCAGAATGAAAGTGGACTGCATCACTAAGTGCACTATTTAGTTCAGCTGATATTTTTTAATGGCAAGACTTTCCCAGTGAAGTAAGCAGTCCATTGATTTCCTTCTGAGGTAAGCTCCTTATCATCCTTGGGACCAGGTAATGAAGAGTTCACAGATCAGCTACTTTGCGTAAAGCTGCTGTAATCTGCATGCCTGACTTCAAGAATGTGCCTGCCAATGGTTACATGACACACTGATGAATGAATTAAGACATTCACAACTTCTGAGAGAAACCATTCCAAAGTTGCGTCCTATGTATCAACTGCACGTGGTAACAAAACTTCCGTTCATCGTGCCTCTATATGTGAGGCAATGAGTCCCATAATAGAAATGAAGAAGGAGGAGCAGGGGAAAGAGTCAGAGGAGGTTGGGAACTGGAGGGAGAAGGGAGGGTGGAGAAGGAGGAAGAAGAATGTAAATAAATAATAAGACAGGTGCTACATGCACGAAGAGTTTACTTTCTTCTATGGAAGTCAGACATGTGACTTGTCCTATGTGATTAGTATAACAAGTAGCAATAAAATATAGAGGAGAAAGGGGTTAGTTTGGGGGAGGATATGCTTTCTATATGGTCTGCAAAGCCTTCCAGAGGATGTATATGGGGTAGGTGATAAAGGATGATTAGGAGCTCAGCAGGCACATACTTCTGAATACGAAAGACTAGAACCAGAGTAAATTAAACCAAACGTCCATACATATAAATTGGTGTTTGTCAAAGTGGGGCTTCCAACCCAGCAGCATCAACATTGCTTGGGATCTTGTTGGAAATAGTTCTCAGGCCCATCCCCTAACTACTGAATCAGCCAGTCTGGAGGTGAGCAATAGCAATTCGTTTTAACAAGCCCTTCAAATGATTCTGATGCACACTAAAGCTTGAAAACCACTGTTTTAGATAAACGTAGCAACTAGTTTAAAAAATAGATGCTGTGTCCTGAAAAAAAAAATAGTGTTTCAGTTTAATACAGCGAATTGATCATAATATTTTATATCTGTTCCCTCCCCAAATTTTACTAAATGAAGAGTAAAGAAATGTTTTTAGATACTATCCTCCAATACGAACGAGAGAGGAGACAACTAGTCAACTATTTCAAGAAGAGTTTGGAAGATAGAAGCCTGATGCAGGATTACTAACTGCATTGGTAGATAGAAGTCACAAAAGTTACAAGGTAGGTGCCTGTAAAAGACAATGCCTAGGAGAAGAGAAGTGAGCTAGTTCCCCAGAGAGAACATCTGAGAAATCTGGTGCTTGAAGAAACCTGGAAGGAGTGAGTGATGCCTAAAATGAGGGGTATGCTTGTAAAATATGTAGGGTAGTTGACTTCCTGATGTTCCCTCTCCTTATAACCCTCAAGACACAGGTGATGTATTCTCTGGAAAAATTGAATTGCAGGGGTTTATCCTTGACACAGTGGAAAACAGAGGTTGGCAGAGGGCTAAACGCAAGAGCGTTAGGTGGAAAGTCCACAGGATAAACTGAAGCCCTCTCATGGTTCTTCTCACTTGTGGTCCCCAGAAAACCTGTATCCAACTGTATATCTTGCACCATGCAGGAGGTTGGAGGACTGTTTTCTGGAGACCCCAATAAAAAGGTCAGTGATTGATAATCTTCCAGTTAAGTCTACCACTTGACTACACCCACCCACAAAAGCAGAACTTCTTTCTAATAATCTTTGTAGTGCTTACTCTTAAACATAATCAGCCAAGGATCACCAGATATAAAGAAAGCTTCCAGTATGTAGAGACCACATGAAAATAACAGATAAAAGAAACCTGAAAGAAAAGGAAAAAAATCCCCTCCCTCCCAAATTATAAGTATTATCTTAAGAAAGAGGATATGTTACATTCACATACACAAAAAAATGTTTTGCTATGGAACAGGAACACTCTGAGAAATATCTTTTTGAAATTAAAAATAGGATAGCTGCAGTGAAAAAACATTCCATAGAAAGGTTAGAGAAAATCAAGGAAGTCTCCCAGAAGATAAAAGGAGAGACAGACAGGCAGAGACAGGGAGGAAGAGAGAGAAACTAAGAAATAAAAGGAAATAAAATGAGTGGATTAATCCAGGAGAAGCAGAAAGAGAGGAGAAGAGAAAACAAAGGTAAGGAATCATCAAACAAATAACTTAAGAACCAGAAGACGTGAATCTCCACATGGACCGAGTACACAGAGTTTGTGGGACAACAACTCACAGTGATGCATCATCTTGAAATTCCACAACAGCAGAGACAGAGAGAAAATTCTAAAAGGGTCAGAGATAGTACGATACGAAGGACATCATTCAGAATAGCATTGGGCTTCTGAAAACAAACACCAAGTGATATACAATAGGGGAATAATAACCTCAAAGTTTTGAGGGAAATGGTTTTCAACCTAGAATTCCATACTAATCTGAACTATCAATCAAGTTTAAGAGAAAGACATTTCAGACATACAAAAGCTCAAAAAAACTGACCACTCACATATACTTTCATAGGAAGCTAGTGGAGAATATATCCCAGCAAAATGAGGAAGTGAGCTAAGAAAGGAAAATATGGAAACCAGAAAATATGGAAAAGAGGATTCTCAGGAAGGTGACAAAGGGAAGTTTTACAACCCAAACTGTGAGTCAAAATTAAAAAGCATCCTACAGCCAGCGAGTAAGTAGAGAATATAGGAAAAATCTCTGGAAGATAAAAGGGGAGGAGGGTCATTTAATGTGCTTGGGAGTTACAGAAATTATTTCTAGGCATTAGAACACTTGGGGAGAAAACTAACTACTGATCAATGAGAAAAAAAAAACACAAGAAAATTATTAACTGAAGAAAAAACAAAGTTTATTGAGAAAGTAAATATCCTGACATTATTTGGTGTAGTTGCAAACAATATGCCATCTATAAAATAATGCAAATATTGATGCAGATTTGTTTAACAACTACTGAAGGCATAGTGGAAAGCAAGGTTTGGAGTGGGGTATAATGGAGCCAAAATAGGGAGGAAGTCAATAAATACTGCCTAATATGATAAATTAAGAAATAATAGAATAGGCTACTCTATCAGATAGACGTATATGTATGGAAAAATAGGAGAATGTTATAGAACAGAAAGAGAAAGGAGAGGCAGGCTATTGTGTAGTGTGATCAGGCCTTTTCTATGTAGATATCTGCATTCTGAAGGAGATATCTGAAGGAGGCAGTCACACCCAACCTGAGGGACCAATATTACAGAGAGAAGTAAGAGCAAGCGTTAAGACTTTGAGGCAAGAATAAACTTAGTGTGTTCTAGAAAGGCAAGAAGACTGGTAAGCATTGAATGAGGTCAACAATATGGGGAACAGTGGATGAAACATGTCCAAATGGGAGGAAAAGCATTGGAGCTTCATGACCTGCTGTGTCTAAGAAGATTCCATGATTCAAAGAAAAACAAAGCAATACCATATCTGTTTATTTTAGTTCGTGGATTTCTCCTGCCCTGCATTCATTTATCCTACCTTCTTTACCACTTTAGTACCATCAACCATTAACACCACCGGGCCCTGTAATTGTAGTAAACATTCAGAGGGAAGTTCTTTTTAATATATCTGAATCGTTTGCATGTCTGGGAATTAGTCTATTACCACATAAATCATAGGCTCTCTGTTTCTCTCTCTACTCCATTTTGCATTTCTCAATGTCATCTTCATCATACCAAGTTCCTATTTGCATTTGAAATAGTAGTAACCTACAAGATTTCACATTTCCTGAAAATACAAGACTCTTGTGTAGAGATTATAATGAGGCTGGCTGGGCAATGTTCTATTATTAGTAAGAATTGTGATTTTTAGAGTTGTGGGTTAATTGCTAATAACTGTATGCAGTGTTTTCCCTCAAGATGTTTTCTATTACAGTAATTACCTGAGCAGCTGGGAGAGCAGACATTAACCATTTGTCTTCACAGTAGCCCTCACTGGGGACTCTCCCCAAACCTCTGCACATGACTTTATTTGCTGTTTGATGGATAATGTAGGAGGGAAGCATAAAAGATATAGGATCTTCATACTTTGGAATGAATATCCAATTTTAAACAATTTTTTCTTGTTGAAGGGATTCTTTCTCACACCTGTGATGAATAGATTACAAGAAACATAGAATGTCTTTTAGATATATGGATTTATTTGACTAGTTTTTATGTGCCTATTTCTCTTCGTATCCTCACATAATGAAATTTTGTCACAGAAATTGTGTCAGAAGCCTCAGCTACCCTGAAGACACCACTGGTTTATCTGTTTACAAATTAGATTGGACCAGTGAAAGCTGGCTGATACTGAAGAAATCTGTTAAGAGCCACCTTGCCTGAGAGCCCTGTTCTTTTTCATGACACATGAATTCCCATTTGATTATCAATGCAGGACCCTGATTTTAGTATCTTGAATCTCCCTCTGGGACTCTTGGTGCTTCCTTGTGTGAATTCCTGTTTACTGTGTGATGTGGCCCTGCTCTCAAGACTATATGCCAATCTGATGCTTGACCCCAGGTTCTCCCAAGCAACTCTGCTGTTGTCTGGACTCCATCTCTGCCAAGTTATTTTCTACATCATGCCTTTTGTTAATGCAAAAGGCTGTTTTGTTTTGTTTTTGTTTTTTATAAATAGGGAACATTTTATTTAACATTTTTTAATGAAATGTCCCAAACCACAAGCAGAGACTAAATACAAAAATAAATAAATAAAGCTATGCTTTTAGGAAATCGTTAAGTATATAAGAATTTTTTGTCTTCTCTCTCATTGAATAAAACAATACATTTACTACTGTTCAGATCTCATTGCTTTTTTACCGTGCTTTTCCAGAAGCTACAATTTTCTTTCTTCTTAACATGACTCCATTTCTTTAAATCCAGAAAAGCTCTGGTTTTATACTGTCTTAAGTATTTGGTTGTAAGAACCTCAATAGAAAGAATGCTATCTGACTTATATTAATTCCACAGAAGTCACACAAACAAGAGTATGCCAGGCCCCCTGGCAAATGAGGCAGAGGCCACAGCTTTCCTTCTCCTTCCAGAAGGATACGGGACCCTGACCTCTATGCTGTGGTCGCTGGCGGCTCAGCACAACTTACTGGGGCCACCCCCTCAGTGTCAGTGCTCAAAAGAGAGATCCACCTGCTAATCAGAGACCACGCCCTGGGTCTGAATTCTGCAAGTCTCAAAGGCCCACCTGGTACTAGGAAGAGTATCATACACTGAGGGTTTGAACCCAACACGTCTGGAGGATAATGGGAGGGAAACTTCCACACAGACTTAAAAAGTGGAAATCCCACAAGAGCCTGGGCCACTGGCTGGAATGACCCTGGAGACTGGATGACGAGACACTCAGAGTCGGGTAGAACTTGGAGTCTGGTTACAGAGACATTCAAGAGGGCAAATTGCAAAGTAGTTAGAGGCGAGAGATCAGATAGAGAAGTGTAAAACTGTGGTCTCAGGGCCAGCAAGAGCTTCAAAAAAAGTAAAGCAGTAACCTGGGTGCCCTCATGGAAGTGGAGTTGCTCTGATGACTTGGTTGTGGACGAGGGAGCTCTGAGTCACTCTGCCTCTTCTTTTAGAAAATCTTGACTCCATAAGCTGGTGCTCTCTGTACAGCATTCAAACCTAAATGACGCTATCTTCTTACTTTTTTATAAACAGTGCCTTGCAATGAAATGCTTTAATGAATCCTTTTTGATTTACTGGTTGGTTGAACCAATTTTGGAAAAGCCCTGCAAAACATGAATTAAAATACAAATTGAATTTAGAAAATATCAACTTGCATATTCCAAAGAAGATAAGCCCTTCTTAACTCAACCTCACAATTTTTCCTCATTGCAAACTCCTTCTCAATACACTCATAGTAACAGCTAATATTGGAAGGCCAAACAAACAAACAAAATCTGCAACATTTTCTGTCCACTTAAAATGAATTTCATATGCTAAAATCTGAGTTGATTTTTTTCATATTAATATCCAAGTGTTTCAATTTTACTGTCCACTTCCTCCATCTAAATTTATTGTGAGCTCCTTAAGATGAGAAATATCTTATTTATATCCTTCAGAGTACCAGACTGTATCAGGTGAGGTCATGTTGAGTGATTGAAGTGTTTTAGCTAAAACTAACGTTTTCTTAAGGCCAGCCTAGAGAACCATTTAACAAATGAGCTGATTTATACTGTCATTATTATGTTGGTTAACAGATAAAAAAAGAAGCATAAGATAATAGCAATGCCTCTTTGGGCTAAAATATAAACACCATCCCACTTAAGAAATGAGAACCAAGGACAAGTCTTGGCATTTATTGAGTCCTTCATAAAACAAGAAAACACATGAGATTTTGCTATAATTCAAGAGCCATTCTTGTCAGTGCCTTCAAGGATAGAAATTAAGCTATATTAAAGCTAGTCTTGGCCCAATTATAGAATAAAAGTGAGGCATCTATGTCATGGTTCCAGGATAAGTTTCAAATCAGTTTGGATTCAGCTGCTTGGTCCTTACTAGGACTTCAGGGGACAGCCAAGAATTACATTTAATTCATTATCTTGTTCTGAAAGTGCTACAGTGGCTGCTACACAAATTGAAAGCAGCATTTACACAGGATAATACCTATGGTAACTTTCCAATTTATCTTTTGGGCATTATCACCTCCCAGTGTCCCTCCTTGAAAGTTTGACATGTGCCCTGAATTCTTATTTTGTAGGATGATAGATACTCACCCTGAAGAGAACACTGAAGAAAATGACCCCATGTTAAAATGCTAAGAATGCTACCTGAAAGACATTTTCTTAAAATTTGAAAATAGGTACAGTCTTGTGGCAGAAATTGTGTTACATATATACTTGCCTTCTAGGCAGTCTAATCTTTCTGGGTGGAAGCTGTGGCATTATTGATTTCATTCATTGCTGTTTGACTCATGTCCAGCAGCCTGGTATAGTTTCACAGTGGAATTATTGGTTCCCTTTGAGAAATATTCAGAATCACTGATT
The DNA here is from genome assembly GCF_965194825.1 of Balaenoptera physalus. NCBI lineage: Eukaryota > Metazoa > Chordata > Mammalia > Artiodactyla > Balaenopteridae > Balaenoptera > Balaenoptera physalus. The sequence continues at coordinate 48,506,494 of NC_138891.1, read as the reverse complement.
TTTGTTTTCCATTGTTCTTAAAAAGAGAAAAAAAATTAGACACTATGTTTGTCTCTGTGATGTGAAAGTAAATATGACCTGTTGAAATTCAAGATAGGAAAATGTTTCTTTAGGAAACTAGGAGGGATGATACAGGAAGAAATGTTGCCCACATACAGAGTGATTTCTAATAGCTCATTGATCTCATGCTTTAGCATCCCCTTTTAGAGTGTGCATTAACAAAAACCCTGCATGGATATTAAATTGACAGTATAATCTTAGAGTGTTTTATGTAACTAGACACTAGCAACAGAGAATACTGTATTGACTCCCAGATTTCAGGCAATGGCACTTCAAGCGACTCATATTGATGCTTTATATTGATATAAAAACTTTCTTCCAAAAAGTACAAAGCACTTTCTTAAAATTGCCTTATCGGGTTTTGTAACAACTCAGCAATGCACAGTATCTGAGACCACGGTGTGTTGAGCTGAGATAATACCTTAAGTTTCCTGATTTCTAATTTAGTATTTCAAACATTTAATCATTAGACATCCTTTCAGTTTCCAAAAATGCCAAAAATTATGCATTCTATACAAGACTTGAGAAAGGTTTTACTTCAGAGACGATCCTTTTAGAGTCCATAAACCAGTAAGTAAAAGTTTAAAAATCAATTGTAAGAATTCAAGTGACTTTTTCTTTCAGCCAAGGATGTAAGTCTATTATATTCCATCCCAAAGAAGAATAACACAAATGTTAAGGAAAGATGAACAAAATAAATATTTTCCAATAACTACACAAAATATTCCAAAAGTTTAGCACATTCTCTACTAATTCAAAACGCTTGACTAATCTTTTAACTGCAGAAAATTTTCACCAGACTTTAAAAAAGCTAAGGATCAGCCATATTAGGAAGTATTTAGGATCATTTTGATATAGATAGCGACTGGAAAAGTAGTTCTTTCTTTTGGAAGGTAATCATGTCATACTTTCTTATAACATTATTTCTAGCCTTTGACTTAACAACATGAAGTGTCTAAGTTATAAAATCTGCCACCAGATGTAATGAATGCATCCAGAAATGAACACTAAAAGAACAAACTCTATACAGGTGCAAGGTAAAGGGAGCCTTGGAGGTTCAAAAGCAAGGTATATGCATCAAGGCCTCAACCATTAATTTGCCTTCTTATTTTGTAGGGTTTAATACGATAAGCTAAGGTCTAACCAAATGCACTGTCCATCTCTGCTCTTCTAGAATACATGTTCCCTTATTGCCCTCTTATTCACTTGGTCTTTTAAAGATATTTACATCAATGGGGAGGAAAAACCCTTTCCTAGAGCTAGCAGCTGACGGTTAGCAACTCACTGAAATTTCACACAGAGGAGCATTAAGCAAGTTCTTTTACCTTAAATTTTGATAAGACGCATGATAGCCTCACCAACACCTGCCATTGCAATTTTGTTTACCCTTTGGACCAAAACACAGCAAAGAAGAAAAATGCATACATTTCATTTAGGTTCAAATGACCTCACACTAGCACAATCATGTGCCATCTTTGCCTTTTCTAGATTCCATACACTTTTTCTTTCATTTGGAACAACAGTGTGTTTGGTTAATAACCACACCGTTTTCTGCTGTTAAGTGAACTGAAGTACCATTAACACATATTAAAGTACCATTGATTCCATTAGTGCCGACAAGCACTAAATCCCAATTTCTTTTTTAAATAAGCATTTAGACAAATGCAGATGTCCTTTATGAACAAGTAACATGCTGAGCAACCCTTATTGCAAGAGTTTAATATAGGAAGGATGTCTTAAGGAACAAGTTAGCATCTTAAGGAGCTGAAACGCTAGCACCTGGGTACCATGAAGGACAAGTGAAGGAATCAATATGAATTTTCTACACGCACAGGAATCTATCCAAAGGGCCATTTTTTCTCTCTCAGATTCGAGTCCTTATCACTCTTCACCTTCATATGTCTCTGCATTTGTATACTATAACACAGATAATACCACAGTAGTGAAGACACACAAGCTATAGAGTACAATAGACCAATTTATGAATGAAGAACCTAAGCCCAGGAAATGGGCGTGGCTTAGATGAGCTCTTACTCTGTGGTTTAATCCTGGTCCCCATGATTAGATGCTCCCACAGAATAGCAGAGCACTTTCAACTCGAAAGAATCTCACAAGGAAGATAATTATGTGCCTGGCCGTTGGACCTTCTTGAAAGATGTGCCCATTCTAGGAAGCTTTTCCATACCCAGAGAACTTAGAAATTTTCAGCATAAACCTTAGAGCCAAATTTGCAGCAAAAACAAGTATGCTTCATCTTTCGTATTAATCTCATCCCTAAGCACTGTTACCGTTTTTCTCTTTGTTTTTCATCTCTTCTTTACCTGTATCTAGTATGGATTGTGCTATTTGTATGTATTCCTTGAAATCTGTTTATAATATTTTTTTTTTCAAATAAAGATGAAGATAAAGATACAACAATGAGAGGTATTAGCTTGTTGTGCTTGCTCCTGAATTTGCATATTCTGGAACAGTGCCTGAAAGAAAGGAGATGCTCAGTAAATATTTGTTGAATAAATGAAAAAAATGGTAGATGACAGATAAGTAGATAGAGATGGATGGATGGATAGATAGATAGATAGATAGATAGATAGATAGATAGATAGATAGATAGATAGATAAATATATATAGAAGATAGATAGATAAAATCGGTAGGAAGCCAGGAGGGAAGGAAGGGTAGAAGGGAATGCCCGTGCATTTAGCTAGATATACGGGCTCACAGCTGTGGAGATTTTATCCTACTTAAATGAGTTTGACAGAGTGGAGGGAGGCTGGAAGCTGTAGAACACTGAATGAAATAGCTATGCAAAGTGAGTAAGCAGCCTTCTGCAGTTCCGTGGTTGCTAGACACAAGCCTCTTCGTCAGAAACAAAGGCCTTTATTACTCACAGCAAAAGCAATAGCAGACATATCAGTATGTATGTGCTGGTTCCCTAAGCTCCAAATTCCACAGGGCTAGACAAAGAGTCAGATAGAACCTGAACACGGAGTGGAGTGTGTCACAGGAGATGAACAACAAGCTTAGGGAATCCATCACTTTTATAGCAAGCACTTTTATATGGTCTGCAAGGAGAGCAGACGTGTCGTAGGACCTGTGATTCATTACCTTGCTTTCCAAGATTGCCACTTTTAGGATTCCCAGTCCAGGAAGATGAGTAAAAAGGGCAGAGGCATAATGGAAGATACATCTGCTACAGTATGTAGTTTCAGAGATAAAATTGTGTTGAGCTACAATGTATGATCAAGAGATAAGCTGTGATTGTGTGTGCCATCGGAGCTAGAAGACATGCTGAGAGGTGATTGGCCAAATAGATGAATAATAGCGGAAAGTTATCAGCACATTCATCATACGGAATAGCCTTAGACAACTTGGAATACAGAGTAATGTCTCCACTCAAACAAAAAAAAAGTGTGTATTATGGATGATTTGTACATTGACATAGGCACATATAGAAGGCATTGGAGTGTTATGTAGAGTGTGACAAGAGGTGCTGGCCTGGAGTGACAGGGGAGTGAGGGAGTGTCTTCGGGTATAATTGGTACGTTGCTTCATTGGAAAACACTGAAGCTAAAATTGAGTTTATTTCCTGGTTGTTCAAAGGAATGGTTTCATTGCAAATGTTGGGGAAGTGAAGGTAAAGTTTGGGCATCTATGTCCACAAGGTAATGTTCTCTCACCAGACCTCTCTGGTGGCTCGTGTGAGCTTTCTGCAGGAGGTTTTGCGCTAAACCCCTCCCCGGACTCTCACTTCAAGTTTTTCAAGGTTGTCACTATCTGCCTCGGTTCTTAAAGAAGCTTTGAAAATATTCTGAGTATATTCTCTTTAGGAAAAAAACTGTGGCTCACTATGTTTGATTTTTACATGTAACTACTTTCTGAAGGATTTTGTTGGACAGCGGGGAGGCTGGAAAAGGAGATGCAATAATGAAATTTAAAAAGAACATCTTTTTATGTTTCAGGGTTTTAGTGGTTTGGGTTCATCTCCTGAAATTCTAACTTCTTTTTGATATCCAGATCTTAATTTCAATTCATTGGCTTATCAAAAACAAAACAGAGACCATGCTCTTTCAGCTGAGGAAGAAGCAGCAGGCTAAATGAATTTCTCTGCATACTTCCCTTGAAGTTTTTGTGGTCTATAGTTAATACCTTGCTATTCAGCTTGCTTAAAAAAAAATTAAAAAAAAAAAAAAAACCTCAGAACTACTATAGCTTCACACAGAAATTCAGGTGGAGTAACCAAAAAAATTTTGCTACAAATCTTCCAGATTTGTATTTCTACACAGGTTTCTCTAGGTCCAGGATGCATCTGTCAGCGCATTTATTTTTTTACCTCCGTGGGCTGCACGTGTCATTTCCATCACTGTAGGTATGGGGGGGGGGGGCACATCCTAAGTGAGTTATAAGGGTTTCCCAGACTGTGTCTTCTGTTCATCGCCACCAACTTATTAGAACTGCATGAACCAAGCAGTTGTTTGGGTTTGAATTTTAAGATAAAATAATGACAAATCTCCAAGACATTCCACAGATACAATTTGATAAATATGCCCATATTTGTTTACAATATGTTAGATGACTTCGTTCATTTAGCTGTAAATAAATAAATCTAAGAGTAAAAATTCTAGAAAGAAGCAAACAAGAAGCTAATTATCAGTAGCACAAAATTAGGCTTCTTACTTCACTCATAAGTTTGCTTTTATCTTGAATCTCACTGAAAAGAGCCTTGAATGTTTTCACATGGCTGTAGTCCTGGTGATCATTCTACCTGGCATGGCTTTACTACTACTTAGCCAAGGGGCGCAAGGTCTTAAATTACTTTAATTTGTTTAAGTTTCAGAGTGTCTTCTTTCAAGTTATCCTCCAACTGAAACACCCTGAAGTGGAATGTCTCAGACAACAGGGTGAACACCTTCAAAAGTGCATGAAGTAAGAAAGGAGTGAACATCCATATTTTCCATTTATACTTTTTCTAATTAATTATTGATAAATAACAAGCTCAGATAATAAACTACACAAAAGTTTGCTCCATACTTACTTACATCAGTAAGGGGAAAAAATTCTATAATAAGGCAAAAAAAAAAAAAAAAAAACAACCCATATCTAATTCTCTTTCTTTTTAAAAATTTTTATTGGAGTATAGTTGCTTTACAATGTTGTGTTACTTTCTACTGCACAGCAGAGTGAATCAGCTATACGTATACATATATCCCTTCTCTTTTGGATTTCCTTCCCATTTAGGTCACCACAGAGCACTGAGTAGAGTTCCCTGTGCTATACAGTAGGTTCTCATTAGTTATCTACGTTATACATATAGTATAAATAGTGTATATATGGGTACATACAGTGTATCAATAGTGTATATATGTCTAATTCTCAAACATGCTGGTCAGAGGCCAGAGTGGCAAAAATCAGTGAAAACTAAGTCTTTCATTTCTTTACATAGGACAGTCTCAAATGACTATTTTCTTATTAACCCCTATGCAAAACTAAAGAAGGTAATAATAGTCATCTGATGAACCTTTCTATAATAGGTTTGGTCTCCATCCCGTGGATAGGCTTTCGAAGGCCACCGAAACCAGTTAAACAATCGCTGAACTACAACAATGAACCTGCTGCTCAGCGGGAGCCACGGGGATACGGGCCAGCGGGAGGCAGGGAGGGTACCTCTTGCTCGAGCTCTCTCCCTGTCTCTGGCTGCTCGGAGTTATATGCAAAGGCCAGACTTTGAGCATCCCTCTGTTTTCGCAGTGCTTTCTCTGGTATAGGGTTTCTCAACCTTGACACTGTTGACATTCTGGGCAGGACAATACTTTATTGTATGGATCTGTGTAACAGCATCCCTGGTCGTTACCCACTAGACATCAATAGCATCTCCTAAGTCCTGACTATCTAAAATGTTTCCAGACATTGCCAAATGTACCCCAAGAGGCAAAATCCCCTCCCTTCCCCCACTCCGACCCCTACTACTGAGACCAACTGAGAGCTACTCTGTCCAGGTTTATTAACAGTTTCCCCCCATTGCCCCTTCAGGCCTAGGGGTAGTAACACGTCCCTCATTGCCAACACTGCAGTGCCTCTCTAGCCCTGGTTGGTTCCCTTTGTTTTTGTAAATAGCCCTTTTATAAAAATTCTCCTCAGTTGCCTCATCTGAGTGCATTATGTGTTTGCTCCTGGGATTCTGACTGATATACTCTCCACCCTTCTCCAATCCCACTAATCTACTTACTGTCCACCCCCAAAACACTTGTTCACTTTCTTTGAGTTCTTATACAAGTCCTGCTTATAAGAGAAACGAAGGCAGCGTTAATTGAGAGCCCACTACATGTCAAATACGGTGGCTGGTGCTTACATATTGTGGTAAATATTAGTGGTTGATTGTCTCACCAGCATCCATTTTCTCCTTCCAAAAAGTACCTTAATTTCGGTTCAAGTACCCACCCCTTCCACATATGACCCAGGTGCTTCAGGCAGAGCTGGCCCTTCTGCTAGCTTCAGAGACTGATTATTCTAAGGATAATCCCTTTGTCCCTGAAGTGATGGGCACAGGAACCCAGGCCTTGAGCAGTCAGCACACTGCATTAATTGAGAGTTTGACTCAAAAATGAGCATGTGTTACAATTTGGTCAAATGAGACAAGAAGAGAACCTTGATGGGAGTTCTGGGAAAGACATTTCCTCACTCCAAAGACAGAATCACCAAAAATGTTCTCTTTTTCTCTGAATTTTCTTTGTCTAGGACTCTTGCAGCCATCAGTACAGCTATGAAGAAGTCAGCATGGGCAGGAAGTCAAAGTTAGAGAATTACAAAAGAAAAAAAAAAAACAGGGCTATCAATTCAACCATAATTAATCATTGCCAAGTTTCTGGACTTTCTCAATTATGTTATCCTATATATTAATATTTTATTCATTTTGAAGAGCATCTGAGTTGGGTTGTCTGCCACTTGTAGCTAAAAGCCTCCTAGCTGAGACATTCATTCAATTCATTCAACAATTGCTTATAGACCACTATAAGCACTCACTATAGACCAGGCCCAGTTCTGCAATGACCCAAAGAGACCAAAATTAATGAGTAGAGTTATGTAGTTAATTTTTATATTGCTCTAAGAGCTAAATGTAAGTGCCTGATGCTGAGAGAAGAATTCTCAGCTGAGAGGTGTTAAATGACTTGTTTAAGGAGAACAAACTAGAAAGTGCTGGAACTGGATGAGGTTTGTCTGACCACATGGCCTTTCAAGTCCACCCCTCTCAGTGTGAATCATCCACATTAACCATTCAGCTGCCACTTACTCTAGACCAGTGTGCATTCAGAAGAGACATAGTTAGGTAACTTTGACAAGGAAGAAGCAGTTAGATAACCCAGGAGTCTGGAGCAGTTTCCATGAGTTCAGGGGAGAACTAAAATAGCTGTGGAGTTGCCCTCCCCTAAGGACTTGACCCAACCTTGGTTCTCACTGATTCAGAGCTCTCTGAGTCCTGTCTATGTTCTCCACTTCATAGCATCAGAGTAAGCCAATGGCTCTCAACCTTCTGCTTTCTTGTAGGGGCCAAGAGAACATCTGTAGCCTTTCCACGTCTCATGGAACTTTACACAATTATGTCCTGCTTCCACTTTTACTCTATTCCTATGTTTCAATGGGAGACCAGAGTACAGCTCTGCTTTCAGATTTCCTCTCAAAATGGCTGCCACTGTCCCAGATGCCCTCCGGGGTTTTCAACCCAGAGAAAGAAAGGCATTGCAACCATGTCTGACCAATCACCTCCCCTCATTTTGTAGCCTTTCCTCCTTCCCTTTCCTACATGGGGTGAACGGGGCCGGCTTTACCCATCTTTGGGTTTGTCAAGTGTTTTTCTATTTCACATCCCTGACTTTGACCTTTGCTGAGACCACAGGGTGGACCGTGTGCAGAGAGAAAAGCTACTTTTCTGGTAATATTCCTCATGAAGCATTCTAGAAATATTTCCCTCATATCATTACAAATGCCAAAATACTGACCAAGTGGAATTGTTTCCAAAGTAAAATGAGGTTGTATAAATGCTGTTGATAAAATGTAAGGGACCATAAAATGTAAGCTCTCATAGCATCATTGTTAAGTCACAAAGGAAACAGTCACTTAGCCCTGTATTCCAATTCCAATATATTTCTGTACTGAAAACAAATTATGAAATTTAAAGATGCCAACTATATACTGCTATAGTCTGGAGTAAGAAACCACTCGATAGAGTATATCAGTAAGTTATTAGTAAATCTTTGACTCATCGAATTCCACTTTAGAGTGAGATGCTCTTATGGCTTCTCAGTCAGTGGTTCTCAGCCCTGGCTGTACAACAATCATATGGGGAGCACTGAAATCATGCTAATGCCAGGCCCTTCAAACTAACTAGAATTAAGTGTTCCTTCTTGAGAAGAATGATATTACATGAAAGAAATAAAAGAATCTAAGAGTTATTAATATACGATTTTAATTTTTAAAGTTTAGAGCTCCTCTGGAAAATCAGGACCTCCACGTAGGTGAGTAAACTACAGTAAAAAACCTGAGGTCACTTGGCCAGGCTATAATCTTATTTCTGGGGCTGGAAAAATAAAAAGTGATTCTATCTAGACATAGTTTCATTCTTAGAGCAAGAAATATGAAGACTTTGCCAGATTTGTCCAAAGTTTTCCTCTGTAACTCACATTCTACATTCCTTGGATTCCACCAGGACTCTCAAAGACAGCGACGGTGTCCCTGACAGAATCTCTGCCCTCTGACTCGGGCATCTCGGCATCAACACACACTTCTCTGCCCCTCACCCAAATGAAGGCACTACTTCAGACAAGTGTGAAATAGTTTCAGTTCCTCCTCACACTTAGATTGGCCTAACACATGAGCTGATCAAAAACACAGATGCCTGAGATAGAAATTGCCGTGTCTCCCTGGCTCCCAGGGCCAGAGATAAATGGGGTGGAGGCCAGAGCAGCAAAGGAGGTGCTGTTGGAACCAGCATCCCAGCAGCAAAATGAATTATCGCTGCCATCCAAAACGTGTCCAAAAGAAACCAGAGCTTAAGGGGAAAGGAAGCGGGTTTTTTTATCCCGTGACGCCATAGATGGTGGTGAAAACAGCTGTGCTTCCTCCCCTTAGAAAGTCATTTTAGCATTAGATTTTCCCTAAGGAGGAAGCAGATGGAGAGAAGCTTGACTTGCACATATGTGACTGCTGCTGGCTTTCTTACTGCTGTTACTGACCCCAGATTATATGGAGAAACAGGGCTTTGGAGGAGGGAAAGGATGATTATTCAAGAGGCTCTTTTCAGACCTACTGACCTAAAGCTCCAAGGGTGCATTAATATTAGGGGTTAACTGTGTATTCTTTGAAATTCTTCTAAAGATGGTGGCAATAGGCTATCATTTTGTGTGAAATGATAATACCTCCTGATTCCCTAGTAAACATGACAGGCATGACAGGTGTAATAGGCAAGGTAGCTACAAAGATGAATAGCATTGAGTTCCTGGCCGCAGAGAGGTTATAGTCAAGTTTTCTGGCAGCACAATGAATTGAATTATAGGCTATGTTTTGGCATAATAACCAGCATATTTTCTTTTTGCAGACAGAGTACTTCTCACCCTCACGTTATCCTACAGAGAAGCACCAAGTCTGTGCTGCGCATATTACCCAGAAGAGTGACATAATTGGGTGAAAAAAGCAAAGAAGAAAAAAAGTCTTCCTTCTTTCTGACTTTGCTTCCAAAGATTTAACCCTAAAAGGACATAGTGAACTCCTATAATGGATAAAATATTTGCTTCAAAGATAAAGATTCTCCTTTTCTTTCAGGGAGGAGAGATGAAAGGGGAAAGGATGAGGGCAGAGAGTTTAATGAGAAAGGGAAGAGAGGGCCAAATTCACTAAAGCCATGCAAACTGAAATATATTTTCAGCAAAGGGCAACTATGGCATTGTTCAGGCATCCGGGAGATGAATGGGAGCTGAATTTTCATCCTCAGACTACCAGGCCTGCAAAACATTCCACACTCTCAAGATAATGCTAGCAGTTCCTGCCACTGGTAACTGCATCTGTAGAGGATTTCGCTTCATGGGCAACCAGCACTTTGTCAAGGGGAAACACAGCAGTTGACATCTGTCCCAATCCAGAGACTTAGCTTTTACCCTTCCTGTGTGCTTCACATAAACATACCTTTGCTACATCCCAGAGAATGAGAGTGGGCACTGGTACCCAGCAGGGTTATAAGGAACCATAGGAAGTCTTTACACCTACTGTTTAGCACTACTTGGAAGAACAAAAGAAAATCTGGTCAAAATCCTTACTCTCCTGAGTAAGGAGACTAGTAAATATATGCCATTATAGGCATTACAGAGAGAATGATATAAGCATGAGTAGAGTAGAATGGGAAAGAAAAAGAAAGGGTCATCCATGTTTCTGGGACAAGAAAAGGAACCACTTCTTTGAGGAAGTGCCACTGGGCCCCAGTCTAGAAAGAGGAGTGGGTAGAGGCCCTCCAGGTGGAGAGTGAAGCAAGAAAAGCATCCAGACCAATAGAAGGACCAGAAAGTTGTATGAAATAAAACTCAAAAGAAGGAATATGGAAGTAGGGGTAAATCACATCAAACACATCAGAAGTTTCCTAAGAATCTATTGGACATGAAAAGTGTCCTTTAGACTTAGCCATTAAGCATTGGAGTTAGCCACAGGAGAGCACTGGTGCCTCTTGTCAGAGCAATGTCAGTAGATGGCGAGGCTGGAAGATAGATTGTGCTGTACTGAAGAGTGAATGAGAGGAGACTGAACAGTGCACACGAAGAGCAGCGGTTCTCCAAGTGCAGCCCCTGTACCAGCAGCATCAGTATCACCTGGAAACCTGTTACAAATGGAAATTCTCACACTTACACACATATTCCCCAGCCAGTAATCTGGGGTTCACAAGCCCTCCAGATGACTCTGATACTTCCTAGGGTTTGAGAACCACTGATTCTTGTGAGGAACTTGAAGTGGTTATTTAATAATAGTGAGGAGGAATTTATACTAAGTCTTTACTTAAGAATATGGGGGGCTTCCCTGGTGGCGCAGTGGTTGAGAATCTGCCTGTCAATGCAGGGGACACGGGTTCGAGCCCTGGTCTCGGAAGATCCCACATGCTGCGGAGCAACTAGGCCCGTGAGCCACAACTACTGAGCCTGCGCGTCTGGAGCCTGTGCTCCGCAACAAGAGAGGCCGCGATAATGAGAGGCCCGCGCACCATGATGAAGAGTGGCCCCCACTTGCCGCAACTAGAGAAAGCCCTCGCACAGAAACGAAGACTCAACACAGTCATAAATAAATAAATAAATAAATAAATAAATAAGAAATAATCAAAAAAAATAAAAAAAGAATATGGGGTGGGGATAAATTAAGAGTTTGGGATTAGCAGATACAAGCTACTATATATAAAATAGGTAAACAGCAAGGTCCTACTGTATAGCACAGGGAACTATATTCAATATCCTGTAATAAATCATAATGGAAAAGAATATTAAAAAGAATATATATATATATACATGTATAACTGTATCACCTTGCTGTACACCAGAAACTAACACAACATTGTAAATCAACTATACTTTAATTAAAATTTTTTAAAACAGAATATTGGGGGTGAAATTTATATTAAGATCATCCTGATAACCAGTGAAATACTTCTTAATGATTTTTCATAACGGTTAAGGAAGCTCATCCAATAGATGAGATCAGTAATAGGTATGTAAACCCAGGAAATTCCTAAGGACAGATAACTAAGGAGTTAAGAGACCCACCCCAAATCCAGGCAAGGTGACTCAGGGGAATTTCCAGATTGCAGACCTAAAATTTATTTGATTAAAGGTAATTGATGTTTGTCCTTTCTGGAAACAAGGATCTGAGAGTCCATATAAAGCTTTCTAGGCAGAGTGGAGGGGCAGAGAGAGTGTGTGATGGTGGGAATTACTGGTAAGGAGATGGAGGAGAGCAGTAGTCAAGATGGTGGGGGTGGAGGAGAAGTGAGTGGTGATGAAGCCAAACTAGCAAGAGATGAAGCAAGGACAGAACAGCTGAATGGCATTAATCAGTGTTAGGAGGGCCCCTACACTGTGGTCTGAGTCAAGGTCACCAGCATAGAGCACCTGAGACAACTTACGTCTACTCTGGGCATCTGGGCTGGCTCTAGCATCATGTTCTGATTGCCCAGGACCCTAGAGTTCCTACCTAAATGGCTCCAAGTTTGCCTCACTAGTCTGTACTGTCTCTTCCCTGGGTCTCACCTCCCAAAGGCAGGCAGAGGAATGGCCAGTGGGCGGCTGTTTGCTGGTGGAACGGATTAACTTGTGCTTGTGTCAGTTGAGGTGTTCACAACATACATGTGAGATGCTTGGCAGGCCATGGAAAGATCCAGGGATGAAAAGAGATGGGTCAGAGGCTGGCGAGCATAGGCATGGAGGCTGGGAGCCATGAAGCTGGCTCCTCCCCACAAGGAAAGTGAAGAATTCTAATCCTAACCTGGCCTTCTAGATTATAATGAAGGTACATTTGTCAAGGTAGGAAGACAGAACATATTTTGATCAATCATATATTAATTTATTACTCCTAAATGTTTACATGGTATGTGGGCCCCGATTAGTACCCTTGTCTCAGCCCCACACGGTTAGGGGTGGGCCTGCTAATACCAGGGATGGTTAGTCATAAATATTCTTGTGATAAGAAATATTTTCTATTATAAATTAGTATATTGGCCTTCTTATTTGTAAAGAAATCCCTAGTGGGTCTCTTGATTGTGAACCACTTCCTCAGCATCCAGTCAATTGAGTCCCCTAGTCCTGTGTCCTTGAGAATGAGATCCAAACCACAGGCATCATATAAGACAATGGCACCCATGTGCTTTGCCTAAGTGCTGGCTGACATCTTGAACGACATTGATCTTGTCTATAAGTAGGGTAAGAAAGAAAGGCAGAAAAGAGGGATAAACTAAAGGAGAGCTGAAGCCAGATATGAAGAACTCTTCTTCCTAACACATAAAAAAGAAAAACGCCAGCCATTACTCAGCCTCATTTTTAAGGTTTTAGAATTAATGGTGAAAAACAAAAGTTCTGATGCATCAATCTGGAAAAAGCTGTTATCAAGTACTAAGTGTCCCTTAAGTAAAATTATGGAAAATTGGAATAGAAATTCAATATATTGTACTAATAGAAAATTATGTAGGAGGCATAAAAGGAATGTGTTAGTATCTACCTGAACTCTAAAAATTAAGAATATCCTACTGAACCCATTTCTTTACTGCTTACCAGAGACCACTTAAAGTGACTAAAGCTGACAACATCTGTGGGAACTGCGGTGCTGTTAAGGCCGAGTGCATGTGGAATTGCCCCAGGGCTGAGGCAGGGGGCAGTGGAGATCAGTGACCACTCCCACCAGCAGAGGCAGATCATCTGCACTATTTTCCTCTGCAGACTCTCCAAGCTGAGATTGTTTTAAATGGGAATTGTTTATCATAACGGTAGACGATTTTAATACTTTTCAAAGCTGAAAGGAAGCAGTTAGAACTTGTAACATGTCAGAAGAGTACATTGGTCTCTGGCACACACAGCTTGAAAACACAGTTTTTCCATCTGAGCTAAAACTCACAAGGAGTATTTTAGACCACAGCTCAGTTTCTCACAGATAAATATTTGGGCACTAGCTGCTACAGATTGATGGAATACCATCTGTATTTGTCAACTCTAATTTTTAGAAAGATCCCAAATATTAGCTACTCTACCCTGTACCAATTTCATTTGAGAAAGTAAGCAGAGAGTAGAGAAAAAAAAGTAACAAATAGGAAAGGGGAAAAAAGTATAGGCAATATAGTAACACTAATAATATCTCACACTTGGATATAAAGATTCTCCATTTAAAGGATTTTTACATAAGTCTGTTATTTGTTTGTTACAACTAGCGCATGAGGTTGATATTACTACATTCATTTTACTGAAATAAAAAATCTGCGCCCAGAGTTAAATGACTTGTCCAAGATCACACAGAACAGTTGTGTGAAGATTGAGCCAGAATCAGTGAAATAATTTCCAGGCCTGCAGTCATAAGATTAATGATGATGATACTTAACATGGTTTGATGGATTGTTATGGGTTGGGCATTATAACATCTAATCTTGCAAAGCAATGGGATAGGAATAGTCAATGTCTCAATTTCACAGACATGGGGATAGAGGCTAAGTAACTGAGTCACCCAAGCAGCAAAGAGTCAAGAAGCCAGAACTGGCCTGTTCTGCCCACCTTTGTTCATCATTACAGCCCCATGTGCGGTGCAGACAGGTGAAATTCACCTACCTATCTTTGGTTTTCAAACATTATGAAGGAACAAGTCATGGTTATCTTTTTCTTTTCCTTCATGTTAGTATTCTTTCCTGCGCCTCTTCCTTTATTCCACACAAGTCAACCTCTAACCCTTTGAAAATAAAAAATAGCTTTCTTGGTGCACTTGGGCCAAACGTCAACCTCTTCAACATTCCCGGCTAGTATTTTCAACCATCCATCCATTGCTCTACATTTCCCTCCAAGAGCTTTTCTTTATACCCTAAGCAGTTAAATATGGGATCTTTTTAGAAATGCATTTTCTTATTCCACTCTACGTATACTCTGCAGAACAGTCAGTATAAGGTAGAGACTGCTGGTCACCTACTAATATCGCTAGTCTCTCCTTCTTCCATACAAATAGAGAAGTGGTTTCATGACCAGCTAAAAGCTGTTATTTCCAAGCATTCTCAAGATAGGGGTGGTCATCAGGCCCAGTTCGGGTGAAGAAAATGTAAGCAGATGCCTGGAGATATCTGGAAGAGCTTTGCTTTCCTGATAAAGACACCACCCTTTCTCCATGTGGCTTTGTTCCTCTTCCACTTGTAATGCTCAGGAAAGGCTAGAGATCAAACATCTGGGATTCATGAGGTGACCGTGTGGATAAAAGTCATAAGCCAAAAATAGAAGAGCAGAAAGAGAGAAAGCATCTAGATTCTGATGTCAACAAGAGCCACTGTAAAAGTCCTGGATGGCTGATCCTGGTCTATTTTCTATGAGAGAAAAATAAACCCTCATCTGGATAATCGACTATGATCCCTTTTATGCAGTTGAAAATTATCTGACACCGTGTGTCAATGCTCAGATAATAGTGTAGCCACACTGGTACAACAACAACAAGAACAAATCTAATAGCAACGAAATCAACAGCAATTATGTCAGAAGAGTACACACTGTGTTTTCAGGGGTGTGAGTTTAGACTCCAAAAATGAGAAATCAAAGCTGATTCCTAAGGGTATGTGGGAAAAAGAGACATTTATTTATTTATATTTAATAGATCTTTATTGGAGTATAATTGCTTCACAACACTGTGTTAGTTTCTGCTGTATAACAAAGTGAATCAGCTGTACGTATACATATATCCCCATATCTCCTCCCTCTTGCATCTCCCTCCCACCCTCCTCCCTATCCCACCTCTCTAGGTGGTCACAAAGCACCGAGCTGATCTCCTTGTGCTATGCTGGTGCTTCCCACTAGCTAGCTATTTTACATTTGGTAGTGTATATATGTCGATGCTACTCAAAAAGAAACATTTATTGACAGAAGATATAATGAAGAGAGAAAACAAAGGGACATTACAAGAAAACACAAGTGTTAAAAAATGATGTAAAGTGTACAACAAACATGTCTGTTTTATTCCTATGTAATTTTCCTATGCATGTTTAAGGCCATAGAGTACTAAAGCAAATATCAATAAGCTAAATTCTCTGGGAAGAACTCTGCTTAAAGGCAAAATTATGAATTTTGGAAATGCTTCCGCTGATGCCCTTAATTTCTTTCCTACTCCCCTACTGATTTCTGATAACCTCAGCCCCCTCCAAAACCTCATGACTTCTGATGTATCAATAGTATCTTATATGTGTGTCCTCTGGCTCAGCCAAGGAAAACACCCAAAACTCATTTGTTCCATTTTTCAAACCTTCAGGACTCTGCACTTTCCTAGGAAGGACATGGATATCCTAAAGCTCCCTAATATATTAATTAGAAAATATGTCCCCATCCTCCACTTGTGTAAAATATCCATGAACACTTAACACATGACTAATCACAGGAGTGTCAAGGCACCCCAATGAGGCTTCCAGTTCCCATTTTAAGTGACCCTCTGTAGGCAGCTGCCTATTCCTATTTGCAGAGCCAGCCCTGTCGCCAAAGGAAGCCATCACACAGGTGATAATTTGACAAAATAGCATTCATCACTGACCCCTGTCCCATAGGCAAACTCCTTCAGGATACCCCAAAGTTGCCCTTTCCTGAACTTTTCCTTCTGAGCTCTGCGTGGGTCTCTGGTGGCCACTGCGTAACTCCAAAACTATCTTACTTTGGTCTTTTAGCATCTAATCCTAAGCTTACAAAATCAGCAGTTTCTATAATTCAATGCACCATTTTCCTTCACTGACTTTTGCATTGTGTTAGTTATTACACTTGTTTTTTGAGTCCCTTAGGATGCAGGGATTAAAATGACTATGAGAGGAACTTTCATTTCTATTTAATTGTAAGTTACTGGCCATACAAGTGGCCTATGTAATTGTTCACATGAGGTGTTAAAAAAAAAAATCCATACTGTATTTTCCCAGACCTAAGCAGATCTGTATGATTTTCTCTAACTTTGATATGCACTTCTTTTCCACACAAACCCTGAACTAAATGACCTTGCCAGTCTAGTTTAAAGCTCTAACTGGGAAAAGAGTTTTTTTTGCTCTTGAGGTTCTTTTGTGACTTCAGCCTTTATTTTTTCAATTGATTAATGGATGAGAGTTTTGAACATTCATTTAAAGTCCCTATGATGGATGATTTTAAAAAATCAAATAATTCTAATTCCATATGGTTCTTCTTAATGACTCTTTATAACTGCAGCTATTTTATCCATTGTTCCCACTTCTTTCTCCCTTCCGAGAATGAGATTCAGCACTTGCTAAAGCAAAGTGCCCGATGAACAATTACACTTAATGTGTATTTTCTCTTTTTTCTGTCTCACAGTGTATTGAAGTTATGGATTCAGACAGAATCTCTTTGCAAATGTGGACAGCAGGCTGCACTCTGTCTTTTCATGCTGTCATATTCCTTTGTTGATATCTCTGTTTTAAGATGAGTTTGCCCCATGCATCACCAATTGTCTTTTGTTTTCACGCTGCAGGGAAGACCGGGCTAATCCATATGTCACTATGAAACTTCAGGCCTCTCTGTTTGACAGGTAGCAAGGCTGACAGCAATCTATTGAAAATGCATTTCAGACTATCACTGTTTCAGTCTAATTTACTCTTAATAAAATGACTTCGAAGACAAGGGGTCCACTCTGTGTTGGTTTGCTTCTTTCGGATAATTGCATTTTGAGAAAGATGCATTGACAGTTTTCACAAATATAAAATGATGAAATTCCTTCGGGAATAAAACAAGATAGCTTCACAATAAGTAGCATCTTTTAGCCTAAGTGACCCCAAAGCACTTTGGGAACTGTGGACGTTCAGATGACTCCCTAGGGTAGGGAAGCAGCCAGATATTCGTCTAAGCTCTAGAGCAAGACACATTCTATTCTGTGCAGTGGAAGAACACGGCACCATCCCCCATGCACACACACCTTTGCAAAACAAGGAATATTTATGTACTCTATGTATATGTATGTGCATGTTACAATTGCTGGCCAAATTTTACAAAAGAGTATACATACGAAATATTATAAAAATATATACACAAAACTGAGTTAACATCAAATTATTTCTTAACATGTCTTCTTTTGTAAAATTCACTTCATGCTGTGCATTTATTCATAGATCATTTCTTCCACCTCCAAAGAAGAATCAAAATAGTAAATTTTAACATCTATTGTTTCTTTATCCATTTTCCATCCCCTGGCAAAGTCTTTAATCACTCAGTACCCAGCTCTCCAAATTTGAAAGAACGAATCCTTATAGATATTTCCTCATATGAAGTTTTGACTAAATTTTGCCAGATAGACATTTGATCACCCAGTAAAAAATGTTAATTTATAAGGGGTGTGGTATTTTTTAAGCCACTGAAATATTACTAACAACAACAAACAACCCTCAAGGTCTCTTAAACTGTCATCAACAACATAATTGTTAATTATGTTGATTGAAGAAAAAACTATCCCACAGTTAGAAGATAATACCAAGAAGATATGTTAATTTCATTAACTGTTTTAATCATTTAAATGGTCTCTCATACTATTTTTGCTATATTAATGATAGCTAAATGTTGAAACGGAAAAAAATTACAGTTACATTTTAAAACTAGAGAAAATGGTTAATTTTACTCTTCTGTTTAACTAGGATGCTGGATGCATACATTTGTTTTCACTTAATCTTAATTATTACTTTGGTAAGAGGGAGCTATTGTATTTCTATTCTTGACATGCTGTTCTGTAACAAGCAAAGCTTTAGCACTAAGAAAAGGACAGTGAAGCAAACACAAGTGAAAATGACAGTGTCCCTGAAAATATTCATGTTCCTCATTTTGTAATGTCCATCATAGTCTTTTATCCAGAACCTAAAGAGCAGAAAATAAAAAATAAAGATCGTTTACTGAGAAAGGTTCGCGCTCTCTCTCTCTCTCTCTCTCTCTCGCTCTCTCTCTCTCTCTCTCTCTCGACAAAATCCAAAACCAAATATTCTGGGAGGTTCGAGTGGGAATTTTAATTTCTGTTGAACTGGCACCTGGCGCTGTGCCCATCTCGTAGTAGTGGAACCTTTGGGCTTTCTTGAAGGTGTACTGAGGGCCGAATACTTGGAATATAATGTTTTGGTGCCATCTGGTGGATAGTTTTCAGGTTAGCAGCTTCACTTGAGAATGATGAATTGTTTCTGAGGAAGGACAGAGGGAAGGACCAGAGGAAGGAAGGAAGGAATTATTAATCTCCACTAGTCATATAATGTGGAGCCCTCCATAAGACATGCTGGGAACTACTGGGAAGGAGGTGGAGAGGAGGTGGCAGGCTAGACATGGGCAGAGGGGAGCCTTTGATGATAAAGCCAAACCAGCAAGAGTGAAACGAGGTAGGAGCAGCTAGACAGCCCTAATCAGCATCATGAGGGGTCGCACGTTGTAGTCTGAGTTGGGGTAACAAGCCTAGAGCACCTGAGCTATCTGAGGTCTACTCTGGGCAGCCAGGCTGGCTCTCGGATCTGCAGGAGGGAGAGGTTGAATCTGAGGGGCTATAGGGCATGTCCAGTGAATGACTGGACAGCAGCCCTTGACTGTCAGTCTATGATGACCCAGTTTTCCCACAGGATAGGAACTGAGCCAGGAATGGGGAAATTAGAGGTAGGGTACTGGTGGGATAAATTGTAAGTCAAAGCTAAAACTCCATTACCAAAAATCTTTGAGAACTGAAAGGTGCTTTAACTCAAAATTCATGGTCTTCCCTGCTACTCTCAACCCAATCCTTAACAAAACAAAACAAAACTATTGCTAGCCTTCCTTTTTTCAATGATTGCAAACCATCCAGTTTCCAAGTCAGAAACATAGAGTCTGCTTAATGCCACCCCTGTTTCTCACCCCTCACATGGAGTCAATCCCAAAGTCCTGTTGATTTCACCCCTTAAATGTCTCTTGAATCCGCCCATCTCCCTTCATCACTGTCACCCCCTGGTTTAAGCAATGCCTCTCTCACCTGGTTGACTGAATAATCTACTTCTTCCAACTCCTTCCACTTCTCTCACTTCCAATCTGCCCCCCGCAGGGCAGCTAGGGCTGTATGTTCAAAATGAAATCTGAGCATGGGGCCACCCCTGCTTAAAATGCTTCATTTTAAAAGTCAGAACCCCTTGCCTTTAGGATAAATATCAAGCTCTAACATGTACAGCAAGACTCTGCATGACCAGGCCCCTACCTTTCCAGCCTTGCTCTGTACACTGCCCCACTCTGGTGTGCTCAGATTTAGCCACTCAGGCCTTTACAGCCCATTCTTCTTCCTACCACAGGACTTTTGCATATGCTGCTCCTATTGCCTGGGCACTCCTCTCTTCCTGCTTCATCTAGTTAACTCTCATTTATCTTTCAGAACTTGGTTCAAAGTCACTAATTCTCCCCTGGCCTTTCAAATCAAAGCTCCCACTTTAAGCTATAATAGCTCAAATTTCCATTCATTTAGGTAAAAGTCACACTTGCAATTTTAATCTTAGAAATTATTTAAATAGCTATCTCCCTCCCACCCCGAGAATATAATTCCCATGAGGGCAGAGACTGCATATATTTTGGTTCACCATTATATATCCTGGGACTAACACAGTCCCTGGATTAATAACAACTTGATAAAAAAAAAGAAAGAAGGGAGGGAGGAAGGGAAGAAGAAGAAAGGAATGGCAGGAAATTATTTAAAGTATTATATAGTGAAAAACTGTAAGTTTTTCAAAGATTGATGTATAAAATTAAAATTTTTCTTATGCAGACCATCCTGAACCTTCTTTATGATCCAATGTGTATTGTGAATGCCACCTATAACTCCTAACAACTAAGGGCCCTGCATAATGCAGTAGTTAGGCATGGCCCTGCCCGGGTCAGACAGCCAGATCTAATCCCATCTCCTGCCCTCTCCAGCTGGGAGAACTCAGGCCACTACCCTCACCTCTCTAAGGCTCAATGTCCTTATGCATAACAGAGGGATACTCACAGTACCTGCCTCACAAACCTGAGAAGAATAAATGAAGTAGTCCAAATGAAGCACTCAGGAAATCCTCAGCCAATACTAGCTTTAACTTTTACTTGTAATCAACCTCTGCTGTAACACACTGTCACTCATGAGAATTAGCTCCAGACACATTTCTTTTGCCTCTGGTTTCCCACTCCTTCCCCTTCCCACCATCTGAGCCTATCATGGTAAAACCCTCTTCAAATTCCAAGGCTTAATTCAAATGCTGCCTCCTTTCAGGAAGCCTTCAATGCCCCTTTCATAAAAATCCACATATATTTAGTTAATGAGTCCTATGTTAGCCCATTCATACTGTGTAAACTCATGTATGGTACTTACAATAGGTACA
This sequence comes from Balaenoptera physalus, assembly GCF_965194825.1. NCBI lineage: Eukaryota > Metazoa > Chordata > Mammalia > Artiodactyla > Balaenopteridae > Balaenoptera > Balaenoptera physalus. The sequence continues at coordinate 48,485,374 of NC_138891.1, read as the reverse complement.
TGGGAAAAGCATCAAATTGTCAAATTTTCATTTAAAGAAACATTCTTAAAATGTATATATAGTATAAGGTGCCTAATTTGGAACTAGATAAATATGTCTTTTCATACAATCCTCTCAAACCTGGTATTTCCAACTGTGGTGATAATAATGGCATTTAAAAAAAAATAAATTTATTTATTTATTTTTGGGTGTGTTGGGTCTTCGTTTCTGTGCATGGGACCTAATGAAACTTAAAAGCTTTTGCACAACAAAGGAAACCATAAACAAGACCAAAAGACAACCCTCAGAATGGGAGAAAATATTTGCAAATGAAGCAACTGACAAAGGATTAATCTCCATGATTTACAAGCAGCTCATGCAGCTCAATAACAAAAAAACAAACAACCCAATCCAAAAATGGGCAGAAGACCTAAATAGACATTTCTCCAAAGAAGATATACAGATGGCCAACAGACACATGAAAGAATGCTCAACATCATTAATCATTAGAGAAATGCAAATCAAAACTACAATGAGGTATCATCTCACACTGGTCAGAATGGCCATCATCAAAAAATCTACAAACAGTAAATGCTGGAGAGGGTGTGGAGAAAAGGGAACCCTCTTGCACTGTTGGTGGGAATGTAAGTTGATACAGCCACTATGGAGAACAGTATGGAGGCCACTCTTCATCGCGGTGCGCGAGCCTCTCACTGTCGCGGCCTCTCTTGTTGCGGAGCACAGGCTCCAGACGCGCAGGCTCAGTAGTTGTGGCTCACGGGCCCAGTTGCTCCGCAACGAGAGGCCGCGATAGTGAGAGGCCCGTGGACTGCGATGAAGAGTGGCCCCTGCTCGCCGCAACTAGAGAAAGCCCTCGCACAGAAACGAAGACCAAACACAGCCAAAAATTAATTAATTAATTAATTAATTAATTGGTTTTTTTAAAAAAAAAAAGAAAAGAAAACGGGGAGTGAGGGAGAAAGCGGCAACTGGAAGAGAAGGCACGGCTTGTATTGGTAAGTTCTCATGGGGGCCCCGAAGGATATATAAAATGGCCAAGGAGTCATCCATATTTAACTGCCAGGGCCAGTGTGCACAATGCCATCTTACAGCAGTAGCAAACAAGGAAGAGCTTTCCTTCCCTCCCTTCCCATCTTTCGGATGAAAGAGAGGAGAATATTGAACTTTAAATCAAATTTGGAGTTTTTACTGGTATGTGGGATCAGACCATTTTCAGAATTAAGGTTATGTTTGCAACCTTGAAATCTTAAAAAGGTCTTAATATCTAAAATGAAGTCGAAAATTCATCCATCAGCCTGTGTTTTCAACCAGCAGCAGAAGAAGGACTTCTCTTCTAAATAAATTTTAAAAGGATAGTGGGAAGTTAAAATAAGGATGATTTCTAATTGTATCTCACGAGTCTTGCTTGTTCGTCATACCAGATATACACATATTATTTACTTTAATTCTCATAATACTGAAGTAGGCTTAGTATTATTAAGTACCATTCCCATTTTAAACATGAAGAAACTGATGCATTGAGAGTTTACATGTTTCCTCAAGACTCACAGCAAGTAAATGTGAGATTCATGGTCTGAACTCAGTAATTGAAACCAGGTTATGTTAAACCACTCTGCTACAGGCGCCTCGATAAAATACTATCTTATGCAAGGAATTAAGCATTTTAAGTTTATTTTTTATATCCATAGTTCCTTGTCTTCCCTTAAAATGGGATTCTATACCAAAGTTCATTTTATTGGCTGACTGAAATTTTTGGAGGCTTCCCTGGAAATCTCAGTGCCTGGGATCCCACCTCCCTAGGGCACCATGAAGTCATCTCTCTCCTCTCAATCAACCCAGAGGCTGCCATGAGGCTGTGGGTAAAGATCTCTATTTCTATAGAGCGCACAAAATTATCTTCCTTTCTGAACCCAGGAAAATCCCTTTTTAGTCACGGGGAACCTATCTCTTCGTCTAGTTCTCTTCTCCCAAGTAGGCTGGGGCCAGTAGTTCTTTGTACCAAAAGTTGGATTTCCTTTAAAAATTTGGACGTCTGGCTTCTCTGGGCTCACAAAACGAAACAAAAGCTGGGGCAGCGCAGCAGTTGCCTTCTTTATCCAAACCACATGCCCTCCACTCACCACAGACCCATCCAGCTCACTCCTCCCTTCACTTTGTCTGCCAGACCCCTCTTAGTGTTTGGATTTGTTCATCTTGGCTTAGGCTTTTGGAAACAAAATCCAGGAAGGTTGGCTGTGACTTCTTTGGAAAGTGTCATAATCCTCCTTGGAAGGGATGAAGCAGAATAAACTACCTGACTTTCTGGATGACAGGGAGAAAAGATTCAGGGCAAGAGGGGGGAAAAAAGTCTCAAAATTTGATCTATCTGCTACTTCTCCCTAGTAAAGGAAATGTACTTTCCTTCTTGTACTGCTGTGTTTCCTGTATGAAATGCACACCTGCGCCCAGTGAAACGCAATGGCTTATATTCAGCGTTTGGCAGCATACGAAGTAGGACTTCAGTAAATGTTTACTGAATCAAGTGCCCCGGTAGATTAGTACAAAAGTATTTAACATCAGCATCCATGCCTAAACACAGACAAGAATTTGTTCTATAAATGTTCTCTGTATCCAGACTCACACAGTGCTAACAAGTTTGCCAACTCCCATCCTTTGCAGTTGCAAGGTATACAAATGAGAAAGACAGATTTGATCTGTGGGTAAATAATTAGTTCTCTGGGCCCTAGAACATTATTAATGTGCCATCTATACAGATCAAATCCACACAAAGTAACAAAGGATTCTGAAGAGTTCTGTGGGTAAATTCAGTCACCTGGTATTTCCTCTGGGTAAAGATGCTCCTGACTTGTCAATAAAATAAGGGCTTGCGGGCTGCCCGGCGGCCCCGGCTCGCCTGGCTGAGGGGCGTGAGAAGGCCTGGAGGCGAACTCCACGAGGAGCCCCGTGCCCCCAGTGAAAATCAACCCGGCTACAGCCAGCCAGGAGCCGGCTCTCTGTGAAGATGGAAGGGCCCGAGCTGCTACTCGACTCCAACATCCGCCTCTGGGTGGTCCTGCCCGTCGTTACCATCACCTCCTTCGTGGGCATGATTCGCCACTACGTGTCCTTCCTGCTGCAGAGCAACAAGAAGCTCACCCGGGAACAAGTCTCCGACCGTCAAGTCCTAATTCGAAGCAGAGGCCTCAGGGAAAATGGAAAATACATTCCCAAACGGTCTTTCCTGACACAAACATATTACTTCAACAACCCAGAGGATGGATCTTTCAAAAAACACTAAAAGGAAGGATGTGCCTCCTTCTCCTGTGATTGATCCCACTATGCTCACAGACATGATGAAAGGCAACGTCACACATGTCCTCCCTACGGTTCTTATGGGTGGATGGACCAACATGACGTTTTCAGGCTTTGTCACAACCAAGGTCCCGTTTCCACTGACCCTGCCTTTTAAGCCTACGCTACAGCAAGGAATTAAACTACTCACATTAGATGCCTCCTGGGTGAGTTCTGCATCCTGGTATTTCCTCAATGTCTTCGGGCTTCGGGGCATTTACTCTCTGATTTTGGGCCAAGATAATGCTGCTGACCAATCACAGATGATGCAGGAACGGATGACTGGAGCAGCCACGGCCATGGCCGCAGACACCGACAAAGCTTTTAAGACAGAGTGGGAAGCTTTGGAGCCGACGGACCACCAGTGGGCACTAGATGATGTCATAGAGGAGCTCGTGGCTGAAGACCTCCACTTTGAAGGCATGTTCAAAAAGGAATTGCAGACCTCTATTTTTTGAAGACCAAGCAGGGGTTGGCTGTGTCAGGAACTCGGAGTAGCGCTTAACCCTGTAACTTTTCTTTGAGCTGGAGCCTCTCGGAATAAAAAGGGGGACGCGCGAGCTGGCGGGTGTGCAGCAAGGATTGTTCTTGTTTGAGCCGGCTTCCCCTTTATGTTTGAAACCACAGGAAACAGGAGTGTGTGCTGGGTGACTTAGCCAGAAACAGCTATTTTTGAAATATTTTAGATTTTCCTTCTGGTGACTCTAGTAATAAAAGTAAGGGGGGGGGGAACTCAAGCTAGTGATAATGTATAAAACTTAGCAAAAATTCAGAAATTTCAGAAAAAGTTTTCTCAATTAAACTTAATTATTATGCACCGTCATTCTGACTTCTAAACCACAGTAAACTCCTGTTTTCTTGAGATTCAAAAAAAAAAAAAAAAAAAAAGAAGGGCTTCTGGTCTTTGGTTACCTTTTCCAAGTAATTCAGTGTATGCATATATGACCCAAGAAAGAGAAAATGATAGCAAGGAAATGCCGAAAACAACGAGCGCTCTATAATATGAGGATGTTTGCGGGGATCCATTGCCCTCACAGTTAATTATAGGCTGCCTCTCCAAGAATCCTCTCGAATGCTGGCTTTTGCTACCAGTCTAGCTCAGCCGAGCAATACACTGCCAGCTCTCCAAACCACCTTCCTTCTTCCTTTTTCACTTTTTTCCACAGGACAAAAATACTTCAAGGATTAAATCATATGTGGCCTTTAAGAACAAATACTAGACCCATTATGTTTTCAGATCTCACTTGCTGTTTGGAAGCCCAGATTTTTACCATAGTAGTTGTACTGGCTTATCATCTGGGTTTGGCAAATACAGTAGTAGGTAATAATAATAACTGGCACTCATTGATTATCTATCAAGTGCTAAATATTTTGCACGTGTTTTAAATATTATCTCATCAAGTCTCACAACAACTCCTGGGATCAAAGCTCAGAAAGGCAAAGTGACTTGTTCCAAGTCTCACAGTAATTGAACTATGAGTTAAAAGCATCTCCTCTGCTTTTAACTCATGGTCCAATTCACATAGTATCCCTGAACCCAAGGCCTCCACGGGAGTCTTTAAAACACTCTAGGGAGGCACAGAGAAGAGTTACGGCATTATGGCTTTTGATTAAGGGATAGGAAGAAGATACTTTGTTCCTGTACTTGCTTGAAGGAAGAAATGAAATCTGAAATGCAAGATCTGGAGGATTCATGGCAAAAAAGCACTTTGAGTCAGGGAAGGCAACCCAGTTACCCCCGATGTTAGCCTGAAGCCACGCCCTTGGCTGAGGCTGGAAGTACACATAAGGTGCTTTCGTCTAATCATTTTAAAGTACTTAATTAGCATCGCCTAATTACACATTTTAGCACACGTGACCCGTCTTCCATTTTATCTTAACTCAGAAACAAGAATTACTGAGGTCTTCTGAGAAGAGAAAAAAAAAACAAAAGAAAATGAGATCCAAATTTTTAAAAATAACAGTTACAAAATGTCTCACTCAGAAAAGAGAGATTTAGAATTATGTATGTGTAGGGATACTTTAAGCCTCAGAATAGGGAGAAAAGTGTCTAGGTTGAGATTCAAATGCAGGTTCTCTAAGTTTTTCAAAGTTTGGACTGTGGTCTCTGGAGATACATGGCAGGTAGGTTGTTCTTTCACATGCAAATCTAGGTTGGGCCATCAGATTTCCTGAACTGAGATTGAAAGGAGAATGAGGCTGGGGAAAAAACGGAAAACTTTGGGTCAGATAAACAGTTGTTTCTCCCCAGACTTGAAAAAAAGTAATAGAAAAGAATTTCTCGAAATGGGCATCTCTTACCACTTGTATCAGGTCACCTGGGAGTGCTTATTAAAAATACAGCTGCCTAAGCTCCATCTTCAATGTTCTATATCCGGATCTCTGGGGGAGGGGCCCATGAAACAAAATTCTTAACCAGAACCTCCCTAGTGATTCTAATGCACAGTAAATTCTGAGAATCTCTGGTATAGAGAATATTTAGAACATTTATTGACTAGAATGGCTTGCCTCAAACCATATTTTGATAAATGGCAAAAATCAGTGTTGGTGATACCTCATGTTAAAATCAATTTTTGAAATATACATATCAGAAAAACACTGAACAGTTATTTGTCATCATTACATGATTGTCATTACATGACAATCCCCCCCATAAGGAATGGTGTGCAACATGAGAGAACACAAGGAAAGCTCATGAACAAAATCATGTGCACGTAGATATGAAGAGTTGGATGTGCCGATTTTTGATTAGACACCATTTGCTAACTAATCATTGCATTCTATCCATCTGTTTATATTTGATTATGTTTGGTTATGCATTTGAACCAGCCCCAATCCTAGCTCTAGGGCCAAAAATCACGGTCAGTATCTATAGAGCAATTCTCATTCTCATGTAAATCTCATGCTTCATACACATGAGATTACTACGTAATTTCCACAACCCTCGGAGGTGGATTTCATCATTAGCCCCATTTTACAGATAAAGAAGCTAGGAATCAGACAAGTTAAATAATTTGGACATGCTCACACAGCCTAAGGAACTGTACAGCTTGCACTCAAATCCAGTTCTGCCGACTCTAGCCTTAAGATGAACTTCCTCTTAAAAATAATTTCTCCCTCCTCTCTACCCCATTTCTCACTCTAAGCCATATATCACTGCGGAAATTCCACCATGCAGAATTCTTTTCTGGGGGGAATGGTATTGCTAATCAAACACCAGAACTCTTCCTTTGCATTAAAACACTGATTGGCCAGGGATGCTAGCTGTCAGTCCTTCATTCCTTACTGTGCATGCGTCATCAGCGGGTCCTGCACCACTTGCTGAACTAGATGAAAGGGAAGTGCATTGAGGGGCAAAGGATGGCGGTGTGGTCGCGGGGGCACTGCCTTGCTCAGGGAGTGGTGGCAGAGTAAAACCCTCTTACTCCTGAGGAAAGTTTGCAGGTCCTGAGTGCTTGGGGTCCAGGGAAACGAGGTGAGAACCTGTAAATGTGCTTCCTGTGATTTGCCTAGGTCCTATTTGCATGAAAGTAATGTTCTACTTTCAAACATATGTTTAAAGGACTTGGGCTTGAGACCTAGCTCTGCCATATTGCAAGTTGGTAAAGTTGAGCAAATCTGTCCCTATTGTTGGAACCCTCACTTGGGAGTCATGTTTTTTAAGGTCTGGGCCTGTTGTTAACATTCTTAGGGGAGCAAATGGCCTCATAATATGTAAGATACCATGGGAGTAGGCTAGCCTTATCTTAAGCCTGACTCATTTTTATGGAAACTTTCACTAAGATTTTATTGATGAGAACCCAACCTACTTTTCCAAGATTGTCCCTCATAGCTACCTAACCTTATCTCTCCTGTGTCTCTGCCCGTTGCCACATCCTATATTCCAAAATGAACAGTAGTAAGTAGAAGCTTCTGATATTTGCCTTTTCAAAACCTCATCTTTCTAACCTCCACAGCGTATAATGTTATCAAAAACAAAACAAAATTAAAAAAAATACATAGCCTAAAACCAATCTCAGCTTTTTTCAAACTATTTAGTTTTTATATAAGATACAGGAAACATGGTTCCCTATAAGGGCCATAAAAGGATATAGCTAAGGAAAATACAGAATATAGTACTAGGAGTCTAAAGAATTAGTGGAGAATATAGAAGAGCTCAAGTTTTAGGGTCAGATGGCCTGGGTTGAACCCTGTTTAACCATTTACTAGATGTACACCCTGGGGTAAATTACTACCTCCACGCTTCAGTTTCCACGTCTGTATTATATACCCACCACTTAGGGTACTGTGATGATTAAATGTGCTCATTAAACGTTTTTTTATAAAGCTTACGAGTAAGCTTTATACTAGTAAGAACTCAGTAGAGTAAGAACTAAAGTAAGGGGGCTTCCCTGGTGGCGCAGTGGTTGAGAATCTGCCTGCTAATGCAGGGGACACGGGTTCGAGCCCTGGTCTGGGAAGATCCCACATGCCACGGAGCAACTGGGCCCGTGAGCCACAACTACTGAGCCTGCGCATCTGGAGCTTGTGCTCCGCAACAAGAGAGGCCGCGATAGTGAGAGGCCCGCGCACCGCGATGAAGAGTGGCCCCCGCTTGCCGCAACTAGAGAAAGCCCTTGCACAGAAACGAAGACCCAACACAGCCAAAAATAAATAAATAAATAATAAAAATTAAAAAAAGGAATTCCTAAAAAAAAAAAAAAAAAAAAAGAACTAAAGTAAGAACTCAATAGATGGTGGCTAATACTATTAAGAGATATAAGCAAAGGACAAACAGCAATATTTCTTTCTCTTATCCCTCCCAGAGTTAAGTATCTTTACCCACTTAACCAGGAAGAATTATAGAATACTCATAATAGTCTCCTTTCTCTACATGTCTTCTTATGAGACCGTGGGTAATCAAATGATCCATTTCAAAAAAAAACTGAGACAATAGGAATAAAATTATCCTAGCCAGCTCATCTAATCTTTCTCAATTTCCTTATCCATAAAAAGGAACGAGAACACCTATCAGTGTTTTATAGATAAACTTAGTTCACATATGCAAAAATGCTTCATAAATTACACGATACAGTATAAGTTATTTATTATTTGGGATAGAAGTGACTGAAGATATAGGACGTGGTTTTAAATATGAGAACAGAGCACACTGAATAACTGCCTCATCAAAAAGTGGCATTTTCTGTATAATTTTATCCTTATTAATAACTCAAGGCTAAGCTACATCACCTTTTTTAAAAAAAACTTATCAATGGCAATGATAAATTATGAGATTAAAAATATATTAACCGGGCTTCCCTGGTGGCGCAGTGGTTAAGAATCCGCCTGCCAATGCAGGGGACACGGGTTCGAGCCGTGGTCCGGGAAGATCCCACATGCGGCGGAGCAACTAAGCCCGTGCACCACAACTACTGAGCCTGTGCTCTAGAGCCTGCGAGCCACAACTACTAAGCCCGCGCGCCACAACTACTGAAGCCCGTGCGCCTAGAGCCCGTGCTCTGCAACAAGAGAAGCCACTGCAGTGAGAAGCCCGCGCACTGCAATGAAGAGTAGCCCCCACTCACCACAACTAGAGAAAGCCCGCGTGCAGCAACGAAGACCCAACGCAGCCAAAAATAAATAAATTAAATAAATTAAAAATATATATATATATATATTAACCACTGGGAAAGAAGAATTATCACCACAGGGTTTCATTTCTTTATAATATAGTTTCCCAGGTATGTTTGATGAAGAGAAAATCACTCACCTGCCAGCCCCTATATCAGCATTCTGGAATAGACCTTTGACCAACATCCTTCCCCCAAGAGACAACAGCTCCTGAATTACATTCTACAATTAGTACTTAAAGATAACATGGACATTTGCTTAGCTTTTAATATTTAAATGAAAAAATTTCTGTCAAAGGGGTATTTTACTAGCACCAACTTGAAATTTTATTTATTTAATTATGTTTTACAATATAATGAAATCTGGCAAAGTGAGCAATTCTAGAGAAGAATGCATTTTCATCTTACGTTTTTACCTAAAAAAAAACCCCAATACTAAACCTCCTTCTAAAAAGGCTATCTTGTGTCTGTGTAGAGCCCAGGTGGTTTCCCTGACAAGGTCTTCACTAGGACTCACTTTGCCAGGCTGATGAGAATATTATAGACTGTACTTAAAACTTGAATGTTTATGTATCACAGTTTATTTATTGAAGGAGGTGAAATATTTTTAAACTCTCACTCGCGTTTTATAGAGGGCACAATTTTCCTTGGAGAGAAAGACTATTATTAGCATGAAAATTAAAAGGTGTGATGATTTACAAATAGCACAGTGGTGAAAAGAGCAAATTCTAGGGTCCCACTGCCAGGGTCTGAATCAGGCTCTGCATGCAGTAGCTGTGTGACTTTTGGCGACTTTCGGAACCACTCTGTGCCTTGGCTCTCCCATCTTTAAACTCTTGTGGCATATATACACAAACCCTTGTAGCATGTCATAGACTTAATCCTTAAGCTGAGTGGTTAAAGATAAAGAACACCAAGGGCAACAGTGAGAATTTATACACGTGCACGAACTCTTTGTGCAACCAATTCGACATGATACTTTTCCTTTCCACTAAGAAGGCAACAGCTTATTCAGCTTTGCTCAGTGTAGGCTTTTTAGTTAGTGTCTAATATTAGAGCTAGAATAATTTCTTTTAGGAGAGAAGTGAAAGTCATTACCCTGTGGTAGCATGTTTTAGTGGTGTTTATACACACAGTGTTTTCTCCTGCAAGCGAGTTAACAAAGCTGTTTTCTTCCTGTTGGTTTCAAGAACATTTACACTGAAAGAACTGTGAGCATTTATATGCTGTCTTCTGTGTGCCCTGCACTCTCTGAGAATTACGTTTTACATTTCACAGGTAATCCTTCCTTCAAGGGGGGTAAACTCCTGCCCATGGACCAAATCGAGCTCACTGCCTATTTTTATATAGCCTACGAACTAAGAATGATTTTTATTAAATGGGTAGGGAAAAAAAATCTAAACAATAATGTTTCATGGCACATGAAAATTACCATTTCAGTAACCATAAAAAATGTTATTATTCCTTTACATATTGTCTGTTGTCTTGGGTGCTTTTGTGCTACAACAGCAGAGTTGAGTAGTTAGGACAAAAGTCATACGGCCACAAAGCCTAAAATATTTAGTGTCTGGCCCTTTAAGAAAATGTTGCTGACCCTCCTGTTTAGCCTAATTCTATCCCAGAAAGAAAGGAAGATTGGCACTCTAACAAGATCATAGCCAAGGTTCTCCTAAGTAGAGGATAAGCTGGTATTTATCTGATGACTGTAGAATAATCTGCTTCAAGACAAGAGAGAAGATAAAGAGGACCAGTTCTTCGCCAACCGAGAAATTCCACTTGATTTTGCATCATAAGAATTTTCCCCAAACTGTCTTTCTTACAGCTTTGGTTATTCCATCATAATATCACAAAGACAGCAAGTCAGAAATTCAGGCAATAAAGAGCAAATCCAAGCCCGCCCCATATCCCAGGCAATTGATGACATGTTAAATGTCTGCCAGGTTCAAACCTCTTCTGGGAAAGTGGTGTAGAGAATCCCTTCCCTAGGAAGAATTGCCATGATGGGGACCGTTTAACATTCATCAAATCACCTTCTACTCTGTTCCAGGCATTACTCTGAATTCTGAGGCTACAGGGATGATCAGAAAAGCAATGACCCTGTTTTCATGGAAATTAAAATGCAATTGAGGCAACAAACAATAAACAAATGAATAAATAAAAAAAGGCTGAAAAGTGCTATAAAAACACAGGGTATAAAATACTGTATGATTCCGCTTACGTGAGGTATCTAGAATAGTCAAATTCAGAGAGACTGAAAGAGAATAGTGGTTGCCAGGGACTGTGGGGAGGTGGAAATGGGGAGTTTATATTTAGTGGATAGAGAGTTTCAGTTTTGCAAAATGAAAAGAGTTCTGGAGATGGATGGTGGTGATGGTTGTACAACAATATGAATGTACTTAAAACCACTGAACTGTACATTTAAAAATGGTTAAAATGGTAAACTTTATGCTATTTGTATTGTACCACAATTTTTTAAATTGGGGAAAAAAACACTAGAGATAAAGAGATGGTCCTAAAAGGGGAGGGGGAAAAAAGACAGGTCTCCTACAGAAAAAAAAAAAAAAAAGCACATTCAGTTTCTCATCAGAACACCAGATACTAGAAAATAATGAAGAAAAAATATATTCAAAATTCTGTGTTAAAATTATTTTCAACTTAAACTTCTATACTCAGACAAATTATTAACTAACTGCGAAGGTGGAAGAAAGTCATTTTCAGGCAAACACATGCACAGGGAGAGTGATGGCGGCTGGCCAAGTCGCTGCTGCTCATATGTTAATGTACTTTCAGTTTAAAAAAACATTTAGGGGCTTCCCTGGTGGCGCAGTGGTTGAGAATCTGCCTGCTAATGCAGGGGACATGGGTTCGAGCCCTGGTCTGGGAAGATCCCACATGCTGCGGAGCAACTAGGCCCATGAGCCACAACTACTGAGCCTGCGCGTCTGGAGCCTGTGCTCTGCAACAAGAGAGGCCGCGATAGTGAGAGGCCCGCGCACCGCGATGAAGAGTGGACCCCGCTCGCCGCAACTAGAGAAAGCCCTAGCACAGAAACGAAGACCCACACAGCCAAAAATAAATAAATAAACAAATTTTTAAAAAAAGAAATGCAGGTTCATTGAGATTAAAACATATGCACTTTGCATTAAAAAAAAAACCATTTAGAATAGGTGATTTATTCACATGCTTTAAAAAATCAGAATATATAAAAAGATATATGGTAAATCTCCCCTTCCAATGTTCACCTCCATTTTCTCAGGTGTTCTCACTGCTCCTTCCCAGAGGGAACCACTGTTGTTGGATTCTCATGTAACTTCCAGAGTATCACTAGGCATGCATAAACACATCTGAATATAGATTCATTCTTTTTCTTCCCTTCCTTTAAATGCTTGGTTTAAAAGGGGTAATTAGGTATGGCCTGAGTAGCAGGAAGATTGAGCCAGATGAAGAGGAGAACATTCCAGGGAGAGAAAAGAGAGAGACCAGAGGCTCCAGGACAGAAATTGGTGTCTTGTGTCTAAGGATCAGAAGGAAGATCCAAGTGATGGATGCAGAGTGGATGAGGGAGGGTGTGGCAGAAGAAAAGGAAGAAAAGGAGGAAGAATACATGATTCCCCCTAGAATAATAGTGCATAGCTGTCCAACCCTGTCTTCAATGAGAAACTATCTACCATGGTAGCCATCCCTGCCCATTATGTGCCATTATGATAGTTGGACCTCAAAAAGAGGATCCCATGGACCCCCACTTGTTCCAGGAAATAGCCACCTCCAGAACACCCCTACTCCTAACAACACTAAACACATCTTCCTCTTTAGAAATGTCCCTGGGTGGCTCACTTGCCCCCTGAAGCCAACCAAGGAATTATGAGTGTGCCTGGAGTCCAAGCAGCAAGTCCCCCTCACTTGCAAAAATCCCACCTCCAGAGAATGTCTGCAGTCAGAGACTGTGTTTCCTCTCTTTGCTCTGTAAACGTATTCTCCTTTCTACCACCTTAGAACTCCTGCTGAAATGAAAGCGATGACAGATGGGTTCCCTTGCCCAGTTTATGAATCAACAGCCTTTGCTCATTTTGTCTCTGACACAGTTTTGTCTTTGACATCATGAAACAGTTCCACCTTGAGCCTAAGGTCGGGGCCCCATCTTACCCCACCTCCCAGGAAGAAGAGGGAGGAGGGGAGAGAGAAATCAGCAGATGCTTTTTTATTTTATTTTAGTATTCTCTGTGTTTCTTAAACTCTACTATCTCCCACTATTATTTCCAAATATTTATTTTATTTTAGTCCCAAATTTGGCATTTAGAGAAAAGTTCTTTTTTTTTTAGACTGAAAAACTCTATTTTGTCCAATGCATACATAGACATAAACTCATGAAAGTTTCCAAGCTTTATTTAAATAGTTTTCTGATGTGGTTTCCATAAAGCAATATTATGACTCAGTGTTCATATTTAGAGAAATTATGATGATTTCTTTTAAAATTCTAATTATAGTTTAAATGACCTAATTGCTATTCAAAATTAGACACATTTATATGCCCAATTCAACATACTTCTTTAAAATATTGCCAAGGATTAAAATAAACTATAATGTACAGTGCATAATTTCACCTTAATTATGTATTTCTGTGATTAGTCTCCAGATTCACATTTCTTTTATCTCTGTAAACCACCTTCCTTCTCCACCATATTTCTTGCTTGATAAAGGGGTAATGCTGAAAAGATGAGACTCTTAAATTTTTAAAATGTTTTTTATTATAAAGTAACGGGTACTTATAAAAATTTAAAACAGTATGGAAGTGGGTAAGTAGGAGGTAACATTTGTCCCTGTCCCCATGAATTCTACTGCCATTAAGTAATCAAGATATGATATGTGTGTGTATTAAATTAAAATCAAGAGTGGGACTGGGAAGAGTTTAGCCAACTGTAAAATTAGAGGGTACACAGAATACACAAACCACCCCTCATTTCTGACACCAACTGCAAGTTTGTGGGGATCCCAGAACCACCCTCAGTTTTGACAATTTCTAGATGGACTCACAGTTACAGTTTATTACAGGGAAAGAATACAGATGAAAGTCAGTCAACAGAGGAAGCACACAGCGTGGAGTCCAGGGAAGTACCAAACATGGGGCTCCCACTGTCCTCTCCCCATGGAGTCAGGACACATTACTTTCCTGGCATCAGTATGTGACAAAACACATGGAGTGTTGCCAGAAAGGGAAAGTCAGCCAGGCCTCAGTGTCCAGAGTTTTTACTGGGGCTCCATTACATAGATATGATTGATGGGTTCACTGCCCATGTGGTTGTCTGACCCAGCATAACTCTAAATAACATTGCTGGGTTTTCTAGTGTGGCTGGCTCCACCCTAAGACTATCTGGGTATAGCCAGTGCCCACTATGTAGCATAGTGCTAGACTATCTGGTGAACCAAGGCCCAGGAAAATAAAGACACTATTTTCAGGCCTGTAATTCCAAGGGCTTAGTGATTACCTCCCAGAAGCCAAGGTCAAAGGCCAGAATGCTTTTTGAGCAAGGTTAAATTCTTTACTACACAGGCTTCCTAGTGGAAAAAAAAAAAAAATTAGAGGAGTAAAAGCATCCAAACATTATTTTCAATTAATTTCAGACATTATTTAATGATGTTCCTTAAAGGAGAGAACCAGTAACTGTCTTCCTGCCACCATATAGAGTATCAGGGATAGTAGGGGAGAACATATTTATTTGTTTTATTCTTTTCCTCTTTGTCATTATAGGTCTCTATTTCATTTGATTCCCTTTCTCCCCTGCTCCACTTCCACTACTGTTAGTTCTGATTACTACGATTAGTCACTCTGAGGTAGGGACCACCTGTATAAATACCCACAGAGGTGAGTAAAGGAGTGAAGCTCCCATTTGATATTGGTTCAGCATTGATATACTTCATTTACATACTAAACACAAAAGAATATCCTTCTTTTCCAGAAATGAAATCTGTTTCCTCACTTTTCCACTAACACCTCCTTTCTTCTTGAATGGTTTAGCTCTCTCAGCAAATATTTTATTTTCTTGCTTTTGATGGAGCTTGCAGAGAAATAGTTCTCTGCTACAATACAGTCAAAAGCTAGGGCATGTAGAATCTTGGCCCTGACTTTTAGTCTCAGACTCAAGTCAACAATTCAGGGTTTGGCAATGTGGTCCCTAAAGCACATATTGTCATCTGAACAAGTAGTGGCCACTCAGCTCTAGCTGACAGTTACATAGTGAGAATCAGAGAGCAGTTTCCCAAGAAAGGTAGAAAATCTGAAATCACTCCATTCATTCATTTATGTGAAATTCACATAGCATAAAATTAACGATTTTGAAGTGAACTGTGGCTTTTAGTACTTTCACAATGTTGTGCAGCCATTACCTCTCTCTAGTTCTGAAACACTTCCATCACTCCAAAATAAAACACCATACCCATTAAGCAATCACTCCCTGTTCCTCCTCCTTATAGCCACTAAAAACCGCCAATCTGCTTTCTATTTCTACAGACTTATGTACGCCAGATATCTCATATAAATGGAATCATATAGTATGTGATCTTTTGTGTCTGGCTCCTCAAATTACTCCATTTTAAATGTGGTCACAGTACCAAAAAAAAATGAACAACAACACTGGGTTAGATAAACCAAACACGTGTGAGGGAGAGTATGGCCCACTTGCTGCTAGTTAATAGCCTCTGCCCTGATGCAAAGAGTGATAGAAGGGACCATAGCTAGACATTGATTAAGAGGAAGGAGCCTGGAAAAGATGTTCTCTAGGAGGACAAGTTATTAAGCTAGGTCACCAATGATTCACAAATCCGGTCAAGAACAGTCAAGGACACAGAATTCAGTAGAGAGAGCCTGTTAGAACCATGGTTTAGACAGCCAAGCCAAGTCCAGCGTTCTAGAAAGTCCTGGAAAGCAGAGAATTCAGGAACTTTATTTGCAACAACTTTGTGTGTGTGTCGGGGGTGTGCGGGAGACACTGTTTGAGGCCAGTGAATCCCCTCAATCAGAATGCATAGGTTAAACAAAGCTTTTAAAAGGTGTTTTTAAGCACGTTATACGACCTCAAGGTTGTTGACCTGGTCATCTCATGCCCATCCGTAGCTCTGATTTTCAATCATGTAGACTCCAGATGTAAAAAGCATGCAGGATAAAAAGGGAAGATTATGGGGTAAAATAGAAATGTTAGGGATGATGCCAATTGGAACTCAATGTGAAGCACAGCCTTGCTTTGATACTTAACTTTTTAGTCTCAGTTTCTCCAACAGAAAAATGAGTATAATTACCCATTGTGCTGGATTGTTGTTAGAATGATACATATTGTCTATGCAATATATGGTGCAAAATGAAAGGCAGTAGGTATGAATTATTATAATAATAAGACTGATATTGACAAACAATTTAAACCACTAATTTTAGGATAGTCATTTGCTCTCGGACTTCCTCTCTGTTCCCTGCTGCGTGCAGGTGAAACATCATACACAGGTAAGGCAGTTCCTCAAAGGGTTTAGTAGGTCCTCATTATAAGGATAGAAATGTATCTTACAAAAGTATATGAAGCAACTTTACCACTAGTTCAGGGGAATGGTCATGGGTTTTTAAATTAAATCTAAAATAATTTTACTCATTGGAAAGAATGACAGATGGACAGTGTGACCCCCTGTAATCCTTTTTAGTTGTGGAAATGGCAGTTAGTTGGAGGGATTAAGCCTGTCAGTGTCACACTGCCAACTGGACAGATCTCAAATTTAGAAGGACAACTCTTGTGTCAGACTAAGTAGGTCACATTTTTGTGCCTTTTCCATAAAGTCCTCTCTGCCAAACAGAAGGTGAAGATTCAGGGGCGCTTGTTGGTTTGACAAAATTTAGATTTAACTTTTTCAAATTCCTTTAGTAATTATCTCAAATTTTAATGGTAATAGAGAATTAAATCAACACGTCCATAGTACAAACAATATTTTGCTCTATTTAAAAGCAATTTTGCATCATAAAGAAAGAGATCTAAGACATGATACCAAGTCTCAACTATTATATAATCTTAAATAATGTATTTTTTTTGAAAAATGCAGTGTGCTCTGTATAATGTGGAAATGAAGGGTAGGACCATCTTTTACTCCTTAAAATTCTATTTTCTGATTAGCTTTGTGTACATTAATGATAAAAGTCTAACATTCTTTTCAGAAATTGCGTCTAGTGAGTTAAGGAGAAAAACGTCTGATTTCTATAAATCAATATACCAAAGAAAAGAAAATCAGGTCTGAAACTGTCATTTCTCTCTTAAAAAAGGAAACCCATGGATTTGTCACGTGCAGTCCTTTCTTTAGGGATTTCTGTGGTCCTTGGGTGGATGTTGACAAGACGGATGTAGCACCTACAGGACAGATTTGGACCCAGTAATTTTAAGAAGTAGGGATCTTAAGGTGAGCCAGTTTTTGTTAGATCCTCGGCCTCAAGAAATTTATATGGCTCTTTGACTGGGCAGGGGTAGGAGCAAAACTGCGGGGAGTAAATTCTTAGTTTCTGATTGATTAACTGATTGATTGCTTGATTAGGCTAGGATTAGCAGGGGAGCAGGAAGCAGAAATTATTTAAACAAGTATTTCCAAAAATATAGCACTTACTACAGGTATTAAACAGATAAAATTAGATCGCATAATACATGATACATTAATAATTTTAATTAACCTCTCTATGACAAACGACACTGATTTTCTGTTTATATTGGTGATACATAATTTTGTTTTACATTTACTAGGTTAAGTGAAAAAAGTTTTATAAAACATGACAAAAATTATGAAGGTTGTATATGAATGACTGGTTTGTGAGACATTTATTTCAACTTAAATAGCAGATATCTTTTTTAATTGAAGCACGTCTAACCTTAAGAGGCACTGGGCATGTGAACTGACATTCCGAGATTCTGGGGTAAAAACCTGTCGGAACCACTGGATTTGGGGGGAGCTGGATTGTGATTTTTATCTTTGTGTATTTTAATTTTTATATCCTATGAATATAGCCCAAAAGATAAAAAACAGAAAAAGATATCATTTTCCCAATATCCAGGATGAAGATGAATCAGAAAACATCAGTACAACTTGATGACTTTGAATATTAGCTAGAATGAGATATAATAGAAGTCAGCTACCATAGCACATGGTAGATACAGCTACCATGGTAAATACAGATATCTGTATCTACCAAACTGATATTTTGGTATTTGCTTAACAAATTTACACATTATGAACTGAGAATTATATCTACAGTAATATAAAATCAATTCCCAATTAAACACTATGTTTAATCTAATTCAATTACGTTAATCTTATTTCAAAAATGAATTCATGTGATGGTTTGAGATACAAACAATAGAACAGAATATTTAAAAGGTGGCTGAGGACACTGGCATAAAGGAAAGATGACATGAGTGGGGTGATGTACAGCTTGCATGCGGTGTGGTCCGTGCTGGAAGCGGACTGCAAAGTTGGGTCTGAGCTTCCTAACAGCCAAAACAAATACAACTGTATAATTAGTTACAGCAGGGGTGGCAAACTATGGCCCTTTGGCCAAACCCCATCTGCCACCTGGTTTTGTAAATAAACTTTCACTGGAACACAGCTGTGCTCATTTGTTTCTGTATTGTCTATAGCTCTCTGTGGGTTACAATGGCAGAACTGAGTAGCTGCGACAGAGACAGTACGGCCTGAGAAGATGAAAATAGTTGAACTCTGGTCTTTAAGAAGAAGTTTGCCAACCCCTGAGTTACAATATTACAGTATCTAAGACATCTTTTAAAAATTCCCTGGCTCAGTGAATTTTTTAAAAACCTGTTTTTCATTATTAAAAGCCATTGATATTGATTAAAATGTTTATAAAAATTGATATGATATTTTTGCCATGAAATTTATGTTTATTTTTCCATACCAATGGCTTAGCAGTTGTTACATTGTAAATCTCAGTTACCCAAAGCTCATCTCTTGTATAAATAAAATAGTATATATTCAATACCTTCTTAAAGTATTAGTCTTAAAAGGGACTGCCTCCACAGGCCCAGATCTAAAACAAACCCGTTACCTAACAGTTATCCTTTACACAGGATTTTCAAATACAGTCTTCCACCTTTTAAGCTGCATCACATTAATCATTAATTTCAGAGGAAAGTAAATCTCTTATTAAAGGACATTTCCTTCTGCTCAGTCTTAAGGACAGATCAACAGCAACAGTCATGATGAATTTAGGGCAATACACTGGAAGAAAAGGATGAGAATGTCAATAAAGCTTCTTTTAAAATCTTTCTATCTACTTGGACTTCAGAGAAGGCAGAAAGAGAAAGTAGAGTTCACAGTTCTAGCTGTGAATATGTGAAGTGTCCCTTCTTAGTTTTGACTTCTAGAAAACTAAATTTGAAGCCCACTTTACTACCTGAGCATACTTTTCCGATCCAAGAGTGGACCTGACATAGGCTGGATGGTCAGATTCTCTCTGCAGAGAATTAAGAAGAGACTGGGATGCCGGTGCTGAGACACATCAGCGGCGGCATCCAGAAAAAGGAGCCTCAAGCTTAAGCACTGAAACTTCCCCGACGCCCGCCTCACTGAAGCCTGGTTATTCAGATCTTCCTTAGATCCTGATCCTTTCCTAATGTCTATTACTTGTATCCAAAGGAACTTTATTTAACTTGCCCAGATGGTACATTTTCAAATACTTAAGGATATTTATCATATCCCTCTAAACTTCCCTTCTCCACATAAAACATACTTAATTAATCTTTTCTTCAAAATTACTTTCCTGGGGGAGAAAAATCCCAACCATCTAAAGAAATGAATTTTTAAAAATAGACTTTAATCCCAAATCCAGACCCCAGCCTCTTTAAAATCTTGTGTGGAGAACTGAACACAATGCTTCAGGCATTGTGTGATTAGCAAAGAGTAGGACAAGACTATCACCTCCCTTATTCTAAACCCTTTAATTCTCTTAATGCAGCCATAGGTCATATTTACTTTTTTTGATAGATACATCATACTACTGAACTTACATTTAACTAAATCAAACATGTTTTTATCATTAAAGTTGATACTCAATTTTGTTGTCATTTTTTAATCCAAATATATAAATGTGTATTTATCCCTAGCATATTTGATCCTATTAATATACTCATTTTTCCAGTTTGCCAAGACATCTTTGGATTAGTAATAACTAATTATATAGTTTCTGTGTGATAGAAAACATGTTAAGCATTTTATATCTTTTATATTATTGCATTTTTTCACAACAATCTTACTAGAAATGTGTTTATTTGTTCCCAGCTTCCACCACTCTCTACCCCCTCACCCTTGGAAAGAAAAACATAACTCTTTTGATTGAAGTTAATTTTCTTAGTGGAGGTGAACAGCAATCTTACCATAATGGAATTATATAAATAACTGTATATTAAATAAATAAATAAATAAATAAGCTTCATGAAAAATGTGTCCATACTATGTAAATAGATAAGAACAGGTAGGAAGGTCATAACTAAAAAGATAATGAGATGCCAAAGGAAGAAGAAATAACTGATAAGCTGGACTTCATTAAAATTAAAAATTTTATGCTGCTAAAGACAATGTCAAGAGAACTTAGACAAGCTACAAACTGGGAGAAAATATTTGCAAAAGACACATCTGATAAAGGGCTGTTATCCAAAATATGCAAAGAACTCTTAAAAACTCAACAATAAAGAAAACAACCTGATTAAAAAATGAACCAAAAGGGCTTCCCTGGTGGCGCAGTGGTTGAGAGTCTGCCTGCCAATGCAAGGGACGCGGGTTCGAGCCCTGGTCTGGGAGGATCCCGCATGCCGCGGAGCGACTGGGCCCGTGAGCCACAATTACTGAGCCTGCGCGTTTGGAGCCTGTGCTCCGCAACAGGAGAGGCCGCGATAGTGAGAGGCCCGCGCACCGCGATGAGGAGTGGCCCCCGCTTGCCACAACTAGAGAAAGCTCTCGCACAGAAACGAGGACCCAACACAGCCATAAATAAAAAATAAAATAAAAAATAAAAAATAAAAAAAAATGAACCAAAAACCTTAACAGACACCTCACCAAATATCTACATATGACACATAAGCATTTGAAAAAATCCATATCATGTCTCATCAAGGAAATGAAAATTAAAACTATGAGATACCACTACACGCCTATTAGAATGGCCAACATCCAGAGCACTGACAATACCAAATGCTGACAAGGATATGGAGCAACAGGAACTCTCAAACATTGCTGGTTGGAATGCAAAATAGTATGGTCACTTTGAAGATAGTTTGGTGTTTTCTTACAAAAGTAAACATATAATTTTATCATATCGTCCAGCAATTGTGATCCTTGGTATCTACTCAAAGGAGCTGAAAATTTATGTCCACTCAAAAACCTGCACACAGATGTTGATAGCAGCTTTATTAATAATTACCTAAACATGGAAGTAAGCAAGATGTCCTTCAGTCAGTGAATGGATAAACTGTAGTATATCCAGACAATGGAATATTATTCTGTGCTAAAAAGAAAAGTGCTATCAAACCATGAAAAGACATGGAGGGAACTTAAAATCATATTACTAAGTGAAAGAAGCTAATATGAAAAGGATATATACTGTATGATTCCAACTACATGACATTCTGAAAAAGGTAAAACTATGGAGACAGTAAAAAGATCAGTAGTTGCTAGGGATTAGGGAGAGGGAAGGGTGAATAGGCAGACCACAGAGGATTTTTAGGGCAGTGAAAATATTCTGTATGATACTATAATGATGGATACATGTCATTATACATTTGTCCAAACTCGTAGAGTGTACAACACCAAGAGTGAACCCTAAGATAAACTATAGACTTTGGGTGATTATGATGTGTCAATGTAGGCTCACCAGTTGTAACAAATGTTTGACTCTGGTGGGTAATGTTGATAAAGGGGGTGGCTATGTGTGTATGGGGACAGGGAGTATATGAAAAATCACTATACCTTCCTCTCAGTTTCGCTGTGACCCTAAAAATACTCCAAAAATGAGGTACGTTTTATTAAAAAAAAAAAAAAAAGAAGAAGAAAGGTAACGAGATTAAGAGAGGTTAGGTGACTTGGCCAAACTTACAGAGCCAGCAAGTGGTGAAGCTGATCTTTAAAACTGAGTCTGACTCCAAATCCCATGCATCTAACTACTACTATGTTCTGGTGCCTCCAAAGTTTAGCCAAACAATTGCTTCCTAGATGTCAGTTTTCTTAATCGTTAAGTTTTCTAAGAAGATTTTCTATATATTCATTTACATCATTCATTTAAAAAAATACTATATAGAATAGAGCCCAATGGTAAGCTTCTAGAAGCCCTTTCTAAAGTTGATGTCTTTATTTTAATCAGTACCCCTGGGTACATTAAATCTATTTATTGAACTATTATCTACTCTGCATTTCACAAACTTTTCCATAAGGATGAAATAATTCTTTTCCAAACCCTTCTTTATATCCAGTTACATTACACCTACTATTTTTCCTTGATAGAACAATCAAATTATCTGCCAAAAAGAAGTTGTATAACCTTTCTGGAAACCAATTTAAAAGTATATACCAAGGCTCACAAAAATCATCTTATAAAATCTCCCTTCAGGAATATATACCAAGAAAATAATCCAACATTATGTGCATACATCTTTTTCTGGATTTTACATTCTTCTATATTTCTTCTGTTTCTGTGTTCTGTGTTATTTATAAAGGTTAAAAAAACAAACATAAAAATAGAATTATAAATTACATTATAGCACAAAATGAGCTACTACACAGACTTTTAAACAATGATTTTGAAAAATATATATGGACATGGGCAAAATGTTCATGATAAGACAAATGAAAAATAAGGATGCAAATGTATATAGTATAATCTAATTTTATAAGTATATTTAACGTGTATAAATAATGGTATTATATGTGTGTGTAATAAATAAATAGACTTTCCTATGCTTCATTAGTTTGTAGATCTAATATATTATATATATATATAATATATATATATATAATATATATATACACAAATTTGTATTACCTAGTCCCCTACAAAATTGTCCCTGAGTATTTCTGAGAGTAATCTGGAAGTATACATGAATATGTTCACTTTAACTACCACTATGCACTCCTTCACAATGTTTTCTTTGGGATTGCCCTACTGAGAACTGAAGTTTCTGCCAGGAATTGCCACCATTACCTTTTATCAGACACTATTCCCAAATGACTAAATAATGCTCAAAAAAAGAAAAGCTGTACACTCCCAACAGCCACAAAGGATAATAAGTTCCACCTTCCCCAAAATGTTCTAGATGTCTGTTTTCATGTATTATTTTCATGATGGTTTGCTGATTGTCTGGAACCTACAGTTCAAACTATTGAAAGGCTTAGCAAATCACTGAATCCCAAAAACGTTTGAACTCTCAGATATTTGACAAAGATTGTGACCTATATTTTCTCAGGATTTATGCTTAGCACCTGTTTGGACACTGAGCATCTCATGTATTTCATGACATCAGTCAAGGAACAGTGTTGAGATTATATCACCAAGACATTTGTTCATTTGCCTGCAAGATATTTCTAAGATAATTATATCATCTATTTAAGCTTGTTCTTCCCAATAATTCACATCACAAATCATTTTTTCCATGAACCACTGAAAAGTAGTAGCTGGAATCACATCTTTTAAATTTTGGTAGAGACCCATAGGAACGATGAGTACCATCTTGACCTTCTCTTTCTTAGCCATAAGGATATGAAATATTATTCTGCTATGTACAGTTGTATAGGTTGTACACTGCTCGACCGAAGCAGCACAGTATCTAAGGGAGTATCATTTACATCCTAGTCACTATAGATTTATATAAAATGTTTCATTATAAATAAATCATTACACAATGGAAGTTATTATATATTGTTTTAAGAAGTACAATATCTCATGGAAGGGAGTGACTTTGTCTAATTTGCAAAAAGACATTGCATAGACCTTCAACAGCCCTAGGACTGACTGTAGTCACTTTTAAGTCCAACTTGGAATGGCCCTAGCTAACACTTTAGTAACGAAGAGAAACTGGATTGATGTTGAATGACTTCACTAACTGAGACAGAGAGGGAAAGGAAGAAAAGGATAAACTACACTTCAGCATTGGAAATATGAGACTGGAACTCAGTAGAAGAGTAAAGTGTGCAAGTCTAGGGAGTTGAATTTGTGAGAGTGAATGAGACTACCCAAACAGACGATGGGCAAGAATATACTCAGGAATAAGAAAATCAACAACTTGCCCCAAAGAGACAGAAAGGGAAAAAGGTAGTGAGAAACACAAATAGAAAATGGTCAGAATATTAAGAGGACTAGAAGAAAAAGTATCATAGAAACAAAGAGAAACTCTTAAGAGAAATAGGTAATCAATACTATCAAGAGGAAAGATGAGTCAAGGAAAATAAGGATTGGAAAGAGGTCATTAGCTTCGATAAATACAAGGTCTTTGGTAGCTTCAGCAAGAGTAGATTCTATGGAGGGATTGGTGTGGAAATTAGATTGCAGTGAGTGAGGGAGGAATGAAAAGTGAGTAACTAGTGGTAATAAATGTAGCCTAGATTCTTAAGAAATCTGATTTTGAATGAAGAGAGATTATTATTTCAAGTGCAATTTCTCATGGAAAAAATGCTACATTAGATGTTAATTTCCTAGGTCAGCGTACAGCACTTATTTAGTTCGTAAAAAAATGCAGAAACTGCAGATTTATGATTCAAGCTGGAGGAGAGAAATGCTGTTGCAACACTTGTAATAAAACAAAACCAGAATAATAAATCTTAATAATAAACTGTTTTCTATGTGTCTTGAATGCTGGTAGGTGGGGAAGATAGATTTAATTAAAGAATTATGACTTGGCAGATATTTTTATGTAAAGATTCTGATATGGACTTCCAGAAAATCTTAACGTCTTAAATTTTTTTTTCACTGTGTTTAATTTCACTTTTAAACAAATGATCGTGCTTTACTCTGATTCTCTGTCACTGGCATTAGTTCCATAGTTTCCAGCTCTATTTGTTGCAAGATAGACAGACTATCTAAAGCCAGTCTCAAGATTAGTGTGGAGAACAGAAGTCTCTGTGACTCAAAGGCATTTATTTTCTTAAGGAGCTTCCTATCCAAGGTGACCAAATCTTGAAACAGTCTAGATTCCAATTTTTACTTAAAAAGAAAGGGGTAGAAAAAGCAAAATGATGCAAGATGGGGTCAAAATTGCAAGTGAAGGAGCATTCAATTGATCAAGAAATTAATTTTCCAGAATAGATGAGTCTATTAATAAGATAATAAGAGTCTCATAAGCTCTTACCATGCTGCTGCAATAAGATATTGTACTTCACCTGACCATTGGGTAAAATGAAAAGTGATGAAACCTAGCTACCTCTATTGTCATGGAGAGAAAAGTCAACTGGCGAGGGTAACTTCTTCTTGAATCTTAATGGTTTGTAAGCTACCGGAAAACTGGACTCATTTGAAGACAAAACTGAGTGTGGTAGTATTTGGAAGACTATAAATATGAGACACTACAAAAAAAAAAAAAAAAAAAAAAGAGTTGACCAAAGTAAATTGTTTAAAATATGCAATTACTGAATTGATGACTAATTAAAAAATTTTTAAAAAAATCTGCAATTACTGTACTACTGTTAAGGATCTCAACTTGAAAGCATTTAATGGGCCTGAAGATATTAACATCAACAGTTGCTATAGAATATATAATAAGAAATATTAAAGTAACAATTTAGAAGAGTCTGTCTTATTTCCCCTATCCTTCTCCCCACCCCATCTTCTCTCCCCCTGCAAACAAACCCTCCAGTCTCAGATCCCTCACAGATGAATTCTACTTAATATTTAAGAAATAGATAATACCAGTTCTACACAAACTCTCAGAAAATAAAAGAGGAGGAAACACTTCTCTCATTTTATAAGGTCCGCATTATCCTAATCTTAAAACTTAATAAACGCAAGATAAAAAAATTATGCACCCATATCCTTCATGAAAATAGATGCAAAAATCTTCAACAAAGTATTAACAAATGGAATTCAGCAATATATAAAAAGGTAATATAGCTTGACAACTGGCATCTTTCCCAGGAATGCACAATATTAACAAACTAAAAATGGAAAATCTTATGATCATATTAATAGATACAGAAAAAGCGTTTATAATATAAGCCTATTTCTGATTTAAAATTCCCACCAAACTAAGAACTAAAGGGAATTTTCTTAATCTAACATAATATTCAATAGTGAAAGAGTAAAGATTTTTTTCTCTAAGATTGGGAACACGGCAAGGATATTCACTTACCCTTACATTCAGCATTATACCCAGAGTCCTAGGCAGTATTATAAGGCAAGAAAAAGAACTAAATGGCCTAAAAACTGGAAAGGAAGAAGTAAAACTGTCATTATTCACAGGCACCATGATTGTCTATGTAGGAAATCTTAAGTCATCTACAAAAAAACTGCTAGAACTAATAAATGAATTTGACAAGGTTGCAGGACACAAGCTCAGTAAATAAATCAATTATAATCTATATACTAACAAAGAACAATGGGAAACTGAAATTTTAAAATTTTGCAATAGCATCAAAAATATAAAACACTTAGAGGTATATTAACAATAATGTGCAAAACACATACATTGAAAATTACAAAACATTGCTAGGAGAAATAAAAGAATCCCTAAGTAAGTGGGGAGATACCAATTTTGTTAAGGTGTCAATTCCCCCTAAATTGATCTGTAGATTTAGCACAATCTTAAGCAAAATTGTAGCAGGCTCTTTGCTGTTGAAATTGACTAGTTCATTTTATAAGTAATGTGGAAATAAAATGAAGAACAAAGTTGTAGGACTTTCACTGCTGTAAAGATAGAAATATAGATCAATGGAACAGGAAAAAAATGTCCATAAATGGATCCACACACGTATGGACAATTGATTTTTGACAAATATTTGAAGGCAACTCAAAAGGTAAAGGATAAAACTTTCAACAAGTGGTGCTGGAACAACTAGATAGCCATAAGCCAAAAATCAACCTTGATTGTTACTTCACCACATATACAAAAGTTATAGTAAAATTTATCATAACCTAAACATAAGAGCTAAAACTATCAAACTTCTAAAAGAAAACATAAAAGAAAATCTTTGAGGCACTGGTTTAGGCAAAGATTTCCTACTTAAGACTCAAAAAGCATAAATCACAAAAGCCAAAAAAAATCAATAATTTGAACTTCATCAAAATTTTTAAAACTTTTACTTTTTATATTATTTTTTTCTTCCAGTTTTATTGAGATGCAGTTGACATACAGCGCTGTGTAAGTTTAAGGTGAACAGCAGGATGACTTTACTTACACACATTATGAAATGATCACCACAGTAAATTTAGTGAATGTCCATTATCTCATATAGATACAAAATAAAAGAAAAAAAAGTTTCCCTTGTGATGAAAACTCTTACGATTTACTCTCTTAACAAATTTTATATAGAACATACAGCAGTGTTAATTATATGAATCACATAGTACATTACATCCCTAGTACTTATTTATCTTATAATTGGAAGTTTGTATCTTATTGACTGTATTCCCTATACTGTACATTTTGGCCCCATGATTCATTTATTTTTAACTGGAAGTTTGTTCCTCTTAATTTCCCTCACCTATTTCACTCATCCCTCTCTCTCCCCTCTGGCAACCAGCTCTCTTTTTGCAGATAACATGATTGTCCAGAGCTAATAAGTGAGTTTAGCAAGGTCATAGGATACAAGATAAACACACACAAAACCCTGAGAAAACCATAGTTCAAAAAGAGTCATGTACCAAAATGTTCATTGCAGCTCTATTTACAATAGCCAGGACATGGAAGCAACCTAAATGTCCATCGACAGATGAATGGATAAAGAAGATGTGGCACATATATACAATGGAATATTACTCAGCCATAAAAAGAAATGAAATGGAGGTATTTGTAATGAGGTGGATGGAGTTAGAGTCAGTCATACAGAGTGAAGTAAGTCAGAAAGAGAAAAACAAATACAGTATGCTAACACATATATACGGAATCTAAGGAAAAAAAAAAAAAAGCCATGAAGAACCTAGTGGCAAGATGGGAATAAAGACACAGATCTACTAGAGAATGGACTTGAGGATATGGGGAGGGGGTGGGGTGAGATGTGACAGGGTAAGAGAGTGTCATGGACATATATACACTACCAAATGTAAAATAGATAGCTAGTGGGAAGCAGCCACATAGCACAGGGAGATCAGCTTGGTGCTTTGTGACCACCTAGAGGGGTGGGATGGGGAGGGTGGGAGGGAGGGAGATGCAAGAGGGAAGAGATATGGGAACATATTGTATGTGTATAACTGATTCACTTTGTTATAAAGCAGAAGCTAACACACCATTGTAAGGCAATTATACTTCAATAGAGATGTTAAAAAAAAAAAATCAATTACACATCTAACAAAGAACACGCAAGAAACAAAATTAAAAACACAATACCATTTGTAATTGCCCCAAAGAAGATGAAATACTTAAGTATATACTTAAAACATATAGAGAATCTGTATGCTGAAAATTACAAAATGCTGATGAAAGAAATCAAGGACCTAAACAAATGACATACCGTGTCCATGAATTAGAAGATTCGGTATAGTATAGATGTCAGTTATACTCAAATTGACCTATAGATTTGATGGCATTCCTACTAAGATCCTAGCACATATTTCCATAGACTTAGACAAGATTATTCTAAAATTTATATGGAAAAGCACACGCCTAGAATTGCTAAAGCAATCTTGACAAAGAAGAATAAAGTGCAAGGAATCACTCTATTCAATATTAAGGGATACCATATAGCTACAATAATCCAGAGAATGTGGTATTGCTGGAGAAGTAGCCACATAGATCAGTGGAGCACAACAGAGAGCCCAGAAATAGACCCACACAAATATTTTTAACTGATTTTTGACTAGTTTGTTCTCTGTATCAGAGAGTCTGCTTCTTTTTGGTTATAATCACTAGTTTGTTGTATTTTTTAGATTCCACATATAAGTGATATCATAAGGTATTTGTCTTTCTCTGTTTGATTTATTTCACTTAGCATAATGCCCTCCAAGTCCATCCATGTTGCTGCAAATGGCAAAATTTCATTCTTTTTTATGGCTGAGTAGTATTCCATTGTATACATAAACCACATCTTATTTATCCAGTCATCAGTTGATGGACACTTAGGTTGCTTCCATACTTTGGCGATTGTAAATAATGCTGCTATGAACATTAGGGTGCATGTATCTTTTCAAATTAGTGTTTCTGATTTATTTTGGATACATACCCAGGAGTGGAATTGCTGGGTCAATTAATATATTCTCATGGGGTAAAAACTGGGGTAAGAAACTCACATGGCACACCAGACTGCAGCTTATCACCCTACGGAGTCATTCTCTGAAATACTTAAGGGCAAGAAACAAGTGAATAGAAATTTATTTCCAGACATATTTCTTAAAGGCACCAACCTAGTTATTCCTCCCACTCTTCACCTCCACATTCAGGGTCAACATGTTTGGTTGGGGAAGACGATTCCCTACACCAATGCACTCAGCCAAGAGGTGGGATGAAATCTAGACTACGCTCTAGTCCTCAAGCTGTGTACCCAGGTGTTGCCTCTTCCTATAGGAACTGCCTTTGTCTCATTTTCACACGGGTGTTGTTTGGGCTGGAGGAGATGGGGGTTGCCAAATAAAGTTAGTTCCACCACCCAGTGTCCCTTAAATTGACCAAGTCTTCTCTAGTGCTCCAAGTCAGCATCATGTCATCCCTTACCCAGACCACTGAAACAGCCTTTTATTTGCATTGCATACATACAAAATTATTCAGCACAACATACAAAATATTTTGCAAAGTGGCCTCATCTCCCTTTGCTGTCCAACATGCAGCCTACGACCTAGTCACACAGGGCTATTTAACCGTAATGAGCTCTTCCGTGCTTCAAGAAAATGGGGCAGAGGAAGCCCAAGGGAGATCTGGAGAATCTGAGGTCAAAGGGACCTGTGACCCAGTTCCTAAATAAAACCAAGGGAAGAGGCCTCAAGATGCCAGCATAAAAATGGATGTTCGTGTATCTATGCAGATAGGGCAGTAGACAGCCCTACAGGAGCAGCAGAATGTCTGAGAAGGTAACGGAAGTAGATGAGAAAGAGGCAGACTCGAAGAAACTTATGTACAGAAACAAGCAGATTTCTTTTTTTCATTAGTGACTTATGAGGGCCCATGTCCAAAGAGCAGACAAACAAAACCATCTCAGCAGAAGACAGCAATGCAGAGCGCTAAATGCAGAGGTCTCACTGCAATTAAACCCTAGAGCTCAGACCCAACCAGGGCAAGGGGTGTAGGGGCACTAAAGTGACGAAGGTTAAGTTCTCATCACCAAATGAAATGGAGGTTTAATATAGATATTGATTATGTTATAGAAAAATAAAGTGGGAATTCTTGGACATCTGGGTTTGTGGGCTTAACTGATAATCATTACTACGTAATTCCTAGAACTTATTAATGTGCCTGGTACATAGCAGGTCCTCAATGAATGTTATTGAAAGAGTGAATAAATCTCATAATAATTATGTTAAGCCACCTCCAAGTTCTGAAATCCTGTTGTGGTTCATTTTCTCCGAATCCTCCAGTTTCCCACTAGGTGGCGTCCATTATCCGGAGTTCTTTCTTTCCTGGTTGCTACAGGGGTCTTTCTCCCCAGTGACCCATGGTTTCTTGTTTGCAGTCGGCCAATGTCTTTTACTTCACTAGACTTGTACATTTTCTTCCTCTGCAAAACTAGTGGGTTTTTTCCCTTTAATCTTTCCCAGGCTGCCTCTCTAACTGCTGAGGGGAAAGACTGAAGAATTTAGCTTCAGCTCGTTTAAATACCAGAGCAGATGCAGTAAACACGTCCATTTCACTTTCTTAAAAATGTTCTTTGTACACAGATTTTGTAGTATTTTTCTCCCTCCTGCATGCATTTATCAGGCCTGTCTCACTTTTAAGCTCTTCATCCCTATGTCTTCATCAGAAGTAATATTCTATTTTAACTTAATTTTTTTTTAAGTTTTCTATTTAGAACTGTTTGAATTTTGGACAAGAACCTAAGAAAACAGTTATGAGAAATTCCAAAGAAACTAGACAATCCTAATCAGAAAACAAGCTTCTTGAAATGTAATTAAAAATTTTTGAACATTATATTTTTACCCTTTGAAAAACAAAACTGAGAGAAAAATCTCAGTTACTTGAAGGGGAATAAATGAAGGACTAGAAAAAATCTTGGAAAGAGTAGAGAGAAAAAAATAAAGCTTAAATATGTTGAATTCTTCTGGCCTGGACCCTGGTAGAACATACAGCTTATATCACTTAATTGTCAATGAGCTTTGTGGAATCTTGTAGCTTCTGAGGATTCTTGTCTTCATTCTAATCTACACACTCTGCTGAGGCATCATCCCAGGCAATTTTGGTCACCCACAGATTCCAATGCCTGAAGGCCATTCCCTGCTGACGTGAGCCATCTCTCCATCCCAGAACTTACTCCCCAGAAACAGACAACCTAGTACATCTCCACTTGGATGTCTCCCGTGGAACTAAAATTCAATAGGCTCAAAGCTTGACTCTACCACCATCGCCCTCTGTAGTCCTGTCTGGGCAATGACATCACCATCCACGCAAGACAGAAACAGGAATTCCCCTCAAATCTTCCTTTTCCCCACCTCATACCTAATCAATCAGCCAGTCCCGTCATTTGTATCTACCCTACATCTCTTCTTTGCATCCTTTCCACTCTGTTCCTAATATCTTTCTCTTGGTTTAATATTCATCAACTCTCACTAAGAGTAATGCTGCAAGCTCTTAAATTTCTCTGCCTCACCACCCTCCAACTCCTCATCCACTGTCCCCAGATTGTTCTTTCCAAAACATAAGTGTGATCATGCAACTAACTGCTCTGTTTAAAACCCTGTTCTATCCCTAGAATAAAAGCCCAAAGCCCCGAGTCAGCCCTTGCCTCCTATAATATCATCTACCACTGCTCCTGACCTGAACCCTGCATTCCAGCCTTCAAAACAACTTACATTCACAAAGGGGCCCTACTCTTTCATGTCCTGTGCTTTTATTAATGCTCACGTTACATCCTTTCTCCGGAATGTCCTCTTTCCTTCTTCTCCCATATTTATTTAGAAAACTCCTGATCATTCTTCAACATCCCCTCAATTGATCATTTCTTCCTCTGTTCCGTCCTGGTATCTAGCATATAAGTCTACTACAGTGTCATTATATTATAATGTCAATACTGTGAGTTCCCTGATAGGAGGGACTGCTCCCTATTTTTGTGTTCTCTAGTGACAAGCACTGTGCCTGGTCCTACTCAGAATATCTCAAACAACAAAAGAATGAGGAGGCAGGATATTAATGATCATAATTCACTGACTGCTTAATGAGACAAGCACTGTGCTCAAACTTTAGAAACATTACCTCATTTAATTCTACAGCCCAATGAGGTAAGTTCAATAATTATTCTATTTTGCTGATGAT
The DNA here is from genome assembly GCF_965194825.1 of Balaenoptera physalus. Taxonomy (NCBI): domain Eukaryota; kingdom Metazoa; phylum Chordata; class Mammalia; order Artiodactyla; family Balaenopteridae; genus Balaenoptera; species Balaenoptera physalus. The sequence goes on along the minus strand of NC_138891.1, from coordinate 48,452,823 downwards.
GAGTTTTAGGAAGTTAAAAACTATATGCAAAATCAATATATGCAAAGGAAGGGCTCAGATTCTTTGTTTTGTTTCCTGACCAGAGCTCAAACTCTTAACCTCAAATGTAGGCCTCTTCCCCAAGGACTGAACACAGGAAATACTATTCTGTGACTGTCAAAAAATATTTTAAAGTCACGGATTATGCAAGCTGCCACTTGAGAGTTTTATACTGATTCCAAGAAAAAAGTAAGAGTGACTCTCAAGCATGGTTTGTGAACACTTCATGAGAGAAGTCTTACTAATGCCCTTGGGCATTACCAGGAAGAAGGATGGTTTCTCTAAGAACAAGTAATCCCAAAGCAACTTCCTTCCCTTCTGGAAGACACGATTACTTGACAGGAAAACCAGGGAACTAGAGTCGGTGTGGGGGGCGTATGACTCCCCAGGATCCTCCCCAGCCCTGCCCCACTGCGTAGCAGTCATGCCGTTTTGGGTGTTGACCGAAGCTTCAGGGATAAGTGCTATTAGGTCTAAACCAGTGTTTCTCTAAGCACTGGTGTGTAGGACCACCATCTGCAGTGCCTGATAAAAATTAATTTCCCATTTCCATGCCTAGAGATTCTGAATCAGTAGGTTTGGTGCCAAGGAATCTGCCCCCAGTGGAATCTGATAGACCAGAGCCACACTTCAGAAACATGTGTGCAAACCAACCATGAGTGCCCATCCTTTTGCCAATGGGTTAAGAGAATCAGAATCAGGTTTTACCCTGGTAATGGTCACCGGTCTAGGTGTAGGGGCTAGGGTGACCAGCTGTCACCTGCTAGCCCAGGATCTTCCTGGTTTTAGCACCAAAAGTCCCATATCCTGGGACACCCCTCACTCCCAAGCACATCAGGATTGCTGGTCACTCTAAAGGTCATGTAGGAGGTTGTCCTAGTCAAACTGAAAGAACAGTCTTCTATTCACACTTTCTCCCCTTTCCACCCTCCCTCTGGACACAAACAAGGAAGCACACTCTCCCCACTGCTGCTGGCAGCCAGCGTGTATCCACAAAGGAAACTGGCCTGAGGACAACACATGGGAGAAGGTAAACTACAAACAGCAGAACAGAGTCTCAGCCCTGGTTGTGCTGTGCCTGGAGTCTTCCCTACCTCTGAGCACTAATAAATGTTCTTATTGTTTATTCCAGGCTGATTCAGAGTTTCACCCTTGCAGGCACAAACATCCTAACCGATGCAGTTTGGCAAATTATGATGTTAGGAAGAAATATGACCAAGTCCCTTTTAGACAAAATGAGGAGGTGAACTAAAAAACAACACATAGGGTAAATCTGTCACTTTTGAATGTGCATAAGGAATTCCTCTGGGTTCTGTCTCATTGAAAGTTATAGGGGAAATGCGTGAAAACCTGAATCAGTATGTAAAATAGTCTCTGAAAGTTGATACCATGGCCTAAATCTAACAAGATTAAATTTAATAGCCATAATTGTAAAGCCCTACTTTTAGGTCCCAAACGGTAATTAATTTCACAAGTACAACATGGCAGAAACATGACTCAGGAGCAGCACGTGTGAAAGATTTAGGGATTTTGGTCGACCGTAAGCTCAATATAAGCCTGAGGTGTGATGTGTTTGCCAAAAATGCTAATTCGATTGTAGGCTGCCTTACTGGAAGTGTAACAAAGATTTCCCCCAGGCCACACCAGCCTCAATAACTTTTTATAAAACAGGGTTTTTCTGCTTCTCCGACCAGCTGTGCTTTCCTGTTCGGCCCATGGGAATTCTAGATGCCCTCCCCCGACCAAGTCTTGCTGGAAAGTTTTTAGAGTCTTATTGTAAACTTGTCCCTCTACTTTCTTTTTGGACATTATTTCTTTTTGGACAGCCTGGATTAATCTGGCTGTCTGCTTTTTACATTCTCATGTTTAAGCTACTAAACGCTGAAGAAAATCAGATATATGACAGCGCTACGAACTCTTCTCGCCATCCCCAGCCAGGCCCTCTGCACTGTTCAGCAATCTTTCATGAGCCCCAGACAGAGCTGTGTCCTATTCCCCATTAATTTTCCCTCCTCTCCTCAAGACCCACACCTCACCTCTCCCGGGGATGGCCTAGCCTCTCTCTTCCTGAAAACGTCACCTGCATTAAGATAGCCCTTGCTTTCATCGGCTCCCTCAGGACTTCAGCCCCATGATTTTCTGGACAGCCCCATGGACTGTCCACCCCAAACTGAGAGATACAGAGACCTGTAGAGGCCAACAAGCATCTCAAACCGGCATCTTCTGAGACTCTCCATGTGTTCCACGAACCCCTTTGGTCCCAAGGCTTCTGTCATTGCAGGGCCAGGAACCAAAGTGCCGGCAGGGGTCCTCTAGGTGCCAAGTAAGGCTGTGTCCAACTAACACCGTCAGCTGGTGCCAGCTGGTGCCGCCACATCTCAAGAAAAAGAGCTCCTTCAGCTTGCTGCTAAAAAACAGAGGCGCTGGAAGTGAATGCCTTTTCTCTTTTCCCATTCCCACCTTCACTCGCCCCTCTCCCACACCCACCTGGGGCGAATAAAACTTCTTCTTCATCATTTCACCGAATAAAAAACTCTTCTGGAAACTGACTCATATAACTGACCGCTCCAGAGTCTGTTCCCGAATTTACCCATCGCTCCTAGGCGTGCCTCAGCCCAGCCGTGAACACAACCCAGGCCCAAGATGAGTCTCCTGCCCTGGACAGCTAGAGGCCAGTGAACAGGAAGCCACGTTCCCGACTGCACCTCGGAGCCTCCCACCTCAGCGGACAGGGCTGTCCCTGGCTTCACCGCTGCTCTGTGTGCGACGCCTCTCACCGCTTCAGAGCTTGTGTCTCTCCAGCATCTTCATCTTCTCTCTCTGGACTTTTTCTTTTTTTGTATCTAGACATCCTCAAGTCTTTCCAACCCCTCCAGAAATAATAAAACAAGAAATTAAAAAAAAAAAAAAATCTCTTGACTCAGTAGCACAAACTAATAAAAATGTGTCCCGGAGTAGAATCTAATATGAATCCTCCTCCAAAAATAAGCTCGCATCTTTCTTTCCTCTTTGAGTATTGCTAGTGGGATTGGCTAAGCAGGGACAGTCTTTCGATGGAGGGGGCGTCGGGGGAAGGACAGAGGGCTCGATGTGAGGACTACAGTGAAGTGAACAGAGAGAGAGGCCCAGGGTATGTTTTCCTGCTTCTCCTCCTTCTTCAGTGTTGGAGTTGGGTCGCAGAAGAAGAGAACGTAAGCTCAGTCTCCGGAGCCTGAGTGCCCCCAGGCAGGTGGGCGCTGGGCGAGCCCAGCTTGGCCAGCCCCTTCTGTCTGTTCCCGTGGTGGCTCAGCGCTGACACATCTTTGTTCCCTTTAGTTCCCGCTCCTGGGCCTCCACAGAAGGCCACCCTCACCCCAGCAAGGACCCTGACTCACAGCCTCTCTGCCATCAGCTTAGCTTTTCCAGTGTCACCGTGTTGTAGCCCCCATTAGCTTTTGCCCAGCTTTCCAATGCCCCTCACCCCTTCTCTCCTCAACCAATTTTGTGTTCCACCAGCACCCCAATCTATGGAAACCTTTCTCACTGAGGTCCCTGATGACCACCTTGTTGCCTAATTCAGTTAATGTTGTCTGGAGCCTTTATTCTTGAATTCTCTACAATATTCAATGCTGGCTTTATTTATCTTTTCTTGAAACTTTTCTTCCTTGGCTCCCATGAAATCACTTGCTTTAGTCCCTCTTTCTACCTCCCAGGTCATTTAATCTCAGACTCCTGAGTTGCCATCTCTTATTTCCCTAAGTATTAGTGTTTCCAAAGACTCTGGTCTTTTCCCTCGATCCTACTCTCTTCCCCCCCGATCCTTGAGTGATTGTACCCAACCCCATGGTCTCAACCACCACCTACAGACCACCAACTTCCAAAGCTACATCTTTTATCAATCTCTCATCTGAGTTCCTAAGCCATTTCCCCCCTAAATATATGTTAGAGGCTTCAAATTGAACCCCAAATCATGCTCCCTCCACCCCAGCCCTAGGCCTTCTCCTCCTGTGATCTGAACCTGTGTTAATGATACTGTGTTCAAGACCTGGGTGCCTTCTGGAACTCCTCTGTTTCTGCCACTCACCCACATTTCTTCTGTGGGTTAAAACCTCATGTCTTCTCTAAAGGTTCAAGTTCCACTGACTGAGTTTAATGCCTTTATCACTGTCTAGATGATGGTGACATACTCCTAAAATGTCTCCTTACCTCTATCTAATGCCCTACCCTCTCCCCACTACCTGGCTATTCTCACTATTACCAGATAACATTTTTTCTAATGATATGATCATCTCATTCCCTTGCTTCAAGTCCTTTAGTAGTGGCTTCTCACAGACTTCAAGACAAATGCCAAATCCTTTATCATGAACTGTAAGGCCATTATCATCTGCTCTTGCTTCCCTTTCCAGCCTATTTATTTATCAGCACTCTCCAACTCGGTCCTCATGCTATAGCAAAAAGAAGTTACAATTCTCAGTACCATGAGAATAATCTAGTACCATGAATGAATAAATAAGTCATTGAATTGGAGAAAAAGCCTTTCTTGCCTTAAAAAACATCAGCTTAACCCCAAACATCCTTGTTAATTGCATACCTGTATGTTTCTCCCAACACTAGATTGTGTGGTCACTAAAGGCAGTAGTGGTTTTTTGTTTTTTTTTTCATATTTCTCTCTCTCATGCATAGCTTGGCCTGTAGTACTGTTCAATAAATGGATGGAAGCAAAAACAAAAGAGAGAGAAAAAGGGGAAAAGATGAGAGAGAGAAATAGAAAAGGCGGAAGTGCAAGAGAAAGAAAGAAGAGAAAAAGGAAGTGAAAAAGAGAAGAAAGACAGGAAGGGAGGAAGGGGGAAAGGGAGGAAGGAAGGATGGGAAGGATGGGAAGGAAGGAAGGAAGGAAGGAAAGAAGGTAGGAAGGGAGGGAGGAAGGAAAGACAGGCTGTCCTTAAATAAGGGCACTATTTTACAGTTGCTTTCAAATCATATTCTGGTCTTGGCCTGACTCTGTCTGTTTTACAAACACAAGAAGCCCCTAAAGCTTACCATATAATTTTTTAAGTCACGCAACCTTAAAAAAGAATTTCTGTTTGAGAGACAGAAAGAATATTTTGCCTTAAGCATCTAAGAATCTTTTTGGAAAGTAAGCATCTAAGCATTTGCAGACAGCAGGGGATTTTTTGAAGAAAAGGAGAAAAGGAATTGAGCAGCATTATTAGCTTTGTGTCTCATTAATATTTAAACCAGGTATACCTTTAGCAAACAGGAGAGAGAATATTAAAGTTCCCCTGTCTTCTAATTGACTATTCTAAGTACCCTAGACTCCCAATCTAGGCAGAATGAGGAGCCTGGAGTAAGAACTCCTGCAAGATTAAATAAGGTTCAGTTCCCTTCTTCCAGGTTCCTTATCTATAACTCACACCATGTAAGAGCCCTTTCCCTTTGTCTCAGGAGCTTCACCTTTCCTCCAGCTGATATGTGGGGCATAGGGCATCCTGGATAATGGGGAAGGGATTTGAGCGCCAAAGTGTCCGGGAAAATCCCCCATTGCTAAAAGGCCTGTCATTAGATGTCACCAGCTCATATAAAGATAAGAGGAACTTCCCAGGAGAAATTCCATGGACTAAGGTGAAAATCCTTGGGATCAAGATAATGTGTTCTCTCTCCCAAGACCACTCATGTAATTTGGGAGCTCATAAGCTGACGTTGGGAAGAAAAATATTACATTTTTGACCTCTAAAGGCCTTGGCCAGAAATGTATACTTTCAAGAGGTTTGATTTGTTGTATTGCTTATCTCTTGTTTATGAGGAAGAAATAGAGCTGAACGCTCACAAATGGCTCAGTGAACTACAATCAATGTGACGAAACATGGCTGCAAACGGCATAAAGTGAATGACTCAAGTCAAGGAGGGGAATGGTTGGCAGGAGCCAGGGTGTCTTCACTGGGATGGAGAGGACTTTGGACTTGACTCTGTAGGCAGTGAGAAACTACTCATTGCCGAGATTTTAAGCTCAAAAGTGAAAGAGATCTAATTTTAGGAAGGGGATTCTGGCAGCAAGTTGAAGAAAGAGAATGAAGACCAGGAGATCAGTTAGAAGGTTTTGGCAATAATCCAGAGTAGGTATAATAGAGTCCAAATTTAAGCAGCAAAAATGAAGAGTGGTGGTGAAAATTTGAATGAGAGAAAGAGGGAAATTAAGTAAGAGAAATAGTAATGGTAGTAGGAGACCTTTTCCCCTACTTCACCTGACTCCAACCAAGTTGTCTAATTTCATTAGCTGCTCCCCAACCTTACAAGCATGCAGGAGAGCACATCTTTTATACTCTCTACAAATCTCTGCATTTAAAGCAGAACTTCTCACCAGCATTGCCCATTAGCAGCACCTTACGAACTTTTTAACATTAATGATTCCTGGGCACTGTGCCACTTTCTCTCCTTGTTGCCAGTTCGGTTGGGTACTCTTGGTCAGCAAAATCACTGCTTTAAAATGAAATCACATCAACAAATACGTGCTCCAGACGTTAAAAAGATGAATACTCCTTAACTCTTCAGGAGCCTTGCCATACCATGCCTTTTTAAATTGTCCCAATACAAAAATAAGCAACATATTTGCCTGTTCAAATATTTGAAATGCACTTCCTGTTCTGTGGTTATTTATAGTGTTCTGTTGACTGCTTATGACACATTTTCTTTTGGATATAATTGAAATAAGAATCAGTGAAGAATAATGAAAAACAGAGACTTGCCAGATTACTAAAATGATTTCATATACAATAACACACTTATTCAGTTACTCTCCCACCTGATCCCTGTCAGAATTACATCTGGTGAGTGTTAAACTCTGGGGCCTGTCTCTAGAGATTCTTATCCAAAAGGATTAGAGAAGGAGCCAGAAACTGAATTGTATTTAGCTTCCCCAGGTACTTCTGATGTGGGTGGCCCATAGGCCACGCTTCGGGAAACATGCACTCTCTGTTTTGTACTTGGTTCATAGTGTATCAGTAAGAGGTGTCCAACTTTTGCTTCATCTACAAAGATTTTTGACTCCTCCCTCACTGAATCCAGGTGTCATTAGTTTGGAAAGCAGGCTCATCAAAACCATAAAGAGACTGATGTCAGTCAGCACCATGGTGGCATGAAGAGCTCTTTTTCTCCCCCTCCTCTTCAATCTAGAACATGTGAAGGATCCAGAATTCAACAGAGATTCCTCTGCCCAGCCCACCAGGACACCAGAGAGATCCACACACCTGTACACCTGAAGGTGGGTGGATTGAAATGCACGGACGAGGCAGACTGGGGAAGCAGTGCAGGCAGTGCCCAGAAGCCCAGCTTCCTGACTGCAGTGGCTGAGCTGCAGCCCCAGAGAACGCAGTAGCAGGAGAGGAAGAGGCACATGCTACTCCAGCCTCCTGGCTACATCAGAACCTGTGAGCACAGTGAGCTGGGCAGTGCAAGCAGCAGGGCCCATGACCCTGGTTCCTCCAGCTGGGGTACCACTCTCAACTCCAGTCCCCCACCACTGCCACAGCTGGCAGCACCCACAAACCCAACAACCCCAGATGTGGTAGAGGTACTGGTGACCCTAACTCTTCCCCCACCCTTCCCCTCCCCTTGCCATGGCATCAATGCCCTCAATCTAGGTGACCCTGGGTGCAGTGGAAGCTCCCGCCATCCCAGTGTCCCCAGCTGCAAAGCCAGCAACAGTAGTGACACTAGCAGCTGCAAGGCACCAGTGACCCAGAGGTACAGGCAATGATAATGATGACACCAGTGACACCTCTGGCAGAGGCACTGGAAGGTGGAAAGTGCCAGTTCTCTAATATAGCCAGAGGCAGTTCAGGTAAGAGAAATCAAAACCTTGTGCTGTAATGCCACCTGCTGAAAATCAAAAGAAAGGTTTTAATTACCAACCAGTTGAGTTATTAGAATCAAAATTTTAAAAGCTTTATCTAAATAAGAAAGGTGTTTGCTGTTTCAAATGTACCAGTTGAGGAACAACTCCTCAATCACCATGAAAAACCATGGTAACACAGTTATCACAAAAAGAAAAAGACAATTCTCCAGAAATCAAACTTAAAGTCACAGAATATTGCAATCTGACTGAAAGAAAATTCAAAATAGCTGTCATGAAGAAACTCAGTGAGCTACAAGAAAACTAAGAAAGGCAGTTCAGTGGGCTCAGGAGTAAAATTAATGCACAGAAGGAACACTTTACCAGAATGAACTCTTAAAAAAAAAAAAAAAACACACCAGAATTTCTGGAGCAGAAGAACCCAATAAATGAGATGAAGAATGCATTAGAAAGCATTGGAGACAGGACGTTCACAATGGTGGAGGAGTAAGACATGGAGATCACCTTCCTCCCCACAAATACATCAAAAATACATCTACATGTGGAACAGCTCCTACAGAACACCTACTGGACGCTGGCAGAATACCTCAGATTTCCCAAAAGGCAAGAAACTCCCCATGTACCAGTCTGTGTGGCTGACAGGGTCTTGGTGCTCTGGCCGGGTGTCAGGCCTGAGCCTCTGAGGAGGGAGAGCCAAGTTCAGGACATTGGTCCACCAGAGACCTCCCAGCCCCTTGTAATATCAGTCGGCGAGAGCCCTACCAGAGATCTCCATCTCAACGCTAAGACCCAGCTCCACTCAACATCTAGCAAGCTCCAGTGCTGGACACCCCATGCCAAACAACCAGCAAGACAGGAACACAACCCCACCCATTAGCAGAGAGGCTGCCTAAAATCATAATAAGATCATAGACACCCCAAAACCCACCACCGGATGTGGTCCTGCCCACCAGGAAGACAAGATCCAGCCTCATCCATCAGAACACAGTAAGGGAGGGTGGGAGGGGGAAGCAAGATGGAGGAAATATGGGGATATATGTATACATATAGCTGATTCACTTTGTTATAAAGCAGAAACTAACACACCATTGTAAAGCAGTTATAATCTAATAAAGATGTTAAAAAAAAAAAAAGAACAGAGGAAAGAGTCCCCTCCACCAGGAAGCCTACACAAGCCCCTGAACCAACCTTACCCAATGAGGGCAGACAGCAAAAACAACGGGAACTATGAACTTGCAGCCTCTGAAAAGGAGACCCCAAACACAGTAAGTTAAGCAAAATGAGAAGACAGAGAAATACACAGCAGATGAAGGAGCAAGGTAAAAATCCACCAGACCAAACAAATGAAGAGGAAATAGGCAGACTACCTGAAAAAGAATTCAGAGTAATGACAGTAAAAATGATCCAAAATCTTGGAAATAGAATGGAGAAAATACAAGAAACATTTAACAAGGACCTAGAAGAACTAAAGAGCAAACAAACAATGATGAACAACACAATAAATGAAATTAAAAATTCTCTAGAAGGAATCAATAGCAGAATAGCTAAGGCAGAAGAACGGATAAGTGACCTGGAAGATAAAATAGTGGAAATAACTACCACAGAGCAGAATAAAGAAAAAAGAATGAAAAGAACTGAGGACATTCTCAGAGACTTCTGCGACAACATTAAACGCACCAACATTTGAATTATAGGGATCCCAGAAAAAGAAGAGAAAAAGAAAGGGACTGAGAAAATATTCGAGGAAATTACAGTTGAAAATTTCCCTAATATGGGAAAGGAAATAGTCAATCAAGCCCAGGAAGCACATAATAGGAACATACATATTGATAATTACCTTAAATGTAAATGGATTAAATGGTCCAACCAAAAGACATAGACTAGCTGAATGGATACAAAAACAAGACCCGTATACATGCTGTCTACAAGAGACCCACTTCAGACCTAGGGACACATACACACTGAAAGTGAGGGGTGGAAACAGATATTCCATGCATATGGAAATCAAAAGAAAGCTGGAGTAGCAATTCTCATATCACACAAAATAGACTTTAAAATAAAGACTATTACAAGAGACAAAGAATGACACTACATAATGATCAAGGGATCAACCCAAGAAGATATAACAATTGTAAATATTTATGCATGCAACATAGGAGCACCTCAATACATATGGCAAATGCTAACAGCCATTAAAGGGGAAATTGACAGTAACACAATAATAGTAGGGAGCTTTAACACCCCACTTTCACCAATGGACAGATCATCTAAAATGAAAATAAGTAAGGAAACACAGCTTTAAATGACACATTAAACAAGATGGACTTAATTGATATTTATAGTACATTCCATCCAAACACAACAGAATACACTTTCTTCTCAAATGCTCATGGAACATTCTTCAGGATAGATCATATCTTGGGTCACAAATCAAGCCTCGGTAAATTTAAGAAAACTGAAACCTTATCAAGTACCTTTTCTGACCATAATGTTATAAAACTAGGTATCAATTACAGGGAAAAAAATGTAAAAAATACAAACACATGGAGGCTAAACAATACACTACTAAATAACCAAGAGATCACTGAAGAAAACAAAGAGGAAATCAAAGGATACCTAGAAACAAATGACAATGAAAACACAACGACCCAAAAGCTATGGGATGCAGCAAAAGCAGTTCTAAGAGGGAAGATTACAGCAATACAATCCTCCCTCAAGAAACGAGAAACATCTCAAATAAACAACCTAATATTACATCTAAAGCACTTAGAGAAAGAAGAACAAAAAAAAAGCAAAGATCTATAAAACTGAAAGCTGGTTCTTTGAGAAGATAAACAAAATTGATGAACCATTAGCCAGACTCATCAAGAAAAAAAGGGAAAAGACTCAAATCAATAGAATTAGAAATGAAAAGGGAGAAGTAACAACTGACATCACAGAAATACAAAGCATCATAAAAGACTACTACAAGCAACTCTATGTCAATAAAATGGACAACCTGGAAGAAATGGAAAAATTCTTAGAAAAGCACAACTTTCTGAGACTGAACCAGGAAGAAATAGAAAATATAACAGACCAATCACAAGCACTGAAATTGAAACTGTGATTAAAAATCTTCCAACAAACAAAAGCCCAGGACCAGATGGCTTCACAGGTGAATTCTATCAAACATTTAGAGAAGAGCTAACACCTATCCTTCTCAAACTCTTCCAAAATATAGCAGAGGGAGGAACACTCCCAAACTCATTCTAAGAGGCCACCATCACCCTGATACCAAAACCAGAGAAAGATGTCACAAAAGAAGAAAACTACAGGCCAATATCACGGATGAACATAGAGGCAAAAATCCTCAACAAAATGCTAGCAAACAGAATCCAACAGCACATTAAAAGGATCGCACACCATGATCAAGTGGGGTTTACTCCAGGAATGCAAGGATTCTTCAATATACGCAAATCAATCAATGTGATACACCATATTAACAAATTGAAGAATGAAAACCATATGATCATCTCAACAGATGCAGAAAAAGCTTTCAACAAAATTTAACACCCATTTATGATAAAAACCCTCCAGAAAGTAGGCATAGAGGGAACTTACCTCAACATAATAAAGGCCGTATATGACAAACCCACAGCCAACATCGTTCTCAGTGGTGAAAAACTGAAACCATTTCCACTAAGATCAGGAACAAGACAAGGTTGCCCACTCTCACCCCTATTATTCAACATAGTTTTGGAAGTTTTAGCCACAGAAATCAGAGAAGAAAAAGAAATAAAAGGAACCCAAATTGGAAAAGAAGTAAAACTGTCACTGTTTGCAGATGACATGATACTATATATAGAGAATCCTAAAGATGCTACCAGAATACTACTAGAGCTAATCAATTAATTTGGTAAAGTAGCAGGATACAAAATTAATGCACAGAAATCTCTTGCATTCCTATACACTAATGATGAAAAATCTGGAAGAGAAATTAAGGAAAAACTCCCATTTACCATTGCAACAAAAAGAATAAAATACCTAGGAATAAACTTACCTAAGGAGACAAAAGACCTGTATGCAGAAAACTATAAGACACTGATGAAAGAAATTAAAGATGATACAAACAGAGGGAGAGATATACCATGTTCTTGGATTGGAAGAATCCACATTGTGAAAATGACTATACTGCCCAAAGCAATCTACAGATTCAGTGCAATCGCTATCAAACTACCAATGGAATTTTTCATAGAACCAGAACAAAAAATTGCACAATTTGTATGGAAACACAAAAGACCCTGAATAGTCAAGGCAATCTTGAGAAAGAAAAACAGAGCTGGAGGAATAAGGCTCCCTGACTCCAGACTAAACTACAAAGCTACAGTAATCAAGACAGTATGGTACTGGCACAAAAACAAAAATATAGATCAATGGAACAGGATAGAAAGCCCAGAGATAAACCCACGCACATATGGTCACTTTATCTTTGATAAAGGAGGCAAGAATATACAATGGAGAAAAAGACAGCCTCTTCAGTAAGTGCTGCTGGGAAAACGGGACAGCCACATGTAAAAGAATAAAATTAGAACACTCCCTAACACCATACACAAAAATAAACTCAAAATGGATTAAAGACCTAAATGTAGGCCAGACACTATCAAACTCTTAGAGGAAAACATAGGCCAAACACTCTATGACATAAATCACAGCAAGATCCTTTTTGACCCACCTCCTAGAGAAAGGGAAATAAAAACAAAAATAAACAAATGGGACCTCATGAAACTTAAAAGCTTTTGCACAGCAAAGGAAACCATAAACAAGATGAAAAGACAACCCTCAGAATGGGAGAAAATATTTGCAAATGAAGCAACTGACAAAGGATTAATCTCCAAGATTTACAAGCAGCTCATGCAGCTCAATAACAAAAAAACGAACAACCCAATCCAAAAATGGGCCGAAGACCTAAATAGACATTTCTCCAAAGAAGATATACAGATTGCTGACAAATACATGAAAGGATGCTCAACATCACTAATCAGTAGAGAAATGCAAATCAAAACTACAATGAGGTATCACCTCACACCAGTCAGAATGGCATCATCAAAAAATCTACAAACCATAAATGCTGGAGAGGGTGTGGAGAAAAGGGAGCCCTCTTGCACTGTTGGTGGCAATGTAAATTGATACAGCCACTATGGAGAACAGTATGGAGGTTCCTTAAAAAGTAAAAATAGAACTACCATATGATCCAGCAATCTCACCACTGGGCATGTACCCTGAGAAAACCATAATTCAAAAAGAGTCATGTACCACAATGTTCATTGCAGCTCTATTTACAATAGCCAGGACATGGAAGCAACCTAAGTGTCCATCGACAGATGAATGGATAAAGAAGATGTGGCACATATATACAATGGAATATTACTCAGCCATAAAAAGAAACGAAATTGAGTTATTCGTAGTGAGTTGGGTGGACCTAGAGTCTTTCGTACAGAGTGAAGTAAGTCAGAAAGAGAAAAACAAATACCATGTGCTAACACATATATATGGAATGTAAAAAAAAAAAAAAAAAGTTTTTGAAGAACCTAGGGGCAGGACAGGAATAAAGATGCAGACATAGAGAATGGACTTGAGGACACGGGTAGGGGGAAGTGTAAGCTGGGACGAAGTGAGAGAGTGGCATGGACATATATACACTACCAAATGTAAAATAAATAGCTAGTGGGAAGCAGCTGCATAGCACAGGGAAATCAGCTCGGTGCTTTGTGACCACCTAGAGGGGTGGGATAGGGAGGGTGGGAGGGAGGCTCCAGAGGGAGGGCATATGGGGATATATGTATACGTATAGCTGATTCACCTTGTGATACAGCAGAAACTAACACACCACTGTAAAGCAATTATACTCCAATAAAGATGTTAAAAAAAACCAAAAAAGAAAGCATTGGAAATAGAGCAGACCATATGGAAGAGAATTAGTGAGCTCGAAGATAGAAATATAGAAATGATTCAGGTAAAAGAGGAGAGAGAACTATGATTTTAAAAAGTGAAGAAATTCTACAAGAACTATCCAACTCCATTACAAAAGGCAACAGAAGGATAATGGGAATCCCTGAAGGAGAAGAGAGGGAGAAGGGAGAGAGTTTATTTAAAGAAATAACAGTTAAAAACTTCCCAAACCTCATGAATTAACTAGATTTACAAGTCCATGAAGCTAAGAGATCATCTAATTTTCTAAATGCAAAAAATAACCTTCTCCAAGACATATTATATTAAAGCTGTTAAAAGTTATTGATAAAGACTTTTCAGTTTGGGGGTGGGGGGAAGGCAGTAACCTACAAAGGAACCCCATTAGGCCATTAGCAGATTTCTCAGCAGAAACTCTACATGCCAGGAGAGAGTGGAATGACATATCCAAATATTGAAAGATGAAAACTATCAGACAAGAATACTCCCTCCAGCAGTTATCCTTCAGATATGAAGGAGAAATAAAGGCTTTCTCAGACAGACAAAGGCTGAGTTCATCCCCACTAGACCTGTCTTACAAGAAATGTTGAAAGGAGATTTTTTTACGGGAAATGAAAAGGTAAAAGTACACAAAACTATTAGTAAGTTGATAAATAGACAGAATCAGGAAACTGCAATTCTATATCAGAATAGATTGTTAAACACACAATTACAGCATAAAAGATAAAGGGAAAGAGGCAGTAAAAATACTTTAATTTGGTAACAAATGCACAATATAAAAAGGGATAATTTGAGAAAACAAAAACTTAAAGGGGGAAGAGTTAAAAGACAGAGCTCATTTGCCAAATGAAGACACGATACTATCTGCAGAAAAGGGACTATTTTATCTATGAGATATTTTATACAAACCTCATGGTAACCACAAAACATGAATTTAGAGCACAGACACAAAACATAAAAAGAGGAAACTGAGAAAAACATCATGAGAACCACTAAACTAAAAAGGGGAAAAAAACACAAGGAAAAAGAAACAATGGAGATATGGAGCAACCAGAAAACAAAAGATAAAATGACAGTACTAAGTCCTCATTTATCAGTAATCACCCTAAATGTAAACGGCTTGAATTCACCAATCAAAAGACATAGAATGGCCGTATGGATTAAAAACAAGACCCACCTATATGCTGCCTCTAGGAGACTCATCTCAGCTCTAAAGACAAACATAGGGTCAAAGTAAAGAGATAGAAGATGATACTCCTAGCAAATGGCAGCCAAAAGAAAACAGGTATATCCATACTCAGACAAAATACATGTCAAGCCAAAACAGGTAACATGAGACAAAAATGGACATCACACAATGATAAAGGGGACAACCCATCAAGAAGCCATAACATTTATTAATACATATGTACCTAACATGAGAGCACCAAAATACATAAAGCAATTACTAATAGACCTAAAGGGAGAAATTGACAGCAACACAATAATAATAGAGGACTTTAACACCCCACTTACATCAATGAATAGATCATCCAGACAGAAAGTCAACAAGGAAACAGCAGCCTTAAATGAAACATTATACCAGATGAACTTAATAGATTTATATAGAACATTCCATCCAAATGGAGCAAAACACGCATACTTCTCAAGCACACATGGAACTTTCTCAAGAATAGACCATATGTTGGGACACAAAACAAGTCTCAAATTTAATAAGATTGATATCATATCAGGCACCATTTCTGATCACAACAATATGAAACTACAAATCAACTACAAGAAGAAAGCTGGACATTACACAAGTACATGGAGACTAAACAACATGCTATTGAACAACTACTGGGTCAATGAAGAAACCAAAAGAGATATTAAAAAAAATACCTGAAGACAAATAAAAATGAAAACATGATATACCAAAAATCTATGGGATACAGTAAGCAGTACTTAGAGGGAAGTTTATAACAACAGGCCAACCTCAAGAAATAAGAAAAATCTCAAATAAACAATCTAACCTTAAACTAGAGGAACTACAAAAAGAAGAACAAATGAAGCCCAGTGTCAGTAGAAGGAAGGAAAAAATAAAAATCACAATGGAAATAGATGAAATAGAGACTAAAAAGACAACAGAAAACATCAATGAAACTCACAGCTGGTTCTTTAAAAAAAATAAACAAAATTGTCATAGCTTAAGCTAGACTTACTAAGAAAAGAACGGACTCAGATAATAAAATCAAAAAAAAAAGAGGAGAAATTACAAAGGATACCACAGAAATACAAAAGATTATAAGAGAATACTATGAACAGCTATATGCCCACAAATTGCACAACCTAGAAGAATGGATGATTCTTATAATCAACCAACCTCTGACGACTGATTCATGAAGAAATAGAAAATCTGAATAGATCAATCATTAGGAGATTGAAACAGTAATCCAAACCTTACCAAAAAACAGAAGTTCAGAACCAGATGCCTTCACAGGTGAATTCTACCAAACATTCAAAGAAGATTTAATACCTTATTCTTTTCAAACTCTTCCAAAAAAATTGAAGAGGAGAGAACACTTCCTAACTTATTTTATGATTTATAACAAAATCAAACAAAGAGAACATGAAAAAAGAAAATTCAGGCCAATATCTCTGATGAACATAGATGCAAAAACCTCAACAAAATATTAGCAAACTAAATACAACAATATATTAAAAGGATCATACACCATGATCAAGTGGGATTTATTCCAGGGTTCAATATCCACAAATCAGTTAATGTGATACACCACATTAACAAAACAAAGAATAAAAATCTTATGATCATCTCAATAGAGGCATTGATGCATTTATGATAAAAACTCTCAATAAAGTGGGTACAGAAGAAATATATCTCAACCTAATAAACGCCATATATGACAAACCCACAGCTAACATCACACTCAAATGAAAAACTGAAAGCTATTTCTCCAAGATCGGAAACAAGATAAGGATGCCCACTCTCACCACTTTTACTCAACATAGTATTGGAAGTCCTAGCCACAGAAATTAATCAAGAAAAAGAAATAAAATGCATCTAAATTGGAAAGGAAGAAGCAAAACTCACTATCTGCAGATGACATGATTTTACATATAGAAAAAAACCTAAAGACCCCACCAATAAACTATTAAAAATAATAAACTAATACAGTAAAGCTGCAGGGTACAAAGTCAATCTGCAAAAATCTGTTGCATTTCTATACAAGTACAATGAACTAGCTGAAAGATAAATAAAGAAAACAATCCCATTTACAATCACAGCAAAAATAATAAAATACCCAGAATAAATTTAGCCAAGGAGGTAAAAGACCTATACACCAAAAATTATAAGACACTGTTAAAAGGAACTGAAGAAGACACAAATAAATGGAAAGATTTTCTGTGCTCATGGATTGGAATAATTAACATTGTTAAAATGTCCATATTACCTGAAGCAATCTACAGATTCAATTCAATCCCTATTAAAATCCCAACAACATTTTTCACAGAAGTAGAACAAAAAATCCTAAAATTTGTATGGAATGATAAAAGACCCTGAATAGCCAAAGCAATCTTTAAAATAAAGAACAAAGCTGAAAGTATTACACTTCCTGCTTTCAAATTATACTATGAAGCTATAGTAATAAAAACAGCATGGTATTGGAAGAAAAACAGACACACAGATCAGTGGAACAGAACTGAAAGCCCAGAAATGAACCACACATATATGAATAATTAACTTATGACAAAGGAGCAAAGAACATATAATGGAGAAAGGACAGTCTCTTCCATAAATGGTGTTGGGAAAACTAGACAGCCACATGCACAAGAACAAAACTAGACCACAGTCTTATACAATACACAAAAATTAACTCAACATGGATTAAAGACTTCAACGTAAGACCTGAAACCACAAAACTCCTAGAGGAAAGCATAGGCAGTATACTCTGACATTGGTCTTAGCAATGTCTTTCTAGATATGTCTCCTCAGGCAAGGGAAACAAAAGCAAAAATAAACAAATGAGACTACATTAAAATAAAAAATTTCTGCAGAGAAAAGGAAGCCATCAACAAAACAAAAAGACAACTTACTGAATGGAAGATTTTTGCAAATCATATATCTGATAAGGTGTTGATATCCAAAATATATAAAGAACTCAAACAACCCAACTAAAAAATGCACAGAG
The DNA here is from genome assembly GCF_965194825.1 of Balaenoptera physalus. Taxonomy (NCBI): domain Eukaryota; kingdom Metazoa; phylum Chordata; class Mammalia; order Artiodactyla; family Balaenopteridae; genus Balaenoptera; species Balaenoptera physalus. Next base: position 48,434,820 of record NC_138891.1, on the reverse strand, counting down.
GATCTGATTAGACATTTTTCCAAAGAAGACATACAGATGGCCAACAGGCACATGGAAAGATGTTAATCATCACTAATTATTAGGGAAATGATAATCAAAACCACCATGAGATATTTCTTCACACACGTTAGAATGGTTATTATCAAAAAGTCAAGAAATAACAAGTGTTGGCAAGGATGTGGAGAGAAGGGTGCCCTCATACACTGTTGATGGGAATGTACATTGGTTCAGCCACTATGGAAAACAGTATGGAGATTCCTCACAAATTAAGAATACAACTACCATATGACCCAGCTAGTTCACTTTTGGGTATTTATTCAAAGAATATGAAAACACTAACTTGAAAAGATATATGCACCCCTATGTTCATTGAAACATTGTTTACAATAGCCAAGATATGGAAACAACCTAAGTGCCCATCAACAGTTGAATGGATATAGATAGATACGTGTTATATATACATATATACACACACACAATGCTACTTAGCCATAATAAAGATAAAATCTTGCCTTTTGCAGCAACAGGGATGGACCTTGAGGGTATTATGCTAAAGTCAGATGGAGAAACACAAATGCGGTATGATTTCATATGAGGGATATAAAAATAAATAAATAAATGAACAAACAAAATAAAACCAAATACATAGATACAGAGAGAATATAGTGGTTACTAGAGGGGGAGGGTGAAATGGGTAAAGGGGGTCAACTATATTGTGACAGATGGAAACTAAGCTTTTGGTGGAGAGCACACTATAGTGTACACAGAAGTCTAAATATCATATTGTACATACGAAACATATAACGTTTAAACCAATGTTACCTCAATTTAAAAAACTGCAAAAGAAAATCTTTTGATATTCTATTTATTTGGGGGAGAAAATTATGACGTCTTATACTGTGGGTAGGGCTGCACACTAGTTATAGAGATTGGGTGGGTCTGCTCTCAGGCAGCTCTAATGCTCACTTCTCTGAGAGTGGGCTGGCTCTGGCCCCAACATGTGGTGACTTACAGAAGAAGCACTCCATGCTCACGGGGGTGTCACACGAATACGGCATTTACCGTCAGACTTAGTTCAGGATCCAAGAGGTAACAAGTTGCGATTCATGACAAGAGTGGGTCTGAAGTCCAGGGCCGGAAGCTGGGTCAGGAACCAGAGGAAATGGTCAGAAAATCCAGAGAGTATAGAGGGAAACCAAGCACAAAAGAACTATAATAGCCTTGTGTGGACACTAGAGTCATCTGTAGAACATAAACAAAGAAACAAATGACCAGATCTCCTCCCAGACTAACTAAATCAGTAACTCTGGAGGTGGAGCCATGAATAGGCATTCTGAAAGCTCTCCAGGTAATCTTGGCTATGTGAAGCCAAGTTTGAGATTCACTCCTCTAAACATCTCCTTTCTCTGAATAACTTGTGGCGCTGAATGATGATGTTCATTGGCCTAGTTGCAAATGAAAAGGCTCAAATTCTAGCGCCTTTGGTTAATACCTATTAATCTTTCAAGACTCAGCTCCAATACTATGTCTATAATAATGTCTTTCCTGATCCCCATCCCAACCTCTTTGTTCCTCTGTGCTCTATTATACGCAGTATATATATATATGGTTGTATCATAGCACCTATAAATCTCATGCACCTTATTTGTCTCTTCCATTTGGCTCCCAGGGGATATGATTTATATGTCTTTGTATCCCCAGCCCACTTGGCGTATAGTCTGGCACGTGACAGACCCTCAATAAATGTTTATTGAATTCTTAAGAATTTATTTGTTCTTAAATACATATTTAACCACCATGTAACTCATTTTCAACAATTATAAAAGGAAGAGATTGAACTGCATTGTCTTTAATCTTAATCCCTTTGAGATCTAAAAATCCTGATTGTTTTCCTCCCTATATCACACAAAAAGTATGTATATGATCCCAGAAATAATGCTTTAGGCTTGTGTTTCCCAAACTTTAATATGTATGACACTTACCTGGGGATCTTCTTAAAATGCAAATTAAAATTTGGTAGGTCTGGGGTGAGGATGAGATGCTGTATTTTTCATAAGCTCCCAGGTGATGTCGGTGCATCTGGTGAGTAGCACAATTTTAGGAGATGGAGACTGATTGTAGCCCTTACTGGTGTGTTCACATCATACATTAGAAGGCGGATAAGGTTCTCCTCAGCACCAGACTCCCTGGGTTCAGATCCTGGCCCTGACACTTCTGTGAGACAAGGAGTCATCTTAGCATATTTGCACCTCAACTTCCTCATCTGTAACACAGGGACAATGAGAGAGTTTTTGTGAAAATAAATGAGATGATTCATGCAATCCTTACAGTGGTGCTTCACGCATAGTAAACACAACACATGTGAACTCTACACTTTCACTCCTTTTCAGTCTGCCTTTTTCAGTAGTGATCAGTTCTATAGGCTCAGGAGCCCTGATATTTTTTAATCTTGAAAACAGTAGAGAGAAAATATCTTCCCTTCCTTACATTGAGTAAGTAAATACATCCACATACCCAGAAAGGATCAGAAGACAGAAGAAAATTTAACTTGTCATTCTCCAGTAACATCATTCTCTGCCTTTTTACTCCATCGCTGCCTGGTTGCAGCATTGAAAACATTGTGACATTTTACCATTTCAGAAAAGATAAAATGCAGGGATTAAGATACATGATAAAAAGAAATTTTGGCCAGAATATATGAACTGACAGTACAGCATAAATATCAGCACACGCACACACACACACACACACACACACACACACACACACACACACAAAGACACTTTTAATAGCAAGAGGCAAGGCTCATTTCTGACACTAAGATATAATTTAATAGCAAGCATAGGGCTCAGTTTCAGAGACGGAGGAAAGGAGAATCAGAGAGAAAAAAGTAAGGAACAACAAAAACAGAAAATCTGGCATTATTAGTAGCCCTCTGTCACCTTAAAAGGGAGAAAGAGAAAAGGAAGAAAGAGGTTCAGAACAATCATTATTGAGTCCTTACTATGTGCCAAGTGCTTCAGTATATGAGTTTTAAAAAACCAGTAACACTCTCCGTGGAAGATGTTAGGAACCTCATTTTAGAGATGAGGGACTTGGTGTAGGAGGGTTACACCTGCCAGACCAAGATTTGGCAGAGCTGAGATTTGAAACTGCTGCTAGTGGCTACTCTATGACTCTAGTTAGTCCCTTCTCCTGAAACAAACTTTGAAAGAATCTCCAGATCTGAGCTTTCTCAAGTTTAAATCAAGTTTAAGGTCACATAATAAATCACAAGCTAGGACAAAATGAAGTAGGAATGAATACATAAAACAGCTGAAATTATGCCAAAGGTACATTCCACCTTTTAATAGCTTTCACCAAAAGAGTAAGTTCTGAGACCCAAACAAGTTAGTCAGTCTTGTTACCAGTCAGGTCAGCTTGGTTTACATTTCCCCTGGATTCCAACCAGGTGCAGAATGGTATGCACTGTCCCTTCTTTTGCTTTAAGGTATTTTTGGAGAAGAATGTCTGCCCTGCTGAGTGGTCCAAAGTACAAGACTCACCAGTAACTTGTATTCTGCCCCTGGCTTCTTCTTGTATTGAAACTGAGGCTGTTTGGTTGCCGGCACTGCTTTGATTAGTGTAAATTCCATGGGGCCTCTGAGCCCTTGTTAAGTGAAGGAGGTTAACCCAGTGGGGAAAATGAATTCAGGGGCTTGAAAGATGGCTGATTTACACCCAGAGTTTAGTTAACCTAAAGTTCAGCCTACTTACTTATTTCTAAGCAAAACAGAATAGAGAGCCTGCCCTATTGGTTTGATCTCTATCTCACTATGAGTCAAGATCCTTTTTATATCCTGATTTATATACATTCACTGATTATATTACCTGCTTTTAATGCTGAACCTAACATGTTCCTTTTGGTTTTCACTACATTGAAAAAAAAAACTTAGCCCTAGTTAAGATTTTCAGAGAGTCTATTTTTCATACTTAGAAAAGTCCAATTATTTCTTATTCAATTATAAGCTCCTGGATTAGAAGAAAGTCACTAATAGTGATACTGTTAAGGGGATCTAATAACTTGAACAATATTTCATTATTTGGGGTTCTCCTAAATAGAAAACTATTCAAATCTTTTCACTTTGTTTCCCACAGAATATATGAATAAAAGGAAAATAAGTTAGTCATATTCTATAATAATTAGCATGTCAGGAATTTCAACATGCTGTAAAGAAGTACTTGAAATGGAAAATGACTGCAAATTCCAGGGTTTCTTTTTTTAACATATGCTAGGAATAAGGTATTCTAATGTATAGAGGATTATTGTCTATATTATATAGAGAGTAAATATTGTCAAAGAATTACAATTTTCTAGATACTGAAGTGCCTTGGAAAATATAAATAATTTAATCTTTCTTTGATAAGTCAGAGGGTATTTAAAACTCTTACACATTTTGGGGGTCACAAGAATAAATACCAATTATCACATTCTATCCTATTACTGCCAAAAACACAAATGTCATTATTAAGAGAAATGCCAGGTTAATAGAGTGGCCAATAAACCATACTTTACTGTAACACACAATATTTTGGAAGATGTGTCCACTCTTTGTATTTTCATTTAAACTGTACTGTTCAGAAATAACTATTTTAGTGGTCATGAACCTCCACACTTTAGAACTAATCAAATGCAATTGCATATGATTTCTTGCCCCCTGCATGTTGTCATTACAAAAGGGGGATTTGGGGACTTCCCTGGCAGTCCAGTGGTTAAGATTCCATGCTTCCACTTCAGGGGGCATGGTTCGATCCCTGGTCAGGGAACTAAGATCCCACATGCCGTGTAGTGCAGCCAAAACAAAAATGGCGGGGTAGGGGGAGGATTTGGCATGACAAATATATTCCTTATTCCTTACTAAGACCCATGTGACATGAAAAGCCAAACCAGTTAAGAGCCACGTTTCAAATACACAAATGCAAATCTAAGAGAGTCAACGATTTCTCATAAACCAATTCTTAACCTAAGAAGAGGAAACAACTTCCCATTCAACTTATAATTTGTAAGGAATCAACCAATTTTTCTATAGAAACTGGAAACAAACAGGTATACTTTTTTTTTTTTTTAATTTATTTATTTATTTTTGGCTGTGTTGGGTCTTCGCTTCTGTGCGAGGGCCCCCTCCAGCCGCGGCAAGCGGGGGCCACTCCTCATCGCGGTGCGCGGGCCTCTCACCATCGCGGCCTCTCCCGTTGCGGAGCACAGGCTCCAGACGCGCAGGCTCAGTAGTTGTGGCTCACGGGCCTAGTTGCTCCGCGGCATGTGGGATCTTCCCAGACCAGGGCTCGAACCCGTGTCCCCTGCATTGGCAGGCGGATTCTCAACCACTGCGCCACCAGGGAAGCCCAAACAGGTATACTTTTAAAATTATTTCAAGTCATTATGACTCCTGAGAGAAATGTGCTTTTGCAATATTACGAAAGGAACCTCAACTTTCTCATTTGGAGGATTTGGAGGATTTATCTGTAACTAATATTGATATATTGACTATAAAGGGCAGCTCTTTTGTAAATGGACTGCATTAATGCAACCGGTAGCATTCATTGAATGCATTAAACATCCACCAAACTTTAAAACAGAAATATTAACTGGGACATGCTCATCCATTATTTTCACAATAATAACAGACATAGTCTTAACATTTCAGTCATAGAGAGATTTCTAAAATGTTAAATGCCTTTGTAATAAAAAATAATTGGGTGGGAAGCTGTTTTGAGGGTGGAGAATAATAAAAACATTCTGCACATCAAATGGACCAAAGGGAAAAACTCTTGAAAACCACAGCCTCTAAATTAGGGAACAATGATAACAAAAATCAGAATTGCTACATAATCATGGAAGAACTTCATGAAACCAGCTATCTGGAAAGTAGTTCTATAACCGTGCTCTCAGCAAGGTCTTCACAATTTATACAAATGTGTACTGGTTACGGTTCCATCATCCCCATTGTCATCTACACTACTTATTTCTATCTTAGCTTCCTGAAGCCAATCTTCAAAATATATATATTTAAAAGTATGTTTATAATTTCAAACATCATCTTCTAAGAATATAACAGTTTATATAACCAACTTAAAAAGATGTATTAGTTAACCAAAAGTTAAAAATAAAGCATATTAATATTACAAAGTTTTCCCTATTCTTAGTTTTATTTTTGAATAAGCAATTCATTCACATAGTATAAGATTTAGAAGTTAATAATATTTTACAAACTTCTATATATTGTTGAGAGACATGACTATGCCCCAAGCAAGTCCTAAAAATAGTAAACTTCCACTAATATCATGTCTTGCTTTTCTTCCACATCCTGTTATAATATTTCAGCCCTCTAGTTTTAATTCTGCATCTGTATCTTCAGTATTTTGAGGCACTGCTTTAGCCAATATGCAGAATTTCATTATGACATGCTTTATAAACTGTGTAGCATTTAAATTTATATTTACAGACTTTATGCCATCTCTAGGAACTAAAATGACTATCAAAATAAATTGCTTCTCCATCTCATTTGTGGCTAGAGGACAACAGAATGGATAGTACAGCTCTACCACATTTGCTGATTTGTTTGGTATTTGGCGTATGATGGCTTGAAAAGTTAATTACTTTTCATGAGTAGATGACTAGACTCTAGACTGTCAGCTCCTATATTATGGGAATACTTGCATAGGAGAACAAGTATTCAGTACTGGGGCACAAACAATTTGATAGAAAAAAGCATCGTGTACAGAGGTTATTATAATACATTGTTATTAGGGTTAAAATAGAAATGCGAGCCCAATGCTGGGTCAGCTCCACAGTGCTCTATTCCTCTCATATATCTCAGACCTGCTTCTAATTACATTGCACCCAAGGAAGAAGGTAAAATACTACCCAAATAATTGAGAAATTATTAATAATTATAAATATGCTAAGTAAAGTAGAAGTGTATCTGGGAGTTCATAACTGAGAAAAACTCACCTAGTATGCCAGTGAAATTTAAAACAAGACCTGAAGGGAATGTAGGACAAAAAGAAATAGGGGAGAGAGGAATGTTCTAGGCAAAAAGAAGAGCCTGTGCAAAGGCCCTCAGGCAGGAAGAAATGAAGAAAGGGCCCTGAGAAGCTACCTAGGAGCCTAAGGCTTGGCATATCCTCAGCACAATACACACGGCTTCATTTAGAACCTAAAGAAGTGAAACGCAGTGAAAACGTACCGTGTGCCTATCAGGGAATTTGGCCACAGAGTCCGGGTCTGAGGTTTGACTAAACCTCTGGGTCTGGTCTTAATGAGTTTTGGTGGCGGTGGGGGGTTATACTCTCTTCAATCCCATAATCTTTGGGAGATGTGACAGACCTAAAATATTCTGCATTCTCTCCCTAAAAATAGGATTTTATGAGCAGACATCTGAGGGAGAGTGAGGTCAGTCCCACTTGCTTCATGTTTGAGAAGTCAGAGGTGCTAGAACATCATGTTTAATGATGCAATCATTGATGAGCAATTCCTTGATTAACTGTCTTGATATTAAGATTAAAACAAACTGAAGGAGAGCTACCTTCTAAATAGGAACAGGAAGCCTAAGAATAGAATGAAAGACAAATAAAGCAGCTATATCAAAGTCCTAAGTTGTCCAAACTTCCAATTAATTAAATGTGACAGAAAAAGTCATGGCAATGCTGCTATCGTTATTTATTTTTAATTTGTGTCTCCTACACTCCCAAAATCAATGGAAACATCTCTAACGGCTGCACTGGTGTGATTACAGCAGAAAGCAGTTTCTGTTTCTGAGTTCCTGCTTCCTATTATTCAGACATGCTTTGGAATTTTTCTCCACAATTTCAATCTTGGTCGCTGCCCTGTTACTTAGCCAACATTGCATGATTTTAATTGAGTATGGCTGTATCTAAGAGGGAAAGGGCACCAACTTTGAAAAGCAAACATCATACCAGCGTGGCTCAAGATTGCTAGCTGTTCTGCTGGCTGATATAAAATTTCTACAGATGTCAGAAACTGAATTATTATGGAATCAAAGTCCCCATTAAAATGCTCTATTTATCATGCTGAATCAATAGGATGCAATAAGTTAATACTGGTTTCCCAATGCAATGAATCATGAAATATTTTGAGGTTATATATTTAATTTCTTGTTCAGTTGAATTGTGAGTTTATCCAATGACTGCATAAGCATTCAATTAGCCTACTATTCTGCGTCCAGAATTCCTGGGACACTCTCCAACGCATTTTTCTCTCCCATCAAAATAGTTTATAACTAGCAGGTTATATAACCTAACAGCTTAAGTGATTATTGAAACAAATTTCTTCTTTATGGAATTTAAAATATAAAAATATTTAAATTAAAAAAAACCTTTTCTTTTCTTTGAATAGGTCAGCACCAGTCACAACTCCAGTACTGTTAACAATAACAACAGTGACAAACAAACCTATATTGCATGGGATTCAAGACCTTGCTACTGAAAAGCCCTTCTCTCATTCTTCTTTGCCAACGGGATCCCATTTTTGGGGGCTTGCCAATGAGCCTAAAAGGACACCTATTTAAACTCCCTTGCACCTGGGGGAGACTGTGTGACCAGATGCTGGACAATAAAATATAGGCTGGACAATAAAATATAGGCTGAAGTTCTTGGTGCGGTTTCTAGGAAAGCTACTGTTTTCTTAAATGTTAAAAGAACAAAAAGGGAAAGAGACGGGTGGGGGAGGAAGGAGGGAGAGGGAGGAAGAGCGAGAAAGAAGGAAGGAAGGAAGGAAGAAAGGGAGGAAGGGAGGAAGGGAGGGAGGGAAGGAGGGAGGAAGGAGGGAGGGAGGGAGAGAAGGAAGGAAGGAAGGAGAGAGAGAAGGAAAACAGACTTTTCCTTCCTGCCTGGCACCCACAAGTGGAGGCTGGCTATGAAGCAGCCATTCTGCAACATAGAGAGGAAACCTCCTATTACAGAAGACTGAAACAAGATGATCCGTGTCTTTGATGATTCCTTTTGAGCAGCTGTACATCAGTTCTGGACTGCCTCCTCCCAAATTTCTTATTATCTGAGAAAAAAAGTAACCCCTTTATGGTCAGGGAAGAGTGGCCAGGATTTGCGACATAGCTAAAAGAAATCCTCACTGATAAAATACCACTCTATGTGTCCAGTGTGGTTGGGTTACACAAGTCCAGTAAGCATCATTTATTTGTATCCTACACCAGGGGTCCCCAACCCCCAGGCCATAGACCAGTGCCGGTCCGTGGCCTGTTAGGAACCAGGCCACACAGCAGGAGGTGAGTGGCGGGTGAGTGAGGGAAGCTTCATCTGTATTTACAGCTGCTCCCCATTGCTCTCATTACCGCCTGAGCTCAGCCTCCTGTCAGATCAGTGGCGGCATCACATTCTCACAGGAGCACGAACCCTACTGTGAACTGAGCATGCGAGGGATCTAGGTTGCATACTCCTTATGAGAATCTAATGCCTGATGATCTGAGGTGGAGCTGAGGCAGTGATGGGGAGCAGCTGCAAATACAGATCATCGTTAGCAGAGAGGTGTGACTGCACAGAGACCATAATAAATCAATTGCCTGCAGACTCATATCAAAACCCTATCAGTGAGTGGCAAGTGAAAACAAGCTCAGGGCTCCCACTGATTCTGCATTATGGTGAATTGTATAATTATTTCATTATATATTACAGTGTAATAATAATAGAAATAAAGTGCACAATAAATGTAATGTGTTTGAATCATCCGGAAACCATCCCCCGCACCCCCAGATCCGTCGAAAAATTGTCTTCCACGAAACCGGTCCCTGGTGCCAAAAAGATTGGGGACTGCTGTCCTGTACAACCACATGGCCCTATAGCTGTCAGATGCTAAGCATGTTCTGAGGATTCAAAAATTAGTGAAATATGGATTCTGCCTTTCAGACGCTTACAACCTACTGAGATGAATTTGTAAACAGAGAGTTACAAAATAATGTTACCTGTGAAGTCAGGGTCTCATAAAGGGTGTTCCCTGGGACAGCACTCAATTTAAAAAATGGTCTGTCATTACATCAGTTTGGGAAATGTACGACATCTTCCCAATGCACTCTGGCACATTAAAGGCTCCGAGGAGTACTGTAAATAGCCTGTAAGGACATTTAACTTTCTTTGACCTACTGTTTCTTAAAGCTATTTAATAATAAGACCCTTTTTCCCCCCTAAGCAGTACCTCCTATTATCCCACAGACTAGTTTAAAAAACACACTTGAGGAAATGTTATACTAAGTGACTTAATAAAGTTATAACCTTAGTCCTATGGCAAGTGTTACTTGTGGAAATAATTCAACCATATTTAAATTATTCACATATTAGTCCCTTTTTAAAACATCATCTGTTGGTAGTTTGAATTGTGTTCTTCCGAAAGACATGCTGACGTCCTAACCCCTGGTACCTGTGTATGTGATCTACATACATATAGATAGGGTCTTTGGAGATGTAATTAAGATACAAGTTAAGATGAGGTCACACTGGATTAGAGTGAGCTCTAAATCCAGCCACTGGTGACCTTATAAGAAGAACAAAGGATACCAGACGCATAGAATAGAAAGCCGTGTAAAGACAAAGGAAGAAATTGGAGAGATACAGCTGCAAACCAAGGAATGCCAAGGATTGCTGTCAACCACCAGAAGCAAGGAGAGAGCCCTAGAACAGATCCTCCCTCTGAGCTCCCAAGAAAGACCCAAGCCTGCTGACACCTTGATTTGTACTTGTGGCCTCCAGAACTGTGAGAAAATAAATTTCTATTGTTTTAAGCCACCTAGTTTGTGGTACTTTGTTTCCTCAGCCCTAGGAAACTAACACACAATCATACTTCCTATTTGGCTTCTATCAATTCTATTTGTTTGATAAATTTGTTTTCGTATTTTCTCCGCAGTCTAGCGGCTGGATTGCTTGAAGTCCAAAAGAGTTTGAGCCCTGACTCAACCTATTTTGAACTCCGAATTTAGGAAAGTTACTCAGATGTTCCGATTCTTGGTTTTCTCAATTATGAAATAGGGATAGAAACTTTCATTCATTCAAGTCATCCATTCCTTTGGCAAGTACTGATTCAACAGATACTGTCTGCTAAGCACTGTGCAAGGCACACAGATAGATATTAAATAGGCAATTACTAAATTCTGCAAAGGTAAATCAGGTGCTAAGGGAGGGCATAATTTGACCACATAAGCTAACCTTGAGGTGGTTATGAGGATTCAATGAGAAGTATGTGAATGTGCTTTATAATCTGTACTTTAAATATAAACAAAGGTATTATTATAAGTATATAATAATATAAGTAGGATCAGATGGATTAAAGAGAATGCGTATCTCTGTTCCCTCTGGTCAAACTGGTAAATATTAAGTAAAAAAAAAAAAAATGTGTTGGTGGGATTTCAGAGGACTGGCAGGAGAAACTGTTGGAGATCATAAGAGGGAATCAAAGCACATGAGAGATTTGTGAATTATTCATCACTCATTCAACAAAACAGACCCGGTCATGCTCCTCATGGAGTTTAGCCAAAGCCCACCAATCATGTATTGCAATTAAGTGAGATGGTTGATAATTGATCCTTTTTCCTTCCAAAAGGAGATAAAATGGATGTTCATGTTGACTCATTAAGTGGTATACATATAGGAAATAATATCAGTATATCAATAACAGGAAGGTAAAGTAGCTATTGGTGTTACATTGTGAAAACGTGTAATAGAACAGAACAGAATAAATTGTCTTATATCAAACATCTCTGAAGTCAGGCAGCTAAATATTTGAAAGTTCAAGCCACTGGTACCTGCATGATGATGGTGCAAAAATCTCCTCAGTAAACATGTCAGGGGTCGTCATCTGATTTCTTTTGAAATCAGCCAGACACTGGAAAGACTCCCCCCTTGGCATTCAGAACACGTGACTCTCCCACTCTCATAAAGTAAGTAGCCAAGAGTTTTCCATGCAAGCACAAGTACTGTCCTATTAAAACTTTATGAAGTGACATACAGTCGTCTTTCAGAAACCAGTCATGTAGCTACTCTATATTAAAATTCCCAACACAAAGGTTCATCCTCTAAATGAATATGATACTGGAGTACAGAAAGAGTCACAGAGACGGGGCTCTGGATACAAACACTGAGCACCTCAATCTACTGGCCCAACTCTCGGACTTTCCAGCTCAAGGGTCAATAACTTATCTTTCACTTTTTCCCCCCAAAGTTAAAAAAAGAACATAAGAACAAATACTAAAACAATGATAATATGTGTTGGTGTAAATAAATATGCAAAAGTTTATATTCCTACCTATTTCAAAAAAGGCTTTGGAGCTGGGTTTTTTTTTATTACTTTTGATAATAAAATACTTAATTCTGCTATTAGAGGACTTATATTAAGTCCTATAATATATTATAGGTTTTATTAAGAATATTAAGTTTTTAATATCACATATAAAAGTTTTAATATTACAACTAACATTTTTTCGTGTTAATTCATGGTATAAATTTCATTTTAAAAAACTCATATTGGATTTCTTTTGTTTATTCAAGATTCAAAGAAGAGTAACTGTAGCTCCAAGCCTTGTCAGCAGTAATTCAAAATAAACTACCTAATCAGCAAGAAGAGATTTGTTTCATGGACTCTGAGGGAGTTCTAGTTAACAAGGCTCATACGCCTAATGGGCATCAAAAAATTGTAAGGAAAATATAGCAGCATGAATAGCATTTTTGTTATAATTATATCTACCTTAAAATATCTCAATTATATTTATTAATTACCCTAAGATCATCCATACTTCTGAAGCTTTTCTGCTATCATATATTCTGGCCTCTAGATCCTTTTCTTTAACACTTCCATGGCACTTCTCATAGGGTTGACTGGTCCAGCTGAAACTGAAGTGGGCAAATGTGGTTTGAATATGGGAAAGATACGATTGAACAACAAGAGACAATCTGAGAGCCTGAACATTCTACTCAGAGATGGCAAGCGTGTATAAGAGAATATGGACATTTAGAGAAATCACAAGGAATCACAACAGGATCTAGAAGGATCTAGAGACATATGTATATACATATACACATACATATATACATTCAGCTAAGAGGCAAAATATGATATCTAATTACTGTTTCAAACCTCTAACTTCAGTTATAAAATGTTAGTGTTGAAAAGGTATAAGAGGTGATCTATATACCTCATTTTTCTCATTTTACAGTTGTCTTAGTCATTTCAGGCTGCTATAACAAACTACCATAAACTGGTAACTTAAACAACAAACATTTCTCATAGTCCTGGAGACTGGGAAGTCCAAGATCAAGGGACCTACAGATTCAGTTCTGGTGAGAGCCCACATCTCGTTTGCAAAAGGCTGCCTTCTCACTATGTCCTCGCAGGGCAGAGAGAGAAGGCTCTGTTGTCTCTTCCTCTTCTTATAAGGGCACCAACACTATCGGATTAGGACCTCACCCTGATGACCTTAATGAGCCTCCTCACAGTCCCTATCTCCAAATACAGTCACGAGGGGGGTTATGGCCGCAACTTATGAATTTGAGGGGATACACACATTCAGTCCATAACAACAGGTGTGTAACCAAGAGCAGGAAAGGTGAAATTGCTTATTCAGGGTCACAGAGTACGCAGTTGGTTGGAGATGGGCAAGCCAAAACCTGAATAGCCCATGGTTAGGACAGGAGCCTAGACGTCACTGAGCTTGGAGAAGAGGGACTGACCTGGAAAGATTATGCTCCTGGAGAAAATCCTCCCCTTCTCTTTCCTTTTCTCCCTTCCATGGTCTAGGTGCTCCTCTAAAACTACGTCACCAGCCACTTAGTTTCACTCCACATTGTACTTACTGACAGTCCAAGGGTTCATGTTTGTGTTTTTTTTACTGGAAACTAGCACGTCAACTAACAGTAAATCTCAGCAATTCTTTACTCATCTGTGTATGTCCAACAATTATGAAGACATGCTCTTTTATTTATTTGATTGCGTGATGAGAATCTAGAGGTTTTTCATTTCCTTTTTTTTCCTCTTGTGCATTAAAATTGTGCACTCTTCAAGGGGAAACGTAACTGAGAATGTATGTGAACAAACTAAAGTTTGATTTAAACACTACCATTAGTTTTCTTCTATCCACTACCCATAGCTGTTTTTCTTTTTAAAGTAAGTAATTTTTGAACTCAGTATCATCAATATAATAAAATAAAGGCACAGGGCTGGCGTGTTTTGTGGCCCTTCAGCCGGAAAGGTGTCTTGTCTTCTTACTTTTTCTCCTGAGGCTCAGTCTTTTTTTTTTTTTTTTTTTTGAGGCTCAGTCTTTGAAGAGAACAAAGTAGTTCTGGAGTTTCTCTTCCTTCCCCAGAGTCATTATCTGAAGAGCAAAGAAAATAAAGCAGAATGTTGCTTCACCAAGGCACTCCTCAATCTTTCATGCTTGTTTCGTCTTGTGATAGTGGTGGCATTGTTCCAGGCTATGGGGAAAATAGGCTCTTACATGAAGTGCTTAAGCAAAGAGTAATTTATTAATACTAACACAGATGAGTACATAGGCACTAAAAGAAATAAACAAAAGGAAGAAGCCCTTTAGGCATGCTTGCAACAATAAAGCACTATTCCCTCAAGGGCCACCCTAAGAAACAGTATTTTCTCTCAGGTCCTTGTCTCTAAAATTACACACCTCCTACTGCTTTTTCTCAGTGCCCCAGTTTATTCCTAGGTGAACTAGCCAGTCTCTGGTCAGTCACAACAGAAGATTAGAATTAGAAGTATGTAAGATAGGTTATTTACTGCCTCACCTCAAAATGACATAATTGCTCCCTGAAGATTATCAAATTTAAAACTGGTTTAGTTTTTCAGCTTGCAATACAAATTCAATATAGAAATGCCTATCTGGTGATTTGTATCTCATCAATCACCAAGGAGAGAAAATTAGCCCAGCTATTTTTTTCTCAGATATTGGACAACTATAATTTCCACACAAAATTTTCTATTTCAACACATTTTAAGTGGAAATCTTTCTAAAATGCATAAGAAGTTTTCACAACTCTACCAAGAGGGTAAATACAACGTAATTTAAGTTGTTACTAATCTCAGGATTATCCAAGTGGGTCCTGGTCTTCCAGATTAAGACACTGCTTTGTCAAAGAGCAACATGGCCTCTCCTAAGTGAACTGCAGCAAGCCAGGTAGCTACTAGGTAGAAAGGACTCCTATGAGTCTAGGCCAGTGGTTATCAGATACTTGGCATCAGGACCTTCAACTGACATGACTATTCTCAGAAGTTCTGGGAAAGAGTCCTATTTAACTCTTCCAGAGCAAAGACTTGGCATGAGACTACAGCTACCCCAGAGTTACAGATGGGGCTGTCTCGTGATTCTGTGGGAAATTTGCTTCTTTACTTGGCACGTGCTGCACAGTATGTCATTTTCTGCCCACAGTTGGGTGAAAAGAGAACTTCTCTAAGCTCCTCTTTAAGCATGTACATGCAATGCAAAAGCTAGGCTTCTGAGTGCCAAGTATAACTGAATAAAGGACAAAGGAATAAGATCATCTATTCTCTAAAAATACCTTGTGTAATACAACCCAAAGAATGCACTCTACTTTCAAGCCTACGGCTAGTTCAAATAAATGTAATCATCACTACCCTTGAATTAAATGGATAATAAAACATTATAAACATGTTGTAAAATAATTCAAACTCAGTCATAGCAATGATTTTTCTATGTTTTGGGCAAAGGGTTAATCTCTGAAGAATACCAATAGTATAAATGGTTAAAATATCTGTAAGAAAGATACTAATTCAAACCCCTTCACCTACTTGGATATAGTTTGCTAGAAATAAGTTTTGTTGACAGATGTTGATAGAGATACTTAAGAAAACATTATGAACAAAAAGAGATGTATAAATGTTATAGTTCAAGTATAATTCATACACTTCCTTTCCCAAGTTTCTTCATTATACACTAGCTTCAATTTTTTTTAATAGTAGGTGTATTTTACAATACTTTGATCCTCTTCAATATTCTGGCATGACTCCCTTTTTCCTAATGAAGCCCATATTTTAGCATTCTTAAGTTTATATATTACAAATGTAAGAGTCAGGTCTCTCAGTTGCAAAATAACAGAAACCCTCCCAATTCAAAGTGGCTTAGTTCCTAAACGGGGAATTTATTGACTCATATAAACGGCCAATCCAGGGGTGCAGCAGACCTCAAATATAAAAGGATTTACGGACTCAAAGAATTTCATTACAGTTCTCTCTCTCCATCTCTCTACTCTTTCTATATTTCTCTGTCTTCATTATTTAAGGAGATGTTTTCCCCATGGCAGTCAAGAAAGGCACCAGCAGCCTCAGGTCACAAACTCCAGGAAAGATAAACCATTGGCTCTTCTTGGGTTTCATAAAGTCATACCAGATACAGAAATAAAAGCATAATTTCCTAATGGAACTCAAAGACAATAGAAGCATGCTGGACAGTAAAAAACACCCTATGAAATTACACTGCAAATCCAAATTAACTTTTTAAGAATCTTACAGACTAACATAAGGGTTAGCTTTATCATTTTTAAATTTTAGTGAAAACATCAAATCAACAAGCAAATATTATATGACTGTGTATTATGCTCAAGGGATATAAATGTTATAAAAGCCAAAGTTTCAACCACTGAAGAATCATAGTCTAGTTGGTGGCTGACAAAATTTGATGCATGACAAATGAATGAATGGAAGATGTGATTTTAACCAAGTGCTAAATATTACAGCACATATTATAACCTTAATACTAATTCAGGAAAGAAAGGATGATTGTGGAGTAGAACAATCATTGAAGGTTTATAGAGATGGTGAAAACTATTTTGTTTCATGAAAGATGGATTGTCTTTGAATTGTTGGAAGAGGGTGGGAAAGAGTGAGGGTTGAAGGAAAAAGAATGAAATGGCTCAGAGGTGGGCCTTCTATATGTAGAGACCTGATGGTAGACAACAGCCCACTCATAATGGAGCATTCATGTTGAGGATAAGGTAAGAGGGTTACAGAGAAGTTAGCTGATGGAGGATTTTGAATACTGGGTTTGAATTTGAATTAGTTATAATTTCCCTATATGTATGTTTGCAGAAGAATAGAGAGGAAAATCCAGCTGCAGGTCATGATATAATTGGAGTTCATTAGTTGGAATAATATTTCTGCTCTGTGACAGGGGCCATCACATCCATTTATGCAGGTTGTAAGCTGTACAACGCTAGTGGGCACCAACCACGTTGCAGTGTGAACGGTGCTTCTGAAAGTTGGGAAATATACAACCCTTATAAAAATATACGGTCCAATAAAAAAAAAATACGGTCCATCTAGATGACTTCAAGAAACAAAACATATCAATTTGAAGGGGGTGGAAGATAGGTAGGTACTAGGTAGAAGTTAGAGAGAAGGTTAAAGAGAAAAGTGGAGACCAGATTATGGAGTGCCTTGAATTCCAGGCTAAGAAATACAGACTTTATTCTGCGTTTAATGCAGGGAAATTGGGGAGCTATTGAAGGATTTTGACTAGAATAGTGAAGTAGCAATCAGTGTTTGAGGAAAATTAAATTTAGGCTACAGGTCCAGGATTGATTCAAGGGGGCAGAAATTAGCAAAATAGAGAACTATGAAAAGATCATTAGAGCAGTGCAGGAAAAAACTGGACCATAAGATAGAAAGCAAAGAAGATCTTTGGGAGGTATTTTAAAAAGAAAAAAAAGATAAAAAGAAAGAAAGTGGGATTTTGTGAACCTCTTACAAAAGGAACATATGCCCTGGGACATATTATTATTATTTAGGTAGAGAATAAAGAACAGAAATTACGTTTCTTTCAAATCACTCCCAGTGACTTTACTGCTGGCAGTTATGTAGTTCTTTAGAGTTTACACAGTAATTTCAAATATATTATTCCATTTGGATAAAGATATTTTTTGAAATCATGAAACTAAGCACTGTACTAAGCTTATATATAAAGGTAACATCTAAAATACAGAAATTTTTATTCATCACCTATGATAGAATGCAATTTAATATTGTAATGACAAACTTCCATGTGTTTATTTGGACCAGAAAAGAATGGGCAGTAATACCAGCATGCCTGAAAGCAAACTTTCCATGTATTCTGGATCTTATTTCTTTCTGATCTCATTCTTCTTCAGGGACCTTGTTCCCTGTCTTTCCTCTTCCCATCCCTGATCTTCCCTTCAGCATTTTAGAAAAATATTCTTTAACCTATTTCCATCCTGGGTCATCTCTTCACTTTCCATCAATCTAAGCTGCTGACAGCGTAAGTGTATGTTTCATGTCTCTACCTCCTCTGTATTGGCACTTCTCAATCCATTCCACCTCTGTAAGGTTTTCTCCCTGGAGATAACACTAACCTCCTATTTGCTATTTCTGTTGGACGTTTTTCAGTATTTACCATATTTGACCTCTTGGCAGTGGATGAGAGTTTTCCTCTTCTTCATTCTTGAAACTCCTGCCTTGGGTTCCTGGTCTCATTCTGTTCTCTTGCCTCTGTGACTTTGACTTTCTCCTGTCCTTTCCTATTTATAATCCTCCAGGGTTCCATCCTTCACCCTCTACCCTTTCTTTTTATACACACTTTCTCTGGGGAATTTCATCCTCTCCTTCTAAAGCTTATATACTGACCACTGTCAATTCTGTATCTCCAATCCAAATCCGAAGCAGTATATTTACAATTGGATGCCCCATATACGCTCCACAAAACATGTCCAGCACTAAACTTCTCACCGGTACCTCAAGTCCGTCCTTCTTTCCATACTCTCTTCAGAAATTATGGACCCACTGTTCACACAAGGATCTAAGGTAGAACACAGAGAATTGTCTTTGATTCCTTTCTTCTTCATCCTCCATGTGATGGTTAATTTTATGTGTTAACACAATTGTACCACAGGGTGCACAGATTTTGATTAAATATTATTTCTGGGTGTGTCTATGAGGGTGTTTCTGGATGACGTTAAAGTTTAAATTGGTAGTCTGAATAAAGCAGATTGAGCAAAATTACTTTCTATGGGGCTGCATGTTTGCCATCCTTCCTGAAATTATATTGATTTTTCACAGGAATTCTTCCTAATAACACTCTTGCACACAAATCCTTTTTTCAAGGTCCCTTTCTGAGGATTCCAAGTTAGAACAACAAGTTTTAATGGCTGGTTAATATTTTTTTTATACCATTTATACCAGAATTTAACTACTTCCCAATAATTCAGTGTTTAGATTGTTTCTATTTTTCTCTACAATAACTAGCTTTGTAATGATTACAAATAGTTCAGTGTTTAGATTGTTTCTATTTTTCTCTACAATAACTAGCTTTGTAATGATTATCTTTGTATGCAAAAATGTTCTCATGTGTTCTAGATTGCTTTCTATGGATATATTCCTAGAAGGGAAATTACTAAATCAAAAGGATGTGTTCTAGATTGCTTTTTATGGATATATTCCTAGAAGGGAAATTACTAAATCAAAAGGCATGAAGGCATATTTTACAGTGCTTGATCTATCTGTATTGCTTTAAAAAATATTTTTACCACAATAAGCCAATCTTAATGTAAACATTTTTAAAAACTTATTTTATTAGTTATGAGATTATTAGCATTGTTTTCTTTGACCACTGAGATTAAATATTTTCTTACATATTTACTGGTTGTTTACCCTCTGTTTATAAACTTTGCAATTTTAAATTATCCTAGTGTTTTTTAACAATATACATACAATTATACAACTTAAAGTTGTTAAACTTTGCAATTTTAAATTATCCTAGTGTTTTTTAACAATATACATACAATTATACAACTTAAAGTTGTTAAACCTATACAACCTTAAAGTTGTTTAGGTTTAGCATTTATGCAATCTATTTAATCTATGCAAATATTCTATTTGCTTTTAAGTGTTTAAAAATTGTTTAAAATACAACAGTTTTGATTTTTGAGTAATCCAATCTATTTATTTGTTTTCCTTTGCGATTTCTTCTAATGGTTCCCTACTCAGAAAGTTGTCCTGCAATTAAAATCAGATAAATTTTATCTTACAGTTTTTTCTCGAATTTTTTCTCTCTTTCCTATGTGTCTCTTTAACATTTATCTTGTGAATCCCTCTGTTATTTACTTTGACATATGGCAGAGATCGAAAATAGATTCCATCTTGTGTGCCAAGTTTATTCACTCACTCAATAAAAATATATTCAATGTTTACTATGTACCAGGCACAGTGTTAGGCATCATTGTTAGAGACAAATGTTGAGAGGGATACTGAAGTCACATTTGAAGTCACTCAGTGGGAGAGTGCACTTAACTGATTGCCAATGGGAGAGAGAAGAGGGAGGGGAAATATGTGGCCCCTTAGCCTAGTGCTAGGGATTTTGCCCTCTTTTTGCATGTTGTGCTATCAACTCATTACTTGTAGAGAAACAGATCTTATGATCAGGGGATATGCTCAATAATGTTAAAAAATGCAAATGAGTCAAAAGCATAATTATCCTGAAAAGAATAAATAGGTTTTCAGGAGTAAGTAAAAATATCTGCTCCCCCCCACCCCACTGCTTCATTTAATCACTTAAAAGTACTAAGATATAACAAATTGCCTTTTATATAAGTATTTTAACATGGTTGTAATCATATTGTTTGTACAATTTTACATTCTACTTTTTCCATTTAACATTATAAAATATTTTCATATGCCATAAGCTTCTTAGTAAACATAATATCTGATAGTGATACCTAACAGGTTTTAATGGACCAATTACTCTTTTCAAAGCAGAGTTAGTTTCTTTTCTTAAATAAATAGACATTTTTACAGATTCTCTACTTGAGATATTATCAGACAACCATGCCCATTTTTTCAGGTGTACACATTTAATCCAAGTGAATTAATATAAGCACACACTACCTTACATCCTCAAGCAAATTTCTTTTTCTATTAGTCAGGCAGTGTTTTCAATTTTCTTCTTTTTGGTAACTCTGAAGACCATTCATTCCATAATTTATTGAGCCTCTAAAATGGAAAATGATCTATAAGAGGGCACTGCCTTAAGAAATCATGTTCCATATATTCTAATATATTTAAATGTAGCCCTTTACATTCTTAACCTACTCCTCTCTACTAGCTCCTTTCCAAAATGTTTAAGTGTATGCTAATCCAAAAACAAAACCCCAAACTCCAAAACCAAACTTTTTCTCAACCTGGTTTCTTCCTCAAACTCCACCCAATCTATCTTCCTTCTTAGCCAAACATAACAAAAGCAGAGTCCACTCTTACTACTTCCCTTCCCTTAATTATCTATCACCCATTTATTCCCCAAGTACTGCAATCTTCCACCCCACCCCTAATCAGTTAACTTTACTTGACCTCTCTGTAACTCCATCAGTTAAGACTCCCCTCTCTCTGCAAAGTACTCTCTTCCCAACACCTTTGCTTTCACTGTTACTCCTCTCACATACCTTGTTCTTAATCACCGATTCCTCCTTTTATCTCACTAGCCTTTGAATGTACAGTAGAAGCCCTTAACTCCAGGTAACTAATTCACAGCATTAGGGGAGGCTCTTCCCCTCTCTGTAAATGGGTTCCTTCCCCACCACACTTCAGGGCTGAAGGCTCCTGGCACAAAAAAATGAACCTCCAATCCATCTGTGTATACTAACTGACCTATATGCTCAGTCAGTAGAGACAAATAGTTTATTCTAAAAACTGTTTGTGCAATTACACTTGCTGTTTTTATTATGTAATTTAATCAAATGTTATATAAACTAATGAGATATGAGAGTAAAAAAAGAGTTGTTTCTATGAAAATTAATATGAGTGGTTTGGAAAAGCTTCATAATGGTTGGTAGCTTAAAGAAAAATTACAGTCAAATTAGGTGAAAAACAAGGCCAAGAAAAATATTTTTCAAATCTAGACATATTTTACATTGAGTGACCTTACCATGAACATGTCTTTAAGTTCTTGCACCACTCAACAAAGCTAAAACTGGAATCTGAATGATGCTCTATGGTTTAACAGACGAAGGTGAGCTCCAACCGACAACAGATCCACACACAAAGCAAAGACCTTGACCCTGCATCAAGAGAGAATTAAAGGAAAGTAGATTTATATGTTTTAAGATGTTTATGCATCACTTATTTTTCCCAGCTGTAACTGACTCTACTGATTAACCTGTCCCAGTTGCCTTGTCTAAGAGGCATTCGTCAGAAATATCTTGATTACATCATGAGGCCTCTTCTTTCCTTGCTTTGCTGTCTCCTTGAGAAATTTAATTTCCAACCAGAGCTTCAGTGTACCCTTTAAACAAATAACCACCACATCTGCAAGCTCTTCACAGAGGGGTCCAAGGTTCATTCATCATCAAACCCTCACCTTCTGCTGCCCTCCCTGCACTGTGCCTTGCCCACAGTAACTACTTCAAAAATTATTGAGATTTAAAGCATAATGGAAATGTTAGTCCATAAGTTACAACCCAAGAATTAGAAATCTGGTTGAAATTGGTGTATTACAAGAAAACTCCTCTGTTTTGAAGTCATAATTTACCCCCCTCTCAACAATTAAAGGAAAGAAACTCAATCGACAATTATAATCGGAAAACTATCAGTTTTAATTGGGTAGCTGAAGCTAACTTTAAAAATCAACTATAGTTTCCCAGAAATGTACAAATTTAGGTGGACAATGGCAAGTACCACTACAGCTTTCAATTTTATCTAAATGAAGGCTAAAGTTTTGCTAATCTCTTGAATCCTGTGGGTTTATTCTCTCTGAAGCAATTGCCTCTAAGCTAGATAGGACAGATATGATTATCTCTTCCATTTGACAAATGAGAGAATTAATGACTCCTGACTTACCCTTGACCTTATAGATGGTTTGTGACTTAAATGGGATTTGTACCCAGGCATTAGGCATCTTGAGTCACCTTTTAATTTTTCCTAAGCTTCTTCACAATTGGGCAGGAGAATCAGGAACTAAATAGCGAAAATCCAAACTTTTCTATCCACAATTATCACTCCTCTTTTTACCAGGCTGTCTAGGATTATGCCTTTAGAGTTCAGCCCTTTAACACATTTTCCCACAAAATTCCTGGGAGGAATAATAAGTTAATAATGCATTCTTTAACATCTTTCTATTAATTAATATATCCAATTTGCTTTCCTTTGATTAAGTAATTACCTGAGGAAAAGGAAAGGAAAGGAATGGGCATTTTGAGAAAGAATTTGTTTCTTTTTTTTTTTGCATTTTTAAAAATTGAGGTTTCTTGTCCCATTTCTTTTCAAACCCTCATCCTGATCTCCTGTTGAAGACGGAGCCATCTTTGGCTTACAGGCATCATTCTCCATCTAAGATCGACAATGTGCTTACTAAAAAGAAAACTAATGTTAATTGAAACTGTTTTTTGTTTTGTTTTTTTTTCTTGCTATTTACATTTTGCCTGTACCTGTTTGTGACTATCGTTCTGTCCCTAGTCCATGAACGTTATTCTTATGCTTTCAACAGGGAACTCTCATCATCATAATACAATTCCTAGTCACATATCGCCTTTTTTCTGGCATTCCTTTAATCCAACTCTTCCCCATCTCATAAGCCTAAATTTACTTATCACTTGTGCTAGAATAACAAATACATCACACAAGCCAAAACTTAATTAGCATATTTTCTGAAATAATGTGATGTTGAATGAAAAATTCTGCTAATGCACATAAAAATTAGTATAACTATTCAGACCACGAAGTTGTTTATACACTTTGTCTCAGAAATAGCATTCCTGGGAATTTATCCTTAAAAAATATAATTAGCAGATGTGAAAACAGACAAAAAACCAAATACAGCATTTATAAAATATTCACTGTTAATTATTTTTTAAAAAAGCTATCCAAATGTCCAAATATAGGAGAACAGCTAAGTACATGTTACATCATTGAAAAGGATAGATAGGTAGACATTTAAAAGTATAATGATTAAGACTATATAGGGGGGCTTCCCTGGTGGCTCAGTGGTTAAGAATCTGCCTGCCAATGCAGGGGACACGGGTTCGAGCCCTGGTCTGGGAAGATCCCACATGCCGCGGAGCAACTAGGCCCGTGAGCCACAACTACTGAGCCTGCACGTCTGGAGCCTGTGCTCCGCAACAAGAGAGGCTGCGACGGTGAGAGGCCCGCGCACCGTGATGAAGAGTGGACCCCGCTTGCCACAACTAGAGAAAGCCCTCGCACAGAAACGAAGACCCAACACAGCCAAAAAAAAAAAAAAAAAAAAAAAGACTATATAGGAAACCAAAATATTATAAACGTAGTGGTAATTAAAAAGCATTATACTCAGAAATAACTAATTTTCTTGTCAACTGCATTATTATGAACTTTCATCAAATCTTTTACCGTGGTCATTTTTAAGTCTTTTGTCATTTACAGACAGTTCTGGGTGTACTCTGATGATTTTGCAAACATGTTCCTATAAAAGGGTTTCATCTTCAAGAAATTCATGGAAAAGACTCTGACAAGTACAGGTTTCTGGTAACTGACTGTACTGCTGAACTGAATGAATAAGCATTTTCAGAACTCTGATGAAAAACTGATGAACTCATAAAAGTGCTAACAAAAGATCAAGATAAAAAAAACAATTAATTACATGGGACTGAGTGAACTGATGAGGATGAGTATAATTTTTGTGACTTTCTGTCTGAATTAAAAAAAAAAAGCATTATATAAAACAATATGCTGTTTTATAATTTTAATTAAATAAAATATAACTATGCAGATCAGAAATAGATCGTAATATGCAAAAGTGGAAATAGTTGCTGTGCTAAATGAAGGAGTTGTTAGTGAAAATTTTTTTCAGATATTATTATTGTCGCTACTTTGTTTTCTGTTTGTTTGACTCTTAGTTTCATTGATATTTTAAATTAATAAACAACATTAATTTCATGTAAAAAATTGAGGTTTAATTGACATATAATATTAGGTTCAAGTGTACAACATAATGATTTTATATTTATATATATTGTGAAATGATCACTGCAATAAGTCGAATTATCATCCATCACCATACAAAGTTACAAACTTTTTTCCTTCATTTGATGAGAACGTTTAAGATTTACTCCCTTTGTGATTTTCAAAGAAATAATACAATATTGACTACAGTCATCATACTGTACATTACATCCCCATGACTTATTTATTTTATAACTGTAAGTTTGTACCTCTTTATCCTCTTTACTCACTTGCCCCACCTGCCACCCACTTCTGCTCTGGCAGCTACCAATCTGTTCTCTGTATTATGAGTTTGGGTATTTTTTCTGTTTTGTTTGTTCATTTGTTTTATTTCTTAGAGTCCACGTGTAAGTGAAATCACGTGGTATTTGTCTTTCTCTGTCTGGTTTATTTCACTTAGCCTAATACCCTCAAGGTCCATCAGTGTTGTCACAAATGGCAAGATTTCATTCTTTGTTAGGGCTTAGTAGTATTCCATTGTATATGATACCACATCTTCTTTATCCATTCATCTATCAATGAACACAGATTATTTCCATATCTTGACTATTATAAATAATACTGCAATTACAGTGGGGTTGCCGAGATCTTTTTGAGTTAATGTTTTTATTTCCTTTGGACAAATACCCATGAGTAGAATTGCTGGATCATATGGTAGTTCTATTTTTAACTTTTTCAGGAACCTCCAAACTGTTTTCCATAGTGGCTGCACCAATTTACATTTCACCAACAGTACACAAGTTTCCCTTTTCTCCACATCCTCACCAATACTTATTTCTTGTCTTTTTGATAAAGCCATTCTAACAGGTGTAAGGTGGTATCTTATTGTGATTTTGATGTGCATTTCCCTGATGATTAGTGATGTTCAGCATCTTTTCATGTGCCTATTGCCCATCTGTATGTCTTCTTTGGAAAAGTGTCTGTTCTGGTCCTCTGCTCATTTTTTAATTGGATTTTCTTCTGCTCTTGATTTGTATGAGTTCCTTATATATTTTCAATATTAACCTCTTATCATATATATGATTGGCAAATACTTTCTCCCATTTCATAGGTTGCCTTTTTCTTTTGTTGATGGTCTCCTTTAACTGGGCAGAAACTTTTTAGTTTGATGTAGTTCCACTTGTTTATTTTTGCTTATGTTGCCTTTGCTTTTGGAGTCATACCCAAAAAATCACTGCCAAGACCAATGTCACTTATGTTTTCTTCTAGAAGGTTTATGGTTTCAGGTCTTACATTCAAATCTTTAATCCATTTGACCTAATTCTTGTATATGGTGTAAGATAGTGATCTAGTTTCATACTTTTGTGTGTTGCTGTCCAATTTTCCCAACACCATTAACAGAAACTGTTTTTCCCCATTGTGTATCCTTGGTCCTTTGTCACAAATTAATTGATCATATATGCATGGGTTTATGTCTGAGGTCTCTATTCTGTTCCATTGATCTATGTATCTGTTTATATGCCAATACCATACTGCTTTGATTACTATAGCTTTGTAATATAGTTTGAAATCAGGGAGCATGGTGCTTCCAGCTTTGTTCTTGTTTCTCAAGATTGCTTTGGCTATCTCAGATCTTTTGTAGTCCATACAAATTTTAGAATTGCTCTATTTCTGTAGAAAGTGTCATGGAATTTTGATAGGGATTGCAATGAATCTGTAGATAGCTTTGGGTAATACGGACATTTTAACAATGTTAAATGTTAACATCGTTAACATTTTATCTTTTATCTATTTTTATCTTTTTATCTTTTTGGTTAAATTTATTTGTAGGTATTCAGTGCAATTGTAAATGGTACTGTTTTCTTAATTTCTCTTTCTGATAACTCATTTTAGAGTATAGAAATGCAACCAATATTTGTATACTGATTTTGTTCCCTATAACTTAGCTGGATTTGTTTATTAGTTCTAACAGTTTTTTTGGTAGAGTCTTCAGGGTTTTCTACATATAAAATCATGTCATCCACAAATAGTGACAGTTTTACCTCTTCCTTTCCAGTATGGATGCCTTTTATTTCCTTTTCTAACCTAATTCTTGTGACTAGGACTTCCAATATTATGTTGAATAAAAGTGGCAAAGGTGGGCACACTTCTCTTGTTCTGGATTTTAGAGCTGAAAGCTTTTCACCTTTCAGTATGACGTTAGCTGTGGGCTTGTCATGTATATGTTTAGGAACGTTCCCTCTATACCTACTTTATTGAGTTGATTTTTTTAACCATAAATGGGTTTTGAATTTTGTCAAATGCTTTTTCTGCATCTATTGAGATGATCATATGATTTTTATCCTTCATTTTGTATCATGTTGATTGATTTGCAGATGTTGAATCATCCTTGCATACCTGGAATAAATCCCACTTGATCATGATGTATGATCCTTTTTATGTATTGTTGAATTCAGTTTGCTAGTATTTTGTTGAAGATGTTTGCATCTATGTTCATCAGGCATATTGGCCTATAATTTTCTTTCTTTGTGGTGTCCTTGTCCATTTTAGGTATCAGAGTAATGCTGGCCTTGTAAAATGAGTTTGGAAACATTCCCTTCTATTCAATTTTTTCAAAGAATTTGAGGAGGATAGGTATTAAATCTTTTTTGAATGTTTGGTAGAATTCATCAGTAAAACTGCCTAGTCCTGGACTTTGTTTTTTGAAAGGTTTTTGATTACTGTTTCATTCTCCTTACTAGTAATCAATCTATTCAGATCTTCTATTTCTTCATGATTCAGTCTTGAAAGACTGTATGTTTCTACAAATTTATCCATTTCTTCTAGGCTGTCCATTTTAATGGCATACAGTTGCTTGTAGTAGTTTCTTATGATCCTTTGTTTATTGTGGTATCATTTGTAATTTCTCCTCTTTCATTTCTGATTTTATTTATTTTGGCCCTATTTTTTTTCTTAGTGAGTCTAGCTAAAGGTTTGTCAATTTTGTTTATCTTTTCGAAGAACCAGCTTTTAGTTTTACTGATTTTTTTAAATTGTCTTTTTAGTTTCTGTTTAATTTATTTCTGCTCTAATCTTTATTATTTCCTTCCTTCTACTAACTTTGGGCTTCAATTGTTTTTCTTTTTCTAGTTCCTTTAGGTATAAAGTTGTTCATTTATTTGAGATTTTTGTTAGCTGAGGTAGGTCTGTATCACTATGAACTTCCCTCTTAGAACTGCTTTTGCTGCATTACATAGATTTTAGTATGTTGTATTTCCATTTTCATTCGTCTTAAGGTATTTTTTAAATTTCTCCTTTGCTTTCTTCATTGACCTATTGGTTGTTCAGTAGCATGTTGTTTAATCTCCACATATTTGTGATTTTTTGCAGTTTTCTCCTTGTAATTGGTTTCTGCTTTCATATTATTATGGTTGGAAAAAATGCTTGAAATGATCTTCTTAAATCTATTGAGACTTGTTTTGTGGCCTAAAATATAATCTATCCTAAAGAGTGTTCCATGTACATTTGAGAAGAATATGCACTTTGCTGCTTTTGGATGAAATGTTCTCTATACATCTATTAAATTCATCTGGTCTAATGTGTCATTTAAGGCAAATGTTTCCTTATAGATTTTCAGCCTGGATGATCTATCCATCGACATAAGGGGGTATTAAAGTCCTCTATTCTTATTATATTGCTGTCAATTTTGCCCTTAGGTTTGTTAATATTTACTTTATATATTTAGGTGCTCTGATTTTATGTGCATAAATATTTACATATGTTATATCTTCTTATTCAATTGACCCCTTTATCATTATGCAATGCCCATCTTTGGGGCATTAAAAAACTCTATTTTGTCTGATGTAATTATAGCTACCCCAGCTTTCTTTTAGTTTCCATTTGCATAAAACATCTTTTTCCTTCTGTTCACTTTGAGTCTGTGTGTCCTTACATCTGAAATGAGTCTCTTGTAGGCAGCATTTAGATGGATCTTTTTTTGTTTTTTAATCCATTCAGCCACTTTGTGCTTTGATTGGAGCATTTATATTTAAAGTAATTATTGATAGTTATGTACTTATTGCCATTTTGTTAATTGTTTTCTATTTTGAAGTTCCTCTCTGTTTTGTTCTTCTTTTGCTCTATTCCTTTGTGGTTGGATGACTTTCTTTAGTGTTATGTTAAGATTCCTTTCTAATTGTTTTTTTGTGTATAGGTTTTTTTTCTTTGAGGTTCACATATGACAGCCTGTGTTTGTGTGTGTGTGTGTATACTGAGATATATAGATAGATAGATAGATATAGATATAGATATCAGTCTTTCATAAGTTGATACCAAGTTTGAACATATTCTAAAACTCCACATTTTTACTCTCTTCCAACACATTTTGTTTTTGATGTCATATTTCACTGTATATCCCTTAACTAATTATTGTAGTTATTGTTATTGTTACAACTTTTCTCTTTTAAACTTCATACTAGCTTTATATGATTAATCTACTACCTTTACTATATATTTACCTTTACCAGTGAGAATTTTACTTTCACATGTTTTCTTGTTATGAATTAGTGCCCTTTTTTTTCAGCTTAAAGAATCCCCTTTAGAGCTGTTACAGTGGAGGATTACTGGACTGAATGTCAATATTATGACATAGTATGAGTGTGTTTCATGTGTGGTAATTGCAGTCATTGTTGCTTTTGTTGTGGTCATCCATGTACAATGCTTGGTGTCAGTCTATTTATCTCTTGTAAAAATAAAATACAGTGTGTGTGTGTGAAAAAAAGATATTACGAGAAGAAAAAAAAAAGGGAATGACAAATAAAAAAAAAAAACAATCCCCTTTAAAATTTCTTGTAAGGTCAGTTTAGTGGTGATTAACTCCTTTAGCTTTGCTTGTCTGAAAAACTCTGTCTCTCCTTCAATTTTGGATGATAAATTTGCTGGGTAAAGTATTCTGCTTGGAAGTTTTTTTATTTCAGCACTTTGAATATATCGTGCTACTCTCTTCTGGCCTGCAAAGTTTCTGCTGATAGTCTTATGGGGGTTTCCTTGTATGTAATAAGTATTTTTACCTTTATCATTAACTTATGATATCTTAATTATAATGTGTTTTGGTGTGGATCTCTTTGGTTTCATCTTATTTGGAACTCTCTGTGATTCCTAGACCAGCATACCTGTTTCCTTCCCCAGGTTAAGGAAGTTTTCAACCATTATTTTTTTCAAATAAGAATTTTCTGCTCCCTTTCTCTCTCTCTCTTCTCCTTCTCCGACCCCTATAATGCAAATGTTTTTCCACTTGATGTTGTCCCATAGGTCCATTAGGCTATCTTCAATTTTTAAATTTCTTTCCTTTTTGGGGAGGGTGCTGCTCTGTTTAAGTGAGTTCCACTGCCCTGTCTTCCAGGTTGCTGTTCTGTTCTTTGTTTCATCTAGTCAGCTGTTGAAGCCCTCTAGTGTATTCTTTCAGTTTGGTTGTTGTTTTCTTCAGTTTGGTGACTTCTGTTTGGTACTTCATTACATTTTCTGTCTCTTTGTTGAAGTTCTCACTGTGTTCATCCATTCTTCCCCCCAGTTTGGTGAGCATTTTTATGACCAGTACTTTGAACTCTTTATCAGGTAGATTACTTATCTCCATTTCAGTCCTTTTTCTGAGGTTTTATCTTATTCTTTCTTTTGGAACATATTCCTCTGTTTCCTCATTTTGCTTGACTCTGTGTTAGTTTTTATGTATTAGATGCAACAACTACCTTTCCCAGTCTTAAGGATTGGCCTTGTATAGGAGATGAACCTTTCTAGCTCAACCTTGTCCTAGCTCTTGGCTTTCTCTCAAACATTTTGATTGTCTGAGCAGCCTAATTTATTCTTGATAGGTCCCATTTGTTGAGCATGTGTGAAGAGGAGAAATCTCAGTCAGCCTGTTGAAAGCCAGACACTCAGGCAGCATTTTTTTAAGTATGCCAACATATACAGTCCTATGAATGGCACCTCATTTGTAAGCCCTGCTGGCCTCCAGACCAGGTGATCTGGAAGTGTCCCATGGGTTACAGTTGCAAAAATTGGGGCTCTAGATGAGTATATAAGCTCCTTTCTGGGATGTACTAGTGAGCTGTAGTGAGGCCAAGGGAGAACACAAAGATGGCTCCTCCAGCCTCATTCCTGAGAGCACCTCTGTAGCCTCTAGATGTGTGGCAAACATGAAGCCTGACCCACAAGCTGATGCTCTGGGACAAATAAATAGGCCTTTTTCACAGGCAGACTTGGGGTGTGTTTCAGTCTGATGTCTGTGCAGTGCCCTGGGACTGGTAGCCTGCCAAGAACTGTCTCTCCAATTGTTTCGGTCCTGTGGGGCCCAGAAATGCAAGCTCCAGCTACCAGAGCCAGGCAATCAAGGAACGTTTCCTGTGTGGATCACGTTTGCCTACAGCCTTAGTGAGGCAGCAGGGGAGTGCAGGGTCAAGGCATGCCCACCAGCTTTATCGAGGCAGTGAGAGAGCACAGGGTTGGGGAGGACCCACTGTTTTTTGCAAGGGAGTGGGAGAGCACAGGCATGGGGCACACCCGCAGGCTCTAGTGGGGAAGCTGGAGAGGGCTGTGATTGCACATGCCTGCGATGCTAGCAAGGTAGAGGGAGAGTGCAAAAAGAGAGAGCTGCGGGTCAGGCCCCTGACCCTAATGCTTTAAGATTAGCAAATGAACCTCCTTCACATTCAGCCTACAAGCTTTTCAAGCTGCTGCTTTTGCGTTGGGTCCCTGGGAACGTTAGTTTGCACACAAGCCCTCTAAGAGAGGAATCTCAGTTCCCTGCAGCCCTTTGGGTCTCCTGGATGTAAGCCCCATTGGTTTTCACAGCCAGACGTTTCGGGGGCTCTTCTCTCCGGTGCAGGTCCCAGGGGTTAGGGTGCCTGATGTGGTGCATGACAGCTTCATTTCTCAGGGAAAAGCTCCGTATTTGTGAGATCCCTACAGATTGGAGCTCTCTGTGCAGGGGGTGGGGTTTCTGGTGAGAATGTGTCTCTCCCTCTCCTACCTGTCTCGATGTGGCTCTTTTATCCTTTGTTGTGGAGGAGCTGCTCAGCTAGTTTTCAGGTCTCTTTCAGAGGGACTTGTTCCATATGTGTGTCCATGGGAGGAGGTGAATTCAGGATCTTCTACACAGCCATCTTGAACTTCCTCTCAAGACTGGTGGAAGGATTATTTTAGATTAGTATACTTTGTCTTCAAGAAGGAAAGTCCAATGTATTATATGTACATGGGTGGGTGGTGAGGAGTGAAGGGCACAGTCAAAGGCAAGGATTCTGGGAAACTAAAGGCAACTATTAGGATGTTGGATGCCAGGAGTTGGAGTTGAACTAGAGAACAGAATGAGAAGGAGCAGAATAACACAAGACAAATGTTTCTATTTCACAATTTTTATTTGAGCTGAACTTAATCCTGAGGTAACTCGATTCTTCTTATTTATTTGAAAATTTGCTCTACTTTATTTCTAAGTAAAAACATTGATAGTCCCTTTGTTTTCACTCAAAATGTTCCTGGAAACTAGAGCATAAAGAATGTTTATGAAGCAGGTTATGATTTCCTTTAGGAACAGTTCTGAAACTGAATATAGAATATCTGACCCAGGACTCAGCATTAGATACATCATAAATATGACCAGCCATGTCTCATGACGATTAAGAAATTACTATAAATACCTATCATATAACATATAAAATTATAATACCAATTCTATAAAATGGTCATGGATAAACCAAACACCTCTTTAATACAAAGGACTCCAACAAACTATACGTTTAGAGGGGAACATTTAAAGATGTATGTTTCATTGGCCACTGATCTTTTCCGTGGTCCACCTGCTTATCTGAAGTGTTTGAGTTACTGAAGGCAGTGAGCTAGTGAAAAGCTGCCTGAACCAGGCAGCAGAAGATTTGGGAAATTCGCTTCACTTCTGAGTCTCACTTACGGTCCCTTTCCATTCATTCTAACATTCTATGGAACTAAACTATTTTCTAAAATTAATATGTTAGCTATAATAAACATTAAGCAACAAATTCAAAATAATTTCTTGTGCCATCTTAGAATTTGGAAGAGTTTAGAGTATGCTGGATGGTCCTACTTTAGAAGGTTAAAGAAGTTTGAAATGATAATTTCTGTTTCTTTAGCTACACATCCGGTGGCAAGTAGAACCTTCTAAATCATTTCCTCCATTATCAGAGTGTGCTCACAAAGTATTTACCAGTGGTGCTGATGGTGTGGTTTCTGTTATTGAAAAGCATTTTACTTTTCATCTAATCATCTACTTTCCCCTTTACTCTCCTCTAACTCCTTAAATAGTTCAAAGTTACCCACGTGGCAGCTTAGAGACAGACCAAAGCAAGGCACCAAGACACATTGAGTGGGGTTTCAATTGCTTTGTTAAGCGTTTAGCCACAGGCTTACCTTGTTAATCTGCTAACAATTACCACCAGGTCATTAGCAAAATCTTGTAAAAAGGAGTTATAAAAACATCTCTCACAGAATCCTCAAAAAGACAGAATACCTTGAATGTAGCTTCCTTTACCCCTGGAAACAGGCAGGTACAGGTGGCATGCAGGAAGCCTGTGTGCTAATTAGGTGCTAGCCAAAAGGCAGAGATAAAGAGTGAAGTTTCCTATAGAGAAAAAAAGATAGTTGATTTCAGCAGTTTTCATGTGAAAAGGTTAAAACTCGTTTATTAATACCGAAACGCCATTTAAAATTTTATTTACTTATTTTTAATTGAGTATAATTGACATACAGCATCATATTAGTTTCAGAGGTACAATATAATGATTTGATATATGCATTTATTTGAAATGAGCACTACAATGTCTAGTTAACGTCCATCACCACACCTAGTTATATATTTTTAAAATATGATTTAAAATTCATCATCTTAAGTGTTGATTTCTCTTGCAAATTAAAAAATATTGAATTCAATTTGTAAAGAGATTTAAATGAAAAATTTGCTCTAGGATCCTGAACATTATTCATTTAAAGTCATCTATTTTTATAAATTAGCTGTATCTCTTGACTATAATTTTCTTGCCTTCCCCTATTTTGAAAATGAACAAATTTTGTTAGAATGACAAATTTACTAAAACTGGAGAGAATACTAAGGCTCCCAAATGTTGCCTTAGCCCTTCTCAAATGTAAGATCTTGAAGCTCTTTCATTTCTTCCTGTCTTAGGAATAAAACATTAAACTGGTGAAATTCCTCAAGATTTACATTTTTTTAAATTTTACATACTATATTGTTAAATATATGGCATACAGAAATATAATTACATACTATTTTTTAAATGCTAGAAACAAAAATAAGATAGAACTTAAAACAGAGCTAGCAAGACCAGTATGAATAGCTCATCTATTTCAAGCTCTGCCCAAAGGCAATGTTATGTAAATTCAATTTATAGACCTTGAATAGCCTCCCCAATGTTGGCCTTTGAAAAGCTCTACACTGATATTTTCAAGAAACTAGCAGCACACTCCAACCTGAAAGAGTAATACTGTGAAGACGCCGCCATTAGTGATTTTATGTACTTCTACATACCCTTCTTGAATTTGAAAAAATGGATAAGTTCAGGTAATAATTTTTGTTCTCTTTCAAGTTTTATGACTGCAATATTGAGTTGTGTTTTATGACCTACATTTATTATATTCTGTGGAGTCAGCCAGCAGCTTTAGGCAAAGAATACCTTTGGAGTCTGAAATCAGACTTTGGGAAGAAATCAGAGGTTTAAAATGAGTAATCATGTATTCTGGAAGCAAAGGAATTTTCCAAAGATTTTAAAAAACAACCAAATACTGCATACTGTGTAATATATGAGCAATAATTTCCCAGTCCTCTAGACAGTTTCTTTTTCTTTTGTGTCTAGGATAATTATCTATTCATGTATGGGCAAGGATTGTTGCTATAAAACTTAATTTCTTCCAGAGCAGTTTGGGTAGTTTTTTTTGGAGGAAGAGTTTGTTTAGCAAATTGTACACTGACAACGGTGAGGAATTTTTAGTTACGAGGAATTCTGACAAGGTCACAGGAATTACCCAGTCTCAGTTTCCAGTCTCGAGTCACATTGAAAGAGTGAAATTTAAACAGTGGTAAATTCAATAACAAGTAACGTTACGTAATATTTACATGACAGGACAAAAACTAAAACTTCAGACCTTTTTCTCTTTAAATTAGGTTCTCACGCTAATGGACCAGATATAATTTGTTTATATAACTTGCTTAAAAAGAATGAGAACCTGGCTTCTATAGGAGAAAGAGATCGAAAGAAGAAGATTGTGACCTGGCTTATAATCCTGTTGCGCTCCTAGCTTTCTAGAAGGTCCTAGAGCTATCACAGTACTTTGATAAGCTTTGCTTTCTTTATTTACCAGTATGTGAGCCAAATACTTAACCTGGCTGTGATGAGACAGTAAATGAAAGCATTTAAAAAATATAATGTAAGTTATCGTTTATTAGGGAAAAGCACATGCCAGGCACACTTAGTTTTCATGGTAGTATAAACGTCACAGGGTAGCTAGGTTGTAAATTTGGTTTCTTTTATGGCTTTTAACACTAAAAACTTTCTGCACCGGGGGCTGTCTTTAAGTTGTATTTGTGGCTAAACAGATCTACCCTCATTTTGAGTACTCACTGGCCATTATTGATAGTGATAACTAAAATCTGGTTGAAGTATCTCAAAAAGTATGCAGTATGTGATAAATTCCATGACATTACTGAGGCACTTAAGAAATAATTTACTTTTTTAGAATTTAGGTCAAGAGCAGAAGCAAAATTATCATTTATGCATAACCTCAATTTTTTTCCCTCAAGTACATAGAAAGAACAAATGTACTATGGATTTTCTTTGAAGAGGTTTGTAGTTATTACGTTTGTTTTACTTGTTTTTACATAGGGAACATTTGTTGGCCTTTAAAATGTAACTTAGCAGTGTAACTGATGTATTTTTGCCAACAATAGAACAAATACATATGACAAAGTAAATGCATACTCATTTCAGCCTGTAAGATTTGTTTTAAAATTATTCTATTTGCAGCCAGGGAAAACATATGAGATCATTTCTTTCCCCTCTGCCAAAGACAAGCTGATTTCCCCAACCCACGTGTACACTTGAGCGGTAAGTCTAGCATGCTAGCGCGCTCGAGTTTCCGGACTTGTGTCTTGCCGTCTGCGAGGACACACGCATCCGTGATAGTACACTGGATGGGGCAAGACTCAGTAGACAAGGCACCTCCGGTTCACAAGAAAATCGTGCTGACCTTGTAGCTATCCCGTGTGCCTGCCGCATCTGCCCACTGGACAGGGAAAGAAAGGGTGCTTGGTGGAGTGTACACAGCTGTTCCTATCCACTCTCTCCCACTTTATACACTGTACTCCTCTCCCCACGTGCGTTCCAAGGGCAGGACCACAAACATACACACACACACACACACACACACACACACACACACACACACCCCCGTATCTCTCCCAGCCGTCAGCCGGGACGCGTCTCCAGCGCACTCCGACCTCCCCGCCGCTGGCTCCGCGGCCTCTCCCCGCCACCAGCACTCCACGTGGGCGTACCCCGGCGCCAGGCGGCCGCGCGGCCCACGGAGCCCCTCACCGGCCCCCGCGCTCGAGGGAAGGCGCGGCCCCGGGGTCGGACGGACAAAGCGGACGTCCAATCGAGCCCGGCACTGCCTCCCCGAAGGGAGGGAGCGGCGGCTCTGACGGGCCCAATGAGCGGGGAGCCCGAGTGGGACTTCCTCCCGGAATCCCGTTGGCCAGAATAGCGGGGCTGTGGGTGACACGTAAGTTAGGTGGGAGGCGGCGGCGGCCGAGGCTCCGCAGCCCCGTCAGTGACACCGGCCCGCCGTCCCCCAAACCCGGCCGGGGCAGCCGGCCCCCACCCAGCTACTCACCCCCGCGGGCCGCGCGCCGAGGCGCCGCCTGGAGCCCGGCTCCCTTTGTTGGGCGCGCACCCCCTCCTTTTGGTGGCAACAAAGTCGCGCCGTGGGAGCCGCCGCGAGGGGGCGGGGAGCGGCAGAGGCGGGACTCCGAGCGCCGCCGGGGGCAGCCGGGCCAAAAAGTGGGGAGGAGGGAACAAGGCAGGCGGCATCTGCGGACCGGCGCGAGGACAGCCCGCTCAGAAGTATGCGGAGGGCCCCCTCCCGGGCCCAGGCACTCGCGGAGACACAGCCTCGCCAAAGTTTGGCGGCGGCGGCTGCCCCGGCGGCGTCGATGGCTGCACGCCCCGCGGCGCGCGGAGGCTGAGCGGGCGCCACTTCCCTCCGGCCCAGCTTTTGTGTCTCGCGTCTCCTCCTCATGCTGCGTCCGGCCACCTCCTGCGGCGGCCGCTGCTGAGGCGCCCGCTCGGGCCGAGGGGAGGAAGGGACGGCGGCGGCGAGGACGGCCGCGGCGCGGGGTCCCGACGGGACTATGGGAAACGGGATGTGCTCCCGAAAGCAGAAGCGGATCTTCCAGACGCTGCTGCTGCTGACCGTGGTGTTCGGCTTTCTCTATGGCGCGATGCTCTACTACGAGCTGCAGACACAGCTGCGGAAAGCCGAAGCGGTGGCCCTCAAGTACCAGCAGCACCAGGAGTCCCTTTCCGCCCAGTTACAAGGTACGGTTAACGGGACGCGCGCGGCCGGTGGCCAACTTTGCCCCGCGCCTCCCGCCCCGGCTGGAAAAGTGGTTTTGATGAGCTCTTGGCACCGCGGGCACCACCTCTGACCTTCAGGGACATCAGAGGCAAGCCCCGCCGGACCCCGGAGTGTCAGAGATGACACATCCGCATCCTCCCGCTTCCTCCGGTGGTTACATTTGAAATTGGCAGCGCCAGCCCAGGTCCCACTGGGCGATGGATGGGCGGGCACACACTGAGTCTTTTACCCCAGCCCTTGTCAAAGGCCCAGCTGCAATCCGGGCAGACAAGCCAGGATCCCTGCCTCCGCTCCTGCCAGCCCATCCGGAGGGGCACGGTTTCCTGGTTTCTAGGCATTTGCTTTCCAGTTGACGTTGTCAGTAGCCTAAGAAATGGGGAGTTTGGCTGAGATTTCTCAAACTGTGCTGTTTCTTCAAGGGAAATTAAGCCATGACCCGGTGGTCCAAACTAATGGCCCAGTCGAATGGAGCCTAGACCTGCTAGTTTCTTATTTCTGTTAACTCACTAGTGTGACTTTAGAGATGTTGGATGTGTTGGAAAAGTCCACGCTACTGTTCACCATCCTGCAGGTATGTTTTTGGAAAAAGAAAAAAAAAAGTTTTATTAAACTGAGTAACTTTCAGTTTGTCCCGGAGAGGTAGGGTGTGTGTGTGTGTGTGTGTGTGTGTGTGTGTGTGTGTGTGTGTGTGTGTGTGTGTGTGTTACAGCTAGCCTTGAGAAGTGCAAGAGGAGAAACCTGGTTTTTCACTTTGCCAGACACACAGCAAACACAACGTGAGCAATACCTGCAGAAAGACGGAAAGCTCCTATCCTTCTATGTTAGAATCCCATTTAACGTAAATTTCGGGAACATAAATGATGCATGACTGCAAAGTAAGCACCATGAGGCCTTCTTAAGAGCAGAGTCGTCCTTTACATATTTTTTGAAAGCTTTTTCTTGTACTTGTGGTTAGTTTTCAACACTTATGCAGCCCTCTCTCCACCAAAAAAAGTAAAAATAGTAAAGGGCTGTGAGTAGTGAAATGTTGACAGTCCTTGCTGATCATGCAAATATAGCTTATTTCATATTACTAGGAAGATACAAGCTGCCTGGATAGTTTCTGTCATTGTATATTTATACAAATATAAAACAGATACCTTTTCGTTGCTTTAGCTATTTTGAATGTTTTCTAGTAAAAAAAAAATATGAGAGAAAAGGATACACAGCTGATTCTTGGTCTTATTTGCTTTT
The DNA here is from genome assembly GCF_965194825.1 of Balaenoptera physalus. Taxonomy (NCBI): domain Eukaryota; kingdom Metazoa; phylum Chordata; class Mammalia; order Artiodactyla; family Balaenopteridae; genus Balaenoptera; species Balaenoptera physalus. The sequence goes on along the minus strand of NC_138891.1, from coordinate 48,396,002 downwards.
CCCAATTTAGAAACAAAGGAAGTATTTTTAGCTTACTGAAGCTGTGTAGCCACAGGCAATGAAAATACGTGAGCTGGGCTTTGCTCAAAAGGAAAATCTGTTTTGATTCAGTCTTACTTTAAAAATTTTTTTCTTTAAAACTTGTTGAAATTTACCCATGAGTTACTGTTGGTATGCAAAATATGGATATTTATTTATTTACTTGTTTACTTAGAAGACACCAGCAGCAGTTAGACCAAGGGAAAAATTTGCCATCCAGTAGTACAATGGCAGGACTGGGTTTTCACACACGTGACTGGAAGGGTGTATATGGTGGATTATGCAAGGTTCATGCCTTGTTCTCTTAGTTCAGGAGAGTCATGAGAGCAGGTACTGTCACATTCACCAATACATCCTCAGCGCTGCACAGTGCCTGACACTCAGGAGGGGGTCAATGTATATACTTATTCAGTCAACAAACAAATTTTAACTGTGGTGAGAAAACTAGTCCCAAGCACTTTTGTCTGCTTTCTCAGACTTCACTTCCTTGTCTGCTTTTTGAAAAAAACCAAGTAACAACAATGAAATATTTTGCCCAAGTAGCACATTTGCCTAAACTCCCAGTGCTGGAACTCATTGACTGAGGAGGCCCTGATTTCTGAGTCATGGCCTTTATTTGCAGTATTCCATTTAGAAAATCCATCTCAGTTTTTTTTCTCCTTTTATTTGCCTTCTTTTGGTGGTGGTAGTGGGGGAGAGGGGTGGTAAGTGGTAATACAAGACCATTTAAAATACACAACATTTGCTTTGCTGCAGTAGATGAAAAAAAAATGTTGTAGCTAGTTTGAACAAGTGGCCTTACAGTCCATTTCTTAATTTAGTCTTTTGCCATTTCCTCTTGAATTGTGGTGCTGCACAGTTGCAATATGATTATGTGTGAAGAATTATTTCCCAAGCAGGCTACAGTTTCTTCTTCTTCTTCTTTTTTTTTTTCTTACAATTCTTCGTTTTTCACAATTCTATTCTGTAGCATTTATTTTGGATTTCACATCTGCAGGCCATTTAATGAAGATTTTCTGATGGTACGCAGCTTTTGCTTCCCTTTTCCAATGACAAATGACATTTTACTCAGCGGTGCTATGTACACGTATAGATTTGTTTGTAGGACATTAAACTCTCCATTCTTAAGACTTGTTTAGTTATGTGAGATCTCTTGACCTGGCTTGGATTAAAATCAGAGTTAATTATGAGTGGCCTTCTTTTTTAAAAAAATGCCTCTTGAAAAACGTTAAGTAATTTGGCCATGTAATCTGAAGGTATACATTTGTTAAATGAACATATTTAGGTCATCTTCAGTTTAATAATGGGTTGTACACCAGACGTTATTCTGAAAGTAGGTTATGTCTAACTCCAAGTGTATTTTGGAGTAGAACAGTTCCATAAAAAGGAAATGGCAGGGGTTACATGGGGAAAGTTCCAGACTTTGGCAATGCTCCGTCCACTAAAAACAAATGTCTGTGTCTGCCAGCCTCTCTATCTTCCATCCATAGTGTTCCTTAATTATACTGAGGAGTGGGGCAGAGGTTACCTCTGGTGGCAGAGGCAGTAGTAACAACCTTTGACCAGCTCAGTGTTTAGTTAACTTAGAATTTTTTTTTTAAAAACTGCTTTTGGGACTTCCCTGGCGATCCAGTGGTTAAGTCTTGGAGCTTCCACTGCAGGGGGCGCGGGTTAGATCCCTGGTCAGGAAACTAAGATCCCACGTTCCTCGCCAAGCAGCCAAAAAAAAAAAAGCAAAAATGCTTTTGGGGCCATGCACCATTTTCTGTGTCTATAAACAGTGGTTCTCAGCTTTGACTGCCCATTAGAATCACCTGGGGGCAACTCTCAGTCCAATTAACTCGCAATCTGTGGGGTGGAACACACCTGGCAGTCTCCCCAGGTGATTGCAATGTGCTGTCAAGGTCGAGAACCACAGCTCTGTAATCTTAAGAGTGAGCTGATTCACACGTTTACTTCGCTGGCTTGGCTGCAAAGACATTTGAGGCTTTTTTCTTTTACCCCAAGCATGTGATTCAAATTCTAGCCCTGCAACTTTTTGTGTGATCTTGGGCCTCATTTTTCTTATTTATATAATGGAGATTAGAGTGACCTATTTTATAAAATACTGTGAGGATAAAATAATTAATACCTGTGAAGCTCCTAGCACATACCTAGCGCATAGTAGGTACTGCTCCTTCAACCTTAGCTGTTGTTATCATAACAGTCCCTGTTTGAGATATTTGATCATTTTCTCTTCCCAGGGTCGCCATGGGTAAAATTTTGAAATTGGCAGAATTTGTTTTTATAATTAGCTCCTTTTTTGTTGTACCTAAATGAACATCAAAGAAAATAGGCAGACTGGAATAAATCCAAGTACTTTACTCTGGAGAAGGGACCTTCCCTGACAATTTAAATTTAGAATTCAAGTCTGGTTACTAATTAACTCTCTTTATATCATGTCAGATTAGGAGAGGGTGTGATTGCTAGAGGTAGGCAGTAACCTTGTGCAGTAAGATCTGGGAGAGGGATGTAACTATTTAAATTTTTTTTAAAAAGTAGGGGCAAACAGTCCCTCATTCTTAAAACATTGTATTACATTATTGCAGTGCTCCTGGTCTTCCCAGTGATGACCAGAAACCATCAAGAAAAGGTTCATATGATGTCTTCTATGCTCCTATTCCAGATAAGTGTATTACAGTTATTTAAAACAAACACGTTTGGTGCTTCTAAGAGTGACATGGTTATTCAAGTTAGTTGTCCTTTGCATTATGTTCCCCTGAGACGTAGAATGGCCCATTTGCCTGAGCATGAAAACATATTGTATCTGGTTTCTTCTTTGTTTTCAACCTACCCTGAATTTGCTTTAAAAAAAAAAAAAAAAGTTCTCCTTCAGCTCAGGACCAGCCTTTTAAAAAATTCTTTCATCTCCAGTGCTAAGTGCTTGGCATATACTGTAGTAGGTGATCAATAAATATATAGGTCTATACCTATATATTCATTGGCTCTCTGCCAATGAATGTGCTTATATATGGTGAGCAGTGAAATGTAGTGGATGTGGGCTGAGGAGTCAGAGCTCTTGGATTTGATGTCTTGCTATCTTTTTTTTTTTTTTTTTAACCAGCTGGGTAATCTTGGGTTACTTAACATCTCTGTGATTTGCTTTCATCATATGTAATAATCAGGATAATGGTGTTTATAATAGGTTGTCATAGGATCAATAGTGTTAGTGGGTATACAGTGCTTAGAAGGGTGATAACTTGCATTTTGGAGTACTGGGGAACTTCATGTACAACAGAGTGGTTCACAGACCTCAGTAATTTAGCCCCATGGGTATAGGCAATGCGTAGTAGGGATACTCGTTTTCAAGCGCAAAGTTAGGACATACAAACATCAATTAGATGTTGTCTATTAAATGGGCATTTTCACTGAAGTACATACATTGTGCAGTTGAAAGGTGAAATTTATCAAGCTGTGTTTGTTTAATTCTGTTCTATTTTAAAAATGGAGCAGACATAAAAACTCTTTATGTAAAACCCTGCCTCAAGATTTATTTCCTGAATAAAAGATAGATAACTTTTGAAAATATGACTCAGTTAAGCATTCTGTTAAATATATGTGACATGCACAAATATGTGTGATCCCACACATTGTACCTGCCTTAGTCGTCCTTGTAAATTGGAACTCCCCAATATTGGTTCACCAGGGAAGAGAATTGCTCAGTATCTGTGAGCCTTTTGTTTAAGTCCGAGGTAGAAGACCCAGGCATGTTATACAGTTCACTACATCCAAGTAGATTGGAAAACTTACCTTGACCTTTTGAAATTCCCACCTGCCTTACCAAGAGCTGGGACACAAGACCAGGTTTTAGAGACTTAAGGAATGAGTGAATTGGAGTTTGAGAATGACGACTGAAGCCGGGAGGACGAAAATGCAAATGATTTGAGAGAAAAAAGAAGACGTGAGAGAGAGAGAAGGGGACTAACATCAGTTTATGACATTTCAAAGCATTGGGGAAGATCCTTGCCCACATCTGCATGTCCTAAAAAGAAAGAAATGGGGACTAGTGAAGGGGGAGTGGGTTTGGCATCAGATACCGTTTGAATGCAACTCTGGTGTTTACCAATGGAGTGACCTTGAGCAGGCAGGTAACCTCTCTGAACTTCGGTTTCTTCCTAGTTCGCTGGGGATAGCAATGTCTATTTTGCACACTTGCATGGACTAGAAATAATACATCTAATGTGACTGGCACAAATCCCAGAGCGCATCACTATGACATTTACTAGGTAACCAGCACTGCTGTTGCAGGATTAATATTGGGCTACTTTTTATTTTGCCCGCCGTGTATTACATCTAGTAGGTAATAGAGTCATTATCTGTGGTCTAAATGTGGCTCTTTTCATAGCCATATGCCCACCTTGGCTGAAACTTTTACTTGATTAAAAGACACTCTCACTCTGTCTTTTCTACCACATTGACCGTTTTTTGGTGAGACAGGACTTGAGAACGCTTTGCGTGGTAGCAGCTAAGAGTTGCTGTTTTTCATTTTGACAACTAAGTGTTCTTCTTTTATCACTGAGGACAAAATGTGTTTGCTACTTTTGCCAGTCAGTGGTTTATGGGTTTTGTAGCTTTGTTTGGAAGTGAAAGGTATGTATAATATAACTTTACTGTAAAATAAAAATGGCCAACTGTATTTTTTCTTTCAAGCCACTCTTATTTGAAATGAATTTATTTTGATAGAAATTTGAAAATTTCCTTGAAAGAATTAAATTATGTTAAATACATAACCATTTATTGAGTGTCTGCCACATTCAGGTGCTGGGCTTAAGCACATTACATGCATTTTCTCACTTAACCCTGACTGAGCACTTTGGTGTGAAGGAGCAGTCTGAGACTCAGAGGGGTAAATTCACTTGCCAGTGTCAAGGTCGAATCTAATGACTCTGAACTTGGAACCCCAATGTGACTTCCTAGCCTGTGTTCTTTCCACAGTACTCCATTGCCCTCAAAATTATTTTAGTGTCTCTGCGACAATATTACAGGTTTTGAGAAAGTGGGTTAGGTGGGTCGTGTGAGGATTCAAGGTAAAATTTAGAATCAGAAGTAACAGGTGTGACTATTTGATGCAGCATTTCCAGAGTGTAGGACATTTGGTGCTGTTGAAAAAGGTGATTTTAGTTGATACTGGAGTTGATTTTAGGTGATCTGCAGATGCTGCATAAAATAACATCAAATCACATGAGAAACTTCTGCCCTTTTGAATTCCCTTTCAGTGTTTTCTTGACAAGTCAAGGAGACACTCTCGGTTTGATACTAGAGCCTCTCTCCTAGATATAGTTGCTCATTTGTTTTCAGAGAGCAGACTTCAGGCAGCCAACAGCCTGACAAGTAGACTTTAATAATTGTTTTGTTGTTTTATTGTATTTAAATTTTACGGTTACTACCCATTAATGGCACGTTAAGTCAGATTTTTCATTTACAAAGTAGTAGTGTAAAGTTTCCTTTTTAGAAGTTTATGTTAGGGTAAAAAGTGAGCATTTGGCAACCCATTGTACCTAGACAGGTTTTGCATGTGTAAAATAAGAACTCGTGTTATGAGTACCTGCATGTCTGACGTTTAGGAACGCATCACTTGGTGATGCAGACACTGAATTCTACAGTTAAGAAAACAATCCTGAAGAGGATGGATCACTTAGCATGTGTCTCAAGCTGAGCCCAGAGCCCATTTCCAGAACAGCGTAGCACTCCTCACGGCGCCCGGCTGCGTCTGGAGACCGGCAGCACCCGCCTCTCTGTCTGAGCAGCATGGGTGTTGCTATTTTTAAACAATGCTATGTATTTCTGAATGGCACACTTGTGTTCTTTGTTTTTATTGGCCCGTGGGTGCTTTTCCAGAGGACATGCCAGCCACTGCCCTACACTAATAAGGCTCACTAAATAGGCTCATAGCCTGGAGGGACATGGGCATGAAATAAATTGCTCGTTATAATAGTATGACATTTAAAAAAAAATACTGCTTTAGCTATTTTTCACATATAAAATGTCACAATATGATACGTAGTGAATAGAAAAGTGAAAGATGTGCTGTCATTCTGAAGAATGAGGCATTTTAGAACATTTGAATGACACCATTTCCTTTCCTTTGAGAGTAAGAGAACTTAAGAAAAATATATAATCATTTTAGGAGAGTCAAACATTCTATTTCCCATTTCACCTCTCATTTAAAGCCCTTCTTTAAGTGGAATTTTTGTAAAAAAAATAAATTCTACAAATCAGGGTATGTAAGAGAACTTTGACATTGCTTGTATGCTCTAGACAATAGCTATGATACTATAAAATAACTATTCTAAATGTAGATTAATATTGGGCAGCTGATAAATTGCTTGATTAGTTTGGTTAGTGTAGAACAGTTTATCAAGTTTTACATTAGTGAGATTTAATATTGTAAATCTATGCTTCCTACTGCAATAATCTCTCAACCTATTAACAAACATTTAGAGGTAATTTTTAAAAGGACTTTATATCCTTTTTAAAGGTTTGATTCTGTAAAACATGTTAAATAGTCCTGATGTCAAACATCACTTTTATCAGAAGATGAAAAATATATCCTCTTTACTAGATAGGTGAGTATCAGCTCAAAATCCAGAAGTCATCTAAGTTTTATCCAGATGTGGGTATGGCTCCTTGGATATAGTTCCTCAAGTACAACTTCTCAAGTATAGTTCCTCTTCATTGGTAGATCTGTGAAACTAAACCTCAACATAAGCAACATACAACAGTGGGCCAGGTATACGATACCTACATATTCTTATTCAAAATAGCGGAAAGTGCAAGGTGTGTAGGAGTGGCTGGTCCATGAAAATTCTGAAATCCAGTTAGGCAAATGTTCCTCAACTAGGTCCAGGCCCAGGAATAATTCTCCATGGTTCTTGATTCTACCCTATGGACTACTGAGTCATCCTTCGTTTTTTTCATGAAAGGTAGCATGTGTTGGCAGCTGAGTTTTCTCAGTCAGCTTCCTGCCTGTAGAATTTTGGGGATCTACGGCCTTTTTTCATTTAGGACCATCTGCATTCCTTCCAGTCCAAACTGGCAGTGTATCTGCTGGTAAAATCCTCTCAAAATTTTTGTGGGTCTCCTGTGAAACTTGTTGAGGTTTACTCTGTTAGACAAAAAACCACACCCATCTTGGAGATGATTCCTTCTCTACCTTGAGTTTGTGCAGAGGCAAGGGAGAGACAATGCCCTTTAACTTACCAAAGGCCTGTTGAGAGTATCCGTGAGTCACACCCTTAAAGTTGTAGGAGATCCTGTGGTCTGACTGAATAGTACTCTGAGATGCCATGTTTCCCAGGGCTTACCAAAAGGATTTCAGAAGCTACACCGTTGATCTCACTTTAGACCATGTTTTCTCAGACAGTTCCCTAGAAATGATGTTTGCTTGGAAACTATTTCTTAACTTTAGCATTGTTAGCTATCTAGAGAGACTGAGGATTTTCAAAACCTTCAGGTCCTGCCTCCTTTTTTGTTTGGTAGTCCCTCCCCCGATTTATATTCTCATAGTTTGCTATAAACAGCAAGAAGGAACCAGGTAGCATCTTCAGTACTTTGCTGGGAAAGCTCCTTAACTAAATCACCCAGTTCATTTGGCACTTTTTAAACGTCTCACATAAACGCATGGGTCTGCAGGTCACGTAACTACACATAAGTGTCGTATTGTTAAACCTTTTGCCACTATGTAATTTCTAGTTTCCAATAAGATTTTCCTCACCTTCATTCATACCCTTAATAGAAATCTCTTCAAAGTCCAATATTCTGTGAACAATGTGTCCAAGGCACTTTACACTGTCACTGGCACTCTTCTTAGTCCCACTACTTGGTTCCAAAGCCTCTACCACCTTTTAGGTTTTTGTCATGGCAGCACCCCACTTCTAAAATCTGGATTAGTTATCCTGTTGCATAGCAGATTACCCCCAAACTGAATCGGCTTAGAATGACAAATATTATCTCACAGTTTTTGCTGGAAAGGAATCGACTTAGCTGGGTGATTCTCTCAAGATCTCTGTCTCACGATGTTGCAGTCAAACAGCCGATCAGGGTTGTAGTCATCTCAAAATTTGACCGGGACTGAAGGCTCTGCTTCAGAATTCCCTGATGTGGTTGTTGGCAGGCCTCAGAAGATCCAATTCCAATCTCGCTCATCCAGGCCTTTCTGAAGGAACTTCCATGATTCCAACCTGGAACTTACAACGTAATAGCTGGCTTCCCTCAGGGCAGGAGATCCAAGAGAATCTAGAGAGAGAGCGTGTATGAACCCAAGATGAAAGTGAAAGTATTTTAATCACCTAATCTTGAAGGTGATAACTCATCACTTTCTGCCATATTCTGTTCATTAGAATCTAATCACCAAGTCCAGCCTGTGCTCAAGGGCAGGAATGACAGAAAGTAAGGATCACCTGGGGCCATCTTAGTAGCTGCCTCCCACAAGGTGAGAATGACATTGTCATTGTTGGCATTCTTCGAGCACTTGCTATGTGCCAGGCACTGTTCTAAATTATATTCTTGGAATATCCAACATAATACTTTCGTTAAAATGTTCTATATATTAAAATGTGATTTACCATTTAATTTGACATATATTAGTAAGAAGTGGCATTTGTAAGAAGTCATGGCACTACAGAGGGAAATTATCTGCTGTTTAAACCATCTGACCTGGAAGAATTAAAATTAAAAGAGATTTCCAGGTATCTCTCAGAAGTATAAACCTAATAACTAGGAGGCTGTTAGGGGAAATCCCAAAGTGGAAGCCATCCTGTCCTTGGGGAGTTTCAAAATCCATTGACAATTTGTGAAAGTTTCCCACTCCTACAAATGACTGTATTTCTTTGGCAAGTAGATAGGAATGCAGTGCAGTGTGTTTGTTCATATAGTATTTTCATTTGCTTCTGAATGTTCCTTCTGACTTCATATAGCCTGCAGTCCTTGGTGAAGACTTCATTATTTGATAATCGGAAGATATATTTTTTAATGGAGTTCAACTGGTCTTAGAAAGATAAATATCTTTGATTTAAAGAAAGAGCATTAATTGCATGAGTAGTAATTTCAACTTGTTCATTCATCCCTATTTTGAAAGTCAAGTTTTAAATATTGCAATACATGAGGTATTCTTTTGTGATGTCGATAAAATAAAAAATAGAGCATATGAGCATATTATGAAAAAGTCATTAAATGTTTTATGAACAATTGTAATTTCAAATTCACAGTACCGCCTCACTCTTCCAAACATACTTTTAATAATTAGAGATACATGAGATGAATATTTCTGTTTTCCATTTGACTTCCATTGTACTGTCCTAAACATATTTCTGTAAGAGATTAGATCGGGAAGTGGGTAGAGAATATTTTGTCAAAATGTTTGAGGCCATACTCGATTCACACATCAGGGAGAGTTCTGTTCTTGTCAGTGAGAAGTTGCTGTTGAATTTCTAGGAAATCAGTGATTCTCTTCCTGCTCTCCTGCTATCTATGTGGGTGCCAGATTGCTGCCGTAATCCTCTCTGTTAGGCTGGGTTGCTGGGGACGTCTCTTGGTGATACTTTCAGTGTTGTAAGTCCTTTGAGACATGTGGTCTCTGTTCTCTGTCCCAAAAACCAAAATGGGAAAATTCCCCACGTGTTCTACAGTATAGTACTAACATGTGCAGTGTGGTTCTTAGGGACACCTAACAGGCTGCAGATTGTCTTTTTCTCATTTACCTTTTGCTCCCTGGGTTGGTCAGGGTCCATATGCATTAAGCTAGCAGATGCTCTTTTCTGTTGAAACTGCCCAAGGAAGCAGTAGCTACTAACCCAGTTAGCTAGAATGATGGTATTTGTGAATACATGTGACACCCCGTTTTTTAGCCCCCGAGAAATGTTCATCTGAGGGTCCCACAGTAGCAATACTTTGAGCAGAGACCGAGCCTTTAAAGAAAGACTGCTTTGTTTTTATTGCAGGCCTCCAGCTGTTCTCAAAACTGCCTCCTACCTGGAGGCAGCTCAGTCCTAAGACCACATCGTGGGTCTTGTCTGTGACCCTCTCTTCCCTGAGGGTGGCATTTTCAATTTGGGATCTGTGGGGTCTATGAATTTTCTGAAAATTTATGTCAATTTTGTATAAGTGCCTTTTTCCAAGACAGACGCTGCATCTTTTATCAGATCCTCAAAGCATCAGTGACCTGAAAAAGGTTAAGAACCCCTGCTTTCGGGCAAATTCCCCCTTCTGAGGTTTTTTTAAGTTCATCTTGGAATTTGACCTCCCCTGGTTCCACGCCATGAACCCTCTAGAAAGTGGCCAGGTTTGTAATGGAGTCATCGGTGCTGACTGCTATTCCTCTAAAGCCCAAACCCACTGCACCTCCCTCAAATGTAAGAATCCTGATTAGAGATTTAAATGACATCTAATAAATTGCATTCCTAGAATCCACTAGTAATTGCTTAGTAAATAATAAAAAAAATGCCTTGCTATCACGTGAGACATTTATGCTTTTCAAATTGCTTTGTATTCATGATATCATTTGGTCCTGAAAACCCTGTGATGTTGAGTAAAGCAATATGCAATATTATTACCATTTTGAATTTGGGGAAACAGAAGTCACACAGCAAGACAGTGACGCACTTGGGATTAACGCTCAAATTGCTTGAGTCGTAACTCAGGACTCTTACTAATCCTCAGTTTCCAAGGCTCCCTCACCCTGGAGCTAAAAGGAGGTTTTGACAGTACCTATTCACAAAACAGAGTTTTTTACTTTGCCTCCTCAGAGTTAAGAATATTCCCAGATGGTGCCGCAGCTGGACTTGAGAACTGGCCTCCTTGGGGTCCGCTGCCATCCCCCACCACTTCCCATCTCCGTGTCCTCGGAAGGTGCTGCTGGCTGCTCGCGCTACCGCTTGCTGCTTCACCTCTGCAGCTTTCTACTGTCAGCAGCATGTTCAGCGTGTCCCTCTCTGCATCTCATGCCCTGAAGGATGGAGGCAGGCTCCACAGGGTTGGATCCCAGGGTAATAAGAGTTATAGTCAGTGTGGTGAACTTGGCTTCACCGCCCTTTCCATCTCTCTCCGGCACATTGTCCTTGATCCAAAATTAGTGGCTTGGGCTGTCCCTAACCTTCAGATGATTCTTTCTCAGACTCCTCCGCAACCTGGGGTGTAGACATGGCACGGGCCCACACCGGGATCCTGCTAACTTTCACCACAGGCTCTGTAGCTTCACCTTGACTTCACAGGGGGGCTTTGAAGCTCACCACTCAACTGATTCTCCAGCTGTGTTTTTTAGTTTCCAGATGTAGAAGCCAAATCACTCCTAAATAAATCACAGATTGGAAAAACAGGAAAGAAGCTTTGTAGAACCCAGGTTGCAAAGAGCAGCATATGGATATGTTTTGGTTTGGCCCACACAGTGCTCGGAAAAATTTCACGGTAGTTGTCTACATGGAAAAAGAAAGATGTTTTATGTGAGCATCCGGATTTCCAACTTTGTCTGAAAAGTCATAGGATCCCTCGACACTGCGCTGCATTCCTGCGTGGCCTGTGTTTTGAGTGCGGCATGCGGGCTTCGGTTGGCACACATTTCCGCTGGGAATTCTTCCTCTCGAATACCTCCTTTAGTTTATCAATGAAGAAAGCGAGCCTCAGAGAGATCGAATGACTTGACAACTATGCTGTCCAGTGTGGTAGCCACTGGTCCTGTGTGGCAGAAGCACTTAGAGTGCAGTTAGTGTGTGACTGAGGAATGGAATTTCATATTTCAACTAATTTAAACTTAAAATTTTTAGCCGAAGCATTGTGAAATATTTTTCTGTTAAACACAACTTTATTGCTTTGGTGGCACTACATTTCGATGAACTCTTGGGTCGCATTAGATCTTATTGGTGTATTGCAGTGCACATGTACTTCCTACCTTTTAAAATGTGGCTGCTAGAAATCTAACAATTACAAATGTGGTTCACGGTGTATTTCTGTTGGACAGTGTTGACCTGACAGAGCTCACACAGCTTGTTGGTGGAAAGTCTGGAATTTGTCAGATGATATCCACGGTTCTAACCATTCTTTTTCTCTATTACTACACTCTTGCCCAACTTTCCTTCTAATTCTCAAAACCTTTTCATTATACCAGACAATCTCATAAACCCCTTTAAGAGTTTATTTTTCCTCATTTTTGAATGGCACATGATACAGAAATGATTTTATGTAAATGAAAATTTAGCTTTGTGTATTATCAATGATCATATAATAAAGGTAATTTTAAAGATAATATAATTAATATTCATGATATATAAAGACTAAAATTATTTTTCTCATTTTAATTGACACTGACCATTTAGTTGTCTCTGAATTATTTGTCTAAGAAAACAATTTTCAACACATTCAAAATAACATTGTATTTGATTTTCGACACAGATGTATATTAAAATGTGGTCTAAAATTAGTTACATATTGTAGCTCTTAAAACTAGACAAAATTACTTTTACACTTAATATATTGAGTTCCTATATTTGACATGAGAAGAAAGAAATCAAACACTTCACAAATAAAACACTGGGCATGTGAATAGCCCAATTAAGTCTAGCATTTACTTTCTTTTTTTACATTTTAGTTATTATGAATTGTGACATACATACATAAAAGTGTACAAATTGTAAGCAAGGCAGTTTGATGAATTTTCACAAACACATTTGTATAATCAGCAACCTGATCAAAACACATAACAATACCAGCACCCCGGAAGTTTCCTTGAGCCCCTTTCAGTCACTAACTGTCCCCCACCCCCTAAGGATAATTGCTGTGAATTGATTTTCCCTGTTTTTTTACTTTACATAAATGAAATCAAACAACATATAATCTTGTTTCTGACTTTTTTTTAATATTTATTTATTTATTTAATTTATTTATTTGGTTGTGCTGGGTCTTAGTTGCAGCAGGTGGGCTCCTTAGTTGTGGCTTGCAGGCTCCTTAGTTGCAGCATGTGGGCTCCTTAGTTGTGGCATGCGAACTCTTAGTTGCAGCATGCATGTGGGATCTAGTTCCCTGACCAGGGATCGAACCTGGGCCCCCTGCATTGGGAGCGTGCAGTCTTAACCATTGCGCCACCAGGGAGGTCCCCTGACTTCTTTTTCTTAACATTGTTTGTGAGATTCATCCAAGCTATTACATGTAGTTATAGATTGTTCACTTATTTTAGTGTGCCGTCTTATATGTCTATCACAATTTATCCATTCTACTATTGGTAAGCATTTGAGTAATAGATCTGCTGCTATGAATGCTCTAGTTCCTTTTGACTTCTTTTTTTTTTAAGGGCTAGCGACTTCTTGATGTGCTTGATGACTATTTTGAGTAAGATAATGCAACTTAAGGACTATTTTGAGTGCATTTGCAAAATTGTTATTTTATTATTTCCCTTCTACTAGTGCTAATTTAATATCCTTATGCATCCTGTCTGTATGCACTGGACTATTATCAGTGCAAATTTAAAAATATGAGCAAAAATAAAAACAACTAAAACCTAACATTCAAAACGCAAGTATTGGCGTCATTGCTCAGCCAAGGATAAGGATAAGCTGCCCAAGGGTCCATCCAGATGTGAGCTGACTTATCTGTTCTCTATTCACCATCATTCATGCTCTTTTGATACATTCTTTTCCCATTTGTGTTGTGTAAAAGAGTCATTTTTAAAGTAATTATTTTATTTAAAAAGTGGAAATTACAATAGGCCTGATTACCGCCTTTTGCTATTTTACTGAAACAGGTTCAGAATCTCCCTGATTTGGGAACACTGCCTCTCACTGGAAGGGTCCAGAGGATAACTGAGCATTTGGGAACAATGTTATAGAGTTAATTCAAATATCTGGTGGGTGGTTGAAGTAGCCTTAAGAATCTTTCTAAGCTAAAATATTGTTTTTATATTCTGTGATGCTAGCTTTAGTGAACAATAATGAAAATAAGAATTATTTGTGGTGACTCATGCTCAGCCAATTATTAATATACAGTTTTCACACTATATTAGTTTTGCTTTATTATATATAAATGGCTAAAAAGGCAATGACGTTCTTGGAATTGATTCATGAAAATCTCATTACTTTTATAACTTGTCTTAATTGAATTGTGTTAGGCCACAGTTTGTCTTCATACAAATTATGACAGAAAAAAATTAATAAAATATTTGAGTAAACAAAAATCTACCCTACTTTTTAAAAGAATAGATTTCTAAATCACTTAGCATAAAAAGGAAAGACATCCTCCTAGCCACAGAATTAACAGATGATTCCTGTCTTGTGATTCAGGCAGACGCTAAAAGTATTATTATTCAAAAGTAACAAAACTGTACTTTCTAAACTCTTCTTTAATTCAAGATTTTTACTAATTTATACTGGTTCCCCCTCCTAACACTGCTTAGTTCACACCTGCGAGGTTTTGAAGGGAAGCTATTCAGGAACTGCTCAAAAAACCAGCGGTTTTTGAGCGGTTCTGGAGTATTTCAGATAGTTAGGGAGATGGGTTACTTTCAGTTCACTTAGAGAACTGCTTGGTAAATTGTAGACATATCTGAGGTTACAAAATTATAACTTGGGTTTGTTAAAATATAGTTTATTTGGCATATCGTCGTTTATTTCTGAAAATTAGACTTCATACAATATCTTTCCATGACAACTTTTTCTTTAAAAATTCCTTTATTAAAAAGATTTCTGATTCTGTTTTCTGGAATAGAAGATAGCCAAAGAAAATTACTATTATTAATTTAGGATAGGTAATCCAAGGAGGTGTGGTTTGATGCAACTAATGTTACATGAGTAGCCATATAAAGATACTGAACATTGATATATTTTTGTTTTGTAACAAGTTCAAAATCTCAGTTCCTTAAAAGAACAAGCATATTCATGGTCACAGGTCTGCAGTTTGTTTGTGATTTGACCACTGTTGACTGGGCTTGTCTGGGACTGATTTGTCTGGATCTAGGCGTAGACAAGCTTGCAACTGACTCACTGTCATTTCTATTATCCCATTGACCAGGTAAGACACGTGGTCAATGCCAACATTGATGGACTGGGGCGTGGAAGAACATTCTGCGCACAGCTAGGCACTACTGCCTGGGTGG
The DNA here is from genome assembly GCF_965194825.1 of Balaenoptera physalus. NCBI lineage: Eukaryota > Metazoa > Chordata > Mammalia > Artiodactyla > Balaenopteridae > Balaenoptera > Balaenoptera physalus. The sequence goes on along the minus strand of NC_138891.1, from coordinate 48,380,851 downwards.
CAGGGTGTGAGCATATAATTACAGTAGTGAGGGGTGAAAAATTAGGAGTGATGACCCTGTGTACCATAGTCAATTTCAAAATCGGTACAGTGTGAGATAAAAGAAGAAAGCTTCCTTCATTTGAAGAATTATTTTACAGTGATTTGACGTAGACTTTTAAAAAGGTTAACATAATTTTAGTCATATTTGAATTTTCTTGGCAAAAGGAATGAGTTCATAATGAAAAGGCACGTAGCATAAATTATAAACAAAAGGCAACGAGTATATATGTTCTTTTAATCAACAAACTTTTTCTGAAGCACCTGCTGTCCATAGGCTCTCTTGGGGGATATAATAATTTTACTGGTGCTGCCATTAAGAGATAGAACATAAATGAAGTATCCTTTAAAGCTGAAGGCTTTTCTATCGGATTTTTATGATTGCTCTTTCAGTGACATAGAATAAGTAGAACTTCTCCACTGAAGTATTTCAACATTTAATATGCTGATTTTAGCAGCAAAAACAGATGTGATCAAATACAGGATTTAATTTAATACACTGGTTTATGTGGGTTAAGAAAAAACTAGAACAGTATAGAACATGGACCCATGGATAGGCTTGGGCATTTAAATTTTTTTGTAGACTTCTCATGGATATGCAAGTAATGCTTGGCTTTTTAAAAATATTCATTATATATTCACTGGGATTCTTTTCTTTAAAAAAATTAAATGAAAAAATTATGCCAGGGCTTCCCTGGTGGTGCAGTGGTTAAGAATCCACCTGCCAATGCAGGGGACACGGGTTTGAGCCCTGGTCCAGGAAGATCCCACATGCCGTGGAGCAACTAAGCCCGTGCGCCACAACTGCTGAGCCTGCACTCTGGAGCCCGCGAGCCACAACTACTGAGCCCACGCGCTGCAACTACTGAAGCCCGGCTGCCTAGAGCCCAGGCTCCGCAACAAGAGAAGCCAGTGCAATGAAGAGTAGCCCCCTGCCCGCCGCAACTAGAGAAAGCCCGCGTGCGGCAACGAAGACCCAAGGCAGCCAAAAATAAATAAATTTAAAAAATTATGCCGTTAGTATTTACTTGAAGGTTCTAGTGCCTACTATGGCAGCTATATATTTTTATACCCAAGGTCTTGGGAAAAAAATATGGAAAATTTAGAGAGATGGGTGCCCTTTTTGTCAGTCTTTCTGTCTTTTTAAAGATTTATCTAATTTTAAGCATTTCTTTAAAACACCCTTATTTTTCAAGTTGCATATTTATTAATTCCTTCCATTTAATGTGAGATGTATATATATGTATATATATATATATAGTATATATGTGTGTGTATGATTAGTAAGTTTAAGAATTATATTGGTCTTCTGTAGTAAGATAATCCTAATAACAATTTGTTTATATTTTTACTTTTTAAAGCTTGATTCTTCATGTCTCAGCTTGAGAATATCAGAACTTTTTTTTTTTTTTTACTAAAAAAGGGAAGCTGAAGGCTGGTCCCCAGGTACAAAAATATGGCCTTGATTTGGAAATAAATATTTCCTGTGAGTCGTCCTGACATGCTTTTTGTGTATACAATAGAAGAAGCAGTAAGAAAGGCAGGTTTTTTCGACAAATTCACTTCTGTACTTATTGTGAACAACGCCTGCTCAGAAAATTTTCAGAGTAGGAACATGTAGATTCTTGTTAAGCCCCAGTAAGTAAAACTCTAATACTCTATGAAACCAGTGAATAATTGGCCAGTTACCATGTATTTGTTCTTTAACTTAAAGAAATACTTCCTGTCTTTAACTTTGTCCCTTTGGAAATATGTCGATGTGGAAAGAAAATCTGACTTTATTTTTGGTTTTCCTTATCTCTGTTTTATTACCTTTTTTTTTTTTAACTCTGCTATTTGATTGCTTAAATACTTATTTTTTTTAAACACTCTGGTTGGCACCAATTGGACCAGATGCCAAAGAGAACATTTCTACTGACTGCTTAATTATTTTGTAAAGGGAAGAGTCTTACCAGGCCCCACAGCATTTTAACTGCAAGAAATTACAATTTTTAACCATCACACCAAGAATTATGTCTTGAATTTTGAGTTGTGTCTCATTCGATCATATGTAATTTCCCCTCTTTCTAGGTCTGTTCTGGTGTTATCCAGGTGACTCAAAAACCTATTGGCATGGTGTAGACTACGTGCATGCTTTTTATATGGTTGTGTTGCCTTCACTTTGAAAATACATTTCCTGAATCTTACCAATCTGTGATATTTCTGTTTCTAACATCCTAGTCTGATTACCTGTCATCTCTTGACTGGGCTAGTTGCAGTAAGCTTCTACCTGGTTTTCTTGCTTCCACCCTTACCTCCCACATAGTAGCTCAGTAGTTTATAAAGATTATTCATTGTAAAATATAGGGTAGGTAATGTTATTTCCTATCTCTCTTTAAGGAAAATTTCACTTTTCTCTTACCACTTGGTTGTGCTTCACCAACAAGTTTCCAACCACATGGGCCTTTTAGCTGTTGCAGTGACACCCCAAGCTCACAGCCTTCTCAGAGTCTTTAAACCTGCTATTCTCTCTACCTGGAATCTTCTTCCCTAAGATCTCTTCATCATTGACTGACTCCCTTTTATTCAGGCCTCAGCTCAGATGCCAACTCTTACAAAGGCAGCAGTGTTAGCTGTCTATTGCTGCGTAACAAATTACCCCCGAACTTAGCACTTTCAAGTAACAAACATATGTAACCATTAACTGTTTCACATAGCTTCCTGAGGGTCATGAATCTAGGAGCAGCTTAGCTGGACAGTTCTGGCTCAGGGTCTCTCATGAGGCTGCACTCAAGCTGTTGGCTGGGCTACAGTCGACTCAGGATGGGCTGGGGGAGGATCCACTTCCAAACTCGTTCACGTGGTTGCTGGCAGGCTTCAGCTTCTCACTGTTGGTCAGGTACCTCTGTTTTCCACTACAGAATGCCCCTCCATAGATTGCCTGAGTGTCCTCATGAAGTGGCATCCCCCACAGAGTGAGGGATCTAACAGAGGAAGAGCCCAATACAGAAACCAGGCTTTTATAATCGAATCCACTTGCTCTGGATGCTATCAATCACACAGACCAACCCTGGTACAGTGTAGGAGGGAGTGCACAAGAGTATGAGTACCAGGCGGTGTGGGGATCATAGGGAACCATCTGGAAGGCTGGCTACTACAGCAGCCCATGGGAATTTCACTGGTTACTTTTGAGAAGCCCGCATCTTTCGTATTTTTTACCTCTGAACAATCTTTAGAAGTCATAGCTGCGTCTCTTCCTCGATATAAGGGAATAAGCTGAAAAATGATGATAGTTCATTCACCTAAGTACTCTCTATCCCATTATCCTACATTGTTATCTTATTTGCACTGATGACTATCTGAAATCCTGTATTGTATCTCCTTGTTAATTGTATCTTGTTTGTCTGTCTTCCTCTATGAGAGTATGAGACCTTGAATTCAGAAAACGGGTATTTCATGTCCACTATTTTAATCCTTGGGCTTAGAACAATGCCTGAAATGAAGTAGATCATTTTGTGATAAATGAACACATAGGTTACCTTTTCAACCATTTCATATGGAAGTTGTTTCTACAGGCATCCCTGTATTCTAAAATTGAGTGTACTGAACATAAATTTCATTAGTTTAAGTAATATTTGCTGAGTTTACCTTATGTAGAAGGCACTGTGCTAGATACTCTGAAGTTACAAACGAAATAATCTTACCCCCAAATGGTCTTTACCCCCAAGGAGTCCTTTAAGTAAGGAAGGGTATGTGCCATATGAGAACAAGTGAAATAACAAGTAAAGTAAAGAATGAGTGAAATAAAGAAGAGGGAAAAAATTGCAGTGCGAGAGGCAGGGTGCGAATTGGAGGAGGCTTCACAATAGAAGGCCCTCTTGATGTCTTAGGGTCAGTATGTTATTTTGTCGTGTAATATTGTGTTTCTTTTAGCATTCTCAGAATGTAAGAAGGAAAAAAACCATATTTCCTGAACAACTAAAAAGTCAGGAAGCCTGGTCTACAAGAGTATTATAGATATGGTAAATTGTTTAGTTATGTATTTTTAAAGATCACCTTGCTGAAATGACTAAAAATAAAGGAAATCATGTTTCATAATGTGTGGTTGTCATCATATATAGAGCAGTTGCCCATACTTTAAATAGCCTTCAACCAGTGTATCTTTGCAATTCGTTCTCCGAGTAACAATTGTATTCTTGTATTGTATAGTATTCTTCACTGTTAATCAGCTTCTTATGGTAGTCATTCTGTCTCCCTCGCCTTAAAAGTTGCTTCATCTAATTTTGCCGTGGACTTGAAAGCCCAGTAACCACGCTTGATAGAATTATGTATAATAAGAATAAACGAGACTATGAAAGAGTTTTCAAGTAATTAAGTTTTAAGGGAGGTTTTCTTTTTAGTTTAGCTCTTGGTGGCTCATTTTTTCATCTTGCTGGTACTCACCTGTGTTTTAACAACTTCTCTTAATAGACAAGATGCTGTTTTGCTTAGGTTTGCTGTTGAACTTGTTGTCTCTGTTCAATATATCACAGTTGGCTTTGAAGTCAGACTGACTCATAAGTCTGCCAAATTTTAGTTTTACGTCCTTAAACAAATTGTTGTATCTTTCTGAGCCTGATTTTTAAAAAGTTGTATCTTACCGTGTCGATGTAAAGAGTAAATATGTTAAAGGCCTAGAACGTTACTGGCATGGATTTTCTTCCGTCCTCTCTTCCTTCCCCAGTCATCCCCACCAGGTTGAATGGGCTTCACACTCTACCACCTGGTGCCTGGCAACAAATGCCTTGATAAGCAGCCTCCATATGCATGCCACTCTGACAAGAACGTCCTAGCTTATACCCAGCGGTGTAGAGCTGGACTCGGAGGACCAGTCCTGCAGACAGCTTTCTTTCCTAACATTGTCAGCACAACTTGGGGAGCAATCCAAGATTGAGTTTCATGGCAGACTGGTACCAGTAACTTGGCCCTATGGAAAATTCACAGTCCAAGATTGACTGTAAAATTAAACTCACTCTCTAGGTATCCTTTAGAGGTTTGATACCCTGAAGCAGGTATTAGCTGCTACATGGTATTTCACTCCCTGCCTGGGGTTTACGACAGTGGAATTCAGAGGCAGCTCAGCCCTAGAGAAGCATAGGCCGTGGGGCTTTCATGGGGGGATGTATCAGTCCCTGTACATACTCAGAGTTAACAAAACATTCAGAGCAAGGAATTTTTTAATTAAGTTCTACAGCATCCATGTAATTACTTACATTTTTCCACTCCCTCACATATTTTCTCAGTTTATCCACCCTTGTGACTCATTCAGTAGCAAAATCAGTGAAATCAGCATTCTCTTCTAGTCATCAAGCAAAATGGGTCATCTCCCTGGCCTGCTGGATTGTCTGGTGTGCCCCAGAGAATCTCATTTCAGTTTAGGCCTCTTCCTGCTGCCCTATTTCCTTGTTTCCTCTTGGGTGGTTTCCACTGACCGTCAGAAACTTCTCACCATGACCGGTTTCTTCACTCCAGGTTGCTCCCTTCTGAATGTTGCATTTCTTGCATTTATTCATCATTCATGCCTAGAGAGTCCTGCCAAGATTCTGCCCTTTTCTTGCTTTAAATTCAGCGGAAATTCACTGAGTACCTATTTTGTCCCATACATAGAAATAGGCCCTAATACTTACATTATGGAATAGAAGAGTGAGCTTCAGAAAGGTTTTGTGTTCAGAATGACAAAGGTGGTATATGAGAGAAGGAATGTGAATGAAAATCTGCCCACTCTAAATTCAGGTTTCTTTCCAATTTAGCACAACTCCCGTTTCCTCTAGGTGTGCCAGGGCATTGAGAAACTCTGATGATGTGAGCTGGAAGCCTTCATTAGGTCATGCTTAAGTCTGTGCCACTGGCCATCATCCCTTTTCTGACACAGGAGGCTGCTGTAAACACATGTGGCAGATGTGCCCTGGGCACCATTCTCTGGGTCCACCTTGAGTCTGTAATGCCAGCTCCTGGCCTGCAGGATGAAGACAAAGCTGCAGTTTTCAGTGTTGATTTTTTTTTTTTTTTTTTTTTTTTAAGAACTGGTCTTAAAAGTAGATTTAACAATTGAGGGTAAAAAAACCTCCACTCACTAAGAGGAGCGAACTTATTAAATGTAAAGAAGTCGGGGGAACTCCCTGACCTCAATTTTTTCAGAGTATGGTTTTAATCTTTAATCGGAAAGGTGTTACATTGAATAAATAAGCTTTCCCTTGCAGGTTATAAAGCCACGTGCCTCTGTCCAGGCAGGCCGCAGAAACTGTTTTTCTTTTTTTAAATTACTTCTTTAATAACCCTAATGAAAATGAAGGTGGTTTCCATGAGTTGAAAATTAGGCCATTATTGATTAATTTTATCATTGGAAGAGAATATTAAAAATAATTCATTTTGAGTTTTATAATGTGTTTTTAGAGGTCCTTTGAATCTGTATTTGATGAGGCAGACGATTACGTCAGGGACTTTAATGAAGCTACAGTGTGAACACCCAACTCAAGAAGATGAGGAAACTATGCACTTTCCCAAAATTTGGAATGAGTGTAGACCAGGGTTCAAATCTGGACTCCAGAATTAAATACTTGGATGATCTTTGACAGGTTACCTAGCCACTCAGCCTGTTTCATTGCCTATTTGAACAAAGATTATACTTGATCTCTGAAGTTATGAGTCTAATGAAAACATCTATTCTGTGCCTGGTACAGGGTAGACGTTCTGAAAAAGGTAGTCAACTCCACCCCGCTTTAATTAGTTGATAAATTACGACTTCTAGAAAAACAAGTTAAAATACTCCCCTTACTGTTGGTGAGTTAGTAACTTCATCTTTCTATACAAAGGCTTCATAGTTGAAAACTATCTGCGTTACATCAAAGTTTTCATATAACACCAACTTAGAGCTTTATGTCCTATTTTTATTTTCTAATGACACCCTTTTAAGATCTCCATTCGGGAAAGTAAGTTTAGCATATTAAAAGACATGATGTTTTTAACAGGCATTTTTATTTCTCTCATGAAGCATATTTTGGAACGATCTTTGAAAGGCTGCTGCTTCAATCGTTAATTCATTTTACTCAGAGACTGTGAACATCAAAGCAATAAAACTCAATTAAGTGGAATAGTCAGGAAATAGAATATTCTGGTGAATTCAGTTGTCCGTGTTAAATAAAAAACATATTACCTTCTCCACCCATGTGTTTTCTGCTCTCTGTATTTAAATCATTCTATTGAATTTGAGGTTGTATTGAAAGCTCCGTACCAAGTTTTTTTTCTGGTAAAAGAGAAATCAATTAAATACTTTTTGTTTCATGTTATATTATTGAAAAGCATTTCAAACTGTATTAGTTGCTTTACTTCATTGTTAAGAATGGCCATCATTAAAAACAACAGTTCTCCTCTAGGGATGAAAATGTAGATCAGATATGAAGAAGATTCAACTAAATGTATATTGTCCCTTGGACATGGCAATGAACTTATCAACAGATTTTGATCTTTCCCTTTCTTTTAGAACATGAATACAATAAAAAAAATTCCACTTAAGTTATGGTAAAATGAGCATTAGCATAATTAATTATTATGATATAAACTTGAGTAGTTTATGTTTGTGTAGAAATTTGAAAAGTGCAGAAAAATTTTGAGACAAAAAGTCACTCATAATTCTTAACAACCAGAGCAATCTCTAAAGTTTTAGTGTTTAGTCTTTATTTCTAGAATCAAAGGCAAATGGATGTGCAGTTTTCTTTGACTAGTTTAAGCTTTTTAGAATCTGTTTAACTTGATGTTTTGCTTTATCTAGTCATATTTCCACTTTAAGTTTTAGAGAAATTTACAAACGGATGAAAAGAACAGAAATGAAACTTCCCTTTGTGGCTTAAAAACTCTGTCCTTAATCAGTATTGCATTGGGGAAGCAGAAAAAAAATAACAGATTATTTTTAAACGGTTTTTATTCTGCAAGAAGTTGATATGTAAAATAGTAAATCAGGTACCTGCTTTCAGAATTCGGGAAAAAAGTTTCTCTGAAAAATAGAACCATTCAGAAGCCAAATTTTAAGAGGTTTTTTTCCACTTATTTTCTGACTTGGAGTATTGAAAGAAAAGTTTTAATCACAGTAATTTTTTGTTGGCTTGCTTTCAGGTTTTTCTATCACAATAAGGAATGTAAGCCTAACAGAAAAACGCAGCCATGAATTATCAATATTTTCTTTATCTTACATGGGTTAATTTCTGATAATTGACTGTAAGGAAAATCTTGTGAAAATTCTTTCAATCCTATAATACAGTATTATCAGATACATATTTTCATCAGATATATATCATATATAGTGGTACTTTATAAACTCATTTAAATTCAGAGTGAGAAATTAAGCTCATAACATCTTTTATTTCTTAGTTATGAAGTTAAGGAATTAAAAAGTTATTTTTGTATATTCCTAGTGAAACACCAGGCCAGAAAATATGAATGTGCTCTTGTTAGATTTTTATCTATGTTCTTTTCAAATTCATGAACTCTGAAAGACGAAATGATGGAAATACTCCCTTTTTGCACCTCAGATAAATATCATGTATATTTTGCATGTTGATAATGTAGAATTGTCCCTTCTGCCTTACAGGAATCGGTAAGGGCCTTTTTTCCCCCCTCAAATGCCTGTGTTGTTTTCTCTCATGCTTTTAGTATGGGGATGATTTACTGAGCTCTGACAGTACATTGGCAACAATGTTTAGATCAGAGGGTTTTTTTGTTTTTTGGGGGTTTTTTGGTTTTTGGTTTTTTATATCGTGTGCTTGTGTATGTGTATGTGTGTGTGTTTGATAGCCTCAGAAGAAAAACTTTAATAACTGTTTAGTGCTATTTTTTTGTTTGCCTACATATACTGCTAAATGTATTTATGCCTAATGTGTATTTGTAGATTTATTGTTTTGGATCAAGAGCTATAATTCCTAATTCATAAATTTGTGGTGTTGAAGGGATAGACTACTTGTAAGTACTGTAGTTTTTATTTCATCATTGAGTAAGTAACAAAGTAGCACAAAATTATCTTCATTAAAAGTAGAACTCAAAAGTGGGTTCTTTAAAATGTTAAAAAATTTACCTAGTGAGTTCCCAAGATTCTAAAGCAAAGATGAAAGAACCAAGCATGAATATTAACTAAAAATTGTCCCAATTCTCCTATGATAATTCATATTCAGCAGTAATTACAAAAAAAAAAAACCCTTTCTTTTATCTATATACTTAAATTCATACAGCTTTATGGTGGGGTGGTGGGCATGTTGTATCAATGATTTAAAGGTGAATTTAAAGATAATAATTTCTTTCTCACAATCTCTTGAATGACAATCACGAAATTACCGTAATAAATGGATTCCTTTTCTTATGAAGTATCTCCCCAGAAATTCAGAATAATGGAACAAGAGTACACTAAATCACTAAAAAGTTTAATGCTTCTTAAGTAAATGCCTTTTCAGTACTAAGCTAATGGCTAAAGAAAGGTCACTGGATCCTCTAATGAATAGATAGGAGTAATTTCTTATTAGCACCTTGTTCCCCCACAAATTACATGTGAATTGGGTGTAAAAAAGCTCTTTGTATATAAATTGTAAAGGACTATAAAAGCATAGTTTTGCTACCAAAAGTGGTTCTTAAAGGACACTTTTTTCCCCTGAATATATGAACACTCATCTGCAAATGTATTTAACCTCTTAGTGACAGATTTATCTACAAGGTGATAAAGAATAGAACCGAGATCTTTAGTGGAATACCTGTTTGCTCTTCCAGAGAAATTCTGATTTACACTTTGTCAACGGGGAAATAGCATAGCATCAGAGGTGAAGTGCCTAGTATGCTAATGAATCTTGTTTTAAGTTATGGTTATAATTAGTTTTATGCTATATTACTTGAAAATCAAAATGTAGTATAATAATAAATGTCAGCTACTCTTGTCCAAATTACTATAAATATTGAATTGTCAGAATCTGGAACCAGTGAGGTTATTCTGTGCCTGCACTTCCTGTTTTCACCCACCTCCCAATTACTTGCAGCTGTCAAAATAATTTTAATCATTTTCAGATACTTTGCAGAAGAAAAGGGACTTAAGCCCTTCAGCCAAAAAAGATGTTGCCCCTCCTCTTGTGGTCTTCTTTTATAACCCCGCTGGGTCCCCCTAGTCTAGTCAAGCCAGCATTCTTTCTGAGCATCGCTATTATGCTGTAAGATCTTAAACATTTATCCAGGTCATTCCACAGTTCTGATTCTGTGTCCTTGCTTGTTAAACCACATCAGAGAATCAGAGAATCTTAGAGCTGGAGGAAGCCTCAGAAATCAGTTGCTAAGCCCCTTTATTTTACCAGTGATGAAACGTATGACATTAAATAAATACCTTTCAGATTAAAAATTAAACCCAAATCTCTGGACTTCTAGCCTTTGGCCTCTTCCACCAGGAAGTGTTGCCTGCAGATATGTGCAAGTAGACACATGCAAAAACCTGCCTATTCTGAAGAATACCTGATATTTGCATTCTCCCACCTCTGTGTCCGGGCTGTTCACCAGATATGCTTGGTTATGCCCTAGTATGGGAAAGAGCAAATTGAAACATGAATCAGGCAGGGAAAAAAAGGAGCAAGGATGTATGTACTTTACTGCTTTTGTTAGTCATTCAGTATCAAAGAAGGATAATGTGTCTGTATCTTTTAGAGTTGTACCTATAGAAAAGGAGAGCCCCACCATAGAACACATTAAGTATGACACAAGGTCTTAGTTTATATATAATAGTTTTCAACTTATTGAAAATCATAGGTGACAGATAAATCTGAAATAGTATTCTTTTGTCAAAAACTTTTTCCTAAAAAATCAGAGCCTTTCCCAGCATTCTGCTAAATTGAATCTTTCCTCTCTTATTCAAATTTATTTATATTTTTTTAAGATTTTTTTTTGATATGGACCATTTTTAAAGTCTTTATTGAATTTTGTTACAATATTGATTCTGTTTTGGTTTTTTGGCCATGAGACATGTGGGATCTTAGCTCCATGACCAGGGATCGAATCCACACCCCCCTGTATTGGAAGGTGAAGCCATAACCACTGGGACGGCCAGGGAAGTCCCCAAGTTTATTTTACTGAGAATACACAAATCCACTTTGAAATGATTAGTGTACTGCTGATGCCACCTACTCTTCTCCTTTGCTTTAAATATGCATATTTAGAATTTTAGCATTGGAAGGACCTTGATGACTCAAATGTCCAACTACCTCATTTTATTGCTGAGAAAACAGAATTTGAAAGGTGAAGTTTCTTAAATGTGAGCACAGAACTGGTTAGTGTCTGGTAGCATGGAGCTCAGGAATCTTGGCTCAGGCCAGTGTTATTTCCCCTAAATTACTTGAAAAATTCTCATTAAATTGTCTTTTGGCTCCATCTGTTTCTGTCTATTTCTCTGTCAGTCTGTCTCTTTATTCCTTCTCTCTCTTTTTTTCTTCTTCCAGGTTAATCCATCTCAGTTCTACTTAAGTCATTTTCAGTGGATTTAATGTGAATACTAACTATGGAATGGGTTGAAAAGAAAAACTGGAAGTTTAATTAGAATGCTGGTATCATCAACGATGTTTTTCTTTCTTTTAGCATCCAGTTATGTATGCACCTCTCTACAGATCTGGACTGTCTGTTGATTTTACTGTGCTTTCAAAGATCCCCATGTACTTTGTCAATTTAAACAATATAGATATTAGATATATTGTCTCTACCTTTCATAGAAAACCTTGAGAGGTTGCCAATGAATTCCTATGCTTATATTGGTATAAGTCAGCTGTATCAAATTTAAAGTTTCTTAGAGTTGGACTCTTAGGAATCCATCTTGATATGTAACCAAGTACAAGTTTTATATGTAAATTTTGTGAAATAATTGGTATGAAGAGTACATCGTTAACGTCATGTGCTGATTATCTTGGTTCAGTCATTTAATAAACCATCGGCAGCTATCCACTTTGTACCAGACCCAAGGCTGGGTGACAATTTGCACAGATTTGACTCTCTCATAAGTAATTCCACAAAACAGTAAGAGTGACAAATCTGTATGTAAAGTATGATAATAAGACCACGGATAGAGATTTGCTTAGGCCCCCACGGAAGAATAGATGTGGGGCATCCGTACTGCCTGGAGAAGCCTCTGGGGACCACAGTGAAGGTGGGCACTGATCTCACATGTCGGGTTTCACATCGTGGGTGACTGTGTTTACATGACGGAGGCCGATACAATTGCAGTACCTCAAGGGCTACTCACCAGAATTTCACAAAGCCCTCTGCGTCCTCCTCATGTCACATCATCATCAGAAGTCTCCTGCTGTCACCCTAAAACCCACACGTCCTGATATGTAATATACCCTTTCTTAAAGCATGAAGAAAAGATAATGTTTTTATTTGACCTTGGAGGGTCTCAATCAGTGAGCTCAGCCTTCTACTCTTAAGGGCTTTGATGGGCCCGTGCAATGAGTGGAGATTAAAATATGACCCTTGCCCCGAATCAGGCAGTGCCCAGGATTTCAATGCAGGAGATATTCTTATTTAGAGTCACATATGATCTTAGCAAACTGAAAATATTCATTGTTCTGTAGCAAATATAAGGAAAGAAAAGAAATCATACCTAATTATACTCCTATCTCAAAGGAGAGCTTAAAATGTCCAAAAATGGAAAGAGAATGCAGGATATCACTAAGAATTCTAATCAAACTGGTGAAGCAGGTTTTAGACATCTGGTGTTGACTTTGTCCCCACAGTATCTTATCTTCTTAAGTTCCCTCAGTGGGAATTGGTATAAGTAGTTAAGCAGTTTAGTTGTGGGACAAAAAAAATGTCAAGAAATGTACAAGGTGGCTGTGGAAGGTAGGCTGGGGTTTACCTCAAAGGGGTCCTTGTGTTGGGTCTTCTTAGACTTGTAAGTGGTAATGAAATAGACCTTCCCAGCAGTGACCTTCTAGCTACTAGCAACTTGAGTGTTTCTTAGATTACTCTTCCTACTTCCCTGCACTATCTTGGTATCCCTCTCAAGCATTAGATGCATTAGTGGGATGCAGGGTGCGTGATGCCCTGCCCCCACCCACAGAGCTCCCACTGTCCTCCTTGGTCCTGGACCCTCCTTTCACGCAGTAGCATAAGCCGGAAATCTTTGCACCATCCTTGGATCCACTTTGATAACGTACTTTGAGTCAGTCACTGAGGCATTTTGCATTTATTGCTTAAATACATTTTGCTTCTGTGCATTCCCCTCCCTCCATCAATAATTACTGCATATACTTGAATATTACAAAGCTAGATTTCCTTCCTCCTGCAAAACTACTCCTCAGAAAAGAGGGGGTCTCGTTGTCCTGGAGTGAGCATAAAGCCTCTGCTATTTCTGGGAGCTCTCCCAATTGCTTTATTTTAAACCACAGGGCACTGTGTGAGGGAGACACACTGGCCCAAAAGGGCCTCGTTTAATGCGACTAGATATTTATGAAGGGCACCTGACAAAAATCTTTTTTTTGTTTTTAAAGGATGTGGCAACATTTAAGATAGTGTGGGTATTTATTCCCAGGAATGTGATCTCACAATGGTAAATGCAAAATATCTTTATAAATAAGCCTTTTCACTACCCTCCCCACCCCTGCAAAAACAAAACAAAACAAAAACACCCCCAATACGTTCAGGAGTTAGGGCTACCAAAAGCATGAATCTGCACCTCCAAGACAAATGGAGATGTCAGCTATCCTAATTTTTACCAAATATATGTGACTTAGGACATTTCCAGTGACCGCATCAGACAGAGATTCCACTAATGCTGTATTCCAGTGAAGATGGGTGTGCTTCAGAAAACTGTCAGAGGACTAAAATGCTGACCTGAGGTGATGCAGACGCAGATGTCAGACATGCCTGTGAAGAGTTTGAATCAAATTGGGGAGACGCGGATGGAGGGACAAAAGTGACCTATCTAAATGTTTTATATTTCCCTATTAATTTCACTTATGTAACTGAAAATAGCAAGGACCATGATCTTACGTAAACACTTGTACATTGAGAAAAGTACATGAATCTTACGTATGGAGCTCAGTGAATTCTCACAAAGCAGACAGTGTGGAATCAGACCAGGAATCAGACAGTTGCCAGCACCCAAAAATGCGCCCTCCTGCGCTCTTCTGGGAACTGCCTGTGCACCTCCCACTGCCAGTAGGCACGGTGTGAACAGGTCCTTCCTGCTCTCGCCACGGGCTAGTTTCGCTTATTTTTGAATTTTCTGTAAGCAGACTCATTCAGTAAGCGCCACTTTGCTGTCTGGCTTCTTTCCTCAACATTATGTTTGTGAAAAGTGTTGCTTCATTCAGTTTCTCCACGTTGCGGAGTGGTTATTTCATTTTATGAACAACCACACCTTATCCATTCTCTGGTGATAGATGTTTGTGTTGTTTCCATTTGGGGAGGGTTGTGAAGAGTCTTGTTCTTCCGAGTCTCCTCTGTGACTTCCGGTGACTGCATGCCAGCATTGACTTGGGTACCTATGTGGGACTGGGATTATAGACCACAAAGGATATCCCTCGTCAGCTCTGACGGGTGCTGGCAAACAGGTTTCTGAAGTGGTTGTACCAAGCTCCATGCCCATCAACAAGGTAGGAGGGCGCCTTTCTCCATATTCTTGCCAGCTCGGTACTTTCTGTCTTTTTTATTTTAGTCATTTTGAGGGGAGAATAGTGGTATTACGTTATGATTTTAACTTGATTTCCCTGATGACTTAACCCAGCTGACCACTTTTTCAAATATTTAACCACCATTAGGATATCCTTAAGCGTCTGTTCATATTCTTTTTCACTTCCCACTCATTTTCACTCCTCTAAAATTTTGTATATTCCAGTTGGAAAAGAAATCAACTTTTTTTTAAAATCAGATTATCTTCTTGGCAGAACTGGACATCATCTTATATTGGGGCAACATGGAAGTTATTGAGGTGACCTCCTAACTGATCCGTCAACCTCTCCTCTCTCTCAGATCCTCTGCTCCATCTTCCGTGCTACCCATAAAGTTATTTTCTATACGCAGATCTGATCAAGTCAATTGTAGCCCTATCCCATTCATTCTCTCCCCTCCCTGATTACCTACCTTCCTATTGATGCTATGCTAAACAGAGTGTTTCCAGAACTCCCCTTTGAAGGGTCTTGGGGAGCAGGCGTTGGGCGGGTGTCGAGGCACACTTGCTAAATATTCAGATTATCAAGGCTCTTCCCTGGAAATTCTGCTTCAGTAGCTTCCAGTGAGGCCCCAGGAATCTGTGTGATGAACAAGCACTCCAGGTTATTCTTATTTTCAGGGAAGTTTGAGGAATACTACAAACAGGTTGATTTTGTTTTTGCCTCAGTGCTCTTACATGTTCTCTGTCCACTGTCTGGGTTATTCTCCTCCATTGGAAGGAAACATCCGCACAAATGTTGCCTCTGGGAATCTAGACTGACTCCTGCAGGCTGAGTAAACCACTCTGTAGTCAGTGAAGTCTTACTCCCGATCTTTCTCATGAACCTAGTCCACGGTGGCTTTCCCCATCTCAGCTGATTACATGCGCTGGTTTTACCTTCAGTTTAAATTCAGAATCGGCTGCAGCTTGCGCACGGTCCTACTCTCCCGTTACACTCGGGCCTGCGTGACTGCAGAAGCCCGCGACTAACTAGCTTTCCCGCTTGCATCTTGGGTCAGAGTGATCATTATTTTAAAATCTAAGTTAACATCACATGTTCCTGCTCAAAACGCTCCAGTGGCTCCACATTTCTCTCAGAGTAAAAGCCAAGTCTTCATGAGGTCCTACAAGACCCATCGCCATCTGACGCCTTCCCCACCTTCACCCTATGACCTTCTAGGCTCACTCTGCCTCAGTTGTTCTGGCCTCCCTGCTTTTCTTAGAACATCCCAGGTATGGTTGCACTGTAGAGCTTTTGCACTTCCTGTTCTTTCTATCTGGAACACTTGCCCTGAGGCGTCTGTAGTACTAACTCCTTCACCACGTTTTTCAAGTGTTGGCTCAAACGTCTCCTTCTCAGTGAATCCTGTCTTGACCACCCTATTTAAAAGTGAAACCTGGTCCATCCTTCCCACAACTCCAACCTCTTATACTCCGTTCTTTTCTCCCCCCCGTGGCATTCACTGACTTCTAATGTACTCTTAATTATGTTTATCATTTACATCTTTCTGCAGAATATGAGTTCCCCAAAGGCAATATTTTCTACTGTTGTGCTCACAATATATTCTCAAATATCAGAACAATGCCTGGCATATAATAAATGCTCAGTGAATATTTGTTTGACTTGTAGAATGTAATATTCAGGATGCAATAGAGAAGAGGCCTTACATAGTATCTCTTTATAAGCCAGGTTTTTTATGAAGCCTTTTCCAAGATATGTTGCATACCTTCACATTTTGAAGTGAAAACTTGACACTGGCAGTTTGGATGAAGATGGGGTTGCTTGTGTACTGCTTCATTGGTTTGAAGGAGAAGCCAGTTGCAGCCCAGCTCATCCTCCCTGAGTTGTGTGTATTCTCTGAGATACAGGTATTTTTTTGTTTTTTTTTTTTAGTTAATTAATTTATTTTATATTTATTTTTGGCTGCGTTGGGTCTTTGTTGCTGCACATGGGCTTTCTCTAGTTGTGGTGAGCGGGAGCTACTCTTCGTTGTGGTGCGCGGGCTTCTCACTGCGGTGGCTTCTCTTGTTGCGGAGCACTGGCTCTAGGCGCGCGGGCTTCAGTAGTTGCAGCACATGGGCTCAGTAGTTGTGGCTCGCAGGCTCTAGAGCGCAGGCTCAGTAGTTGTGGCACACGGGCTTAGTTGCTCTGCGGCATGTGGGATCCTCCTGGACCAGGGCTCGAACCCATGTCCCCTGCATTGGCAGGCGGATTCTTAACCACTGCACCACCAGGGAAGTCCTGAGGTGCAGGTTTATACAACAGGGTTGATACTTGAGTCCTGGATGTTAGCTTTTTCCCTAAAAAATGCCAGCAAAGATGCTGGCATTACTTGAAGTGTCCGTAGAGGCAGGTTTCCATGAAGAAATCAGATAACTTAAAAAAATTAAATGTCTTTTATGTTTGGTTCAAGCACATCGATTTTGAAAAGTTTATGCATAAATTCTTAGTCCCATTATAAAACCAATGTGCTTTTGCCTATTTTAGCCCATCTGAAGAGCATTCTTATATACCCTTGCATCAGTTTTGGGTGACCAGAAACCTAAACTTCTCTCTCATGCATTAATTCTTGAAATGCTGTGATGCAGTCCAGCTGAAATCTGATTGCTAGATAAGCATATTACTCTAGAGGGTCTATTTATATACATCTGATTTTAGAATAACTTTTACTTCTATTACTGTGAATTCGTAAGTTTCTAATATATACGCATATGTACTTATTCATGCCTTTGAGAATGTAACTTTTACTTTGTTGAGTACCGCATTTTCATGGGACAGGAGGGTAATTTTTCTCTTAGCTTACCAAGAGATAATATGTAAAAATCTGCTGGCTCAGCAGGTCATTCTGTCATCCTGGCTTACCTAACCTTTGGTGAGCTCTGATTGTCTTCTTACTGTTTTAACTGTCTTAGCCTCCTCTCACAACCCAAATTTGTTGATTAGAAGCTTTTTATAAGAGTAATGCCTGTACTTTAGTGTCTCCTAAGGGGCCTGGAATACTGCTGGTGCTATGATAGCTCTGAGCAGCTAAGAGTAGAATTATTAGTAGCTCACCACTCAAAAGAATGCCAAGAAAAAGACTTGTGTGAAGACATATATCTTAAGTCAGCTAATATAATACTTGTCTGAAAAAGCCGAATCTCAATTAGATAGTGTCATGAGGGAAAGCCTTCGTGTAGTTTTATCCAAAATAAGAAAGGCAGTTAGGCACCAATTCAAATCATGGTTAAAATTCCATTTAAATGACTTCATAAACTGTATGCATTAGCAAACTTAAAAATAGACACTTCGTGAACTATTATAGGAACTTTATTGTGCAGTAAAAAAAAAAAAAAAATATAGCAATTGCCATGAAGTAGAAAAATACCTAATCAGACTGTCCTTTTTTTCTCTCATCATTCTGAAAACTTCTATATTTCAGGGCTGTGATTTAACTAATGCTAATCTTATGAGCCTATACATCAACAGATAAATTTATATTTAGTCTCTATTCTGTTATCTGTCTATTCTCTGGGATATGTGAGTACTAATGAGCCAACAAATATGGAAATTCAGTTAAAAATGCTGGGACTTAAAGGATGGCAGGCAAATGAGGAAGAGAATGAAATAGCTTCTAAATGCATTCATTTATTTCACAAGAATTATTGAATACCACTAGATATTAGGAGCTGGGGGATTGGAACTGAAGTGGTAGTGAGGGTTGGGAATATAGAAGAGAAGGAAAGAGGAGCTAGCCAATCCCAGCCTTCATGGCACCCATAGTTCATTCATTCATTCATTCATTCATTATCTGTTGAATGCCTATAACTCACTGTAACAGGGATACAATACTGAAATAAACCAGAAATTCTTGCCCTGACTGAGCTTATATTCTAATGAGATAGAAAGGCAATAAATAAGGCCCCCAAAAGTAAAAAATTTAGTAGAAAGAGTTAAGGACTAAGGAGAAAAATGAAGTGGGCAGGGAGCCTGGAAGTGTTGAGGGTGGGAAGCAGGTGGCAGTCTTAGACAGGTTGTCCAGGAAAGGACCTGATGAGGAGGTATCTTTCTAGTAAAGATCTGAGGGAAGTGAGGGAGCTAGTCGCACAGATACCTGGAAGAGGGGCAGCGGGGCTGCCAGGAAGTGGCAGTGTGAGGTGCTGAAGTGAGAGCTCGCCTGGCATGTTCGGGGAATAGTGAGGAGGCCGCTGGGGCTGGAGCAGGATGGACGATGGGGTGAAGCCTCGTGAGGGCTGTGGGTTTCGCCCAAGGCGTGACGGGAAGCCATTGGGAGGTTTTGCCCCCAGACCTGCAATGTGACCAAGGGAACTAACCATAATTCAATTCAGCCATCAATGGTCGAGCAGACCGGAAAGGTTGACTTGTACTGGAAGTTGTAAAACCAGAATGGGGTGAGAAGCCAAAGCTGGACTTAATGTTTTAGGAGTTACCTGTGAGAAAAACGCTCCATGAGTCAGGAGGATGGGGCAGACTTTGTGGAAAGAGTGGGGTGGAGACACCAAAGAAGAGCCTTAGGGGCGCCTTTGCCCACTCACAGGGGCTGGAGGGGGATCCGGTGTGATCCTCAAAATGGTAATAGGTGTCCCCCTTCTTTTGTCTTTTCACTTGTTTTATATGGGTTGTTTTCTAAGAAGATCTTTGGTATTCTTTCTCAGACTTCTTATGAGGTGAAATTATGAAAGAAGGAAGGAAAGATAATTGGAAAACTGTATCTATGATGTTGTCTTCATGTTAATTACCAGCTCATGGTGCAGCGGAGGAGGTGGGTGGGCAAGTGGCTGGCCTCCAGCCCACTTCTGGCCAGTTAGAACCACAGTTGAGAACTGTTCGTAAAGACATAATATCTATGATTTTAGGCCTAAAAAACCAAAATAAAGCAAAACCTCAAGAGTATTATCTTCTGAGAACTATAGTGATTTCAATTTATTTTCCTTTTTTGTCACTGCTCTTGCTATCCTACTTATCTTCAGCCACAATTATCAAAACACAAATTTGTTCATTTTAATTTTTATCACCTGTAAAATGATAAAGGTACTCGCAAATCAGTGTTTGCACAAGTTGAATTGTGTGCCTTTCATACCAAGACTCGGTTGTGTGTTTTTTTTAAATAAAGATAAAACCCTGTATTGTCGTCAGGACTGAAAGCAAAATTTCACAGGCCGTTGCTTCTGCCAAAGAAACCTTGCCCTCTCTTGGCTTAAGGTGTTAAAACACTTAGCAGTGTTTTCTGTCTAATTTTAAACTGTTGTTTTCTAATTCTGAATTGGAGCAGTTTGTCATGGATGAAATGTCATAGATGTATATTTTACCCCTATGTGGATGCATGCCCCTAATTTCTCTGTGCCTTTCGGATGGAAGTCAGAGTTAAAATGGAAAATTGCTGTCGGAAGCTGGCGTATTTTTAAACTCTTGAGTGAGTTAAGGGGGGAATAAAAACTCTTTCCACCCTTGACTGCATGGAAAATATTAAACTCCTTGTCAGTAAGCAGGGGAGATGATGAGTATTGTGGATTTTCATCTTCCTCTCACGAGTTCTTATGATTCACATCCTATCCCCGTTGTAGTGTTGGTCTGCATTAATGATCTTGAATGCCGAGATTGAACCATTATTTTTATACTTATTTTTTTCTTGAACCTGATGGGTGCTTTGAGAATATTAATTATATACCTTTTTTGTTGCAAAGGTTCTAGCAGTTTGGTTTCATCTTGACTGATGCCCTTGACTTCAGAGTATAAATAGAAAAATAGAGATAGGTGACAGGGATTGATTAGCAATCTTCCTTCTAAGCAAAACAGTAAATAAACCTATCTAGATAAATCACCAGCCCCAAAGCCTGGAGAATGCATGCTAAAGAATTAAGGGTTGTGTGGGTGTGTGTGTGTGTGTGTTTAATTGATAGGGAAATTTTCTAGAAGAGCCACAAGAACACAAAGATTCTATCTGGTCCGTTTTGCTGTTCTTCAATTTTTATTAGAAAATAGGCTTATAGGTTTTACTAAGCTATTAGAATGATTATTCGCAACCCTCCCCCCTTTTTAAGGGAATTTTTTTTTTAAAGTAACAGGAAACTGAGATCAGTATTTCATTGCTGTTTCAAGTCTCTCTCTCAATATATATGTGTATTACTTTGTTATTATTAGACTTTAATTGTAGGGTTGAAAGAGCTCAGGGAATCACCTGATTCATCCTCTGGCACTTTTAAGCCATCACAGATAGCTGAAAAAATATTTTAGTATTTTTCTGGCATTTACTCTGTGCCCTGCCGTGTTTGAAGCACTTCACGTAAATTAACTCATTTAGCCCTGACATCCACCCAAAGGGATGGGCACTGTTTTTATTCCCGTGTACCGTATAAGGAAACTGAAGCACAAAGAAGTTCAGCAACTCTCCCCATAAGGAATGGATCTGGGACTTGAACCCAGACACCAGAGTCTGTGCTCTCGACCTTTACGTACCGCCTGCCTCTTTCCTTCTCCCATTCTTTCTAGAGTTTCCAATTCTAAGGGTTAATTTTTACTCTCACTTTCCTTTACCTAACGTGGTTTCCTCAGCCTATAGTTTAAGGTTCCTTTTCGGTTTTGGGGTTTTTTTTTTTTTCCTTTTTCTGAGCACTTCTCCAGCTTTCCGTCAGTCACTGCTGCCCCATTCTCTCACCTTCCTCCTCGGTGATATTCTCCAACCCTCAAACCATTGCTGAATTCTTAGATTGTATATCAGGACTAAAGCTGGTGGCTGTCATAATGGCCAGTTCTGAGTAAGATAATATTAATCGTACAGTTACCTCACGGTTCCTCACATTCAGCCTCTATTCCTGTTTACCACATCTTTTTTCTGCTGCATTTGCAAAAGCACGTTATTCATGCCTTAGGTCACGCTATGAGTGATGCCATTTTATGGATTCGTGGCTAGTCTCAGATTTCCCAAGACCTTTGGACGCGCACTGTAATCCATAAACACGCTCTCCTCTTTGTGGACATTGTATAGCATCTCTTTAGGTGATTTAGGAAAGTTTCTAACTGTGTATCCTAGGATCTTCTAGCTCTTGAGACACGCTGCTCTTAAGATGTCGAATGTGTAAATCCCCATTATACATACAACTGTCAAAGACAGTTTGGTCGATGGGGACTTTGGACCGGCTGTTGGCACATTATCCTCCTGGCTGAATCGTAGGGAAGAGAGTAAAGCACGGAGCACTGTCTCCCCTACCCCCCACATAGAGCACTCCTCACCCCAGTCCCCACACCCCCTCTCCGCTAGGTGGGATCTAGTGGACCCTCCGCCCTTATCGAAGATGAAATCCTGCAGATGAGTTTTCTGCTGCCTAAACCAAAGGTAAGCGTTCCGCCGTCACCAAGTGCCACGTGACGTTGAGTGACTGCTGCCGTATTTTATTAAGTCAGGATGAATTTCACAGGATTATAAGTTGTAATGACAACGTTTGCCGCCATCCTTACCCTTCCATGATAATAGTTAACATCTAGAGTCTGAGGTGGCTGGGGATGGTGGTGAGCAGTCCCCCACATATGTTTTCTTGGCTGTGCTGCTGCTGGGTTTTGTTGTTGTTATCTTGGGTGTTGCTGGGCTGGATTGTCTCCCCATAATGGTCCTGACCCCCATTCAGGAGCCCCCTAGACTCAGGACCCCTGCTGCCACTTTTGACTCCATTAGAGCAAGGTCTTGACTACTTTGCCTGTTGACCCTTCTTTGAAAGTGATGTACATGCTTGCTGAAATTGTCTGCAATATGTCCAATTAGTGCACCCAGATTCCCTATTACCCGGCATGTTTATGTTCCTGTGATCCTCTACCCAGACCGTGGGAACTTTGGCCAGTGGATTGGAGATGAGGGAGTGTTTTTCCTTCCAGCTGGGGAGCTTAGGTGTTCCCATGGGATCCTGTTCTTGCCTGTGTATATCATGATAACACTGTAATTTATCTATTCCCCTGTAAATCTCCACTACCTGACGGACATTCTCAAAGACTGTGAGCAGGCAGTTCTGGGTTTGGCTTGGGGAGGTTCCCCAGCACTAGTCTTTGTTTTCCCCTCCTCGTTCCAAATGTCATTCAAGATGGTAGTGTTAGTACCAATCCAAGGAACCTCTTGGTTTTAATAGGCTTTCAGGAATTGGCCAAGAGACTTATGTACTGTACACCTATATGGTTGAAAAAAGTCTAATTTCTCAACAATGGACTTGGAACCAAGCTTTTTGGAACACAGCTGCCTTTAGTCCGATTTCAGCACCTCTGTGTCTTTGCCCCTGTGATGTGTCTTCCAGCAGTGCCTTTCTCCTGTGGTGCTCCCATCTGCCAACTTGTTCTTCACTCTCAAAGCCAGCCAAGAGATTGTCGCCTCTGAGAATCTCCCCTCGCTCCTCTCCCATCCAGAGCTCACCCCTCTCTTTCACTGGGTGAAAGAGTCCCGATGGGCTTCTGCCTGTTTTCGTTTCATTATGCCAAATGCATTTAGCTCTAATTATTTAAAATTACCTAATCTATCTCCTGTGTTGGACTAGAGCTTCTTGAGGCCAAGGCCCATGTCTATTCATTTTGCATTTCTACTCATAATATGGTGCCAGGTCCATCGCAGCAGCTCAATAAATGTGGAGCTGGATTAGATCCCTTTGTAATAATAGCACTGGGGGAGGGGGAGGGATCATCTGGTGAATGGAATAGGAACCCAAGTGGAGAAAGGGAATGGAGCAGGTCATTATTTCGATGACTAATGGGAGGCTGAATTGAGGGGAAAGATGAGTTTGGGGCAGGCATGCCATCAGGGGACGACACCACACCAGTTTGGGTGGTGGCAGGCCTTCTAGGAGTTCTAGGCTGAGATGTTAGCAGAGGTGTGAGGAGAGCGAGGGGCTGTGGGAGTCGTAGATGGAGCCCTGGGAATGGCAGGTTTCTATGGGACGCCAAGATGAGAGGTGCAGTGTTGGGAGAAGGGGAAGGACCCTGGAGATGATGGGCGTGTTGGAAGGAGGGCAGAGATAGCTGGTAACTGGCAGGGGTGGCAGTGGGGAAAGGGTGGGGGGAGGGACGGGGCAGGGGGTCCATCGGCAACAAGCAGATGTCAGGGAGGGGAGTTGCTGGGACCACGGCAGCTTCAGGCGGCCAGCAGTGTCGGGCAGTTGTATGCACTGGACGGCGGACAGTCAGTGACTGGTGATTGAATTGTATCTTTGGGAGTCATGGGGAGCTAGGGATGGTAAAAGAACCAAGTGACGGGCTTGGCTGAGCTTGCAGGGAATGAGATCATTTGTGACCATAATGCTGAACAAACAGGATTAAAGGGCGCGTCAGAAACGTAACTTTGTTCTCTCTGCCTCTCCCCTCCTCTCCCCTATTCCAACCACTCTGCGGAGCTGGGTTTTCTGTCCCTGCATGAAATCTAAGACAGACTTCACTACTTTTCAGCTTCTCTCAGATCAAAAAAAATCTTCCAGTAACTTCTATCCATAAACACAGTCTTAGTTTAGTAAGGATCATGTCTGGTCTAGTCCAGTGCAGTAATACATAGTTTTTTCATTTAAAGGTAAAGCTTCTAGCACTCTTGCAGCTCCCATTTGCTGTAGATGTGAAACCTGTAGTGGGGGAGAGAGTCCCGATGGGCTTCTGCCTGTTTTCCCCCTAACACATCTGCTCTCTCTCCCCGACTCACCAGGCAACTCCAGCTACTTCAGAGTAGATGGGGGAGGTGGGGTTGGTAAAGTGCAGGAAGGTCCTACAGCAGGACATCAGTTTGCCTTGGGTTTCCTGCCATGGCAGATGTAAACCTGACTTGTTCCTTTGTGGGCACTTGTTTAGGTTCTTCAGTGGGGAGAGTCTCTCCCTCCTTCATCTCTGTGGCTATCTTACCTAAGTTTTTCCTGACATGGCGGAATCCACCTCTTCTTTCAGCAAACCTTAGTATGCTGCTGAGGTTTCCTCACCCACCCAGGCATCTTTAACTGAGACTCACTCAGCTCATGTTGACTTGGCAGTACTTATGGGATATCTGGCTGGAAATCCTCTCCTAGCACCTGAGAGAGAGGTGGGAGCTGGACACACAGATGTGAGGGTCAGTGCTGTGTAGATGTTGGCTGAAGTCATGAGCGTGGACACGCTTGTCCGGGAAGAGACCTGGAACCTCACAGAGACTCATGTTCCAGAAGCAAGAGGTCAAGGAACTGGCCAAGAAGGTGGAAGCCTCTTCCAGAGTGTTGGTTTTACAGAGGGGCAGACTGCATAGGAGTCAGCCCAGAATTATGTCTATTATTGTTTCCATCTTTTACCAAGAATGTGGAACTTAAAATGCATGCATTTTAATTTTAATTGTGAAAGGACTCTAAGCTGTCTTCTTCCTGTTTTGAAAATTGATGTTAATTTTACCTTAGAATTTCTAATTCTTTGAAGATAAATTTTAACTTTTTTTTTTCCAGTTGTGTATGAACACAGATCAAGATTAGAGAAATCCTTGCAAAAGGAAAGACTTGAACATAAGAAAGCGAAGGAAGGTAAATAATGTAATTTGTGTTCTGTGTTTTTATCATACTCTTCTTTGAAGCATCACGTACTTGCTTTACTATTTTTTTGCTAAGAAATTTTTCAAATCACCCAAAGTCAGTTTTATTTGGTGGATGGAGAAGGAGATACCAAGCAATATGCTATACGTTGTGCCACAAAATAAGTCCTGCTCAAGACTAGATTTAGAATCTTTCATTCAGTTGGTGCCACTTTGAGGTCATTCATATATTGGTTATATGTATTGCTTTGGAAATAACACACAGTTTTTCTTTGAATATTATCAATGCATACGTTACTAACACCTGAAACTTCTGTCCACAGGCATCCAGGAACGTAACAGCATGCATTGTCCAGAATATGACAAACGTTATATAAACATATACGTATACATGTACATTTCGAACGTAATGAATTGATCTTATCGTACGATGTCTTTTAAGTTATACGCCTGTTTTCATCTTGTGGTAAAGGCTTTACTGGCACAACTGATTGGTTTGGTTTGAAAAATTAACATTTAGCACAGGTATTAGGCAATGCTGTTGATTTTTATCAGAGTTTTTCTATAAAGCATGGAGCTTATACAGGTTGTGATTTGAAATTACCTGCATTCTATTTTTATTTATTCATCTTTTTGGTAAATCTTGAGATTGAAGTGAGGTGTTCCGTCTGATTACCTTGGTGTGAGGTAGAAGGAGGGAGAACAGAGGAGGGCAGTGTGGGCTAGGATGTTTTACTGAGATGTTTAAGATCATTAAAATGCTTTGATAGGATTTGGATTTCCCTTGTCTTCGAAAGCAGAGTGATTTTATAGAGCCATCTAGTGGATAATAAAGCTTTAAGAGCATTAAAGATGGTTTGCACAGCTTGATTTCCTTTTCAGGTCCTGAATGATTTTCGTGTGCCATCTAGTGGCTGGCAATAAATCATCTCTGTCCTTAGGTGCACTTCATGTTTTTTTCTCCTTAATTTCATGGACAGTTCATCACCAAGTACACATTCTAAATGCACTTTTAATCAGTTGGTTATAGTGTGTATTTTGTTGATTCAAGACTCACAACTTTAAGGTAAAGAGGAAAATTATATAACAGTTTTTTTCAACTCTTTCTAAAGCATTAAAAGACAAAGTATATAAGTCGCCAAGTAGATTGTTTTAAACCTGAAACATTTTTTAGGTCTGAGTAAAGTACGCCTATGTTCTTTTAGATGTCTAAAAATGCCACAGTGAATTAACTTTTACTCTCTTTTCTCCATTTTGTATTTTCTAGATTTTCTGGTTTATAAATTAGAAGCACAAGAAACACTAAATAAGGGAAGGGTGAGTTTTTTTTTCTCCCTTAATTTTTTATTTCACGAAACTTGAAAGAGGGGGAAATACAGCGTAAAACCTTTTACTCTGTTGATCATTAGGATTGAAGGGCTGAAATACATTTCCCTGCCTCCCTCCTTCCCTCCCTCCCTTCCTCTCTCCTTTCCTTCCTTCCTTCCCAAGAGATTCTCAGAGGAAGACCTAAAAACTGTTCTTTTAAAACGTACCTTCCTTTGTTTGTCACATTACTGTGATAGTGATAAATTGGAAATAGCCTTAATGTTCAACCATAAAGAGATTATTTTTATTCACTCACTTATTCATTTGTAGTCTCTCTTTTCTACAGAATGTGATATTTATTTTCATTTGCCTTTGCACGACGTTACTGTCACTTGCATAGACATTGCTGTGTAATGTCTGGCATGGTACCTGGCCTAGAGTTCCCATGTTCAAAAACATTTGTGGAACGAATGAATACATAAATGATATTGGCAGTTTAAAAAGTTTTAAAGTCCAAATTAACTGGAGAAAAACAAGTTTTTCTCTTACGTTAAGAAAAATATGTAAGCATTGGTTGAATAAAGCATTGGCGTTTTGGGGTATTAAAACTGAGAAGAGCCTATCCCTTGAATAGCTAGGAGGCTGTCGGCTTTCAACTCTTCCCTGCTTTTAAAAGCCCTAGCCAGAATTGTGTGTGTCCTGTTGTGCATTTTGTAATGTAATTTATTACAAATTAAAATGGTAAAGTGATCAAATAAAATGATAAAGCAAAAACGCAGTTCATCTTAGAAGCTGCAAGAATATGAAAGAAAGAAGTAATTGAGGCTGTGCTTGTACCGATGACGGGTAAGGCAAGGAGTGGGGCACATAAGACAGAACAACACAGCAGCCTGGGGAGAGAAAACTTTCAGGCGGTTTGTGGTTTGCACACTCACTGGTTATGGTTGCCCAGGACTGCACTTGTGTGAGGTCCACACGTGAAGATGCTCCACTGGCACACAGAGACACACTCCTGGAGCGCGTGCTTCAGCCATAGGCGTAGGCTCAAGTTTCGGTCCTGGCTCTGCTACTAAAGGAAATGTTTGCCCTGGCCTGTTCCTTAGCCTTTCTGTTTCTCACTCTGTGAGCTGGAGTCTAGTTGGGGTAAAGTCACATATGTAGAATTTCTTAGCGCTGAAGCTCAAGGCAGGAAAGTGCCTTTTCTCTCCCTTCCCGGAAGCCAGGCGAAGCTGGTGAGGCCTGGTTTATCTCCTTTTCCCCTCGGAGCACCGGGCACAATATATTGCGCCATATCAGCCACATGCGGTGCTGCATCTCAGGACAAGTTCCCCTGTGCCTCTGGCATCAGTTTTTCTTCTCAGTATGAGAGTGGAAGTAAATCACCTCCAAGGGCCCTGTCAAGCTGCTGTTTGTTTCTTTGTCCATGTCCGTGATTTTTCCATGAGGGGAAAAAATGGATGGATCTAATCCGTGGATCCATCAGGATCCATGTCCTGATTTTTCATTATTAAAGTCTAGCAAACTTAGAGCAATGCGAAAACTTCATTTCTGCTATTAAGTAAGGAGATGGCCTCAGAATTGTCCTGTTTCGAACTTAGAGTTCATTTTCACTTAACACAAGTGAAATGAGTGAAATCCTTCCATTAAGACCTTTAAGCTCTGGTTAGCAAAAGAGCCAAATTTGTTACTTTTGTGTTAACTGTTTGCTTTTCAATTTACAGCAAGATTCTAATAGCAGGTACAGCGCATTGAATGTCCAACATCAGATGTTAAAGGTGAGTAATTTAAAGTTGTTCTTCGAGAGTGAATCAAAGGATTAATTAAGTAACTTAAGTGATCAAGGAAAGTTTACAGAAAGTTGATTTGTATTGTGATATGGTATATTAAAGTCATTTCTGGCTAAAAGTGATATATAATTGTAATGCTCCATCATGTTTATCACCTGATTACAAAGAACATATTTAGCTCATTACACATTTTTTCTAAATCAGGCTCTCTGGTCACCTAAGTTTTAATTTTGTTCTCTATCCTTTAAGGATTTTTGTTTGTTTTTTAAATCTAATTTCTCAGAGTGGGTTTTCTTAGGTATTTTCTTTTATCTTAGTCGCGCTGGAGGCAGTAGAAGTATTAAAATGCTGCCTTCCTGTTACTAATGTGTAATAAGTGTTCTGCCTACCACAGGAGCACAATTTATGTTTAAAGATTCTCCTTCCATGGTTCTTGGATAAAACTCATTATTGTGTCAGGAAAATTGAAAAAAAGAGAGAGAGAGAGATGCATTATTTCTGTTCAGGCCAGAAGAGATGAGCAGCAGACATTATGCCACCCTGCAGAGCAGGGAAAAAAAACATGCCACTGTCTCCAGCCCCTACCCCCCAGCTTTTTGTTTGGTGTTGTCTTTTCTCCTATATCAGTAGGGCATATGCTTTTTATAGAAACCAGCATCTTTCCTATTATCAAGAAAGCAATACATGAATTAAAGCCAGACCACTCTTTCACATTAAGCATTTGGAGACTGTAGAATTTATCTAGATTGTGATTACAGTATTATAATCAGGAGTAATATACGTAAGAATCATTCTATAAGCAATAGATTTATTACTTCCCCCAAACGGAAAAAAGTGTTTTTTTCCCCCTTCTTTAAACTGGGTTACCAGGAAGGCTGAAAATCAAAGAAGGGAAATAAAAACTGTTGCTGGGAAAACATCAGATTGAAAGAGGCAGTCTAGAGTATCCACGGAGGGGTAATTTTTTCGTTAGCTTTACCCTGTTTCCACAGTAACTTGAGTCCCTGGGAATTTCCCCAGATCCCTTCCTTTTCCATCTCTCATGCAAACGTCCAACTTCTTGTTGTTCCCATTAATGTTAAAAATGCAGGAGAAAATTATTTTTGGCCATGATCGCAAACTATTCATTTGGAATGGAAGGGAGCCGCACAAATTCAAAGCAAGCTGAGGAAAACTAAGTCTACTTCTTCATTTGTGCTTACTTTCTGGCAAGAGAAAGGCTACGCTATCGAGAGACAGATTCTGATACAATTTAGAGAATGTACATCCCTGCTAAAGTTTTCATCTTTGCAGAGTCAACATGAGGAGCTAAAGAAACAGCACAGCGACTTGGAAGAGGAACACCGCAAGCAAGGAGAAGACTTCAGTAGGACATTTAATGACCACAAGCAGAGATACCTGCAGCTGCAGCAAGAGAAAGAACAAGAGCTTTCTAAGCTAAAAGGTATTTGGAAACCTAATTAGTCAGTGTGCGTGGAAATGAATACTCATATTAACGTTTGAATAGAACAATAGACTTTTGTTTTATTTTGCTTGTTGCTTGGTGATTGATTACCTTACATGTGGTCCTTTACCAGTTACTTCTTACTTCTTTATGAAGTTTCACACTTACACTTATCTCTTTGGGTTTGTTTAGGGAAACAGAATAGAATACTTAGTGTTTCTCAGCGGGGCACACTGACCATGTTGGGCAAGACAGTTCTCTTTTTAAGTGTGTTGTGAGACATTTAGCATCTCTGACCCCACCCACAAAATGCCATCAATGCTCCCCAGTTACAGTGAC
Organism: Balaenoptera physalus; assembly: GCF_965194825.1. NCBI lineage: Eukaryota > Metazoa > Chordata > Mammalia > Artiodactyla > Balaenopteridae > Balaenoptera > Balaenoptera physalus. Next base: position 48,350,759 of record NC_138891.1, on the reverse strand, counting down.
GCATTTCCAAATCTCCACAGGGGCATAAAGACTCCCTGTTGATCGCTAATAGTAGCTTCAAAAAGCTCAGGCTCTGGAGTCAGACTGCCCTGGTGAATCTTGGCCTCTTCAATGACTAGTTTATATATGACCACAGGCAAGTTGTGTAGTGTAAACCGTCCTCATCTGTAAAAGCGGGATATTCATAAAAAGTATCAACCTTGTAGAGTTGGTGTGAGGATTACATTATGCAGAGCACCTAGAACAGTTACTGGTACATGGTAGACCTTCAGTCTATATTAACCACCATCAGCATCAGCATCAGGTATTTTCATAGTAATATGGAACAAAATATATCACTTCTAAGTACATGTGAATTCTGGAAAAGGGCAATAGCATATTCTTCAATCACCTATTCAGGTACTAAATAAGTTTGAAGTATGAGATTTGGTTTAAAAACGTACATGGTGCTTGCAGAAACACAGGTGAAATCCTGGTGCTTGCAAAAACACGGGTGAAATCCTGGTGCTTTGCAAAAACACGGATGAAATCCTGGTGCTTTGCAAAAACACGGGTGAAATCCTGGTGATTGCAAAAACATGGGTGAAATCCTGGTGCTTGCAAAAACAAGGGTGAAATCCTGGTGCTTTGCAGAAACACGGGTGAAATCCTGGTGCTTTGCAGAAACACGGGTGAAATCCTGGTGCTTGCAAAAACACGGGTGAAATCCTGGTGCTTTGCAAAAACATGGGTGAAATCCTGGTGCGTTGCAAAAACACGGGTGAAATCCTGGTGCTTTGCAGAAACACGGGTGAAATCCTGGTGCTTGCAAAAACACGGGTGAAATCCTGGTGCTTTGCAAAAACATGGGTGAAATCCTGGTGCGTTGCAAAAACACGGGTGAAATCCTGGTGCTTTGCAAAAACACGGGTGCAGAACAATTTCCTGGTTTTATATAAAATGTCATCATAGAAAGAAACCGTGTGAAGGGTCCTTTGGACTTTTCTGTACTTTTATTTTACAATGCTTTGTCTCGAAGTATTACAAAATAATAGGCTAATAACAGTATTCCAAAATAATAGGAATACTTTGTCTGTAAGTATTCCAAAAAGGCACCTGGGAGTTAAATAGCCACTGAGGCAGTTTACAAAGGGCTGAGGTGGTCTTGATGGAGCAAGATGTCAGCAGATGACACCCAAGAGATGTAGATATGTAGGGACCTTGGCTTGTTGGTGGTGAGCCAGGTGGTGAGGAGTCAGTAAGATAACAAAATAGAGAAAGGAAGAGACTAAACACTGCAAGTCCTTACAAAGGTGGTAAAAGGAAGAGAGAACCAGAAGACTCCATTGCGCAGATAGCACTTGCCACCCTGGGGATGCTACACCTTTGTGTGGTGAAGGAGGACATTTGACTTGTAGGATCCACTGTTTAGCATTTTCAAACCTGAGCCAAGCTGAGGAAATATATTTAATTATATTGCTATTAAGGAGATCCATTAAGGAGTGAGAAGTAAAATTTTCTAGGTGTCTGACCTTGGCATGCTTTACATAATTTAGTTCATTCAATTTTAGTAATAGCCCTAAAAGGCATATTATCTTGTGTCTACTCTATAGTTACTTCTTTCTTTGAAACCAAGTCCATGTATAGTAAAATTTTAACAAGAAATCAGAACCATGGAAAATAGGAGGATACTTGTCTGTGAGTTCTGCATACTCAGATAGTTCAAGCCTGATGGCCTGGTCTGAGCTTCCTAGAACCCAGAACAAAAGGAGAAATACAGTAAGTGATAGGGCTCTTGTCATCAGAAGAGAGAATCTACCAATACCTTGGTGGATGAGGGAGCGACAGAGAGAGACAGAGATGGAGACAGAGGGCGAGAGAGAGAGAGAACAGTATTTTTGGTGTCAGTTAATTTTTGGAAGAAGTTTCTCAGAGAGACTTCAAACAACTTAATGTGACAGTGCCTTTGATGACACTTTGATAAGTGATTTTCACATCAGCACTTTTGTTTGATTATGGTCCCTGATAGTAAATTAAAGATAGACGCATCGTGATAGACGTGGGTCGGTAGCGGCAAACCTATGACGTGTGTAGTCCGAGTAGTCTTTGGCAGATTACTATGACACGAGGAGGGAGTTTAGAATTTAGAATATGGATAGCTGTGAGCTGATAGCATATAAACTTAGATGATTATTCTTCCCATTATCGTTATAAGAATAGCTGACACTTAACAAATGTTTTCCATGTGCCAGTACTGGGGGAAACTCTTCGTACTGGTATCTTATTTAAGTCTCATAACAACCTGCAAGGTAGGCATTATATTTAGTCTGATTTAACAAGTGAAGAAATTGAGGCCTGCTCAGGTTAGGTAACTTGCTCAGGGTCACACAGCAAAGGCACAGGAGACACCGTCATTAAGGTTATAAACTGAATTCCTTTAAAAGTCAGCCAAGTTCGGGTATTTCAAGTGCACGTGTGCCTGTGTGTAGACTGAGGGCCCATCCAGCCGATGACACACTTGTGGTCCTCTTCAGTTGCCACAGTGTCCTGTTTTGACCTTTGAGAAAATCCGGTGTGACGTGTAGGTGGACAACCCAAGCACTGGCCACAGTTCCCACCTTGTTCTTGATCTCTCCCCAAACCCAGTCACGAAGCCAGCGCCCAGGGATCAAGCAGGGACTCGAGTGGAGTGAAAGTGGACAGAAAGTACGAGGCGGGATGGTGACTGGCACCTTCCCTCTGTGCTGAGGGCCACCCTGGAGGCATAAAGTTCTGCCTGCAGCGAGCGGCTGCCACTCTGGGGACGGTTTGCCCGACGTAGCGCAGGTCCACACCTGCTGCTGTCCCAGCGTAATTCTTAACAGCACCCCTTCCACTCTCAACAGTCTCTCCCGTTGGAAATGAGTCATTATGGTCACCCAGCCACCATTTAACTTCTGCTGAGTGCTGGCTCATGAGAACCGGCCTAATGTTGCCAGAGTCTTCTTAGACCCAGATTCTTGATTTTTAAATGGTGACAGCCCTTCAAATGTGGAAGACACTATGTGTAGGCCAACACTGCAGGGGCCAAAAAAAATGTTTGTGTGTTGGATTTGGCCCAAGCACTGCCAGTTCATAGCATCCAGATACAGAAAATGTGGGAAAATTAGCAAGAGGTTGTTCCCCGAACAGTGGAGCTTGTGGTTCAGGAGGTTTTCAGACTTTACTCTGATTGCTACAGTCTCACATGGTAGCCCTGGAAAGAACTGTCCTATAGCTATCGGAGGGAGAATTTGGATCAGTCAAGAACTCAATGGTGGGAGAAAGAAAATATATTTAGAATTTTTGAGCAGATGGGGTGTCTCTCTGTCTCTTGTTTATTTCTTGAGTTGCTTTTGTAACTGAAATACCTTTTGGGGACTGTGGAAATTATTCATGCTCTGAGAAATGTGGTTTTGCTTTTTGATAGCCCTGTTTTTAATTTGTGAAGAGATCAAAATCTTAGATGACTCCTACCCATTACATTTCATTCCTAAGTGTTTGCTTCTTAACAGAAACATTTCATTTTCAGCACAGGAGTAATTAAAAATCCTTAACTTCTGCGACGTGTAGCTTGTTTAAATGTATTTAAACCACTGAACCAGATTGTATTGGGTTGTCCAGCTGAATCCATGCCACATCCCAAAATGGTATAGGTTTTGTTGATTTGGAATATTGTACTGTCAAAGTTCAAAACAGTCCTAGAAAAAGTTATGTGAGGCTTTAGATGTGAAAATAATAGAATCAAGAGCCCAAAAGGCCCAGGGCTTTACGCATGATTTTCCTTTTTCTAAAATAGAATCCGTGTACAATTTGAGAGAAGAGAACAGACAGCTGAGGAGAGCGCATCAGGACATGCACACACAGCTGCAAGATGTCAAGGTAAAAAAAAAAACCCAAAACCCCCAGCATTTGACTGTTTAGTGTTTGCCTGCTTTACTTTGTAGAGTGACCTTAAAAGTCGTTCCCTATTTGACATGCTTTACAATGCACACTGTTATTTTGGGCTTTGCATAAAGTGGACCAGGCCCAATACTTTTACCACTTCTGCATCATAAGCTAAACGATGATCTGGAAATCCCAACATTTCCATTAGTACTGAAATGATTCTTTTGCTAGATGGCTGAATCTTAATAAGCTTTTTTTTTTGACAATATAGAAATACCTTTAATATCTTAAGTGAAAAATAAGTACATGAAATAGAACGCAGGCTATTATGATAGCTATATACAATTATGTAGAGAAGACCGAAAGGAAACAGATAAAATCGTTTGTAACTTATTTAAGGAGAGTGGGAGTATATATTTCCCCATCTATTTTTCAAATATTCTGCACTACTGTTATAATGTTTTAATAATAACAATGTTAATTCTAACATTATTAATAATATTTTTCACTTATTTCCAGTATGGCTGTAATGTTGCAGGTTTGTTAGATTAATAAGCTTTTTATTTACAAAGGTTTATTAATAATGAGAGGTATTTTTGTGTGTGTGTTGATTTCACTGTACGTGATTGTGATATTTGGGTAGCACGTTTTAGATTGTGGAATACTACTACATTAATCATAGTCTTCCCTCTACAAAGATTTTGGAACTTAACAAATACTGCAAAAACAAACCAACCAGCAAGCAAGCAGCATCTGGGTGCTCATGCCACTGTCTGCCCAAGAAGAGTTTGTCCTAGAATGTTAAAACTCAACCTGTAAAATTCTTTTCTGTGTAGCAACAGCATAAGAATTTACTCTCCGAGCATGAACAACTTGTAGTGACTTTGGAAGACCACAAGAGTGCACTAGCTGCTGCACAGGTTAGAAGGGTAGCGGCCTCTCTGGGTTCTTTTTAAGTCTGCTTAACATTTCTGAATTCCTCTTTGCGTGTAGTCTCTTAAAGGCCAGGCTTCACTGAGTTCCTTAGGACAGAGCTTTCCTGATCCTGAAGATCATGCATGCTTTCAAAACTTGATCAAGAGAATATTAAATAAACCTTTGATTTTTTTTTTTTTTTTTTTGCACTGGCAGTGTGGTGCATATTACTTTTTCTACCCTCCTCCAGCCCCTGCATGCAGTAGTCTAATACTTGTTTCAGTCACAGAAATTATCCCACATATGTGGTCTTTTGCCACCGTATGACCTGTATTGACGCACGCTATATGATCTGTAGGATTTTATGATGCTAGCTACCTAAATAAATGATTGTCAAGCTCTATATTTTATTCCTCCCTCCCTTGCTCCCAGCTTTACAGCCTGCACACACTGCTTTTGGGACTAGGCTTATGTGTTGTTTGGTCAAATTACAGGAAATAAGAAGAGCTCTCAAGTCAATAGAGAAGGAAAATGAGAGTCGTAAGCTTCATTTGTTCAAAGCCTAGAACAGTCCTCGGCACAAGGCAGGCCCTCAGTAGACACTTACTGAATGAACAAATGAACAAATACAAGTGTTGGAGAGCTTATTAAAGTAATATCACATTGAGTGTTTTACAGCTTTCTAGTCGAAGCAAAGAAATGGGAATGGCTAGTTTAGTTGCTATGTCTTCTTAATCACCGGTCTTCACTTTTCTTCTCTTGGAAGAATTAAAAGAAAAGGGCAAAGGAAAACCAACTATCTGTGCTTACCAGGAGACCATGTATTATCTTTTGTCTTTATAAAATTATTAAAAGAATCATATGCTGGGCCCTGATTCATCTCAGAGGCTGTAGCATCTGTGTCTGTGGGGCCCTTTTTCAAGGCAGTCATTGATTATCTCCCTACAAAACTGTAGCTGTGTGGTAATTTTTTCCATGGGTATAAATTAAATTGACTTTAGAGGATTTTATTACGTTCAAAACCTTCTTTATAAAATTTTTACCAAGTATTATTATTTTCTCTGAGGCTGCTTTTCATACTGAAAAATGTGACAAACCAATTTGAATACTCTATGTACTATAATAGCCATAAATATTAGACTAAGCAACAATGTGAAAATTCAGAAAAATGTAAGTAAAATAGTTCATTTAATGACCAAAACCAGATTCTGTCGTAAGCATCCTGGGAGTATTGCCAACAAGGTTTTGCAACAGAAAAAATTTTTTTATTTAACTTACATATGATTTTCTATTTCTTTCAATAGCTTTTTGGTTCTTTTGGGTGGGGCCTCCAAGTTTCTCCTGCTCTTTTACCCCCGTATTAAAACTTTCCCCAGATCTGCTCAGAAAACAACTGCTATCTCAGGCATCTACGTCTCTCATGTAAATCATTTTATGAGATTCTGTCTTGACAACCTGATTTTTAAATGTAATAATTAAGGGCGGGAGAAAGCAGGAACAGAGTAGAATTTGAGAGTTTACAATTTATCAGGGATTATCATAATAACTTTATGTACAGAATTTTATTTACTATTCACAACCTACTGAGTTATAAAATATTGTACTTTTTTATATCTAAATAAAGTAAGGTCAAAAGGAGTACTGTAGCTGGCCCGAAATCATTGCCCAGAACCAAGCTGGAAGCTTAGGTCATCCGGACATCAAAGTCACACTTAACTCTTCAGCTGGAATTTGTGGAGACTCCCTGTATCACAGTTACCTGGGCCTTGCTCCAGACCTACTGAATCATCATTTCTAGGGTGGGGGGGTCCAGGAGCCTGCATTTTTAACATGATCCTTCCATAATTTAACATGATTCTTAATGCACGCTAGTATTTGAGAACCACAGCATTACTGCCTTCAAAGGTTATGTATCTAGGAGGAGGAGAAAGAAGAAAGACTAGAATATTTATCTTATTAAAAGTATCACTGTGTGGATGTCATCTTTTTTTCTTTGACCTCCAAAGTTGGTTTGCAAATGTTTTGGTAGATTTCTGGGCTAAGGGCCACTGTTAGCCGTATGGCACGCCTTTGTTCAAATGATAAAGAAGCACTCCCCTGAGACAGATTTAGCAAGCGGACTTCTGCACCTCTGTGTGAATTAGAAAAAGGCAGAAAGGGGGTGGGAGAGCACCGTGCAGGTGCACAGCTGTGGCCGCAGGAGCACGACTCAACCAGCCTCGACTCCCGCTCTGCTGTGCACACTGAGGGCGGCGGCCCTGGCCAGCAGGCTCTTTCTTTCAGAAGAGATTTCTGGGTGCTTTGTGTTCATGTAAGTGTGTGTTTACACACACAGTATTTCTGTTTTAGGGTTACAGTGTTGGTGCATATGATGAGCTAAGTATAGTCTCTTGGTTTTCCTACTTAAAGTGTCTGATTTTTTCCGTCTTTCTAGCTTCTTGTATTAAAAATATCACATACACACACATCCTATCACATATACACACAGGTACACACATATGAGTGTATGAGTATATTCTAGACCTGTGCCTTCATTAGTGCCTTTGTTGCTCTAGAAGAAAAGGGCATTCAGAATTGAAGAATAAAAATCCAGCCTCATTTCATGCCTATGCTATTGCTTTCCAAAACTGCAGAGCACAATACAGGAAGCGTTCTGGAGAGGAAGGGACCCTATGTGAGCACATATTGACTGGAAGAAGAGGGTGGTCTGAGTGATTTTACATATATATTCAGTTAACTTATTTGAAGCCTATGGTTCTTTTCTGCTGAAAAGTGTTACTCAGACCATATTGGTAAAAGATAATCTGCACTTATACTTATATAATTGTGGAATTTTAAAATAGAGTTTAATGTCATAAAACTGATTGCATAGCTTTCTTACTTTTAATAATGATATTTAGACTAGAAATTTATATATAAAAATCCTGACTTAGTTTAATGTAGCATGGGAAACTAACATCTGTCTTAGATACTTTTTCTCTGTTCCCTTTAACTCTAATTTGCATGTGCTTAAAAATGGTTGAGCATGTCCAAGTAAGTATAGCTAATGCATGGAAGCAGTCTGCATAGTTATCCTTTCTTGCATTTAGGTATAATATTTTTGTCTAGTTTTCCAGTGAACTGTCTATGAATGATATCCTTTTCCCTCCTCAAATTGTGCAATTTGCATCCAATTGTGCAATTTGTATGCAGACTCAAGTTGCAGAATATAAACAACTGAAAGATACTCTGAATAGGATTCCAAGCTTTCGAAAACCAGAACCAGCAGAGCAGCAAAATGTTACCCAGGTGGCACATTCTCCACAAGGTGTCAGCGCAACAAGGGACAAGTTACCCGGAGAGCTTCGGGAGGTAAGAGGCATGAACTGGTCATCTGTGGTCAGGTCAAGCTGACCTGTGCTTTCCCTGTCAAGCTGTGCTTTCCCTGTCAAGCTGTTCTCAGGTGAACGGCTCTAAATATTGCCAGCTCTAACTGCAGAACACCGGTTCTCACATTTTAGCATATATCAGAGTCCCTAGCAGGGCTGTTAAAACAAGAATAACTGGGCCCCAGCCCACAGTTTACAGTTCAGTTAATTTGGGGTGAGACCTGAGGATTTGCATTTCTAGCTGATTCGGCTGGTCTGGGGACGCACACTTTGAGAACTGCTGTTCTGTTTCCTGGAAAAGACTGAACTGGTTTTGTCTTTCTTCATGTGGGTATATTTGTCTGAAAGGAGCTGTTATGTCTGAATATTTTAGGGGTTTTTTTGGGGGGGGGATTGGGGATAGAGTGAGAAGGTTAAATGATCATGAGGATATTATATGACAATCAGCCCACTTAAGTATTAAAGCTGATAATGTATTTGAACTTGATGCTGTGCTTGGTCCATACAAAACATGTCAAAGTTTGTATTATATAGCCTTCATAAAACTACAAGAGTGTAAGTGCTAGTCACAGAATCCATTTTTTGTATTCTGTTCTTCATAAAATTAAGCCTTGTTGCTTAAGAATATCTCCCAAGTGAAACATCAAAAGTGATGTCGCCCATATGATTAATTCTTACAGAGGTGTTTTTGCAATCACACCTGTAATAAAAATGGCAAGTATGATTATCTTTCCCCCGACAAAGTCGTTTTAAACAATGAATGTTTGAGAAGACCTTCCCCAACTCACCTTCTTATCACCTTATGGGAATAATTAAGTTGAAGTGAGTGGACTTCGTTTGAATCTTCAGTCTGAGCAAAGCATTCCTTCACAGACAGATTCTGTATCCTCCTGGATGCTTGTTCTTTGTCTGGGTCTTCTGTTGCTCCTAACTTAAGAAAGCACAACCAGAGCCCTGGTGTGGAAATTGGTTCTATTCTCTATCTAAGTTTAACTACCAGTTTACTGGATTAATCTTTTAATGACTCAGACTTTTTAGTTCTTCCATCTGGGAGGTGGAGATAATAGTCATCTGCTCTAACCTTTCTCACGGGGATGTTGTGGAGATAAGTGACAGGTGTTGGAAAGCACTTAGGGCCCTTCAGAGAAATATTTCCTGTAAAGCCAGGGCAGTATCAATTCAAACTTGCCAGGTTTGCAAGGACTTGGTAAAATGTACACCTCCAAAAGCTGTCCTCAGATGTCTGAGAAAGGACTTTTTTCCTTGGCTTATTTGTTTATGTATACAATCCAGTTTCTAAGTTATGTTTCTGCTAATTTAAGAACAGGGCTTCACATTTATTTCAATTACGGGACAGCAACCTGACCAAAGAAAGTATTCTTTCTGCTAAAGAAGGTTGGTGGGAGGGAGGGCAGTGACACATTTTCCTATTGATATTATACCATCTCTCTTTTGCCTCTCTTTTCTAAGTAATGAAGACCATATAGAAATCTCTGAAACTTGCAGAGAAAACTGATTTAAATCAACCAGTTTTAGAAGAGGAGTTCTCTGTAAAAAGACACATCTTTTTTTTTTTCTTCAGGGTTTTCTGTATTAATAATATAAAATACTCACAAAAGACTTGCTCTGGTTTACAAAGAAATACCACTTTAATACGTCAAAAATGTTTAATTATGGCACTATTATAGCCAACGTGGATGTCCATTAGTAATGGCATTCTTTTTTTTATATTAGCTAACAAAAAAGCTAACTCATCCTCTATTTGATCTTATCCTTTTCTTTTCAAATAATTATTGAAAGCAAAATTTACCTTGAAGAAAATTATGTAAGTATTTGATCACTTGAAGTATGAGGGTTTTTCCCTTTCTATTCTAAGGGAGAACAGGCGTTAGATTGCTTTCGAGGGTAGGGTCTACTGAGATGTGGTCACTTGTAGGCTTTACTTTTAGGTTATTTACGGTATTCTTTCCACGATGAAATTTTGCTTATGTTATCTCTATTTTGTAGGTGAGATCACACAGTGAGAAGAGTTAAATGACTCCATTGCAGCCATACTTTTCAGTCAGGACTCTGTATTGCTAGACTCCAGGATTTTGCTTATGTTGTAACCCGGTAGACAATGGTAATAAAGAAATTCTGTCACTACTTTCGAAATAGAAGAGTGTCATTTCCAGTGATGTGCTTGGCCTAGGTGTCTCGAAACGGCCAAGTGTGGCAGAACCGTGAAGCAGTCCCTGGAAGAACGGAGGAAGCAAAACCGTATCCCCCCACCCAGAAGGAGGCAGGATCCCAGGCCCCCGCAGGACTGACCCGGCAGGAAGCGGGAGGCGGGGAACCCGAGGAGCGCCAGGTGGAGGAGGAGCACCGGAGGGCCCTGGAGGAGGAGGCAATGGAGCAGGTCGGGCGGGCGGAGCGCCTCGAGGAGGAGCACGACCCGCCGCCGGAGGAGCAGCGGGGCCGGGAGTGGACGGAACGGCGCGAACAGAAGGAGGCCAGACTCCCGCAAGGGCAGGCTCGTGCTGAGGTACGAGGCCGCCCAGCCAGCTGGCTGGGATGAGGGGTGCGCCGCTGTTTCTACGTGCACTTGACCCTTGAGCAAGGCAGGTTTGAACCTCACGGGTCCACTTATACCAGGATTTTTTTCAGTAGTAAATACTACAAGATCCGTGGTTGGTAGAACCTGCATGTGGGGAACCGCCCAGAGGAGCCCCTACAGGGAGGCTACGGAGGAACCCTATAAACAGGGGGCCGACTGAACGTTATAAGAAGATTCTCCACTGCACGGAGGGCCAGCGCCCCAACCTCCCGCGCTGTTCAAGGGTCAGCTGTGTTAAGGGAAAAGCCCTCATGCATAACAGTCTATAAAATAAAATTGGGGTGATCTTGCTAAATGTTACATGTACGTATTTAAATGTTCTATTGTGATGCTAGTAGCATAGCTTCCTTATCCCAGAAAGATGGTTGGGGAAAAGAGAAGGTGCTGTGCATGTGTGTATGTGTTGTCTTTGTCAAGGGTGCGCAGTGAGAGAGACTCAGGCACATCCCTTTAACAGCGTAGGAGAGTAGACGGGCACCTCGTCCCGCACCTTCCCCTCTGTGCTCGAGTCCCGTGGGCATCTTGAGGCCGAGAAGTGACTCAGTTTCTGTGATCAAGGGTACTTTTCTCCCCGTTCACTTACTGTCAAATCCTACGTTGGCTTCTGCACGCTCGCCTTCAGGGTGGTTGGTTAGCAAGCCATCAGAAAGCTGACTTAAGGACACGCCACCAGGTGAGTGTGTCTAACCAGTCTCCGCTCAGGCTGCACCACTGAGCACTCCCCTCTCACATAAGTAAGACTCAGAAAAACATCCATTATTATTATAAATGACACTTTGAAAGAACTGAAAGCAACCCTGAATGCAGCCAGGTGTACCTTCCTTACACAACCTCGAAGGTGATACCTGACGGTAGGCTACCTGGCCCTTACGTGGATGCCGGTCACCTTTTATTTATAGCTCTGAAACTTTGTTTGGCCTCAAACTTTCCAAGACTTCAAGCCGCTAGAGGCTTTGGCTGGGCAGATGTGAAGGCCCCTGCAGGTGCACTCTTAAATTGTTGCAAACGTGGCATGAAGAAGCCTCTCTCCCAGTCTTGGGTCCTTCATAGCCTTCCTCAAAGGTAATTCCCCACTAGGTTTAATTTCCCTCAACCATGCACCCTCTTTCCTTCGCTGAGAACTGCGTGGACTTGTATTAGTTGAGGGGGTGGAGGAGGGAGTGGTAGACGGCTTAATGGAAGCAGAGTTTAAGAATTCCTGTATCAGGTTTTCCTTTAATCCGAAAGTTCTCTCTTCTCGTCCATTTTTGGTTTCTTTGAAGAAAAATGGTTCTCTGCTTTTCCACCCTAATCTGAAATTTGACTTGTTTTGGCTCCGCTTAGCCTGAGATTAGTGTCTGCATTGCTAGAGTTAATTAGCTTCCCTAGGTCTTTAGCGCTTCGTGGAAAAGCCTTAGCCTCAGCCTCAGCTCACAAATCACCCCATTTAGTCTGAGGTTATTAAGTGCCCACATATACCAGAGCCTTCTGAGCATAAATTTAATTAGGGTTGAAACATTTCTTCTGTTGCGTCCTCCTCCATTTGAGAGGGAGCAAAAATCTGCCTTAATGCCAACAAATGGAGAAGACCAGCTGCCGAAAGAAGCCAGGGGTGATTCAGAGCGTTGGGAAACAGGAGTGGAGTCCAGCCGCGGGTGGCTTTGGACCGCTATGACAGTTGACCTGACAGATAGGTGTTCATAAACCAGCCCCGCCTTCTGCGTGTGTCGCGCGAAACGGACGAAGGGAGGACCCAGGGCACCCGACAGACAGCTCTTGCTCAGCACCGACTCTCTGCTCCCCAGGTGTATCCTTCAGGCAGGCCGGTCGCCAAATTCCCGTCGCCATACGAGGAGCGGCTGCAGCAGCAGAGGCTGGCGGCGCGGCGGGCGGAGGAGGCCCAGCGGCTGAAGGAGCGCCAGGAGGCCCCGCCCCAGCAGAGGCTGCAGGGACCCTCGCCGCAGCAGCACCACCGGCCCCTCGCCGGGGAGACGGCCCAGCAGAGGCAGGCTGGGCTCGCGCAGGGCTGGCCGCAGCGCCCGGAGCACACACGGTAGCCTCCTGATGGGCCTAGGCAGCCCGCCTCTGGCGTTCACAAGCAGCATAAAGACAGCTTCCTGTATCTGTTACCCTTGAACTTGAGGGGCTCCTAGTGCTCATGTAGCTGAGGCAGAACCACTACCTGAAAATTACATTCCAAACATTGAATTTTCAGAATAGTCAACATTTTTTTCCCTGCTTAAAAATGGCAGTGTATGTCTCAAAATAACCTATCAGGTTTTGTGCTAACTTCATTTTATTTGATCATTTGAAAGGTATTTTCTCTTTTATAAGGCATGTTTTGAAAGTATATCTGGAATCTTTATTAAACCTAATTGGATAAGCTTAAGAAATATTTTTATGGCTTTTAAAAAAGTGTCGAAAAATTCACTGATAACTCTCTTTAAAGATAAATGACTTATGTCAAACGGTGCTACTTAATTTGTGTCCCTGAGGTGATGATTGTTTGTTTCCCTTGCAGGCAGCAAGCTCGTTATGATGCTGTAGATAATGATATTGTTCAGGGAGCAGAGGACCAGGGCATCCAGGAAGAGGAAGGAGGTGGTGAGCTTCTTAGATGATGAATGTTTTAATAAAACTGCTTGGTAATATATAACATCAACTCAGAGTTATATGTGTATCTGCATACATGTTTCTCCCGCTCTCTGAAAGCAGAGCGTTCCTGTGAAACCTTTTGTAAACGGAAATGGTGTAAAGCAAAGAAGCAGTTACCATAGGACACATCTTGCTAAGGGATACACAGAATAAATCGAGGTAAAGCACAGATGCTCACAGGCACAGTTCAGAGCTCTGGGGGCTGATGCTGAGCCGCTGAGTGTAGGTCCTGGGGAAGGAGCTGGACGATGCCACTCTCGCCGCTCTGCTCTGGGTGTGTACTGTCTCCACGAGACTCTCTCTCTCTCTCTCTCTCTCTCTCTCTCTCTCTCTCTCTCGCTGCAGAACCAACGCTAGTCGCTATTTTTGCTTTTCACCTTTTTCCATAAAATTGGAAATCCTCTTGCGAATTCTTTCGGTTACCCAAAACAGGTACTAATGTAGGTCTTTCGTGAAAGTGAAGTGACGTAAAACGAACTTTCAAAAAGTGGAGGATACCTGTACGTACAGAGATTTGCGTACCATCTGTCTTTTGTTGTTGTGGGTATGCTTTTCTTAATCCTCCCAAACAGTTCACGTTGGTAGCCTAAATCACGCAAGATAGTCTGTTTGTTCCCTGACATCTTAGAGAGGAAATGGTAGTTTAAGCTTTTTGTGTGCTAAATACTTATTTCCAACACATTGTCATAGGACTGTTATGCTTTGGGAAACTTCTACATTTTCTTCTTACCTTGGAGGTGTTTAGATTATTGCCTTGAAAGTTTTTCAAATTGAGTCAATAGTAGCTTTCATTTGCAGTGCGCATCTATGTGTCATTTATCAAATACCGCTTACTGTGATAATAGGACTAGACAGTAACCGTTTCCCTGGCAACACTAACACTTAGCTCTGTATCCTTTCCTAAAGAATCTAAAGGAAGGTGATTACCCAAACTCCCTCTACAGCCTGTTCTGATATTTTATAGCCCTTATAGTCAAGAAATTGTTTTCCTTATGTCCCCCCATGCAGCACTTTAAGCTTTTTTGTTCCATTATCAGTAAGACTAGAGAACCATTTGTTCTCTCTTTTATTTAATGGATCCCTTGGTGCACTTGAAACCTGATGGAAAGTTACCTGCATCTTTATTTTCTACAGGCTGAATACTCTCCCTATAGTTAACCTTTCCTCTTGCATCTTACCGAAAGAAGTTATTTGTTCCTCTCTTTGTGTGCTCTTATCTATCAATAAATTCTCTTAATTGAAATAATTTTTTTCAAAACATAGTAAGTAAATGTGTGTGTGAGTATAAACATGCAATGCTTGTGGCATTATCATTACCGCCACCTCAGAGAACACAGGACGACGGGCTGAATTTGTTTTTTTAGCTCCACAAATGGGGTTGTTATTTCTTTCATTTCCTGAAATAGCATCAGTTTCTTCTTTCAGTGCCTTGCCGTTTTCTCTGACGTTACCAAAAATTAGTTGATAATTTTAGCGATGTCCAATTGACTGGGCTTTATTTTATCAAGAAAGTTTTGATCGTTGTTTTTGGCATAATGGGGGGAAAATGCCGCTTTTGTTGTAAACATTTGTTTTTGGAGAGTTAGAATGGTGTCACTTACCCACACTGTCTCTGTAGACACAAGGCCTTTCCACACTATCTCTGTAGACAGAAGGCCTGGGGAAAGGGCATAACTTTTCCAGAAAAACTGAAACATAACACCTTATGTTGAGCTAACCTAGCAGGAGGAGAGAGTGGGTGAAGTGGTCTGTAGGAAAGCCCGCTGGTGACTTTGCTTTGCTTTGAAAGGAAGAATCCTGTCTGGTTTGTTCGGGCTGATATTAGTTCCTTTGATTTGCTAGCTTATGAGAGAGACAACCAGCACCAAGACGAGGCAGAAGAAGACCCAGAGAATGGACATGAGCTTCAAGAACAAGGGCCCCACGAAGCTGATCCAGAATCCGAGGCAGATGTAAGTGTCCTCTCTTCCGGTCTTGACACTCGGGAACTCACAAGGCAGAAAGGAAACGTGAAGGTTTACCTGACACCGTGACTCTGGCTCCAGATATGTCTGTTATTTCATCAGAACAGAAGGAAGGTGGCTTACACAATTATCTGATACGAGCAGTGTTGTTAACTGTAAACCATGGGGTGTGTGTGTGATGAGAATGGGTTAAAGGTTGCTCTGGGAAAACATCCAAGGAGGTTCCCTCTGGGGACTTTTAGATTAGTCAAATTAAAATAGAAAAGCAAAAAAGAGGCATTGAAATATGTAGTAGTTCTGAAAGATGAAAAAGAAAAAAAAAAAAGCAAGTGTGGGAGTTGGAGAGAGAACCAGAGAAAGGAGATTAACCACTATGGAGCACGTGGAGCCGTCTGCTGGGGTGTGAATGTGTGTCATGTGACTCTGTAATCTCCCAACAGTCCAGTGACTATTTTAATAAATACACAGATAAGAACGTGAGGTTTGAGAAATGAAAGAAAAAAATTTCCCAGACACCATGGTGCTATAGAAAAATTAGAATATTAGCAGGTAGAGATATAGTAACCAGAAATGTTCTTTTTGTTTACTCAAAAAGGACGAAGACTCCCAATTCAGTTGGGTGGTCTGGGGCCTTGGCCTTGCCTGCAAATGAGTGTGTCCTTACGCTTATGTGTAGGTGGTTTTCACAGTGTAAAATCCTAGCTCTCCTGTCATCTTTTGCTAGGAAATCCACCACCATGTTCATAAAATTCAGTCTGTGCTATCCTATGGGCCCTGTCCATATTCTTCCTTGATAAACATTGAGAAAGTCTTCCTGATAGATGCTTGAAGCCGCCCTGATGGAAACAGCTTTTGCACATAACTTGCACTGAGAGGTGGCAGAACACATTTACCCACCCGCCCCTGAATTGGCATTTCTCAGAGTATGCTCCAGGGAACCCTAGCCCTGAAATATTTTCAGGAAAGAGCAAGAGTTATAGATAGCAGGAGAGTGTGAGAAAGCCAGAGGATGTGAAAGAGAGAGCAAGAAAGCGAGTGTGCAAATGTCTGAGAGCGTCCTGAGAGCGGTGAAGGGGACAGGGGAAGGGTGGGTATTCCAGTCACTGACTGTGGGAAACGCTGTGTGTTTCAATTGCTTACCTGACTGCATAATCCTTTACTGTCCTTTCATCAGTTGACTTGCTCTAGATAACACGCTGGGAAACGCTGGCCTTTCTACCATGCCTTCTCTTAATTAGAAATTATTAGCCTGCTTGTCCCTCTCTTTGTCTCATACTTTATCCATTTATTTTTAAAGTAAAAACAAACTGAGATTTAATTGATCATCTAACTATTTTTTGAACGTTAACAACCGTGCCTATTAAACCTTTTTTACCACTTGGTTAGAGTTGGAACTAATGTGTACATTTTCATGTACTTTTGCAAAAGACATCTTGTACATATTTTCTGAAGAAAATGTGTTACGTTTTTCCTATATTTCCACACAATTTATTGATAACGTACAAAAAGTGATCCATATAACAAGACTGTGGAGTAACTGGAGTTTAGTGTGAAGGTTATGATTTGTCACTCTCTATATTCCCAAGAAAAGTGTCATTTTGCTCTTGAACAAAGTACATAGCCAGGGATGTGCAGATAATACATCAGCTGAGACTGCAGTGAGCTCTTGTACATGTTCAAGGCTCTGAGGTGAACTGAAGTAGAATTTTGTGGTCTGGAGACTAACTCTCACTCTGAGGCTTCACCGTCTCTGGGAAGCATTTGCTGCTTCCGTGAAGTGTCCTATTGACGACCCTGGTGTGATCAGGGAAGCTCTTACAAGCATCGCCATTTCTGCCCGGCTCAGGCTCTAAAATCCGAATCTTTATGAGGGCATGTATTCTTTTGAAAGGTGCTTTGGGAGCATAAGTGGGACATCCAGATAATTCTAAAGTTGATAATGTGAAGGGCATTCATTGAACACAATAACAGAACTACTGCTTGAGAGGTGGGGCGGGGAGGGGGAGGTATTTTTCAAAATATGTTGCCGGAGGCTGAGTTAGCCCGGTCCCTTTTCCCCTGTCTCTTGCCAGTGCAGCCTCTCTCAGCTTCACGGTAGTGTTCATTATAAAGAAATATGATCCACACTAGAACGTGATCATCTACATGTGAATTAGCCTCCTCTCGTCTCCTCGTGGGCCCTCTTCTTGGGTCCTTTCTGGTGTGGGCTTCCTCTCTCCTCAACTGCTTTTCACTCACTTACGTGTAACAGCTGGTTTTGCAAAGGATAACTCGTCTGTAAAAAAATCAACATACCAGTGAAAGAAGTTACTATTTGCCTATCTAAATCTCTCATTTTAATTATTTCTCCTACTCGGTCCTTTGGCTTTCATTAACTGTTTTTCTTGTCATCTAGTTATGTTCATATTACTTGTGATATTAGAGTTTTGAGAACGATTTTGGAATCGCTTGCAGGAAAGAAATGCTATTTGAACTTAATTCTGATGCATCAGTCTCTGACAAATAAAGCAGAGGCTTTATCTTTTGACAGTGGGATGAATACTTGTGAGTCTTGGCAAGGATAGATCTGAACAATCTGGTGAAGGACAATTGCATTTTCTGCCAGTGTGTGGCCTTTCAAATGAAATTAGACTTGATCCTGGAATTTGAAGTGGTGGTTGCTTTTCATTAAAATTTTACAGAGGGCAGCTGTAGAGGATATAAACCCAGCAGACGACCCTAATAATCAAGGGGAGGATGAATTTGAGGAAGCCGGGCAAGTGAGGGAAGAAAACTTGCCAGATGAAAATGAAGAGCAGAAACAAAGTCACCAAAAGCAAGAGAATGCAGAAGTGGAGGAGCATTTGGTGGTAAGCGGATGCCACGATGGAGGGTGGTTTTCACTCGGGTATTTTAACAAATGCCTGGTTTTACGCAAAAGGTTAGCCATAACCTCGTGGACAGGAGGTTCACCTCTTTGGGTTTTTTTGGGGGGTCATCATGTGAAATGCCCACCCTCAGAGAGAGCGGGTGATGGGCATCCTGGGCTTTGTGTTGAGAGTGGTTAGTCATCATTTCCTGGCCACTGATGCGTCGAAAGTGTACTGTTCATGGTGGCCTGCCTGTTCTTTGTCCCAGAGGACTGGACAACCCATCTCCAGTGTTCAGTAACCTGAGCCTCCCCTTTTGTTTCAACAGATGGCAGGGAATCCAGACCAGCAGGAGGACAATGTGGATGACCAGTACCAGGAAGAGGGGGAAGAGGAGGTAGGAAGGGGGAGGGCAGGAGGCCAGACTGCTGGGGGCCTCACGCTCACCTGAAACAAACCTCGGCCGCGAGGGCTTCTGTAGAAAGGTCCAGAGAGCCGTAGGCTGGATAAGGAAGGGTGGTTTCGAGGGGAAATGGACCAAGGCCGTGGAGACATGTGGTTAGAAGATAACAAAAATGGGGTGATAAAATCCTCCTCTCTGGTTTTCCCTAGAAATTTTGAATTGGGAAGACACTTGGCCTTCCAGAAATGGCAGACTTAGGTTTATGTGATCTTTGTAAGAATTATTTCCTCCTGTCTCTTTCCCTCACAAGAAAGAAGAGCAAAGCTGTGCACACTGAGGGTCTGGACTAACCCCAGAGACTTTCCCTGTAGACACGGCCACAGTGCCTGTGTCACAGGGGCACCCCATGGTGTCTATCAGAATACACTTGACACCCCCAGACACTTAAAAAATTTTATAGCCTCTCCTTTTAGCCTCTGCCCTTCTAAGAATTTAGCATCTTAATCAAGTTTAACAAAGAAGAAAAGGAAGAGTATGTAAGGAGCTCTGTTGAGTAAAATGCACTTGGGTGGAATTTCTTAACATTTCATTTTAGTTTGCTTTTTATTGTAAACCTCTGGCATATCACTGTTAATTAGGTTTATAGAGCATCTACCTTGGTGCCACAATCATGTAATTGACTGATGAACGCTGTTGGTTGTAGCTGGTTAGTCATGGCGGGGTACTGTGTGGACCCCTGAAGCTCAGTTCTCGGGAATATGATACGGGTGAAGCCAAGGCCCCATGTTTAGTCTCTCTCTGGACCAGCAGATGGACCAGCAAATTAAAGCCCTGGTTCAGAGGCACCTTTCAGCCAGGCCTCTTGCAGACGTGTGGCTCTGACCCTAAGGGGAACGGCAGGAGAGGATGGACAAACGGCAGCCTGAACAAACCCCCCCCAACCCCTGAGAGCCTGCTCAGAAGGCACGAGCTGCTACACTCACGGGCATGGTTCCCTTGACTAGGTCTGCCGTCTCGTTTAGATTGCATTTATCAGCTTTTCAGAGCTGATGCTGAAATTTGTGTTTATCCCGGGAAAACAGAAAAGAACATCATTCTTTGCAGCCGTTGGCAACATACACCTCTAGTCACGTGCAGTCTACCTGGCTTGATCTTCTTATTCTCTCTCCTTTGTCTCATCCTGCTGTTCATCCTAATGAAGCCCCTGAGCTGTATTATCAGAAGAGAGCGTTAGAGAACCCAGCAGCCTTGAATATTAAGACATTTCGCAAGAGAAAGATATTCATCTGGACCTCTCTTGTAACAGGATGTCTAGACTAATATGACTTTGTTTCATTATTGTCAGATGCCAGGAATCTTTGGGAGATTAAAAGAGAAGAGATTGACCTTGGCTTCTTTTTAAAAATTCAGAAGGGTAAACATAAAATTTTAATCAGTATTTACTGATTATTTTTTTTTTTACTTCTATATTCTGTCAGTTAAGGTGGAGAGAGAAATCCTGGGATCCAAGAGGGATCAAAGATAGAAAGAAAACAAAGGCAGAGAGGCGGGAGGGAAGGAGGATGGTGACCAGGCAGAGCCTGGTGCCCGATGCCGCCGTCCCTCCTCCCTCAGGTGGGCTGACTGACTGGAGCCCTTCCCCCTCCCCCGCCCGACCCCTGGTTCCCTGCCCAGAGCTCCTAGCTGTGGCACCCCTGTCCCCACTTCTTAACCCTCGCACAGAGGCTCCAGGTCAACACGCCCTCTCATTTAGGGTGGTTGCCGTGTGAGCTCTCAGCGGAAGCCCAGCGTGCCTCTCTTCTTCCCTGGGTACCTTTCCCCTCCGCCCCCTAAGTGCCCCTTGCTCAGGCTGTGTTATATTTTTCTGGTAGTTCCTGTGGTGTTTAGTTATTGGATTTTCCCACCTCTTTCCATTGTTCTCAGCTCTTGCCTTGAGGAGGGAGAAGCACTTCCATATACCAGGCACGGACTAGTAACAGAGACGAAGTTCTCAGCAGACTGCAGCAAAATAAGAAAAACAAACAGGGATGCAATACGTGAGAACACATAGCGTGTTGTTTTCAAGTGCTGTGTGTGTGAGCACTGAAAACCGTAAAACGCTGTGTGATTTGCATCATTCTTATCTTCCTTAAGCCTCAGAGTCTTCCGCTGCCCCAGCTGACCCCTGGGATGTAAGGCCCATTGCTGCCGTGGGGTCCCCTCCCTTCCAGCCCACAATCAGCCTGACTTCTGTCACATTTGCCCCTAGGGAGGAGTTGCACCTTGCCAGGGTTATAAGTGTTCAGAGGTACAGCTCATCAGACTGATTGAGCTCTGAGAGTAGAGGACCCAAAACAAGTGTGCATTCTCCCTGCCTTCTCTTATCTGAGTGCAACAGTGTTATCCTTCTGAGACGTAAAGACGATGGCTATTAACACGCATTCATTGTTTACTGTTTGGGATCCTTAGAGTGAAAGACATTCATATGGTGTGCCCATCCTCACGTTGCTTACTTTACAGATTTTTTATATCCTTATGAGCAAACGAGACAAACTATGACATTGCCAAAAAGTACTATGTGTGCTTTAAAATTATTTAAATGTTTAAAAATATATAGAGACTAAATGACCGCTTTGAAAAACCCGAGTGCTCAGTTTCTCCCATCTAACTGAAAACAGATTGATCTGAACACTCACGTAAGAGCAGGTACAGGGTTACCTGGCTCCCTTTAGTGGTATGTCAGCCTGTGAATCACCACATCAAGAAGCTGTCCAGATAGCAGAACCTCTCCTATTAAACATTCGCCGGCAAGCAGGGGTGTTCACCACCATAGTGGACATTGTTGGAAGGCCCTTCCATTGTCACATCCCATCCACTTCTTTGGATTCCAGGATTCTTGACTACTTAAGGTGCAGCCTTCTGGTTCCTGGCTCATCCCGTAACATCTTTGATGCATCAGAGAAAGGCACGAATACATACGGGGACTGGGTAGCTAGCCAACGCCCATTTCAGATTCAGAAGATCTGTTTTATCTTGTTTTGTCTTCGCTATTTATTAAACTTTGCCACATCACATAGGGACCATTTCTAAAATGCCTAAAACATTAGATTTAAGTAATGAGTAATGAGGAGCAGTGTAGGGAGATATTTAACAAAATGTTTGTGTCGGCTTTAGCAGGATAATAAAGAGGGTCAAGTGTGGAAGGCATAATTGGCGTGTCTACATTGTAAAAGAGTCACATTTGGCTTCTGGTTATTAGTGTAAGCATATTTTAAAATGAGAAACTCCATATCACTTTGTCCCATTTCAGCAGTGCCTTTAAGATGGATTTGAATTAACTTTTGCCCCAAACATGAAGAATATATTACTAGAATAGAAAAGGTACATTTATAAATTTGAAAATCTACAAAATTTTCATTTGTGCAATCCCTAAATTAAAAAGTAATTTAAATCAGTGGTTCCCACCTCAGATTATATTGACAACTGGACAACCTAAATTTCCTACAGTAGATCCCAAGAGAAGAGAAGACAGAACTCATAAACAGGTATTTATCTCTCTAGCCAGAGACATTCATTGTCACTCAAGCGAATGGCTTTCAGGCTTTGCTATGGCTAAGAATCACCTTGGAAAGTGTGTAAAAAATACAGATTCCTGGATCAGACCTTACCCTTGGAGATTTTGATCCTATCTGTGTGGGGTTTAGGAGTTGGAGTTTTTCACAAGCCCCCCAGCTGATGCTGATGTTTCAGGAGCACGCTGTTTAGAGAAGCAGGCCTACGACAGGTCAGGTCTGTAGCTAGACTTTGGGAAGTCTGAACCTCCTGAAACTTCCATGCAAAATTATGTGTACCTATGCCCATTTACCAAAGACTTCCTAACCAAAGTGTTAAAAGGGTCCATGACTCCCCCTACCCGTCCCCCCTCCTCCACAGAGAGAGAGAGAGAGAGAAAATTAAAAATCACCGCTTTTTATCTAACCCTTTCTTTGACAGATAAGACATTTGAGCTTCAGAGAGGTTAGGTAAGTTTTCAGAGGTCACACAGCTTGTTATTGTTAGAACCACGATTAGACCCTACCCAGGTCTGCTTTTAAAAGCTACCATGATTAAATATACTAAGCATAGTAACTAAATAGCTGATATGGGCAAGTTTTTCTTTATAGAAGTTAGTCAATACAGAAGGAATGATGGAATTAGAAAGTCACCAGTTTTGTAACCCCCTAATTAAAACAGTTGATTTAAGAGCAGTCATCAATGGATGATATCACCAGATGGATGGAGGTCAGGGGATTTTACCATGGAGGGATCAGGCTGTAGCTATCTGAGCTCATTGCCCAACCTTAGCTTCATTAAAAGTGGGACAAGCATTATATGCCTCCTGATGTGATGAAAATATGAAATCTACAGCATCACCTCTGAAAAGTCCTTGTTTTGCAAATTGAATCTGAATTCATTCAAGCCTTTAAGCTAACTTCCTTTTATAAGAAATGTGGAGGCTAAAAAAATGAGTTAAGTGATACCTTAAAGAAGCAAATAAATCCAGAATGTGGGTCATTTTACTGGACAACAATTCAAGATAGCATTAAGGGAAAAAGAGGGGAGCGGAACTGGTGTTAGATGTGGCCTTTGTTTGGATCATGATTAGAACAAACCAACTATAAATAGACATATTTAAGACAATCAGGAAAATGTAAGTAAGGACTAGACATTAGATGATACCATGGAATTATTTATCAGATGTGATAATGGCATTATGGTTATATAAGAAAAGTCCAGTGTGTTTAGAAATACATTCCAAGAAGAGTAGGGGTGAAATTACATGATATCTAGAATTTTAAGAATAATTCATCAGAAAATAAAGAAAAGTGATAGGTGATGCAAGCGTGGCAACATTGAGGTAACCTTTGAGCCTTGGTGATGGCTCTAAGGAGTTTATTGAATTATTGCCTTTATTTGTGTGTGCTTGAAAATCTTCACAGTAAAAACAAATGACCTTGTTGTTCATACAGCCTGGAGAGTTGAGGAGCCAAGGTTTTAACACAGGTCTGTCTGACTCCGTGGTCTGCAGACTACAGAGTCTGGGCCTGTTTTATCAGTGAAGCCTTATTGGAACACAAGCCATGCCTTCTTGTGGCTTCTTCTTCTTCTTGCATGTTGTCTAAGGCTAATGCTGCACTAGAGTTGGGTAGTTGCTAGAGACCTTATGGCCAAGAAAGTCTGCAATATTTACTCTCTGGCCCTTTGCAGCAAAAGTTTGCCAACACTGGTTCTTTTCACCATACCACAGTTTCAAGGCAGTTCCCTCCCAACCCCAACTAAAGCATGTTTAGTGTTCACTAGTATATTTTCATTATTAAGGCTGTAGAAGACATGTCTGTTCACTGAAATTGACTGGGGACACTTCAGCAATTTTCAATTAGTGAGACCTTAATATAGTCTGAAATAAGTGCGTCACTGTTTTCGTTACAATGTCCTGGGAAATGCTGTCATGAGATTCCATGACTAAGGGCAGAAGAGATGTCATTGGCCACTGATAGAAACTGCAGGTAAGACAGAGGTGTCTTCTTTATAGCTCGCTCTACCAGGACACATGAATACAAAATATACTCTATACCTGTCCCCACGATGTATTTATTTGGTGCCAGCGTGGTGTAGGGGCTGAGAGTCCAGCCAACAATTGACTGGTTAGAAGAGGTTCGTGAAGGCTGGGCTCCGTTAGGGCATCTTGGAAGGGTCATCTTTGTAAGCTCCTAACAGGCCAGGGTCCCTCCGAAGTGAGTCTGGTGGGTTGCAGTTCACCCTGCTGAACCTGGGCTGGACACCTTGAGGCAGCCCTTAATTAGTCGTTCCTTAATTGTAACACCTGTATACTTTCCTTCCCTTGCCCATTTCTGGGATACTTATCACACATACACCCCGCCCCCCAAAATTAGGTAATTTTGTGTGTTATTCAAGAAGACTTCCTTTTATGCCGCTCTCCTCAGAGAGATCAGGGTTCTTTCTGGTACCTGGACACTGCATTATGCTTAATTGGTAGTCAGCGATTTTTTGAAATGTATTCAAATGACTTAAACCTTTTGGCATATGTATAGTTTTCAGAATAGTTAAGTTAGAAAATATTTTACCCTCTATTTGTGTGGAATGTGATCATTAAATAGAGATTATTTAGCAAAAATATTTGGATGCTTTCTTTGATTTGCATTTTGTAAAAAATCGGAATCAATGACACATGATAGTAGTAGCATACATGAAGAAAACTACTTAAAACAGAAATGTGTTAGGACACTAAAGAGATGTAGGGATTTGAGGTAGCTTAATAACTATTTTATGAAGAAATTGAAATGTGTTCTAGATATTTTAGCCAGAGAAGTTTATTCTTAATGTTAGAAATGTATACACACAGGTTTTCCTCAGTTTTCTACTACATTATATATAGGTAGTGGTGCCTGATTTCTGTGCCTTTACAGAGCAGCTATTTTTTGCATTGATTCATTCATTCAACAATATTTATTAAGCAATTGCAATGTGCCAAGTATGCATCTAGGCATTGAAGGCAGTTAGTTGAGTAAGACAGACGGTTCCTGTCTTCGCAAGAACTTACATTCTGTCAGAGCCTTCAGACTTCCAGCGGTTCTCCCATTTAATTTTATAAGGTGAATTTCTTCAGGTGTTATACTTGGAGTGTTAAACAAATCAGAAACTCAAAACACAAAGGTCCTAGATTCTGAATCACGTTGATTTTTTTTGTAGTAGGTGTATTATACATTTCTTCATGGCGAATAGACCAGTCAAATCTCTAACTTTCTTTTCAAATTTATTTTTAGTTTAATTTTATCTCTGCTGCTTTAAATGAACTTTTGGGAAATCAAAACATGTTGTTGCAAGTGTTGAAATGATCAAGGTGTCACCTGATGTCTCTGGTTTGTTTTAGGTTCAGGAAGATTTGACTGAGGAGAAAAAAAGGGAATTGGAGCATAATGCTGAAGAGACCTATGGTGAAAATGATGAAAATGTATGCGTAGGATCTACCTATTTCTATTGTGCTTGTGTGCCTGTGCGCTAAAGTATGGGAGATACGTATGTATAGTTGGAAAGATACCAGTGGGTACATCTAAGGTGCCGTAGAGTTTAACAGGCCAACCTAGAACTAGGAAAATTTGTGACAACGTGAAGATTAGAAAAGACTGTAGCACTCGCCTGTTGGAACATTTTTCTGCACTTGTTTTCTTTCTCCAAAAATGAATAACTTCATACTGGTTTTTTGGGGTGTTTTTTTTTAGAGGGAATTATTTATACCACTAACTCTGTGCCCTCTCTCTTAGTTTTCCTTTTTTTTCTTTTTAACTTTAAGGCCGATGAGAAAAACAATGATGGAGAAGAGCAAGAAGTTCGAGATGAAAACCACCCCAAAGGCCGAGAGGATCACTACGAGGAAGAAGAAGAGGAGGAGGAGGACGGAGCCGCTGCTGCTGAGAAATCTCGGCAAAGAGCTGAAATGTAGCCGTGTCCGATTTCACAGACAGAGCTCAGCCGACGGATTCTTTTCAAGCTGCTCAAAAATAAATCTGCCTACTGAACTCTAGGATATTTAACTACAAAAATTAAGAATTTAGACTTTTTTTTTAACTTTTGTATTAGAAATGCTCACACATTTATATGAATATATTTTGTTAACCTAGGTTAGAGCTTCTTTTTATATTCAAGCAAAACATGAATGAGAAGAAGAAGAATAAAGCAGACCTTAGGCTCTGAATCTCATTTTTCATAGATTATGTGACGTTGGAGAAGACATTGATTTTGTATATGTTTCAACTTGTTCCTTCTCTGTCTTCTACGTTCCAAGCATTCTGTTGTTTGCCTTTGATGAAATGCAGGATAGAGAATACTGAAAAATGCTGTACAGACATTGAGGAGAATGGCCAGTTTACTAATTGCTGCCTTTCCGAGGTTCTTATGCATAGTCCTGATAGAATTTTCACCAGTCTGTGTATCTCTAGGATAAGATTCATGGACAGAGTGACATACAGTTAGAAAGATGTTTTTGTTATAGAGACATTTTTTTCAGGCTTTTCAGATCAGTTAGTTAGAAGAAATGTTTCGCTTTGCTTAAAATCACAGCTCTTCCTCTTGAGAGGAATTAAATTTAAATGTGAGATAGAACTAAAACTCACTTGACAGTATTCTGGACTTAGATATTTCAGGATTCAAACAAGGTATGACACATCAGCGTATTAACCTTTTTGAAGGACTGACACCTTGTTTAATAACTAATTTAGTGTGTATGGGTGGCGTTTTCCACGTGAGCACCCCCTTTTTTTCTGTAGTCACCCAGTGATAGCTTTGTTTTAGTATCTAATTCTCTACAGTAATATATATTTTCCCTGTGAGCTTTGTGCCTCTCTATGTACTCACTGATGACAAGCATGAATATGAAGACATATCAAATTGTACAACTGAATAGGGTAATTTTCAAAAACTATACGGTGAAATACACATGGTGGTATGGTTGACCCTTCTGACTTTTCTGTTTGCTGGGTTGGGTCTGCTTTATGCCCATGGATAGACTTTTAATGATTATGAATTATACAAGTCCCTTAAAAGAAAAATATTCAAAATCAAAAATTTCCCATGGGATAGAGACATATTGCAGTCTCCGGTATAAAGATTTTTAACTAAATAGAATTAGGTTACATCATTCTTATGTGTGTGGTTTTATAATAGTACTTTCAAATCAATAAAAACAGATTTCAATTTCTACCATTATCGTATGAATGTAATTTTATTTTTTAATAACCACACTCATGTATGGTTTTGATTATCCCAGTTGAGTGATTATGTATGTATGCCTAGGAATGTTTTGTTCAAATGTATTTTGGATTTTCGGTAATCATGAATCAAATCTTTATGTATAAAAACCCTTTATGTAATGTAAAATGTATAATATTGTACATAATATTCAGAATACAATTATTTTGGTAAATTAGTTTGTATTTTTAATGTCCCAATTGCAGTATTTAATTATTTGAAACTTGGTAATAGTCAATAAAGCTATAAAAAGCAAGTGATAAATCTTTGAAAGTATGTGATTTTTTATTACTTTCTGATCCTGTAACATTATTCAGTTCTTTTTCATAAAAGGAAAAAATTTTAAGAGGAACCAATGTATATTAATGAATTATAAAATGCCTTTCCCAATCTTTCTCGACTTGGATTGGCACATGAGTTTTTTTTCCCCCCCTTTTCAAAGGAAGAGCTAAGAATTTTTATTTTATTTGAGCTAGTTCTGGAGGAAGAAAAAAGAGAAATGTAAGAGAGTGTCATGTGCAAACACACAAAATAAACAAAAAAACTATTGACTCCTCCCTGGGAAAGCAAACAGAACGATCGCAAACCATTCTACTCTATATGGCACCAAGTTACAGGGCTGTTTAACCTAATGTGTGGAAGAGAACTAATCACCCAGAACTGATCTACATTAATGAGATGAGCAGAAATAAAATGCCACTTGTATTTACCTTGCCAATTAATCTATGACTTTTGGTGCAACCCATATGTCAAAGGATTTGGTACCAGTGACATAATCAGAAGGGAAAAAAAGGTACTTTTTTTTAAGGCCAAGTACAGTGGAGCACAAAAATGCTATATTAGTACAGATGTAATGACTGGATATTTATGAGTGATTGAGTAGGACCTAGGAGTAAGTATAATCTGAGCCACGTGGAGGTCACATTGACTCTGTTATAAAGGAAAATGATGGACACTTACTGAATGCCTTCATAGTGTGAGAAATGTGAAAAAAGGACCCACTTTATCCCCTCAGTGCTCCTTTAAGTTTGATGGAATTCCTTTCTTATCTTACAACCAAAGAATTTTGATTTCCTGAAGCTTTGAGTTCTTTGTTTTGTTCTTAATTCTCATTACCTTGTGGTACATTGTCGTATGGCATGTTGCACAGCATTTTTTTTAAAAAAAGTCAATTTCTACTCTTGAATTATCTTCTTTTGGCTTCCCTTCTACTATCTGTTCTTAGTTTTCTTCTAACCATCCTGGCTACTCTTTCCCAACTTTTTTTTTTTTTTTTTTTTTTTTTCAGGTATCTCTTCTGCCTGCCCCTAAAATATCCGTGTTTTTCAGCTTTTGTCCTGGAGCCTTTTCTCTATCTAGCCTACTTCTCTCTCATGTCTTGGACATGTCTCCCAATCCATCTCCTCAACCTAGCTTTCTATGACCCGTCCTACCTTAAATTTATAATTTTCAAAGTTGAATTTGCCTTCTTTCCTTCCTAAAACTTACTTCTCTTTCTAGGTTCTGAATCTCAATTCACTAAGTTTCCCAAAACAGAAGCAAAGTTTGTCCTTGATTCTGTCTTCGCTCCCTATCGATGCTACCAAAATATCTTTACATTTGCCCATTTTTTTCATCCCTACTGTCCTGGCTCAGGTCCTTGTTATCTATTACCTGGACTATTGTAATAGTCGCCTAACTTGTCTCCTCATTTACCCTCTCCTATCCCTAAAATCTGTGCTACTGTGATATTTCTAATGATAACACTAACACTACCCCATTATAAAATTATTTAATAAATCCCTATTGCACATAGGAAAAGTTCCAAACTCCTTAATATGACTACATAGTTCTTCATAACCCATCTTACTTCTTCAGCCTTATAATTTGTACTCTAATTCTGAATCATAATAAATATGACTCATCTTTGTCAAGCACCAATGTCATAGTAACCGACCTTGACTCCTGTCTTTAGGTGGGAAGTTGATTTTGACCAGAGCCAATAATATTACCCCATATCCTGGGACAAAGTGCTTGATCCAAGATGGGCACGTGACCCAAGACACACAAATTCAATTCCTTCCCTGGGATTTTGTTTGGAGGGCAGTTCTCCGTGGTGTTTCTACACATCCTGTGACAGCTTTTATCCTGGACTATCTTTTCAAGGATATTTGCCTATCAAACAGCCAGACGTTAGAAATAGTATCTCCCTCTGGGTCAGAGGACATTTTTGTTCCCTGGCTAGAATAATAAAGATAATGTCTCCCCGCAGGGTGAAATTTGAGCAGGTTTGCTAGCAGTCCCTCTCTAAGATGGAAAGTTTCTTAAGATCAGAGATCCTTAGGGGTGACACAAGCCCACTGTGGGTGCAACATCTACCTGGGATGCTCCACATCGTCCCCATGATGCTAGGGGACCAAGGGGGAACTGATGTGAACAGTAAGCTCACATTGCCCCGCTGTGCCATGAGAATTACATGTCTTTGAGCCAGCAGTCTAGAGTCCTCTACCAGCATCCATGTAACTGTGGCAGGCTAACTTGTTAGCTTGTAAGGTAAATCTCAGACCCTGCACAATTACTGACATTTTTGCAGCCTGGAGCAAATGGAAAATAGCACCTCTCCTTCCTTTTCAATAGCAAAGCTACTGTTTGTAAATTCACATCAGTTGGTATCTATTTTCTCAGTTGTGTGGAGAAAATAGTCTACAGAAGTAGAGAATAAACCTCACCTGCAAAGACAAGCAAAAGGCAGGAGCAGAGATGAAGAGAACTGTGACATTTTTTTTAGTCTTTATATCTTGCCATCCATGATGCCAGCCAAGTAGACCCATAGGTTGATTAATGAGCCAATAAGTTCTACTTTTTCAGTTGAGCCAGTTGGAAATGCATTTCTGCCACTCACCACCTGAAGATTCCTGACTAATACTTGACTAACGTTCAGTTCCTTTAAATCACCATGCTCTCCTGTATTATGATAAATTTGCTACCCCCAAACACTGTTCAATCATTATTCACTCTCCTCTCCTTTCCCTGGCTCACTGCTTTAGGTCTCACCTTAATACCAATTCTGGGAAGTGTCTACTTCTCACCCCCACCCCTGTCTAGGCTGAGTATCATTTCTATGTCCCCTTATAGCATCCTGTGTTTCATATCACAGTACCTCCCACAGTACATGGAAATAGCCTATCAATGTGTCTATACTCTCCTTGACATACATGTTCTGTGAGGGTGGAGAACTTATTTCTCTTGTTCATTGTTGATATTCCAAGCACTTCAATAAATATTTACTAAATTAAATCTTATAATCCTCATCTATGAAATGAGAGTATTATTTAAAGATCATACAACACGTAAGTCACAGAGCTAGGATTTCTTCCCAGGTGAATCTGATTCCAATGTTAATTCTAAATATAGCCAGGGTTGTATGGATCATTACCCAGTGTCACATTCTGAGTTTCATATATTAAGATGTGTTTTAAATTTGGCAAAAACAAATGTTACAGAAGTAAAAAAAAAAAAACCAACAACAAACAAAAACGAGTGAACTCTCAGCTATAGGGTCTTGAGGAAGAACCAAGAAATTGGAATTATTTGCCCTGAGAAAGATACGGTCAAAGGAAAACGTAACATTGTATGTCTATCTTCTATGAAGCGTCAAGTATAGCATGAAGAATAAAGAATTTCTTGAGAAACAAGTGAATGGAGTTGTGAAACCTAGAGAGGTTTTCAAATCAGAATATATTAAATAATTACGATTTACAAGAGCCATGCCTAAGCCAAGGAAGAGATGGAATATCCTCTTAGAATTTCCTTGGGTCTTGTCACTAACTGTTACGGCAGGGCCAGTTGGTACTATGGAGTAGGCTGTGTCCATCCATTGCTTGTTGTTTTGTCTTCACACCATTTCCTCTTCTGTTCTTCATCTGTAGAAAGTCCTGTAACCACTGGAGTGGGCCCCAAACCAATCATTGTACTTCATCTTCTGGGATTTCTATACTGAGGTTAGATAAGAGAAATGCTCTCTTGGCTGCTCTAGTGATGACAGGAATCATATATTTGGAGCTTCCAGGAGTCACACTCCTTATGACATGGAGAAAACTCAGTTGCAGCAGAAAAACTGAAGCCAACAGAGAAAGACGAACAGGATTGGGGTGTAGGGGGGAGCGCAGGAAAGGTGGGAAAGGGTGAGAGACAGAATCATAAAGAAAGAGAAGAATGGTGTTCAAATTCCCAGGTTCTGACTCCCTTTAATTTTATTTGCTGATAAATGTCTCTCCCTCTTTTTCATGAAAATAGTTTAAGGTTCTTTTCTATCAATTACATACTAAAGAGTACTGACTTACTTCCAGATTACATTTTTACTTATGGGATGAGAGGAAATACTCTCATTAACTTTTAGTCATATTGCCCTAAATGTAGCAAGTTTTAATACATAATGGCATGCTTTTTGCCAGTCTCTTGATCATCATTTTTTCTCTTAGATCTGTCTTTAAGCCCAGAGAATCTATCATAAAAGCTTTGGGATTATTGTAATGAAGTTAATAATGCTCATATATCCCCATCTTGAGTCTGTAAGATTGGCAAACTTTTTCTGTAAAGGGCCAAATAGTAAATCTTTTGGTGTTGTGGGCCATAGAACCTCTTTTGCAACTACTCAGCTTTGCTGCTGTACTGTGAAAACAGCCAGGGTAAATGTGTAAAGGAATGAGCATGGCTGTGTTCCAATAAAACTTTATTTACATAAACAGCAGGCCAGATTCGGCCTATAGACTGTAGATATCTAGTCTAGATGATCCAAATGCTTGCTGTAAAAACAATTATTTCAATAGAAAATAGAGCATTTTGAGATCTTCTGGTATCAAGGCTTTCTAGTTCTTTCCTATAATCCTTTCTATTTTAAGTTGGCAAGCACTCAACATTATCCTAGCTGCTGCATTTGTACACTATTTTAAGTGATTGGAAATGAAGTACTTTTGTCCTTTACCACCTTGGCTGACCTTGTTCTCACCACTCTCCCTATTCCCTTGTTCTCACTAATGGAGCTTGAAATTAAACGTCATTTCTGTTTATCTGTTAACAACATGCATAGCATTCCCCATAAAGTACATGTCTCTTAAGGAACTGATTCACTGTAAAACAGGGGTTTGAGCAAGATGAGATGACTTCTTTTGGCCTGGTGTGTTCTTTCTCCTTCTTAAGACTTAAGGTATGAGAACCAATTGCCATGGCTGCCCATTAATACATTAAAAATCATGAAATTTGTGATCTCCACTCCGAGAGTTTTTGCATTCTGTAGGTGTCTGATTACTGTTAAGTTGATGCATCCTAGTGGAATTAGACTTTTTTTTTTCATAAAGGCAATGTAAGCACATTTTATATTCCCTTAGCCATATCCAATTATCTTCTGTGGTGGTTTTAAGATTTGTCCACAAGATCCGACAGTTTTCCTTCAAAAGATGGAGTCTAGTTTCCCCTCCCTTGAGCGTGGGCTAGACTTAGTTACTGGCTTCTAGCAAATAAAATTAAAGAGGGTTGATGGTGTGTGACTCAGAAATTTGGTCCAAAAAGACAATGCAGCTTCCTCTGTGCCGTCTCTTAGAAGCCAGCTACCATGTCATGAGGGTATTCAGACAGCCTTATGTTGAGACCTACACCCACGTGGCAAGAAATTGAGGCCTCTTAGCAACAGCCACGTGAATGAGTTTAGTGCGGACCCTCCAGCCCCTGTCAAGCCTTCAGATTACAACTTGATTGTAACCTCATTAGAAACCCTGAGCCAGAACTACCCAGATAAGTCATTCCTAGATGCCTGGCTCACACAACCTATAAGATAATAAATGTTTATCATTTTAGGTTTTGGAGTAACTGGTTACACAACAGTAGACAACTAATACATCTTCTAAGGGTGTTTATGGCTCCAAGCGGAGAGGCCAGTGGTGAAGGCAATGTGCAGCTGCATGGTATAAATAAGCATCCAG
Organism: Balaenoptera physalus; assembly: GCF_965194825.1. NCBI lineage: Eukaryota > Metazoa > Chordata > Mammalia > Artiodactyla > Balaenopteridae > Balaenoptera > Balaenoptera physalus. The sequence continues at coordinate 48,317,404 of NC_138891.1, read as the reverse complement.
CCAGTTGCTCAGCTGGAAGCCAGGCCCAGATGTGCAGGCGAGGGAAGATGGAGTTCAACTTAACGAGTTGAATAAATTTAAGCCAATTTATTTGTTCAGAATTATTAGATTATTTTTGCCAGATATTAGTAGCCTCTAATACAGTGGTTCTCAGCCTTAGCTACATATCTGAGGAATTTCAAAAGTATCAATAGTGATACGTGGATCCCACTCCCAGAGACTCTGAATTAATTGTAGTAGGCTGTAGTCTGGGTATCAGGATTTAAAATTTCCCCAGGCGTTTCTAATGTACAGCTAAGACTGAGAACTACTGCTTTAAAAGTTAGAAGTTGGAAAGCATAATGTTTTCCCCCAACATCTCTCTATCGGATGGTAAATTACAAAGAAATCAAGTCTCATACCAAATTTGCAAAGCAAACATTTAGAGGTAAGCAGAGACAGAGACATCAAACTTCTCTGAAGTCTCAGTGAAGTCACAGATACCTATCCTTTTAGGCACTCTAGACAGCCACGAGGCATAAAGGATTTGCTCATGCAGATCCTATAATATTCTAGGGACAGAATTCAGCTAAACGTCTGGTCAGATCCTGCGCCTGACAATCTTCCTTGACGAGGCCCATGGCCTTCTGCAATGGGTGATGGGCTCACCAGGTGCCCAGTCCTCTCTGCGGGGGGTGGGGGGAGGTGCCTGGGCAAGACTTCTTCCAGGTCACTCACATATTTTGAGCAACATTCATTTCTACAATGAAAAAAAAAAGTCTTTAATAGCCATGATCCCAACTAAACACATACTGCAGATTTGAGCTGAAGTGAATAGAAGATCTTGTGATAGCAGCCTCGGGAGTGTGGGCTTATGAGGGCACCAGCTTCTCAGCCCTGGAAGCACATTAGAGCCACCGAAGAAACTTTTAAATAAAGATCCCAATACCAACCCCACTCTAATTTAATCAGAAACTCTGAGGGCAGAGCCTAGGCATTGGTATTTTTTAAAAACCTCTCAACAAATCAAGATTGGCATTGGACCCTGAAGGGGTTGTAATACACACAAGGGAGTTTTTTGGGTGGAGAAACTCTTCTATGTTCTGATTGTGAGAGTTTTATACAAATCTGTACATGTATTAACACTCATAGAACTATACAACAACAAAGGAAAAGGTCAATCTTATTGTATGATAATTTTAAAAATAAAATATTATACCTATTAAATTCTTTAGAAAAGTCTCAGAGTCTAATGTACAGCCAGGGTTGGAAGTCACTGGCTTAGATTCTTTCAAGGGCGGATCCACCAACTCTGAGAAGAGCATTCACAGTTAGTGTACCACCAGCGTTAACTTCTTAAGTTAATAAACCTCCCCTCACCGTACATATGCACATGTCCACATATATAAACTCACCACATTGTCTATGCGAAAGTATTTTAAAGTAAATTATAAATACTGTAATACTGAGGTAGAGCTGTCTTTTGCAGATTCACACTGGGGAGTTTCAGAATATTACAGTGGGGAATTACATGAGTTAATAGTTCTATTAATCTCTGCACTTGGAGAAAAAAACTCATAATGCAATTGCTTTGCCTCAGAACGATGTTTCTCAAACCCATAAACTGGGGTCTTTATAGAATAACAAAGAATCCCCAAAAGAGAGTAGTTTGGCAGTTTAATTAGTTTCATTTCTGAGTAGGATCACAGGAAGAAATAAAGATAGTTTATATCACAAAACAGTGTGCATGAATATGTGTGTTTAGATTACATAAATGAAACAAAAGTTTCAAGAAACAACTCATGCCTCTCTTACTTTATTTTATTTCATGGCAGTGTTGGTCATGACTCAGTATCTTGCTATCATGATGCACTAATGGTGAGAAAATCACAGTTAAAACACTCTGGGAGAATATAACCAGGTGCCTATGCTTCTTCCTGCCACCAGGCAAGGAGACAGATAAGAATTTGACCACTGGCTGCACCATTCTCTAGCTTTCTGAAGTTAGACAAAATTCTTTATCTTTGTGTGCTTCCATTTGCCCACTCGCAAAATGGGAATAATCACAGAAAACTTCATGCTGTGGTTGCGATCACTGAATCCTCATCTGACAAACTCAACTCTTAAGTTTCTCTCCCTCTACATTTAAGACTCACTGAAAAAGAGACAGGACATGGACACCCTGAACTATTTCTGAGTTTGGAGGCCAGAAGGCTAAACCTGAATTTATCGTCTTTTTCCTTTGAATGATGAATGATGAAAGTCTTTATCAGAGCTTTCAATATGTGAAATATCCAAAGTTCTAAAAATTTTTAAAAGGTCTAAAACTTCTTTAATCTCCAATGATTTGAGACACTCTGGTTGGCACTTTGCTTGGAGGAAGAAGAATAAATTAAGCAGTTGTTCTGGCCAAAGAGAACTGAGCAGTGATCTAAGTTGATCTGTCCCATCCACATCCTTACGTTAAAATAACCAGGAATATTTCACTTCTATGAATTTGCCTTATGGAAAACCAACAGTATATAAGGGAAAATGAGACGATTATCCTAGCTAAAGAAAAAGGCGTGCAAACAGTCTCAATGGAAGGGCATGGCCACACAAAACAGTTCTGGTTGAATTCCTCACCATTCACTCACCCCCAAGGCATCCCAGGGCATCTGGGGACCTAACCGACTAAGCAGAGTTTATTCACATATTCACCAGGGCACTTCCTAAAGCTTTATAGACATGGGAAAATATGCTATATGTATAGAAATATAAATCATGCAAAATGCAAGTGAATACTAAGAAATAAATCACAAGGCAGGCAACCCGGCTACTTCGTTCAGCCTCTCACTTGTTATTTTGGGCAAGGGCTGGGGGGTGGGTAGATGCTTATTGTCTCACTGGCAGCCAGTCCTGCTCTTAATTCACACCTTGGGCAGCAGATCTAATTCACTAACATGTGCTGTTCAGCCTGATGTCTGTTCAGGCCAAGACCAGAAAGTTCTCCAAGTCCTGGAGGAAAACAGTGACCCTGATGCAAATTTCGCGGCTAAGTTAGCCTAGGTCAATACATTTAAATCTCCAAACTGGCGTTCAGATTGCAAAAGCTATCAAAAAGATTGCTAATCTTGTGGCTTCCCTGGTGGCGGAGCGGTTGAGAATCTGCCTGCCAGTGCAGGAGACACTGGTTCGAGCCCTGGTCTGGGAAGATCCCACATACCGCGCAGCAACTAGGCCCGTGAGCCACCACTACTGAGCCTGCGCGTCTGGAGCCTGTGCTCCACAACAAGAGAGGCCGCGATCAGGAGAGGGCCGCGCACCGCGATGAAGAGTGGCCCCCACTTGCCGCAACTAGAGAAAGCCCTCGCACAGAAACGAAGACCCAACACAGCCAAAAATAAATATAAATAAATAAATTAAAAAAAAAAAAAGATTGCTAATCCTGAGAGAAAAGCAGGTGTTGGTTCACAATTCTGGGAATCCCCCCACCCCACCCCCGGGGCGAAATCTGAAACTGGCCCCTCTACACAGAGGGCGGGGAGAGACCGCCACTCCAGATCGGTAGGTGGCAGCTTTAATGAGCAAGGAAACTTACACTGGAGGCTTGTCTCTGGAGGCCGCAAAATGAGCAATCTCCGCACCCGACCGCCAGAATCTTAAAAGTTTATACAGAGGCTCTGACTGGGTTCAGTCACGTTTTCAGTCCGGATGGTCTCAACACCACATTGCTTTCTCAAAGCTGCGTCCTGGAAAACAGCTCCTTGTGCGGGAAAGCTGGGCAGAAGGTACATTCCAAGCACGGGGAAGGGGGGAGGAGCCGCCGACTTCCGGGTCCAGCTTCCGGGTCAAACAGCGATCACATCCTCCCCACGATCTCCGCCAAAAGCAGGAGCAGTAGGTTCTTTGAAGTGAGACAAAATTACCAAGGGGGCTAAAGAGCACAAACCGTGCTTAATAAGAATGAAACTGAATTGGGAGGAAAATTAGCTATAACGTACATTTCGAAAGGGAAGAAACGTCAGTGTTGAACCTGAAAACGATAATTTTCAAATGACGCCTGGGGCCGCACACGAGGGGACTGCAAAATGAAATCTTGGCTTCTCACTTTGAAAAGGCACTTGAGTTTAACATGAACGTACACATTTGACTTTTGCATTCTGCCGGTTGGTTACACCACAGGACAGCCCGGGTCAGCGACATCTGTGTCTGAAAGCACTGGAAACCTTCTCCGGGTCTCTCAGAGTCTTTCTGGTCCAACATCTCACAGGGTTGCTGTAACTTCAATGAACTATACCAGGTAATCCTCACTTGTTCTTTTTCCTTTTCCTCCTTGTTTTCTTCTTCTTTTTTTTTTTTTTTTTTTGCTAACTAGCTTACTAAGATTTGAAATGGCCTTAACTGAACAGGAGGACTTGAAGGCTTCAAGTCCTCAATGAGGAATGAGTGGTGTAGTACAGGGTTCCGTCTGGATGAAGTAGGTTATCCACCTCCAAAATCTCACGTAACTAAATGTGTGTCGCTGAATCCTGGTGGTTTGGGGTTGGGATGCTGCTAGGTGAACAGCCAGAGAATGCTGGCTGCCTTGAGGCTGGAGAAGGAGGAAGGAGGGAGCAGATCGATGTGCCTGAAGCCTGCTCGCCTTGTTTGCCTTTAGCTGTGAGTAAAGTAAAAAAATATAAAAATTAAAAAAAAAAAAATTTGCATTAAAGTTCAAAGATTCTGACCCTTTGCAAAGTCTAGGAGTAGTACTTTTATCCCAATGGATTGCAGACCTTGATTTCTTAAATGGGTTGCTTAGTAACTTTGTCCTGCACCCCTACTTTGGTGTGGGTTTTAACAACCCCTGGGAGCCTCTTCTATTCTGCCTCTTCATAGTGTCTTGGCTTCCATTGGCTCAGAGCTGTAGGAAGGCACACGGGCAAGGTCAAAGCTAATGGAATGGAAACCATGATTCCCATTCCTTTCCTCAGCTTTTTATACTTTCCTCTGCTTTTTACTCCTTGGGCTCCACGTCTATAAATATTCCTGATTTTGAGGACAGACATCTGAATTAATAAAAACCTGTGCATATGCACGTAGCACAGCAGGGACATATGTGGGCTTTAATCCTTTGGCATTTCCCTGTTCTCAGCTCTTGAACTGACCTTTGCTTCCTCTTCAGAGGGAAGCTTGGCTGAGGCCCCTTTCCTTGCCATCCCACCACCTATTCTTCTTACCTGGTAGCCTGCTAAAGGCAAGATTCTGTGAGCCAGGATTCAGTGTGACGGACCAGCTGACCACTGGCCAACATCCCATGGTTTCTTGACCTTTTTAGTATTTTTAAAAGTTTGATACCATAAGGGTAACAAGACAAAATTTGCATTAAGCCAGGAACCGGCTTCTGGAAGGAATCTTAATGTTATACTTCTTTGTTTTTAGATAGCTTAGAAAAGCAAACATCCTATGGCTGGAGATCAGTACTAATTTTTATATAATGTCTATGTTCTAGAGAGTTTTCTCATTTAATATAGAACTCTCAATAGCCATTTAAGATGGCCATAGACATTAGTAAATATATTCCAGAAAAACTGCACAGTATAGCATTAATTTTGTTTATATCTGAGAGTCTGATGTAAGCATACAATCTGTTTTAATGAAGAGGTAACTCAGCAAGCTCATGCATATATAGAATTGATGAATTAAGAGGGACTACAACATTTACTTTTGTATATTCCCCAGCCCACAATTTTTTTGAACATATACCACTATTTTGCCTTTTTAAAAACAGTATCGTTGTGAATTATGAATCTGTAAATGGTGATTGTTTGGTTCTACTTATTTTGAGGTTTATTAAAATGATTGTGCATCCTAGTTTTTTGACATGCTTTTTTGGTTCAATATTATACACCTGACATTCATCCATATTGATGTATATAATTGTTCTTCGTTCAGTTTTGTTGATGTATAGCCTGCTTTTAAAATGTATTCATTCATGGCTTTGTCCAGGTATTTGGGAATAAAGGAATAGAAGGGGGAAAAAAGGAAATTCAGATTTTTGAGAAGAAATTTTCAGAGAGCAAAACTTTTGCACATAGGGACGTCACCAGCCCACAATTTGAGATCATTCAATTATAATACTACCTCTTTAATACTTCCTTTACCTTACATATGAAAAATTAATGAACTGTAATTTATATTTTGATGGTTAGAGTAAAGAACTAATCGTCACCTTCATCTCACACTCTTCTCTCATCACTTGCTCTGTGTTATTTCCCCAGGGATACAGTGTCTGTATGTCTTTAAATCTATAGGTGATGCCAACAGCCAGTAAGCTTTTCTAGTGATTCATACACACTTAAGTCCCAAATGAAAAATTTGAAAAAAATTCCAGCTGTAAATATAACTTTTATACCAATTGAAAAATCATGTATTTCTCCCTGTTGCTTGGAAATGGCACTCAGTCTCTTAAGTGGTAGCTCTTAGAGAGCCAAGAAATTGCTAAAATAAGAAAAAAAATTAGTAATTCTAGGTTTCAATTAACATTGCCATTATTTTAAAGTATATTTAAGTTGTATTTTCAGAATTTAAATGCACTTGCCAAGTAGTATCAGAAGCAAAATCTAAATATGAATAAGTTTTCTTTGTCCTTATTTCAAACTGAAAATATTCCTGGGACTTGTGCAAATAAATAAAACAAATGGTTAAAGTGTTTTGTATAATTACAAATGGCTTCATGTAGTCAGAACTGACTTGAGCAATTTTTTTGTCAACTTAGTTTAAAATAATTGCCAAAAATTCATTATTCAATAATTTAACATTTAATTAATAAATTGATAAAATGTAGCTTTTGAAATTGTTTCCAAAGCTCTTGTATTATCTTTTAAAAACAACCAAGAAGGAAAGGTCATTATTTTGAAGAAAAAATGGGGTAGGTCTGACTTGCCTTTGACTAAAGTTTCTATCGAATGAATTGTAAATATGAGAAGCCCAAAGCTTTATCTGTTAGGCAGGAATTAAACAATCTATTGTTAATATTAATGGAAAAAATATAGAACTAGTTCACATCACTATATAGCAACAAATCATTAACTGGCAGAAATTAAGCTTATTAAAAAACTTAAATACTGCTTCAAAAAGTGGTCATCTTAGATAAATTAAGACCATGTATGTTTACAACAGGAATAAAAACAGTGATATTTAATTATTATTTATTTATTATTATTATTTTTTGGCTGTGTTGGGTCTTCGGTTCGTGCGAGGGCTTTCTCTAGTTGCGGCAAGTGGGGGCCACTCTTCATCGCGGTGCGCGGGCCTCTCACTATTGCGGCCTCTCTTGTTGCGGAGCACAGGCTCCAGACGCGCAGGCTCAGTAGTTGTGGCTCACGGGCCTAGTTGCTCTGCAGCATGTGGGATCTTCCCAGACCAGGGCTCGAACCCGTGTCCCCTGCATTGGCAGGCAGATTCTCAACCACTGTGCCACCAGGGAAGCCCAAAACAGTGATATTTATAAAATAGTTTTCCTTGCTGATGTCTCAACAATTGAAGCAACAGCAAATTTCTGTCTAATAATGAACAAATACTAAAATTTGACTTTAGTGTCTACATTAGTTCCCTAGGGCTGCCATAACAAATTACCACAAACTGGGTGGTTTAAAACAATAGAAATTTATTCTCTCACAGTTCTGGAGACTAGAAGTCTGAAATCAAGGTGTCTGCAAGGGTGGTTCCTTCTGGAGGTTCTAAGGGAGAATCTGTTCCTTCCCTCCCTCCTGGCGTCTGGTGGTGGCCGGCAATCCTTGGCCTTCCTTACATTGTAGGTGCATCATTACAGAATCTACCTCTGTCATTACATGGTGTTTTCCTTGTATTCTCTCTGTCTCTGTGTAGGCACATCACCTTCTTATAAGGACAAATCTAATCTAGTATGACTTCATCTTAACTATTTACATCTGCAAAGACTATTTCCAAATAAGGTCATATTCTGAGCGTCTGGGTAAATATGAATTTTGGGGGGACACGATTCAATTATTCAACCCAATATCTCAACAATTGCAAAGAAAAAATTAACAGTTCAAAAAAGTGGCTCAGAATATATTTTTGGTATTCATGTACTTGAAGTGGCAGTTAAATAATTTTATTTGGGAAGTGCGTTGCTTAGTTTTTATTGAATTTTATCAGACTAAAGAATGAGGAAGTAACTTAATAATACTTACTATTTTTAGGAAATATTGGCATAGTCTCCATACACTTTATTAGAAAGAGCCAACACATATTTATTGAACTTTTACTATGCTCAAAGCACAACTTTATGGAATATCAGTCTTTCATTTATCTAAGACATGATTACTATTGATTAAAATATTTATCATATCTCTTCGTGATTGCTTGCAGTATATAAAGAAGGACGTGAGGTATTGGCAAAAGGAAAACAGAAAAGATATAGTACTTTTCTTGAAAAGCTTTTAAATAAAGGTATACTATATTATAAAGAGAGAGGGGCAGTTTGCTAAGTTGGGGCATAACAGGCTGCTACTGACTAGCCAGGTGAGTCAACTTCTCTGCATCTCAGTTTCCTCATCTATAAATGAAGGCAGTAATACTTGTGCCTGCCTCCCAAGACTTTTAGGAGGATTAAATGAGTAGATGCATGAAGAGTGTTTAGAACCATGCCTGGACACAGGAAGCTTGGTATAAGTGTTAGCTATTGTTACAAGAAAAACTAGTACATATAAATAGTTAAGAATAATGCAGGACAATATTGGAAAGTCTTTTGGGCCCCAAATATTTATCAGAAAATGGTTTCCAGAGAACACTGGATAACTTGGTAGTAATAAACAAATTATTTGTGAAGGTAATTGATTTTCTTATTGATAGGAATCGTATGTCTATTTCAATGTAATGAGTGGTTTTTGCTTGAATAGTATAATAATTTATTCTGGAGTTGAGTTTCCTGTTAAAAGTTGATCAGAAAAATCAGTAAATGGAAAAACTTTTGAAGAATTTGAATTGTATTGTTTTTTTTTTTTTCTTTTTTATATCATGTGGGTTTATTTCCCTGTGTGAGGTCTTCTGACAATGGTCATGATAAAAGTCTGGACTTTCTGTTTTTTACCCCACTTAAAAAAAAAAAACACTGAAAGAGGAAATAAGACAAAATAGGACAGTCATCTTGAGCATACCCTTGTCATGGGTTCTTGTCTCTAAAGAGGAATCTTCTTTTTTTTTTTTTTTTTTTTTAAATTTATTTATTTTATTTATATATTTTTGGCTGTATTGGGTCTCCGTTGCTGCGCGCGGGCTTTTTCTAGTTGTGGCGAGAGGGGGCTACTCTTCGTTGCGGTGCGCGGGCTTCTCATTGCGGTGGCTTCTCTCGTTGTGGAGCACGGGCTCTAGGCACACGAGCTTCAGTAGTTGTGGCACGCGGGCTCAGTAGTTGTGGCTCGTGGGCTCTAGAGCACAGTCTCAGGAGTTGTGGCGCACGGGCTTAGTTGCTCCGTGGCATGTGGGATCTTCCCGGACCAGGGCTTGAACCCGTGTCCCCTGCATTGGCAGGCGGATTCTTAACCACTGCGCCACCAGGGAAGCCCTAAAGAGGAATCTTCTGCTGCCATCGATTTCTCAGACCAGCTATACTTCCTTGGACTTCTACTGCCACAGACAAAAACATACCAAACTAGAGCAGTTGAATTACCCTGATTTTAATGTTTTCTTCCCCAAATCCAGCCAAGACTAGTAGGGGAACTGAAATGAAGGCTGAGTGACCGTAAATCTTGTATGAGTGCAACTCCACCACTGGCTGTTGGGCAGTGCATTTTGTTTTGCATTGACCAGCAATATTTAAGGAGGAAGTGAATCGAGGTGGTTAAGGCATGCAATACCTGCTGCTATAGCTGTCATCAACTCTGTATATTTGTTAAGGTGCCGCTGAGCTGGGAAACCTGCGATAAGCCAGGTTCTACCAGTCGCTGGAGGATGGTGGGCCAGATAATTCCGGAGCTACAAGTTCACAATGTCTCCAACCAGAAGAAGGTTGCACACTGCATCCTTCTCCTATGTGCTTAAATGTGTCTTCATTTTCTTCTACCACATCTACTTCCTGCAGGTGCTTTTTAGAGTTGCTATGAAGAAAAGGACAGGACCAAAGTGTCCAATATTGTCCCAGGCAAACATGAATGTATGGTCACCCAACTTATTGTATGTCATATTAGATCCTTTAGGGTGATAATAAATATTTGCTTAGGAAGGAGATAGTGTATAGCATTTCCAAAAAATGTTTGGAACACATTGAGGGTCTAGGTGGACCACTGTTTGTGAAACGTTTTATGAAACAAAACATATGTTTGTGAAATGGATTTAAATGTTTTCTTAGAAACAATGGATTCTGCATCCGCATCCTCATTCAGATTTAAAAAGAAACTACATAAAAACCAAAGGAGGGAATTATCACTTCTATATCAATTTAAATGCCTGTGGATGATGTTCAATTCTTTAATGAGGACCTTAATTGTGTAATACAAATCTTTGGGATTAAAGGTTTCTAAGGATGACTGATATCCCATTAACTTTTTAATAATGTTACAGTACCTCAGGAGGAAATTAGGTCTGTCCCTAAAGATCATTAGAACAGTCTGCCTATTTTGCTTACATTTTCATCATGGTGACTTTTGATTCTAAGAGTCTTTTATGGTTGTTTCAGGAAAATGGTTTATTGTAAGTCCCATTCATTTATGGGTATAAGATCATTTAAGTGCAGATTTCCCTGTTGCTGGAAGTACCTCTCGTATAATTCTAGCAAGTGTTCCCAATTTTATAAGATGATAATGAGAGTTTAATGGCTGTCTACCCCCTAGAGGAAAAATGGTTTCTAGCACATTAGAGATATAAGGACTTTGCTTTCTCTAGAAAGACAAAAACCAAAATTGACCCCATTCTCAAACTTTAATCCTCCAGTGGTTAATTGGATATTATTCTTAGCATGTTTCAGTCTGTTTTCAATGCTTTCTTATCACATCTGCTGTAAACTGATTGATGATTGATGATTTTAGAGATATTAAATTATGGGAAATATACACATCTTCAAATAAATGAAACTTATTATCTGCCTTTCCAAACTGGAATAGACTCAAAAGGAAGGTAGAGAGGAAATAAACCCTATGAAGGTTCAGGGTCTTTTCCTCATCAGTGTAGGTTATAGGACTCCAGTGGCCTGGGGGCATGTTGTGATATCCTCTCAGAAATAAAGAACAAATTGTTGTATGTTGCACCTCTCCCCATTTAGAAGGATTCGTGATGCTTGGTAGGCCACTTCAGCTTCTGGAGGCAGTATATTCCAGGGTTGGAAAATGTTTCTGACTCACTTACCAAGTGACAGAAAAGGCCGCGAGCACTGATTGAAACGTGGCCTGGGAAAGGTTTCTGCGGCAGACCCAGGCTGTAGTACAGGAGGTCTTCTGCTGGAGCTACACCACCCAGAGCCTCTTTGGTATTAGAGGGACCATCTGTGGGAAAAGGTAGTTGGGGTTCGGGAATCTTCTCTAAGGAAACACTACTTAGAAAAAAAGAAAAGAATGAGTAGGAGGAGGGAGAGCAACAGAAGAGGATCCTATACTTAGATGTTTCTTACCATATATATATATATATATATTTTTTTTTTAAATTTCTCTAAGTGTCCATGCATGTGACTCCTCACCATGGCTTTGCCAAAGCTATCCTTTTACAAACTAAAATTTGCAATATCAATCTAGTATGGACACATGACAACATTTCCAGAGAGGTGAGCTGCTTGGCCCTCAGACATCAATAGTACGTCAATTCAAATATGGTTGAGAGTAAGAAAGAAGACTTACAGTAGTTTTATTAAGTAGCTTTTCATAGGATAGCTAACAAACGTAAATTATTGTTTCTCACAATACTAGTTTTTTTTAACATTTTAAAAATTTATTTATTTATTTTTGGCTGTGTTGGGTCTTCGTTGCTGCGCGCGGGCTTTCTCTAGTTGCCGCGAGCAGGAGCTACTCTTCATTGCGGTGCGCGGGTTTCTCATTGCGGTGGCTTCTGTTGTTGCGGAGCACGGGCTCTAGGCGCATGGGCTTCAGTAATTGCAGCACACGGGCTCAGTAGTTGTGGCTCACAGGCTTAGTTGCTCCGTGGCACATGGGATCTTCCCGGACCAGGGCTCGAACCTGTGTGCCCTGCATTGGCAGGCGGATTTTTAACCACTGCGCCACCAGGGAAGTCCAACAATACTAGTTTTATTATAAAAAATTAAAAACAGCTTAAATGCCAAGGACAGGAGAATGGTTAAGCAAATTGCTGCACCTTCAGACTTAGGGATACTATGTAGTAATTAACAATAGTGTTTAGAAAAAATGCTCATGTTAAAATAAATATATATATTCTTACTATATATAATCTCTATATATGTATCTATATACGTATGTCATACTATCTATACAGTAGTTGCATAATAAATTATTAACATCATCAACATCATCAACATATTCATGATAGCAACAAAAAACAAAAATATCAATCATTTATTCATTCTACAGATAGTTTATTGATAACACAATGCCTAGGCACTAATTGTCAATATAATATCCATGACAGTGGAATTTTTCTCCTTTGTTTCCATATTCTCAAAGCCGAGAATAGTGCCTGGCACATTTTTAGGAGCTCAGTAAGTATTTATTAAGTGATTTCATTCAATCTTTATGACAGTATATGAGATAGTTTTTAATTGTCCATAAGTTTCTTTAAAATACTTTATCCTAGACAGTGGACTGTAAGTGTGTATATTGGTTTTTACTTCTAATCCAAAGACATTTGGTCAACAATTCAATATTCAGATCGGAAATACACAATCCAGAGGTGATTGGTAATATTTGAAAGATGTTAATCAGGAATCTCTACTGCAGGGGTATCTATACCAGGTTTCAGATATCACTATGTGATTTTTTTATTAGAGAGTTCATTAGTTAACATAAGGAATATTAGTGGTTATTTCTCATGGGTGAAATGAGTGGTGTTCCAACTATGTTGATCAGTTAGAAATACTTTATATTAACCTGTAAATTTGCCTGAACGATGTATTAAACCTGGAAAGCCCAGCAGCCTAACACCTCCGGAGTAGTGTTTTAGATGTCATCATCTGTTCCCACTAGGAGGATAGTCGATCCTCATCTTAGAATAGTGTTAACATCTTTGCCTTGGAGTGTAACTTCCAAGAAAACTGCTGGGAGGTTACCTAAAGAGATAGAGAACTGGTATTCCTGGTCATCATGAAATGTTCGTATGTTTGACAGAAATCAGTCTGAGCTTTGCTCTCATTGCTACAGATCTTTTGACAGCCAGAATGTTGGAGAGGAGTTCTAATTATGGTAGATTACCAATATTCACCAAAAAGAACGTGACAATTGTGAGGACATATACTCAGGTCAGATCACAACAGACAAATGTCAGTATTATCCCCATTTTATAGATGAGAAACTAAGGCTTAGAGAATTAAGTGATTTGTCAAGGTGACAAAAATAAGTCAGAGGCAGAACTTATTGAGATGGGATTTTAAATATCATTCTAATGTCCCTCTCCTTGTACTTAAAACTACTAAAAAAAAAAAGATACCAAATTGTATTATTCTAACCATGGGGGACAAATAACACCAAACCAGAAAATATTCATTAAAAAAACAAAAGGAATTATACCAAAAATATTACTAATAGTGGTTTTATGGGCAATTATTTTTCTTTCTACTTTTCTGTATTATATACAAAATTTCTGCAGCTAGCATTTTTCATTTATAAAGAGGGAAAAACCCAAACTTTATTTTTCTTTAAAAAAGTTTCTGGCTGAAGCAAACTGTTCTACGATGTTCCTCAAAATAAGACGTGTAGAGATAAAAATACATTCATAGGCCAAATAAAATTCTTCTTGTGTCATAGTCCTAAAATATACTTATGCTGTTGAGAGAATTTTTGAAAGTCACACAGAATCCCAGCCAATGTATTATTTTTTCTGTTGTTAGAGTATTTTAAAATTTTCTAAAATTCATTTCTTAAAAACAGAATATTGGTTTTATTGACTAGAATATAGTGTTACTCATTATTTCAAAACCACATCAGAAGACAGTGTTGAAAAGGAGTAGAAATAAATCAAACCTCCACGTTCTACTTTAAATTTCCTTTTGCATAGTTTATGTGAATATAGTAATAAAATGCATTGCACATCTTCCTAAGGACACCCTGGATGAAAGAGAGGGTTATATTTATGTTTTCTGTTGTTGTTAATAATATGAGAGCTCTGCTATGTTTCACTTAAATGCCGTTTGGAATTTCCAAGCTGATGAATTGGAACATTATAAATATGTGTGTTATTGACATGACGGGTAAATAACACCATTATAGTGACAATCATTTTCCAAAATTGTTTTCAGTAAAGCAGTTGCTCACTAAGTTTTGTATTAAGTAACTTTGCAATGTGTGAGATATTTTAAAATGTAGGCTTTTGGTTATGCTAAGAAAAAAAATGTAAGCCAATACGATAGTAGGATTTTGTTTGTAAAGTAAGGGGTGGGTGGAATGACCACCTCTCTTCTTCTGATGCTTCTTTCTCCACTTATATATGTGTATAATTATTTATGTTTACATGTATATGCTTGAACCACATTTTTGTATTATTTTGATTTATTTCAATAAGCATACTGTCTAATGTTTGAGACATGTTCTGATCTTGGTAACAAAAAACAACAACAAAAATGTTATAATACCAGTTGCTAGAAATGCTAGACAGTGTCATTTGGACTATTTCTATTTCTTCAATACAAAAGTAAATCAATACACTGATTATGTCATTCACCTAATATATTAACAGGTGTATGAAGACCTGTTTTTTTGTGGTGGTGGTGGTGATTATAAAATATGGAAGAATTCAGTTGAAACAAAGAAATGAATGAAATTGCCTTTAGCACTGCCAGGGAAGGAGACTAGCCTCAGTGAGGGTTCATCTGAGATATGAGAGCATACCTCTGGCCAAGATGAGTCACTGAAGTCTCTACCATTGCTTAGATTCCAAAGATTTTAAAGTTGCCTGTTCTAGAATGTGAGAATACAAGCCGGGGGAAATAATAAGCTAGTCTTTGGCCTGTTAGAGTAAAGAATGTCTACTGGACTCCCAGGGATGCTAAATACCTTCTCACCATTTCACTGTACTGCTCCCTTGGAAGCCCTTCCATATGAAGCAAACATTATACTATGAACTTAGTCATAGAGCACTTGGGGTCCATTGAAATTCTGCTTAATTCCTGGCCAACCTAAAAAAAAAAAAAAAAAAAAAAAGAAATTGTATACCATAAATGAAAGTTACACTAATTTTTTGCTTATATAACTATGGAAGAAAGGCACTTTATCTTTTAGATATAAATTTATCTGATTAGTTCTTTGAACTAACAATACCAATGGACTTGTTTTCTGTTTTATTAAAGTTGGAAGAACTTTCAAATTATAACTAATTTGTATCTTGAGTTCTCTTTTAGTAGAACTAATAACTATTTTTCAATGTTTTATACATTTCTTTAGCTTGTTTTTAAGATGGCTTTTGTGTGTGTATTGCATTATTTGTTTTGAAAGATTAATCTCCAGTTCCCCAAACATGTCTTAGACTGTATTGTGTCATAATTAGTTTTTGCATATTTCTTTCCAAGTAGATTGTTAAATTCCCCGAGGGGAGAGATGATTTCTAAATTTTTTAATCTTTATAATACCACTAATAGAGTCCTGTACCTATTTGGACTTCAACAAATACTTGCTAAATTTAATTGAATTTACAGATTTAAAAAGAAAGGAAGAAGGAGAGAGAGAGAGATTGAGAGGGAGGAGAGGAAGGAGGGAAGAAGGAAGGGAGGGAGGGAGAGAGATTGAGAGAGAGGGTTTGAGAGGGATGGGGAGAGAGAAAAGTTGGAGAGAGGCAGAGAAGGACAACCAAGATATTAATAGGGGGGAAAATGCCCTTTTAGAAAAGGTCAAAGGAAGTGGGATTATTTTGCTTGTTAAGGAATTAACCTCGTTATAGGTTTCACATGTAAAAAATTAAGATGGGCTTCCAGGGTAGCAGGCAAAATGACCTGAGATAATGAAGAATTTTTTTGACCAGAAAAAGGGTTAGAATGGTAGCCCAAAATAAATGAAATGGCAGTGATCTCTATGCTTTTGACCTGCATTAGCGTTTAGAAAGAAAATTAAGCCAGATGCAAGAAAGATTGCTTCCAGTATGGAGAGAGGAGAGAACAGGGAGGATTCACAGAGGAGACAGTTAAAAGGATCTAGAAGAACCCTACAGACTTGGGCCCTCAAAGAAGAAAGGGAGGCAGAAGGCCTGAAGCGGAAGGTTCAGCTTGAGCAGAGGCCCAGGACTGTGGTGGTGGAGGGGTGTTGAGTAGGGTACAGCTGATACACAGGTGTATCAGGGTTTGAACCCAGGGCCAAATGTTAATTCTCTTCTGTAACTTCAAACTTTGCTCTTAAATGCTCAGAACTCATTTTCCTGGAGTTTCATAGTGTCAGAGTATGAAGTTAATGGAGATTTTTTTGTCTAGAATTTCTAAACTTAGAGAAGGGATGGAGTGGGAAAGTCAGGTGGCAAAACTTCTGGGCTTGTCAGTGTTTGTAGAGACCTTCTGGTTCTCTCTGCTTTCAAAACTGTGCCCATTAAAGCTAAGAGAGGTTAGACAACGTGGAAAAAACAAACAGCTGGTTGGTGCAAGACCCCCATTGGTCTGCTGTGGGCTCCAAGGACCTTTCTTTATGGAGGGCACAGTGGTGTCATGGGAAGAGCCCGGATTCTAGAAGGCTGACAGGGCTGGGTTCAAACCCTGTCTCCATTACTCATTACTATATGCGAACTAGGAAATTTCACTGAAAGATGGAGATAAACTTATTTGCTTCATGGGTTTGTTTGTGATGAAACACTATATCATAGTGGTTAAGGATGTGATAAATTTCTGTGCCTTGATACCTGTTATGGACTGAATGTTTATGCCCTGCCCCCCCCACCATGTAAGGACACAATGAAAAGACCTCCATCTGTGAACCAAGAAGCAGGCTCTTGCTAGACACCAAATTTGCCTCCACCTTGATCTTGGACTTCCCAGCCTCTAGAACTCAGAGACATAAATGTTGGTTGTTTAAGCTACCCAGTCTATGGTTTTGTTATAGAAACCAGAACTGACTAAGACAATGCCCTCATATCTAATGGGAGGATAACAGTACCCACCCATAGAACTGGTGTAAGGATTAAATTGGTTAATTCCTCAAAACATCATTAATCCATGGAAAAAATTTTAGGACAGTGCCTGATACATAGTTAGTGCTCTGTAGGTATTAGTTATCATAACCATCATCATTACTGGAGCAGGATCTAGGATTTGAATCCTCCTTCCATCACTTCTTATTTTGGGGACCTTGGTGAACATCTCTGTGCTTCAGTTTCCTCATCTGGAAAAACTTAATAACAGTACTTGCTTAATAGGGTTATAGTAATGATTAAACAAGCAAATATAGCAAAAGGTCTAGAGCCTGCTTGGTACATGCTAAACACTCTATAAAACTGAGAGCTGCTATTAATTGTCTGAAAACCACCAAAAGATTGCCTTGTGGCTGTCATTTAGTATGTAAGTGATATAATTTGTGGTGGAATCTACAAAAACTGTAGAATGACAGGTTTAGAAAGAGTTTTAATGTAAATATTGAGATGAACTAAGGAGAAACACTTAACACACAAAGATCTGAGTAAAGAGTGATGCAAATCCCAACTACTGACCATATGAAAAGAGATGGCATTTTTAAAAACATTAAACTGGTACCAGTAAGTGCTTATTCTGAGGAATTCATATTGCTTCTCTTTGCCCTGAGGCTCTTCTCTCATTAAAACCGAAGCAATCGTAGCTTCAGGGGAAGGTAGATATTCCAAAATAATTGCTCAACTTGGAGCAATTTTTTAATAAAATTATACAATATTTATACACACTTTATTTTGGAAAAAAAGGTTTATTTAAAATACAAAACAAATGTTTTTGAAGATAAAAAATGTATTTATAGGTTTTACAGTCACATGGTTCAAAAGTCAAGAAGTATAAAAGAATATCTGGTGAAACTTTTTCCTCCCTCTTCTGAACATTATTCCCCCACTTCCTCTCTGCACAGTCAATCAATGTTATTGGTTTTGGTGTAACCCTCTAGATATAACATGGAGATTTTACAAATCAGTACATGAAAAGCCACATCATTATTTTTCATACTTTCATTATATTCCATTCATGATTTACCATAATTTTTATTTAACCAGTGTCATATTGATAGTCATTTAGGTGGTTTCCAAATTTTCACTGTTACAAGCAATCCCATAATGAATAATTTCATTAAAAACTCATGTATCTGTAGTATAAACTCCTAAAGGGATAATTGCCATTCAAGGCCATGTGTTTTTAAAATTTGTTAAATATTGCCAAATTATCTTCCACAGAGGTGGTACTGATTGATATGCCAACTGGAAATGTATGGGAAATCTTCAAACTAGATTTCTTTTTTTTTTTTTTAACATCATTATTGGAGTATAATTGCTTTACAATGTTGTGTTAGTTTCTGCTGTATCACAAAGTGGATCAGCTATACGTATACATATATCCCCAAATGCCATTCCTCTGGAGCCTCCCTCCCACCCTCCCTATCCCACCCCTCTAGGTGGTCACAAAGCACCGAGCTGATCTCCCTGTGCTATGCAGCTGCTTCCCACTAGCTATTTTACATTTGGTAGTGTATAAATGTCAGTGTTACTCTCTCACTTCATCCCAGCTTACTCTTCCCCCTCCCCATGTCCTCAAGTCCATTCTCTATGTCTGCGTCTTTATTCCTGTCCTGCGCCTAGGTTCTTAAGAACAATTTTTCCTCTCAGATTCCATATATATGTGTTGGCATATGGTATTTGTTTTTCTCTTTCTGACTTACTTCACTCTGTATGACAGACTCTAGGTCCATCCACCTCACTACAAATAACTCAATTTCACTTCTTTTTACAGCTGAGTAATATTCCATTGTTTATATGTGCCATATCTTCTTTATCCATTCATCTGTTGGTGGACACTTAGGTTGCTTCCATGTCCTGGCTATTGTAAATAGAGCTGCAATGAACATTGTGGTAAATGACTCCTTTTGAATTATGGTTTTCTCAGGGTATATGCCCAGTAGTGGGATTGCTGGGTCATATGATAGTTCTATTTTTAGATTTTAGGGAACCTCCATACTGTTCTCCAAAATGGCTATATCAATTTACATTCCCACCAACAGTGCAAGAGTGTTCCCTTTTCTCCACACTCTCTTCAGCCTTTATTGTTTGTAGATTTTTTGATGATGGCCATTCTGACTGGTGTGAGTTGATACCTCACTGTAGGTTTGATTTGCATTTCTCTAATGATTAGTGATGTTGAGCATCTTTTCATGTGTTTGTTGGCAATCTGTATATCTTCTTTGGAGAAATGTCTATTTAAGTCTTCTGCCCATTTTTGGATTGGGTTGTTTGTTATTTTGATATTGAGCTGCATGAGCTGCTTTTATATTTTGGAGATTATTTTGGAGATTAATCCTTTGTCAGTTGCTTTGTTTGCAAATATTTTCTCCCATTCTGAGGGTTGTCTTTTTGTCTTGTTTATGGTTTCCTTTTCTGTGCAAAATCTTTTAAGTTTCATGAGGTCCCATTTGTTTATTTTTGTTTTTATTTCCCTTTATCTAGGAGGTGGGTCACAAAGGATCTTGCTGTGATTTATGTCATAGAGTGTTCTGCCTATGTTTTCCTCTAAGAGTTTGATAGTGTCTGACCTTACATTTAGGTCTTTAATCCATTTTGAGTTTATCTTTGTGTATGGTGTTAGGGAGTGTTCTAATTTCACTCTTTTACATGTAGCTGTCCAGTTTTCCCAGCACCACTTATTGAAGAGGCAGTCTTTTCTCCATTGTATACTCTTACCCCCTTTATCAAAGATAAGGTGACTATATGTGTGTGGGTTTATCTCTGGGCTTTCTATCCTGTTCCATTGATCTATATTTCTGTTTTTGTGCCAGTACCATACTGTCTTGATTAATGTAGCTTTGTAGTGTAGTCAGAAGTCCAGGAACCTGATTCCTCCAGCTCCATTTTTCTTTCTCAAGATTGCTTTGGCTATTCGGGGTCTTTTGTGTTTCCATACAAATTGTGAAATTTTTTGTTCTAGTTCTCTGAAAAATGCCATTGGTAGTTTGATAGGGATTGCATTGAATCTGTAGATTGCTTTGGGTAGTATAGTTTTCACAATGTTGATTCTTCCAGTCCAAGAACGTGGTATATCTCTCCATCTGATTGTATCATCTCTAATTTCTTTCATCAGTTTCTTACAGTTTTCTGCATACAGGTCTTTTATCTCCTTAGCTAGGTTGATTCCTAGGTATTTTATTCTTTTTGTTGCAATGGTAAATGGGAGTGTTTCCTTAATTTCTCTTTCAGGTTTTTCATCATTAGTGTATAGGAATGCAAGAGATTTCTGTCCATTAATTTTGTATCTGGCTACTCTACCAAATTCATTGGTTAGCTCTAATAGTTTTCTGGTAGCATCTTTAGGATTCTCTGTGTATAGTATCATGTCATCTGCAAACAGTGACAGTTTTGCTTCTTCTTTTCCAATTTGGATTACTTTTATTTCTTTTTCTTCTCTGATTGCTGTGGCTAAAACTTCCAAAACTATGTTGAATAATAGGGGTGAGATTGGGCAACCTTGTTTTGTTCCTGATCTTAGAGGAAATGGTTTCAGTTTTTCATCAGTGAGAACGATATTGGCTGTGGGTTTGTCATATATGGCCTTTATTATGTTGAGGTAAGTTCCCTCTATGCCTACTTCCTGGAGAGTTTTTTAATCATAAATGGGTGTTGAATTTTGTCAGAAGCTTTTTCTGCATCTATTGAGATGATCATATGGTTTTTGTCCTTCAATCTGCTAATATGGTGTATCACATTGATTGATTTGTGTATATTGAAGAATCCTTGCATTCCTGGAATAAACTCCACTTGATCATGGTGTATGATCCTTTTAATGTGTTGTTGGATTTTGTTTGCTCGTATTTTGTTCAGGATTTTTGCATCTATGTTCATCAGCGATATTGGCCTGTAGTTTTCTTTCTTTGTGACATCTTTGTCTGGTTTTGGTATCAGGGTGATGGTGGCCTCATAGAATGAGTTTGGGAGTGTTCCTCCCTCTGCAATATTTTGGAAGAGTTTGAGAAGGATAGGTGTTAGCTCTTCTCTAAATGTTTGATAGAATTTGCCTGTGAAGCCATCTGGTCCTGGGCTTTTGTTTGTTGGAAGATGTTTAATCACAGTCTCAATTTCAGTGCTTGTGATTGGTCTGTTTATATTTTCTATTTCTTCTGGTTCAGTCTCGGAAGATTGTGCTTTTCTAAGAATTTGTCCATTTCTTCCAGGTTGTCCATTTTATTGGCATATAGTTGCTTGTAGTAATCTCTCATGATCCTTTGTATTTCTGCAATGTCAGTTGTTACTTCTCCTTTTTCGTTTCTAATTCTGTTGATTTGAGTCTTCTCCCTTTTTTTCTTGATGAGTCTGCTAATGGTTTATCAATTTTGTTTATCTTCTCAAAGAACCAGCTTTTAGTTTTATTGATCTTTGCTATTGTTTCCTTCATTTCTTTTTCATTTATTTCTGATCTGATCTTTATGATTTCTTTCCTTCTGCTAACTTTGGGGTTTTTTTGTACTTTCTCTAATTGCTTTAGGTGTAAGTTTAGGTTGTTTATTTGAGATTTTTCTTGTTTCTTGAGGTAGGATTATATTGCTATAAACTTCCCTCTTAGAACTGCTTTTCCTGCATCCCATAGGTTCCGGGTCATTGTGTTTTGATTGTCATTTGTTTCTTGGTAATTTTTGATTTCCTCTTTGATTTCTTCAGTGATCTCTTGGTTATTTAGTAGCATATTGTTTAGCCTCCATGTGTTTGTATTTTTTGCAGATTTTTTCCTGTAATTGATATCTAGTCTCATAGCATTGTGGTCAGAAAAGATACTTGATTCAATTTCAGTTTTCTTAAATTTACCAAGACTTGATTTGTGACCCCAGATATGGTCTATCTTGGAGAATGTTCCATGAGCACTTGAGAATAAAGTGTATTCTGTTGTGTTTGGATGGAATGTCCTATAAATATCACTTAAGTCCATCTTGTTTAATGTGCCATTTAAAACTTGTATTTCCTTATTTATTTTCATTTTGGATGGTCTGTCCATTGGTGAAATGGGGTGTTAAAGTCCCCTACTATTATTGTGTTACTATCGATTTCCCCTTTTATGGCTGTTAGTATTTGCCTTATGTATTAAGGTGCTCCTATGTTGGGTGCATAAAGATTTACAATTGTTATATCTTCTTCTTGGATTGATCCCTTGATCATTATGTAGTGTCCTTCTTTGTCTCTTGTAGTAGTCTTTATTTTAAAGTCTAATTTATCTGATATGAGAATTGCTACTCCAGCTTTCTTTTGATTTCCATCTGCATGGAATATCTTTTTCCATCCCCTCACTTTCAGTCTGTATGTGTCCCTAGGTCTGAAGTGGGTCTCTTGTACACAGCATATGTATGGGCCTTGTTTTTGTATCCATTCAGCCAGTCTATGTCTTTTGGTTGGTGCGTTTAATCCATTTACGTTTAAGGTAATTATCGATATGTATGTTCCTATTACCATTTTCTTAATTGTTTTGGGTTTGTTTTTGTGGGTCTTTTCCTTCTCTTGTGTTTCCTGCCTAGAGACGTTCCTTTAGCATTTGTTGTAAATCTGGTTTGGTGGTGCTGAATTCTCTTAACTTTTGCTTGTCTGTAAGGTTTTAATTTCTCCATTGAATCTAAATGAGATCCTTGCTGGGTAGAGTAATCTTGGTTGTAGGTTTTTCCCTTTCATCACTTTAAATATGTCCTGCCACTCCCTTCTGTCTTGCAGAGTTTCTGCTGAGAGATCAGCTGTTAACCTTATGGGGATTCCCTTGTATGTCATTTGTTGCTTTTCCCTTGCTGTTTTTAACATGTTTTCTTTGTATTTAATTTTTGATAGTTTGATTAATATGTGTCTCGGTGTGTTTCTCTTTGGGTTTATCCTGTATGGGACTCTCTGTGCTTCCTGGACTTGACTGACTACTTCCTTTCCCATGTTAGGGAAGTTTTCGACTATAATCTCTTCAAATATTTTCTCAGGCCCTTTCTTTTCCTCTTCTTCTTCTGGAACCCCTATATTTTGAATGTTGGTGTGTTTAATGTTGTCCCAGATGTCTCTGAGACTGTCCTCAATTCTTTTCATTCTTTTTTCTTTATTCTGCTCCCTGGCAGTTATTTCCACCATTTTGTCTTCCAGGTCACGTATCCATTCTTCTACATCAGTTATTCTGCTATTGATTCCTTCTAGAGTATTTTTAATTTCAGTAATTGTGTTGTTTATTTGCTCTTTAATTCTTCTAGATCCTTGTTAAATGTTTCTTATATTTTCTCCATTCTGTTTCCGAGATTCTGGATCATCTTTACTACCATTACTCTGAATTCTTTTTCAGGTAGGTTGCCTATTTTGTCTTCAGTTATTTGGTCTTGTAGGTTTTTATCTTCTTCGTATGTAACACATTTTTTTGTCGTTTCTTTCTTTTTTTTGATGGCTGGTTCTGTATTCCTGTCTTACTGGTTGTTTGGCCTGGGATGTCCAGCACTGGAGTTTGCAGGCAGTTCGATGGAGCCGGATCTTGGTGCTGAGATGAGGACCTCTGGGAGACCTCACTCCTATTAATATTCCCTGTGGTCTGAGGTTCTCTGTTAGCCCAGTGGTTTGGACTCAGAGCTCCCACCACAGGAGTTTGGTCCTGACCTCCGGCCTGGGAATCAATATCCCACAAGCTTCATGGCATGGTACAAAAAAAAAAAAGAAAGAAGGAAAGAAGAAAAGGAGCAGTACAATATCAAAGAATTAAAAAATAAAATTATAAAGATAAAAAATATATTAGGAAAAATAAAACTATAATTGAAACAACTGCAACAAGGTAAAATAAAACCACAACAGAAAAAGAAAAAGGAAAAGGGGGGGAACAAGCCAAAGGGAGAGAACAATAATAAAGTATAAAGAATAAAATAAAATTAGAAAAATAAAAGATTTATTAGAAAACATAAAACTGTAAAAGTATCAACAGCAATGAATCAACAAGGTAAAACAGAACACCAATCTAAAAGAGGAAGAAAGTAAAAACAAAAGCCTTGGCTCTGGGGGCGGAGTTTAGACGGGGGTGGAACTTAGGCAGGGGTGGGGCTTAGGGTGGGGTGGGACCTAGTTTGGGGGGGCTGGTGACGTTTGAGCATGGGGTGGGGCCTCTGCTTAGGACCTGTGTGGAAGGGGAGAGGCAGCACATGGAAAGGAGGGCCTCTGGAGTGTGGGGTTCTGGAGTTTGGAGGTAGGGCCCTGAGTGAGGGTGTGTGGGTGGGGTTTAGGTCCAGCGCGTTGGAGGGGGTCTCCGAGTGTAGAGGTGGGGCCCTGGGTGGGGGTGTAGGGGCGGGGCTTGGGCTCTGCATGGCAGGAGGGAGGCTCCGAGGGCAGAGAATTAGGCCCAGGAGCCCAACAGGCTCCCTGGTGCCTAAGTGGACAGGGAAAGCACTGGCCCCATTCACTTCCGTTCCTTCCCGCCCCTCCCGCACTGTCTCTTTCAGGGTCTCCCTGTCGCTGCTGGACCCCTAACCGTGGGTGGGTCCTTCCGGGTGTAGGAACTCCTCCCCTCCCCCAGCCACTCCTCAGGGGTGCTGGCCCCTGTAGGTCCGGCCTTTACTTTTGCTCCCCCTTCCCTCCCTCCCACTCCCTCAGGACCCACATGGCTGGAGGGGGCCTCGGTGGGTAGAGCATCAGGCCCAGGATCTCAGCAGGTTCCTGGGGTCCCAAGTGGGCAGGGGAAACCTGGCCATGCTCCCTTTTGATCTTCTGCCCTCCCAATGGTTCCCCAGTTTCCCTCTTCGGGCATGGGATCCCTTCCCCTCCCCCAGCCGCCCCTTAGGGGCACTAGTCCCATCCCACCTCCACTTCTCCTCCCCCTTCACTCCCCCCACACCCCACATCCTACCCAGTCGCTGGGGGTTCCTCCTGTCCCCCACTGGTGCCTGGTAGGTGCCCTAGTTGTGAGGAGACGTGAATTCCGCACCCTCTTAGTACGCCATCTTGACTCCGCACCCGAGACTTCTTAAAGTCTGCATCAAGCATCAGTTTTTGGCTTCTCCAACTTGATTTGAGGTTCAGGAAAGAGGAGGGGTGGGGACAATGGAATTATCATTCAAACAGAATGTCCAGTCTGGTGCTCACTGCCTGACCGTTTCCTGGGGAAGTGACGAGCCTCCAGAGGGTTCCCAGTTCCCATGGCTCTGGATTGCACATGGCACGCTGGCAGTAGCTGGACAGAGTTTCCAGGGATCTGGGTCTGAGAGCAGCTTTGAAGGGTACCCCTCACACAAACGAGGCATGGAAGAAGCCCCTGAGAATTTCTGGGACCCACATAAGGCTCAGAAATGCTCAGAGGAGCAGGGAAAAAGAAGAGGAGTGGATCTGGGACCAGGGAGCTGCAGAGAGCAGAGATCTTGTAATCAGCAGTGATGGCCAGTCTGCTATTATCAGTAACAAGTGAAGAAGGGTACCTGACAGCACCTGACAAGTCTACAGCCTTGTAGACTGTCTTCTCCTGGGCCAAACGAGGGGGACGGGGGACATAGAGGATGAGATAGCCAGCCAGAGACTAACTAGGACCAGACACCCATCCTCTCTCTAATGACAGAATAGTGTATAAACTTGAATCTCACCTGGGGATAGGACAAGCACTCTAGACTTTTCTGCTTCACCTCCTTCTCTCAGATATTGCTTTAGCAATTTCCCCAATGTCTTTACCTTGGATCTCTCATTTCACTATTTCCTTAGGTAATTTATTCCTAGCTGCAGACTAGGATCTACTCCAACTAACTTAAACATAAAGAGACTCATAAAACAGTCTTGGGAAACTCACAGGAGCTCCAGGATTCCTGGGAACTAGGCTGAGATGTAAAATCAGCAGCAACAAAGCCAGCAGAAAAGACCAATAGCAGCCATAGTCACCATTCTTATCACTCATACTACAGGCTGCAGAGGAAGGGATGCCAGAAACTCAGCTGCAGCTGTCCTAGAAGACCAGGGACCTCTCCACCATGCCTGCCTGTAGTAAAACGACTTCTTCCTGTGACTGGCAGCTGCTTCTCAGGCCACATGTGGAGTGCTAGCCAGAGGGTGCCTGGTCTATAGAACAAGACAAGCAAGATAGGTATCAGAATGGGTGTTGCATAAACAAGAGTGTCTGCCCCACTGTGACCTTCGTTGTTGAAGAGTTCCAGATCTCTCTCTATCTACGCCTCAGATCTGCGTTTCCAACTTCCTGCTAGACAGAGAAAATGACTGCTCACAGGTGGAAGCAACACCTCTTTTGAAGTAACACTATTTTTTTTAGTGATTCTTTCTCCAGAAGCTAGCCTTGTCCTCTTATATTTAGCATTTTTAGATGAGGTCTCTGAAGACATGTTCTCACCACCCCATTTCTGAGTTTTCATTTTGAACAGGTTCCCCTGAGGTGCAGTCTTTCCCCTGAATGCCAATATCGTGGTTACTGTGCTTCAGCTGGAAATGAGTGAAAGAATGAACATTTAAAAAAAAAAAAAAAAAGACATTTGAATTCTGAACCAACACATGAAACACAAGATGATTAACCATTTAATGTTCTTAATGTTCTCCTCCCCCACTAAACTCAGACTTATTTATTTTTTGTGGATTTTCTGCCAAGGTGGATTTACAGGGGTCCACCCTGGGGAGTCCCTTGATAGCATACAGAACAGTGGTTCCCACCAGGTCTGACCAATTTTCTAGAATATTCTGTTCATAGTCTCTTTCTGCAAGTCATTTCCTCATTTACCATGTAACTTAGCTTCTTTTTCTGTTTCCTTTCTCTTCATTCCCATATGTTCAAACACTTCTTTTATCCATTGTTTACTGTTCTGCTGTCTTATCAGGTAAGATAAGTGTCTGCCTATATACATATATACGTATATATGCATATATATACATATAAATACATATATATGTATATACATATACACACACCTATATATGCATATATACACATACATGGGCATACCTCTGAGATATTTTGCATGTTTGGTTCCAGGCCACTGAAATAAAGCGAATATCAATAAAGCAAGTCACACAAATATTGTGGTTTCCCAAATGCATATAAAAGTTATGTTTACATCATACTGTACTCTATTAAGTGTGCAATAGCATTATGTCTAAAAAAATGTACATGCTTTAATTAAAAAATAATTTATTGCTGAAAAATGCTAACCATTATCTGAGCCTTCGTCTAGTCATAGTAGTAACATCAGTGACCATGGATCACATATCAGCATAACACACATAATAATAATGAAAAAGTTCAAAGTATTGCAGGAATTAGCAATATATGGCACAGACACTAAGTGGGTAAAAGATGTCAGAGAAATGGCACTGATAGACTTGCTCAATGCAGTGTTGCTACAACCTTCAGTTCATAAAAAATGCAATAAAGTGAAGCACAATAAAATGAGGTATGCCTGATATATATGCAACAACCATAGCAAAGATTTATTCTCATTTATATTGCATATCTCATATAGGTCGGTAGAGACCTCTGCCCCAACTTCCTCATTCAGGGACCTCGGCTATGGCATTCGTTCTGGGAGGGAGACAACTGGAAGGCCCCTTCCAGTTGGGCTCTTCTATGCTTCAGCCTGTAAATAACACAGGAGTTGTTCACAGCTCATTGGCCAGATCTAGGCCGATGGCTCCACCTCAGTGCAAGAGGGCTAGGACATGGGGACGAATGCTTGGGGAGCAGCTCATTTATGCCTCAGCTCATGTCAGAGGGGAAGGAGGAAATTAGTATTCCTAGGCATGCCTTTCAGCTCCATCCTCCTCCCTTTCACACACCCACACAAGCGTGGAATCGGAGAGAATAGGGTATCAGATCTAGACAGCCCCCCCCCATTTACAGATGGGGGAACTGAAGCAGAGAGAGGGTTGAGGACTGGCTCAGGCTCCACAGACGACCCCCTGCTAGGCTGCCTCTGCCAGCTGCTTTCCAATGTAGCAAATTCCCCTTGGTCTCTCCTGGTTTGTTCATTGGCTCCCTCTCCCTTGTAATTTTTATTTCATTATTCTCCTCCCCTCATCCTGCCTCACCACATATTTTAGCTGTGACCTTTATGTTGAGGAGTTCCGTGAACAGTATCTGAGCCTCATATGTGCATTTTCAACTTCCTGCTTCTGAACTTCTTTTGGTGGCTCAGATGCTCCAAATAAACTTTTATAAATACATTTTTATACATAGAAGGCAAGAAATGGACACATGCTGCAGTAAAAGGAATCCTGTGAGATACAGGTGTAAAGGGAACCTTTATCCTGAGGGCTGGACCATAGGTTTCCGGAGTCAATGCAACAAAACGCATGATCGTGAGAACAGAGAGGGTTTCATTTAAGCATCTATGCAAGTGCCTTTAGATGCAAGAAACGCAGCAGCTTATATTAGCTAATGCTATGAGCATCGTTGTCTACTTTTTCATTTTAATAGCTACTGCAGATTTTCAAAGAACCTAGTATGGTGGAATCAGAGGCTTAGATGACACAAGCTAAAGGTTACTGGTGGTTGTGAAATGTTGACTTCTCCCTCTTTGTGTTTCATCTTATTTCATTTAAAGAAAATATTGTGTATCTTTTCTTTGGTTACCTGCCTGTAGCTTTTGAAAAGCTTATTCTAACAATTCCATTGGCATTTTGCCCGCTTGAGGTCTTCAATTTAAATAATACTTTATGAAGTGCAGTCTTTCTCCCACTTTCTCTCTTTCTCCCTCTTAATTTTCTTGGCTAACGTGCACTTCAGTCTTGACTGTTTAGTAAACTTTGTGAAGAATTATTTAAGGTCTTGGATATTAGAAATGGCGCATTAATTATTCATTTTCAAGAAACAAGACTTTTAAGAGAATGGAACATGAGTAATTTCCACTTATTATTATTTTTTAAAGCTTCTCTAGAAAATGCCCTTTTCTCCCTAGGCATAGAAGCTTGTTGTTTAAAGCTACAAGGGTGAGTGATTTTATTTTCACTATGGGATTGCTCCTGCAAAAGCCAGATATTGATTCTTTTGTCAGATGTACAGTAAAGTCATTTTAAAAAACTTGTTCCTTCTTTTACTTTAAAGATGAGCACTTTAAATGTGTGTTCCTGCTCCTTCTGATAAATCACTGCCTAACTTAAGTTCTCTACATCATTTCATACTTTTTTGTGTGTGTGGCAATAACGAGATAGAAAAAGCATTTGGAGAAGTGAATACAAAAAAGACTTCTCTTGTGTCGAATCTTATACATATTTTTCCTAAGGGCTTTAGTGAAGCCATTTTGCACAAAGCCCTACCAGTGAGAATAAAGAAGTTGCAGAAGAGATTTTTAGTCAAAGAAGGCTTTTTACTTACTGAAACAATAGCAATCTGTATCTATCCTGTAATTATTGAGGAATAACAGAAAACAGTATTTCTCTCTAACACAGAACAACACCTTTATATGACTATATGACAGGATAGTTATGCTTTTTAATTATAAATGTATACTTCAGACACCACTGAGGCAAGTGCAAATTGGAACATTTGTGGAAAATGGTTTGGCATTCTCCATCAAAATTTAAAATACACATGCCTATAGATGCAATATGTTGGGTTAAATAAAAATTATGGTACACCCATAGAGTGGATTAGCTTGCTAGCATAAAGAAAGAGTGGAAACACTGTATGCACCACTACAATATGATTCCAATGTGCTTTGTTAAGTGAAAAATCAAGGGGCAGAACAGCATGTAGGAAATGTTACTGTTTGTGTTACAGAAGGAGAAATAAGTAAGTGTATATATTTATTACATGTAATATATTGTTGGTATGCCCAAATGATGTTTGGGAAGACATCCCAATAATCCCAAATAATATTAGTTGTATGTGGGGAGCAAACTTAGGAGGCTGGGTAGAAAATTAAGGAGGGGGGAGATCTTTTACCTTGGTGTTCTCGTGAATGTTCAACAAGTAGGTGGGGTTGGGGGATTAGATTCATAGTGTTTTTCAATTTCTGTAGTGTAAATAGTCCCGCTGCATCCACTCCAATACATTAATGTGATCTCCATACATGGAGAGTTGGGAGGAGATACTTAACAGCAGCCCTGTGATCCAGCATGAGCCATCTCCGGCACAACCCTGCCTTTCACTCTTTACCATGTTGCACCTTCTGAATTTATTATCTATTTAAAAATAAGTAAAATTTAAAACCTAAGTGTTCATGCTATTTGTTATCTAGTAACCACATGTTTTAAACATCAAAACCAAGGCTTTGTAACAGCAAGAACAAGAATAATGAACCTAAGAAAAATTATGTATTTTTTCACTAAACTTCAAATATTACTATTAGTGCTAAAAAAAAAAAGGTAAATCTGAGAATTTTGAAGAGGTTCTGAGATTTCTAGTTTTGAAATATTTAACGTCATCTTTACTAAATTACATAAATATTCATTAGTTTTTGTTTGACATGTAAACAATCCTGGCTCAAATGGAGAGAATTATCTTAGTGAGCCCTTTCATGTGCGTTTCCTATCCTATTTCTAGGCCTGAAGATTGACACTTCCTGGTACTTGATACTATTTCTCCTTCCCGAGGTTATTAATTCTTACCCCACATGGAAGGGAAAAACAGAAATTTAGAGGGCGTCTCCTGCAGCCTGCCCATAACGAACTCCTCTGCAACCCACATTTTGTAAGCACTCTTCTTTAGCTTAAGAGTACAAGTATGTTCATGCCCTTTCTCTTTTTTTAAGTGAAATCATCTGAACCCTCATGTAATAGGTTTTCAAAAAGTTTATTATCCCTCTTTGTTTCCCAATGAATCAAGAACCCCAGGAGCTTACCCAACCTAAGGAACCCAAATTTGCTTCCAAATGTCTCAAGGAGAGACGACCATAGAAAGTTCACCCAAGTTTGGGGATGCCATCTCTTCTGTTGCTGCCACACTGTGTTAAAATGAGCTAAAACTAGTTCTGCACAATATAATACATCCTTGCTTACTCCTGCAGTAATGCTTATGTTAATCACACCCATGCCTACCCCAGAAGTGTACCATTTCGGGGCTTCCAAGATTTCAGCTTTTTCATTTACGCCTTGTAGTGAAAGCTGTTAGTGTCCCATGTACCTTTACAAGGCTGGTGTGTTCATCCCACAGCTGTTGTGAGTTTGGATTGCTAAGCACTCAAAACTGCAACCTTCTCCAAATACTGACCTTTGAGATATAAGAGCATCTTGTCTGGGAGGTTACACTTGAGCCTTCCAACCCTGGGGCAACCCATAGCCAATCACACTGACTGATACTAGAATACAGAGGGCCAGCTCCCTTGCCTCAAAATGAACTGACTCTGGAGCCAGCACAAGGCCTAGAACACAGTAGAGATTCAGTAATATAAGGTGATGAATGAATAAATAAGGAGATACTTTAATATATACTGCAGAATATATTCAAAGCAAATATTTCACTAAGACAATGTGTCGTTATTTTCTTCTTTGGTTGCTAAGTTACAAAGCATGGTAAGGCAGATCTTCCCGTTAAAAGCTTAGGAAAAGATTTTGTTCATGTTTTCTTTAAGTACTTTTAAGATTTCTTTTTTTACAATCAGCCTACACTTGGGTTTGTCGTTGTTGTGGCTAACTCGGGTCATTATACCACGAGAGCTTTATATTTAAGCTGTGGCGGCCTCCAAATTTGAATGCAGCTGGAACAAAACTTAAACAGAGCACTTTTTCTTTCCTGGAGGTGGAGTGGGGCAGTGGTGGGTGAATGGGAGCTGATTTATGTTGCCTTGCATCCATAACTCCTAGAGAAGAGGATAGAATTTAAGCAAAGATCAGTTTAAATCTAACACTATCCCACAAAGAAAAGGTGAGGGAGAACAAAGTAGGAATTTTCTAGGTAGAGGGACTCTGAGTTTGGGAGGGTGAATATTTGAGCAGCTGGAAAAAGGCCAGAACTGTTATTAGTGGAGATGATAAGAGGTTTGAGATGAAACATGTGAGATAAGCAGGGGTCAAATCATGCAAGATCAAGGCAAGAAAATCTAAAATATAAATGTGACAAGACAGCATTATTTACAATAGCCAAGACATGGAAACAACTTATGGGTCCATTGACAATGAATGAATGAAGAAAATGTGGTATATATAAACAGTGGAGTATTTTCAGCCATAAAAAGAAGGAAATCTTGCCATTTATGACAACATGGATGAAGTCTGAGGGCACTATGCTAAATGAAATGTCATACAGAGGAAGGTAAATACTTTATGGTATCACTTATATGTGGAATCTAAGAAAACTGAACTCCTAGAAACAAAGAACAGATTGGTGGTTGCAGGGGGGTGAGGGGTGGGGGAAATGGGTGAAGGTCAAAGGGTACAAACTTCCAGTTATAAGATGACTAAGTCCTGGAGATGTAATGTATAGCATGGTGACTATAGTTAACAATACTGTATTGAAAATTGCTCAGACAATAGATTTTAAAAATTCTCACCACACACACACACATGCATCAAATTGTAACTATGTGAGGTGATATATGTGTGGATTAACCTTATTGTGGTAGTCGTTTTGCAATAAATACATATATCAAAATCATTATATTGTACATCTTAAAATTCCATACTGTTTTATGTCAACTGTATCTCAATAAAGCTGGGAGAAAATTGACACGGGCCGATTTGAATCTAGCAAATGATCTAGCTGCTTTGTAGAGAATGAACTGGCGTAAGAAGAAATAAAAGCCTAAACCAGGGAAGTTGCCATGGGAGTAGAGGACGGATGAAGAGATAGATTGCTAAGACCTGAAATCCTTTGGTTGTTGGGAAGGAGAAAGAAGGAGGAAAAGGTAAACAAAATTTTGAGCCTGAGTTGGTTGCAAAGGAAGGAGGAAAGAAGAGCAGCGTGAGAGGAAAGTTGGTGGGGGGCTGTGGCATATCTAGGCAATTTAGAATGTGTGGCTGCAATTCAGAAGACAGTATAAAAGAGAGAGAGATTTGGGAGCCATCTTCACAGATATTGTCCTGTGGTAACAATAAGGTCAGAGGGGTTCTCCTGCAGAGAATGAATATTGAGAAAATAGAGAAAAGCACCAGATTCCTAGTATGCAATTATAACTTGGAGTTTCTGTGCCTTATTACTAACATGAGTGACTGATAAAGTCTGAATATTTATTTTCCAGCTTTCCAGTTTAAGCAGAAAGGAGAAATAATTATTTTAGAGTGCTTGTAGCTTGCAACATGATGAGAAATTTAATAGTACGTTTATGAAATGTGGATGTTTTGAGAAATGCAGAAAGCAGGTCAGGCAGAATAAATATTGCTATAAATAAACACATACAAGAGGCAACCCCAAAGCATCCTGATTTTGGAAATCAAACCATCAAGCATCTAATACTTTTGGCAGGAAGAGAGGAGACGGAGGCCAAATGAGAATTGGAAAGAACAGATGGCTGTCCTCAGGTGATAAATGTTTAACACGAACTATAGCAGGCATTCTCAGTAGGCTGACAAGATCTTAATGACCTAAAGTTTATTTTAACTTTCTCTACTTCGATGAAAGGGAATACCCACCTCCTCGGGCAGCATATTGTGATAGATATGCCTTTGAATATAAAATATTGACCTGAGCCATACTGACAAGATGGAAGAGGGCTGCAGGGCAGAGGCTACCGAACTTTCTCTATTCATGGGGCCCTTAGTGTCTCAGTATTTCTTTTTTTCCACAGCATCCTTAGGCCAAAATAAGTACCTGAGAGTTCAATGTGTAAGTAGTTAGATCCAAACAACTTCATAAGTATTTATGTCCTAGCAGTTTAGTAGCCACATGAAAAAGTGATACACATAAATTGAAAGAAAAAATTATTTTATATCATTCTTGAATAACCACAATTACCTCCAAATGGGATGTGTGCATCTGTTGGGTACTGCACAACTTCTCAAACCTTGGAGTCAGACTGGATCCCACTATCCTCACTTCCTGTTCCTCATTACTTTTTCTGCAGTACTTGCTACAGAAACCCAGCTTCTAAAAGATGATGTCTTCCAAAGGAATGTTGTGTGGTCTGAAAATTACTTCAGGCTTGTCATTCACGGGCTGTCTGACAGATGTTCAGTATCACTGTGTTTCCATTAAAAATGTAAAAATTCCACAGCTCCCCTATAAATCTTCTGCCACCTTGAGATGGCACACAGTTAAGAAACTGTAGCTTTAGGGAATTAGGAGGTAGTCACAAATCAGAGTGGGATCAGGGAACAGAACATTTATATCATCTCTTTGGATAATCAAGTGGTTTCCTCTCTGTGAGAAACTAAGATTTATTGAGTTCCTAAGAGGCCTCATAATTTGTTCCCAGTTATGCATCAACATGAGTTTGCATAACTCCCTTTCTAAAGAATATAAATAGTTTTCAGGATAAAACAATAACCTCTTACCCTAAGATCCCATGAGAATTCTTGAGTAAAATAAGATCAGATTATGTCAGTGCTTTTGTGGGCAGAATCCAGGACCCGTGTAGGTTGGACAGGTGTGATTTGTTCCTCTTGGAGTATATTGAGCTGTTCCTCTGGTGCTTTGTTAAAGGACACAGTGTCAGAGCTATTATCTACTACAGGGGCCAGGAAATGACTCTGCATCTAATCACTACCAAGCTTGGAGATATTTCATTATATGAATGAAATATTAGGCTCCTATATCACCTTACCTGTGCTCCAAATTGGATCCCAAAATTAAATCCTTGTTTCCTGTCTATTATTGCTTAACTTGCTTTTTTTTTTTTTTTTACTGCTATGATAATAAATTCGTGGTAAGCTATAATTTACCAACTGTCTAATATAATCATTAGGTAGAACAACAAGATTACCTCTAGCTCCTAGGACAGTTATGAAGAAAACTTACTTCCCTTTTCCCATTTTCCCTGGAATCAGCCTGATTCTAGAATGTGTCATCTGTGAAAGGAAGAAGAAAAGGAAACAATTACTTATTTTTTTTCGAGTGTCTGCCTATTTTGTACTATGCACTTTTGCTACTTTAGTGAATTGAGAATTCGTAAGAACTCTTGAAGTACTTAGAACAGTCTCTTTGTAACTGGTGAGGAAAATCCTCCTCAGAATTAGTAAGTGCTTGAGTGGGAATTCAAACACCAACATCCATGTTCTTTTTACTATATACTGTCCGTCTCTTTCTAGGATACTTGGGCAATGCCACCAAATAATGAAAAGTCATGTCTGATCTATATCCCTCCATTCTGCTATCACAAGCTCAGGATTGAGCCAAATTAGGGTTCAGATAGGGTTACAGGTTGGGAATGTCCCAACAGCCACTGTGCAGAAGTTGTTCTTTTTGTGTTCCCTCATATCCCTGAGTTGAAATCATAAGGGTACCAACATGTAGAACCTTCACCAAAGAATCCGAAGAAACATGGGCCTGGGGAAGACTGAGTGTGGTACTGGAAGAGGCCTTAGAGATCACCTAGTTCAGTTCTGTGATATTATAGATGAGAAAAGGAGGACCAGGGTAGTTAAGCTACTGTCTCAAGATAGTGAAGATCTGGGTTTAGAACCCGGGTCACCTGACATCAAACCTAGAGTTCTTTCTACCACGTCACATAGTCTTTTGTCCATCATGGGCTTCTTTTCTTTTTGAGCAGCACACTAATATATGTTCATTATAGAAGAAAAAGAAAATATAAATATGTAGTAGGTAATAAAAACAGAATTTACCCAGATTCCTACCACTCAAGATAACCACTTCTGTTAAGACTTCTTTCTATGCGTATATGTTCACATATATTTTTAAAATGTAATTATACTGTGTATGGTAGCTAGTAATCATTTTTTAGTGTAATATTTTATAATGGCCTATGTAAATAAATATACCAATATCATAATTTTTTATATCACAGCACAGTATGACATACAAAAACCTTTTTTGTGGATGTTTAGGTTCTTTCTAACTCATTGCTATTATAATAATATTTCTATAAACCTTATTATGTAAAAGATATATATATCTCGATCAATCTATCAGTCTATCTATCTATCTACTGTATGATTAATTTCTCGAGATATATTCCTAGAAGTACAACTCCAAGAACAAAGCATATGTGTTAGAGTTCTCCAGAGAAACAGAACCAATAGGATTTATATGTAGAAAGAGACTTATTATAAAAAATCGGCTCACAAGATTATGAAGCCTCAGAATTCTCAAAATCTGCAGGTTGATTCTGCAAGTAGAAAACCCAAGAGTCAAGTTTGTGTTTCCAGTCAGAATGCCGGCAGGCTCAAGACCCAAGAAGAGTCAATGTTTTAATTCGAGTCCGAAGGCAGGAAAAAACTGTCGTCCAAGTTCAAAGGCCGTCAGGTAGGAGGAATTCTCTCTTACTCAGGGAAGGTTCAGCCTTTTTGTTCCATCCAGGCTGCCAATCTGGCTACCACATAAAATTCTCACAGTATATGAACAGTTTTTAAATTTCTGATTCATATTTCCAAGTTGGCCTCGGAAAATTCTGTCCTATTTCAGAAGGCAAACTCCAGCACTGGAGTATGTCCACTGCCCCCATCCTTGCCAACACTAGTCTTATCGATCTTTTGAAATCCTTGTCAATATACAGTCAATCCTAATTATTCATGAATTCTGTATTTGTGAATTTGCTTACTCTTTAAAGTTTATTTGCAATTCTAAAGTCAATAGTCAGGGCACTTTCCTGGTTGTTTGTAGACATGTGCAGAGTGGTGAAAATTTTGAGTCACATGGTCAAACAAGGCCATCCTCTGCTTTCTTGTTTCAACTTTCATACTGTAAACAAATGTCTTTTTCACAGTCAATTTAGTGCCACAATTTCCACATTTTTGTGCTTTTGTTTGGTAATTTTGCTGTTTAAATGGTCCCCTAGTGTGTGCTGAAATGCTGTTTACAGTTCCCATGTGTAAGAAAGCTGGGATGTGCCTTCCGGAGAAAATACACACGCTAGATAAGCTTCATCCAGGCTCGAGTTATAGTGCTGTTGGCTGTGAGTGCAATGTTAATGAATCAACAGTACTATATATCCAGAGAAACGGAGAGGAAATTCACTGATCTGTACGTGAGGCTGCTCTGGAAAATGCAAAAGTAACATCTACAGTTCATGACGAAGCTATGGGAAAGATGGAAAAGCAGCTAAATTTGTGGATAGCATTGTAGTAGACAGCATTGTTGTGAGGTTGAAGGTCAAAGAAATTTATGGTCATGTTACCCAGCGTCAGGATAATGTTCTCAGCTAGTGTTTTATTATAAAGAAACACTGCATATGATTAAATAAAGTTATATATTTATCAGTTGAAGAAAATGTTGTGACCAAAAGCTTGCAGGAACCTGATCCTTTATTTCCCCCAGGAGCAATGGCTCAGTATACATTTATTCAGTGTTCACAGTGACTTTGTAACTGTGAACTGTGATTTCCTCTTATTTTAATTTACATATCTTTTATGGTAACTGAAATTAGCCTTTTTATCTTTAATAACCATGTATATTTTTTCTTTGTCAAGAGGCAGTATAATGTAGTAGTTAAGAATGCGTACAATGTCTGAAATCATATCCTGGTTCCACACTAACTTGATATCAAGAAATCTGGGTTCTAAAATGTTTTCTTCCATACATGTGTGACTGCTATTACTTTCTGAGCTTTTCTTTTCACTTATATAAAATGAAGGTATGAATTTTTCCAATTCTAAGATTTTTGGTTTTATAATCTATAAAATAAAGTTGTCATATTCCAGATCAACTCTAAATTTATTTCCACAATGTGCATTTGGAAATCAATGACTATTATAATCTTTCTAGAGGCAGAGCATAACTGCTGGTGTAGTATCTACATTCTGCAATTCTGTTTTGAAGGTCTAATGTGTCTGAAGAATTTTAGAGTGATACTATTTCTGGGAGTTGTTTTATATATCTAATTTTGGATTGTTGGGCTATCCTAACTTTTTGGCATTTGTTGACTCAAATTAGTAAACAAAATCTGGATTCTTATTTTATCCAATAAAAAATTCAATTTTTATTTTATATTATTACAATATTATATTATCTCTGCTGTTATGTATGTTGTCACTGTCTCTAATTGTGCATAATTACACTGGAGACAAATATGTTTGCTTCTTAACATAGTTGACTATCACATAATTGCTGCTAATAAGTGAAGTACTTTATGATAATTTTAGCTAAAGAAAAATATAATCACCAAAACTCATACTTAAGATGCTCAATCTCCAACTAAAGTAAAAATAATCTTTAGTGTGTAGTATGCAGAAGAGAAAACAGAAGACACTCATTCTTATGACAGAATTTGTAACTATTCCCCAAGATACCAAGTTTTTTATCTGATCTTCTACACCTTTCCATATAATCAAATGTTTCTTACTCCTACTCAGCTGCCTGTTCAAATTTGCTTTTTTTTTTTTTTTTTTAATTTTTATTTATTTATTTATTTATTTATGGCTGTGTTGGGTCCTCGCTTCTGTGCGAGGGCTTTCCCTAGTTGCGGCAAGTGGGGGCCACTCTTCATCGCGGTGCGCGGGCCTCTCACTATCGCGGCCTCTCTTGTTGCGGAGCACAGGCTCCAGACGCGCAGGCTCAGTAATTGTGGCTCACGGGCCTAGTTGCTCCGCGGCATGTGGGATCTTCCCAGACCAGGGCTCGAACCCGTGTCCCCTGCATTGGCAGGCAGACTCTCAACCACTGCACCACCAGGGAAGCCCCAAATTTGCTTTCTTACAGTCAGGCCCAAAATCTATACTCACATTCTTTGTACATGTTGTGCTCGGATATCTCTTGTCTACAAGGATACATAATAAGTTCCCAGAAGTTGCCAATCCAGAATCATAACATTTTCTTAGCATTTTTTTTTCAGAATTTTCAATGATGCTTAGAATAAAATGGTCAGATATTAATGAAGAAAATCACGCATTCTAGGAAAGGAATAGATTTATCTAGATGTAGCAAACATTTGTCATTTGTGGCTGTCTGGTATCTTTTGAATACCTTCTCTATATTTTGATAATTTCCCAAACTTTGAGTTTTGTGTCTCTAATGGAGAATCTGTTTCTAGTCTTCTTTGCCCCAGGCTAAGGGCATAGTAGAGTCTATCATCTACATTTCTGGAAGACATGCAAAAGTAAGCAACCAGAGTATGTAAAATCCATTTTTTCTGGAATGCTAGCTGGGATATGCAGCTTTTGGCAATAGAAGTTTCTTTATTGGCCAAATCTCTGTGTGTTCCTGGGTGCTTGACCTCTACCCTGTTTCACTAACCTGTGTAATGAACCTACGTGTTCCCTAATATCCTTTAGCAAATTATTTCTCTACTTAGATTAGGCAGAATATATTTGGTTATTGCAAGTTAATTAAA
The DNA here is from genome assembly GCF_965194825.1 of Balaenoptera physalus. NCBI lineage: Eukaryota > Metazoa > Chordata > Mammalia > Artiodactyla > Balaenopteridae > Balaenoptera > Balaenoptera physalus. The sequence continues at coordinate 48,277,856 of NC_138891.1, read as the reverse complement.
ATATGTAAAGTTTTTATCAAAATGCTATACACATAGTTTTTAAAAATAAAAGGATTATAATAAACGTGAGTCATCTATCTTTCTTCATTTCCAATCCCATTACCCAGAGACATTCACTTTCAACAACTTAGTTGATTGGGCTGGTATTTTCCTCTCCTCCATATATAAATTATATGCGTATATAACTCTTTATTTATCACATCTAGATATCACCTGTTGACTATGGATTTCTCTTTTTCACATTCACCTCTCTTCCCTTCCTCTATCGTCTCCATATCATTATAAAATATTTGCTTAGATCATTGGTCAGCATTTACTATGTAGATACTGTTTATTAATAAGCCAAGTAGTATACTATTGTTATATTTTACTTTTTTTTAGCCTTTTGCTTTTCCTGGACTCAATAATTGCCTTGCTCCCCCTTTGTTTTGTTTGATTTTCAATATATCTTTTCAAATTCTCTGTCAGAACACTCAAATTCTCATTACTACAATTTTTTCAAATGTTCAGATAAATCGATAGTTTGAGGCCTTACCCCTCTTCACTGTTTTATTCTTGGTTCCCTTCTAGCCTAAGGCATGGCTGTCCTGGTGGGACTCCATTTTGTAGCTTTTTTGTGTTGGATGCTCTATTTTCTAGGCACCAGTCTGCCTCTTTCTTGTTTTACTGCCACATTTTGCTAGAGCACATCTTACAGTATCTTCCTGAAAATGAATATATGGGATTTTGAGTCCCTGCACTTTTGCAAATTCTCTGTTCACTGCTCACACTTGATCATTTGGGTATAAAACTGAGTGTTTTTTCCCATAGCATTTTTCTGTGAGCAATACTTCTCTTTTTGATAAGAAAGAATCAATTTTCTCAATTGTTTTTTACTTGTCATTTTATGCAAATTAATTATTAACTCATGGCCATTACTGAAGTGAGTATAACTGGTGTCTGCAATTTTACGTGGGTATTTTCATATCTGAATATATTTTGCCACCTTTAAAAGGAGCTAAGTAGTTTACAGTGTAAAATTTGTTAAAGATTTTGCATATCATCAAAGTAATATGAAGGATGTTAATTTACAGCCCTTTGGCTATCTTCTTCCAGACCCAGGAAAACTTAGTGAACTATAAGAAGAACTGGACTTATAATTTGGTATCTGTTGCCAGTTGGGAGGATTAGAACTCTGTTTTGGATGTTGTCATTTCTAGCAAAATTTGCCAGATAAATGATGAGATGTATAGGTGTTATGATGACTTTTTTGTGCTTCTGTTTACTGCCAGAACTCCTGGCTTCTCCCATTAATCCAAAGACTTTTTGAAATGAAAATTCCAAGAATATTAACTTTATTTAAATATTAAGATAAAAAAATGTTAAATAAACTATAACAGGTAGTTTCTGTGAAAGTGAGCTTTGATCCTGAAGAAAATTCTGGGTCAAGCTGTATAAGCATCTCTATGAAAATAGCAATCCTTAACGCTCAAATGTTTTATTTTTACATACTACATCACTCCGTGTTCTGATATATCCTTATGCAGCATTGTACTCAATAAATGAGAGGAGGCACTCAATAAATAAGAGTATATAGAGCAAATGAATGATGAGAGACGTGGTAAATGTTTAAATAAGAAAGTTCAGAGTTCTTTTTTTTGCAGTGGAGCTCATGTAATGATGTAAATTCTACACTAATAGTAAATAAGAAACTTTCAGTATCTAAATATTTCACTCTCTCCTCCTCCTTTTTTTTCTCAACATCTTACTCAGGCACTGAATTATATGTCTTGTCACCATCTCTGCCACTTGGTTGTGAACTTTAGGTCTGTGATTAATTCATCTTTTTATTTACCTCAGGAGCTACCATTTTATTCTGCACACAGAAGGTGTTCAATCAATGTCTATTGAGTTAGGTCATTAGTGAATCTTTGGCTGACTGTCCACCAGGTTCAACGATGTGATAGTACCTTTCCAATAAAGGAATAAGAAAGGGAAGGTACATAGTAAAAGATATTAAGGTAAATGATTGGACAATAATGTACAGAGAGCATGGGTAAATGATAAGGGTGCATCTTTTAAGAATTCACCTAAAAATTTCACAAGAGTTTAATGCCTTTGAGTTCTTTGGCAGATACTTTTAAATAATACAAGGAGGATATTGATTTTAACAACAAGGGACTCGATTAGTGCCCTGCTTTTGTTAGGATTAAAACAATACCATTCAAAGAATGTTCTTTCACAAAAGCCTTTTTAAAGAAACATATAGGCTTTTTGAAGCCTATCCAAGCAAATACTTGAGGTTAAGAAGCATTAGAAAGTGGAAAAGGTAACGTTTTCTTCATGAAAAGATGAAAATGAATGATAGAATCTGAGTAAATGTAAATATGTAATGTAAATATGTTAATTTGAGGAGAAAGTTAAAAACCAGAATGCTAAAGGATGACCTAGGTCTTGGATCCTGATGTCAGGGAATTTAATTCGTCTGGGAAACCTACTTGAGCTCTGCTTACTCTATCATCATCTTATTGTGTTTGCTCTAACAAGAGTACTGGCTCATTATAATTTCTTATAATAACACTGATATGAAACATCATGAAATTCACCTCTAGAAATAGTGCCTACTCAAATTGCCATCCGTTCTTGCTTACCTCTTTCTCTCAATCTCCTCGGCTGCTAAGCAAAATGCAGATTCCTTGAGGGCAGGGCTTGCTTACTTTACAGAAGCCTAAAATTATGCCAAGCACATAGGGCATTAAGAAGTAGCCTTGCAACCCTCAAAGAGGGAGAAAATATTTGCAAATGAAGCAACTGACAAAGGATTAATCTCCAAGTTTTACAAGCAGCTCATGCAGCTCAATATCAAAAAAACAAACAACCCAATCCAAAAATGGGCAGAAGACCTAAATAGACATTTCTCCAAAGAAGATATACATAGTGCCAACAAACACATGAAAGGATGCTCAACATCATTAATCATTAGAGAAATGCAAATCAAAACTACAATGAGATATCATCTCACACCGGTCAGAATGGCCATCATCAAAAAATCTACAAACAATAAGTGCTGGAGAGGGTGTGGAGAAAAGGGAACCCTCTTGCACTGTTGGTGGGAATGTAAATTGATACAGCCACTATGGAGAACAGTATGGAGGTTCCTTAAAAAACTACAAATAGAACTACCATACGACCCAGCAATCCCACTACTGGGCATATACCCTGAGAAAACCATAATTCAAAAAGAGTCATGTACCACAATGTTCATTGCAGCTCTGTTTACAATAGCCAGGACATGGAACCAACCTAAGTGTCTATCAACAGATGAATGGATAAAGAAGATGTGGCACATATATACAATGAAATATTACTCAGCCATAAAAAGAAACAAAACTGAGTCATTTGTAGTAAGGTGGATGGACCTAGAGTCTGTCATACAGAGTGAAGTAAGTCAGAAAGAGAAAAACAAATACGGTATGCTAACACATATATATGGAATCTAAAAAACAACAACAAAAAATGGTCATGAAGAACCTAGGGGCAAGATGGGAATAAAGACGCAGACCTACTAGAGCATGGACTTGAGGATATGGGGAGGGGGAATGGTAAGCTGGGACAAAGTGAGAGAGTGGCATGGACATATATACACTACCAAATGTAAAATAAATAGCTAGTGGGAAGCAGCCGTATAGCACAGGGAGATCAGCTCGGTGCTCTGTGACCACCTAGAGGGATGGGATAGGGAGGGTAGGAGGGAGGGAGACGTAAGAGGGAAGAGATACGGGGATATATGTATATGTATAACTGATTCACCTTGTTATAAAGCAGAAACTAACACACCATTGTAAAGCAATTATACTCCAATAAAGATGTTAAAAAAATTTTTTTAAATAAAAAAAAAAGAAGTAGTCTTGAATGTTGATTAAAGTGGAACCTTTTTCTATTCCTGTTCTATTGGTTACTTACAAGTTGCTATTATATACATCAGAAATTCAGTGGTTATGAATTTTGTTAGCTTCTGAACTGTTTAGGAGACACTGAATGTTGTCCCTGGATCAATGAGTTCAGTTAAAGGACAGAAGCTATGACAAAGGGTCCGATCCCATTAGTTACTGGTTTGTTTTCCCTTCACACAGGGAATGTTTGTATCCTGATATAAACTGTACCCTATTTCCAAGTAGGTGATATGCAAATATATATGAATGGTTCAGATCAATTTGCCTGCAAGTCTGAATAAGCAGCTCCAGTTTCATGACCCTAGGTTAATAGCGTAATTTTTGTAGAAGGATAAGACTTTACCAAAGCCATAGTCACACTTACTGAGCAACAGGGTCAAGTTTAAAGCTGAATAAAAAATTACCACCTCCCTTAGTCTATTGGTTGCTTATTAACGTTACAAAACTGGAAACAAATATATTTTGTGTACTCTTAAAATTTTAATATGGTTCTTTTCTTCCTGAACTTTTACTAAAAGGGTTAAATGAGAGGCAAGTATGTCTATTTATTAATGACATCATTACTCAAAAATTATTTATTGTGAAAAGCATTTCCTGCTACTCTGTGCAAATTATAAGACAACACCAACTTTGGAAATTAGTTAAGCCTTTCTATCTAATTTCTCTGCTCCAGTAAGCATGTTGTAATGTACCTATTTGGTAGTAAAGTATTGATAGACATAGAAATAACAATTTTAAAAAATTGTATACTGGAATAATCTAAATGAATGAAAAGAAGAGTACTATAGTTCAAATGGTATCTGCCGTTTTCAAGTTTTAGAATGTTAAAATGTTTTTCTAGGATGATAAGAAAATTAAAGCTCATTTTCTTTTCAGTCATGCTTTCTTTTGATTAAGAAAATAAATGTTGGGTATAAAAAATTAGAAAAGCAGAAAATTATGAAGAGTAAAGCTAAAAGCCCTACTCATATCCTGTGGTAAGAATGTAACTTAAACATTTTTAGAGAGCAATTTGGAAATAACTATTTTAAAAAGCATATAATCTATATAGCGATCACCTTCTAGGAATTTAAGAAATAACTCTCTCAGCAAGTGAAGAAATATCTATAAAGACAGCCTTGAAACATTTCTCTTAATAGCAAAGAGCACAAGCAAAAATAGTTCATTAATAAGAATGTAGCAAAACAAGTTATGGGTTTACATTATTTTGAACTTGAGTCATTCAACAGATTCCTATGTTAGGGCTGTCCTATGCTCTTAGATATAGCAGTAAACGAACTTTTAGCCAGTGAAGCTTATGTTCTAGGGATAAAACAGACAAATATAATAAATTAGTAAATTATATAGCATGGTAGGAGATGAGCAGTGTTATGTAATCAATAAAAAGAATGAAATAGATGGGGGAGGCAGAGTCAAGACGGCGGTGTGGGAAGACGCTGAGTTAGCGTCTCCCCACAACTAGGGCACCTGCTGGCCGCTGGTGGGGGAATGTGATGCCCAAGGAGATGGGAGGAAACCCAAAGTGAACGGTAGGACGTAGGGGGACTGAGGGAGGAGGAGAAGTGGAGGCCACACAAGATCAGTGCCCCTGAGGCCAGGGAGACTAGGAGAGGCAGTGGAAGGGACTCTCTGGGAGGAGCAGGAGAGGAGCAGAGGGCGATCGCCAGGCCCACTTTGGCCAGGGAGCCTGCTGATCTCCCAAGCCAATACCCCCGCCCTCCAAAGCCCCGTCCAGGCCACATGGGTCCTGGGGGCATAGGAGGGAGGCAGGGGAGATCAGGAGAGGCAGGTGGGAGGGGCCATACAAGAGGAGTGGGAGAGGAGCAGAGGGTGATTGCCCTGCCCACTCTGCCCAGGGAGACTGGTGAGATCCCAGGCCAGTCCCCTGCCCTACAAGGCCCCCCTCTGGGTCACTTGGGTCCTGGGGGCCATAGGATGGAGGCTGAGGGGAAAACAAGAGAGGCAGGTGGAAGGGGCCCTCTGGTAGGAGCAGGAGAGGAGCAGAGGATAATTGCCCCTCCCACTCGGGCCCAGGGAGCCTGCTGAGCTCCCAGACCGGTCCCCTCCCTCCCCCAGCCACATTGGTCCTGGGGGCATAGGAGGGAGGCAGGGGAGATCAGGAGAAGCAGGCAGGAGGGGCCCTCCCAGACCGGAGGAGCAGGAGAGGAGAGGAGAGCCTTTGCCCCACCCACTTGAGCCCAGGAAGCCTGCTGGGCTCCCAGGTGAGGTCCCCTGCCCTCTGAGACCAGAGGTGGGGGGCACGCCTGGGCCCTTTCTGTTCCTTGAGCCTAAGCCCCACCCCCCAGAGCCCCCAGGGCCTTTTCCAGCCCTGTGGGTCCTGAGCATAGGCCCCACCCACAGCCCAAAGCTTGCCCTTGCTTAGGCCCCGCCCTCCATAGCCAAGGCTTTCCCCCCCCCACTTTTTTTTTTTCTCTCCTCTTTTTTACTATTGTGGTACTGATGTACCTTCCAGTTGTTGATTCATTATATTTTTATTTTTATATTCTTTCTAACATCTGTTAGTTTCCTGGTCTAATTTTATTTTTTACTTTGTTATTATTCTTTCTTTTTGCCACCCCACGCAGCTTGCAGGATCTTGGTTCACAGGCCCTGGGTCAAGCCAAAGCTCCTGCAGTGGGAGCTATGAGTCCAAACCACTGGACTAACAGAGAACCTCAGACCCCAGGGAATATTCATTGGAGTGAGGTCTCACAGAGTTCCTCATCTCAGCACCAAGACCCAGCTCTACTCAATAGCCTACAAACTCCAGTGTTGGAAGCCTCAGGCCAAACAACCAGTAAGACAGGAACACAATCCCACTCATTAAAAAAAAAAGAGATGGCAAAAAGATATGTCACAGGTGAAGGAGTGAGGTAGAAACCTACAAGACCAAATAAATGAAGAGGAAATAGGCAATCTACCTAAAAAAGAATTCAGAGTAATGATAGTAAAGATGATCCAGAATCTCGGAAATAGAATGGAGGCACGGATTGAGAAAATACAAGAAATGTTTACCAGAGATCTAGAAGAACAAAAGAACAAACAAACAGAGATGAACAAGACAATAACTGAAATGAAAAATACACTAGAAGGAATCAATAACTGAGGCAGAAGAATGAATACGTGAGCTGGAAGACAAAATAGTGGAAATAACTGCCGAGGAGCAGAATGAAAAGAATTGAAGACAATATCAGAGACCTCTGGGACAAAACTAAATGCACCAACATTCGAATTATAGGGGTCCCAGAAGAAAAAGAGAACAAGAAAGGGTCTGAGAAAATATTTGAAGAGATTATAGTTGAAAACTTCCCTAACATGGGAAAGGAAATAGCCACCCAAGTCCAGGAAGCACAGAGAGTCCCATACAGGATAAACCCTAGGAAAAACACACCAAGACACATATTAATCAAACTAACAAAAATTAATTACAAAGAAAAAATATTAAAAGCAGCAAGGGAAAAACACAAAGTAACATCCAAAGGAATCGCCATAAGGTTATCAGCTGATTTTTCAGTGGAAACTCTGCAGGCCAGAAGGGAGTGACAGGACATACTTAAAGTGATGAAAGGGAAAAACCTACAACCAAGATTACTGTACCCAAAAAGGATCTAATTCAGATTCGATGGAGAAGTCAAAAGCTTTTCAGACAAGCAAAAGCTAAGAGAATTCAGCACCACCAAACCAGCTTTACAACAAATGCTAAAGAAACTTCTCTAAATGGGAAACAGAAGAGAAGAAAAAGACCCACAAAAACAAACCCAAAACAATTAAGAAAATGGTAATAGAAACATACATATGGATAATAACCTTGAATGTAAATGGGTTAAATGCCCCAACCAAAAGACACAGACTGGCCGGATACAAGAAAAAGACCCATATATATGCTGTCTACAAGAGACCCACTTCAGACCTAGGAACACATACAGACTGAAAGTGAAGGGATGGAAAAAGATATTCTATGCAAATGGAAATCAAAAGAAAGCTGGAGTAGCAATACTCATATCAGATAAAATAGACTATAAAATAAAGACTGTTATAAGAGATAAGGAGGGACACTACATAATGATCACAGGATCAATCCAAGAAGGAGATATAACAATTATAAATGTTTATGCACCCAACATAGAGCACCTCAATACATAAGGCAAATTCTAACAACCATGAAAGGAGAAATTGACAGTAACACAATAATAGTAGGGGAAATTAACACCCCACTTACACCAATGGACAGATCATCCAAACAGAAAATAAATAAGGAAACATAAGATTTAAATGACACAATAGACCAGATCTAATTGATATTTATAGAAAATAAGTGAACATAAATAGAACAGAGTGGCAGAATACACTTTCTTCTCAAGTGCACACGGAACATTCTCCAGGATAGATCACATCGTGGGTCACAAATCAAGCCTCGGAAAATTTAAGAAAATTGAAATCGTATCAAGCATCTTTTCTGACCACAACACTTTGAGACTGGAAATCAATTACAGGAAAAAAAACTGTAAAAATACACAAATACATGGAGGCTAAACAGTGTGCTACTAAATAACCAAGAGATCACTGAAGAAATCAAAGAAGAAATGAAAAAACTACATAGAAACAAATGACAAGGAAAACATGATGACCCAAAACCTATATGGGATGCAGCAAAAGCAGTTCTAAGAGGGAAGTTTATAGCAATTCAATCTCACCTCAAGAAACATGAAAAATATCAAATAAACGATCTAACCCTACTAGAGAAAGAAGAACAAATAAAACCCAAAGTCAGTAAAAGGAAAGAAATAAAGATCAGAGCAGAAATAAATGAAATAGAAACAAAGAAAACAATAGCAAAGATCAGTAAAACTCTAAGCTGGTTCTTTGAGAAAATAAACAAAATTGATAAACCATTAGCCAGACTCAACAATAATAAAAGGGAAAGGACTCAAATCAATAAAATTAGAAATGAGAAAGGAGAAATCACAACCGACACCGCAGAAATACAAAGGATTTTAAGAGACCACTATGAACAACTATATGCCAATAAAATGGACAACCACGAAGAAATGGACAAATTCTTGGAAAGTTACAATTTTCCAAGACTGAACCAGGAGGAATTCGAAAATATAAACAGACCTATCACAAGTAATGAAATTGAAACCGTAATTTAAAATCTTCCAAGAAACAAAAGTCCAGGACCAGATGGCTTCACAGGCTAATTATATCAAACATTTAGAGAAGAGCTAACACCTATCCTTCTCAAACTCTTCCAAAAAATTGCAGAGGGAGAAACACTCCCAAATTCATTCTACAAAGCCACCATCTCCCTGATACCCAAACCAGAAAAAGATATCACAAAAAAAGAAAATTATAGACCAATATCACTGATGAACATAGATGCAAAAATCCTGAACAAAATACTAGCAAACAGAATCCAACAGCACATTAAAAGGATCATACACCATGATCAGGTGGGGTTTATCCCAGGGATGCAAGGATTCTTTAATATATGCAAATCAATCAATGTGATACACCACATTAACAAATTAAGGAATAAAAACCATATGATCATCTCAGTAGATGCAGAAAAAGCTTTTGACAAAATTCAACACCGATTTATGATAAAAACTCTCCAGAAAATGGGCATAGAGGGAACCTACCTCAACATAGTAAAGGCCATATATGACAAACTCACAGCAAGCATCATACTCAATGGTGAAAAACTGAAAGCATTTCCACTAAGATCAGGAACAAGACAAGGACGTCCACTCTCACCACTTTTATTCAACATAGTTTTGGAAGTTTTAGCCACAGCAATCAGAGAAGAAAAAGAAATAAAAGGAATACAAATTGGAAAAGAAGAAGTAAAATTGTCACTGTTTGCTGATGACATGACACTATACATAGAAAATCCTAGAGATGCCACCAGAAAACTACTAGAACTAATCAATGAATTTGGTAAGGTTGCAGGATACAAAATTAATGCACAGAAATCTCTGGCATTCCTATACACCAACAATGAAAAAACAGAAAGAGAAATTAAGGAAACACTCCCATTTACCATTTATTCTTTTTGCAACAAAAAGAATAAAATACCTAGGAATAAACCTGCATAAGGAGGCAAAAGACTTGTACTCAGAAAACTATAAAACTCTGATGAAAGAAATCAAAAATGACATAAACAGATGGAGAAATATACCATGTTCTTGGATTGGAAGAATCAATATTGTGAAAATGACTATACTACCCAAAGCAATCTACAGATTCAATGTAATCCCTATCAAACTACAAATGGCATTCTTCACAGAATTAGAACAAAAAATTATACAATTCATTTCCTATGGAAACACAAAAGACCCTGAATAGCCAAAGCAATCTTGAGAAAGAAAAATGGAGTTGGAGGAATCAGGCTCCCCGACTTCAAACTATACCACAAAGCCACAGTAATCAAGACAGTATGGTACTGGCACAAAAACAGAAATATAGATCAATGGTACAGGATAGAATGCCCAGAAAGAAACCCACACACATATGGGCACCTAATTTACAACAAAGGAGGCAAGAACATACAATGGAGAAAAGACAGCCTCTTCAATAAGTGATGCTGGGAAAACTGGACAGCTACATGTAAAAGAATGAAATTAGAACACTACCTAACACCGTACACAAAAATAAACTCCAAATGGATTAAAGACTTAAATGTAAGGTGAGACATTATAAAACTCTTAGAGGAAAACATAGGAAAAACACTTTTTGGCATAAACCACAGCAAGATCTTTTTTGATCCACCTCCTAGAGTAACGGAAATAAAAACAAAAATAAACAAATGGGACTTAATTAAACTTAAAAGCTTCTTGCACAGCAAAGGAAACCATAAATAAGACAAAAAGACAACCCTCAAAATGGGAGAAAATATTTGCAAATGAAACAGAAGACAAAGGATTAATCTCCAAAATATACAAACAGCTCATGGAGCGCAATATCAAAAAACCAAACAATCCAGTTAAAAAATGGGTGGCAGACCTAAATAGACATTTCACCAAGGAAGACATATAGATGGCCTAGTGGCACATGAAAAGGTGCTCAACATCACTAATTATTGGAGAAATGCAAATCAAAACTGCAATGAGGTATCACTTCATGCTGGTCAGAATGGCCATTATCAAAAAATCTAGAAACAATAAATGCTGGAAAGGGTGTGGTGTAAAGGGAACCCTCCTGCACTGTTGATGGGAATGTAAATTCATACAACCACTATGGAAAACATTATGGGGGTTCCTTAAAAAACTAAAAATAGTACTGCCATATGACTCAGCAATCCCACTACTGGGCATATACCCTGAGAAAACCATAATTCAAAAAGAGACATGTACCACAATGTTCATTGTAGCTCTATTTACAATGACCAGGACATGGAAGCAACCTAAGTGTCCATTGACAGATGAATGGATAAAGAAGATGTGGCACATATATACAATGGAATATTACTCAGCCATAATAAGAAACCAAACTGAGTTATTTGTAGTGAGGTGGATGGACCTAGAGTCTGTCATACAGAGTGAAGTAAGTCAGAAAGAGAAAAACAAATACCGTATGCTAATGCATATATATGGATTCTGAAAAAAAAATGGTACTGATGAACCTAGTTGCAGGACAGGAATAAAGACGCAGATGTAGAGAATGGACTTGAGGATATGGGGAAGGGGAAGGGTAAGCTGGGATGAAGTGAGAGAGTGGCATGGACATATATACACTACCAAATGTAAAATAGATAGCTAGTGGGAAGCAGCCACATAGCACAGGGAGATCAGCTCAGTGCTCTGTGACCACCTAGAGGAGTGGGATAGGGAGGGTGGGTGGGAGACGCAGGCGGGAGGAGATATGGGGATGTATGTGTACGTATAGTTGATTCACTTTGTTATACAGCAGAAACTAACACACCATTGTAAAGCAATTATACTCCAATAAATATGTTAAAAAATAAATACTAGTATAGTTTTAAATTTGATAGAAAGTGAGGATCAAGGAGTGCACGCAGCCCCTACTCGGTAATAAGGAGGATTATTCCATGACAATCTTGGTAATATTATGAAACATAAATGGAAATTATGGAGTGTTTGAGGTACGGTTAGCCTTGCCTAATAGTACAGGGCTGCTGTGCTTCATTGCTAAAGACAAATACCCCCTGGGAATAAGTGCTATTTTGCTTCACAAGCGCTCAAGTGCCCATTTACAATCAGTCGATTTTAGAATATGGGAAATCAGCCACATTGAGTCTTAGCCCATAGCTGGAATTAAGTGACACAAAACTTTTCAAGCCATTTTACAAGTGTGACTTCATTCAGGTAGTTCAGCTTGTATGTTTCATGAATACCACCTTGGGGCTGTTAGTTTGCAGAAGGATTTCAGTTTTACAGTTAACACATAAAAATTTAAATGCCATATTCAGAGAACATTTATAAGAGTGTTCTTTGCTGTCTCCATCATTTCCCACCCATCATCAAAACTTGACAGGTAGCCTTATGATGAATACTTTAAAGGACTGGTAAGGTTATCTTTCACTAGGAAATGCCATCAATGGAATGAATCAGATTTTGAATAAAAGCCAAAGCTTTAATTATGGATGATATTAGGAATACTATTCATATCCTGGGTATGGCAAAGTATCTTGGTTGACACATTAATGAATAAATTAAGTTTATTACAGGTTTACTGGAAAAGATTCTGATTTCTTTTTGAGATTTCACTTTACCTGATCTCAATAATGATAGTAATAGTAATGATAATGAGAGCTAACCTAAATTAAGCATGTACTATACGAGAAGCTGCTAAATGTTTTATATGATTATTTATTTTACAAAAACACACCATGTTAGGAGGTAGATAGTGTTGTTATTTTCATTTTATATGTGAGGAAATGGATACTCTGTGTATTAGTTTTCTGTCGCTTCATAACATATCACCACAAGTTTCGTAGCTTACAACAACACCCATTTATTAGCTCACAGTCTGTAGAACAGAAGTCCAGGCATGGCATGACTTGGTTGTCTGCTCAGGATCTCACAATGCTAAAGCCAAGGTGTTGGCTGGACTGCTTTCTCATCCAGAGCCTCAGGGGAGGAATCCACTTCCAGTCTCATTCAGGCTGTTGGCAGAATCCAGTTCCTTGAGAATGTAGAACTAACTGAGCTCCCAGTTTCCTTGCTGGCTGTCAGCTGGGGTCACTCTCAGCTCCCAGAGGCTGCCCACACTCCTTGCCATGTGGCTTCTCCGTCTTTAAAGCAGGCAATGGGAATGTCTCATGTCAAATCTCAGACTTCTTTCTCTCTGACTCCAAGACCCATATTTCAAAGGCTCAGGTGGTCACGTCAGGTCTATCCCTTCTTAAAGTTTATTAACTTTCTTAAAGCTAACTATGCTGTGTGACATAATCTAATCATGCGAGTGACCCTCCTGTCATGTTCACAGTTCACACCCACACTCAAGGGGAAGGGCGTTATACAAGGGTTGAGTCATCGCAATAGTAGGTGCCTACTACACCCTGATAGCATAAATAACTTTCCTAGGTAACCAGCTAAAAACTGGTGGCACCAGGATTTGAACTCATGGCTGACCAACTCTAGAGCTTTGCCCATTTTGCCATATTGGCCCTGATTATTTACTTTAAAGCTACAGATTAGTGGGGAATGTCTGACCATTATATTGCTATTGAATGGTGCTCCTTGGAGTTCTGGAGTGAGTGGTCCTGACCAGACAGTATTATCTCTTGCCTCATTCTAAACCCATTTCTATTTCATAATTTTTAAATTTGATCACCATGATACATGCATTTAGTTTAAAAAGTAAGAGGGCACCATAAAGCTTATTTTTATTTTTTTCTTTTAAAGCAAATCTAACTTACAGAAAAGCTGCAAAATTTAGAAATCCCATATACCTGTCACCAAGGTTCCCTAATTGCTAACGTTTTACTACATATATCTTATCAATCTGTCTCTATGCATGCGTATTATTTATTAACAGCTTTATTGAGATATAATTCTCATGCCATAAAGTTCACCTGTTGAAAGTCTACAATTCGATAAATTTTAGTCTATTTACCAAGTGGTGTAATTTTAGAATACTTCTGTCATCCCCCAAAGAAACTTTACATCCATTATATAAGGATATAAGGTTTCTTTCCCACTTAGCCCCAACCGACCACTAATGATCTTTCTGTCTCTACAGAGTTGCTGATTCTGGCCGTTTCATATAGATGGAATGTGCTGCTGACTAATTTATCATGGCATTCGTTCAGGGGCAAAACTAAACCCAAAGTGGTCCAAGTCCCAGTTTAACAAAGAATGTAATTTTAAAATCTTTTACAAAGATTTGTTTCTAAATCCTTTGATACATAATTCCTAGGACTTCGGGGTTTCTAGAGTTGACATATTAAGAATTTACCTATTTCTCTGACTTCAATAAATTTTTAAATATCTTCAAAGTTTTAATGTATTTATATATATATTTATTATGATTCAATAGGCTTTAGTGTTCTTAGATGTAATTTGAATTGATGACAGTTTTCTTTCTTATTTTCTCTTTAAATATATACCATGTAACAATTCTTTAAATATATAATCAAAATACAAGCTCAAAAAAAAAAAAATGTGGTCTTTAGTGACTGGCTTCTTTCATTTAGCATAATGTTTTTGAGGTTCATCCATGTTGTAGTACCTACCCATACTTAATTCCTTTTCATGGCCAAATAATATTCTATTTTTACATTTTGTTTATCCATTCCTTAGTTGATGGACAGTTGGGTTATTTCTACTTTTGGTTATTATGAATAATGCTGCTATGAACATTTGTATACAAGGTTTGTATAGACATATGTTTTCATTTGAGGGGGGTAGATACCTAGAAGTAGAATTTCTGGGTCATATGGTAACTCTATGTTTAACTTTTTGAGGAGCTGACAATCTGTTTTCCAAAGCAGCTGTACTATTTTACATTTCCACCAAGCAATGTATGAGGGTTCCAATTTCTCCACATCCTGGTCAACACTTGGTATTGTCTATCTCTTTAATTATAGTTTTCTTAGAGTGTGTGCAGTGGTATTTCATTGTGATTTGATTTGCACTTCCCTAACGACTAATGATGTTCAGCATCTTTTCATGTTCTTATTGACAATTTGTATATCTTTGTAGAATTGTCTATTCAAGTACTTTGCCCATTTTTAATACAAGTTGTCTTTGAGCTGTAAGTTCTTAATACATCCAAGAGTTCTTTATGTACCAATAGTGTCCTTTGAAGCATAACATTTTAAAGTTTTGATGAAGTCCAATTTATCTATATATTTTTTCTTGGTGCCTTGTGCTTTAGGTGTCATATCTAGGAAAACATTACCTAATTCAAGGTCATAAAGATTTACACCTTCAAGGAGTATTACAGTTTAGTTCTTACATTTAGGTCTTTGATCTATTTTGAGTTAATTTTCATCACGTAACATAGAAGTCCAACTTCATTCTTTTGTCTGCGGATATTTAGTTGTCCCAGCACTATATGTTAAAAAGATTGTTTTTTCCCCAATTAATTGCTTCGTATTCTGTTGAAAATCAATTGTCCATAAGTGTTAGGATTTATATCTGGACTCTAAATTCTATTCCATTGATCTATATGTCTCTATGTCATTACCACACATTCTTGATTACTGTAGTTTTGTAAGTTTTCAAATTGGGAAGTGTGAATCCTCCAACTTTATTCTTCTTTTTCAAGATTGTGTTGTCTATCTGAGTCCCTTGTATTTCCACATGAATTTTAAGATCAGCTTGTCAATTTCTACAAAAAAAGCTGCCAGCTGGGATTTTGAAAGGGCTTGCATTGAACCCGCAGATCAGTTTGGAGAGTTTTGCCATTTTAACATTAAGTCTTTCAATTCATGAACATGGATGTCTTTCCATTTATTTAGGTGCTCTTTGATTCTTTTCAACAATGTTTTGTAGTTTTCAATGTATGTCTTACATTTCGTTATCTTTACTCCTAAGTATTTTATTCTTTTTTGATACTATTATAAATGAAATTGTTTTCTTAACTTCATTTTCAGATTGTTCATTGCTAGTGTATAGATATGCAACTGATTTTTGTACATTAACCTTGTATACTGTAATATCGCTGAATTCATGTATTAGCTCTAATGGGTTTTGGTGAATTTCTTAGGATTTTTTACATAAAATATGATTTCATATGCAAATAGAGATAGTTTTATGTCTTAGTTTCCGTCTGGAAAAGCCTAACTTACCTGGCTAGAAACTTCCAGTAATGCTTTTATATTAAACATTTATTTTCTTCTGGTCCAAGATTCAATCCAGGATTATGTGCTGTATTTACCTATAACAATTCATTTGTTCACCTCCAATCTCGTTGTTTTCCTCAATGTTTTCTTTTCTTTTGTTGCCTTGATATTTTATCAGATCCAGGTAATTACTTTAGGTAGGAAATCCACAGAAATTGTTCTGTGTTCTCAGTGAGGCACATCACGTTGCTTTGCCCCATGGGCAAAATGGTATTAACTTTGAACATTTGGGTAGAATGATATCCACCCAATTTCTTCACTGTAAAGTTAATAAATAAGTATATACATCCTGTCATTCAACAAACTTTCATCCACTTGGCTTAACATCCATTAATGATTCATTCCCAAATCAATCATTGCTATGATAGTTGCTAAATGGTGCTCAGTGCAGATCTTGGGACTTCTCAGCCTCCATAATCACATGAGCCAATTCCTTATGGTAAACATATATACAATTATTTATATTTATATTTACTGTATTGGTTCTATTTCTCTGGATAACCTTGACTAATACAAATTTATTAAATTTCTAAAGCTCTTTTATTATTCTCTCAATATCTCTTTTAAATAACTTATTGCTCTTGTTTTATAAACATTATGTTTTACTTTATATCTCTGGGGAATTAATTCCTTTTTTTTTCTTTCACATTTCCTTTTGTTCCCTAATTTGTCTCTCTTTCCTAGAGTTTCATTGTTTGCTTTGGCTTCTTTGTTTTTTATCAGAAGCCCAAATGCCTGAAAATTCTTTCCTATCTGTTCATATTTAAGAAAAAAATCACTAGAATACTGATTCAGCATGCATAGGTGAAACTTATCTACTGGTGAGGTTACTATAAGGTGATCTTAGGGGTTCTCCAAATGTGAGTATTTATCTATCGCTATTTCTTCTTAGGCTTCTCAGTTTCCCCAGAAGAAAATAGACCTTGCTTTCCCCTTGAGGATGAGGTCTACTGCCAATATTTTGAGAGACATGCTATGAAAGGGGCTAGAGGGTATTATAGACTAACCATTTGTGTCTCTCCAAAATTAATGTTGAAGCACCAATCCTCAATGTGACTATATTTAGAGATAAGGCCTTTGTGGAGGTAACTGAGGTTAAATGAGGCCATAAGTGTGGGGCCCCAATACTGTAGGATTAGTGTCCTACTTTATAAGAAGAGACACCAGAGAGCTTGTTTTCTCTCTCTCTCTCTGCCATATGAGAATGTAGTGAGAAGGCGATTGTCTGTAAGCCAGGAAGAGAACTCTCACCAGAAACCAACCCTGCCAGACCTTGATCTTGGACTTCTACACTACAGCACTGTAAGATAATAAATTTCTGTTGTCTAAGCTACCCAGTCTGTGGTATTTTGTTATGGCAGCCCAAGCAGACTAATACAGAGTGTCTCTCTTTCTCTTAATACCTGTTTTCAATATGGTGCTTTCGTGCCTCATATGTTGCCTTGGCTATATCTGATGCTCTTGAATTTACTGTCTTATCTCTGCAAGACTACACCTTGAGTTTTCTGCTAAGGAAAGGAAGGGGCACCATGCCTGGCTGTGCTGGGTGTGGGAATGGATGTGGAGGGTTAAGTGCCACATCTAAATACTTTCAACAAATTCTCCTGTTTTCATCCCCACCCTGCACCCTTCCTATCAGAGTGACAACTCCAGTTTATGCTTGTCTGAGGTTTTGCAGCTTGAATTATCTCATTTCTAGAGAAAATTTTTTGCTGTCTCTTTCTACTGCTGTTTCCTGTCTTGCTCCCTTTTTCTTGGAAACATATGTCTTTTTAAATTTTCTAATCGTTGTTTTCTAATTGTCATTTTCTAACAGTCATGTTAATGGAGTCCCTTGTAGGGACTGGACACCAAAAGATCATGGGCTTGATCAATTTTACCAGTTCCCCAATCCTACAGAGCCATTTACTGGGACTGAACAGCATGAGGTTGCAGGATGAACAGTTTGCAGGAACTGGAGAAAGAGGTCAAATCCAGGTCAGAACTTCTACTCCAGGGAAGGGAAGCAGGAAGCCTGTGTCCCAAGATAAAGCTTATATTTAGACACTGGCATCTTACAGGAATCAGTTGGCCAGACAGCGCTAAGCAACAGTGATAAAGAACAAAAGAGAGCTGCCGTCTGGCTCTGAGATATCATATATGCCCTCCCCTAACTCTCCTCCTCCTCAACAACAGAGAAAAAAACGCAGAGAAGGTGAAGGGAGAAATGTGGGAAGAGCAGACTATACCTTTTCTTTAAGCTCCAAGAGAAATAGACAGCCTGCAAAGGGGAAAAGGAAAATGGCATTAAATTAGATAATGAAGCTGAATTTTAAGAATAATTGGTACTGACTCTTTAAATGCGAAAATGAGACTATTTAAACAATAAAAAGGGACTAAAAGATTATGGACTCTGGACAAAAATATATTCAAGAGAGCCACTATCGGGCTTCCCTGGTGGCGCAGTGGTTGAGAATCTGCCTGCCAATGCAGGGGACACGGGTTCGAGCCCTGGTCTGGGAAGATCCCACATGCTGCGGAGCAACTAGGCCCGTGAGCCACAACTACTGAGCCTGCGCATCTGGAGCCTGTGCTCCGCAACAAGAGAGGCCACGATAGTGAGAGGCCAGCGCACCGCGATGAAGAGTGGCCCCCGCTTGCCACAACTAGAGAAAGCCCTCACACAGAAACGAAGACCCAACACAGCCATAAATAAATAAATAAATAAATAAAAATTAAACTTAAAAAAAAAAAGAGAGCAGCTACTTTAAAAAAAAAAAAAAAAAGAGAGCCACTATCCAGCCAGAAAGGGATGCCCACATGGCTCCAGTGGAGGCAATTATTTTTTAAATATTATGTTTATATACAAATAAATTGAGACTAATAAACAGTTTATATATATACTCTGGAGTTTACATGTACTCAGATCAAGAAAAGGGAATAGATTTTTCAAAGTGCTCTAAATTCCAGTTTCAAATACTTGAGACAAAATAGTTGGGTCAGGAATAGACTGGCTTAGGCCAGATATCTACCCATAATCCAATTAGGTGGGGTGGGAGGATGAGGAGAGAGGGCAAGTGCAGGGGCGTGAAATAGAAATATTACTCTGGGACCATTTTTATATATGGTTCTCGGAGTAGGTGAAACAGGGCCTGGGAAGACATCCTCAAAAGTAGTGCTACAGCTAAGTGTCCATCAGCTTGTTGGCAATGATGGCATCAGAGTTAAAGAATCAAATCCGCCAGAAGCCAACATACTTTCTTTCCCTGTGCAAAGTAACTGTGCGATCAAGCAAAAATAACTTAGCCATTTGCTCCAGGAAATTACTGTTACTGCAAGCTAAGGTGGTGAACCAACTAAAAACTTGCTTATGAAGACTAATATTTTACTCATCAATACTTTTACATCCTCACATCACTATGCCTTCCAGTCCAAGGCTTTCATGTCATAAACTTTACCCAAACCCAATTAGTCCTCTTCCTTGACAATATCCACCTAAACTCTCCCAGCCTAAGTCACAAAACCTTTCAAATATTTTCCACTGGCTTCTCTTTTCTAAGGACACTATTAAGTTTCTATCAAGGTGATATTCTCCCTCATTGCAGTAAATCTGATAAAATAAGCTTTGCTTTAGCAATTGGTTCTTCTGGGGGTCTCCTTGAAAATCAACAGCTGACATTGAGAGCTCTGATTTCTGATATTTCTCCTGTTTCAAATTAATTTCCACATTTTATTACTATTTTCTTCCCTGAGAAGTTATACGTGGTTGATATTTGCAAGGCAAAAAACATAACTTTTGCAGAAAAACTTATTGAAAAGATTAATTGGTGACAAATTATATCCTGAAGAGAAATACATTTGTCTAAACCTAAACATCAGACAATAGTCAAGTCTACTCAAAATGTTAATCATCTTTTTAGTTGAAATGTAGGTCAAATAGTCATAAAAATAACAATTGGACAGAGTTGATGATTAAAGAATCACCCATGAGAATTTGTATAGCATTAATATCAGTAGTTAAAAAACAATAGTAATCAAGAGCATTGCTACTACTGCCAGTTTTGTCTAATTTCTAATAATTTTTGGGTACATTTTTTCCTGGTGTATTTTTCTATTCCTCCTAATCATTGACTTCCCACCTGGTAAATATTAGTAAAGGGTAAAGTCTCTGCAATTTAAAAATTTTGATGGTGGCCCTTTTTGTTTTTTTCATATTCCAATACTCCTACAGCAACACTGAATACAACGTTCAGTATTGTGTCACTGCCACCATTATAACATCATCTTTATTTTTACTAAACGTAAAAGCATATTCATGACCATATATCAAAATCTGATGCCAAACGAGAACAAATAGGGTTGGCTTCAGTTGGAGTTAAAATGGAGCAAAATTTCATGTGCAAGTTGTTCTTGTGCATATCCGTCAGAGAGAGCTAATAGTATTGTTTCCCCTTCATGTAGGCCATTATCAGTAAGAAGAACACAGGAAACTGTGTGGAGGTTGGTTTTTAAAACATCTTTCCAAAGAATTAACTAAACCACAAAAGTTCACTCTTTCTTTCTAGCCAGAGCTGTGTTGTAATAGCATCATACGTTATTGCATTAAGTATCACTGACACGCAGGGACCAGGAGATGTTTAGCAAAAACTTTTTTAAACCTCAATTTACACTCTCTGGTTGGGTGACCTTGGGCAAACGAGTAAAGTTATTTTTTCAGCCACAGTTACCTCAGTTGCTATATGTGAAGAATAATATCTGGTTGTTATGAAGATTAGAGAAAATGTCTTACAGCCATGCCTAGCTCTCAATAAATGGTAGTCGTTGATAATCTATTCAATTCAAAAATGAAGCAAAATAAAATTCAATATATAGGCACACAAGACTAGAAGGGGTAACACATTTGCCAGTGAAGAATTTGAGAAATGTGTTTTAAACCTGGAAGGGCTGAGTTAACTTATCACAAAGGGAGCATCTGTAATGAAAAGGCAAAAAGCAAGATTTTAGCAGCTTGCTCAAGCCAGAGAAGAGGCTGGCCTGTCTCACATGTCTTGCATCATTCATTAGGAGATTCTGTGCTGGGAACTTTGTCAGATTTTGTATTGTGTAACAGAAAAGAAGATATCAAGTTTGAAACTGTTCTTTCTATTTTGATCTTTAAATATTACCATATAAATATTTGAATGGCTCGTTGGAACAAGATAAAGCAAATTCTAGAAATGTAATTTTTAAATTTTAGTCACATAGGACACATAGCAGAAACTTTGTGCAGAAAAACTTTTTCAAATCAAGAACTTTGTGGAATTAAAGGCCTTGAATGGAACCCACTTGTCAGATCCTGCATGACTCACAAAATTGAATTTTTTTACTGAGATGGCAAGACCTCGACCACACTTGTCTTAAAACCTCAGGGAGGGCAAACAAGTCTGTTATTGATTTGCTCAAGGAGGTGGTAATTCAGATTCAAACTGATTATGTGTGCAGTTGGGCTGCCAGTTTGATCTGCAGCTGTGTGCACTGCCGGAGCTAAAACATGACTAGGCATGTCTGGAGGGCAAGTGGCACAACTTCACCAGGAGTCTATTTATATTAGGAATGAAGTGCCTCATAGGAGATAAATCATCCTAAGGGGAAGAGGAGTTGGAGGCGTGGGGCTAGTCCAATGGCAAAGACTTATCACCCGACTGACAGTTTTGTGTATAGCATGGTTTATGTTACTTGGGCTCTCAGCCTCCTTCCCAACCTTCCTCCAATTTCCTGGAATTCATATAAGTTTAAAGAACTATAAATCTTTTTTTTTAAATCACAAATGTGTTTGTTTTAGCAGCTCTTTAAGTACAAGCAGTCTTTTTTGTTCACCCATGTGTCAAAGCATAATAACACCAACAAGTGAGAAGAGGGGGCTCAAACCCCATCCACCACGTCTACTTCTGCATGAAACATGGACTGTCTTCACTGAGTGAGGACGCCAGGGAACCACGATCCCTTTGGCCTTTTCAGGGTTCTAGGCAGTGGTGGCATCCCTGTGAGGGTGAGCGCAGTGACCATTGAGCTGAGTCAGCTGTGAGCCTTGGATGTTCTCAGATGTGAGTCCCTTTCACCTGACTACACAGATACAACACAGGCCCCAGAAGCGAGAGAGGAAGAAAATGGCTCATATTCATCATTTAACAAGTAATTGTTGACTAACTGACAAAATTCCTGGAATAGTTGCACAGTATAGGGTGGGACAACTTTGCAAGAGCCTGGAGGTCCTTCAGTAGGCAGTGGAAGCCAGTGCCTACGAACTAGGGAATATATTTCTTAATGTCAACTCCAGGAGGCAGGGGTCTTGTCTGTTTTAATTACTCCTGTATCCGCAGACCCTGCACTGGGAACAGATACATAATAAGAACTAACAAATATTTGTTAAATTTGTTGAATGACTAATATCTCATTTACTGTCCTAGGCAGATTGTTTGATAAGACATGGTGTAATTGTTAATTTTATGTGTCAACTTGACTGAGCCACTGGAGTGCCCAGATATCTGATGAAACATTTTTCTGGGTGTGTCCCTGTATCTCAATAAGAATGACACTTGAATCAGTAGACTGAGTAAAGCAGATTGCCCTCCTCAATGTGGGTTGGCCTTGTCCAATTTGGTGGATGCCTGAATATAATAAAAAGGACTGAGCAGGAGAGAATTTACTCTCTCTGCCTGATGGGCTGCAGGCTGGGACATTGGTCTTCCCCCGCCTTTGGACTTGGACTCAAACTGGAGCTATGCCATTGGCTCTCCTGGGACTCCAGTTTGCCAACTGCAGGTGATGCAATTCTCACCTCCATAATCACATGAGCCAATTCCTTACAATAAAGCTCTTTGTATATATAGAAAAATAGGTTCACTTTCTCTGGAGAAACCACACTAATAGGCTTGGATTATATGTAGATTATGCAAATAGCTACTCTAGAGAAACCCCATTATGGTTCTAGGTATTTACACAGTAAGAATCTCTGCTGCAAGCAGTTTCCTGCAAACAATTTCTCTGCACAACTAATTGGTCATAAGACAATTTTGCCATAAAATATACAATAACAAAAATAAAATAAAAGCGGGACATTAAAAAGGACATAATGAAATATAAAAAATAATAAAATTTTTAAAAGACTTTACTGTGAAAATGCAAAAATATTTCGATTTATTTAAAAAGTGTGTAGATTCATAGTTACAGCTGTATTCAGGTACATCTTAGAGAAAACAATGATACTTTCTCATAGTCAATCATTAAGGATTCAGTATCTAAAATCAAAATAATTTTTTTATAATATTAAAAAATCTGCTGTAAGAGTCTTCAGATTTACCTGTAAATCTGAAGTAAAACAAACAGAGGAAGACGCTGCTATTTCTTATCAGTACATGTAATATATATAACTGGCAGTACATATCTGGACTACATTTAACTGTTCTCTCACAAGCCCAGTCCTTATATTTCACCAAATCATCTAAGCCAGAATCTGTGCCAAATATCTAAATTCTGTCTACCTCAGAATCTAGATAGAGCTTGAGTCTTCGTTTGCCTCCAACTTATAATATTGCGTGATAAATTTGGTTCAGGCAGCATTAGAAAGCAAGCTGTTGTTGAATGTTGTAGCTAAAGAATGGATAATTAATGCGTTTGAAGACTGTTGTGAATTATTAGTGGCATCTTTTATATTTGCCATAGCTTGGTAAACTTTGGTTTTGAGGGGTGAGGGGGTGACTGTGCTCACTGAAGGATCTGCAAACTGATGTGTTATCATTTTCTAGTATAGTGTGCAGTCTGGGTTTACACTCTTATTTCACACTTCCAGTAAGTTTATTTATCACCGTATTTTTTTTCAAGTCCATATACATAGTTGTTATCCACTATTTTAAGACTGCCACGTCTCCCTTGTCACTGTATAGACCATTATGAGGCCTAAGATTTATATAACATAAAAATGGGAGTACTGCGTCAATGGAGGAATGAAACTAGACTGTCAACCATTTGAAACTAAACTGTCAAACCAAACTGTCAACCATTATTTTATCTTTAACGAGAGAATTGCCTTTCAGCCAGTTTGTTCCGCAGCAAAACTGCCTGTGGCAAAGATCTTTACTGCAAAACTACTGGACACATCTCATTTCCTATTGTAGAATTCTGTGAAGTCAAAGGAAACAGAATCCAAAAACTTACAGTGCAAATTCATGGAAATAAACATTTTCAGAAGAGATTCACAGATTTTGAGGACTATGAACTAGTCTTTGAGATACGATAGCTGTTCTAGGGTACAAGTTGTATTGAGCATCACTCTGTTTCAAGAAGGAACCATTAAGTGGTCAGAAATTATACCCACCCAGATGATACATTAATATCGCTGAAATTTGGGAGCACTTCACTCTGTGGAAGTGTATTTTCTTTCATGACACTGATGAGATCAAAAGGGAGAGGCATTTACCTCATAAGTAGTGATGTAGTCCCTGGGTCAAAATTGAGATGTATCCTGACTGAGCAGTCCCCACATTGAGTAAAGTGTTTTTTCTTCCTCTATTTTCAGAAAGAGTTTGGGATGGATTGGCATTATTTCTCCTTAATATTTGATAGAGTTCACCAGTAAAGCCATCTGGGCCTGGGATTTTCTTTGTGAGAAAAATTTTAAATTACTATTTTAATTTCTTACTTGTTATACACCTGTTCTGATACTCTTATTTCTTCTTGAATATGTTTTGGTAATTTGTGTCTCTTTAAGGAATTTGCCCATTTCATCTAAATTGTCTAACTTAGTGCATATGGTTGTTCATGTTTCCTTATACTATTTTTAATTTTTGTGGGTCTGAAGTGATGTTCTTTCTTTCATTCCTGATTTTGGTAATTTATGTCTTCTCACTTTTATTCTTGGTAAATATAGCTAAAGCTTTATCAATTTTGTTGAACATTTCAAAGAACCAACTTTTTGGTTTCTTTGTTTCTCTTTATTGTTTTTCTATTTTCTATATCATTGATTTCTGCTTTGATCTTGATAGTTTCCTTTGTTCCATCTGCCTTGTGTTTAATTTACCCTCATTTTTCTAGCTTCTTGAGATGCTTAGGTTATTGATTTTAGATCTTTCTTCCTCTTTAGTAAATGCACTTAATGCAAAAAATTTCCCTTTAACACTTCTTTAGCTGCCTCCAACACACAATTTGAGAAATCTTATTGAGAAATACAATTAATGAAATTAAATACCTACACTTATGTTTCTATTTACCAAAAGAGAGAAAAAAGGGGAAGAAAAATGCCAGATTTATTTGAATAACTTGGTCCGTTTGGTTAGTAACTTTACTGTTCAAATAAGAGAGGAGAAATTAGTGAGCAGTACTCTCATACATCAGTGGATACTAATAGCACTGCAACCTAGAGGTACGTTTCCTGCCAGGGCATTGCCGGAGTTGTCATTGTCCCATAGTAGCAGTTCTTTCAGAGCCAAGTCCTTGAACAACCATTTAAAGAGTGTAAATATAGTTGCTTTTTAGGAAGCCTTCCCTCGTTCACTCCTGTCAACAATACAGATTATGGCTTTTGTGTCTGCTAATAATGACAGTATTGGTGGATCAGACTAGAAGGAGAACGAATTTAATACAGCACAAAGGAAGAACAGGAATTAAATAGTGAAACTTCCTTTCATCATGTGATTACTTCACCTTGAATACTAATCCATGCAGCTGGATTCTGCTGGAAAAAAATCCTTTTTGCAGTCACCAGAATGACCCTTTAAAATATATGTCAAATCACGTCACTCCTCCACGCAAATCCGTCCAATCACTCCCATCACACTCAGAGTGAAAGCCAGAATCTTTCCACTGGCTTACAAGACCCTGCATGATCTGGCCTTCCACTGCCTCTTGGATTTCATCTTTGGTTTCTCTTGCCTTATTCACTCTGCTCCCGTCCCAGTGGCCTCTTCGCATTTCCTCCACCATGGCAAGCATCCCCCCAAATACGGGATTTTTGTGTGCTGTTCCCTGTGCCTGGATTACTTTCCCTCCACATATCCACATTGCTCGACCTCTTAACCTCCTTCAGGGCTTTGTTCAAATGTCTCCTTCTAAGAGACTCCTTTCCTGATTACCCCTTTAAAATTGAAACCTATACTTAACAATTCAGGTACCCCTTTAGTGCTTTATTTTTCTCTTTAGGACTTACGACTCTCTAAGGTACTACAGATTATGCTTATTTAGTTTATTGTCTAAATGGCTAAAGGGAAGTTCCATGGGGCACGGCAGCTGTTGTCTCTTTTGTTCCCAGCTATATCCATGGCCCCTAAAACAGTTCCTAATACATAAAAGAAATTCAATATACTTTGATGAATGAACAAATAATTGAATGAATACCATGAAGATCTGTCTAGGAGTTGAATGTGTTGAAATTGCTTCTCACAAAGCCAACAACATTAAAAAGCTTTTATAAATCTCCTGAATAAGAAATTTGTTTGCTAGCTGCCATTCTATAGAAATCCAAATGCGTGGTGGGTATTAATTTGCAAATTCTGTAGCTCTTTGTTTCTCGAAGTCACCATTCTGCTCTGAGCCCCTACCTGGCCAAAATAGTAGGAAATATCATTCATCACTGACCTTCCCTCTCCTCTGCCAGGATGTGTAAAGGTCCTGGGAATCTAATGAGGTCCAGACAATTTGGCAAGGGATCTCTGATTTCTTCTCCTGATACACTTGCATGCTGCCTTGGAGACAATCTGCTGGGCTGGGTCTGTGCCAAGCTGACAGCAGAGACTGCCAAATTTAGAGCCTTGATGTCTTGGATCTAGGCTCCCTGGGTTCGCTGTTGTATCCTGCAGTTTTGCTACCTTCCATGGTTATTGTGAGTGAGTGAGGTGTATGCTAATTTTCACAAAACCTCCAAATACCTTCCCCTTTGAAATCCAGGGCTGCCAGCACCTTTTCCTCTCCCCTCTGTAGGAGTCCTGTGTGATCTTTCTTCAAAAGCCTTTAAGAAGGTGATGTTGGTTTCTCTCATGCAGGATGAGAAAAGGAGATGCTGAAACAGTCAGATTTTCTATTTAAAAAACCATTTTGTAATAAATGATTTCCTTAGTTTTACTAAAAAAAGTTCTGAGGTGAGGTTAGGGGCTTTGCTAAGGGTTAGCTGAAAATCACACAAGGACATACTTCCTGAAATAAAAGAGAACATTAGGATTGAATGGCTAAAAAAAAATCTGATTCATACAAAGATTTTTAAGAAAACATACAATGAAAGGTGATAATACAAATTAGAGATTTAAAATAAGTCTTTCAATCTCTCTTTCTCCATAGATAGATAGATAGATAATTAAGTGTCAAAGCGGGTTCTGCATTCAGTGCCAGTGTGCAAACTGTTAATTACTGGTTTGTAACAATATAATACAAAGAAAGTATAGAACATGAGAGTAAGTATGTAGAAAACATTATAGCGGTTGGCATACCATGGTATCCAAGTTCATGATCAACAAACTCTTCTTGTTTAATAGGATGTAGATCAATATAGATGCTGTTGAAGTTGGGTGGTGATTTGCTTGTGGTTCAGCTGCACACTAGTCATGTGTAACATTTTAAAGATATTTTGTCAGCTATAACCCAAAAGTGTATAGAAATCTGAGAACAGTTATTAGATACTTACAACTTGTTATTTTTAGTTTTTATACATTTTAATTCAGAATTTTAAAATTTACAGTTTAACATTGTTAGCAAAATTTGATAATTAAAATTTATATTACTTACACTTAACCCTAATTTACAGATGACCTTTTCCTGAGCCTATTTCACTGAATTTTCTCTTTTTTTTGTCAAGAAAAAAGACATTTTTTTCTGAATGTGGCAATAAAATATGTGATTACTAACAAAAGAAGACCAAAAAACTTACACTTGTTTTAATTGGAAAAATGATGTTTTATGTATGGTGTTTAATTTTGTGGCCACTGTTGATGAAGAAGTACTAAAACCTCGAAGTGTTACTCATGAAGACGTACTGGCTAAGAAGTAATGAAATCATAAACATTTAAGCAAGATTTGCATTCGTGACATAAAGAAATATGCTTATCTGTTTGAAAGAAAAAATATTGAAATGAAAAGCTGACAGAAGTATATGTTCACCATTTCACACATAAACATTCTATTTCACATATGAATATTAGTGGTGTATGGGTTACCTATAATGTAGCACTACATACAATTGCTGAGGCTTAGGCAAAAGACTGTGGTAAAGATTTTTGCTTGGAAATTTCGGGTGTCTCTGCCACAAAGAAAGTAGCTGAAGTACTTTCTAATGATCCCACAGCCTATTCAGGAATGGGTGAAAGATATAGAAAACCAAGTCAGAACAAATAGAGCTAGCAAAGTATGTTTGACTACAAGTTGATAGATGAACAGATATTGCCACGTGGCAATTCTTTATTTATATATATATATATATATACATATATATATATATATATATATACACACACACACACGTGTGTGTGTGTGTGTGTGTGTGATTTGAACATAATGGTGACTATTCTGTCAACAAATGTGGTTCAGAATTTAATTTTAGTTTGGGAATAAATTCTGATGACATAGCTTCAACGACAGGAAAATAATCGGAGTACTTGCCCAGATTAAGGAGTTTGTGCCAGAATGTAAATCAAGTCACTGTTTCCAACATTAATGAAATCTTACCTCAAGGGAAAAAAAAAGTCAGCTGAACTAAACAGCAAGCTAATTAGTAAAAAACGTGAATAAACTAAAGGTATGTTAAATTCTGGACTACTTCCTTTATTATATGACAGTAAGGAAGCTTATTGTAAACAACAACTATACATGCTCCATGATTATCCAGGGGGAAATTTCTACGAAGAATGCTTGAGTTATGGAACAAACTCAACGTTTCTACAGTGTAAGAAACCAGTTTGGTCTCAGCTTTTTACAGATCTTCAACAAGATGCCAGGCTTGTTTCTTTGTCTGAGATCTGAGATATTTTAAATGATATTTGATTTTTCCATGCAAGGAATCAAATGCAACATGTTTTCCAGTGGCAGATGAGACCAAAGCCCAAAATGGAAACTAGGAGCTTAGAACGACAGTCTCAATAGATTGTTACAGCAGGTCATGTAATTGAACAATTTTCCATGAAGTAGGCGATGACCTTGATGAAGCACATCAGCTAAATGAAATTTCCATAGGTTATTTTTAGAGGTGGAAAATGAGGAATGGGGCATGTTTGTTTTAGAATATGGATATACATCTATCACATAAGAAATTACTCTTGTTCTATGCACCTTTGCCTTTTGTTCTCTCTTGCTTGGCTCCCCTCTGTTTAATTTCCAGAGAGATTAAAATAGCATAAATAAAGAATGTGTCATTTAGTATTGATTACTTTTCTTTGCTAAGAGCATTCCCCTTTTGTCATTCTTTTTTTTGGTAAATCCAGTTTTTATTCCTCCCTGTTGTATGTGCCTAGATAGTCCTTGTTGATGATGATGATGGTGATGGTGATGATGATGGTGGTGGTGGTGATGATACTGCTGTAGATGACTATAATTTAAAAATCTTAAATATGTGTCTCTTTTGTTCTCTTCCTGGAATAGCAAATTTTACCTTCCAGGGCACCTTTTGACTCTGTCACCGAAAGTGACGCATTTAGTTTTTTGAGATATCTTGGTATAGTGGCACAACAACTTTAAAAATGGCATTTTAGTGGAGAAAAAAATTCTATCAAGAACTATAGCTATGTACAAATTACTGCCCCTTTTTACTTTTTTGTTCTCCAACAGTAAGTTTCTCTGTAGTTAAAAAAAAAAGTCTGATTCATTTACTCATTTAACAAACTCTTGAATCCTGTGAAGGTTTATTCTGCCAACAGATGTGGTTCTCTCTAACCCTTACGCTCATGAAAAAAGGAATACTCATGATGTCCTGATGATTAGTGCAGGTATAGGGTGCCAGATCCTAACTTAATGATCCATTAAGCAGAAATACTGGTATTTAGAGATTCTGAAACAAATCCGAGTTCTAATTTTTTGTTCTGTTCTGTAGATTAGAGAATAATAAGCCCTATTCCCCCACGTTTCATCTTGAGTCAATGCCAACCACACACACATGCACCTTTCTCTCCTGCCTCCCTCTGGTCACCCTAATGTGAAATGCAACTATCCAGATACTGCACTTTTGTAAGGTTTGAAAGGCGTCTGCTACTGAGATGATATGCCAGTAGGGAATGGCAGTGTCCAGGCTTTACATATATTGGGATGAGGAGGATGAAATTTAGGTGTAGAACACACGTGAAAGTAATCTTGGCTTCTAGGCAGCATGTGATCAGTTTTTTACTAGGCCTATTGTGAAGTCCATTGTGATTGATGAAAACACACACTGGGCTCCTGGAGAATGTCTATAAAATGGGGTCCTGGTAGATTTATAGTGAAAGCTATGAAGACTGGAGGTGATGTAGCAAGAGCACTGGTTTGGGAGTCCTAAGACCTGGGATTGAGCCAGCACCCACACTTACCAGCTGGGTGATCGCAAGAAAGTCACTCAAAGTGACCCTGAGTATCGGCTTCCTGAGCCATGTAATGGGAATAATATCACCTCATGGACAAGTTATGAAGATTGCATACAATGTTATGAAGAAATGTTTTACCCAGTATACACAGATACACTGCTTCATAGTAATGGGTACTCAGTTTCTCTCATGAGTTCATTTTGCAGTTTACACCTAAGGCTGCTATGTCAATCAGTAGCTTTCAGTGAGAAATGGCCTTCCTTAAACATTGTATAATTTTCTAGACTTTTCTTGGCATTTCTAGTCCTTTTGAATCTTTCTTTTGGGTTCCCCAAAAAGACTCTTTTCAAATCCAATTTGAATGCCTTCCGGCGCATCTGCCTTTCCTCTGCTCAGGCATCTGCTCTTGCTGTGAGCTCCCGGCTGGCTGGCTCAGGCTTTACTCAGGCCTCGCATCATGGCCCTGCTCCCTACTTGACCTCTGGTGCCTCTGGATAATCTGTTCTCTCCTCCATTTTCCCACCCAGTCTCAGAGTCTAATTTACCTTTCTTTCCAGTTGGTTAGATAATACTACACTGTTCACTTTCCTCTTTCAGAGAAGAGGGATAACATTGCCTAGTGGAGACGTTTAGGTCTCTACTGAGAGCCTTCTTACAGACTTTCCACACAGACCCACCTCCTGGCTACTCCACCCTTACTTTCGGTCTGCTGCAGTTTTCCCTGGTACAGACTACACTGCCAAATCTGATCTACCAGGCCGGGGGATTATTCTTTCAGGGATTCCACTGGGGTTCTCTCCAGTCTAGGGTCTCGTGTCCCTCAGTAGAAACTAGGTTCAGGTTGTCTTCTATAAGCCTTCTGGGTTCTGTGTAAATCAGATTATGTGGCTAGATACTGGTGGGTATGCCAATAAACTCCTTAGGCCAAAGTACCAGAACCTTACCTAAGACCCCCCTTCTCTAAAAATAATTTGAATGAAAATAATGGACTTGTTTGGAGAGTAAACATTACATATAACTAGATAGACAGTATCAGAATATGTAAC